>NC_141931.1:26421071-27694642 GCF_057802395.1 Ceratotherium simum simum | reverse complement strand
CTACTTCATTGTGAACTGTTAGAAGTACATAAGAACTTTTTGTTCTATTTTTCCTTCACTTGTTACTTTTTAAATGATGAAATAAAAAGAAAGGAATTTTTATTTGAATGTCTAGGCACATTTTCCTATTTATTTATATTTGCCATCCTTTTCCTTTTCCTAATACCTGCTCAAGTACAAATGTATTCAGTACATTTTAACTAACTTGGTGTTACTTAATTTTAGTAGTACATTTAGTAGTACAAATTACTTAAATTTAGTAGTACAAATTAACTAACTTGGTGTTACTTAATTTTACAATGACTTTTTCTTTAAAAAGAAGCGTATAGGGCCGGCCCCGTGGCTTAGCGGTTAAGTGCGAGCACTCCGCTGCTGGCGGCCCGGGTTCGGATCCCAGGTGCGCACCAACGCACCGCTTCTCCAACCACGCTGAGGCTGTGTTCCACATACAGCAACTAGAAGGAAGTGCAGCTATGACGTACAACTATCTACTGGGGCTTTGGGGGAAAAAAATAAATAAATAAAATAAAAATAATAATAATATTTAAAGAAGCGTATATACTTCAGTTTAGTAGACACCAGAAGTCTATGTCATCTCTGGATTTTTATTAGTGATGACTTAAATTTCTAGGATTTTATTACCCACTTCTCAGAAACCTGACTTCTCTTTTTTCCCCTTTTAGTGTTTTCCTTTAGGTTATTGATTTGCTGAAAAATTAGCATTGCAGTTAAAGAGTGAGCCGGGGAAAGGAAGTGAAATGCAGACTGTCAGTGTAGTTACTTAAATTTTAAAAAATTTTTATTCCGTTTGATAGAGAAACCAAGACACCAATAGTTATTAACCATGAGATTTGGGGGTTACTTAAGGGTTTTACTTTTTTCAGTTCAGTTGGTTTGCATTGTAGCTTCTTAGAAGAATTTAAAGTAAGTTATATAAGGTATAGATAAAATAAGATATATTTTAAAAGCAGAAGGTGAGAATTAAAAAGCAGAAAAGCAAATCTGCCAAAGCCGGTGCCATTGCTCTGACAGTGCATCGAGGTCACGCTGGGCTCCTGGTCAGATGAGACGGAGCTGGAGGCAGATCTGCCTTCTTCATTGTAACCAAGTGGTTGCATCTGAATGATTCTTTTTTGGTTCTGTGTGTGTGTGATTTCATATATATGGAGATATGTATATATTCATTAAATATACCCATAAGTCTTCTATTAATTGTCATTTAGATTACCATTTGAAACACTATATCATAGTTAACCATCGTATAATTTTATAATCTAAAGCATGTTTTTCCTGCTTGTTTTTGTAAAAAAAAAAAAAAAAAAAAACTAAACAAAGAAAAAAACACACAACTTGAGGTTTTTAATGTATGTATATGTATTTCAGGGCTGAAAGACTTGAAAGTTGAAGATGATGTCTCATTGAAGGTGATACCTATTTTACCTGCCCTTAATTGTGCCCTGCTAGAGGCAAAGAAATCGTTTACTGAAGAAGGAATCTGTCCAAACACATTAGTAAAGCATAATTTCCAAGAACTGTACAAGGTGGACAAAAGTCCTTCATTGGCTGCTTCTCAGGAGGGAATTAAAGATACTGCATTCTTCGGCAAATTGTCCAATGGTTTTGACTTGGTTCCTCCAGCTGAAAAGTGCCCTTTACAATCTTTAACTCAGTTGAAGTCTTATTTTTCAGATCCTAGTGGGTACATTTTGGAAGTATCGACTGCGTTAGATTTATTGGCAGAGCGTCCTCAATCTCCTTATATTTCAGATGGAATTTGTGATGCTGGATTTTCTTTAGTTATGACTCCAGATCCTGAATTTCTTGACTCAGAGGCAGAAGTAAGAAAAGAAGCTGAAACAGAGAGGAATTCTGAAGAAATGTTTAAAGCAAGGCAGAGAGCTGTGGTTCCTTTAAGTCCAGCATCCAATCTGAGAGTTCGGCCTAAGAGAAAGGCGAGCATGCCGCCCGGGGTACAGAGTAAAAGGGTGAACTTGTGCCGTCCCTTCCCCAAAAGAACTCCTGCTGGAGCAAACAAGTGTTCAGACTCTCCAGCCACTCTCAAATTAGTTAAAGGACAGTTTCCTCAGAAAAGAAAACGAGGTAAGCACGAATTATGTGGATTATTAAATGAGAAGTTAGTAATAACTGTTATCTTTTAACACTATTCCTGTCTGATCATTGGGAACTGCAGCTTGACAGTATCAATGAGGAGTTTATTAGAAATGCCAGCATTTCTCCCCAGGTGATTTGTCTGCATGCTAAAGTTTGAGAAGCACTGATCTAGATAACAGATGAAAATCAAGAAGTAGGAAAAACTGTAAGATATCTCAAAAGCCCACCCACCAAAAGCTTATATTTCACTTGTAAAACTGCTCAAACTCTCATTCAGTTATTTACGTACCATTCCAAGAAATATGGTTATCCAGTTTCTGAGCTATCCTCGGACAGGTAAGAGTGGCAGAGGAGGATCTGCTAAAATCAGACACACCGATGGCAGTAAAAAGTGATGACGGATAGCCTGAACATAGAGGGAAAAAAACGTCTGGAACCTCCAAAACTAAAGCAGTCTGTGGCAGAATTTCTAATCCTTTTTGTGTATCAGAATTTTAAAAACGGTCACCTGGATCCTACCACAGACCTAGTGAAACCGCATGTCCAGTGGCCTGGTGACATATATATTGAAACAATTTACAGGCGGTTTTGTTGCCCCCTGAAAATTGAGTGAGAATCAGAGTCTACAGCCATTTAGTGTATAGTCAAATGCACTTTAGTGAACACAGCACAACAAACAACATGATTTTGGCTTAGAGTCATTTCAGATTATATGTAGTGTATTTTGTTTAAAAGTAGGGAACTATAAGCTATATGACCCCTTAGAGAAGAGCTCAGCAAACTGTGGTCACAGGGCCCCACAAGCATTTACCTGTTGTCTCTGGCTACCTCACACTACGCTGGCAGAGGTGAGCAGCTGTGACTGAGACCGTGTGGCCTTCAAAACTGAAAATATGCACTGCCTGGCCCTTCCCAGAAAAGGTTTACCAACCCTGTCTATAGTACTTTGAATTTAGAAATTTGGTTGCCTAAAGAGGAAACATCGAGGATATGTGGATGCCCAGGATTCTAGATAATTAAGGTTTTTTTATCCTATGGTTTAACAAATAGTTATTTCTGGCCTATTACAGTTTGAGAAATGGGTGTGTGTGTGTGTGTGTGTGTGTGTGTGTCTGTATTTAGGAGGATGGTGGAAAGTATGGCAGTATAAAGCAGTGAATCAGACTGTGCAACTACCTACAAATAAATTCCAGGCCAACCTATAGGAAATCTGCTCTATATGAACCCATTTACTTCAAGATATTAAATAAATTATCTGTGATTCAACATATATGTTGTCACTGTTTCTCAAGTTTTTTTAATTTCATCCACTATAAGAAATGTGTTTTATATTGTAGTCCAGTATACACAAATTCATGCATGACTGAAACAAAAATTTCAAAAAACATTTACCCTAACTTGTGTAATACAATCTGATATTTTCTATTCTTTTCTTTTTTATTTAAGAAAGACTTCTGTTTGCAGCCCATTAAATTTATTTTACAATCCACCAGTGGATTATTGCATGCAGTTTGAGAAACATGGTATTGAGTGATGCAGATTCGCTGAACAGTCCCTGCAGGATTGCCTTGGTTCATGTCTGTTTTCCTCCCAGGACCTGGGTCATGAGAGATTGTCCCTTCCTGCCTGTGCAGGTCTTAGAAACTTCCCCTAGGTCTTGGTCATCTCATCTTATTTTCTTTCTTTTTTTTTTTCCCCAAAATCTACTCTAAGAAGAGAAATCTTATTTTCTTTCTCTTCCTAATTTAGTCTTAACTGTTTTTATGCTTGATTTGTATTTTGAGTTTCTTTTTGCTAAAAATTTTAGAAAACGTAACTGGAGTGGAATGAGAAGTCTTATTCTTAAAAATAAACAATATGCTGCTTCATTAACTGTAATAATTTACTAGGGAGGAAAATAATTAGATGCAGGGAAGTGTACAGTATGAAGAGAGATTCTAGAAACTTATTTTTAAAACCACTCCTTTCTCTGACCCCCAAAAGAATGAAATGAAATTGGTTTCTTTTCTGCATTTCACTAACAGTCATCATAATTTCTTTAACTGTTTAGTATCATGTTTCCTGTTCTCAATTAGAAATAGTGTTTTTCTGTATAATGTAATTTTAAAATATTTGCCAACATTCATATGTGTGATTATATGCCATCTTGGGGGCTAAATTTTTTGGTGGGAACAATTGAAATTACGAAAAGTCAGTGGGAAAAAAAAGTTTTGAAAGGGAATATTTATTAACTTTTTTTAACTCTTAAAAGCTGGAAACACTTTGTGTTGTCTTATATAAGCAGGTAGTCACTAGTTTTTTTCTCCTTGCATGCCTCCATTGTTAGCTATTTCCTTCCTTCCATGTGAGAAGCAAAGCTGAGCATTTTGTGAGAGAGATGACTAATTATAATAGATTTGTAGGAAATTAAATCAGATGAAGACTTTCTTCTGTCTTAGAAGATGATGTTTCACGTGGTATTAAGACTTTGATATTTAGGAGTATTAAAGTGGAATATATCAGATGGCTCTTTATGAATATACGATCTCTTCTTTATAGGGTGACTATACTTTTGGGGGTTTTTTGAGGAAAATTAGCCCTGAGCTAATATCTGTTGCCCATCCTCCTCTTTTTTGCTGAGGAAGATTGGCCCTGGGCTAACATCCGTGCCCATCTTCCTCTACTTTTTTATATGGGATACTGCCACAGCATGGTTTGATAAGCAGTGTGCATGTCCGCTCCCAGGATCCGAACCCACGAACCCCAGGCCACCGAAGCTGAGCATGCGAACTTAACTGCTATGCCACCAGGCCGGCCCCATCATGACTATAGTTTTAACCAGATCCCCCTTATGGGAGCTGTGTTGCTTTTGCGTAAATTGAATTATCCATGTCCTAGCGCCATGAACTAGCATATTCATTCTTACCTGCCATATCAGTCTAGAAAGATTATGAAGATATTTTTTTAAATTAAGTCATGCCTTGTTTTTATAAAGTTATTACTCATATTTTTCTTCTTCATCTGATAGGGGTATAGACCAACACTTAGCAAGTTCATATTTTTATATTTATACGAGAACTTTTAACTCTTGCTTTGTTAAAAAAAAAAAATCTCATAATGAAATACCCAAAATTGTATATTTTATTCCCCATTACTAAAGTTACCCCCAGGAAACAAAAGAAGTAAAAGGAAAAGCTATGCTGATAAATCTCTGAGCCCCCTACCCCTTAAAAAATGGTGTCTTTTCTACATAAGGTGCTGAAGTGCTGGCTGCACAGTTTGTACAGACAACCAAATTGGATAGGAAAAACCAAGACGCTCCTATTTCTAAAGATGTTCCAGTGGCAACGAATGCTAAAAGGGCAAAGAAGCCAGAGAAATCTGCAGTCAAAACTGTTTCAAGGGCTAAGCCACCCGTGAAGAAATCTCCACAAAAACAGAGGGTAAATATAGTAAAAGGCAATCAGAATCCCAGAATCAGAAAGCAGCCACAACCTGGTAAGAAATAATCTTCCTGTAAATTTAAACACCACAGTACAGACTATTGCAAGATAATGTATTGAAATAATATAAGAACAGTTGAAATCTGTCAGCAATTCTTGCTATATTCTTTAGTTCAGACACTAACAGGACTAAAGTAACTTGCTTTCTATTATAAATAAATTAGGGAAGTGCAAAGATTCATGCCTTCACAAAATAGACCCTAATTTTTAGTTTGCATAAAGCCTGAACATGAACTGTCTATAAGAGTTAAAGTGTAAATGGCCTTTTTCATGACTAAATGCACAAGCAAGTAGAATCTGATGGTATTCTTATAAACTTACAACCTTCTACTTTTTATATGTCCAAAGGGAGTTGTAAAGAGATTGTTCGAAACAGTCAGTAATCCAGAATCCTGTATTTGGTTTTAAAAGGCAGTAAATTAATTTTAAAAGCAGTTTTACTTTTCTACTTTTGCTTAAATGAATAATAAAGTTTAGTTATAAGAACAGACAGCTGACTGTTCTGGTTCTGTATTTCCAACTGTTAGACATACCCTCTTTACTTGAAAGTTCTGTTGTCGCCGCAGACTTCACCTCTGAAGCTGAACACACACCAGCTCTCCTGCCAGGTCCACGTCCCTTCTTAACTTTCCCTTCCTGTGTATAGTGCAGTTCTTCCAATCGGCAAAATCTGTCAGTTTTACTTTCTCTTTGATATTGAGTTCTGTCGTTTTCTGTGTGTGCTGGTTTTTTGTTTGTTTGTTTTAACAAAGACTTCATTTCCTCATACCTTTATATTTCTATGAGTTTTCTGTCTAATCTCCCTCATCTATTTGTAGAGTTTAAAATAATCTCATATTTAGTGGAAATTCAGAGAAAGAAACTATTGTTTTGTTGGGGTGATGGTCTTATGAGTGAGCTTGTTTTTTTCTTTTGTAAGTTTCTTTAATATGGTTTGATGATTGAAGATTTTTAAAGGCTCATCATGTCATTCTAAAACCCATAGTGTTGCAATTTTGGCATCCATACCAAGGGTAAACTCTTCTGTGTCTCAAGGCAGTTCATAATGTGATCTTACCCCATGTGTCCATATTTCTCTCCTGCTGTTTCCTAACATGTACCTTCCCTGCCAGGCACTCAGTGCCTCCCACAAGCATAACATCTGTTTTTATTCTTGTGTAATTCCCTCTCTCAGTCCAGATTCTGCTCAGCTAAGTTCTACTTCCACAGTGAGGCATTTCCTGATGCTCTGATCTGCACTGATCTCTCTCTTCTTTCATTTCCTTTTGGGTTTCTGAGAACATTATGGAATTAAATTCACACTATTTTCTAATCATTTGATGTGTCTTGGTCCTGTCTTTCCAATTAGTTTGTAAATATATATCATTCCTTGTATTCTTAGCCATGTCATTTGAATTCTTTGTACCAAATTGGCTCTCAGATATTTGTAGACTAATTTATTAATGGGAGGAAGTATGCATTGGGTATTGGCAGAAAAGTGAGTCCAGAAAATGAAAAGTTTTTAAAATGTGTATTCAAAATAGGCTGATTTGTATTGCTAATGTCTGTATATATTGTGCAGCCACATTCCAAGTTAAAAATTTTAAGATTACTACCTTTTAAATAATCTTTTAATTTTTCTTTTATTTATTAATCACCTATACTAATCTGTTTCATTTCTTATACTTGAAATATCAGAGTTTAAGAAGGTTCAATCATTTTATTATTGAAACTAATGATTTTCTGTCTTTTTAAAAGTTTTTGTTTGTTTTGTTTTATTTTTGCTGAGGTAGATTTGCCCTGAGCTAACATCCATTGCCAATCCTCCTCTTTTTGCTTGAGGAAGACTCCTCCTGAGCTAACATCTGTGCTGGTCTTCCTCTATTTTGTATGTGGGTCACTGCCACAGCATGGCTGCTGATGAGTGGTGTAGGTCCGCACCTGGGAACCGAACCCAGGCCACTGAAGCGGGGTGCGCTGAACTTAACCACCAGACCATGGGGCCAGCCCCTAAAAGTTTTCAATATAGTTTTTATTTACTGAACTTTATATTTTTTATATAATTCATTTGGCATTGTCTTATCTGTATTCTTAAAAGAGATAAGACTATCAGTATTGTATTTTTAATTGATTGAGAACCTCTAACAAGTCAGTAATTAAATGATTTACCTGAGACTACACATATTTATTAAACTGAATCCTTTTTCTTGACTTCATTACAGTCTTCTTTATATTAGACCTTACTCATAAGTGATATTCTGTGTAAGAGCCATAATATTAACAAAGATAGAATGAAATTAGTATCAATAAACACATCAGATCAAAAAATGAATTTCACATTTCCAGTACACCTGTGGGGCTAGTGAGACAATTCTCTGCTTTGGGTCACTTTCTTCCACCTAACCCTCTTGGGTTTTGCTGTTTTAAAAATTGGACAGTGGTTGATTAATTTTACCCTCCTCACCATACCCACACACCCTTCTCTTTCTATTTGATGACCTCATGGGAAACAGGAACACAGTGACTTTTCTGTCCATCCATTCACCTGCTACAGGGAATCATTGCCTCATATTGTTGCGAACTTGTCCCTCATGGTAACTGCATTTAAGAAGGCTGAATTAATGTCCTGAGAAAGCAAGTAAATCAGTAAATGTCAGTTTTCTGATTAAAGGTAAACGGGTAGACTTGAATGTCTGCAGAAAGGAGAATTATCAGTAGACAAAGAGATTTGCTATTTTGCAGATAGAGAGGAGATGTTTTCAGTGCAGAAATTGAAGTTTTAAAGAGTGATGAAATTAATTGGCAATTCTGAATACTCTTAGAACTTTTCTAATTTTTTATTCATATCATTATTATAATTAAACATCAATATGGTTAAAATCATCTCTATTTTGAACTTAGGTGATTTCTCTAATAAATCAATTGTTAAGGGATATGATTTCTAAGGAAGTAGGTTAACACTATAATTAATATACACTTCAAACTTAGAAATTCTTGTATTCTCACTAGCTTGTAAGCTCTCTAAGGGCAGGATTCTTGTTATCTTTTTTTGTTTTTTTCTCTCTATATATTTCTTTAGCTGAGCAGTATGCCTTGTGTGTAGTTCAGTACATGCATTTTTGAAGAGTGATTTCTTTTTAAATTAATATGCACAGTCTTTAAGACTTGTTCCTCTGGTAAATACATTAGAATAGGTCTGAGAGGTGGAAGAGACCTCAATCTGAGAGTAAAATTTTAATATACAATCTATACAACATATCAAAAGGTTTTTCTTGAATATATTGACTTAACCATTGAGTTTCACTAAGCCGTAGTAATAGAGCAAAGGATTAATTTGATGGAAATCAAATGTTATATGTCTTTTTTTCTTTTATACTGAAGCCAGAGGAGAAACTGCTTCACAGCTTCAATCAGAAATTTCATCAGATGGTCGTGAAAATGTTATTAGCATAAATACAGCTCAACCAGAAAATATCACAGTGGCTCAGAAAGGTTTACCTGAGAACTCCATTGTCAACTGTGACTCCCAGGCCCTAAATATGTTAGCTGATCTAGCATTAAGTGCTGCTACCTCTACCCCACCATCATCTGAGCCCAGAAAGCTTCCCTGCTCCCCTGAAGTGCCAGAAAACAATGTTTTGCTTTCTAAAGAACATTCTTTGTGCGGTACATCTGACCATGAATATCACAGAGGAGTTAAAAATCAAAAGGGTGGACCATTACCTAAGCCCTCCTCTGATAAGAAGAGTAATCCGACATCAGACCCCACTATTAGCCACGAGGAAGAATGCTTGGTTCCTGGTAGTCAGGCCCCTTTGGAAGGCCAGTTGGCACTTCCTGAGGAGATACTAGAAACTTCGGATTCAAGCCAAAGCTCTTTTGTTGCTGTGGAACATTCCTATGCCCTGTTCCTTGCAGAACATTCAAAGAAGCATCTACAGCAGAGAGGGGTACCAGGCCCTGCCTTTGCCAAGAACGGCACAAAAGGCCCTGAAGCAGGAACCCCAGTGGGAAAAGTAATGCCGTTTCGGCATCAGCAGAGCACCTCCCCTCTGCAGAAGCTTTCTGAGGACTCATTACTCAAGCGCAAGAGCAGATTGCTGTCCTCCAGCCTGAAAGATTTTTACTGCTCTCATACTGTGTTCAGCTGTGATGGCTCCTTTAAGGTCACTTTCAAATGTGACACAGAATATGTATTCAGCTTAGACAGCAAATATACCAACAACCCACTGGAGAAAACCGTAATAAGAGCATTACATGGGTAAGTAGGACTGACATGATGAAAATGAATGTAACTTTTCTGTTGAGATAAGTGAGAAAGGATACTTGTGCCAAACCTTGGGGAAGGAGAAAGAAGTGTGTAAATCCAGTAACTTGGTAATAATATCAAGCAGTTTTGTTGACTGACAGTTAAGAATATGAGGCTGATTTTGCCACTGTCCACATGGAGAACTTTTGCAAGATAACTTTAGCCTTGTGAATGGCTTTCCATTTTGCGACGCTTCTTCATAAACCTTTGTTCTCTTTGAATTATAATATTTAAATGAGATCTTAATATAAAATAGCGAGATATAGAAATAATGCCTTACAGAATGAATTCCAGAAGAAACATTTAAAAAATTACTTTTAGCTTGTTAAGTTGGTCAGATTGCTGAGTGAACAGTTTTACATGGGGTTGTTCTATAAATCTTCCTTAAGAAGAGGTCAGGGCGGTAATAGCACAGCGGCTGGAAGCACAGGCTTTGGAGTGTGAACTAACCTAGGTTTTGAATCTAGGCTCGCCCACTTACTAGCTTCTGTGATCTGGAAGTGCCTGTGCTTCAGGACATTGCTTCTCAATCTTTACTGTGCATGACTCTTCTGGGCCTCTCATTGAATGGCCAATTCTGACTCAGTTTGTTGGGGATAGGGCCTGAGAGGCTATATTTCTAACAAATTTCCAGGTGATGCCAATGGAGGATGACCGTCTGTGGACAACACTTAAGTATGGGTTTAGTGATATCTACATTATGAGGTTGTTACGTCCATTTGGGTTTTGCACAGTGACTGGCACATACTGATAAATGGTAACTGTACCATTAGCAGGAAGCATTAATTGTGTAAAATGACATTCAGCTATCTGTTCGTGGACTGTTTCACACGTGAGTGACTAAATTGTATCCGACTTCTTTCCTTGCTCCAGTTATGAGCTCACACTCAAAAGAGCATACACTTAGGTTCCCATCTACCCATGAGGGTCATTTCCTTAGCCTTAATCCTGTTTAACGAAAGCTAGCTCCATAGCCCCTCTGACTCATCCCACTCCAGCTCTGTGCTATCCTTTTGCCTGGCAGATGGCCTGAAATGTTTTGTATCTCCCCTTATGGTTTCAGGAGATTTTCCAGAACTGTAATCTGAAAATAGTATAGTAGGTTGCTGATTTGCCCACAGAGATATTTTAATCTTCAGACTTTCCCAACTATTAGAAGAAAGAGGCAAAAATAGAAAAGAAACGAGTTGGCCAGACTTAGCAAAAGCAAGGAGATGAGGATTTGGGTAGTTGCTGAAACCATTATTCACATAATAGGTATATTGTATCCAGAGAGAGTTTGCATGGTATAAAAGAAAAATCCTAAACTAGGAGTCGAGAGACCTGTGTTCCAATCGTGCTTCTACCACTTACGGGGTTTGTGATTTGAAAGAAGTCACTGAAAGTTCTGATTTTCGGTTCCTCTCTCTCTGTCTCTGTAAAATGAATGGATTGGAATCATTGTAATTATTTGTTAAATCAACTTCATTTTTATCTTAGTCACTCTCTCATGTTTGTGTAATTTTTAAAATAAAAATATAAAAACTAAGACTAATAATGAAGACACTTGCTTATGATAAGATAATCAACTAAAATTAACCATTTTCAATGACTTTTATATGTTCTTTCTTTAAAATCTCAGGCCCTGGAACACTGATTTACCTGATAACGTGGAAGAAGTGAAGCTTTTACTTCATATGTGGGTAGCTCTGTTCTACAGCAATCAGAACAAGGTCATACGATCATCCCGAAAAGTGGTAGAACACAGCAACCCAGCAAAATATGTGTCTATAAATAGCACGTTAGAATCTTTTGAATTCAGTGAACTTGAGGAGCTCCCCAGCGTGGAAAGGTGTTCCGTAGACCCTCTGCTGGAGACTAATGAAACTCCTAGAGGTCATACTGCCGAAGTGTCCTTCCCTGACACTAACTCCTTGCTTCCTTTCATGAAACCACCACCTGCAAGAGGCTTGGAACTCTGGGTACAGAGTGAACAGAAAGAAATTTTTGCAAGAGAGGGTGGTCCAGATACCCCAGAAAGCCAGAATTTCATCTACTCTTGTAATAAAGAGGTAAGTAAAGCTAAGTGCTATAAATGCTAACATTGTTTTTGAAGAAATTTTTGGTTTTTGTATGTAAAAATCACATTCAAAACAAGACATTGGTTTCTTTTAGAAAAGTGGACCCTCTAGCTATCTAAAGGATCATAATGCCAAAAACTTAGTTTTTGTTTCCAGGTGGATTGTCTGCAAATTGCTCTGGATTGTCTGCAGGTAGAGCTTATCTACCATCCTGATTGAAGAAGCAGCAAGTAGAAAAAAATCATGGGGTCAGATGATCTGGGAGCCAACCATAATTGTGTCACTTATTAGTTGTATAATTTTGGGCAAATTACTTGTTCTCTCTGTGCTTATTTTCTTATCTTTTAAAAGAGGTGAATAATACCTGTTATGTCTTACCTAGAACAATGTTTAAAGATCAAATATGATAATAATTAGAAATCTTTGATAAACCTTAAAGTAAACTAAAATTGAATATATTAAAATTATTTTTGACGACAAATACTAGAACACTAAATCATTTATAAATATGGAAAATATACTTTGTTTCATTCCATTGTTCTTAACTGATATGCAACCAAGCCAGATAATCAGATTTTACTGGAGCAAATAAAAAAGTGGTATCAAAATTCTAAGTAAATGGATTGACAGTTACCTGCCTTTTTAAGCTTTTGGCCCAGATTTATTCCAGAATAATTTGGCATGGGTTTGGGCATCTACAATGCCTGTCTTAACATTGGGTAGACAAAAGTTTCTATACCTGGGGTTACTTGGGAATTTGCAGGTCCAGGGGTGAGCCTCAGAGACTCTTTGAATGTCTCCACGTGCTCATCTTCATCATCAAAATGAAGACTGATGGAGTGCTGGGCCAGGTGGTGTTCTGAGCCCTTCACTCAAATTCACTCAGTTAATTCCCATACAACCCAAGGAGGTAAGACCCATTCTTGCCCATCTTATAGATGAGGAAACAAACGCATAGAGAAGTAGGGAAATTGCCTGAAGTCACATAGTTAGTAAATTATCAAGCCAAGATTCAAATCTAGACAATCTAGATGTTTCTCGATATCAAATTCTGTGTATGTGTATGTATATACAGTCATGCATCGCTTAACGACAGGGATATGTTCTGAGAAATGCTTCGTTAGGCAATTTCGTCATTATGTGAACATCATAGAGGGTCCTTACGCAAACCTGTGTGGTATAGCCTATTGTACATCTAGGCTGCATGGTACTAATCTTATGGGACCACCATCATATATGTGGCACATGACTATATACATATACATATATACATATATCTTGTGTTTATATGTGTATACATACACGTTACATATGTATGTGGGTTTTTTCTGAGGATGGGTTCATGGATTTCATCTGATTCATGGTGAGATTCAAGACTGTGGCCAAACATTAGCAGCCACAGCATGATTGGGAGAGTCCCAGGAAAATTCTCAGAATGACTCTTACCATCAAGACTTTTCTATGCTTTGTGCCTGGCCCCTCACGTCCTCTTAAAACTGTCTCAGCTCCACCCTGCCAATTACTCAGGTCAGTGTCTTTCTTTGGTTTTTAACAAGAGATTTGAAACACAGGTTCTGACTTCCAGCACGATCACCTCAAGACATGGCAGGAAATCTGTGACCGCAATGTTCTAAAAATTACATGTGTATGATCAATTGTATGATCAATCCATTTTACCATATTCTGGATAAGACCATGCTTCAACCTTTAAAAAAAAAAAAAAAAAGACTGTTTATGAGGTTATCAAAATTGTCCAGAGGTATTTCTGCTAATGTCTAACCTGAGTCCTTCCTGCTATTCTTTAAATCAATCCCTTTGGTTTAGTTTATTAATGCAAACTGTACTATGTTTTCTATTGCTCTAATAGGAAGTATTATAATGAGAGAGGGATTATCTCCAGTTATAAGCAAAGAAGATAGCTAAGGGGTAAGGGACCTTTATTTACCAGAATGGAGATTGATACCTTGGGAAAACTGCTAATCAGTGTATTCTGAGTATAAGAGATAATTACTGTTTCCTCATGGGAAAGTTCCAAATGACAATGTATTTATAATCTAATTGAAAACTGGTGTTTAAAATAAGTTATTCTTTGTTTTAAAAAATATCTTTTAATCTTACTAAAAACAATTAAAATTAATTGAGTACTTTTTCTCTAGTGCTGCATTTCTGAATTAAGTGATGCTATTTAGCAAACAGGCTGCATTTTCAAGTCTTTAGACTGTCACTGGTCTAGCCACTTTTCTTCTCAAAAGTCCGTTAAAAAAATAGGATGTGCAGTTTAGAAAGTTTTAGAGCTCTCATTTGTGTATATTTAAAGAAAACAAATTCCTATTTTGGGGATATTTTAAGCCTATTTAAAAAGAGAAAGATTTGGGGTCTGGCCTGGTGGCGCAAGCAGTTAAGTGCATGCGCTCCGCTGCAGGGGCCCGGGGTTCACCAGTTCGGATCCCGGGCGCGCACCAGCGCACCGCCTGTCAAGCCATGCTATGGCGGCGTCCCATATAAAGTGGAGGAGGATGGGCATGGATGTTAGCCCAGGGCCAGTTTTCCTCAGCAAAAAGAGGAGGATTGGCGGATGTTAGCTCAGGGCCGATCTTCCTCACAAAAAAAAAAGAGAGAGAGAGAGAGATTTGCTTGATCTCTACCCTATGAAGATTCAAAAGAACAAACTAAAATTGACCCTCGTCTGTTCCGTTCTTCCCATATATAAATATTTTAAAAAATATTTGACTTTTTACTTTTTTTTTTTACTTTTGTCATTTCAGATAATTGGGCGGAAGGCCGAACAAGAATCATCAGATAAACTAGAGACTTCTAATCTTGTGCTTTCTGGTATTGGAAGCACCCAAACTAATGGACCTTCTATTCCTAGTGAAGATAAAACCTTTGAGCCACTTGATAGCACAAGAGTGACTTCTTACAATGATACTGTTACACAAACCACATTCACCAAGACTTACGATGGGATCAGCAATCAGTCAGTGATTTGTCAAAAGTCTGTGTACAGCACCCTTGAAAACAAAGTTGATATTTTTCATGCAACAATGCAGACAAAACCAGGTGCTTTACAAGGCCTTATCCAGCATAGTAGCCCCCTAAACAAAGAATGTCAGCCTTCATTGGCAAGAAAGGATGATGTGGGGTATGTAATGATTAATCTGGAACCAGTTACTCTCACTTTTGAAAAAAATGCTTATGTCCCAGTACATCCAGAAGTTTTAAATAGAGCTGATAAACCTACAATCTTTAATATGGAGTCGATTAAACAAATATCACCTCCTACAAGTCCGAGACATTCTATATCCACATTTGAAAAGGCACAAACACAAGGTCTTAGGGACATTCCATCTCTCGCAATGTCAGGACAAAAAGGCACTAAGTACCTTTGTGCCTCCTCAGTAAATAGAGAGACACTTGCTAAAGAAATGTGTTCATTACAGAAAGAGATTCCTGTTCCAGGCTCATCATCGCCATCTGATAATTCACTGGTAACGGAGGCATTATCATTAGTTAAAAGTTCTAATTATTCGTTACCCAGAGAAGAAATGAAACTCTCTCAAGAATTTTTTGTGCCAGCTCGGAGTCTCTGTGGTGTATCTTTGGAAGAGGCTATAGAGCCATCACAGGTTGAAGCAGCCTCATCATCAGCCTCTGCCACCTTGGAAAAAAATTATTCACTTAACTGCGTTCCATCAATAAGTAGTCTGTCAGATGGCTCTTTAGAACTAAAGAATGACAAGAGTGGTCTAAACAGTGAAAATATGAATTTTGAATCATTTAATTCAGCATTTACCAAACAAACTAGCTTATCTATGAATAGAGAGGAGGTCAGCCTAGAGTTATCAGAGGAAGATTCTGACATTGACCTAACTCTCACAATATCACCACCTACAAGTCCCAGAGAAGAAATGCCAGCTGGTGAAACAGAGCAACATCAGGAGGCCCCATTATCAAATTTAGAACTTCAGGATATGGCTGAAGAAATAATTGAGCCAGAAGAGGTGACTTTCGTAGAAAACAGAGAAGTGAATTCTGCTAATTATACATCAGTGTATCCTACAGTGTCAGAGAAGCCATTAGAAAATGAGGAGAGAAAAGGTGATCATTTACAAACAGTTACTTTAATACTTGCTAAAGAAACTTGTGCCCTTGAGATTGCAGAGGAAGTTAATGTTAGCTCAGACTTTCCCTTTGGTTCTTTAATTGAAGAAGTGTCACCAGCTTCTAGTCCTGACCCCCAAGTACCAGTTGAAGAAACACAACCATCTCAGGCTGTGTCTCTCTGTAGTTTAAAACTTCCTCATACACAGTGTGAGAAAAGTGACAGATTCTCCCAGATTGAGTCAGTAGATTTGGCCATAACAGAAAAAGAAAGTTCTTTTGTTGGTCCTACCCATCCAGTGGGACAAGATGACTTAACTCAGGTACAGCAGATGCAGCTTCCTCCTGAGACACCTCTAGCATTAAATAATCATCCAGCAAGAAGAGATAGACATTTAACCCTTCCTGGTAAAGTAACTGAGGAAGTTGTCCCAAATGAGCATGATGAGGGTTTCTCTCTCTCAGAAAAGGTGCCACACTGTGATACAGAGTTAGATCAGCCCACCTCAGCTGCCAGTTTCAGAGACGACTTCAAGCCTTCTCTGGAAAAACTGGTAACGGGAAATCGACTGCAGCCAATTAGTGTAGAGAACAGAAATTCAGACTTAAATCATCTTGTCTTGGAGACCAGTGAGCCTCCATTTAGTCCTAGAAAGATTATTGTAAGTAAGTCTTTGGCTGACACATTTGTTTCTACAACTGCTCCAAGTAGTTTAATGAATGTGTTGTTAAAAGAGCAGACTAGCCTTAAAGGCACTAAGAAAAATCTCTTTAGCAGTGATTTGAAAATAGATGAAAGCAATTACATGCAAGAGAAGTCCTTAAGCTCCAGTTCAGTTGATGGAGCTGGTATTTCGCAGGCATACGTGCACTCAGAGAGCCCCAAACTTGCTTGTTCCTCACCCAGCGCCACGTTAACCCATTGTACGAGATCCATAAATGCAGAGGCAGGCTTTCAAACACAGGAAATATCAGTAGTCAGAATGGCCAGTTTGCTTAAGAATAGTGACACTGAAGCTGAATTACATGAAAAAGCCATAGATCTAGGAGGTCTTGGCTCTCAGTCGAACACCACATCTCCAGAAGGCAAACAAAACAGCCACATGCTACAAGATATGTCCCCATGTGAAACCAAAGATCTGCTGAATGGTGGGCTTTTTCCCACATGTTTACATGCTGATTCTTACCAAAAGATAGCAGTCACTAGTGAAAATATCGGTAAAGAGCCTTCTGCTTCTGTTCCCAAATCTTGTGCTCCTCTTGTTTGTGGAGTCTCTACAGAGCAGATAGAAAATAAGAGCGCTGGTGGGCTCAGGGCCAGGGAGGACTCTGAAACCCTGGGTGGAGACATGGATATCAGTGGGATACCCATTATGAATTCTGACATCCATTATGAACCACTTTCTGGAGACTCCGATCAAGACTTTTTTGGTGACTGTAGAAATCCCAAATTAGAAGTGGAGGATTCCTGCACTTTGCGATGTAGTCACACCAAGAAAAAAGAAGGTGCTTCAAAAGATGATTATGCCTCTTTCCTGGGCCTAAACAATAGTGATAATGAAGACTGGGGCTACTCTAACCAGGTTCCAGGGTTGGAGACAAGCATTCCTCCCAGAAACTGGTCTGTTGGATTAAAGAAAGGAGATAAGTGTGTGCCACGTTATATCCAAATCAGAGATCTCCATGGTATCCCCAGGACTTATACTAATTTCACTGTAACTAGAGAGCTCAATGAGACCACGAGGACGTTGCACAGCCTGAGGAGGCAGCCCAGTTTCACTGCACAATGTGGCTTGCTCAGCTCCTGGACAAATACTTGGCAGGTGGCGGACGACCTCACCCAGAACACTTTAGACCTGGAGTATCTCCGTTTTGCACATAAACTAAAACAAATTGTAAAGAATGGAGATTCTCAGCGTTCTGCCTCTTGCACAAGTGTCTTTCTGAAGGAGTCACCTCTCCAAATCGCTGCTGGAGCTTTCCCTCTGACAAAACTGTCCGAGTCCCCAGTTCTATATCCTGCATCCCGGAGCAGAAGTCCCCTTGTGGTAACAGTCGTGCACTCAGACACCAGACAACAGAGTCAGCACACAAGAGGCCACATACCCAGCAATTTGGACAGTTCTTCCTTTTGGAAAGAGAGATGTGGTCGCAGTAGAAATCACCTTACAAATTCTGAAAGGAATCAGACTGTTTCATTCCACCTCAACAAACTGAAATATAACAGTACTTTGAAAGAATCACGGAATGACATTTCACTTATTCTCAATGAATATGCTGAATTTAACAAGGTGATGATGAATAGCAACCAAGTTGTTTTCCAGGATAAAGAGTCAATTGTTGCTTCTGGAGAAGCCACATCTCAAGAGATGTATTCATCTTTCCCAAGAAGGTCAGCCTCCTATGAAGACGTGATTACAGACTTGTGTACCAGTTTGCATGTGAAACTAAGAAGTGTTGTGAAAGAGGCTTGTAAAAGTACCTTCCTCTTCTACCTTGTTGAGACAGAGGACAAGTCATTTTTCCTAAGAACAAAGGTAAAGTGCCAGATTTTTCTTATAGTTTATATTATTTTGATTGTGTCTACTTTTAGTTTATTTTAGAAGTAATCAATTTAGCATTCTTGGCTTCAGAAAGAAGTCATGATACGAAGTGGTATTTGAGTTTCACAGCTCAGTCTTTATCTGCATACTAAATGTTAAGCTACAAGGATCTGCCATTTGTACTCTATTTGAAGGTTTGTATGATGTTCCAGAATTAGTGCAGTGACTAATTTTCATGAAAAGTTACCAGTGTAGACATGCTCATATTCAAATGTAAACATAAACATATTCCAAAGGTAAAATTCAGATTTTTTAAAAATTATTACCTGTCTTCCTCCGTTAGTGTGGATAGTTGAGAGGGACCTCTTTTGATTTTGGATGTAGTTTTTAATTTGAGTATTAGGATAAGTGATGTTCTGGTGTGAGAACATGGTCTTTAAATTTAAATGATGTAACCACGGTAAAATTCTAACTTGGTAGGAGCCAGAGTCCATCTTGATTCACCATTAGCTTCCTCATTTTATCCTCTCAGAATTTATTTCTCTTCTACTTGGGGAAAAAGAGCATTCTCTCTCTCTTTTTTAGCTTTTAAAATATAACTTCTGATTTACATAAAGGTTACAGAAGTGGTAACCTTCACCCAGATACCCTGCTGTTAACATTTCTGAGCCATTTGAAAGTATGTTGCAGACACGATGTCCCAGTACCCCTTAATACACAATTATGTGTGTCCTACCTGAGTGCAAGGACCCTTCTTCTGTATGATCACAGCACAACCCTAAAAGTCAGGACGTGAACATTAATCCAATATGCTTGTCCAATCCACAGATCCCACCATTGGTCCAGCACCATATGTTATCTTTGCTTGTCATGTCTCTGTTTTTCTCAGTCTGGAATAGTTCTTCTGTCATTCCTTATCTTTGTGACTTTGGACAGTTCTGAAGACTGTAGGCCAGTTATTTGATAGAATTTCCTTCAGTTTGTGTTTATCTGTTGTTTCCTCATAATTTATGCATTTTAGGCAAGAATACCCAGATACGATGTTCTCTTCTCAGTGCATCACCTCAGGAGGCACACAATGTTGATTTGTCCCATTCCTGGTGTATTAACTTTTTCACTTGGTTAAGATGGTTTCTGCCAGGTTCCTCCAATGTAAAATTAAGTGATAAGCATGTTATGGTTATTAAGTGGGAAGATACGATAGGATACGTAAATGTCCTATTCCTCCTTAGACTTTCACCCACCAATTTAACATCCCTTGACGGTTCTTGCCTGAATCAGGTACCACTGTGATGGTTGCTAAATGGTAGTATTCTACTTCCATCATGCCTTGTGCATTTATTAGTTGGCATTCTACTGTAGGGTAGAGCTTTCCCTTTTCTCCCATTTGTTTATTTCTTCATTTTCATATTTATATCAGTGTGGACCCATGTTCTACATCATTTTACTCAGGGTTATTATGTGATCCTTCATTATTTACTTTAATGCTCAGATTGTCCCAGACCCAGCCAGTGAGAGTCCTTTTAAGCTGGCTTCTGTGTCCTTTTGACAAGTCCCCATAATTCTGTGGACACTTCCTTCCTTTGTGGTACGACATGATGTTATAGGCTTATCTCGTATATTCCCTGCCCCAGCCTTGAAGTCAGCCATTTCTCCAAGGAACGGTGATTCTTTTTAGTGGAGAATAGTATTTGGAATCAAGATCTGGGCAGTGGGTGAACTCAGTGCCACTGGATGTCACTGCATCTAGGTCTTCCCAGCAAACAGAGCCAGGAAATATATTAAGTGTATACATTAACACACAAACAACATCTGTATCTACATTTATGTTTAAAAGACAAGAACGGGTGCATGCTTATCCA
This sequence comes from Ceratotherium simum simum, assembly GCF_057802395.1. Taxonomy (NCBI): domain Eukaryota; kingdom Metazoa; phylum Chordata; class Mammalia; order Perissodactyla; family Rhinocerotidae; genus Ceratotherium; species Ceratotherium simum. Next base: position 27,674,194 of record NC_141931.1, on the reverse strand, counting down.
ATACCACCAGCTTTATCCTAGCCGCCTTTGCCAGAGTTGCAGCTCCCTTCTCCAGCTGTCAGGACACTGACTCCCATCACCCTGAACGGATCCGCTGCTAGGCTCACTCCCCCACCCCTTGTGTAATCACGCTCCTGGCCTACAGCTCAACCCTGGACTTGCCGGCCCCTTCTTCACCGGCCTGGAGCACTCACCCAAAGCTGCACCCCAAACATGCCCCCTCCTCTGCACTCACAGCAGGAGCTGGTTCAAACGACAGCAGTTCTTCTTAGTATATATTTTAGAGCCTCCATGTGTGCAGTGGAGAGGAAATGTTGCCTCTGTCATGATCCTTACAGTCTAATGGGACAAATAAATGTGAAATTAAAACTATGGTAAGTGTAATGGTACAGGTGCTTTGACATTGTTTTGAGGGCAGTAGGCCCAAATGGAAGTCAGGGACGGTTTTTTTTTAAGGAAGTGATGGCTGACCCTGTAGAGGTGTGGACAGCTAGACTAGTAAGCGTTTTAGTTCGAAATGCTCAACTAAATTAGTTTCCCAGTTCACTTATGTCAATACTTCTGAGAAGTCCTGTGGTAAGTCCAGAGTATCTGTCACGTGATGAGTGTGTCACATGATAAATCCATGAATGTGGAATTACTAAGGAACATTAGACATCTGAAGAAGGTTGTGACAGTCATCGTCACAGAGCGCCCATTAGGTAGATGCTGAGGAGACCACTTCAGGGGAGCGTGAGGCCTCTGCAGAGACTGGAGTGCTGCATGACACGGCCTGACTGGCCCGCTCCTCTCAGCCAGGTGTGAAGCGCCGTCTGAGTTCTCAGCCCTTTACAGAGCACAGTGATACTGGTTTTCATGTGGGAGGGAGATCGTGCAATTACGTTTATTCATAGAAGTACTTCTAGATATCATGCTCGTTTCAGTAGTGAATGTACTCTTTCATATTTTATCACGTGGCCACTCTTTACAACAGAAAATAAATTTAGTGCAAAGGTAAAACTAACCTTCAGGTAAGTGAGCACGTTATAAAATAAACTTGAGAATAAAAGGACTGTGAAGAGCAAAATGCTTGTAGAAGCTCAGAGCGCTCCCAGGTCATTCTCCTGTCCTGTAGAGTCCTGCACACCCGCTGCTGACGAGACGTCAGGCCCCCATTTATCTGTAAGATGAGGAAGATCTGTGAGGTCACTTGTCACTGTCAGAGTTCTGAGTGCATGACAAAAGAGCTCAGAACTCCACAGGATTTGATTGAACATGTTGAACATATCAGAAAATGTATTCTTTCAAATAGTTTACTAGTAAAATAAGTGATGGTTGAAGATTTATGGTTAGATATTTTACTGGGCTCTTTGTTAAAAGAAATCTTGTCTGTCTGAATTTCTTGGAAAATACACATTTTGAGTGATAAATTGAAATAGTCAAAATGTAAGTTGTCTTGAGATCAAGGGGAGACTGACCAAAGTAACACTTTATAAGGGAAATAAGTGATCAGACAGTGTTTTTGGTATAACTAGGAACATCAAAGTGTGCAATGGAAACCTCCAGAATCCTTCAGACAGAAACAATGTCAAAATCACAAGAGGACAGGGTTAAGGACTTGCCTTCGTTACGTGAACTTATCCTCCCAGTCAGGCTTCTTAGAGAGTTATTTTGTATGAGAGAGTAAACTGCATCCCCACGGTGCCTCGTAACCACGCACAGTTGAACATAGTCTCCCATCAGATTCCAGTACCTACGTCCGGGGCACTGGATGGCTTTCTCCAAAATCAGTCCCTGTTAATGATGCTCAGAGTAATGCATAGGTATTATGGGTATTATTTTCAAAAGTTCTAGAAATGTTTTGACTGGAGATGGCATTTTTAGAGTAAATATCTGCATCCTCAAGGTAATTCCCTTGAAGAAGGTAAGACTCATACATGTCTGGTGTTTAAAAAGAATCAGCCTTTGATACTTTATGGAAAGTATTTATTATAAAGTGCATTGCCTTTGAAATAAACCTCTAAATCCAATTGTTAGTGACACCCAGGAATCATTTCTTTTATATGTGAAAGCTCATTTAGAAATAAGACAAACTGCCATTTATGTTGCCTTGTTAGAATATAATTTAGTAAATAGGATGTGATTTTGATGTTTCTAGTAAACTATGAAAGTGGTTCTGTGTAAGAGTCCTTTTTTTGGTAATGGCTATTTGTAAAATCTTTCAGAATATTCTGAAGAAAGGAGGCCATACAGAAATTGAACCTCAGCATTTCTGTCAAGCTTTCCACAGAGAGAATGATACGTTAATAGTCATCATCAGAAATGAGGATATATCTTCGCATGTGCATCAAGTAGGTTTGGAAATATCTTTCTTACAAAGAAATATATTCCGGACATTTTGTTATTCTGTAATTATCAGATTCATCACTGCGTTTTTTATTTAGGGAAGAAGTTAAACACATTACCTAGTGGGAAGATAATGGGGTCGAGATGATGTCCTATAGGATATTGTAATATTACCAACATATTAATAGGGCAAATTATGTTTGACAGAGTTAAGAAAATTTTCAGAGAAACTAAAGGAGAACTATGAAGAGTGGAGAACTGGTAAATTTTATCACCTCAGATATAAATCTGCATCTCTTGATGTTTAACAGTAACAAATCTTGCTTTAAAAGGACTTGTGAAATTTTCATAACTCTTTGTTATATTTATCTATTAGTTGAATAAAAGTAATTGCTTGTCGCAAGAAGATCTAACTTACAGGCATAGGCTGGGCAGACAGTTCTGCTGTCAGGAGGCAGTAGCTGAACCCCACAGCTGACCCAGCGCGAAGCCGGAGACAGGGATGCTAGTATGACCTTGTCACTTGCCTGTTAACGTTACAGTCCCCAGACGTCGGGGAGCTCTTCCCTCACTCACTGTCTCTAGCCTGTGGAGTTGTAGAGACCACTTTTAAGGAGCGTATTTCCTCCCTTGGATAAAAGGGATGAAAGGGCCCTCATGAACCTGTCTTCACTGAAGGACCCTTTTCTGTTGAACAGATTCCTTCTTTGCTGAAGCTGAAGCACTTTCCCGGTGTCGTCTTCGCTGGAGTGGACAGCCCCGAAGATGTTCTCGATTACACCTACCAAGAGCTGTTTCGGACAGGAGGCTTTGTGGTATCAGATGACAAAATATTAGAAACTTTAACGTTAGGTTGGTCTTTTATTTTCCTTTCTTGTTTCTTTGAAATCTAGTCAAATCGGTTTCTCCTCACCCAGTTCCCAAATATTATTTCATCAAAAAGAAATTAACTCAATATCAATCGCCACCTATTGAGGGCTTAATTTTTGTTATATGCCAAGCACTTTTCATATAGTTCCATGTAATTCTCATTCCCAGTGCACATGCTCTTAACTTCTTTTATTTTAATTATCTTCACCACCAAACCTGCTTCTAAGTTCCTCCGTCTCAGTAGTGCAGCTAAACTATTCCTACAAATTTGAGATTTTGTCATATTTGACTCATTCACTTGCCAAATCAAGTCAGCTATATATTAATTTTTTTGTTTAGAATCAGCCCTCTCTTCTCTATTTGTTGCCATCACCCCTACCATCTTGTTCATATCATGAAAATCTAAAAAATGGCTACTGAAAGTCTTAATTATCTGCTTGGACAACTCATATGTAATTTATTCCTCTCAGGGCACTGAACTGACATAGAAGAATGTAGAGCACAGGGCAGACACTTTTATGTATGGTCAAAGCCCACAGCACAGTACAGCTAAATGTGGACACCACTTCTAGATGAGAATATGAGGGTAGACCTTAACAAGCATGACTTCTGCATGGACACTGGAGTTGAAAAATATCTGTAGATTCTGTTATTTAGAAACCTGGACCTCTCTTTTCTCTGCTGCAACTGGACCGCCTCCTTTTGTTGCATCCACGTGATGCAGACACATTCACAGCTTTACTTGCTGTTAACTGCAGTGTTCTCATCTCCATACGCTTCTCTCCTACTGTAGTAGGAGTAGGTGGGAGTTGAGGGGCCATAGGTTGCTGTATCTTTGAAATGCAGTATGGGATTAAGTGGCAATGGTGATATACACTCAAACATGGGGTCTTATTTCTTACAAGTAACAATTATTAGGCTTTGACTAGACAAGCCAAAAACCCTAAAACACATCTTCTCTTGCCAAACTTATTCTCTTCTGTAGTTCAACTGAAGGAAATTGTCAAAATCCTGGAGAAACTAAACGGAAATGGAAGATGGAAGTGGTTGCTTCATTACAGAGAAAATAAAAAGCTAAAGGAAGATGTCAGGTAAGACCTTCATGTAAGGTCAGGCCTTAGGGGTGGGGGTTCTTCCCTTCCCCTTTTATGGGGCAGGGTGGAGACACCATGTGACTCACCCTGAAACGTTCAATGTGCTGGGACTAGTGTCACTTAAAGTGCTGCAGCAGGGTAAGTTTGTGCCGGAATGTAAATCACCGACATCACTCAACACTGTGTTTAGGTCTGCTGGCTGGCTGACTGGGGGATTCTGTTTTTGTAGTAGGGCTTTCAGTGAAGGAAGCTGTGTATGGTAACCATAATTAAGAGTTTGAGGCACATACTTTGAGTAGCACTTCTCTAGACCAACAGAAGTAAGGAAGTCAGATGTAGAAGTCCTAAAACGTCCATATAGTTTAGTTCAGGCTCTACTACCATGAACTGTAAAAAGTAAACTGAACTATGGGCTTGCCACATTAATGCTATTTGGGGTATTTATTCATATATTAAGTTGCCACAGTTATAAAGATGAAAAAATTGAGACCAGAATCTAACTTTAATTTTACCCTTAAACAATAGACTATAAATAGGCAAACCTCCTTAAATGTACAGCTGGGATTTTTAAAAGTATTTTTTTATTGATTCCTTGGCTGAAGAGCCCTGGGGCCTGTGGATGGCTCTTCCGTATCAAAGACCTGCCTCCAGGTTCTAGTGAGACTGGGAGAAGAAGAGTGGAAAGGGGTCTGGAGCTTGGAGACGGACCGGGAAAAGACAGATTTGACAGGCCATCTGTTAAGTGACGGTTTCAGGCCCTGTGAAGTGTTTTACATCGATTCTCTCTTCCTTCATCTGTGGGAAGTAGACAGTAAAACCCACTTTAATGATGTGGAAGTGGAAGCACAGAGGACAGACCTGCCGCAGTCAGACAGGGACCAGGCTGTGAAGCTGGGCGTCAGCCCCACACCATTCATCGCTAAGCTGACAGTGATTCTGTTTCACCATACTGCCTTCTCCAGAGAAAACAAACTTAGGCGTGAAGACAGCTGAAATTGGGGAAGTGCGTGAGATCCTAAAAGGAAAGATGGCTAAGAACAGAAGTTCAGGAAAGGCTTGTACTTAGGAGAGGAACTAGTGCAGGAGGAAAAGAAGGGGCAAAGAAGTAGGAGTAGAACCAAGAGCTGTCACCGTCCAGGAGGAGGGAGGAGGGCTGAAAGGAGCAACAGTGGGCAAAGGCCGTGACCATGAGGTCACGAGGAGGTAGTTAACCAGCACTTTAGAGGAAGTCAGCTTCAAAATAATTAGAGAAGCAAATTAAAGCTCTGAGGTGCCACGGCACACCTATAACATCCGTAAGTATCAAGTAATTTAGCGTTCGTAGGACTTGGGTAAACAGAAAGTGATCACTTCTCACTGCTGGCACTGGAACATGCTCTTCAAGTCAACCATTCTGGCGGAATGAGAACTCATCAGAAAGCTCGGCATGTCCTTTGACCTGGGGGGGCATTTATCCAAAACTAAAACCAAAAAAACCTTGGCTTTTAAAAACCAGTATTGGGTCGGCCCCGTGGCTTAGCGGTTAAGTGCGCGCGCTCCGCTACTGGCGGCCGGGGTTCGGATCCCCGGCATGCACCGACGCACCGCTTCTCCGGCCATGCTGAGGCTGCGTCCCACATACAGCAACTAGAAGGATGTGCAGCTATGACATATAACTATCTACTGGGGCTTTGAGGGAAAAATAAATAAATAAAAAATTATAAAAAAAAATAAAATAAAAACCAGTATTTGTACAAAGATGTTTATAGCCATGGCTGGGTATCAATAACTACAAAACCAGCCTCAAATCCATCTCTAGGGCACATATAAAAAAAGACGTATGGACTAAGTAGATATATAATTATTTAAATGTATGCAAAATAATGCCACACAAAACTTAACACAGTAAGTACAAGCATATAGTTTCTATTCATAGTAATAAGGAATATAAGTTGGTATCTTAAAACTATGTACAGTATGATGTCAATCATATAAATTTATATATACAAAGGATAAAGCCTGGAAGGAAATTCATCATCATGATGTTAACAGTGCTTGTCACTAGAGCTGTGGGAATATGTATGATTTTGGCTTTCTTCAGCGAGCAGGAGAGAGAATGTGAGTGATGGAGAAGACTGGAGCGATGGAATCAAGAGCAGAGGTAGAGACGTTTAAAAGTTGAACATTTTCCTCTAAAAGTGAGGCAGAAAAAAAATAGGTAGTAACAAGATTTAAAAGGAGGTGAGAAATTAAGAAAATTCTAGCTGCTACATAATTTTAATGAAGTTGGTGATTATCTAACCAAAAAGCATAAGTGTAGAAGTTCTGGAGAGACTTAAAAGATTTGGAACCATTGCAGTGCTATATAAATGAAGAATGCAGCAAGAGGTCCGCTAGAAACTAACGCAAGGCTTGCCAAGCGACACGGTGGGAAGCGTTAGTAGATGAATGTGGAGATGTCCCTCTTGCTTGGAATGAAGCCCATATTTTTAAAAAATCTGTATTTACAAAAGGAGTAGGTACACTGGAATGTTTTGAGGGAACTCAAGAGGGCAGTGGCGTTTAGGAAGCCCAATGTGTTGAGAAAAAGGATCTCATACAAGTTTGCCTGTTTTAACAAAAAGTGGTTAAACTAAAAGTAAAAGTATAGTGAACTCAAGAAAAATTCTCGGTATAAAACAACTAAAAAGTAAGGTACAGTAAAAAAATACTTTCACAAACTTACACTGCATCTAAACTTAACATTTCTGTGTATTTTCCAGAGTGGATTCAATTGCACAGAAAAAGAACTTAATATTGAAATCATACCAGAGTGCAAATATCATTGAATTGCTTCATTATCACCAGTGTGACTCCCGGTCATCAACAAAAGCAGAACATTTGAAATGTCTCCTAAACCTGCAAATTCAGCATATCCATGCCAGGTTTGCCGTTTTCCTAACAGGTAAATTCACAGCCTTAGTTCTGCCTAATTGTCATTAATCAGTTAATGCCAAAATCGGTCAACTCTAGAAATGTCCTTCCAGTGGACTCACTGGGTCTAACAACTGGGGGCCAAGAATAAACTTGGAGCCTGGTATGTGTGTTGACAAATGCACATGAGGCCGGGGCAGGGATATCGTGGGGTTTGTCTAATAGTTTTTTCAGTTAAGTTTGATCATCTCCTACAAGTATTTATTTAATTTTACGTGTATCTCTGACTTTTAGTGTTTCATGTGAATCTTAACCAAGGCTTTTAAACTTAAGGAATGACTGTAGTTATCATTTATCAGCATTTCATTGGGGCCCCCTCCATGGAGGCGGCTGCTCCCAAAACTTCAAACCTTTTTCTTCACTTGAACCAGAGTTCTTTTTTTTCACCCCCACGTGTATTAGGTAGTGTGACAAAAGATTTTTTTTTTAAATAAAAGGGGTTCTGCTACTTTAAAAAAAAATACATTAATGAATTTTTCACCAAAAAAATATTTCTTTTTACAGAAAAGCCTACTGTCTCCAGAGAAGTCTTTGAAAATAGTGGCATCCTTGTTACAGATGTAAATAACTTTATTGAAAATATACAAAAAGTAGCAGCTCCATTTAGGAGTAGCTATTGGTAAGAACACTTTTCTAACGCTCATCTCCCAGTGCGCTGGAATTTAGAGCAGACATTGGCATGTGTGTCTGTGAGGGCACCAGTTGTTCAAAAACTGTTCTTTACCTTATACATCAGCTGTAAATTTAAAATATGTTTGTTTATTTAGGGGTGGAATTGCTGTTGGTTTGGCATAAATGGGAACTTCTGAAGTATCACTAATGAAATAACCAGTCTACTCTGAGTTACCCATTTTATCTAAACGATATGCACTTTCACTTGCAGTTCATCTAGACTGCCAAGACAGGAGATAATGTAACCTAAGATGCGTAGACATTTTCCCCATTAGACAGCATCCTATTTATAAAATATTTCTTGGTTATTTTGTTTTAAAGACAGGACTACTGTCAATTCTGTGTTTACCCAGGTGATTCAGCTGCAGCCTGGCTAGATATCAATGATGCCAACAACAAATTAGTATTTTCTCTTTTCTTTGAAAAACTTTGAGGTACACGGAACAGTCTTCTCATATTTGGAAAATCAATGTTCTACAACTTGGGAGAAAGTTTTCCTTCATTTTTTATAAACTTTGGTAAAATGTCTGATTTTGTTCACAGTAGCACAGTAGTCCGTTAGCTTTGGGTTGCAGTGTTAAATATTGTTTTAAATTATTTTCATTTTAAACAGAATGTCTTCAAAGCTATTAATTGAACTTAATGTTTACTCAATTGTAGTAGCAAAAGAAGTCTATTTTAACCAATAGCTTTGTTTTTGCATGTTATTGTCAGGAAAGCATACCAAATGCACATTATAGTCGGCTTTAAAGGTTTTACCACCCTTGTAAAAACTATAAACTTATCTGCTGTTATTCAAGCAACACTACATAAACATTTTTTTCCTAAGTGGTACAAATTTATAAACTCGTTTTTCACTTAGTTTTTGTAAATAGTGAGTGCACTACAAATCAACCCTCTGAGGAAGAAATAATCATTTATTTATGATATTAGGAATAATTTCTACAGTAATCTTTGAAACTCAAAACCAAGCAAAAAGCATTTATAAGATACATAGTATCTATTTGGAACAAAGGTTTTTGTAACTAATTTGTTTCATTTTTTTAATAAAGACAACTAAAAATCATTTAACTGTTTCTGCAATGACTTGATAGCAACAATTAAAAGTGTAGGGAATGTTTCTAGGCCATTGAGCAGGAAGAACCAGCTTCCAGAGGCATCCCGCCGCTCCCATCACTTGGGCCACGATCCGTCAGCCTAGTGCCCCAGCCTGCCCTGTGCTTTCCCTCCCACAGCACCGTGCACTGAGCAGCAGGACCTTCCCAGGGCTTCTCACCTGGCCCTCCTACAGGGCTTTCAGAAGCCGTTGATCTGCTTTCTACACCTTTCACCTAAACCAAAGTGCCAATTTCACTGTTTTCTCAGGAGGAAGAGGACTAACAGAGTTTTAGTTATTTGACACTAGGTCTTGCTTAGAAACCCCATCATTTTATTTTTGCCCCAGGGATAAGAGTCTAGTAAGAGGATCATAACTATATTCAGTACACTTAATTAATTTGAAATTACTCAGGAAAAGGAAACTAACATTTATTGAGCAGCTACTACCTGCCAGGTACTGTCTGCCTGACACACTTTCATTTTTTTCAAATTGTACCTCAAATGTTCATCTCCCCTTGCCAAGAAGCCTTCCAGCACCCACAAGGCCATTGTTTCCATCCCTTTTTCTATAACTGTTTTAACACTTAACCAAGCCGCAGAATAATGGGTCTCCTCTAGCCTGTGAGCTCTTTCAGACACTGTGCCTGCATCTTCTTTGTGCCCCATTGGCCTGGCACAGAAGTATTAGTTGTTCAATAAGTATGTTGAATAAAGAATATGAAAATATCCTGATATTTTTTCTTTTTACTTATTAATTAGTAACCCAGCTTACACCTTTGCCTGCATTAATAATTAGTTCACAATTTGAAGTATTACAGGAAGGGAAGGGAAAGGCTGGAATTGTAGATAATCTTATCGTGGAAATAAAGCAGTGGTTCTCAACTGAGGCAGTTTTGTGCCCTGGGAGACATCGTGATACTGTCTGGGGACATTTTTGGTTGTCACGCTAGGGAGGCACTATTTGGCATCTAGTGGCTAGAGGCCAGAGATGCTGCTGAACAATGTACAGGACAGCACCCCACCCCCACCCCAAGGAGTTATCTGGCCAAAAATGGGTAGTGTCAATTGAGAAACTGAGCTCGTGATCACTTAGGGTAATAACAATTTAGATTGTTATTCAGGTTGTCTGAGTTCTTTTACAGATCATCTGCCTTAGTCTGTGTCCTTCAAACGTAACTATAAGAAAGAATCAATATTCAGCCTTAAGGAGAATACAGTGAGGCTTAAAACTATCAAGGGGCAAGGAGGTACCAGTAAAAACAATTTCTAACTGCAACTGAAATTACTTGAAAATAATAAAGCACGTATTCCACCTGACAGCATTCACTTAATGTCTTATAATTCCTGCTATAAGCAAAATTATCAAAGGCAGTCACTTGTATTTGTATGGAAAAGAATACTTGTTTTAAACCACTACTAAGAATATATAAAAGCGTAATAATTATATTGTGTCAGGAATATACTCTGGGGTTTCCTCACAGTGAAGCCACATAACAGACTCTCTTTAGCCATCCAAATTTGAACCTTGACGTGCCATCAGTGACTGAGTGCACCCTTCTACTCCGGCATCTCTCTCCTAGCATTGGTTTCAGCTCTACTGAAGAAGGTGAGCAGCTGTGTCATGGCCAGTACAAGACTTACTAGCTCTTAAACATCAGCACACAAACAGACCAATCGAGAGGGAACTATTTCCAGAGTTTGGCTTTATTTTGCAGTACAGACATCATCTGGAGCCACTGTGAGACAGACATTGAAGTACAGGCTCTCTCAAATCAATACTGCATTGCAGCTTGGTCCGTTGAAGAAGCCACACCTGGGATACAAAAGAAGCTTCTACATTTACCTGCTTTCTGATAGGTTTCTTTCCCCTTTGCTCTCATCAATTTTATTAGGTTAAAACACTGCACACAGGCTTCCTCCAAAATGGCTCTGAAGTTCGGTTAGAATTTTACGCCCACATAAACCAAACTTGTAGCTGTGCTACATGGGCACTGTCCTAGTACTTGGCAGGACACAAAATGGAAAGGTACAGGGAAAACTTAGGGATGCTGTCCCAAATTATAGAACATTCGATTTCGAATCTCCTTAACGTTAAGAGGACAGATGGCACGCAAATTGTACTGATCCAGCTCTTGAGCAGAAGCACATAACTGCAAAGACTACACTGATTAAAAGATACAATACTGTATCAAGTTCTCTGTATCAGTATCACCATGTTTTTTTAAAACTGATCCTTCACTAGAAGAAAAAAGCCTGTAATGGTTAAATTGAACAGAATGTGGTAACCTGCCAATTCTGAATAGCCACTCCGTGAAAACAAGTTAATACATGATATTAGAAAGGGGAGGAATATTTACTGGTACAGTGCTCTGCAATCTCTGTTTTGATTACAAAAGCAGGCCTTACAATGTTGATTTCATACAGTATGCATTTGCCACATGTTTTAAGTTTGTCCTCATTAGATGACAACATACACTGCTGTTAGTCTTCCCCATAGATGTCATTTTTCTTGCGCTTCATTTCCTCAAAGTCAAACTCGGATCCTATCATCCTCTTATAGATGTCTTTAATGTCATCACAGGTTGTCTCAAAGTGAGTTGTAGCATCATATGCGCGGGAAATAAAGATCTGGAAATAAAAATTACAAAGACTTGAGACTATTGAGGGATGTCTCCCAGTAAAGCCTGATGATACCCTTTTCGGATGGCCACACTCACCTGGCTTTCTGTTCCCAAATCTGTTGGTACAAGGAGGTCACTGATGCTAACGAATCTGGAGGGGAAAAAGAATTAAGTTAGCAGGTGAGCTGACCACACACCCACTCACTCCGCCTGAAATTCAAAACCCAAAAGACGAGACTGGTAGAGATGATACCCACACAGCAGCCAATGGCTGTTCTTATGGGGTTCACCCCACTGCAGAGCCAAAATCAATAATGGACTTTAGCTGATAGAAATGAGCACATCACTTACTTCTGTTCAATTGGTTCCAAGAGCTCCAAAGCTGGTCTGATTTCTTTCTCGGGTTCCTTGGTCTCCACAGTTGTACTGACTATGGCAATGTACTTCCCCTGGGCTGCCACATTGTGTGCGGAGGAGATCATGCAGACGTAGATATCTGGAAACAAGTAATGCTACCTCACTGCCAAAGTTTATAAACCGCAGGCACGTGTGCACACTCAGGTTTCACCCATATTTCATCGAGATGTGAATTAAAATTACTTAGAATAGACAATACCTTCTAAGCTTAAGTTCTGTATGGAGGCACAGGGTCACACATAAAATATGCAAATATTTAGCAACTTTTAGCTTATTGGAGATGAAGTTTTTATGTGGCAGTGAATTGCTGGACTTGGAAATGAGAGTTCTCCTCCTAGTTCTCTTCACAGCTAACTGGAAACCTGGCAAACCATATTAACTGCTCTGGGGTTGTCTTCCTCTCTGAGGCCTGCCTTTAGAAAGGTTTTAACTAGCTAGGAAAGGATTTATTAAGTACTGATTTCTCATTTAAGTGACATAAAATTGCAAATCAACATAAGCTATTCTTTCTTTCTTTTTTTTTTTTTTTTTGTGAGGAAGATTAGCCCTGAGCTAACATCCGATGCAATCCTCTTTCTGCTGAGGAAGATTGGCCCTGGGCAAACATCCATGCCCATCTTGCTCTATTTTGTATATGGGAGGCCGCCACAGCATGGCTTGATGAGTGGTGCATAGGTCCACCTGGGATCTGAACCCACGAACCCTGGGCTGCTGCTGCCAAAGTGAAATGCACGAACTTAACCACCACACCATTGGGCCAGCCCCTCCTTTTACTCTTCTTAGACTTGCAAAGACATGGATCTGCTTGGGAACCCTTGAAAGATTACTTTAGTCCAAGTCTTTTTGTTCTAGTAGTAATCTTCTATGATCTGAGTTCTTATATGGAAAAAAAATTAAATACAGATAGCTCTTAACTCTCCATTTAATAGTTGACAACCCCTTTTAAATTGAATTTTTGATAAAAGATTTAGGGCTTCTAACTAAAAAATGGGAAAAGCTAGTGGATGAATACAACTGGTTAAAGCAAAAAATTAGGATTTACAATTTTAGAGCTAAGTCCTGATCTTAATCAGAGAAACGAAAGTTGTTTACCAGCACACTGCTAAAATCAAATGTAAGTATTAAGTTGACAAATAATGACATAAAAGCAGTACTGTCATCAGCTCAAAAACACAGTGAAGTCAGGTCAACTAAGAAGCATAAACCTCCACAGGCACATAATGTTTGAACCGGGAGAGGCTGTAACCACTCACCTAGTCCAGCCTCTTAATTCTCCAGATGAGGAAATGGAAGTCCAAAGCAGTGGCTACAAGTCTGAGGCAGGGCTCCTAGGCTACTTTGTTCATTTCTACATAATGATTTAGGATCTCTGAGCTAAAAAGGGCCCATCACATTTTGTTTGCCAGTGTAAACTAAAGTTTCTTCACTATAATTATAAGAGCAGATAAAATTAGGAATTTGGGATGAAACATAAAGCAAGTTATGTCAAACAAAATTCTACAAACATTGGCTGATCTTGAAAACTCACCTGACTTCCGATTGACTTGGTTCTGTGGAATAATGATCTGGCAAGAGTTGGCATCACTGGTGTTCTTGATGGGGTGGCTGAGGATGCAGATAACTCTGATCACCTGGCCCACTTTTTCTACCCGATCTTTCACATAGCTGGGATCACAGATGAGCTGCTTACAGCGAGCGATCTATAACAATATTTAAAGACTATAACATTCACGGTCTACCATGTTTTTAGACAGTACACTAATGCCATTGTCCCTTGAATGTAACCTGTTATCTTCATAAAATTAACTGTAGATAATTATTAAACTACTAAACTATGCCAATAATCCCTACAAATTCTCCTGGAACAGATCCATGAATTCTAACTTTTATTCAAATGTTAGGAAAACTGTTGCATAGTGTTCAGAAGTATAAGTTTTAGAATGGGGCGAATTAGGGTTCAAATCCTGGCTCTACCCAACCTGGAAGGATTGTTGCTAGGATTAAATGAAAGTGTATTTAAGGGCTGTCATTACATGTGAATGTCAGTAAAAAGAAAATGTTCTATAAATGGTACTAATATTACAAACAGATGAAAATCATTCTCATTTTAAGACTATGCGTTCTAAGTAAAACTGAAGTTGCACGATAAATTATGTATTATATTACATTACAGTCTTCTTCCTCTTTTATCAAAGTCTTGAAATTTCCCAAGAGGAAGCAGCTGTGTAGCCAAGAATGCAATGAAACTCTGCAATAAAAAGAACTTCTGAGATATCAGATTAAAATATTTTTCCATATTTCCTAAATACCTATTATGCTGAGACCACAAGGTAGTTACAAACGATCTACAGTAATAATAAAAGTTCAGATGGCCAACTGGTGAGTGCAGATTATATGGTCTGAACCAATGGAATACCATTGGAAATAACGAAAATTTTTTTTAACTTAGTTTTTGAGTTTCTTTCTTGAGCAGTTCTAACTATTCTTAAGAGTTGATATTTCCTGAACTATGAATGATCTGGTCTGCAGACCAAGAGCATCAGCATCACCTGAGAGCTTGCAAGAAAATGCAGACCACCTCAGACCTAATGAGTCAGAATACGCACTTCAACAAGATTAACAATGATTTATATTCAGTTCAAATTTGAGCAACACTGCTCACAACTCCACCTAGCCAACTACACAGCTAAACCCGAAATGAAATAAATGTGACTAATTGTTATTAACATTATTATTTAGTAATTTATTAGTAAATAATAATAGATTAAATTTAAAAATGGTCAGTACTGGCCAAGCTCTATTTCAACCAATAAGTAGTACAAATAAATCTAAATTTAAATGAAAATTTGGGAGATAGGCACCAACCCACACTATGTAAATACAGAATACTTACCATCATTTATAGCTCATCCATAGTGTATATTTTAGTCTTAAGCAACAATCAACCCAATAGAAAATATTAAGATGTTTTTTAAATAAAGCACAGCATATGTAACTAGTCCTTAGTCATTATGAATACCAACTTACCATAAAGAAATCATATATAGTCTGATATGTAGCATCAGTGTCCATACCAAATTAAATACTTATTAGATAATGAAACTTTCTTCACAAGAACAAGATTTTTTAAATTGTAAAAACTACTTACCTCTCCTTCAGATTTTACACCAATTACTTTTCCATTTTGTATAATGATTTCTTCAATTGGTTTATTCAGCATGTAGGTACCTCCATAAATAGCACTTAGCCTAGAAGATTTTGAAAACTACAATTAATAATTTATAATTGTCTCAACTACTAAAGTCTCCTTTCTTAGATCTTAATGAGTTATAGGCAATACACATTTGCTCAATTTTCTCCTAGAAGGTGTTAGTTTAAGTCATTAAAGCATCAATTATAAAACAGAGTCAAAACGGTGAAATAATGTCTCATACTCAGAGTTATGAATATCAAGGCCAAAAAAAACCACTGGCTAGTAATGGGGGAACAGCTTATAAGGATCTAATCCTCCCAATTATAAACAAAACTGAACCACAACCAAAGAAACTATGAGGAAGCACCGGAGAGTGACTAAAAGCAGGCAGAAACGGGAGAAGAGACTTGAAAGGAAGCAACTGGATGAGGTCTTGTGGTTTATATGGCTCTTCCCCTGAGGGAACTGCCTCCCCAGTCTTGGTAACATGGGGCACCTAGAACAGAAGCAAAAAGCCTGCAGTCTTACTGATTTAATGCGGCCCAGAACAGAATCTGGGGCGGTCCGAGGAGATGAAAATTGTGGGATAAAATCCTACAAAAAGGAGAGTCATGAAATCTATAAAAGCTCTTCATATCCTTAATAACTCCATAAGTGCTTGTACAGGAGGGCGACCCGAGGAATCCAGCAAAAAGCAACAGCTGAAAGGCGAAAAGACTTGAGCAGAGATTATAGCTGTGGGCCATGAGGACAAATAAGTTTGAAGTCTGAAACTGCCACATTAGGGGAGCTTTCCACCGAAACCCCAAAAGGACCACACCTTATTATACTAGGACTAAGGATTCAGCCATTCACAAAAGACCCCCATACAAAGTGTAAAATCAAGCCTCCAGAAGTTCAAGGTGAATGACCAATAATTTAATTGCCAACTCAAACAAAAATCAACACTCTACAGAGAAAGAATCCAGCATCTCTACAACATACAATCAATTTGTCCAGTATACAATAAAAAATTACTAGATAGGTGAAGAAACAAAGTGATCCAAAGAGGAAAAGCAGACAGTACAAACAGACGCCCAGATTACCAAAGTTAAAATATGCAGGGGGTTACAGGCAGTTATTACAAGTATGTTCAAGGACAAACATCCTTGTTCAAAGATAGAGGTTCAAGAATGTTGTTATAAATATATTTCAGAGTCAACACAAGAAAAATGAAAACTGTATTTAAAAAATGGAAATTCTGGATCTACAAAGTACAACATTAAAAAATATTACAACTCACTGAATGGGATTAGCAGCCTATTGGGAAAAAAACAGAAATAGGAGTCAGTAAACTTGAAGACAAATCAACAGGCATTATCCAATATGAAGCACGGAGAGAAAAACAGACAAAGGAGAAAATGAGCAGAGCCTCAGTGACCTAGGGAATAATACCAAGCATCTAACATACAAGTAATTAGTGTCCCAGAGGGAGAGGAGAGAGAAAATGAGACAGAATATCTGAAGAGGATAATGATTGAAAAATTCCCAATTTGACGTAAAAATTAACTCACACATCCAAGCAGTTCAGCAAATCCCAAGCAAAACCACACCTAGGCAAATCCTAGAGAGACTGCCAAAAACCTAAGAAAATCTTGAAAGCAGCCAGAGGGAAAAAAAATATTACATACACAGAAACAACTACTGATAACAATGACAGCTAACTTCTCATTAGAAACAGAGCAGACACAAGTAAAGGGAACAATAGCTTTAAAGTGCTGAATGAAAAAAATCTCAAGCCAACAAAAGTCCTTCAAAAATAAAGGTGACAGAACACTTTCAAATAAACAAAAGCTGAGAGCATTGATCCCCAGCAGACATGTAACTACAAGGATGCCAGAGAAAAGCTGAAGAGAAATGACAACAGATGGAAACAAAGATTTACAAGGAAAAAATGAAGAGCAACAAAAATGCTAAAAATGTGGATAAAGGATTACCTTTTTTCCTTCTCTTCATTTCTTTAAACTGATGGTTTAATGCAGAAATTGTAACACATTGTGGGGTTCATAAAGTATGTAAACGTAAAATGCACACATCAGCAGCACAAAGGAGAATGGTAAATGGAAGGAAATTGTTGCCAAGTTCTTACATTTCATGTAAAGTAATACAATATTAACTCCAAATAAGCTGTAATAAAGGATGCATACTATAATTTGTAGAGTGAGCACTAAAAAATTAAAAACAAAAAGGCATAGCTAAAAAACCACCAGAGAAATTAAGATGGAATACTAGGAAATATTTGATTAATCCAAAAAAAGGAAAGAGGAACGGGGTGGGGGATGAAAAACAGATGGAGGGAGGAAAAGAAAACAAACTGCAAAACAACAGATCTAATCCCAACCACATCAATAATGATATTAAATGTAAATGACCTAAACAACTCCACTAAAAGGCCAAGGTTGACATATTGGATAAAAAAGCAATATTCAACTATATGCTGTCTACAAGAGACTCATTTTACTAAATATAAAGACACAGAGAATTTGAAAGTAAAAGGATGAAAAAAGATACCACGCAAACAGTAAGCAAGTTGGTAGGGTTACATTAGTACCAGACAAAGAAGACTTGAAGACATAATCAGAAATGAGTATCACCCAATAAGAGCTTCAAATGTACGAAGTACAAACTGACAGAACTAAAGTAAGAAACAGATAAATCCACAATCTTGGGAGAAGACCCGCTGTTTCAGTAATAGAACAAGAAAAAGAATCAGTAAGAATATACCTTTGAACAACTCTTATCAGCTACATTTATAGAACACTGCACCCAACACATGTAGAATACAGTTCTTTTCAAAGGCATATTCACTAAAATAGATTATATATTTAGCCATAAATTATGCCTTAATTAATTTCAAAGATTGAAATTTTATAAGTTTGTTCTCTGACCATAATGGAATTAAATTAGATATCATTAACAAGATATTTAGGAAGATCTGCAAATGTTTAAGAATTAAACATTATACTTTCAAATAACCCAAGAGTAAAAGAAAAAAAAAAAAAAATCACAGGAAAGATAGGCTACCATGTTGGATAGTACATATTTAGAGAGAAATTTAAACCTTCAAATCCTTATGTTATAGAAAAAAAGTATAAAATCAATCATCTGTTTCAATATTAAAAAACTAAAATTTAAACCCAAGTATGTAGAAGCAAGAAATTAAGAAAACAGAAATCAATAAAATAGAAAGTAACAGAGGAAATTAACAAAGCTAAAAATTTGGTACTTTGAAAAGATTAATAAAATTGATAAACTTCTATCAAGAAAAGAGAAAATATAAATTACCAATTACAAGAATGAAAGTGGGAACATCACTACAGATCTTACAGGAAAAAAAAGATAAAAAAAGAATTATGGACAACTTTATATCAAAAAATTCAAGAACTTTTTTGAAATGGTCAAATTCCTTGAAAAACACAACTGAGTTAAGAAATAGTACATCTGAATAGACTTAATTATTTATTTATTTTTTGCTGAGGAAGATTCACACTGAGTTAACATCTGCTGCCAATCTTCCTCTCTTTATATGTGAGCTGCCACAGCATGGCCACTGACGAGTAGTGTAGGTCCACTCCCAGGAACCGAACCCCACCGCCGAAGCGGACCGCACCAAACTTAACCACTAGGCCACCGGGGCTGGCCTCAATAGCCTTATTTCTATTAATAGAATGAATTAACCGTCAAAATGCCTTCCCAAAAAGAAAGCTCCATAGGCCCAGAGAGTTTCACTGGTCAACTCTATCAAACATTTAAGAAAAACCAATACGAATCTTCACCAACTCTGTCAGAAGATAAAGGAGGAAACTTCTAACTTGTTTTATTAGTCTACCAAACCATGATAACAAAAAACCAGACATATGACACTACAGGAATTGTAAACCAACATCTTTCATACACATAGACACAAAAATTCATGTGTGTGTATATATACATGTACACACACATGCAAATTAAATCTAACAAAAAATTAAAAGGAAAATACATCATGAATAGAGTCATGCGTTGCTTAACCATGGGGATACGTTCTGAGAATTGTGCATTAGGCGTTTCGTTGTTGTGTGAACATCATAGAGTGTACTTACACAAACCTAGATGGTACAGCCTACTACACACCTAGGCCATATGGTATTAATCTTATGGGACCACTGTTGTATATGTGCTTTGTCACTGACTGAAACGTTGATAGGCAGCACGTGACCTTAAGTGATGTTTACCCTGGGAATGCGAGGTTAGTTTAATATTAAAAAAAAAAAAAATCAATGTAATTCACCATACCACATAAAGAAGAAAATCTGCATTATTATCTCAATGTCAACATCCATTCATAATCAAAATTCTCAGCAAGCTATGAATAAAAGAGAATTTAATCTAACAAAATCATCTATAAAAAACCTGCAGAAAACATATTTAATAATAAAATATTGAGGGGCCAGCCCGGTGGCGTCCTGGTTAAGTTTGCCAGCTACGCTTCAGCAGCCCAGGGTTTGCTGGTTTGGATCCTGGGCACGAACCTACACAATGCTCATCAAGCCATGCTGAGGCAGTGTCCCACACAGAGCAACTAGAAGGATGTACAACTATGACATACAACTATCTACTGGGGCTTTGAGGAAAAAAAGGAAAAAAGGAGGAAGACTGGCAACAGATGTTAGCTCAGGGCCAATCTTCCTTAAAAAAAAAAAAAACTTCTAAAAAAAATAAATAAAATATTGAAAACATTCCCCTTAAGATTGGTAACAGGGCCAGCCCCAGTGGGCTAGTGGTTAAGTTTGGTGTGCTCCACTTCAGCAGCCCCGGGTTCAGTTCCCAGGCGTGGACCTACACCACTCATCTGGCAGTGGCTATGATGTGGCAGCTGCTCACATACAGAAAGAGGAAGACTGGCAACAGACATCAGCTCAGGGTGAATCTTCCTCAGCAGGGAAAAAAAAAAAAAAAAAAAAAAACACGACTGGGAACAAAGCAAAGGATGTTCATTCCCACCACTCCTATTCATTCTTCTGGAAGTCCTAGCCAGTCCATAAAGGCAAGGGGGAGGAAATCAAAGCTTCTAAGGGAAGAAGCTAATCTATTCACAGATGACATGACTGTGTACAAGGAAAATTTTAAGAAATCTACAAAACGAGTAGAACTTAATAAGCACAAGGTCACAGGATATAAGGTCAGTATACAAAAATCAATTGTATTTCTGTATCTTAGCAGCAAACAACTTGAAAGTAAAATTGAAACTTTCACAGCAGCATCAAAATAACATAAAACACTTTATGGATAAATTTGAACAAAAAAAGTGCTAGATCCAGCATCTTCTTGAATACCATGTCTACTCAGGCAAGGGAAACAAAAGAAAAAATAAAGAAATGGGACCACATCAGACTAAAGAGCTTCTGCAAGGCAAAGGAAACCATGAACAAAACCAAAAGAAAGGTGCCGGCCCCATGGCGTAGTGGTTAAGTGCACACGCTCCGTTGCTGGCGGCCTGGGTTTGGATCCGGGGCACGCACCAACACACCGCTTGTCAGGCCATGCTGTGGTGGCGTCCCATATAAAGTGGAGGAAGATTGACACAGATGTTAGCCCAGGGCCAGTCTTCCTCAGCAAAAGGAGGAGGATTAGCATGGATGTTAGTTAGCTCAGGGTTGATCTTCCTCACAAAAAAAAAAAAAAAACAAACAGAAGACAACCCACCAACTGGGAGAAAATATTTGCAAATCCATACATCTGACAAGGGGTTAATCTCCAGAATATATAAAGAACTCAACAACAACAAAAAAACACAATCAAAAAATGAGCAGAGGAGGGCCGGCCCCGTGGCTTAGCAGCTAAGTGCTCGCGCTCGCTACTGGCGGCCCAGGTTCGGATCCCGGGCGCGCACTGACGCACCACTTCTCCGGCCATGCTGAGGCTGCGTCCCACATACAGCAGCTAGAAGGATGTGCAGCTATGACTTACAACTATCTACTGGGGCTTTGGGGGGAAAAAATTTTTTAAAAATTAAAAAAAAAAAAATGAGCAGAGGATATTTTTTGCAAAGATATATAGATGGCCAATAGGCACATGAAAAGATGTTCAGCATCACTAATGATGAGGGAAATGAAAATCAAAACTACAATGAGATATCACCTTATATTATATAATTATAATTTTATAATTTAGTCAGAATGGCTATAATTACCAAGACAAAAAAATAACAAATGTTGGAGAGGATGTGGAGAAAAGGAAACCCTCATACACTGCTGGTGGGAATGCAAACTGGTGCAGCCACTACGGAAAACAGGATGGAGATTTGTCAAAAAATTAAAAATAGAAATACCTTATGATCCAGCTATCCCACTACTGGGTATTTATCCAAAGAACTTGAAATCAGCAATTCAAAGAGGCTTATGCACCCTTATGTTCATTGCAGCATTATTCACAATAGCCAGGACATGGAAGCAACCCAAGTGCCCATCAACAGATGAATGGATAAAGAAGATGTGGTATATATATACAATGGAATACTACTCAGCCATAAAAAAAGACAAAATCGTACCATTTGCAACAACATGGATAGACCTTGAGGGTACTATGTTAAGCGAAATAATCTAGACAGAGAAAGACAAACACCGCATGATTTCACTCATGTGGAAGATAAAGAAACACATGGACAAAGAGAACAGATTAGTGGTTACCAGAGGGAAAGGGGGTTGGGGGGTGGGCGAAAGGGGTAAAGGGGCACAGATAGATGGTGACGGATAAAAATTAGACTGTTGGTGGTGAGCACGATGCTGTCCATACAGAATACTGATAAATAATAATGTATACCTGAAATTTCACAATGTTATAAACCACTATGACCTCAATAAAAAAAAAAAGTGCTAGATCTCTACAACGAAAGCTACAAAACACTGCTGAGACAAAGAAAACCTAAATAGATGGAGACAGAGCACATACATGGACTGAAAAACTCATTATTAGCAGAATTCTCCCCCAAATTGATCTATAGATTTAACTCAATTCCAATCAACATCCCAGCAAGCATTTTTTTTCTAGAAATTGACAACCTGTTCTAAAATGTATATGGAAATACAAAGGACCTAGAATAGCTAAAACAATTTTGAAAAAGAACAAAGCTGGAGGATTTACATTACCTGATTTCAAGACTTACTATAAAACTATGATAATCATGACAGTGTGGTAATGGCATAGGAAAAATAAATAGATCTGGAACAAAACAGACACAGATCTACAGCCAACTAATTTTCTGCAAAGGCACCAAGACAAGTGGAAAAGGAAGTCTTTTCAATAAATGGTGCTAGAACAACTAAATATTGGTATGGAAAAAAAATGAACCTCAAGCCCTACCTCACCCCACACACCAACATTATTTCAAGATGAAACACAGATTGAAACACAGAACTAAAACTATAAAGTTTCTTATAAAAAGACATCACAGAGCATCGTTGTGCTCTTGAGATAGGCAAAGTTTTCTCAGGACCCCAAAAGTGCTAAATACAAAAAAATAAATTCTTGATATATTATCAAAACTTAAAATTTCTGCTTATCAAAAGAGAAGCCACAGACTGGGAGAACATTTATAATCCATCTATCTGACAAAAACTTGCTGCCAGGATACACCAAGATCTCTTACCAAGCAAAAACAAAGACAACTCAATCTTTAAAAATGTACAAAAGACATAATCACACCACAAAATTATACAAATGGCCAACAAGCTCCTGAAACGGTGATCAACATTAGTCCTCAGGAAATGTGAACTAAAACCACAGTGAGACAGCGTTTCACAGCTACTTGGGTGGCTACAAGTAAACAGACTGACAGTGCGAAACGCTGACGAGGGTGTGGAGGAACTAGAACTCTCATGCACCACTGAGTACACGTGCAATGGCACCAGCACTCTGGAAAGCTGTTCAGCAGGGTCTCATGAAGTTACACACACTTGCTCTCCCACTCCTGGATATCTACCCACAAGAGACGACAGTCCACATCCACACAGACTGTTACACAAACGGTCACAGTAGCTTCATTCATAATACCTGACAACTGACAACAACCCAGATGTCCATCAACAAGACAAGGTGGTATACTCATGTAAGTCATATAATGGAATACTACTCAATATTTTAAAAACAAATTATTGGCATGTGTATCAACATGGATGAATCTCAAAAATATTGTTAAACAAAAGCCAGACACACATGAGTAATTATTGTTCCCTTTATATCAACTTTAAAAACAGGCAAAAGTAATCTATGGTGAGAGAAATCACAAATGTAGTTGTTACAGTGTGGGAGGGGTGGTCATTATGGGGTGATACGAGGGAAGTTTTCTGGAATAAGAAAAATGTTCTATTATCTTGATTGGAGTTCTGGTTACACAGGTCTATACATTTATCAAACTCAATTTTTTCACTGTAGATCTGTGGTTTCACTGTATATAAATTTTACTTCAGTAAGAATAAAAAGCACCTCACTACTCACAGACATACCCTGCCTCATTACTCACAACCATATCTCATGTACTCCGTTGAAGATGAGGTTCGGGATCAGTAGGGTTTTACCAAACAGGTTAAATATGGGCTCTTACCTTGCAAATCCTTGAGGCAGTTCTCCAAGGCCATAGAGTGGATAAAGGTATGGGCTTTTGCCATATCTTGCCAAAGACTCACTGTAAAGTTTAATCCTATTAATGGTTTCACAACAGGGTTGATCTAAATAGCTAGAGAAAAAAAAATGACTATTAGAAAAAGGCTTTAGTTTTGACTTTTGTGTTCAATTTAAAATCTTCTTCTGAAGTGATTTCACTTGAATACCTTCTTCATATTTTACTTAAAAGGTTCTAACAATAATTTGCAACGAGAACCTCTTCTTGCATAGTATATAACATGACCATGTATTTGTTTGGTTAGAATTTCCACACTGGAGAATTGGGAAATTCAGTGCGAGTTTCAAGAAAAATATAAATCTAAAAACCAAAAAACTTACTCATCAGTTCTGTAAAGTGCCAGGGCATGACCAGTGAAATCGACAACATCCTGGCCCAAGTCAAATTTCTTGTACACCTCTCGCATTGCCGTCTTCTTAGGATCAATGCCTTCCCACGTTCTAGGATCTTTTTCATCGAAGTTGGCAACATATACTAGGAATTTTCTGAAGCGACGTTTTTCAAACAGCCCCATTAAGCCTAAAAAAGAATTTTTCAAAAAGCACACACTCACAATAGGACACTGAGGAAAACAAAGTGTGAGAGGCAAGTTTAAATGTGCCATGTTATTATCTGAGGTGCTTCTAATGCAATGTGCAATTTAAGATATGGGAGTTTGGACATTTGAAAATAAACTGACATAATTACAACAGATCAGTAATTAAGCCTTCAATTTTACAATACAATTACAAGTAGTTATAACCAGTACTTAATTAAATGTAGTATGTCTAATTATATCTCTTATTAGGTACAAAGTAAATATGACTTTGAAAAACTATTATTTATGAAGGCATCCATCGGAATATTATTCTTTTGACAACTCGGATCTATACTCGGCCAACTGCCTAAAATTCTGAATGTTCTTCCTTTTCTTTTTCTGTTTGCTAAGATACACTCTGACATTGAATGGAAAAGCTTAGATACCAAGAAGAAATTGACCTCAAAGAAACTGAGATGTTGATTATGCTGCTAGTCACTTACTTCAATGAATACCTAGATGATCAGAGTTCACTACTTTTTACACTAAAAAGCAGATGAGGAGACAGCTATAAACTACAACCCGATAAACCCTCAGCTAGTCAGGATTCTTACTACTAGTACACAGCCGATAGAAAGACCAGGCCAAAGGAAAAGAAAATATTCTGGTTCTAGCTCCTCCTTCCCCTTTCCTAAACTGTATGGCTACTTTAAAAACTATACCCTTAAAAATAACAAACTCTCTTGGGCCGGCCCCGTGGCTTAGCGGTTAAGTGTGCACGCTCCGCTACTGGCGGCCCAGGTTCGGATCCCTGGTGCGCACCGACGCACCGCTTCTCCGGCCATGCTGAGCTGCTGTATGCTCCCACATACAGCAACTAGAAGGATGTGCAGCTGTGACATACAACTATCTAGTGGGGCTTTGGGGGAAAAAAAGGAGGAGGACTGGCAATAGATGTTAGCTCAGAGCCGGTCTTCCTCAGCAAAAAGAGGAGGATTGGCATGGATGTTAGCTCAGGGCTGATCTTCCTCAAAAAAAAAAAAAAAACACTCAAACATTTCCTTCATATCAGTTGACAGTACAATGTTTTGATATTTTTAACATTATTTCCCCCAAGACTATAGCTGAAACCAACGAAAGTGAAAATTAAAATCATCATGAGGCTATGATATCTGACTATATTTAATTTTAATTAATATTTATAACCTACCTTTAAAAAAATGGACAGATTGCATACAAAGGCTAAAAAAGAAATATTCTATTACCACATCAGCACCATGGTTAAGACACAAGTTTAGCGGCCAGGGGGTAGGGGTAAGACAGCCAAGAGGGAACAAGCGTCCCTTACTGTAGGGCACTTCTAATTCAAGTGTCACACTCTGGTGGACACCGCCTGGTGGAACCTAAAGCTACAACCAACAGTTTATTGTGGAGTTATTACATTACTTTTTTTAAAATCAAAATAAAAATCGATCGTGTTTTCTTACATTTCCCACTCTTTCCTCCTCTTTCATCTCCCTCCCCGCCCTCATCCTCCAGCCTGACAGGGACAGCATCAGCCCTTCTGGCGACTCCTGTTGCACAGCACAGCAGAGACGCCCTAGCTGCTTCTCCATCCCTCTATGCTGCCATCCACGGCACCAGCTAGTGGTCTCCACTGCCAGCTGTTAACGGCATCAGAACCAGATACCGCTGCAATTACAAACGTTTGAGAGATCCAGTGCTCATCTGAAAACGTTATAATTGAAAGGGTTCAAACAATATTTCCTACTGTATAATTCTGTAAGAGCTACTCCTATATGATGATGCCGTCCCTGATCACTGGCCCCATTCTCCCTCCTCTCATCTTTCTCCATAGCTCTGTATCACCATCTAATACACTTTTCCCTCATTATTTATAGCCTGTCTCGCACTAAGGTAAGCTCCATTAGGGAAACCATTTTTTGTTCAGTTTTTAACTTCTGTTGAGCCCTCCTTGCCCCCAAACCTAGAAGAGTACCTGGCACATAGCCAGCGCTCAATAAATATTCATTCCATATAATTAATATCTGATGGGAGCAAACATAAAAGAAGTCAACTTATTCATAAACTGGCTATATATATGAATATACATAACATATATGAATGTACATATACACATATAAAGAAAAATATTCAAATTATACAATAAAAGGATTTTTTTTTTTTGTGAGGAGATCAGCCCTGTGCTAACATCTGCCAATCCTCCTCTTTTTCTTTTTTTTTTTTTTTGCTGAGGGAGACTGGCCCTGGGCTAACATTTGTGCCCATCTTCCTCCACTTTATATGGGACGCCGCCACAGCATGGCTTGCCAAGTAGTGCGTCGGTGCACGCCCAGGATCTGAACCGGCGAACCCCAGGCTGCCGCAGTGGAGTGTGCGCACTTAAACGCTTGCGCCACCAGGCCAGCCCCGACAAAAGGATTAAAAAAAAAAAAAAAAATCTTTTTCAGGGCCGGCCCCGTGGCTTAGCGGTTAAGTGCTCGCAGTCCGATGCTGGCGGCCCCGGTTTGGATCCCAGGCGCGCACCGACGCACTGCTTCTCCGGCCATGCTGAGGCCGCGTCCCACGTACAGCAACTAGAAGGATGTGCAACTATGACACACAACTATCTACTGGGGCTTTGGGGGGAAAATAAATAAATAAATAAAATTATGGAAAAAAAAAAAAGAATTTAAAAAAAAAAAAAATCTTTTTCAGAATTACACAGTCCCGAGTAGTGTCTTAACTTCATTTCAAATCGTTTTACTTTCCTTCATTCACTTACACACTGAGGTTTATTTACCATAAAACCACTTATGTCAAGACTTTCAAAACATAAAAAAGCTACAAAATCCAGAGCAGTTTCAATAAGAAAACAGATAAAGTAAAACAGAGAAAAGCTTTCTAATTAACTAATAGGTTTAAGATTTGACCACAGAATTAAAAAAAAAAAAAAATTGGAGTAGAATTCGTGTCACAAGAAAACTCCTCAGATCTGGTACATGGTGTAATTCTCATATATATGGTCCCATGTCGGACGAGCTGCAGCAGGCACGTCTACTCCCCGACCACAAGCCCCGGGGTTCCCTCAGCTCTGTGATACCAGAGGAGATGTGCTGATGTCAAAGGCGCTCCAGACAAACAGATGCCTCACAGCAGTGAGAATGAGAATAAACAAGCTCAAGATGTAACTTAAGATACAAGATTTTGCTGAGCACATTTCAAAGCTATTCATGAAAACTTAACAAAACATTGCTGAACATAATATCTGTGTTCAACATTACTCTAGAGATCAAATATATTTCTCATTGATTTGACTAAAATAGCATTTGACAATCAACAAATAGTTATTGGAACCTTGAGTTTTAGTTGGCATCATGAATTACCACAAGAACCAACAGCATATACAGCTCCTAAAAAAGCCAATGTAAACTCAGACTATGTTAAAGAAAGAAATTGTCTATGAAAGTAACAGTCCCACTGACACTGAGTGAGCAGACACATTCCGAGTATTATGTCTGGTCTGGCTGCAATACTATTTACTATATATGGGATAATCTTGGCAAATCTGAGAATCTCCAAAGAATAGTGGCCAAGAGATCTAGATAGCATATTATATGAGAAACAATCACAGGAACTAGAAATGTTTAGCATGAAGAAAAAAGGAATTAGAGGGTAAGTGATAGTTGTTAAAATACTAAAAAGCTCATTTATACACTATATAGGACAGTGGTTAAGAGCATAGGGTTCTAGAATCAGATAAATCTGGCTTCAAACCAGTTCTACCAGTGATGAGCTATGCTACTCTGGGCTTTTCTTTCACACCCACATACCTCAGTTTTCCCATCTGTAAAATAAAGATAATAAGCACCCACATCTCACAGAATTGTAGTGAAGGACTACATAAAATAAAGTTAGATAATAGACCTACAGTACTTAATACGCCTGCAAATAATGTTCAAAAAATGTTAACTATTATTAAAATTATAAAATAATTTGTTCTTATCTTTCTCTTGAACTTCCCACCTCTAAACTTTTCTTTATCCCATCATCCATTCTGCCTAGAATTTTTTTGCCTGCCATTCTGACTTTAAAATCCTATCCATTCATATAAAAACAGTTGCTGATAAAGTAGTGATTTGGTAAAAATTCATAAAACTGCATACTAAGGCAGGTAAATTCTACTGTATATAAATTATACCTCAATATACCTAACCGTAAAAATACATACATTGACATATTTGCCTGTTTTTGCAAAAAGAAACTTAAGGATAAACCAGAAACACGTAAAAATGATTAATTACTATCAGTGGAAAAAATGGAGTGGAAAAGATAAGAATAAGATTCTAAATATATCTTTTCATATAATTTTGACTTTCAAGTCATGTAAATGTTTTACGTGTTTGAAAAAATTAAATCAAAAAGGGAAAACTAAAACTGCCAAAAGTCCTTCAATTTTTATTAAATGAAGGAGATAGCTGAAGCTATTAATATAGATAAGAGCTCAAAGAGAGAATAAAACTTTAAAATAAAAAAAACACAAACTTTGTTTAAAAAGATTCTATTCAAACTCTTGAACTCATTTCTATGAAAATACTTTTCTTTGGATTAAACTTAGGGTCATTTATAAGATTTATATAATTTAAATAATTTCTAACCCATGATTACACCACTGACTCCTCTCAATTTAATCAGGAGCCATTCCCAACATTCCCCAAGTGTCAATCCTAACCTCACCACAACAGTCAGTGGTATTTTTACTTTCCGGCCATAGTATCTTTCAACACTTTATGCCCAATATTTTCTCCCCTAACAGCAAGAAGTAAATAAATGGAGTTAGAGAAACTGCCAAAATAATTCAAATTAGGTTTTTAAGTGCAAAAACTTTTCCACGCTTATGCCAAAATAATTACTGGAGTTTTATCAGCACTTTTCCTATGCTTTCAATCCAAACCGCTCCCTCCTCTAAACTCCTAGAGCACTTACTGTATAAAACTCACCTACCCTTTAATTATACAAAGTCATCCTTCCTCAAACTGTTCTGCACAACAACTGAAACACCTAGAAGGACAGAAGGTCTTTTCTAAGGGTGTCTGCTATTTGAGAGAGAGATGGAAATAGAAAATGATAACCAGGAATCTTTGATGAGCCAGTAGAGGAAATAATTTTGGGCAGAGAATAAAACCACTCCAGACTCACCGGAAATTCCTAAAAACAGAGATGCTGGAGAATGAAAACAGCACCAATCAGAAGATAGTTTTACCAGAACGGAGCTCTTTTCTTTTCAGGCAGGTTGGATAACATAGAATAGGAGGTCAGCCTACCACAGCGATTGAGTACACCAGCTCTGGATCAACACACCAGGGTTTCAGTTCCAATCCTGCCACTTACTACCTATCTGATTTCAGGCCTGAGCTTCCTCATCTATAAAATGGAAACCCTACTTCATGAAAGTGTTTCAAAAGTCAAATAAAAAAAATGAATAAGTATTTAGCACAGAACCTAGCATACAGGAAACATGAAGAAGGGCCGGCCCCGTGACTTAGCGGTTAAGTGCGTGCGCTCCGCTGCTGGCGGCCCGGGTTCGGATCCCGGGCCAGCACCGACGCACTGCTTCTCTGGCCATGCTGAGGCCGCGTCCCACATACAGCAACTAGAAGGATGTGCAGCTATGACATACAACTATCTAGTGGGGCTTTGAGGGAAAAATAAATAAATAAAATTATAAAAAAGAAAAAAAAAGGAAACGAAGAAAAAAAAAATTACTCATTATTATTATTATGAAAAGAGTACTACTAGACCTAAACAGGCTCAGATTCACCAGCAACAAGGTATGTGATATAGACTCTCTCTAAGCTTCAAAAGAATAGGAATTACTGAAGACTGTGTTTACTGATATACTCTCAACTGCCTAAAACAGTGTCTAGCACATAACACACCCAATACATCTTTGCTGACACGATAAGTGGATGGATGGTTGATGTAGGGGACCTTAAATTGTATCTCTACAATTCCTTTCCATTATAAAATCTTAATATTCTGAGAAAATAAAATTACTTACTAGATGCCAGGGCTTCTGCTTCAGTGGAAGGAACCTTGTAGATTTTTCCTCCCTTATAGACAAAGCTCCCTTCAATCACTTTGAAATCCATATAGCGAGTGACCTCTGTAAAAAGCAGCATCTTAACCAGCTGACCTGTAAGAGTAACATAATTTAAACTATAACTTAAATCTACCTTCAAATATTAGCAGAAATAAAAGTACATTTACTTATACTAATGGCTTCCCATTTTTTTCTTAACATTGTCCAATGACTTCTACAAAAAAAGTCTCCAAAGCCATATTTTAAATGAGACAATGAGAATGAAGAATACTGTTTAGCATATTTAGAGCTATTTTTTTAAATGTTACAACTTCAAGGTTAATAATAACTTTATCAACTTGCTTTTATAAATGCTATACAATAATTATTAGAGGTATGAAGTTTAGAATTATGGTACTATTGCAATAGGTGTGGGTTTCTTTAAAGTTCCTATTGTATTTTAGAGAGGCAACTCTTAGGCAAAATTTTTCAGGAATTTGTGCTTTTCAGCTTCTAAGTCCATTTATACTTATTAAAATGAACATTAATTTCAGAAAAAGAAAAAGCCAGGCATACAATTAAAAATATTACCTGCCTATAAACCAAAGAAATTTTGGTATATTAAAAATATTGAGAAACCAAACAAAATTATTTTAAAGCTCATTTGAAAGGATAAACATACTATAAAGGTCAAAAAAAATTTTTTTGAGAACAAGGAATAAAGTAATGAGGAAAGCTTTATGCTGCCAGATATTAAAGTATATTGTACAATTATATCAATTAGGCCATACATTAGGGAAAACAATAGAGACTCGGGTGTAAGAATTTAACATATGATAAAAGTTCTAATCAAAGTGGAAAAGATAAATGGTATTCAGGGAAAATTGATTAGCCATTTTGGAAAAATAAATTTCAATCTCTACTTCTCAAACAATAGGATAATAAAATAGATAACTTTATTTATATGGTAAAACAGGTGAATTTATTTATACAGTGACAGAATTAAAGGAACCAATAAAAGGAAGAAAGATCAACCAATGACTACATGAAAATTAAAAGCTTTTGTACAGAAAAAAAATACAAGAGTTATATATAAGGCCAATCATAAACTAGAAAAGATATTTTAAATGAGTATTATTTTGTTGTTAGTGCAGTGGAGTGGGTTTTGACTCCTAGCGACCCTGTGTACAGCAGAGGGGAACCCTGCCTGGTCTTTTTGTGCCATCCTCTCACCTTCTGGCACTCTATCAGACAACGCTCCACTGCTATTCATAGGGTTTTCATGGCCAATTTTTTCAGAAGTGGGCGGCCAGGTCCTTCTTCCTGATCTGCCTAGTCTGGAAGCTCCACTGAAACCTGTCCACCATTGGTGACCTTGCTGGCATCTGAAATACTGGTGGCAGAGTTTTCAGCATCCCAGCAACATGCACCTGCCACAGTATGAAGACCAAAACACAGGTGATGCGGTTCCCTGACCAGGAACTTAATGGAGGCTGACGTGGTGAATACGCCAAATCTAAACCACTAGATCCCACCAGGGGTGGCCCAAAAGGGTATTTAATAGCTCTTTCACAACGATAAGGAAAAATACAAAAACCTCAATAGAAGAATGTGCAAAACCCAAGGCTGGCCAATTCACTAAAGAATATAAAAGCCAGTAAAGATCTAGAAATCAAATAAATAGATATATTTTTTAAATCCATTATTTCGCCTTTTAATACGACAAAATGCCAAAAACTAAAATGAACAATATCTGGGCTTGGTAAAGGTCCTGGGAAAGGGGCAGTCTTACAGTCTACTAGTAAAAGTAAAATTTCGCAATATAAAGGAAACCTTAAAAAACTCATTGCCTTTTTCCCCATAATACACTTCTAGCAGTATACAATGAGGTTTATCACACACACACACACTCTCTCTCTCTCAATATACGTTCACAATATATTGGTAGAAAAACATGTTAATTGGGGAGGAAAAAAAGAAAAAACAAAAATATATATATAGCCTGGCAGGTTATACACCAAAATATTAACCATGATTCTAGATGTAAGAGTTTGGCTATGAAAATTTTATTTCCTTCTGCTTATTTGTGTTAATAAAATTTTAATAAGACCATTTTATTACTTATACAGTCACGCGCCACACAATGACATTTTGGTGGTATACGATGATGGTCCCATGAGATTAGTACCATATACAGCCTAGGTGTGCAGTAGCTATACCATCTACGTTTGTGTAAGTCCACTCTGTGATGTTCACACAACGATGAAATCAGCTAAAGACACGCTTCTCAGAACATATCCCTGTTGTTAAGCAACACATGGCTGTGTAATAAAAACCACTGTGTTTACAATTTACCTCAAGAGAATTCAGTTAGTTAATTTTACATTTCAGAGAAAATTCAAAGAAGATCTTTCCATTAAAACAAACTGGAACATCAACTCAAAAAAAGGAGAAAGGGTGGCACATACTTTATTTCATGGGACATAAATAGACTTATACCAACCATTTAGTTTTTCAGTGTCATCTCAGAAAAAGGTACTAATATCACAGCAATTTAAAAAGATATTTAGGGGCCAGCCCGGTGGCGCAAGCGGCTAAGTGCACTCACTCTGCTGCCGTGGCCCAGGGTTCACCGGTTCGGATCCCAGGCGCGCACTGACGCACCGATTGTCAAGCCGTGCTGTGGCAGCGTCCCATATAAAGTGGAAGAAGATGGGCACAGATGTTAGCCCAGGGCCAGTCTTCCTCAGCAAAAAAAGAGGAGGATTGGCAGATGTTAGCACAGGGCTGATCTTCCTCACAAAAAAACAAAACAACAACAAAAAGATATTTAGCTCCTCTAATTAAAAATATGAGAAAAAATAAACGTGAAAAAATAATTTTAAAAGCCTAGAAACTACAAAAACATTAATATGGCTGTTTCTGAATGCGCAGTTACCTAAGACTCACCAAAGCATCAGGAGGATAGTCTGTTATAAATGCTTACCATTTTGGTATGAATTGTGCCACATCCTAATTTTGCTTCTCCAGAACCAAATACTAATAAGTCACCCCCTCTTTCCTTCCATTCTCAACTTACTGACTCTAGACACCTGAAATAGACCATATTACTCACCATACTGTTGCCATTCAACAAAATCCATTGCCACATACCCTGAATAATACTTTCTGTCAAGAGTTAGTTGCTACTTTTAAATTGGATTCAGTGGACTGTCAGAAATTTAAGTTAGAATTCTTTACCATTAGCCATAAGGAACTTGGGAATTAAGTCAACATTCCAGTCTCTTCCTCTCCCCATTGATGCTGGTGGTGCTCCTGGTATTTTAAATCTTTTGTATAACTAAAACCAAAACAAAAAATACCCATAATGTAACAAAATTTAATTTTCATTATGCTATGCAACTATTTTTTGATGAAGTGGTTTTGGTATAACTAAACACCACTAACATGAGGTAAAGTATAACACGGGCATTTCATTTTTAATCAGATAAAATTTTTAGCAAAGTTCCAATATATATGTAAACTAAATATATTACTAAACTAATGAATGCTAAAATAAATACTGCAGAGGTGGTGTTTGTTGGCCTTTTACTAGCAGAAAAGCAAGAATACAAAATAAACTGTCAGTGACAAACTAGTTATGCAGACACATCCCTTATTATTTGTAGAAATCATTTAAACTTATTCTCGCCTCAATAAAAACCTAATAAATGCTTAATTTTGCTTTCATAGTTATGTAAGGAGTTAAAAACAAATTTTCAGTTAATTTATAATTTATATGAGTTGAGTAGGAGCTCTAGATAAAAAGAAGCTTGCAATTTAAAATGTGAGACCATTCAACCCATGAATTCTACTGCTAAGGTGGAAGAGAATAAGCAAAGTTGTATATATTTACTCAGTAAAAATCTCCACATCCTTGAGCATATTCACACACACACACAAAAGAACACAGCTTTGCTCATCTTATTGAAGATTCTCCTAGGCGTGGAAGGAATGGTGACAACACATCAATCAACGGATTATTTACAATGAGGAGGTCTGGCGGTCATCACCTTACCCAGGGTCAAACTTAGCATCATGAAGAGTAGAGGCAACCACACATTATGTGCCTCCTGATATGGTGCAATATGAAGTACCCAACAATACTTTCTTATAAACTAGCCTAGACTTCTCAAAAGAAAAAAATGGGGAGACTTTTATAGAATAAGAGAATAAAGACAAACACCACCAAAGGCAATGCTTAAACCGGTTTAAAAAAAAAAAACACTACACAGCAATATAAGACATTCTTGGCATCCCTGGGAAATTTGAATATGGTCTGGATATTATTGTTAATTTACGTAAATGTGGTAATGGTATTATGATTATGTAGGAGAATGTTATTCTCAGTAGATGAACGCTAAAATATTTAGGTCCAGTATCAAGATGTCTATTACTTTCAATGGCTCAAAATCAGTAACACAAAAAGATAGACATGAAGCAAATGTAGCAAAATGGTAAGTGCTGAATCCATATGGAAGGTTTTTGATCCACTGGTATTATTCTTTCAGCTTTTCTGTATGCCTGAATATAGAAAAAAGCTTTCTGATATAAAGTTTATTTTATCAAAGTTATTACTTAAAAAGTAATTAATGATATATATATCTCTCTCCTAGAAGGCACAATACAGCTCTTATCCATGCATGTGGATGATGAACAAACCTCACACAGAGAAATAAACACATTTAGTAAAACACACTCTGGAAACGCTTCATGTGCCCACGTTCTAAAAAAGCAGGAAGCAGCGCAGCATAGAGACAGGAGCTAAGCTCTGGAGACAAACAGCCTGGCTTCACAACCCTTCTCTGGGATTTTAACCCCACAGAGACTACTCTGTCGTCTGAAAAATGGAGATGAAATCTCTTTGAGTGACTGGGAGAATAAATAAGACCATGTGGAAAGCACTTGGGCATTGTGCCTGGCATACATCAGGTCTTCATCAAAAGGTGATCCTCTATGCACCCTGCTGAGTCTATACTCTATTAACTTTGAGAGTTAGAGATAACTGCTCCAGAGCGTAACCAAGGTCATGATTTAAATTTCTGCAAGTCCCAAACTAGGAGCTCCTGAAAAATTATGATGCAACAGATAATATATTTAATAAAACAAAACTACAACCATGTATAAGGAGTAAAGTTGAGATTCACAAGTAAAAGATTCAAAGTATGAAAGGCATATTAATTTATTATAATACTTACATCTTCCAGAGGTGTTATAGATGCACTTTCTCCTCCATAATATGGGTTTCTATCCATGTGAAGAACTTTCTTTCCATTCACCGACATTATACCTGACAGGATACATTCCTACAGCAAAAGCATAAGTATCTTCAAAAGAAGGAAAGTGCTACACCATGTTTCAAACAGATACTTAATTTTTTTTAAAAAGCCTGTCATTAAACATTCTTTTAGTAATTAAAACTTATATATGTGCAATATATGACGTAATTTAAGGACAAAGTCCTAAAGCAACCAGGGTTCAAAGTGTGGTCTGTGGACCCCTAGGGGTCCCAAGGTCAAAACTATTTTCATAATAACACTAGACATTATTCACTCTGACATTTGCACTGATGGTACAAGATGAGTGGTGGATCAAGCAAATGAAGGCAGTGGCTCTACACTGCACTTGTCACTATATTCTTCACCACCAGGCACTCACAGTTTAAGAAACAAGGCCAGTCTCACTTAAGAATATCCTTGATGCAGCATTAAAAACTACCTCTGTTAAATGTACACCCACCCTTGAACACCCATCTTTTTAATATTCTGTGTGGCAAAATGGGAAGTACACATAAAGCAATTATGGCTCAAGGAAAACCTTTTGTGCAACTAATTTGTAATCTGAACTAGCTACTTTTTTCATGGATCATCATTTTTATTTGAAAGAACAACTGATTGACAAACTATTACTACTCAGACTTAGGAATCTGGCAGACATTTTCTCAAACCTGAACGTCAAGGAAAATAACTGACAGTATATGCTGCCAAAAACAAAAAGTCAGAATTTTGAATAAAAAT
Source organism: Ceratotherium simum simum (assembly GCF_057802395.1). Classification (NCBI taxonomy): domain Eukaryota; kingdom Metazoa; phylum Chordata; class Mammalia; order Perissodactyla; family Rhinocerotidae; genus Ceratotherium; species Ceratotherium simum. The sequence goes on along the minus strand of NC_141931.1, from coordinate 27,637,599 downwards.
TTGAATTTTGGAAAACTTACATCCACCACCAGGGGCACGTCAAATCCCCAATACTTAAAGGATTTTTCAGACAATAGCAGTGATGATATTAACAAACATGAGTTTTTGATACTGTATAATGAAATGTGTCAACAATTTGAAGATCTGCACTACTCAGTAAACCACTATTTTCCAAATGAACAATGAATGATGTTACAAAATCATGCAGGGGGTAAAAGAGTAATTCAAAGTGCAAGCTAGATTAATGGATTTTAATGTAACAGAATATGAAATGTTCACTGATGCGGTTTCAGATTTCATATTGCAATTAATTTAAAAAAAAAACCCTGCCACTTGTGTTTTAGTATAAATCAAAGACGACTATCCACAACAATCTGAAAGGCTATTAAAATACTCCTCCCTTTTCCAACTACACATCTGTATAAGGCCTGATTTTCTTCATATACTTCACCTAAGACAGTGTATCACAAAAGACTGAACACCCAAGCAGATATGAGAATCCAGCTATCTTGTAAGCCAGACACTAAAGAGATGTGCAGAAAAAGTAAAACAATGGTACCCTTCCCACAAATTTTTTTGTTTTGGAAAATAGTTACACTTCATAAAATTGTTATTCAAGTTAACACGTAATGGGTTCATCATTGTTATCTTTAAGTGAATTAATAAAATATTTTTTTAATTTCTCAGTGTTGATTTCTAATATGATAACTATTGATAGATATAACCCTTAAAACAAAAGCTCTTCCAGGTCCTCAATTTCTAAGAGCGTAAATAGATCCTGAGACCAAAGGGTTTGAGAACTAGAGCCCTACAGGAAGCATCCAGGATAACCATTAATACACTGACAGTCAACAGAGGATTATAAACGACCACTCTCAGGAAAAAGGTAAATAAAGCATGGATACTAAGACACATCAAATCTAAATGGGGGTGGGGATAAGAAAGAATACGATTAACGGATCAATGAGAAGAAACAGAGATGGGATATACATTCACTCAAGACCGTTATACCAGGGTTTTGGTGATCAGAGCTTTATTTTTTAAAAAGACAAAGGAAATCCCATGTTATCTCTATAAATCCTTAGTGCTTCACAAATTTATCCCCAAGACCCTCGATAGCAGAAAACAATCTCATTCCTCTACAAGTCTGACTTTGAAACCTTCATTTTCAAAATTCATACTATTTCAAATTTTCCTCTGTAATATTATCTATTCATTTTAGTATTTTTTAAATGTTTTAAATTACATAATATCGAGTTCAAATTTTACTCCAGGAGTGTGCATCATTTCTTACTTTGATCAAGAAACAAAACACTGTGAGCACTCCAGAAGGCCACCTCATGCCCTGTTCTAGTCATAGCCACCCCCTCACTCCCAGCCACTCTCATGACTTCTAAGAAGAAAGATTTGTTCTGCTGGCTTTTGAACTCTGAATGGAATCATGTGGTATACAGTTTCTGTATACACCTTTTAATCAACATCATGTTTACAAGATTCATCCATGTTTTGCGGGTAGTCGAAATTCACTTACTCTCATTGCTGTAGAGCAGAGGTCCCCCAAGTACTCAAACCAAATCCAGCCCGCAGACTATTCTTGTAAATAGTGTTACTGGTAAACACCCATGGCCGTTCATTTACAAAGTGTCTATGGCCGCTTACACTGTACCACAGCAGAACTGCAGTTGTGACAGGGACCGTCTGGCCTGCCAAATCTACAGTAGTGACTATCTGGACCTTCACAGAAGGTCTGCTAACCCTGCAAGCAGAGGATCTCAAAGTGTGCTTCCCAATTTGGTATCACCTGTGAACTTGCTAGAAATGTAAACGCTAAGCAGAGTCTCAAACTTCAGTTTGCATCCACATCACCTGGGCGGCTTGTTCAAAACAGACTGCCGGGACCCACCCCCAGAGCTTCTGAATCAGCAGGACTGGGGTGGGGCCCAAGAATTTGCATTTCTCACCAGTTCCCAGGTAATGCTAATGCTCCAGGACCAAGTTCAAGAACCACTGCTAAAGTAGAACTGCCCAAACTTTATAAAACATAAGAATCACCTGGGGATCACGTTAAACTGTAGATTTTGATCCAGTGTATCTGGGGTGAGGCCTAACCACCTGCACTTCTAGTAAGCTCTAAGGTGTCGCACAAGCAATTGATCCATGGACCACACTCTGGGTAACAAAGCTGTAGAGGATTCTGATGAATGAATATACCACACGAATATACCACACTGTATTGATGCATTCTCCTAGTGATGGACATTGGGGTAGTTTCCAGTTCTTGACTATTACAAATAATGCTCTATAAACATTCTCAATGTTGTCTTTTTTTTTTTTTTTTTTGTGAGGAAGATCAGCCCTGTGCTAACATCTGCCAATCCTCCTCTTTTTTTGCTGAGGAAGACTAGCCCTGGGCTAACATTTGTGCCCATCTTCCTCCACTTTATATGGGACGCCACCCCAACATGGCTTGCCAAGTGGTGCGTCGGTGCGCGCCCAGGATCCGAACCGGTGAACCCCGGGCTGCCGCAGCAGAGCGCAAGCACTTAACCACTTGCGCCACCGGGCCGGCCCCTCAATGTTGTCTTTTTTGTATGCATTTGTTGGATACATATCAAGGAGAGTCCAAGTACGTTCAACTTCAGCAGATACTGCCAAACAGCTTTCCAAAATGGTTGTGCCAAATTACACTTTTGTCAGCAGTGTACGCAAGTTCCTGTTGTTTCAAATCCTTGTCCGACACTTATGTTGTTGTCCTTTTAATTTTAGCCATTCTAGACGTGGTTTAATTTGCATCTCCTGACAACTAATGAGGCTGAGCACTTTTTTAGTTTACTGATAATTAGGGTATATTCTTTTGATAAGAGCCTATTCAAATTATTTGCCCATTTTTAAAATGGGCTTTCTGTCTTTTTCTTACTTATATATTCTGGATATATACAAGTCCTTTATTGGTTACATGTATTGCAAATATCTTTTTCCACTCTGTGGCTTGCCCTTTCACTTCCTTAATGTCTTGATACACAGAACTGAAGGTATTTTACAACTACAAAAATCATCCCTAATATTATCAAAAGCACTTCATTTCATTTGTTCAAAAAAAAAATCTAAAGAAACATTAACATATATGGTTCAACATATTATATGAAAGTAGAATAACATTTACTATCTCAAAAATAGGTTTTGACATAAACAGAGGAAGACTGAATTATCACATTTCCAGCTGACAGAAGTAGACTTCAAGGTCCAACTTTTGGAAGCAAAATCAAAGCAAGCAGCTTTGAGTGCTGCACAGCTTCTATACAGAACTTTTCACGCTCCACTGCAAGTAAGCATGACCCACTCACCGGACCACGGCTCTAACGCAACAGGCACTGAAGGCTGAGGCCTCATAAAGGGCCCCATATTCAGCAAAGTCCAAAGAGCTGATACTAACGACCTCTAACGGCAGCACTTGGAGCAAATATGACAGAAGCTAATTAAAAATCTGCAGGTCCATTGATTCTTCTAAACCCATCTATAAAAGACTGCTTTTAGGGGGCCGGCCCCGTGGCTTAGCGGTTGGGTGCGCGCACTCCGATACTGGTAGCCCAGGTTCGGATCCCGGGCGCACACCAACACACCACTTGTCGGGCCATGCTGAGGCGGCGTCCCACATACAGCAACTGGCAGGATGTGCAAGTATGACATACTACTATCTATTGGGGCTTTGGGGAGAAAAAGGGGAAAAAAAACCAAAAAAACAGAAGAGGAGGATTGGCAATAGATGTTAGCTCAGGGCCAGTCTTCCTCAGCAAAAAAAGAGGAGGATTGGCATGGATGTTAGCTCGGGGCTGATCTTCCTCACACACACAAAAAAAGATTGCTTTTAGAGCCAGCCCTGAGGGCCTAGCAGTTAAGGTTCCACTTGTCCCATTTTGGCATCCCATTTACATTACCAAAAGAATAAAATACATAGTAGCATAAATGTAATACTTTAAATTTTGCTTTACAACATGAGACGAAGTCATTAATTCACAGTAAAATTTATCAATCATATTGGGCATAGGGTGTACATTAATGACCCTAAAATTTTAACATCTTCCAAAATTAACAACTAAAAATTAAAATCTACTACAACTACCTATCTGGTGAATACAGAATAACAAGCAAAGTACATTCAAGTCAGAGAATATACTGTAAGCAAATTTCCTTTTTTGCACTAAAAAACCTGGGCCATCCATCAGATGTGTCAAGAATACTGATAACTTTTACCAGGAAACATACAAATGAATATTAACCAACATATTAGTCTTAAATCTAACATGAGAGTACTCCACATTTAATTTCAGGCTCACCCACAAACAACCTGAGCAGGACGAGAATACACAGACTCACATCCATAATAACTAAAACTATAAAACCACCTTCAGAATCCAAGCTCTGGCACTTCATGTTGTCCTACAGGAAACAAAGTAACCAGATAAAACTGTTTCAAGTTCAGCTGTATCAAAGTTCTAGTATGTGTATATAGGTGGGGATGGGGGAAGAACCATTATCAGTGATACTGAAGTTCACTTCCCTTCAGCACCCTACGCCTGACAGTAGAGTTGCAATAATCAAAGAGTAACTAACTCATGTGGACAGCACCTAAACACATTAGGCAAAGCACCTCTTATGTAGTGAAGCCGCCTGAATGGCTTTCCTATATATAGGAACTGTGATGAACCTAAACGGTGTTTCCAAGGCCAGTGGTACTAAATAGTATCCTAGTATCCCGGAAAAGTTAATGCCCACCTGCCCTGCTACTTAGAGAGCAACTTAGGCTTGGAAGAGAATACAGCCAGAGTACATTAATATTCTGATATAACTTGCAAGTGACCAAACTAAACGCCCATTAAAACTCTAAATCCTACTTAAATTTTTAAGTTTTGTTATGAGGGGAAAAAAAAAACTAACAGAAAGTAAATGCACACAAAAATATAATTAGGAAAACAAAGTGGGGCCAGCCTGGTGGCGCGGCGGTTAAGTGTGCGCACTCCACTTCGGCGGCCCAGGGTTCCCAGGTTCAGATCCCGGGCGCGCACCAAAGCACCACTTGGCAAGCCATGCTGTGGTGGCGTCCCATATAAAGTAGAGGAAGATGGGCACGGATGTTACCCCAGGGCCAATCTTTCTCAGCAAAAAGAGGAGGATTGGCAGATGTTAGCTCAGGGCTGATCTTCCTCACAAAAAAACAAAAGAATTTAAAAAACAAAAAAAAGAAAGAAAACAAAGTACCTAATAACTAATATTAAGGAAAAGTGTCTTTTGAAAGCTACTTATCTAGAAATATGAGAAAAATGTATTACCTAGAAAAATTTTAAATCAGTTAATGTCAATGGTATATGTCTTACAGCAATAAAATAATAAAAATGATTGTTAGTTTTCAGCAGAATAAGTGTTTCTTTAAATGTCTCTGCCCCTTTAATGCATCTCATTAAAATCGATCAAAAGATAACTTTTCTTGAAATTTGGCTCTAATTATATCTTTCCTGCTCAAAATCCTCTCCCCACTGCCTAGAAGATAAAAGTTCAAATTTCTTGGCCTAGTATATTCAGCATTCTTGGTGGTATGCCTTCTTTGCAATCCTGTTTCCCATTACACCTCTTCATAACTTCTGTTTTAGGCAAAATAAACTCCCTATTCCCTATATACACCCTCTTCTTAATATCAATTTACACTGCTCTCTCTGCCCAGAAAATCACTCCTCATGTTCAAAGCTTACCAATATTTTTAAAAGCCAGCTCCAATACCTCCTTCTTTATGAAGGTTTTCCTGATTCCCGTCTGAATTCCCACAGGCGTCTCTCGTATGGCACTCAGTACTTTCTCTCATTAACTCGTAGTATAGTCACCCCCTACATGGGAACAAGCTACTTACAGACAGGTGTGTTTACCTTTCTATTGCCCATAACTGACGACAATAGTCACGGGTCATTTAAATAACTGAAAACTGGGTAAGCCATTACTCCAGGAGGAGTCTTTAATCAGGTACTGTGTGAGGGGAGGTAGAGGTAATTGCAGATTACCCTGTACGTGAGCCAAAACACTTACCTAATGGTCTTTCAAACCGAATGTCTCACTACTACCTCTATGTGCTAAAATATGTCTGATTCTATGTCCATTCTAGTGGGCCAGTAAGCTTACGGCTGATTTAAAATACAAACTGCCTACAAGATATCTACACCTTCCAAAAGTAAGGCATTTATACATATTGGCCCGATGATCACTACGGCAGTGGACAGAAAGGCCTGTGTCTACAGAACTCTAATATAGCGTTGGCAAGGATTTTCAAGGAGCAAATCTAAGAGGCAATTTAAATTACAGTTCAAGATTTTTAAATCAGGTACAAAAACTCCTCTTTGAAAGCACAAAATTTTAACAAAGAGAAAGGAGGAAAAGTATTGTGGGATATAAAACAATTTTTTAAACATAAAATGCTGAGAACAGTCTGGTTAAATATCACTATAGTGTACACTTCTCTTCATAACTCCTTACTAGAATTACTAAATAGAACAAAACAAATACCTCTGGGAAGCACAAATAGCTGTGGAGTTAGTTACTCTTACTTTATAGACTATTTCTAAGAAGATTCAATTTATTGCCAAGCCCAAAGTCAATCAGAAGTAGCAAATTAGGGGCCGCCCCGTGGCTTAGCGGTTAAGTGCGCGTGCTCCGCTGCTGGCGGCCCGGGGTTCGGATCCCGGACGCGCACTGACGCACCGCTTTTCCGGCCAGGCTGAGGCCGCGTCCCACATACAGCAACTAGAAGGATGTGCAACTATGACATACAACCATCTACTGGGGCTTTGGGGGAAAAAAAGGAGGAGGATTGGCAATAGATGTTAGCTCAGAGCCGGTCTTCCTCAGCAAAAAGAGGAGGATTAGCATGGATGTTAGCTCAGGGCTGATCTTCCCCACAAAAAAAAAAAAAAAAAAGGTAGAAAATTAGGTGGTCAGAGGCTGTCTATACATGCTGAAAGAAAGTAAAAGTCGCCAGCCTAATAGCAAAGTAAGCGAGCCGGGGTGGAATGAAAAGCAGACTGTAGAACTCACAAGGCCGAGCAATCTGAGACTATTTAGTAAGGCGGGCCAAAGTTCCTACAAAGCTCACCAGGTCCCAATGGCTTCACGATATAGCATAACACAATAATTAACCCTCATGATGCGAAATCTTTAGTTATCAAGTTAATTAATTATGTTCCTTAGTTTGTTAAAGTTGTGGTATCATTTGGAAAGGCTCTTATCTAAAAGTTTTGGTTCTAGGGCAGGCCCCATGGCTTAGTGGTTAAGTGCGTGCGCTCCGCTACTGGCGGCCCGGGTTCCGATCCTGGGCGCGCACCGACGCACCGCTTCTCCAGCCATGCTGAGGCCGCGTCCCACATACAGCAACTAGAAAGATGTGCAGCTATGACATACAACTATCTACTGGGGCTTTGGGGGAAAAAATAAATAAAATTAAATTAAAAGTTTTGGTTCTTTAAAGCGATAACCCTCAATTGCTTAGAAAATTCAATTATATGGAATATTCTATTTCTCCCAGAGAAAGAAGATTTTGCTCTAGTTTTTACCAAATCTTCTTTATTAAAGTTACTATCAATATTTGTGGATTAACCTGACCTTATTTTAGATGTAACTATCAATGCAAACAAGGACAACACTAGGCAACACAGAGAAACTCCAACACATCCTTCCACTTTATTTTTTTTTTTTTTACTTTTTTTTTTTAATTTTATTTATTTATTTTTTCCCCCAAAGCCCCAGCAGATAGTTGTAGGTCATAGCTGCACATCCTTCTAGTTGCTGTATGTGGGACGCGGCCTCAGCATGGCCGGAGAAGCGGTGCGTTGGTGCGCGCCCGGGATCCGAACCTGGGCCGCCAGCAGCGGAGCGCGCGCACCCAACCACTAAGCCACGGGGCCGGCCCACCTTCCACTTTATTTTAAAAGTAACAAGTTAATCGTACTAAAGTACTTGACACACTGGCATCACATAATATTTGGTACCCATAACTGATAGCATACGCCTGTTTTCAGGTTCTTAAATCTCAGGCACTATATATTTATAAACCAAAAACTAAGAAAATTAGAGGCCAGCAGGGTGGTGCAAGCAGTTAAGTGCGCGCGCTCTGCTGCGGCGGCCCAGGGTTCACAGGTTCGGATCCCAGGCGCGCACCCATGCACCACTTGGCAAGCCATGCTGTGGCGGTGTCCCATATAAAGTGGAGGAAGATGGGCATGGATGTTAGCCCAGGGCCAGTCTTCCTCAGCAAAAAGAGGAGGATTGGCAGACGTTAGCCCAGGGCTGATCTTCCTCATAAAAAAAAAACTAGGAAAATTAAATATGTTCACTCTAAATACTCAAAGTTAATTCTAACTTGAGGGTTTTAAACTTTGGTGGTCTCTTCATTTAACTTTAAGTAATCAAAGTCCTTGTGTCACTAAAAATGAGGGTACAAGATTCATCATTATCAAAATCATCCTGTCACCACTATTCCTATCAATGATGGTAATAATGTGATTGCTCTGAATTGATATAATTCTCAAAAAATATGTCACAAAACAATCTATCAAGGCTCATAGGTATTAAAGTTATCACAGCTATAATATGATAGCAAAAATTGGTCTGATTTCTAGTTAGGTATGCGTCTACCACTCACCAAAAATCCAAATGAATCCAATTAATTAATCCTAATGAAAATTTAAATAAAGTGCATTATCTGAACTTGGTTGTTATACAAGACTGTGCTGTCTTTGCTACAATGTGATGCTTCTGAACTAGGCAGGTAGAAACCTGCATGATGATGGATTTGCACTCATTTGTCCACGCTCAACTGACCTAACCAAGAGCAAATCTGAAAGACCAGCACTAACCGTAGAAAAACAGTGGAACTCACTGGCTCTTACAACATGCGGGCAGCAACAGTGCCCATTCCAGTGAGCAAAATCCATCACAAACTAAGCTCAGCTCAGAATCCCAATTAGGCATTTTAAAAACTAAAAAGACAACCCTGCAGTGGGTAGGCCAATTCATTTAGGCATCCAACAGTCTTCCAAATCACCACCAAAAAGGAAATTCAACCCAATATCTCACATTCAAAATGACTAAATAGCTTTCTAGGTAAGTAATCTCATCTATTTGGTACTATTTCCTAGGCAGGCACACGTCTATCTCTGGACTGGTCAAATGTGATGAAGCATTCAGAAATGAGTATTCTCCAACAATCACCATAAATCACTATAAACAGAAAAATGACAGGCCAGAAAAGTGCCATTCTAGTTCCTAACAACCTTTTCCTAAAAAATTAGCCAAATGAAAGTTAAAACGTTTCTCTTGTTTAGAGAAATCTAAAATAGTTATTTTGGAGTGTTACCTGAAAAAAATATTAATTTGATCCTGAGAGATTACAGTGCATTTCAACAACCCTGAAGCGGCGATTTACATTAAATGACCCAGAACTTTGGGATCAGATTATATAGGACACACAATATTTACATCAGCGTTCATCTTAAGACAAAGCAGCCCAAAGTCAGAATTTCAAATTTCCAAAAAATTCTAATAATGAAAATGGTCTTCTCTTCAAATGGAATCCTTTTGCAAGATGAATAGTATTCATTTTCTTAAAAAAGGACAAAAGGACAAAGAGAAGTACTACAAGATACAACACCTGCCTGCATTATTTGCAGATCATCTAAAGGTCTCTAGACAGACAGATACCCAGGAAATTAAATTTGCCATGGTATTAGCAACACCTTGCATTCACATGACAACTGCATTTTTTATGTTGGTACTGATTGATCTCCTAACTCCCTGAAGAGGATAGTAGTGGAGAACTTGGCCTCTAGCAATCCATCACCAATCCATGTCTTAAGGGAAAGCATCCAGAAGAGACAATGGAGTCAGGGAACAGACCAAACAAAAGGAAAACGTGACAAAAGTCAGGTGAGAAAGCGTTTGATAGACAAGTTTTGAGAAAACTCATTTCCAATTCTACAGATGCTCCCTAAGAGGGATAGGAGGGTGGTTACAAGGAATGGACAATGCTTCTCAACTGGAGTGGGGATAGGAAAACTACTTTTCTCCAAAAACTTAAGTTAACTGAACTCTGACAATTACAAAACAGTGATTATCCAAAGACTTGTCACAAAGCCTTGCGCCTCGTTCTGGCAGCCAGAGCTGAGTGGTAGTAGTGGCTGCAGGCTAAGCAGGAAATGCAACTGTGAGTGGCTTCCACCCTCCCCCACTCTGCCTGGCGCTTTTGCGTTTCCAATCCGGAGAGGCCATCCACCCGTGAGGGAGGTGGAGGGGCATCAACACCCCGATCCGGGCTTCTACGGTGCCTTCTGCAGCACAGCGACACTCCGCTGTTCCCCCCACTTGTATTTCGCCGTGACCACCCATCAGGGCACCCACGGGACCGCGTCTTCCATCTCCTGGCGCCCCCTTCCGCACTCAGAGACGACCCACTCCACCGGCCGACCCGCCCCTGCGCGGCCGCGAGCCCCCGCGCAGGCCCACTCCCGCTCCCGACCCCCGCGAAGTTCAGCCCCCGAAACCTCGACGGAGGACGCCCCCCGCGGCCAGGCCGAGGCTCGGGGCCGGCGCGCGCAGGCCGTTCCGCGCGGTCTGGCGGGGTGGGCCTCGCCTCCCGCGGCGGGAGCGAGGGGGCTGGGGAGGGGGCTGAGCCCCGGCCTCCCGCCCCCCGGCCCCCGGCCGCGCCGAGCTCACCGTCAGGCCGGTGCCCAGCACGATCACGTCGTACTCCTCATTCATGGCGGGGCAGGGCGAGGATGGGAGCGCAGAGGCGGCGCAGGATTCTAGGGGCAGGGGTTATGCGGCCACCCTGGCGGGGCGGGGAAGCGCTCCGGCGGCCTCGGGCCGAGGAAGAGGGCAGCCGGGAGGAGAGGTATACGGAGCTGGAGAGGACGGAGGCCGGCCGCCACCTCAGACGGGAAGAGAAGAGCGGGGCACGGAGGGGAGGGAAGGCGGGGAGGGGAGGGAGAGCGGGCGGCGACCCGGGCCTCCGCAGCCGGGGCGGGGCCTAGAGGAGGCGCTGGAGGGCCGTCGATCACGCCCTTCCCGCGCTCTCATTGGCTACGTCCCGTCGCCCGCCCAACCTTCTTCCGTTCCCACCTCTCGCGAGAAAAGGGCAGGACGCCTGCCGGTGGATTCCGGTTCCCCGCCCGGCCTCTTGCCACCGTGGTGGGAGGCGGAGGCGGTCGTGCGCGGACCCTGGAGGGCCGGAGGGGGGCGTGCCCTCGGCCGGAGAGCGGCTGTCCGGTTCGTTAGTCCCGCCGCCGTGCGGGAGCCGGGGCGCTCCCCAGGCCCGCGCCCTGCCGCTGCCCTTGGACTTTGAGCCTGCGGCGGCCACGTGCGCCGGAACCGGCCGCGCGGGGTTCTAGGCGGGCGCGGGGAAGGCGGGCGGCCGCCCCGGGTCCCGCCCGCCGGGCTGGAGCCCACGTCCGGCGGCCTGACTCCCGCTGCGGCCCACAGCGGGCTCAGCCCCCCAGCGCTCCTGGTCTCGTTTGCAACTTGTTTTGTTCTTTCTGTCCTGCCTCCCTTTTCCGAAGGAAAAACGACCCAGCGTATTTTAAGGAGTTCAGAAATCACATACGTTTTATCTCACTTCCCGCCCTGTGTCATTCTTGCTTGTGCGTTGCCCCATGTGCACCCTTAGGAAATTCAGAAGAAAAAAAAAACTTCCTTTTTAAAAGTAACCCTTAGCATAGAGAAAGGGGAAGGCCAGATTGGATTTGCAAGCAGGTCTGCGCCTACTGCGAGCTGTCACTTAAACCAGCTATAGAACTAGTAGCTGACCAGTATACGAATAGGTTTAGGCCATGCGTGTAGAAGAACCTTGGCCTTCCATCCCCTCTACCCCTACTTCCATCCCGCCACACACACCTTTTTTTTAGGATTCTCATTGGAATCTCCAGCTTTGGGTGAAGAGACAGGTGTAAGCAGAGGCTTGTGTTCTCACAGCAGACCCTATAGCGAGGCCTTCTAGACAAGCGACCTTCCTAAAGGCGTTGACAACCTGTATTTTCACCCTGAGATAGGTCTGCATACTCAGCCAACAAAAGAGTCGGTATTTCCTTCAAGCTTTACTTTCAAATATAGCTGGATAAGAGCTATTCAAAGTGAATCTTGGTAGACAGAACTTCCTTCATATTTAAATCATTCAGATTCAGGAAAGAATGTAAAACATTTTTTACAACGTTTCTTTGCCCCATAAAGAGAGTTTAAGAAAGTATGTTATATTGGAGAATAGACCTTTTTGAGGGGGAGGGAGAAGAAAGCAGTTTAAATTTACATACAGCCTTAATTGGATTTATATATATTAGTGACCAAAAGCATTTTTATAAGTAGACAAAAATCAAGAGCAAAGTTGACTACACTACTGAACAAATTATATAACAGTGGTGTAACTGAATTTTTGGTTGGCTAAACAGATGATGCCTTAAGGTCCTGCTCTCGCTCTCCAGGTAATCAGGAGTCACTCCATATATGCTTATAAACAATTATTTCTCACGGATCTGGAGGCTAGAGGTACAAGATCAAGGTGTGTCTGGTGAGGGCCCACTTCCTGCTTCTCATTGTCTTTTCATTGTGGGGCAAGGGATCTCTCTGGGGCTGCTTTTACAGGTTACCTATATATTTGAACTGACATGAAACACTGACCCTTTTTAAAAAAATCAGTAATAACAATAAAGAGCCTTTTTCTCTTATTGTCATCAGCATCTGAATGTTGAAGAGGCTTTTAAGCCTATCAGCTGATTTATGTTACTATGTTTTAAGTGAAGGATATTTCATCAATATTCAGATAGAGTTACTGAGAAACTTAAAGGCATTGGATAAGGGAACTGAATTTAAGGCTAATAAGGCTCCTCAGTCTGATCCCTTACACTGAAATTTAGTTTTGTTGGCAGTACAAGTCCCATGGCCCAGCAGAAGGACCAAAAAAAACCTAAAAAACCAACTGGAGTAATCTTCAACAGGGTGAGTCCAAGCAAAATTATGTCAGCTCTTGGATCTTCCACCCCATCTATTCCAGTTGCCAAGGAACTTGGTAGACAACAAATACTGTTTGTGGTGACCTGGCTTGAAAGCCACCAATTGGTTCAGTGTATCAAAGGCCACAGATGCCAGTTCCTGATAGAGTGAAACAGGTTTGGAGGAAGTAGGTGGTTGGTGTAGAGGAGCGGAAAACACCATGAATCTTGAAAATATTTCAAATCCTTCTATAAAGCAAGAGTCCAGTGGGAGTCTTATTATACCTGGGCACTTGGGAATAACTGTTTGCTGATCTGTTTCTACTAAGCCTCCACCTGCACTTTACAAAGGAAGAACCTGAGTCCAAGGAAAAGAAATTTAGAGAGAACCTTAGCCCAGGCCACATCCTCTGTCCCGAACCACTGCAACAGCTTCTCAACCCGTGTTCCCCCTCCTGTCTGTTCTGACCATTGTCTTCTTAAAATGTGAATCAGATCATGTTCATGCTTCCGCCTCTCTTTTGCATTTAGAATAAAATGCAAATCTTTTAATGTGGCCTAAAAAGTATGGTTTAATCTAGCCTCTCATCTGTCTTCCACTTCATCTTGCTTCTTGCTCGCTGCACTCCAAACACACTAGTCTTTCAGTTCCTAGAATCTGGTCAAGCTCTTAACCACCCAAGGGCCTCTTGTTGGTCCCATAGCCATCAGTCAACCTCACTTCCCCTCCTGCACTTCTTCTCACGGCTAGTTCTTTCCACTTCCTTAGTTTCAGCTAAAAAATCTTCCCTGACTAGCTCATCTAAAGTAGGTTCCCCTCAACCTTTATTCTCTATCAGCACGCCGCCTATTACTTTTTTTTCATTGCTTTTTATCAAATTGGTAATTATTTTCTTTACTTGTTTTTTGTCTGCCTGCCAATCAGAGAGTAAACTCCATGAGGGCAGGGATATTATCTGTCGTGTGCACAGCTGTGCCCCTAACACCCAGAGCAGTGCTGAGCGCCTGCCAGATGGCGAGTAGATACTTGATGAATGAATAAGAGACCTGGAAGTTGATGCCTCAATCAACAAGGACTAAATGTGATAAAATAGGTACTAGTTCCTCTTGATACTTTTGAGAAGTGCAGCTTTACTTATAGCGAGAGATACTACAATTATATTTTAGAGGGTCTTCAAGATAGGGATCTATAAAATATAAACCTTTTTAAAACCTAGATAGCTAATGCTGAAGATAAAACATAATAGGATATCTAGAAAAAATTTAATGAATTTCCAAAAATACATATTTCCCTAGTTTATGATAGATCATTTACCCACCCCCCCCGACCCCACCCCCCAGTGTTCATCTGCTCCCAGTCTCCATCTCAGCAGTGACTGGCTCCACCCCGGGCCCAACCAGAATTCTAGATATCATCCTTGATTCTGCCTTCTTTCTCTCCTTCCATGTCTATTCCTGTCTTCTTTTGCTGTGTAACAAACAACCCTAGAACTTAGTGGCTTAAAAAAAAAACAACAAAACCTAGCGGCTTAAAACAACAATGTATTATTACCTCTTATGGTTCTGTGGGTTGAAGGGGCTCAGATGCGTGGGAATTACTTGGGTCTGTGACACAGCTGTAATCAGTGGCTGGGGTCATCTGAAGGCTGACCTGGACTGGACATCTAAGATGGTGCACTCACATGGCTAACAGCCGATGCTGGCTGTCGGCGGGCAGCTTAGCTGGGGTTGTCAGCCAGAGCAGCTATGTATGTGTGGCCTCTCCATGTGGCTTGCAGTTCTCAAAGTATCATAGCTGTATTCCAAGAGCACAAGTTCCAAGAAACAAGAAATGGAAGCCGCAGGTCTCTTAATGTCTGGGCCCAGAAACTGGAACAGTGTCCCTTTTGCCATATCCTATTTGTCAAAGCAGTTACAGAGCACACCCAAATGCAAAAGGAGGAGCTATCAGGCAGGACCTGCCTGTCAATAGGAAGAATGTCAGTCAATCTGTAGCCATCCTTGATCTGCCATAACACTCCATTACATTCTAGCCTTTCCACCTCATAAAACTCCTTCCACTCCCTTCTCTTCAACCTCACTGCCACCACCCTAGTGTAGACAACCATTGGATTCTCTCCCAGATAATTGCAGAAGCTTCCTCATGGGACACTTGGCCTTCAGTTTAGAGATCTCAAACCTGTTGTCTGTATTATAGCCCAAGTGATCTTCATACAAATCAAAAGAGTGGGCCGGCCCAGTGGCATAGTGGTTAAGTTCACATGCTCCACTTCAGCAGCCAGGAGTTCACGGGTTTGGATTCCGGCCGCAGACCTACACCACTCATCAAGCCATGCTGTGGCGGCATCCCACATACAAAATAGAGGAGGATGGGCACAGATGTTAGCTCAGGGACAATCTTCCATCAGCAAAAAGAGGAAGATTGGCAACAGATGTTAGGTTACGGCCAATCTTCCTCACCAAAAAAAAATCAATAGTGACTGAGTTGACCATGTCTTTAAAATCTTTCATGGGTCTCCACTGTTCTCGGGATAAAATCCAAACACCTGTTCATTTCCTAAGATGAGCTTGAATGATCTGGCCCTCAATTACCTAGTCAACCAAATCTGTCACCACAACCCTCCTCCACCCCTCACCATATTTTCGATTCACTGTTGTATTAGTCAGTGTCCAGTCAGAAAAACAGAAACCACTCTAGGTATTGTAAATAGAAGCAATATAATAGAGGCAACTGGGTTTCAAAACTTGAAAGGGCTGGAGGGGCAAAAAAGACAAGGTTACCCAGAAGTTAGGAACTGCCTGGAACTCTAGGCTGGAGCAGGAGGGGAAATGGTGTTTCCCAACGCTGAGGACTGCTGCGCTGCTCAGGCTGACCCACTGCCATTACTGCCACTACTGCAGCCACTTTGCCGCTACTGCTGCTGGATCCCAGGAGACCCTGCTCACTGGCTGCTACTGCTGCCAGGACTGGAGACGCTACCAACAGCCCGGGAACATGGCTTCTCCAGTCTCCCACCGGTGATTTCCATCGGCAGATCCTCGCCAGAAGCCAGTTGGCAGAGGGATATGGGAAGTGTCATTTGCTGACTCAGCCCCTGCAGTACAGAGAAAAGCAGGAGTGGAGCCGAGAGCTAGCAGACAGGTGATGAGCACAGCTGCTCTGAACGGTTTTGTGTTCCATGAACTCGCCATGCTCTTTCCCTTCTGGACACTGTTCCCTCTGTCTGGAAAGTTCTTCCCTATCCTTCTACTTGACCTTGCTTTCTCCTGCTTGTTGGATTTCTCAGTGCAGATGTCACTTCTTCCAGGAATCGTTCCTTAATTCCCAGTCTGGATTAAATTCTTCTATTCTGGGTTCCCACAGTACCCTCTACTGCCCTTCTCTTAGCACCTATCACCTGGGTTGTAAGTGTTGACTGCTCTAGTCTTACCAAGTTGTGTTCCTCTACACTCTACACTCTCATCCTTTTTTCCTTACCATCTAGAGCACAGGAGGCACTAAAATATTTAATGCAGGGGCTCATAACCTTGGGGATAACTATGATGTCCTCTCAGTGGTCTATGAACCCTCAGATGTGTATGCAAAATATAGTGCATTTTTCCAGAGAGAGGATCCACCATCAACTTCCCAAAGGGGTCAATGACTCCTAAAAGATTAAGAAACCATATGTATGGATAAAGGAATGAATTCACAGTATTCCTAAGACTTAGATAAAGAAAAATAAAACTTCCAGGAAGAAACTGAGTATCAAAGACCATTTCAGTGGCTTATCCTAGATCAGAACTTTTATTGAATTCCTGTATATAGAGAGATGAAATCAGTACCAAGACTGATGATGTACATGGAAATACACAATAATATGCACAACAGAAATCATTAGCAAGTGGAAATTTGTATATAACGACTAGGAGTTGGTGGAACTGGTGGGGCTCAGGTGTAGGGCAGAGCAGGTGAGCCAGGTGTCCTGACTCCCAAAAGACTCAAAAGCACAACACAGGCATGTCCTAGACCTCTTTGCCCTTCAAAAAGCTTCAGCTCACTCTAGGCCTAATTGTAGAGATATTGTGGGGAAACAGCATGGCTGTCAGGGAAAAGTAATGACAACTGACTATTTCACTCTATTCATTTGTTCCATCCTAGAGGACTAGAACGATCCCTAAGCTGCCCAAACCTTAATGTTTCTTAGGTCATTTTGGAGTCATTCACTTGAATGTTTCTTATATTAACTTAAGTTACTTTGGTTTCAAGTAACAAAGACCATGTCAGGCTATCTTAAGTATAAACTGAGGGCCGGCCCTGTGGCTTGGTGGTTAAGTGCGCGCGCTGCGATGCTGGTGGCCCGGGTTCGGATCCCGGGTGCGCATCGAGGCACCACTTCTCCGTTCATCCTGAGGCCGAGTCCTGCATACAGCAACTAGAAGGATGTGCAGCTACGACATACAACTATCCACTGGGGCTTTGGGGGGAAAAAAATAAAATAAATAAAATCTTTAAAAAAAAAAAAGTATAAACCGAGAATATATTAGAATGATAAAGGGGCAAAAATGTACTCAGGTCTCTGGAAGGAACTGGAATCAGGAATTGGAAGGCTCTTGTCTCTAAGCTCTCTTCCTCTCTGTATGACTTCATTCTTTTCTCTCTTGGCAGGTTGACTCTGTCTGCTTCCCTTGGATGTGGAGGGTAGACAATGGTCGACAGCCCCCGTCAACTGAGTTACACGATGTAGATTAGAGTTACACGATCAGAGCAAGGTTTCTCAGCCTCACACTACTGACATTTTAGGATGGATAATTCTTTATGGTGGGGGCGCTCCTGTGTATTGTAGGATGTTCAGCAGTATCCCTGGCCTCTACCCACTAGATGCCAGTATCACCCAACCTCGCCCCAGTTGTGACAATCAAAACATCTCCAGATACTGCCAGTGTCCCCAGGGGGCAAAAATCACCTCAAGTGAGAATCACTGGACTAGACTATCTAGGTTGTCATAATTCAATATCATATTAGCAGAGAGAGTCTGATTGGCCTGATTGGCTTGGGCTCTGTGTCCAACTCGATCCAGTTAACTATAGCCAGAGCATAGTGTCACGTGGCCCCAATAAGGTTGCCAGGAGTCCACACCTGAGGGCCAGTTGCCAGAGAAGAGGGATGGACAGATATTCCAGAAGGTGTCCATTACATTTGCTTGCCCCTAGAAGCGAGGTGTTCTAGCCTGACTCTGTATTATATTCATAGGTAGTTTAGGGGAAAATGTTCTCAGAGATATATTTATATCTATATACCTTTAATATTTTAACCCAAAATCTTCCACTATAAAGCTTTTGAAATAAAAATATCTGATATCTTTTTATGTATTTCTTCAATAATGATTTATTGTGTCTCCCCTATACCAGGCGCTGGGCTAGCGCTTCGGGAGCTAAGTAGATTGGGCCCTGTTTACACAGAGGTTCCATTTTGATTCCAGATTGATTTAATGGTTACAATAGTGTAGTCCTACTTAGGATTAGCCTTTTTATCATTTTCAAAGTCATTTTACCTTTGATATCTAATTCCTATTTTTTAATTTTAGGTTTTTAAATCTAATTCTCTTTTTTATACCACTGTGGGGTTATCTGCCTGTCAGAACTGAATGTTAGTCTTGGTATTCTTACCAATTCGAGAACAGATGCCCGTTTTTTACTGGACAGTCACAATCTTGACTGCTGAGTCGCAGTTGCCCACGGCCTGGAAAAAAACTCCAAGGTTAGCCTTGACTCCTACCAGAAATAAATAATCAAGTATTAGTAAGAACATTCTGTCTTTTCTCAGACAACACAACAATAAGTTATTGGGTTAGCCAGCCAAGGACTCACTACGTAGGGAAGGTTATATAGAATGACTCAGTTTGAAAATAAGCTAAATTTACAGCTACGAATCTCTCCCCATCTCCCAAAACACTGCGCCGCTCTTCCAGTGGTGCGTAATCTCATCAGTATCCCTCGATGTACTCTGAGACACTGAGTGCTCAAAATGCTGCTCAAGGAAAGAGTTCCATGGCTATATAAGTTTGAGAAATGCTGCCTATTATATCCTCCTTTGATGTTGAGAGCTCTCAGAAGTTTTCACTGCCATAGCCCTTTTGGAGAGAAATCTGGTAGTTAATAAATTTAACATGTGTAAATCTTATGTCCCAGCTCTCTATACCTGAGAAATTTTCTGAAGTATAAGAAGATGCGCTTGGGCCGGCCCGGTGGCTTAGCGGTTAAGTGCGCGCGCTCCGCTGCTGGTGGCCCGGGTTCGGATCCTGGGCGCGCACTGACGCACCGCTTCTCTGGCCATGCTGAGGCCGCGTCCCACATACAGCAACTAGAAGGATGTGCAGCTATGACATACAACTATCTACTGGGCCTTTGGGGAAAAAAAGGAGGAGGACTGGCGATAGGTGTTAGCTCAGAGCCAGTCTTCCTCAGCAAAAAGAGGAGGATTAGCACGGATGTTAGCTCAGGGCTGATCTCCCTCACACACACACACAAAAAAGTCACGCATAATAGACAAAAAACAAAAAAAGAAGATGCGCTAAAATGTTCATCAAATTGTAATATATAGCAGCAAAGAGTTGTAGGTAACCTCCTGCAGCAATGAGAAGGATTAAACCACAATGTAGCAAAGTAGAGGAAGTTGAAAACAGTTGTTGAAACAAGTGCCAAACAGAAAGAGATTTCTAGTACAATACCATTATCGTAAAATTTTTAAATGCATGCATATTATACATTGTCCAAAATATACGTATGTTTAAAAACCTGAATGGAAGCTGAATTGTAACGGCATTCGTTCATTACAGTGGGTGCAGGCTGGTGGGGGGAAAATGACATTAAGAAGATTGAACATATGCCTTTAACTTGATTCCCTCCCCAAAGTCTGCTAAAATGGCAGTAAAGGGATAAAAAAGGATATAAACTCATGAGTTCAAAGAGAATAGAAAAGGAGATCAGGCGTTGCAAGAAGTTGATGGAATTCCTGAAGATAGGAAGCAGATGGTTGAATCTCACTGACCTAACAGACCAGAGAGAGCCGAAACTTCAGGGCCTGCGTG
Organism: Ceratotherium simum simum; assembly: GCF_057802395.1. NCBI lineage: Eukaryota > Metazoa > Chordata > Mammalia > Perissodactyla > Rhinocerotidae > Ceratotherium > Ceratotherium simum. The sequence continues at coordinate 27,617,519 of NC_141931.1, read as the reverse complement.
GGGGTAAGGCATCAAGAAGCAAACATTCAAGCTAGAGGACCCCAAAAAAGACCAAGAGTTAGGGGAACGGCTGGGTCCCTCCAAGGCCAGGCTGGGTGAGAACAGGAGCAGTGGCTGAAGGCATGTGCAAGCAGCAGTGGGGTCCCAGAGCCCCTCTTCCTGCTGGCCCCTCCACCCAACACAAGGCAGCAGTGGAGTGTGGACAGGTCGAGTCAGAGAGGCCCTGATTCTGGCAGAGAGAGAAAAGACACTCACGTCCAAACCAATGGGACTCTGGCGTGGGATGCTGACAGTGGGGGAGGCGGGAGCATATGAGAAGTCTCTGTACCTTCCACTGTGCACCTGCAACTGCTCTAAAAAAAAATCAACCAAAAGTTAAAAAAAAAAATGCTTTATGATACAATGTCATTCTAAGAAAATAAAATATAGCATTTTCACTTAAAAAAAATAAAAGCAATCCAAACGGCACTTGACAGACAGAAAACTGATGCAGCAAGAGTAAGTGTCTTCCTAAAAGACTAGGTAGAAGTGGGAGAGGTGGCCTGGGCCTCCTGCTCCTCTGCCCACTGCACTGCTGGCTCATGGTGCCTGACCTGGCCGTGGGCATCGTGGCAGTGGTGGGTCTGGAACAGCCTGGCTGGTTCCTCTGGTTTGCTGGCCACAGAGCGATACTCAGTGAACGTTTGAAAACAACAGGACTTTTCCTCTTCTGTGGAAACTTCCAAACAGGGACTGGTGGGAGTCTGTTGACTCCCAGTCAGCGCTTGGAAGCCAGTGTGTCAGCCTGTAGACCTGAGCAGTGGCTGTCTTATTCCTGCCGTTTCTCACATTCCCAGGAGCTTACCGTCGTGTTTTTGTTTCGTCGTAAGGCTTTCAGTCTCCTGGTGCTGTTTTAGAGGACTGCTGGCCCCAGTTCACTTCTCCACCTCTCATCTTCAGACAATGTAGAGGCCCTGGATTCTGGGATAGACTGGAAAGCACTTTAAAGACCCCACTTTATCTCCCCAATTTATGGATGAGGAAACCTATGGCTACAAAAGCTTAAATAGCTTGTACCATTAACCATCATCTCTCAGTTAATTAAATTAATTTTCTCTCCTGGTGGGGCCCTGTCAACACTGTATGTTTTATTAAGCCTTGCTTTATGCTTTGAAGATTTTAATTCAGACCCAGAGAATTCTCAACTTCCAGTCTCCTGTCTTCAGAGACACAATTCACACTCAGAGCCTCATCTTTGTTTTTGGGGGGACTGAGCTGACCACCTTGGCCCAGCTGGCTGAGTGCTTCACTTACTATCCTGCTGTCAGCACAGCAAGAAAACAACCAAAATGCAAGTTACAGATACGCAGAGCCCTTTGTATCCTCGATGCCTAGTGCTTCTTCGGACAGCACTTTTTTTACTCTTTTAAATAACACTTTCTTTTCCACATGAGCGTTTAAGCAGCAGTCACTGGCAGCGGCAGATGGCTAGGGGCTTGGAAGATGGGTCAGCGGGCTGCTGGCTCGCCCTGGATTATGAAAGCGCATCCTCTGGTCTCGCTCTTCACCTCTTCTCCACATTTTCTCTTCTTCTCCCACTCCCCGATTTTTCTTGCCTTCTTTTGCCCCCTTTCTTAGACCTTTCCTCCCATGGCACCTTTTCCAAACTACCGACATGAGAAGGTAGAATCTGTCTGCGTGTTGTTTGGAAATGTGACATAATTGTTTCCATCCCTCTGTGAATATGCCATGAACTTCCCTGCCTCCCTCTTACTCTGTCCTCTTAGCTCTATCAAATCGTGGGTTTCTCGGGGCTCTGTTCTCTCTCCAGGGGTTTTGCTCACCCCAATGCCAAAAAATGCTCAAGGTGTACAGTGAAAGTGACCTGGGATGTGGATTTGAGGGGCGTGCCGAGCTGTGTGTAGTCCTTCACTCTGCTCATCCAAGTGCCTCTCAGGGAAATTGCTCTGAAGATTAGCATCTTGGTCCAACAGCCTTATTTGCATATTGGGGTCACTTGGCCCTTGTCCTTCTGTGGGAAGTACCTGGGTATCCTGGGTTGAACAAGAACCTTCCACTCCCTTCATTCGATACCTAAAACTAACCTCAATTAACTCTGTGGCTTAGCCCGTTGGCAGCAGAGAAATCCTCTGACGTGGGCTCATGACCTTAGAGCCTAACATTTCTATGATGTTAGAAAACTTACGTTGCAGATTTCACCCTTAAAAAGCCAATACTATATATTTTTATTAATTTTTTATTTTAAAATAACACATACAGTTAATAAAGTCAAATAATACTTAAGAGTATACAGTGGAAAGTAGCACATGTTCCCTCTACCCCAGACCTCCAGTCCCCACTGTTAACAATTTATGTGTCCTTCCAGAAGTATTCTATGCATAAACTCGTTTGTGTGTGTGTGTGTGTGTGTGTGTGTGTGTGTGTCTGTGTATGCATGGTAACATAAATACAAATAGCAGCATACTTAACATTATTCTGCTCCCTCCTTTTTTCACTTCATATATTTTACACATTGTTTTGTTTCTGCACATAGAGACATAACTCATTTTTTTAACAGTTGCATAGCATTCTATAATTCAACTACCCTATTTCTTTTTTTTTTTTTAGGTTATAGTATACATTCAAAAACTTTACTAAGATAGAAGGTGGAAACCAGTTTGGAGGCACTCAGTGTAAGCACCCAAATAAAACAGTAATCTGCACCTTTTTGGCAAAGCACTACATTCAGGGCAGGACAAGCGATTTTCCTCCAAGGAGCATGTAGTGGGTTGAATGGTGCTCCCAAAAGCCCCAGGTCCTAAAGCCTGGAACCTGTGAATGTGACCTTACTTGCAAAAAGGGTTTTTGCAGGTATAATTAAGTTAAAGATCTCCAGACAAGATCATCCTGGAACATCTGGGCAGGCCCTAAATCCAATGACAAGTCCTTAGACGAGACAAGATGAGAGACAGAGAGAAGAGGAGAAGTCACATGCCCATGGGGGCAGAGACTGGACTGATGCAGTCCCAAGCTAACGAACACTAGAGCCACCAGAACCTGGAAGGGGCAAGGACGGATCCTCCCTTAGAGCCTTCGGAGGGAGCATGGCCCTGCCGACTCCTTGATTTCGGACTTCTTCTCATAGTCCAGAACTGTGAGTGAATAAATTTCTGTTGTCTTAAGCCCCCCAGATTGTGGTAACTTGTTACAGCAACCCTAGCAAACTAATACAGAGCACTAACCTAGGCTTCAGGAGTCCTGGCCTCATCCTTTTAAGTTATGGCATTAAATGTGTGCCCCAAGACAAGCCACCTACTCATCCTGGGTCTTGGTTTTTTTCTTCTCTAAAAATGAGAAGACTTGGCCACATAATCTACAAGTTTCTCTGTAGTCCAGTTTCTGACCTAGTTAGGCAGTAGACACGTACTCTTGGAGAGTTAAACAACAATACAAGGTCACACCAGATGGTGATAAATCAAAGAAAGGGCCAAGCACTCTGAGTTCATGTCAGAGAGGTTTCACTGTGGGCCATAGGTCTAGGGAAGGTGCACAGAAGATGGTTGGAGGAGAGGAGAGAGAGAGCCCAGCTGGGTGATGCCCGAGGTCGGGTGTGTAAGGTTGAAGGGTGGGGGGTGGTCTAGAGATTTGATTCAGAAGAGCTCTCTCACTGAAATGGAATTTGTGACAACAATAAAATTATCTCCCTCACCCTGGGACAAAGATGAGATTGGCATTAATGAGAAAAAATTTGTTGTGAGAAAGTTAGCTTTGACTTCAGAGGGGACACCAAGCAAAATTGGGAAAAATTAACTTTGAATATTAACCTTGGTGAAGAATAGGAAACCACTCACAGAATAAGCTTTTGGTTTGCCAGCCAGTTGTCACCAGATGAGATGGACAAGGGGATGGGGACACCTTCAAGGCTGCACCCAGATCTTGATCATTAAGAAGAAGCCAACGAGAAAAACACTTATTTCACCAAGCTGAGGAAATCAAGAAGTATGCCAAAGAGAGTTGAACAGAACTTTGATACCTATAGCGATGAACAAGAAAACATCAAGGCCACTGAGAAGATGTGGGAGATGTGGACTCTGCGGACACGTGCAGGGATGCCCACCAGGAGAACAGCACAGGGGACACCAGGGAGAGTGATCTTCCAGGCAAGGGTGCAGATGGCAGTCAGGGACGGGCAGACGTGGGGGAAGGCACCCTTCAAGGCCTGCTTCCCGAATTCATAGTGTTAATGGGTAGATTGGAAGAAGATGAACATGTTCCAGATCATAGAAAAAGGAAGACGTTAAGAGAAAAAATGATTTTTTACAGTTTTCTGGCCCGTTAGATCAATGATTAATATATTTAATTAAAAGGTGACCTTGTACCACTTATAACCCAGGTCTTTCTAACCTCCTTATGTCAAAGTCAGGAGTTCTTTGCAACAAGAGCCCCCTCGTTCAAGGCCAGGGCTGTGGGTACGTCACCTCAGGCTCTATCTGCCCTTTCCCACAACTTGGCTTTTTTCTCCTTTCCTTTCAGAGTGCTTCTTTTCCTTGTGGTCACCTAACGCTTTTCCAGGAGTGCTAGCGTGAAACACGGTGACTATTTCCAGCCAGAAGGAACAAACTTTCCTTCAAAAGGTCAGGACTCTTTGGTGACCAAAATGTCATTCAAAATAGCTTAGGAAAAGGGGAAGTGTGTGGATGTTATGAGGCATCACCCCAATCCCTCTTCATGAATGAATGACTCACCACCCAAAATGCTGGGAGTCGGCCAGCCCAGTGGTGTAGTGGTTAAGTTCACATGCTCCACTTCGGCGGCCCGGGGTTCACAGGTTCGAATCCCAGGTGTGGACCGACGCACCAGTCATCAAGCCATGCTGCGGCAGCATCCCACATACAAAATAGAGGCAGATGGGCACAGATAGAGGCAGATGGGCACAGATGGTAGCTCAGGGCCAATCTTCCTCACAAAAAAAAAAAAAAAGAAGAAGAAGAAGAAAAAAAAAAGAAATGCTGGGAGTGACCTGGCAGCCCCTCGCCTGTCAGCCCCTTAAGGGGACTGCGTCAGCTGAAAAGAGCCACCTCGCCCCAAGGCCATGCCCTTCCCAGGCCCACATCCATGACTGGTCCTCAGTGGGTCCAAAGACCCACCCTCTCAACTCTACTCTAGCTCTCCAAAGCTCCCAGGGGCTGGCCGAGGCTGTCCTTGGGCCTGCATGGCAGCCTGGTTTCACCCTCCACCCAATCCCTTCCTCCCTTCCACAGGTGTTGACACCAAGACACTCCCTAATGAACCATCTGCTGTCTGAACCCCATCTCCACCCCAGCCTGGGGCAGAAAACTTACTTGGCTCCTGTAACCAAGCCATCAGTGGAGCAACAGTACAGCTGCCCAGGAACTCGCTGGACCGGGGGTTCCATTAGAGACTCTCGCTCCACCCTGGCCTCACGCTGGCCTTGTGCCAAGAAGCTGCTCACACCACAGAGAAGCCAGACTTTAGCCTGTCTCTGCCCCCCAAGAGCAGATGCCAGAAAAGGCTCTGATTGGCCTAGTGTGGGTCAGGCCCCCTCCAGACCGAGGAGGAACCAGCATTTATAAAACGCTGGCAGTGCCGGCTTAAACCGTTTGTCTCTAGTGGGAGAAGACCAGAGCCAGATAACAGATACCATCAGAGGCAGCAGAGTGCTCCTGAGCAGACAAACCAACGACCCCCAGCCACTGTGGGCACCCTCTTCCCATCACTTTTCAGTTTTTATCAGCCCATGTGCGTCCAGGGGTGAGGTGAGCAGCCTGAGCTAGCTGTGGCAGGCGGTGACTTTGGGGGCCCCACGGACCCCCTTGCTGCGTGCTAGTGTTAACGTTATGTTTCTTCATATGGTTTGAAGCACCTTAAGGTGAGCGTCACACTTTCTAAACTGTATTCCTCACAGGGCCTGGATTGCGGGTAATAAATGCCAGTTGATAACTAATACTAGTTCTTCATGGTTTAAATTGAAGGGAATGGGGTGGAACTGCTTAGAAAGGGCTTTGCTAATCCCCACTTAGATATATTTTTCAACCCACTCCAGCCATTCAAACAGTGCTAACCTATCAGTATAGCAGGTCTTGAGAGTAATACGAAAAATGTAACATTAAGAGAATCAAAGCGGGCGTAGTGGCGTAGTGGTTAAGTTCGCACGCTTCCCCAGGCCTGGGGTTCACAGGTTCAGATCTCTGGCTCGGACCTACGCACTGCTTGTCAAGCCATGCTGTGGCGGCGTCCCACATGTAAAGTAGAGGAAGATGGGCACAGCTGTTAGCTCAGGGCCAATCTTCCTCAGCAAAAAGAGGAGGATTGGCAACAGATGTTAGCTAGGGCTAATCTTCCTCACCAAAAAAAAAAAAAAAAAGTTTTAAAAGAAACAACAAAAAGAGAATCAAAGCAAATTAAATAAAAACCCAAAACCCTGACAAATTAGATAGAGATGGCCAGCTCTCTCTCACGCCACCCCCACATCCCACAAGTGCCAGGTCAGAACCCACTGGTCCTGCTGATAGAGTAGATACCTTTGGGACTCTGCCGCTCCCCTCCCCTGTCCCACCCCACACGGACCCGCCCCCCTCACTGCCTCTGTTCCCTCCAAGAACTGACTGGACCAGGATGGGCCCCTGACGCAAACCAGGCACTCAGTCAGATTCCCTCTTCGGCCAACTTGGAATCACGACCCAAAGGTGCTGCGAGTCCATTAGATCCTCGCTTGGGAAGCCAGGTGGAGCCAGGTGTGCAACGGCTGCATTTAATCATGAAAGTGCAGAGGCAGGAGGTGAGGCTGCAGAGAGAGGGAGGCACCATGAGGTCCTGGGGGCTGGGGCAGTAACCCGGGAGCCTGCGGATTCAGGGCAGATTTCCCGTGTGCTTTGTCCCTGGGCTTTTGTGCTGATGACATCAGATGAAAGGAAGAGTCCAAATGGACCCTGCCATGCCACTAACCTGCTGTCCATCTCGATCCTTCTTTCATTTAGCGTAAGCCAGGTGAAACCTCTCCAGGAGCATTCACATTCTGATAGGGATCAAAGCCTTAGGAAAGAATTTCAGGGGTCAGCTGGAAGTGCACTTTCCAAGTAATCTGGAAGCCAGAGGGACCTTTGCAGTCATGCCCTGCATAATGACCTTTCAGTCAAGATGGACCACATGTACGACGACGATGGTCCCATAAGATTAGTTTACCATATGGCCTAGGTGTGTAGTAGGCTATACTATCTAGGTTTGTGTAAGCACATTCTATGATGTTCATACAATGACAAAATCGCCTAACGACACATTTCTTAGAACATATCCCTGTCATTAGGCGACGCATGACTGTATTCTAGGGGCAGCCCACAGTGAAGACAAAAACAGTGTGACAATCAGTGGTTTTGTGATCCACAAGTGGGGAGGGTTGGGCTCTCATCTGAGGCCCTTTACATCTGAGGACATTTATACTTGAGCCTCCCTCACACCTGCCCCCAGCGCGTGGCCCACACTGGGCACTTAGCAATCATGTGAGGGTGATGGATGAATGGATGAACAACCCTTGAAGGATGAAGGGCTTGCTTTGAAAGCAGCGACCACAGGAGATTCCCAGGAAAGGGAGATAACTTAGGAATTATAAAAACTTAATAGGAGACTGATCATTTTTTTCAAGAGGGATTTGGGAGAAACATGCATACTGCAAAACAGGTAGCTGGTAAGTTGCCATGGAACAAGATGTAGGAAGGAAACAGACTGTATTAGTCAGGGCTCTCCAGAGAACCAAACCAATAGGATATATACAGATATTGTGGAATTGAAAAAAGACGGAGTTTCTCATGTTAAGGCACTAACATGGAGCTGGGCAGACATAAAGAGGAGAGGAACAAATTCCTCCTTTAGGATGAACTCTTGAGTTCATTAGATGCCTGAGGTGCATCTGCAAGTCTTCCCAAGGAAGATAAGATTACTGGGACAGAGACTTCATTCCTGTCAAGGTCTTCTTCTATCTTCCACATTCCTAAGTTTTAATGGCTTGTTTCAACCACCCTCACCCCGATGATTACCTTGTGCCTGGAATTTGTTAAAGGTCACTCCTTCCATGTTTTTCTTTGTCCTTGTTAGCAACGACTATAAAACCTTCCACAGTGGAAACACAATTCAAGGACTACATGAATCTACATTCCCAGGCTGCAGTCCCAACAAACCCTGACTAAACATCCTTTGTTTAAGTCTATTAGAGTCTACCTCATAATTGGTCAACAACATATGTGAGAGGAGATTTATTATAGGAATTGGCTCATACGGTTATGAAGGCTGAGGAGTCCCATGATCTGCTGTCTACAAGCTGGAGACCCAGGGAAGCTGGTGGTGCAATTCCATCTGAGTTTGAAGGCCCAAGAACCAGGAGAGTCAATGTCCAAGGGTGGGAGAAGACATCCTAGCTTAAGCAAAGAGCAAATCCTAGATCCTCTAGGATTCTACCAGTTATTTAGTGTGACCCCCTTACGGGTAGATGGGGCCACCAGAGGCTTTGACTTCAGTGGGAATAAGCAATTTGCTAAAGTCATTTAGTCAATCAGTGGGAAAGTCAACCGTTCAACAAACATTGAGTGACTACAGTATGCTGGGAACTGTGGCAAGGACGGGGGATAAAGTGGTGACCACAGCAGCTGTAGTCCCTGCCTCATGGAGTCTAGTCTAGCATGAAAGGCAGACACTGAACAAGCAATGGAAAATGGGATACGCGTTACAAAAGAGAAGAGCAGGCATCACGGAGCATTTGGCAGAAGCTGTGCTGATGCACGTTAACAGCTACCATACTGCTTTCCATGCAGCTGACACTGCGCGGCTTCTCTGTGTGTGCCGTGTCCTCTCCACAACAGTCTGGTGAGGTAGCTTCACAATCATCCCCATTTTATAGACGAAGAGACTGGAGTCTTGAGAGGTTAAATGCCTTGCCCAAGGTTACACCACCAGCAAAAGGCAGAGCTGGGAATCAAGCAAAGGTCTGTTTGACACCCAAATCTGGGGTATTTCAGCTTTTTGTTGCAAATTATAGAAATCCAAGTCAAACCATCTTAAACAAAGAAGAGAATATTTTGGTCACATAATTTAAAAGCCTAAGCATAGGTTTTAAGCCTGGCTAATCCAGAGGCTAAAATAATGTTGCTGGGGCACTGTCCTTCTCTCCAGATACTGGACAGGCTCTCTTGAGTGGCAAGGACTTCACGGCCACCACAATTCATGAGCAAGCCAGCCACCCCAGGAGAAAGAGCTTCTTCTGTGGTAACCTGGAGAGGTCTTTCGTCACCTGGCTTTGGTCACATGCCCATGATTAACCCATCAGGGAGCCAAGGAGTGAGGGCCTCTGATTACCAGACCTGGCCTGTGACTGCCCTTGGGTGGGCAACAGCCCTACCTGAACCACATGGAATCAGGTCCCCCCAGGGAAGGAGGGCTTCTGTTGCCAGAAGAAGGGGAAGGAATGCTGATCAGGCAAAACATACACCCACCATGGCTTTTAACCACTACACTCTACATCCAGCTGCCTTTCCAGAGTCTGTCTATCCTGTGCTATGCACCAGCCCAAGGTGCAAGACTCTGGTGCACGGAGAAGAGAGTAAAATGATGCTAAGGATGACTCATGTTTTTCTTATAGGACCACTTAACGACTAGTATTTATTCATTCCACAAACTGTTTAGCACACATTAATTAAGTTACTCTGGGCCAGGCACTGTTCTAGGCCAACGGACTAGAAGTTTTTTTTTTTAAGGCACAGGCCCAGCTCTTAAGGAGCTCTCCCTCCATCTGGTAGAGAGGGCAAACATGTTAAGAAACTGGAATGTGTTAAGAGCAACAATAAAAGCATATGAACTCATCCAGGATATGTCAAGAATACTTACAACTCAACAACAAAAAGACAAACGACTCAATTAAAAAATGGGCAAAGAACTTGAACAGACGTTTCTCTAAAGAAAATATACGATGGCCAACAAGCACATGAAAAGATGTTCAGCATCATCAGTCATGAGGGAAATGCAAACCAAAACCATGAGATACCAGTTCACACCCATTAGTATGGCTATCATATTAAAAAACAAAATGAAATAACCAAAAACAAGTGTTGGTGAGGATGTGGAGAAATTGGGACCCTTGTACATTGCTGGTAGGAATGTAACATGGTGCAGCTGTTGTGGAAAACAGCTTGCTGGTTCCTCCAAAAGTTAAAGAGAATTACCCTATGACCCAGCAATTCTGCTCCTAGGTATATACCCCAAAGAACTGTAAGCAGGGACTCAAACAGATATTTGTACACCAATGTTCACAGCAGCAGTGTTCACAACAGCCAAAAGGGAAACAACGCAACTGTCCACCAAAAGGATGAATGGATGAACAAATTGTGGTCTATACATACAATCAAATATTCAGCCATAAAAAGGAATGAAGTACTGATACATGCTCTAAAACTTTATGCTAAATGAAAGTCATAAACAGAGAGTCACATATCGTGTGATTCCATTTCTGGAAATATCCAGAATAGGTAAATCCACAGAAACAGAAAACAGATTGGTGGTTGCCAGGGGCTGTGGGGAGGGGGAACGAGGAGTATCTGCTTAATGGGTTTTTACCCTGGGATGATAAACATGTTTTGGAACCAGATAGAAGTGGTAGTGGCAAAATATTATGACTGTACTTCATGCCACTCAATTGTGCACTTTAAAATGGTTCATTTTAGGGCTGGCCCCGTGGCTTAGCGGTTAAGTGCGCGTGCTCCGCTACTGGCGGCCCGGGTTCGGATCTCGGGCGCGCACTGATGCACCACTTCTCCAGCCATGCTGAGGCTGCGTCCCACATACAGCAACTAGAAGGGTGTGCAACTATGACATACAACTATCTACTGGGGCTTTGGGGAAAAAAAAAAAGGAGGAGGATTGGCAATAGATCTTAGCTCAGAGCCGGTCTTCCTCAGCAAAAAGAGGAGGATTAGCATGGATGTTAGCTCAGGGCTGACCTTCCTCACACAAAAATAAAAAAATAAAATGGTTCATTTTATGTAACATGAATTTCACCTCAATAAAAAACAAAACAACAAACAAGTTGTACATAAGTTACATAAAGCATATGAAAAGGCAGGCCAGAGGAGGAGGGGTGATTAACTGCAGGGTGGAGTCAGGAAAGCCTTTCTGGTAACAGATTTTCTATGCGACATGTTTTGACTGAGTGACTGAGGTCAGCGCAGCTGTGGGCAGGGACCCAAAGTTCCTGTTTCCTTTTAATTTACAAGCAGGCCGGTGCTGCGCCCCATAGAGGTGGGTCTTCATTTCAGGGTCGGACCTGGAGTCTTGGCTGTGTCTGCTAGAACCATTCTCAGTGTGTTTGTTACTTTGATTTGGAGGCCGGGATAAAGGGCCATTATCAAAGGACTGCATGTTCCCTGCCTGATCACGGCATCCCTGGAGGCCAGTTTACTGGGGAGGAACAAAGCTGCCGTTGTTGTGCGGAGGAGGCAGTTAGAAAGTACGTTCTTCCTTGGGGTGAACTGCTGGCCCTGCAAGGCAAGAAGATTTCTTTCCATTTCACAGAGCCCTCATTTTGTGTGTGAGGGGTTCTGGGCAATAGTGTCCACTCAGTCCTAGGCTGCATGCTGCTGAGTGGGGAAACAGGAGGCAAGGAGCCACTGGTCACCCTGGGCCCGGCATTTAGGTTTACCAAGCGTTCAGGCCTCCGGGCCAAGTCCCAAGCTTTCCTGGAAATCCCTGACGACTGACGAGAGAATCAGACAGAACCTAATGGAATGTGCAGTTTCTGGAATTAACGGCATGTGTTCCCTGGAAGATTTTACTCTGCGGCAGTTGCCCTGGCGGCCGTAAGGCCTTGCCCATTCAGCCATCATCCTCAGAGCCCTTCTCCCCCCTCTTTCTGTCAGTTCCTCCCTTGGTTTAAGGCCCTCCCGTTCTGATGCCCCATCAGATCTTTCCTTTAATAAACCTCAGACCACTCCGGGCTTCTCTTCTTCTCTCATACTATCCCATCTGTTTTGCATTCCATTATTCCATTCTTTCAAGGTCTTCTGAACAGATTCAAACTACTATTTTGAGGTTCTATTTTGACCAGGCACTCGCTAAGTATTTATCATATGCTGGTCCATTTAATCGTTGTAATTACCACATAAAGTAAGTATTACTAAGCCCATTGTACAGATAAGGAAACGGACTCAGAGAGATTGGGATTTGGCCAAGGTAAACAGCTGGACAGGATCAAACTCCAAATTTAATGTTTAATAAACTGATCCCTACAATAAACCAGTTATGGGAGAAATTATCCCTTCCAAATGACATAACGTCTGAACAGAGTAAAAATAAGAGATTTTTGTGGTAGCAGTGGTATATTTGTAGAGAGATGGAAGGTGTCTGGATGTATATTTTTTATGGGAGGGGTCCCTCTATAACCTCCAAATTGCCACACGTGACTGCCTAGCCTACATTTACCAGAAGCTGCTATTGAGCAGCTCTATTTAACAAACAGTTCAACAGTGGTATTTACTCTCTGAATTGACACACAGATGACTCTGAGTGAGCACGATGTGTTGAAGGCACTTCCTTCACCATCCCCTTAACTTATACACTGGAGAACTGAATCAAGAGTAAGACTTGGGGCTGGCCCTGTGGCATAGCGGTTAAGTACGCGTGCTTCGCTGCTGGTGGCCCGGGTTCGGATCCTGGGCGCGTACTGACACACCGCTTGTCAGGCCATGCTGTGGTGGTGTCCCATATAAAGTAGAGGAAGATGGGCACGGATGTTAGCCCAGGGCCAGTCTTCCTCAGCAAAAAGAGGAGGATTGGCATGGATGTTAGCTCAGGGTTGATCTTCCTCACACACACACAAAAAAAGAGTAAGACTCACCCGGAGTCACAGGCGAGCTGGAATGTTCTTCCTAACTCACTTCTAGTGCTCTGTCTCCTCTGAAGGCCCCTAGACTCCCACCTCTAACACAAGTTGCCCCTTTTGTGTTATCTCCTCCACTAGACTCTGGCACCCTGAGCTCAGGGACTGTATTTGAGGAATCATCTTGTCTAGAGGAAGGAAGGAAAGAAGGAAGGAAGGGAGGGAGGAATGAACAAAAGTTTCCAGAAGGTTTACAATTCAACATAAAAAGACAAGCCAACTGAAAAATAGGCAAAGGACTTGAATAGACAATTCTCCAAGCAAAATGTACAAATGGCCAACAGGCACATGAAAAGATGCTCAACATCATTAGGCATCAGGGAAATGCAAATCAAAACCATAATGAGATAACAATTCATGCCCACTAGGATGGCTAGAATTGAAAGAACAGACAATAACAAGTGTTGGTGAGGATGTGGAGAAATCAGAACCCTCACACACTACTAGTGGGAGTGTAAAATGGAGCAGCCACTTTGGAAAACAGTCTGACAGCTCCTCAAATGATTAAACTTATACATTGGAGGGACTTATACATAGAGTTGTCATATGACCCAGCAAGTCCACTCCTAGTATATATCCAAGAGAAATGAAAACATATGTCCATACAGAAATTTGTAAAAGAACGTTCATAGCAGCATTAATCATAATAGTCAAAAGGTGAAAACAACCCAAATGTCCATCAACTGATAAATGGATAAACAAACTGTGGTCTATCCATACAATGGAATATTATTTGGCCATAGAAAGGAATGAAATTCTGATACATGCTATAACATGGATGAACCTTGAAAACACTGTGCCACATGAAAGAAGCCAATCACAAAATACCTCACGTTATATGATTCCATTTACATGAAATGTCCAGAATAGGCAAATTAGCGGGGGCTGGTGGTGGGAGTAGGGAGGAGGGGACATGATAGCTAAAAGGCGTGGGGTTTCTTTTTGAGTGATGAAGATGTTTTAAAATTGACTGCAGTGATGGCTGCCCATATCTGTGACTATACTAAAAACCACTGGATTGTACACTTTAAGCGGCTAAATCATATGACATGTTAATTATATATAAGCTGTTTTTTAAAAAGTTTCCAGAAGGCACTGTGCCCCTTTCCACAATTCCTTTTTATTCATATTAAACTTAATTACTTGAATTTCAATTTTTAGCAATCTAATATATATTTTAAAATTCCTCATATGCATTTTAATAAATACTAAAATAGTATTTAATATCCATTCTAGAGTTTTATAAATATATAAACCATTTAATTTCCTAAGATACATATTTTCTCACAAAAGAATAAAATACTTATTACCTACAAAGAATTTAACATCTCAACTTTGTTCTCCTAATAATCCAGGTCCCTGATTCCATATTTGTAGTGTCAAAAGAGGAGTGATGTGTTTGCAGCATCTACACTTGACATATCTTGTAGAGTACCAGTGGCCCAGAGGATGTAGAGGAAAAAACAGTCCACTTCCTGCCTGGCCCTGAAGAAACTAAGAGAACAGTGAGGTATAATGACCAGTTAGCCAAATGCTATCACAAACCAATGGATATTTCCCCCGGGCTGCTGACTGAACAGACCCAGCAGAGGGGAAAGGAATTGTGTCCTTGAGAAAAGCATCTGACACTAATGAGAGCCTTTTTACTTTTAGGAAGATATTTAAAATTTGTAAAACTAGAGCCACTTAAATTTTTTTTTTAAATAATTTTATTTATTTATTTTTCCCCCAAAGCCCCAGTAGATAGTTGTATGTCATAGCTGCATATCCTTATAGTTGCTGTATGTGGGACACGGCCTCAGCATGACTGGAGAAGTGGTGCATCGGTGCGCGCCCGGGATCTGAACCTGGGCCGCCAGTAGTGGAGCGCGCGCACTTAACCGATAAGCCACGGGGATCGCCCTAGATCCATTTAAATTTAACTTCAAATTACAAAGCAACTGGAGAGTCTTAAAAATGACATTTTGGCACGACACTTTTGCTTGTGTTGTCATTCTCTCACAAAACTAGCCACGCTCATTTCCTAGGACCCGGCCCTTGGTAGGCGGGATTCAGGGAGAAGTTCTTGGTTAAACAAACAGTTGATGAAAACTTGTGCATACGGACAAAGGCAGGAAAAAAACATGAAACAGTGAAAACATCATGTTTTTGTGTAACGCGAGTATGATTAAATTGAATCCTCTAACATTGCCTTTCGATACGATTATAATGTTGTTAAATAAAATTTGGTTAAAATATTCACCTGCAGTTACATCCACTCAGTGGAAAAAGTATAAAGTATGTCTATAAAGTACTAGCACAGACGGATGTCCAAGATATACTTATGAGAAAAAGGAATTCCCAAAAGAAAGTATTAAAATATGATTATATTATTTTTGTAGTACCCTCCCCCCAAAGTGTATGTATTTGATTCAAACATATAGAGAAAGATCTGGAAAGCTGTCCACTAAGCCATTAACTCTGGTTGTTTCTCAGAAGGATAATAGGGAACTTTCACTGCGTTCATATTTCTATATCATTTGCATTATTTAGATGTATTTCTATTTTAATGTAAATATAAAATCTATTTTTAGGCTTTTTTCTTTTTTGTTTTCCTGCGCTTGATCATGTATTAATTTTGTGGTTAGCAATAAAAAAAAGAAAGTAAATCACCCATTTTAGCTACACCTTTTTGTTTGGTGATTTCATTTTAAAAATCTAATACTTGGAACTTGTGTTCAAGTTGAGGCTTGCACAGAACCAATTTCATAGCAGCACTGTATTTAGCTTTTCAAAGTTGCTGAGCTCTCATGAAGGAAAGAGCAGCTGTTCCATCACATAGCTTCTCCTTCCTCCCGCAGTGACGATGTGAAATCACTCCAGCTATTTTCATCTGTGTAAGTAATAATTTCCTTCCACTAACCTTCCTTCTCTCGCTCTCTTCTGTCTTTCCTGTCTATTTGAGGGGGAAGCTATGTCTATTTGAGGGGGAAGCTATGTATATTGTCTAGCTGTACTTGGCCATCAGAAAGAATGGTGACCAGCCTCAGAGGGGATAACACAAGAGGAACTGGACTTAGTTGCTGGTCTTTATTAAGAGTTACCACATGAGAAGTTCTCATGTTTTTTTGTCTTGTTTTTTTTAAAGAATAGTCAACTGTGAGTCTTTGGTTGATCTAGGAACTCCCAACGTGGAGGCCTGAGAGTTGCCTCAGTGGCTCCTAATGATCTTTCTCATCTTGTATGTGGGTCAACCCAAAGGATGTCACTGACTTCAGGGTTCCTATTCTTCTCTCTTGGGAGACAGAGCCAACAGAATGTGATCATTTTTCTCAGGGAATACCCTTTTAAATATTCACTCTAAATACACTCTAAATCATAAATCTTAACTGAATTTTGTCAACGGTATTTTTTGAGCCTTCCTATAGAACTAGGCATTTCATTTACAACATAGCCTTGAACATATTTACTTGCCACTCTGCCAGAGGACTATCTGTATTGTAACTTGCCCTGTGGAAATATCTACACTAGAGAACGGTATCTTGTTAGTCGCTGAAAATAACTTGTAAAGAAGAAGAACTGGTTCGAGACGTTTTGTGGGTTAATCATTTTGAAGGATGTTATTTGCCTGCAAGGTGCATCGCCTCGTCTTTGGGTTAAGAGAAAAGGGGAAATTACTGTTTATCCCCAAGACCTGGGAGAAATTTTTATTTCAGCGCCCGTCCCATTTTTGGGCACTGGCAGGTGAGCAAGGCCGCCACAATAAGCTTGCCACGGCTGCTGCAGTAGATCTCAAAGCTGGGGCATCTGAGAAATTCGTGCCACAGTCAGTTGCACCTCTCTCCATGACCCCACTCTTCCTTGTCACTTGGAAAAATATGGTAAAGATAAATTAACGCCAGCAATGCAGGTGCTGCCCATAGAAGATTCACAGTTACATGACCTCAGGCTCCGCTGCTGGGTCACTGGCAGTTCAGCCTCCTGAGTAAGTTGCTGTGACATGGCAAAACGAAAACAAGTTGAAAACCAAAAAACAAAGCAGGGGAAAAATGTGGTGGAGCTGTTTAATCGTCTGTTGCCATCAGAAACCCACTTTTGCTCCGGACTGACATCTGAACAGTAAAAGTGTTTAGTTATAATTATAGGGGTGCAGTAAGTGCTGGAAAAAATGAGCACGACCCGTGGAGGGGAAATTCAGCCCCACCAAGAAGTCAAGCGTAGTGCTGAGGCCAGTGAGAAAAAGTCAGAGAGTTTCTCAGGTTTTCTTTCACTTGATTACATTCAGGCATCTGGAGGGGGAAACTGGAATTCCAGCTTAGACACAATTCCCACTGATGTTAACAGAGAAACAAAGTCTCCCGACGGTTTGAAAGAAGTAGCAAATGGAGCCTGATCCTTCATGTGGGCACATCCAGTGACAGTGTAGACATCTGGGGAACGGTACACCCTGTTCCTGAGAGGGCAGGGCGCCAGCTGTATTTTGAGACACTCGACTGTATGAGCTCAGCCAAGTTATTGAACTTTGCTGAGCCTTGACCGGATTGGATGGTTTCTTAGATTTAAAAAGCTAAGATATGAAAAATTTTGACACTACTGTTCTATGTTGCTGTCGGAGAAACCGGCACCACGCAGCAAGCCCTGGAGGTTCTTTTAATGACAGGTTACAAACAAAGTAAGGACATTACTTACATACATATAGCACTGGCTTTTCACTCAGTGCCTTCCACGTGCCAGGCGTCATACTGTGGCAATACTGCAAGGCAGGAATTGTGGCCTTTTTACAAATGAGAACATGAAGTAACCTGGTCCAGAGTCTCACGGATGGTGAAAGGCAGAGCTGTGATTTACAGAGTTCTCTGGTGCCGCAGCCTGTGTTCGTTCCATTTCTTTCTACCCATTGCTCTCAACTCGAGCTCTGGGGTACATGGGAAGATGACACTTCCAGCCCTCCTTGTGTCTGGGTGGAGCCATGTGTCCGATTTGGCTGCTGGCATGCGGCCAGGGTTGGTGTGGGCCATTTACAGGCCGGCCCACAGAGGAGCCACGTGACTTTTCACGCCGTCTCTTTCCCTGGTTTGTGAGGCCCGAAACAAAGGACTCCATCCAGGTGGTGGCACCACTGCTTAGTGGAAAAGCCACTTAGAGGAGAGCCACCCACCACCACCATCTGCGCCACATATTTCATGAAGGAGAAATATACCTTTACTCGGTTGAGCTCCTGAGATTTTGAGGTTATTTCAGCAACAATTGAGGTGCTGGGCTCCAAATTCAGCTCAATTTATTTTTTCTGTGTTCAGCTAACAAATCAAGTTCAACAAAACATATTAAAGGGCAAATCATTTTCGCCCTTTAAAAAAGAGGCAGAGTTGCTACGTGAATTAGCATCTCATTTAGGGTTGCCAGACCTAGCAAATGAAAATACAGATGCCTGGTTAAATTTGAATTTCAGATACATAACAAATACTTTTTTTCAGTTTAAGTATGTTCCATGCAACATTTGGGACGCACTTATACTAAAAAACAATTAATTGTTTATCTGAAATTCAAATTTAACTGCATTTATCGGGCAAGCCCAATCTCATTATATCACATCCTTGCTGTGGACTCTGCTTTAGAAAGCTCTTTCCCACCATCTCCACAAATCAAAATGATTACCACCCTTCAGGTCTAGCCCAAGTGCACTTCTCCCACACAGCGTCTCCTACAGGCCTTCCTTTGTGGCTCCTTCATGGCCCTTCTCACACTGTGCCCGTTACGTAGTTACGTAATGAGTCTTGCGCTTCTTTTAGATCTCAGATTCTTGAGGGTAGACAGAGTCTTTGTCCAGCGCTCCTCGCCTACACCATTCATTCATTCAACAAATATTTACAGAGGGCCCACGCTATGCCAAGCACTAAACAGACACGGACATTGATCTTGTGGATTTTACAGTTTTGTAGGAAAGGCAGGCATTATTCAAACAATCACGAACAGTTATATGAAGGGATGTTACTAAGGGCTACAAGAGAAGGGCCTGCCTTTGGATTGGGGTCAGGAGTGGCTTCTCTGGGGGAGTGATATTCGGGGACCAGAAGGATGAATAGCAGTAAACCACATGACAAGTCAAGAGCAACTTCCAGAAAGACACTGAGGTGGGAGAAAATCTGGTCTGTGTGAGGAACTGAAAGGTCTGTGACATGGAAGCATGACCTGGAGTGATAGGTTTTTTACACTGATGGAGAGGCAGCGCCGAGCCATGCAGAGACTTGTCGTACAACTGGATTTTATCCCAAGTGAAGGGTTATGAGCCATGCAGCGATACGCTGTAATCTGTCAGAAGCCTTTTCAGGCTGCTATACGAGAATTACACAAAGGGAAGTACAAAAAATGGAAGTAGCAAGACCAGTCAGAGGCCATGAGAGTACTTCAGGCAGGAGAAATGTGGCCGAGTCCAGGTTTGAAAAGTGCTCACAGTATTCTGGTCTCACTTGCTGTTCCAGAACTTTGCTACTCCCCATGAAGAAGTGGAGTCTATCTCCCTTCCCCTTCAACCGGGGTGAGTGTTTTTGGATGGCCCTAACAAATGGAATGTGGGGAAGTGAGGCTCTATGATTTTCAAAGCTAGGTTACGAAAGGCAGTACGGCTTCCACCTGGCCGCCCTCCCTCTCTCTGGGTGCTCACCCTTGGAACCCTAGCCTCCACCCTGTGAAGAAGCTTACACTAGCCCATAAAGAGAGACCTCCAGGAGAAGCCTCACGTGAACTGACGCAACAAATAACAGCAGCACGGGCTGCCAGATGCGGGCGTGAAGGACCCTTCCAATGATTCCAGCTGAGACCCCAGTCACCGTGGAGCAGAGAGGAGCCACCCCCATCATGTCTGGTCTGGGCTCCTGACCCTCAGAATCCGTGAGCGTGATAAATGGTGGTTTTACACTGTCAAATTCTGGGGTGAGATGGGGTCAAATTCTGGAGTTACCCAGCCACGGTAACTGGAACCAGAGGATATGGCTGGAACTGTGCAGGAGCAGTGGAGTGGGAGAAAAGCCGACCCATCTGAGATGTGAAAGGAAATAAAATTAAGACGTAGTCATGAAAGGACAGAGAAGTTCTCAATTATGAAGACACGAGGGAAGGCTCTGATGGAAAACATCTCAGAAAATCTTTCTTTACATTTTCAATGCTGCATGCATTTCATCTTTAGAGCTTCCTTCTTGAGAGTTTAATAATTTGATCCCTGTTAAAATGCAGATGACTCAGGGACTGGTAAAATTTGAATTTTTTTCTCCTTTGTCAACATCTTAGCACAGATAACGATTGAGATCAGATTTTCTTTTTGATAAACAAAATGGAGGCACCTGAGGGCTAAGGAGGGGATGTCCCCAAGGAAGGAAGGAAATCAGGGACACAAAATATAACTGGTGCCTCCACAATCGCTTTTTTTTGGTGTCAGCCTTTCTCTCGATCTTGCTGCTGTTAACCGTGCTGATTTTCATTCATCTTTGATGAGATCAGCTGGTGCCATTGTTGCTAACGGTAACAATGGCTAACATTCACTGGCGTGCTTACTGCGTGCCTGGCATCACGTGCATTATCCGTTTCATCCTCACATCAGCACTGAAGGAAGTGCCACTGTCAGCCCTCTTACAGGAACCCGAGAGCAGGGAGTTGAAGTAACTCGCATAAGGTGACCTGGCTGGTCAGCGGTAGTGTGGGGACCCACACGCAGCTCTGTGGCTAAGAGCCTGTTCCTCATCCCGACATATCTTCACTGATGGCCTCCAGTGTCCCTTACAGCTTCAAGACTACAAATAAAGGGACTGCTTTCTAGGACCTTAAAATAGGAGGCTGAGTGATAGTGTGTGGGGACAGGTACCTGTACACAGTCCTCATCAAGACAGCTTCGATGACGGCACATGGCAGAGACCATAACTGTCACCCAACTTCAACCCTCCTCTAGTGAATGTGTGGCTAAGCTGTGGCCAGTGGGACGTGACCTCCCCCTCACTCTTGTCCCCTTCAGGGCTGGTGAGCAATCCTGGACCCCACAGAAGAGGGCCCTGTGCTCAGGAGGGCAGAGCCACCAGGATCCTGGATCACGACACCGTGGGTCTGTACGTCCCTAACTGACCTAACTCACCCTAGGTTGGTGCTGAACTTTCACGGGAGAGAAATAAACTTGTTTATACTACTGCTATTTTGGGTGTTAGCTATATGAGCAGGATTTATATCCTAAATAACGTGGGCAACAAAGGTGTGAATAGAGAGCTAAGGAAGCTCTGAGAAGGAGCAATTATGTGTGAAATGTTTTTATTGATCTCTCCCACAGTGTGTGTGTAAGGTCACGGACGTGGGGGTTTTTGAGAAAACGTGGTATCCACACGAATGGTGCAGATGATTCATTTCTCTTTGCTCTTGGAGTGTGTATGTTTTTCTTGCAGACCTCTCTTGTTCAGCAATTTTTCAGTCTAACGTTAAATTATAAAATTGAGTTCGCTAAGCCTGCACCAGCTGGAAGAGAGGGAAGGGTGCGAGACCCAGAGCTGTGTACCCAACGGGCAGGATAATCCACAAGCTAGAGTTTGTTCTTAGGTCTTTTATGTTCATCTGAATCTTAGTTGATGGTGGACTTTCAGCAAAACGGGCAAAATAAAGCCCATGCATACCGCAGGCTGGCACAGATGAAGGCTCTGCCTTAAAGTTATCACAGACTGTAATCAAAATAGAAAGCCCGGTTACCACATCCAAGCTGAATGTGCCTCCCACTCCAAGCATTTTAGTCTGCCTCTGTGTATGTCCATATCTATTCAAAGGGGTTTTTTAAAAAAGGAGATATATAGGAGATTTCTGCCATGCTGTAGTCTGTTTTTGTTTTTTCACTTATAAATGTATACCCCAAATTTTATTGTTATCATGTGAATTTTGTGTAGAGGTAATTAACTCAATATAAAAAGGATTCTTACAAATCAACAAGACAAACCAAACAACAATCAAAAGATAATGCACGAGATTGACTCACGCATGGCCTCTCTGTATCCAGGCATGGGTGCTGCCCTCTCACGGGGGCTGCGCTTGGCCACGGAACTTGCTTTGGCTAATGGGATGGGAGTATCTGCACAGAGCTGAGAAGAGAAGAGCACTTGAGTCTTCCTCCTTCCTCTGTTGAATCCCTGCCACTGTCGTGAAAATAAGCCTGGGCTAGCCTGACGGAGGAAGAGACCACATGGAGCAGAGCCAACTCCACCCTACACCAGCCAGCTCAAGCGACCCCGAGCTGACCACAGACACAGGAGTGAGCCCAGCTCTCAGCTGTCAGCTAGGATCAGCAAAACCACCTGGATGACCTGCAGACGCCTGAGAAATAACTAACAGTAGTTTTAAGCCACGGAGTTTTGGGGTAGTGTGTTACTAGGTAACAGCTAACTAATACAGAAAAAAATATACATAAATGGCCAATAAATCTAAAGATCTTCAATCTGATTTATAATTAAAGAAATACAAAATTAAAACAATATTGTATCAAGTTAGCAGAAACTAAGAGTGTGATAACACACAGCTTTGGTGATGTGGAGAAATCAAGCAATTTCACATGTGGAAGATTTTGGAAGGTATTTTGGTAATACCAAGTAAGATCGCTATGGGTGGCATTCAAGATCCATTCCAGCCTCTTTTTTTGTGTGTGTGTGAGGAAGATAAGCCCTGAGCTAACATCCATGCTTATCTTCCTCTTTTTGCTGAGGAAGACCGGCCCTGAGCTAACATCTATTGCCAATCCTCCTCCTTTTTTTCCCCAAAGCCCCAGTAGATAGTTGTATGTCATAGTTGCACATCCTGCCAGTTGCTGTGTGTGGGACGCCGCCTCAGCATGGCCCGACAAGCGGTGCGTCGGTGTGCGCCCGGGATCCGAACCCGGGGCTGCCCGTAGTGGAGCGTGTGCACTTAACCGCTAAGCCACCGGGCCGGCCCCCTCCAGCCTCTTTTTTATGTGACTTCCCACATTGCAGAAGCAGGAAAGTTATAAACTACATTTCCTGGGCTTCCTTAGAGCCAGATTTCTGGATGTGAGTGGATTCTGCTAATCGCTCGAGTTTGAAGAGGAGCCCGCACTCCTGCTGCAAACACTGTCATGAAAGTGACTGTTTTCCCATGGGGACTTCCTGGTTGTTTCTGCTTCCCGACTGCAGCAGACAGCATGCTTCTGGGGCTGCGAGGTGAGGGGGCAGCTCCCCGTGGGCAAGCATTTTCCTGACTGAAAAGGCAGTTCTCTGGAGACCCAGGTCTGCAGTACGGTCTGGAAGCCATTCCTCAAAGTTCAACCTAGATCTGTCTTTGAGCCGTCCCAACAATTCTGCACACCAGCCTGTACCCTGTAATAAATCTCTGCTTAAGCTGGTCAGAACCTATGCTGTTCTCTGTAAATGATACAGATGGTAACATAAAAAATTTACATGACCTTTGATCCACTTCTAGGAATTTATCTTCCAGCTGCTCACAGTACACAAAGATATGTGTTCATTGCACCACTGTTTAAAACGATAATTTTGAAAACCTTAGAAGCATCCTAAATGTCCATAAATAGGAAACAGCTTAGACAAATTACGGCACATCTGAATGATGCACTGTTAAAACGAACGAGGTAGACCTATAAGAACTAACGAGAAACAATGTCCAAGGTGCACTGTTATGTTAAAAAAGTTGCAGCAGAGTACGTATTACAGGATCCTATTTGGCATCAAAAAGGAAATATACCTATCTCCATCTCCTGTTTGGAAAGCCCCCTAACAGTGATGACTTCAGGCGAGTGATAAGAGGCTGGGAAGAGGATTTTTATTTTCACTGTCTGAATTATTTTTCACCAGAAGTACTATTACTCTTATAATAAAAACTCGATTGAGTGTTAGACCATATATAAGTGTATTTCAAATTCATAAATAATTCCTTGAAGGTACAGTATGGGCCAGACACTGGGCCCAGTGCTTCTGGGGTTTATGAGATGAGTAAGAAATACCCCAGGGCTGCAGTTGAGTGGACTTGACGAACGTGTCAATGATTAGCTCTAACACAAGGCAGATCCTGTGTCTGCTACCGGGGAGTGCAGAGCAGCAACAGGAGGAGAAATGAACCCTCACTGCGAAGCTAGAAGAGGTCCGCCGGCTGTGGGCTTGGGTGGACGGATTCCTGCCGAGAGCTCATTTGCCTCCAAAGCCCTCTACTCCTCTGGTTCTGAGGATCGCCAACGTTTACCGCTCCCGTGTGACAGACTTGTGCCAAGCGGTTTAGATGCCGAGTCTTGGGTAAAGTTCCCAACAACTTATGAAGTAGGTGTGGTTATTGCCTCATTTTACAGATGGAGAAACGAAAGCCTTGAGCTGCTGAGAAACAACCCAACTCATAAAGCCAGATCCAGGTGTGCGGCCCAGAGCAGGGGTCCTTAACCACTGTGATGTAGAGCCGGGGAGGGGTCCTCTCTCTGCTGGGAAGCAGGATCCTAAGGGCAGGATGGTGCTGGATAGTAACGTAGGTTTGGGGTTATACATGTACCAGACGCTGCATGAGTAATCCTTTGCTCCACTTACCTGGTATAACTTCACCCCTCTCTGATGCAATCTAACTTTGCACCTCCTCCGTCCCTGAACCTGAGCAGCTGACCATGGGTGGAGAGAAAGGCAGGACACAGAACCTCAGCTCACCTCTCGTGCGGCCTGGCAATCCTACCACATCCCTCCATTCCAATGCTTCTCAAAACGTGGGCTCCAGAGAGCAGCATCCACATTCGCATCCCAAGGGAGCTGGTTAGAGATGCAAACTCCCAGACCCCTCCAGCCGGACCTCTCGCCTGAACTCCAGACCCTCGTCCAACCGCTTCCTGGACTCAGGGGTCTAATGGGCAGTTCATGCTCAACAAATGCCCAAACTCAAACCCCTGACCTTCCTCCCCAGCTTGCTCCTCTCTCTCTGCCATGACCCAGTAAGTGGCAATTCTATCCTTCCAGATGCTCAGGCCCAGAGACTTCATTTCTTCTCTTGCTCTCACATCCTGCATCCAATTCATCAGCAAATCCTGTTGGTCTACCTTTGAAACACACCCTAAACCTTCTCGCCCCTCTGCCCCATCGTCCCGGTGCAAGTCACCATCACGTCTCACATAAATTATTGCAACGGCCTCCTAACCAGCTTCTTTGCTTCCACCCAACACAGAATGATCCTGTTAAAAAACGGGTGAGATTTCATCACTCTCATGCTCAAAACCCTCATCCGGCCTCCTCCTCCTCCCCCTGAGTACAACGGCCCAAAGGGCCCCTGTGACCCGGCCCCCCAGCCCACCTTTCCGCCTCACGTCCCACCCTCTTGCCGCGCTTCCTCACTTCTGGCCACACTGGCTTCCTTCCCCGTCCCCTCACATGGCAGCCGCACGGCCTCCTCAGGCTTGTGCAACTGTGCCCGCTCTGCCTGGACCGTCCTCCCCGGAGAGCTGCGCGCCTCTCCCTCACAGCACGCTCGCCTCTGTGCTCAGGTGGCGCCACGAGGGCCCCGCACGGTTCTGGGCGCCTCCAGCCCCCTCCCCGCTGTATCTTCTTCACAGCACTCATCACCATCTAACCGTTTACACACGTAACTAGTTCTTAGTCTGTCTCCCCAGCTACAACGAGGCAGAAGCTTTCGTCTAGGCTGCTCAGTGCCAGACACAGAGGTGTTCACAAGTACTTGCTGAATGAACAAACACGGGTTATCGCCTTTAATCCCTGTGACAGGTACCTCTGTGGTGGGTGATGAGACTTTCACTTTAGAGGTGAGGAAGCCGAGGGCAGAGATATCAGGATGAATTTCCCAGGTCACACAATTAGTATCTGAATCGAGCAAGTCTGATTCTGGAGTCTATACTGGTACTGAAGCTTGGCTGCCTCTCTGCTCTGTGAAAATATCTGAAACAGCAAACCCTGCACAAAGTTGATTACCATCGCTGTATTTTTATCTTGTTTCCAGTGCCCCCACTAGGCCACTCAGCCTTGAGTGCTCTGAGCCCTCTGGAGACTTGGAAGAAGAAAGAAAAGACGTAGCTGACACCAGGAGGCTGGCTAGCATGCTTGCACTTATGCTTACACTGATGTGCTCAGGCCAGAAAATGTGCATGGCAGAATCTGGGGGGCTGATGACATAACTATTCTCTGGTGTTTCTCAGGAATGCTACGGCCTGTCTGCATTATCAAGTCAATTACCTCACTCGGGGATGGTCACAGGAGTTGAAACTCTGGAGATGCTTTAAGATAGGCCTTCGTCATGCATGCCAAGCAAATCCTCACCATCACAGCTGAGGTCGGAGGCTAGCCCTCACTTCTACCCCCTTTCTTAATAAAAATCACATCACTCTTTTTTTTTTTTTTTTGTGAGGAAGATCAGCCCTAAGCTAACATCCATGCCAATCCTCCTCTTTTTGCTGAGGAAGACCGGCCTTCAGCTAACATCTATTGCCAATCCTCCTCTTTTTTTTCCCCCTTTTTCTCCCCAAAGCCCCAGTAGATAGTTGTATGTCGTAGCTGCACATCCTTCTAGTTGTTGTATGTGGGACGCCGCCCTAGCATGGCCCGACAAGCGGTGTGTCGGTGCGCGCCCGGGACCCAAACCCGGGCTGCCAGTAGGGGAGCGCGCGCACTTAACCACTAAGCCATGGGGCCGGCCCAACACATCACTCTTTTTAATAACCCACTCCACACCCTTGCTGGCTTATAAAAAGTCTAAAGACTATCAAATGTAAGTTAACATTATTTTATCATAGAAAATGTAATATACACGTTCCGCCAACCCCACACCTCCAGACACTGGTGTCGTAAATGAGACATGGACGTGGGTTCCACTGAAACTTTCTCCTGACCTCCAGCGTTTCTTCCTTTCTGCATGTTCCTCTGCATCCCGGAGCTCAGCCTCCCCAAGAGCTTTCAGTCCGTCTTCCCCTGGCCTCCCGCAGGACCTGATCATCAATGAGACGTCCCCCTCTCTGCTGCAGTTTTCTCCCCACCACTGGACCCTGCTCCATGCCTGTAAGCCCACTATGGTCTCACCCTCTAAAAAATCTACCCCATCAAACTACCTCTTCATGTCTTTCCTTCTCTTCACGCTCAACATATCCAACAGAGCACGGGCCTGCTCAGGCCCCGCTGTCTCCACCCCTTGCCCAGCCTGACCTTCTGGCCGTGAGATCCAGTAGCCTTTGCTCCCAGCTGAATGCGACAAAGCTTCACTGATATCCTATCTACATCTTATCCTAACAAAACAGAAAACCCCAAAAATGACAACATAAGAGAATAAACATGGACAACAATACGATGGAGCATTAGATGGTGATTAAAATAAAAGTTCACAAAGTTTTGAAGAGCATTAGGATATGCCTGCGATATAAAGTTAGGGGAAAAATTGCATAAATAGCATAACTATATACATATAAAAAGACTAGGAGGAAATAAAACTGGTTATTTTTGGGTAGTGGAATTATAGGTTATTTTTGTTTTCTCCTTTACTTTTTTCTATGTATTACGATGATCCTTAAAAAACCTAGGCAAATAAAAGGGTTATTGCTCTGGTCTGCCATCTGCTGGCAAGTTCTAGTAACATCACATCATACAGTGCCTGCCCATCCTCTTCTCATTACCTGAGCTCTCTTCACATACAGTTCTCTCATTTTTTTGGTCTGAATTTTGTAATTTCTTTTCCATTTTGTAATTCTTTTTCTCTGTTGTCTTGTAAATATTTTCCTGCATAATTTTTTGGGTAGTATGTTAGGTCTAGCTATTTTCCAATGACTGCAATTCTTACCTATTTGTATCTCTTTCCAGAGGCTTCTGCCCTGATCAACCTTAGGAACATATACTCCCACTGTGGATCAGGTGTGCTTTCAGGAACAGCCAAAAGCCCTTATGGAAGTGGATCCTGGTCAAAGCACTGGAAACCCCGGTGAATGTGTAGATACGTTCTCTGGGAGAGGAAGCACAGTAAGCCACCACCCAGTGCCCTTGGTCACGCAGGTAGAGCTCTCTGACAGCTACGTGGAGGATGGAGCGAACAGGAGGAATAGCTGGGAGGCTGCGGCAATCGTGGTCCGGATGGGAATCTGAGGGCTTGAACCAGGGAGTCATAGCAGGGATGGAGCAGAATAGATGGACGGGGGCTTCCTGCCAAAGGAAGAGCCCCGGATTCCTGGTTTCCAGCTTGGGCGACTGGATGAACTGTGGTGTTATCAACTTAGGCAGAGAATACAGGTGTATATGTAAGCAGGTTATGGGGAAAGCTAGCTTTTGAACAAATTGATTGTGGAATGGCCTTAGACATCCATCCAAAAATATACAGCAGGCAGCAGAAAACAAGGGTTAGAGAGGGTGCAGGGTGGAATGATGAGAATGGAGATGCCTTTGGGAGTGTACACAGAATAAAGAAAGCAGGGAGTGGGTGACAGAAGTGGGTGTGCTAGCACTTACGAGACAGGCCCTAAAAGGCTCACGATGAAGACAGAAAAGGAAACATCACAAAGAAAAACCCTGGGCCAGCCCAGTGGCATAGTGGTTAAGCTCATGCGCTCTGCTGCGGTGGCCCGGGGTTTGCAGGTTCAGATGGATCCCGGGCGTGAACCGATGCACCGCTTGTCAAGCCATGCTGTGGCGGTGTCCCGTATAAAGTGGAGGAAGATGGGCATGGATGTTAGCCCAGGGCCAATCTTCTTCAGCAAAAAGAGGAGGATTGGCGACAGATGTTGGCTCAGGGCTAATATTCCTCACAAAAAAAAAAAGAAAAAAAAAAAAAAAGAAAGAAAAACCCAAGAGCGTGTCATCAGAAGGGACAAGAAAAGAGCTTCCAGAAGGCAAGAATGATTGACAATTGAACTGAAAGGATCAGTAACACAAGGGCTAAAAATATATTGCTTGATCTGGCAATTAGGAAGTCACTGGTAACCTAAGAGAGAATAGTCCACAGAGAGTAGCACAAGGAAGCCAGATGGCAGTGGGGAGAGCAGTGCCTGTGAGTTGAGGGAACCAAGTGTAGACTCTTCTTTAAACAAGTCTGGATGAGAAAAGATGCTCGAGATAGAACAATGATTAGGAGAGGCGGCATGGTGCAAGAGTCAAGAGGTGAAATGAGCCCCTCTAGGTAAGGCGTTCAGCACAGCATCTAGGACATAGGAAGTGTTCAAGAAACACAAATTATTATCACTCACTCATTGACCATATAATAATGTAAACCTTACCATGTGCCAGGCACTATGGGTGAACAAGAGAGACAAAAATCCCTGCTCAAGGAGCTTACATTCTAGTGGGGGAGACAGACAGTAAAAAAAATAAATAACTCAAAATGTATAGTCTATTTGATAGTGGTAAATGTTAAGGAGAAAAAACAAGCTGGGAAAGGAGATAGAAAATGCTGGAGAAGGGAATAAAATTTTAGACCGGGTGACCTGGGAGGACCTCACTGAGGTGACTTTTAAGACTCAAAGGAAGGGAGAAAAGTACCTATAATCAGGAAGTGAGGGAATAATACTAATTATTATCACTATTGTCATTAGCATTCTTAATGCATTACCATTACAGTCATAAATTACCAGATTACGACTACCATCTTTGCCACAATTGTTATCATCATCACTGCCATCCCGGCTTTCGAGTAGCTTCAGCAGCATCGAGCAGCCATGGTCTGTGCTACGAGCGCTTATGAAATCAAGAACTTCTGGAGAAGGAAAGTGTAGCCTGAGAGCCCATAATCCCCGCTACTTTGTCAGGTGGAAGCAAAGCTACAGATGTGAACAGATCTTGCACGTAGTCATTGCAAACAAACAGCTGCTTCCCGTGTGTGCCGAGGGGCAAAGAAGGCCTGCAGCAGACTGACCCCTCCATCCCCCCTGCACATGTGAAGATCCACATAACAGGACCATCTTCAGACCCGAAGGGCCTGAAGCAACACAAAGATGTCTCTGAAGCAACAGGAAAACAGCAGTTGCAGCTGGAATCAGCGCAGATGTAGAGTGTGATCTGGAGGTCACAAGACAGGGTTATATAATCAAGTTGTTTTTCTGCCAGGACATTTGTGTGGTTGTTAGGGATAGGAATCAGCCAGCACCATCTGGGAATAATGAAGAAGAAGTGGAAATTCTTGCTATTTACCCAGCCTAGCACGATGCTGAGAACAGGCGGGTGTGTAACAGTTCTTACTGGATTGCACTGAGCCGGGGGATTAAGTCTTGCTTGTGACTGATGCATACAATTCTTTAAGAGACTGACTTGGACTAATAATTACTCTTTGCAATTCAAAGAAAATGATCAAAAAAATAAAAGGAAAAGGAAAAGAATCCAAATGCCTGGGGATTCATCCTATCTTCAATCTGTTTAAGCTGCTGCAAAATTTTTTACAGTTATGCAAGTGTTCATTCCTCAACAATCACAGGCTTCGTAGGCAGGTGGCATAGGACAGGAGATGTGACCTGTGGGTTTAAGAACAAACCCCTTCTTCAACTGAGGTCATGGCAAAGTTCTGAAAATATCTTAGATGAATTTTTTAGGTGTATTTATTACCCACAGGGAGCCAATATAGAACCTTATTAAAGAAAAATAAGCCTTAAGATGAAAACATTATAGCTTAAGTAGCAGTGCTTAGAATATAGAAATGTTTTCATTAACTCCTTGTAAGTGTCTGTGTAGACAGATTATAAGCATTTCCTTCCTGGCTACAACACTATAAGTTAAACCATTGTAATGGCCAAGAAAAAGCCTATGAAAGAAGAAAGTAAATAGGGCAATTATGCTTTATGGCACAAGCTAATAGCAATTTCTTATATTTTTAATGTTATCATTGCCTTGCCATATATTTATTATAAAACATTTCACATATACATATATATCTAAATATATATGTATACATCATATTCATGCACATTACATGCTTTTCTTTCTTTTTTTTTTTTTTTTAAAGATTTTATTTAGGGGCCGGCCCTGTGGCTTGGTGGTTAAGTGCGCGCGCTGCAATGCTGGTGGCCCGGGTTCGGATCCCGGGTGCGCATCGAGGCACCACTTCTCCGTCCATCCTGAGGCCGAGTCCCACATACAGCAACTAGAAGGATGTGCAGCTATGACATACAACTATCTACTAGGGCTTTGGGGGGAAAAAATAAAATAAATAAAATCTTAAAAAAAAAAAAAAAAAAAAAAAAATAAAGATTTTATTTATTTTATTTTTTTCCCCCAAAGCCCCAGCAGATAGTTGTGTCATAGCTGCACATCCTTCTAGTTGCTGTATGTGGGACTCGGCCTCAGGATGGACGGAGAAGTGGTGCCTCGATGCGCACCCGGGATCCGAACCCGGGCCACCAGCATTGCAGCGCGCGCACTTAACCACCAAGCCACAGGGCCGGCCCCTACATGCTTTTCTAAAGATTCCAGACACTGACTTCATAAACATCATCTAATTCCACCTGAAGTGAAGGAAAGTGAAATACAAATTATGGAAAGATTCTGATTGTGCTCAAGATCTCACAAGGTGCCAGTCACATAGCTAGGAAGCCAGCCTCCCCATCATCTGGGAATTCTCAACTGAGTGGAGAGGGCAGAGGGAAGGAAGGCAGAAAACACTGGCTATTCACTGATTTCACTGAATCTGGTAATGACGTAAGCAGCAGGAAGGAAATTACCATGCACTGTCTTATCTTCCTTTAGAAACACCCTCACGTCGTCACGCTGTGATTGAAGCAATGAAGGATGTCTGTGCTCCGTGCCAGCTGCTGAGCCAGGGCGCCCGTGATGTCTGCAGAGTCTCTTAGCCCAGAGCGCAGGAGAAACTCGACACAAGCCACGTGCTGCCCTGCACAGGCCAGGTGCAGGGCTGAGCGGAGACATAAGTCACAGGAACTCAGTGCGCGACCCCAAAGCAATAATGACCTTTCAATTACACAGATTTTATATTTCCATAATTCATCCTTACGACTTTGCCTATACAATATCAAAATATTTTTCCTTTTACCTGATTGGGATGGAAATGGTTTTAAAAATAACAAAACCAATTGGAGAGGATTTAAGAGACTTGTTTAAAGCAACAAAGCAAGTTAACGAGAAATGGGAAACTTTAAATGGCACAGAAAACATTCTCAAAGCTTCGTGAATTCTCTGTGTAAGTAAAAATATCACCATGAATAAGAATGATGTGACAAAAAGAAAAACTGCTGACAAGTCTTCCCATCCTGGTTAGAAATTAGTGCTGAGGGCTTCCAGTGTGCTGCGAGCCCAAAGATCCTGGGTCCTGCCGCCCTGTCTTTAGGAGAAAGCCTTGTGTCCCTGAACGTCATGAGTGTCCTCTGTAGCCCTAGAGCGAGCAGTTATCTGTTAGTCTCTGAGGCATCATGGAGATCCCACTAAACCCTTGCAAGGTGGCCACTGGTGCACAGACTGTCAACAGGAGGGTTTATTCTAAAGTCCAAGTCTAAAGAATTAGCTTTGGGGGCCGGCCCCGTGGCGCAAGCGGTTAAGTGCGCGCGCGCTCTGCTGCAGTGGCCTGGGGTTCACCGGTTCGGATCCAGGGCACGCACCGACGCACCGCTTGTTAAGCCATGCTGTGGCGGCGTCCCATATAAAGTAGAGGAAGATGGGCACGGATGTTAGCCCAGGGCCAGTCTTCCTCAGCAAAAAAAGAGGAGGATTGGCATCGGATGTTAGTTCAGGGCTGGTCTTCCTCACAAAAAAAAAAAAAAAAAAAAAAAAAAATTAGCCCTGAAAATACCTTTCTGAGTTCTAAATTTAAAAAATTATAGTGATTATAGTTTTTAAACACGCTCCAAAGAGAGACGACCTATGAGGAATCTATATAATACCTGGTGCCATCATGGATTAAGAAAGTGCTTTTATGTCACATATATTGCTGGAGCTTAAAATAATAAAAACTACAGTCACAGTAGTAGTGATGAACAGCAGTCACCATTATGGCTATGGTGACAGCAATAGTCCTATAGCTTTGCAAGTAGAGGAGATGTTCAAGAACAGCTGCTGAGCTACTAGAGGAATAATATTAAAACCAACGTTTTCTCTTGTTTTTTTATTATTGATGTCTTAATAGTTTACAGCATTGTGAAATTTTGGTTGTACATTATTGTTTGTCAGTCACCATATAAATGCCTCCCTTCACCCTTTGTGCCCACCCCCCAACTTCCTTGCCCCTGGTAACCACCATACAGTTCTCTCTGGCTGTGTGTTGTTAAAACCACTGTTTTTAATATTAAAGTCCATGTACTATTTACATTTGGTTTACTAATAATTTCCAAGCCTTATGTAAAATGAGGTCATACCTGATCGATTTCTGTCATCTTTAGAGCTGAGGTCAGCACCCAAGGATAAGAGCGTCTGAACTGTGCTCACATGACCTTCCTGAGTGTTGAAATAAACTTGTTATCACTGTGACGAGGACAAAAGCAAGGCTTTAAATGCAAACTCTAATGCATATTAGGTACTTTTTCTAAAATATTTAACTGCTAAAACTGAATTTTCGTAGCTAAGGAAGATGTGTTATATCACTCTCAAATTTCAGTGTGAATCATTAAATAAAGATTTTGGTGACAGTTATTAGAACATAGATGATCAACTTTGTAGGCCAAATTATCAACTAATACAGTTGAGTTTCCTGCAGTGCAAGGAGTATAAATCTTGCGATTTGTACAGAACACACAATTCCAAAACCTCCCAAGCAAATAGTCTTTGCTAAAATATTTAGGGCAGAGATAAACTAGAAAAGACTGTAACCTCTCCTGGACGGGATTCTTATCACAGCTGGCATTATCATTTATAAAGCAACTTATATACTTTTTGTCTGGCCAGTTGGTCCACCAGTACATGGTGAGACTAAAATCAAGGTTGCAGGTTCCATCTTCCCATGGGTGGACCCACTAGCTTTTTTCCCCCTGCGGCCACAGACCATACTTTTAGCCCACTCTCATCTATCTATCCACTTTCTCATGGGGGAACAGACCATATTCTTGGCCTACCCTCATCTATCTGTCCACTTTCTCATAGGGGGAACACAGAAAAAATTTATTTCTGTTGCTAAAAAAAACAAATAAAGGCAGGTAGCCAATCACGTTGAAGATAATACACAAAAGACTTGTGGCATTTAAAACAGGAGGGCGTCAGCAGCTACTTTTCTAGGGAAAACGTTCCGCACGTCGTAAGTGTTTTATACACTGGAGAGCCTAGTAAATGCAATTTCCTTGTCTCAGTTAAAGAAATCTTAACTTCTAAAATCCAGTATAAGGATAAAGAGCTAGCAATTTCATACAATGGATTTTTATGGCTTCAAATAACATTCCTGAAAACAAAAAAATTGGGGGGGACATAAAGCCCAGGCATTAAATGGAGTAAAGGTTTTTTTTTCAGTTTTTACCTAGAAAAAAATAAAGGCAGTTTTCTATTTCAAGGGGCACTGGGCTTCAGAATGATAAACATTTCAGGAGTATATCATGGGCCGTTTCTTTCCTCCACAGAGTTGAAGCCAAAGAAACAGAACTATGGAGTTATTCATCAATGGAGTAAGGCAAGCCTAAGGGAGCAGGGACACCGTTACAAAAAGAAACAAACCTTAGCCGCATAATGAAGAGCTGTGAGGCGGGTCAATGTTGCTCTCACATCCACGTCAACGCCAAGTTCAGAGACCAAGAATCGGATGGCTTCATTCTGCCCGGTGACTGCTGCCCTGTGGATAGCCTGGGCCCCCAGGGAATCCTCAGCAGAAATGCAAGCCTAGTAGGTTGGGGAGAGACAGGAACAAAAGTAAGGAGCGGAGAAACCTGGGTCCACAGACCTTGCGACATTCTGGCAAAACTCTGTCATCTACGTACATTTTTCTCGGCAAATGATACATAGCTTTTGTCAGATTTTCAAAGGACTTTGTAATCAAAGAAATGGTTAAGAGTCAATGCTCTACGCTAAAGTGCCAAAGTATACTCTGTGGGGAGTTTGTTATTAATACTATAAAACAGCTGCTGTTTATGGAATACTTTGCTAACTGTTTTATGTACATTGTATTATTTAATCCTCATAGTAACCCTCTGAAGAGATTAAATTTGTCTCCATTTTACAGATGGGAACACTGATGCTTAAAGAGGTCAAGGGGTCCCTGTGGCAGAGCTGGGATTTGAAGCCAGGATCTGAATACCTATGCTTTCTATTTAATCTATGATCTGAAACTTATAGGAAGAACCAAAGGAATAAAACCAAACCATTTCTGTACCTTATGTTTTTCGAGGAGCAGCCTGGCTACGTCAATGTGACCACACTGAATAGCATCCATGAAGGGCGTGAGGCCACACTTGTCTCTGCAGTCTGGTTCATACTGGCACCTAGAGCCCAAACCCAACATATCAGACCTGAGAAAAGTTACTGCTTCAAACCCAATGGACAGTCCACTCTTGCCCACCCACAGCCCACGACATGCCTTACAAATGATCCGTAACACCCGCGACTCTCCCGCTCTGCCCCATCTCAGTGTCTGAACTGAGCTCTTCGGAAGCATGCCGCTTCTCCCCAGCCAATCTGCCCCTCCTCTGACCGTCATCACCACGTTTACGGGCCATCATCGCTCCAGCTTCTCACGCCAGCAGCCTTGGAGTCATCCCTTATCCCCCACAACCAACCTATTACCAAAATCTCTCAATTCTACATCCAAAGTATTTTTAAACACTGTACCCTCCTCTCCATCTCTTTCACCCCTTAAGACCAAGTCAACAGACAACCGCCTCCTAATCGTTATTCTCACCACGACTCCTGCCTTGCTAAGCCATTCTCTCAGCCAGCAGAGTCATCTTCTCACCACCTAACCTGGGTACGGCCACTCCTGCTTAAAACCTTTAACTACTTCCCAATCACAAAGGACAAAATCAAACATCTCAACAGACTTCCAACGGTCGGGAGAACGTGGCACCTACTTCCCTCTCCAGGCCCCACACTCACTGCTCCCCGTGCACCCACAGCCTCCCTTCTTTCCGCTCCTCCCTTCTTCCTGCTTCCACTCCTACCTTCTTGATGGTCCTACTTGTCCTACCTTCTTCTTGATCCCACTTTTCTTCCGTTCCTACCATGTTCACAGCCCTCCCTTCTCCCATTCCTGCCTGTCCTCCTTTCTTTTCGATCCCGCCTACTACCTCTCCTATCTTCTCCCATTCCTACCCTCTCTTGGTCCTACCTTCTACCTGTGCTGCCTTCTATTCCTCCAGTTGCCCAGCTCTTTGCTGCCTTTGCACTTGCTGATTCCTTCTGCTTGGAACATTATTTCTCCCTTCTTCACTTGGCAAACTCTAGCCCGTCCTTCGAATCGCAGCTTCAATGTGACCTCACAGAGACCTGTCTTCTTTCCCCCATCTATTGTACATTTGTTCCCTCATGGCATTGTGTACTTTTCCTTTGTAGTATTATTACAATTTGTAATTTTATGGTATTTATTTCTGTGACTGTTCGCCTATACTTGGCTCCCACACCAGCCTACAGCCTTTAGGGAAAGGACCATGTTTGTTTTGCTCGCCACCCTGCACCTGACACATGGGACGTGCTTAAGAAATGCTTGTTGAATGAATGAAGGACTATCGATAAACCTGCAGAAACCAAGTATGTTCCAATCCGCAGCAGGCAAGGCCCACACCTAAGCAACGCTTCCAGGGCACTGCGCTAAGTCCTCTTCTCTTCTTACCATACGTTGTCTCCTCAGGTAGTCTCTTCCTCTCTTATGGAGTCAACTGTCATTTCCGTGTTGATGAGGCCCCCATCTGTATCTCAGCCCATACCTCTCCTCTGGGCTTCACAGCTGTGTCTCCAACGGCCTGCTTCACATCTTTGCTTGAATGTCTCACGGGCACGTGCAACTCAATGTCCACAAGTGACATTATCATCTTCTCGCCCAAACGCTGCTGCTCTTACAGGGTTCTCTACCTCAGTAAACGGCGCGGGCACCGTCAGCGGTGCCTTAAGTGAGAAAGCTCAGTCACCTCCCCCAGGCCCTTCATCCAATTACTCACCTAGAGCTGTTGATTCTATTCTTCAGTATCTCCAAATCTCTCCCCTCATCCCTACAGTCAGCCTTAGTCCAGCTACCATTCCTTCTCTCCTCCTCAACTGCAACAGCTCCCAACTGCTTCCACAGCACCCACTCTTGCTCCCCCTCCAATCCATTCTCTATTTTGTAACCTAAGGACCTTTGAAAAATATGAATTTCTTATTACATACCCCTGCGTCCAACTTAACACCCTTCATGGCAGCTTACAGGCTCAGAATAAAATCTAAAATCCTTCATGTGGTCTAGCGTTCCACCCGATGTAAATCTGGCCTTCCTCTCCAGCACCAGCACGCCCCGTTCTCTCCTCCACTCTTTAGGCTTCAGCCTGTACTGAACTTCTTCCAGTTTCTTTTATTTTGTGAGGAAGATTAGCCCTGAGCTAACATCTATTGCCAATCCTCCTCCTTTTGCTTGAGGAAGATTGTCTCTGAGCTGACATCCGTACCCAATTTCCTCTACTTTATATATGGGACACCGCTGCAGCATGACTTGATGAGCAGCACGTAAGTCCGCGCGTGGGATCCAAATCCGCGAAACCCAGGCCACCAAAGTGGGAGCGCTCGAACTTAACTGCTACACCACTGGGTCTGCCCCTTCTTCCAGTTTCTTAAATGCACTATGCTTTTTTCCAGCCCTGAGCATTCACGGTACTGTCACCTCTGTCTGGAATGCCTCCTGCCTCCCGCTTCCAGCCTCCTCGGGTCATAGCTTAAATATCACTGAGGCTGAGATTCCTCACTCCCAGGCCGAGCTGGGTCTTCCTGTCATGTGCTCCTATAGGGGTCCTGCCATTCCTTGTAACGCTCATCAGACTCCCAACTTGTGAGTGTCTGTCTTCCCTGCCAGTCTGTGAGCTCCAGGACGGGGCAACCACACTGTCTCATTTCTGCTGCAGCCCCTGCATCTCATATGTGCTTCATTTATATTAAGCACTGAGTGAATACACAAATATTCATTGAATAAATAGATAAATGCATGATTTTTTTCTCATGCTTCTTGGCTATTTTTGTTTTATATTGAGTTACTTATGTCCTTTGTTCATGTCTCTTTTGGTACCTTGGTTTCCTTCTGAACAATCTGTCTGAGCATTTCATGTAACATCGATATTAACCCTGTGTCATAATTAGTGAATTATTTTCCTCAATTTGCTGTTTTGTTCTTACCTCTGAAGAAGCACCTTTACTGCCTCTAAACAGCCATGCATTGCTGGGAGAAGAGAATCGAGAATTAGAGCTTTTAGTCCACGTATAAATTGCTTCTTTTCTCCTGGCACCTCTCTCTGCCCCAGCCTTTTAGCTATGACTTACAGGGACTAAGTTAGGTATACTGTTACCACCCTAGAAAAATAAAAATTTAGCTGGATAAGTGGTAAAGAATGATGTTTTCACTTAACAGGTACATAGCCAAAACCTGATTACCTTGTCTTTATGGGCACTTTCATGGCAAATTTTCAATCTTAGACTTATCTCCTCACTTACGTGCTGCAAATCCCTCAGGCCAGTCAGTTCTTGCCGAGGAAACATAAAACATTTTAATAGTAATCCATGACAAAACATCTAGGAACTTAATTCTCCTACTAAAATTAACTATACTCAATAATGAAGATTTTGACTGTGTGTTCTCCACTGTCTTGTGAGAATGACTGGGTGCTGTTTCTCCAGAAGAGCAGGGGAGCTAGTCAATCAATCTGTCAGCGGAGAAAAGTATTCTACTCACTTGCAAAGTTTTACAAAGGAATCCTTGGTCCCCACCTGCCCACTGTGGCTAGAATAATTGGATGCCTATTTCCTACATTACACCATGTCACAGGTATTGATTTTGAGAGAAACTAAGAGCCCTGTATTCTAATTCAACGTACCACCTAAAACGCTAAAGATTATTTTCTGAATTTCTGGATCTGGACTTGAGCTCTTTAGCATCTGTCTTGTCTTACACCACTGCCCTTTTGCTTTTCACTAATTTAAAATAATCTAGGAATAGATAATTCAGAGTTAAGGATTATTACTTCAAACAATGAGAACTGTACCCCAAATCTATATCTGACATTATCACTAGACAGTCAAATGCTCTCGGCCCAGGTATTGAATTATAAGCACCTCTATTGGTTTAAATGGACAGCACCGTGGTCGGTGCTGCTGAGGATGTAAGGAAATAGCACCTCTTTTCCTCCTGCCTTTAATAACAACAATATGAAACTGACCACAAAGAGAGCAGCAGCCAGCTGTTCTGTGCTCACCACGTGTCAAGCACTGTCTAAGGGATTTCCACACATCATGCTCCGGAAACCTTACAACCACCATGTGATATGGGCATCATCGCCATCATTATTTTGCTAATGAGGAACCTTATTCAAGAGACTTGTTTCTTGCCCAAGGTCAAAGACTTGGTAAGGAACAGAACCAGCTTATCCTCTAACTAACTAGGGAGGACAGGACAGACAAACATGAAAAGTGAACTAATACAAGAAAGAAGAGCAAGTTAAGTGCCAAGTTACATTAGCTTTGCAAACTGACTGTACGCCAAAAGACCCCAAAGCTGCTCTTATTCCTTGCCCTCTATTTTCCAGAATCCTCCATTCCTGTGTGGGTGCCTCGAACTCGATGTTCTGCAGTGCTGGGTGAGACAGTCTGCACGTCTGCGCCCGCGTCCCTGCAGGGCTCTAGCCATACCTGCGGTGTGCAGAGGAGTTCTCCCAATTTTGCTCTCTGTCCTCCAGGCAGCTGGGCAGACAGTGAGCAAGTACTGGAGGATCAGAGGGTCGCCTTCTCGGCTGGCAATGTGGAAACTGTTCCAGCCATCTTTGTTCTTCAGAAGTGGGCTGGCGCCATGTTCTACAAGGTCTTGGATCACCCCAAGATTCCTCCTCGTGCAAGCCATCATCAGAGGCGTCCTAAGCCAAGCAGGACAACGTCATCTGACCCTGTCAGGTGGAACGGCAGCTGAGACATTAGAAGTACGCGGCCAGAAAAATGTACAACTTGGTAGAGATGGAAAACCTAAAGACTCAGGGGTCTGGGAAGCAGGAAGACAGCTTTGACTGGCTACTTCTCTGCCTGCCCTGAGGGCCCTGGAAAAAATAACAAGGGGAAAACAATGGTGATGAAGGCGCACCTACAGGAGGAAAATACTGAGGAGGCAGAGCTGCTTCTGAACTAGTTTACAGTATGGCACTGAATTGGGAGAGAGCTAATGAAAACCAGAGACATAAGAGGTACTCTGCTGGACCTATCCCAGTCACTTCAGTCAGTAACCTCTTATCAACTAAACTGTGCTGAAAAGGAGTTAAGGAAGAGCATTTGACATAGCGCCTAGCCATAAGGAGCATGCACTGGTGAAGCAAATGAAACAGTGTGATTACACTCACTTGTGGACTTGTGTCCACAATTATGGGAGAGTGAACTATATTCATATCAAGGGAGGTGGCTCTGGCCTTCCTCGTCTCCCACACAAATGATCTGGGATAAGGCATTTCACTTCCATGAGCTTCTGGTTTCTCATCTGCAAAACAAGGGAGCTATGACTCCTGGAAAGCAGGGGCAGGTCTTGTTTACCTCCTATTCCAGGGTTAGAACCCATGTCTGGCACATAGCAGGAGCCCACTATACCTAGACGACCTCTAAGGTCTCATCTAGGATCTCTCTTCTAAGGTTGGTACGATACTAACTACCAACACTATGTATGTGCATCTTTGGTAATGTAGCAATGATAGTGAATGAGAAATTAAGAGGGAAAAACCCAGATAAATGAAGGCTGGAACCTCTAAGATGGGCTTCACAGGGGTAATGAATCTTGAGCAAGGCAGGATGACTGGAACAGCAGGGAAGAAGGTATTTCAGAAAATCAGAAAGGTGAGAATGGGCAAAAATGTCTCACGGTGACTACATGCCCCAAATACATAACCCAATGGACCTTGCGCTTTTTGGGGAGGCTATTTCCTTATCCACAGAATTGTTTTAAGGAGTATACGAGCGGGCCGGCCCCGTGGCTTAGCGGTTAAGTGCGCGCGCTCCGCTGCTGGCGGCCTGGGTTCGGATCCCGGGCGTGCACCGACGCACCGCTTCTCAGGCCATGCTGAGGCCGCGTCCCACATACAGTAACTAGAACGATGTGCAGCTATGACATACAACTATCTACTGGGGCTTTGGGGGGGGAAAAAAAAAGGAGGAGGATTGGCAATAGATGTTAGCTCAGAGCTGGTCTTCCTCAGCAAAAACAGGAGGATTAGCATGGATGTTAGCTCAGGACTGATCTTCCTCACAAAAAAAAAAAAAAAGGAGTATATGAGCTAATATGTCTCTGGGAACCATCTTTGGACCAACTTACCAGCAGCACAAGAAAATCAGTCTTGTGCGTAGTCACAGCCAAAGTGCAACCCTCAAAACATAACCAGGCCTACTCCCCCATCCCCACGGGCAAGATGCATTTTATTTAACTATATGGCTGTCTGCAGGCAGGAACGTCATTATGTTATGAATCTTAAGACATTCATAATCTCTAAGGAGGCTGACATATTGAGTATTGAAAACATGTCCATCTAACAAAGTGCAACTGGTTTGTGTGATGGTACAGGTGAGCATCTTGACTGTGGACGTGGTTATGCAACGCTACACATGTGAGAAAATCACAGAGCGCCACACACACTCAAGTGCATGTATAACTGGTGAAACCTGAATAAGCATATTGATTGTAGCAATGCCAGTTTCTTAGTCTCGTTATTGTACCGTAGCCGTATAAGACGTTAACCTTGGGGGAGGCTAGGAGAAGGGCGCATGGGAGTTCCCTGAACATTTCTTCCCAACCTTCCGGGAACCTATAACTATTATCGAAATAAAAAGTTAAAACAATGCCATTGGTGAGGCAATCATTTAGCTAGATGTTTCCAGAAGAACACCGCATCCTGGGATTCATGCTATATGTAGTGCAGACAATTCACCGTTTGATCATATTTTATCTGCTCGATTATATTCTACACGACTCCCTGCTTTATAAAGGGAAGCAGTCTGGAACAGAAGAGTGAAAGAGTTAACCCCACCGGCCAGAACAATGTTCGCTGTAGGCGATCTGCCCTATATGTTGGGGAAGGTGGAGAAGCTATGGTGTGGAGGCAGACGAAGCACGTGGGAATCTGGTCCTGCGGGACAAGGGTAGGGGGTCTTTCTGGAACTCCCGCCACCTACCAGTCGGCCTTCTTCAGGCAGTCGACCGCGGCTCCGCAGCCCAGCAGGTACCGCACGCAGTCCCGGTGGCCCGTGGAGGCAGCCTCGTGCAGAGGCCGCTTGTAGTCGCGGTTGGCGGCTTCGATGTCCAGGTCCCAGGCCTCGGCCAGATAGGCCAGCACGTCCCGACGCCCGTGGCGGGCGGCGCAGTGCAGGAGGGTGTCCCCGGCCGGGCCCGGGCAGGCGGCGGGCGCCGCGCCCCGCAGCTCCTCGCGCAGGGCGCACAGCCGGCCCTCCTGCACCAGCCGCCAGAGCCGCCGCGGGTCGGCGGGCGCCGCCATGGCCCCAGCGCCCCTCCGCGTGGGGGCGCACCCGAGCGCCGGCCCGGCTAGCCTTCCCGCCCGAGACCCCCCAGGCCCGCCCGGCGCGGGGTTACCCCTCCAGCGGACCGCGGGCCGCCGCGGACGCGCGCTCCCGGGGCTAGCGCAGCCGTGCTCGCGGGCGCACGGCGCGTTCGGAGGCGGCCGCTCGCGCTGGCTTCCTTTTGGGGCGAAACATGAGGTGGAGGGGCGCGCGCCGCCCGAAGGGAGCAGGCCGGCGGGAACCCGCCGGTGAGGGGCGCCGACCCGGGCCGGCTCGACGGCAGCGCGCGCCCGCGTACGCGCCCGCTGAGGGAGCCTGCGGGGGCCGCCGCGCGTCCTCGTCACCAGGCGGGCGCGCGCGCGCCCCTCGCTCCCCCGAGCCGAGCAAGTCCCCGCCCCGCCGCGGCCCCTCCGCGGGTCTCCGGCAGCTGGAAGGAACTCTGGGAAAGTTTCCACTCGCCTCCTCGGCCCTAGCGGAAGTAGGACGGGGCGGGGCCCGCTAGCGGTAGCCGCGCCCCCTCCGGACGCGCGTTCCGATTGGCCGCCGGAGGAGTCCGTCAGCGCAGCCCCCTCCGCACGCGCATTCCGATTGGTCACGGGGGCAGTCTGTCAGCCCCGGCGGCGGGCTCTTCCCGGGCTGCGGCGGGGGCGGAGCTGGCGGAGCAAGTCCGCGGCCTGCTCGGGCTCGCGGTGCCCTGGGGACGCCGGGACTGTGAGGCCGGGCGGCGGCGGCGGAGGCGGAGGCGGAGGCGGAGGCGGAGGCGGAGGCGGCGGCGGGAGCCCCAGTCTGGAGCGCCATAGTGCGTGAGGCCGCGGACGTGGCAGGGAGCGTGGGCGGTGCCCTGCGGTGTGGACGCTTCACCTCTCGGGGTCCTTAGCCAGGGTCCGGCCTCCTGGGCGCGGAGCGGATCCGCGGAGGTGCGGGGCCCGGGCCGAGCACGGGTGTGCAGAGTCTCCGGCGAGCTGCAGGGCGCGGCGGGGCGCCCCCACATTGCGGCCCAGGAAGGGGGAGCTCGTCGTCCCTCGGTGGCTGTGGGAGTCACGGGGGACGTGGCCTCGGCTGCTGGGAGGCCAGTATTTCCTCTTCTACGGGGGTGTTTTGACCTTGGGCGAGTCATTTTATTGTGTCCTTTTGCCTGTCGTTTGTCGTCTCCCTCCCCCTTACCTGAATATTAAGATGATGTGGGAAGGCCTTGAGCTTGTGGAGGGTAGGTTGAGATCTGAGCAGGCAGTATGGGGGTGATGGGAGAGATTAGGGTAGGTGTTGAGTTCTTCCCCCCCCCCCCCCCCATTTTATAGGTACTAGTCATTTAAACCTCTTGGTGTTTTCAGTCCCCTGAAATGGGAGTTGCTGCTCTTTGCCGGGCCTGAAAACAATTATGCTTTACATTTTTGGGTTGCACTCTATAGCGTACAAACCATTTTACATTAATTATCTAATCCGCAAACAACCCTCTAAGGCATCCTTACAGGTGGCAAAGCTGAGGTCCAAAGAAGTTAGTGGTTTTCCCTCGGAAGTGTAGGTAATAAAGTCCTCTGGAAGAAAGGATGGTAGCCATCTAGTGAGTCTGCTAGTGCCTGGCGCTGTGCTCAAATAAATTAAGGGAGATAAAATGAAAAAAGACCTCTGGTAAGAGTCCAAGACCGTTTTACTAATGAGCAGATTGAATTTGGTTAACTTACGGAATAATATGGATAGTCATTGGAGACAGAACCAAGGGCCGAAATCAGCTTTGCCAAAGTTACTGTTCCAGTGTATGTTGCCACTGCAAAAAAAAAAAAAAAAGGAAGACGGAAAGGTGCTTTGAAATGCATCAAGTTTTAGAACATGTCAATCATTGTTCTTACTGCAGCTATTGGTGGTGTGCAAATGGAAGTTGAGGCATCTGATAGCTTCACACTTCTTGCTGCTAATGCCCCCTCCTCCCCTCACCTAATTACAAATGACCCCACCTTCTCTTGCCTTATGCGTGCACTTTCCCTGTCTTTAAAAACAAAATTGGGACACATGGGTGCACAGTAGGACAATATTTTAAATCCAGATGATTGGTTACTTAATTACAAATGCAATTCTGCATCTCCCCGCCTTTTTTTTTTTTTTTTTTTTTGTGAGGAAGATCAGCCCTGAGCTAACATCCATGCCAATCCTTCTCTTTTTGCTGAGGAAGACTGGCTAACATCTGTTGCCAGTCCTCCTCCTTTTTTTTCCGTTTTTCTCCCCACAGCCCCAGTAGATAGCTATATGTCATAGTCGCACATCCTTCTAGTTGCTGTATGTTGGATGCCGCCTCAGCATGGCTGGACAAGCGGTGCGT
This sequence comes from Ceratotherium simum simum, assembly GCF_057802395.1. Lineage (NCBI taxonomy): Eukaryota > Metazoa > Chordata > Mammalia > Perissodactyla > Rhinocerotidae > Ceratotherium > Ceratotherium simum. The sequence continues at coordinate 27,572,761 of NC_141931.1, read as the reverse complement.
CCGTGCGCGCCCAGCATCCAAACCCAAGCCATCAGTAGCGGAGTGCGCGTGCTTAACTGCTAAGCCACAGGGCCGGCGCCTCCCCGTTTTCTTTAGGAACTTATTTTGGTCTGTATCCCCCTTGAGATAGCTAGATGATAATGTATGTGAGTCTGTATACAGCTCCTGGACTTTTCTGGAGCAAAAGCTTGGTGCAGAGGGAGGGATCTTTACAGTAAGCTAAGGGTTGGAGCTATTCTGGGATCTTGGTGATTTCTCAGTTGGGTTGCCCATTTCTTTTGTGCAGCCTTTTGGAATTTGTGGTCTGCCCTTTAGTGTCTTATTTCACATGTAGTCATCAGTGGCATTGTGGTTTGCTACTTGGCTGTCTTCTTTCCTTTCTGATACGTTGTATTTCATGGTTCTGTAGCATTCAGCTATGATCATCAGTGTCATGATTATTTGACGTGTGTGAACACCAAACTGTTGGTATTGGACTTAGAACACTAATTTCAGGTTTGTTGCCATCTTCTTTTCTCTGCTGTCATATCCCTCCCTCCTTCCTAGGCTGATTTTATTTGAAGACTGAATTTGGATTCTGTCTTTGCCCTTCTGACTGTGAAATCACCTACTTCTAGAAATTTATCTATTACCAAAGCATCTCAAATCCTCTGCCTTCAACTGTCACTCAGATGTCTTTTGAGGACCAGTCTCATATTTCAAAGTTCTTCCTGGAGCTTAACCTGGCATATTCCACAGATAACTTTAAAACAAAACAAAAACAACTATTTTCAAAACTGGAAACTTTCATCCTACCCTCGCTCCAGGAAACAGTGATTAAAACAAAAGCACTGTTTCTCCTTTACTCGTTAACATGATTAATGACATTATCACTAAATTCTAGCTAGAAATGTCAGTGATCTTTGTTCTTTCTCTTTCATCTTTGTCTTCCAGTCTTGTCGAAAAAGACACTATTGATTCTCGGTTTCATTTCTCTCTATTTCTGCTGCTGCTGCTCTCAGGCCTTTACCAACTCTTGCCTTGGTTAGTAAAGTGACTTTCTGCCTTGTTTTCCTGACAGTCTCTACCCAACCTCTAGAGTTACTGTTCTAAAATGTGAATTTGATTGTGCAAAGACCCTACTTATAAGCTAGGTGATTCCTGAATTGCGTAGATAAAATCCAATTTCCTTAGCATTATATTTAAGGACCTTTATAGGCTGTGCCTCCACATTCCTTTTCCAGCTTGTCCCCTATCCATGAACCCAGAATCCATGGGGTTCTGATGAAACCCAGCTTTTCTGCCACACCAGTGCTGTGCTATTTCCTGTATTTTTGCACATGTTTATCTTGCCTTTTTGAATCCTATTCATCTTCCCAGGCTGAGCTCTTCATAAAGCCTTTTCAACTTTCCTAACACTGTTCACTTTTGTTTACTACCATTGCATTTCATGCATGCATTTGTGTAGCACTGCCTTACGTATGGTAATTTGTTTTGGTAGCTGCCATATGGACAGCCTAATCATTTTTGTATCCTCAGTGTTTAAAATAGCATTTGACATCGGAGATACCAAGAAAGGAAGCCCTCGTGGTGTTTATAATGAATCTGGGACATTGTAGATACTTAAAAGTAGCTGTGGAATGAACTGACAGTAGAAAAAAGCTTTTCAAATGTAAAAATATATTCTAGTCTATAAATAATGATCACTTTCTTGTTTTTCTTTCTTTCGCACTTCCTTCTTTTCCTTGTGAGAAACGTGTGTAGAGAAAAGCTCTTTCTGTCCTTGTTTGCTTTGATAAGGGAATGCTGTCTCCGAGGGAGGGGCAAATGAGTGCAGGGTGTGGGGGGACCCAAGGAAGATTGAGCCTGCGAGCCTAGACCTTTTGGGTTTGTAGAGAAGCAGGATGTGGTCCTGGGAGGGCCTGGCTCTGCATCAAGAGTGTGTGCTCGGGAAGGAGCTGGCGCTGGAGTGTTTTCTTTCCGTTTGTTTCCTTTAGAGCTAACGGGGACAAAATGTTTTGAAGTTTTTTCATTTTGTGTCTGCAGTATTTAGTGTTATTTTCCTTATAGTTATGTTTTCTAAATACTTGTTATTAATTCTCTGGTTATGACATTCCATAATGATAAAAAAAAGTCACAGGGGAATTACACCTGAGGTTTTGAGAAGCTGCTTTAAATCTTTCTGGATATGGAAGGGAGAATTTTACAGTAGAAGGAACACTGGACTTGCGGAGTCAGAAGATCTGAGTTCCATCACCTATAAGCTATGTTGTGACTTCAAGCAAGTGTTCTCTGAGACCCGGTTTAATCGTGGCACAGTCGTAGGCTTGTGCAAGGATCTAATGAGAATATGAGAAAGAACTTCAAAAGATGCGAAGCTCTTAGGAGCTATAAGCTAGTGTAGGGTTTCAAAGCCAAGGGAGACAACCTAAACTTCTTTAAAGGGAAGCGCTGTTGTTGTGCATTTGTTCATTTAATCGACAGTTACGGAGCAATGCGTGTGGGATGCTGAGGCTGAGTGAGTTCCTCACTTCTCCCACCAGACTATATAGAGCTTTCGGTCCAGGGGTGGGAGACATGTTAATACACAGTTACACAAACAGTTAGTATACTACAGTAATAATAATTTGTGTATGACACATTAAATGCATAATTATACAAATAATTGTTACAAGTATCTCAAAGACGTGCAGAGTGGTTTTATTACCGCCAAGTGCTTCCTGGCTTGAATGCATACTTTCTCCAGTGCTGCAGTTGGGGAATGACACCATTAACCATGTTTATTTATTTATTTATTTTTTTAAAGATTTTATTTATTTATTTTTTCCCCCAAAGCCCCGGTAGATAGTCGTATGTCATAGCTGCACATCCTTCTAGTTGCTGTATGTGGGACTCAGCCTCAGGATGGACGGAGAAGTGGTGCCTCGGTGCGCGCCCGGGATCTGAACCCGGGCCGCCAGCATCGGAGCGCGCGCACTTAATCACCAAGCCACGGGGCCGGCCCTTTTAACCATGTTTAAATTGGGCTCTTTGGTCTCACAGTTGCAGTTTGACCTGTGAAGTTCCTGAAACCTTGTGATAATGGGCTCCATTGCCGTGCACCTCTGTGCTTTCCACAGGAAACACAAGAGGGAAATTGTCCCCTTGTCGATCTTCACAGAGCCCCTCGGAGACAAGTGAGAGGCTGTGGGGAACTAGTGGGATGAGGTTGGGTGACTCAGTAAGTTATCCAGATTAGCAGAACTGCCCTCTGTGGTTCTCATTATGAGCAGTCTCTCCAGTCAGGTACCTTGTACTAGAGAGTTACCTTGATTTTTTTTTTTTAAAAAAGTAGTTATTTAATAATAATCTTTCCCTCCAGGACTTGAAGACACGATTATCATCTTCATCTTGTCCATTTAGGTCTGTAACCTGTAAGTTGTAGAGAACTTTTTGGTATAAATTCTGATTAGTAAAGGTGGGGGAAGAAAGGAAATTATTTGATATCAAATTATTAAAGTTATTTGAATAATTATATATCAAATTATTATATATCAAATTATTTGGTATCAATTTCCAACGGTCAGGGGAAGCTTGGCTGCAGTAGCAAATAGATCCAAATGTGTAATGACCTCACCATCAAAGTTCATTTCTCCATCCCGTAACAATCCGAGGTGGTTCCAGGTTGTTAGAGTGTGTGTGTGTGTGTGTGTAAGTATTGTGGGGGAGGAGAGCACTCTTTAAAGCAGTAACCCAAGAACCCAAGCTGCTGGAGACTCTTCCTTTTTAAACACGTGGCTTCTAAGGATGGCCTGGGGAATCCCCTTCCCTGTTATTTGTAAGGGCGGGGCGGTGGAGGAACAAGCAGGAGAGGTTTTTCTGGGCCATACCTGGAAGAGGCACACATTCCTTTTATTCACATCCTCTTGGCTGGAGTTCATCAAGGAGACATCTGACTGCAAGCAAGACAGAGATGTAGACTAGCTATGTGCTGAGGAAGAAGAACAAGTTTTTGCCACAAAACCCAAAGCACTCCGGTTCGCTTTCTGTGACTTGTTTAAATTGTTTTGCAATAAAGAAGATTAAAAATTGAAGCCAGGCAGATTAAAACAGAATTGAGGAATCACGGTCACATACTTCTTAGTCAATAGGTATTCAGGTATCTGTTACTTGCAAAGTGTTGTGCCAAATGCTTTGAGGAATAACGTGGTGAGACATGTTCCCTGTCTTTTAGGGGCTGTAGTCTGGTGGAGGTTTAGTAAGAACTGTGTGGTTCAAGAGAGACTGATAAGAGTCTAGTCTCTGTCCGTGGACCTCATGGGGAGTGGGGGTGGGCCAGAATTGGGGCTAGGGTGGACAGATCCTCATGGTGAAGAGATCCTGTGATGGATAAACGGCAAAACTCCAGGTCATCAACACTTTGAAGTCAGACAGCAAAGACCGGGATCCTGAGGTGCCAGGGGTCTGCTGAACTGGGGACTATAGGAAGGGGGACCACGGGAGTGGGGGATCAGAGAGATGTCACGCTATAAGAAAGCCGTCACAGAAAACACAGCATGGGTGTGGGCAAAATTCTGTTTGAAAAAATGGTTTTCATACATTCTCAGTTTTTTCCTGTCCTAACACCTGAGGGATATGACACATTTCTATTAGTCACCGTGGTAGTCTCCGAGAGGCATGCAAATACCCACTTCGGTACGCAGGAGATTCAGTTGAGCATCTTATATAATTTGGAAAGCCCATGAGTGATTCTGATCTTTCCCCATCCATTTACCGGCGCGTTCCTTGCGGAGCACCCTTGAACTTTGCTCCTTAAAGAATCACGAGAAACTTCTAACAATGAATGCCCTTTAAGAGAGGTGCGACTCACATTTGCTGTTTAGGCATTTGCTGTTTAGATGGGGGAGGAATACATTGAGGTTTGGGTGACTCAGAGAAGGAAGCGGTAACATTTGAGCATCTTTATTTTGATGAAGTTATATTTGAACTGCTGGTTAAAAAGCATATTAATAATAAGAATAGAAACGTGGTTAGAATTTTACCATGGTGTTTTTTTTTAGTTCTGCAAGAACTTTAATGCTATTAAAATAAAACGTATGCACCTTTTAGGAGACACTCAGAATGGTGTGGTTGATGTGTAATTCTAGCATTTCAGCTGATAGGTTTTGTCAGCCTCAATGTGGGTGTCAGAGTACTTTCGTCTCTATTGTCTCATTTGAACGTCATACCATTCTGTGAATTCAGTGTGGCATTTTATTATAATTCCCATTTTTAATGATAAGCGAATCACCTACGAAGTGGAGGAGGTCTTCTGGCTCCAAATCTGAATACACCAGCTGGCCTTTTAGTTAATTGGCTTGTTAACTCCAGAGGTAGGTGCAGGCTCCTGTCTCCCAGTTCAGTGAATCACAGCATTTCATCTCTCAGAGACCTGAGAGGCAGATAAAATACAGTCTAGTTTTTCTGACCTCTAGCTAAAGCCAGAAAAGTAATTTTTGATGTGTAGATACAATAAAAGTGTTAGCTCTGCCTTCCAGGCCAGCAGTCATGGCTCAGGTGACGCCAGTCCAGATCGACAATATAGGCAGCTGTGTGAGTACCCAGAAGCCAGATAGCTCAGTCCAGGTGCCCCTCCTTCAGGCTGTTAACCTTCACTCCTTCCATGATGGCTTCATGCCAGAATATGCTGGAATATACTAGAACAAGAGCAGAACACTTGTTCCCATTACCTTTCTTTTGCTTCTGTGCCTTTGTTAGCTTTCTGCAAACATTTATTCTTCTCAACAAGCCTTTAAGATCCAGATGTATTTTACAGAATAAATACATCAATAAAAGTCTACCCCTGTCCATATTACCTACTTTTCCAAAACAGTTCCTTTTGGGTATTTTTGATGTTCTCTTGTCTGTCTGGTGTGGTACCTTTAGGGAGGTCCCCCTGTGTGGTCTGGCCTTGCTAGGTTCCACATGAAAGCAGTTTTGCAGCAAACTCCTGTGATCTAGGGCTTAGGTTCCTCCTCCTCCCAACCTTACCAATCTTACTTTGCTCTCTTCTCATCCTCCTTCACTCTTGCAGTATCTGTGGAACATGTACTCTGGGCCTGGCACGATGCCACATGCAGAGGGTACAGCAGTTCCTTACCTTCTTGGAGCACACTGCTTTTGACTCTTAGGCATGGGGCTAAGACACTACTACCTGGTTGATGGTCATTATCCGTGCCTCCGTGGTTTTATTGTGACATCACCATTATAGTTGGTTGGCTGGGGAAGGCTGGGATAAAGCCATTCTTGCGTACTTTTTACAGAAAAAGTTCCAAGATGCATTGTGTATGTATGAGTACCTCTTCTACAAAATCTGCTGTCAGCCTCTGTCTTGTATAACTTTCCAAAAGCTGAATTTAGGGATATATTGTAGATCTGGGTGGGCATCTAACCCCTTGATTGACTCTAGTGTTCTAATTGGTCATATGTCTCTATTGATTATTAGAAGTCTTAGCATTACCTGATTCATCCCAGTAAGCCAGACAGGCCTGCGCTGGCATCAAGGTCCTGGATTATATGAGTCTGAGCGGTTTGATATTGTTAATCTTATTTCTTTGTGATTTCATCCGTGAAAGCTTTTCCTCTCCAGGCCAGTTTGGCAATAGACCTTCACCTTCTTTAAATAAGATATTCTCTGTTTATTGGTAACTTTTCTCAGCTACCTCCGGTTGTAATTCTAGACATTGTATTTGCCAGCTCTGAAACAGTTGGGAACATTTGAAGAGAGAGAAAAGCAGATATCGGTCACATATCCGGGATCCGCAGGGTTGGCAGGTTTATTGGTTGGAATTCTGTAGCTGCTCCTGTAGTTGAGCCGAGTGTGTTTGGAGCACCTGAATTAGGGGCCAGGATTTGTCAGTATTCTGGAAGGCCCGTTGTAGCTTTACCTTATCTTTTTTGCCAGCCTGACCAGAGGTCTCTGTTCAGACAAATAGTAATTAGGTTGTTGACTTTGTAATATGAAGGGTTTTGAGCAGAAGAGGTGAAATTTTGTGTCTTATTTTTAAAAAGAGAATAATCAGACTTGAAGCTTATTTTTTTAATGTAGAAAAATTTCAAATTTTTTTTTAATATAGAAAAACTGCACATTCATTTTTGGCCTCTGTAGGTATGAGTAAGACTATGGGTTTTTAGTGTAGAAGAATATGTTCAACAAAAACAACAAAAATCAAATTTATGAAGCCATTACAGTGAAGGGGATATTTTCTGTTCATAATAAATAAGACGTATTACCTGTTATTTAAGTTATTTCTAGTAATACAAAATTGGCTGTAATTGGACTGCTGATGCACTTCATGTCTTGCCATTAGTAATTCGCATCTTTATAATTTGAAGGTTATTTAAATATTTTATGCAAATCAGTCATATCTAAACTTTGTTAAATAGAATAAGCAGATGGGTATAGATAGGGTTTTATAGTTTAACAAATATTTTTGGTTATATTTTCTCATGTAATCATGTAATCTGAGTAATTTTCTCATGTAATCTGAGCCTTAGAGAAGCTGAGTGACTGGGGGTCCTCCAGCTCTTGTGTGGCCAGCTGAGGGCTTACACCCAGTTTTTCCCTTCAGGTCCACTGTCCCCTCACTCTACAATACTGCTTTTATCAGACCGAACGTATTTGTCAATATTACATGGCTTAACAGTTCTATCACTGCATTTTAAACCTAAATTCCGGTAGTTACAAGGTCTCTAGCATCCTTTTAGTCGGGCTTGGGGAACTATTTTTGTCTGTAGAAATAATTTTTGAAAAGTCCTAAAATACCCATGAATTTTTTTTTAACTTCTGTTAAACCTTGAAAGAATAAACAAATTTGGAAGGATCATTTCTGAGGAAGCTAAGGGCCGAGGGGGGTTAACGCTTAAAATGTAAACTATACCAGTTATACTCGTTAGTGCCTTGGTTTTAGACGTTTTCAGGCTTAAGGGAAATGTTGAATGAGGTTCTGGCATTTGATACTACAGTTTACTCGAGTATTTTGAGGACCTGTGAAAATATGATACTGGCAGGAACTGATTTTATTCTCTTTTGACCATCTCCTGTAAAGAATAACTTTAATTCTGTTATATCTGCTCTTGTCCTCTCTCTCTCCTTTTTTTTAAACTAACTATTCTGTGTTACCGTAGTGTAAATACGGTAACTTTTTAATGACATAAGGAGGTGGGTAACAGATACAGAAACATAAAGAGTCTTGGTTAAACATGAAAAAGAATTACCTGACAGAAAATGACTAATGTAAAATGAAATTATTTCAATACTCATGAGACAGAATCCTACATACAATTGCTGCTGTAATGCGTTGCTAAGGGAGAATATGAAATTTCCTCCTCTGAATGTCCTTAAAAGTGAATTCGATTCTCTTCTGCTTGGGGGCCTTGCTCCCATCTTCTTACATCAGTTTCCAATACTGAGATGCTCTGGGGGCTAAGAGAGGTGTACAGTGTGGTCTTCTCAAGGAATTTACAGTGACTGTTTTACTAGTCACTGCATTCTGCTTCTGAGACTTGGAGAAGCTGGTGTATAAATGGAATGATGAATGAATTTATTTTTGAAAAACTATAGCCAACTCTTACATATATATGGTAATTATAGGAACATACATGGCCTGGCTACAGTCAAGGAAAAGATGGCAGATCTCAATTTATCCGTTAGCAGCAACTTATTTTTGAGTGAGCATTTCATGATCAGTGCTTCTAGAAAGTATAAGTAAAAAAGAAAGTCATTTTAGGATCTTATTTTAAGATTCTTTCTTAAATTCTAAGGAAAAAATGGTAAGAAACTGTGAAATGGCTAAAAGTTGATGGAAATATAGGGAAGAGGGGAAGGGCTGGCTGGGGTGGTCCACTGTCACTATATTCCTGAAACTTAAGTATAATGTGCTGCCTAGCTTGTAGAATTGATAACTAACGAGTGTCCCATTTCTTCTGCCTGTTGGTACAAAACAGTGAGACGGTTTAAGCGGAAGCATCTTACAGCCATCGACTGCCAACATTTGGCTCGGAGTCACTTGGCTGTGTTCCAGCCCTTCGGTCAAAGATGGACAAACAGAGACCCGAACCACGGTCTCTATCCTAGACCCAGAACAAAAAGAGGGACTGGGGGTATGTCTTCCCAAAAAGTACCTTGCATTTCAGAATCTGTAGTGCGTGTGACCTTTCAGTATCTCCCAGTATTTGTAAATTTTGCTGTTATGATTTTGTAGTCCTGTTGCAATAGTTGGACACTTTTTTCATTATTTGTGAGTTTGCCATGAAAATTCCATCTTTATTTATAGTGGCTGGTAAAAGCCCCAGGAAAACGTGGCTGCATGAAATCCATTAGCTTGCTTAATTATAATGTGGTAAAAAGCACATACCAATATCACCACAATTCCCATCCAGAATCCATGATTTCTTGTCTCTTCGGTGGTCCTCCTTGTCTAGTCCATCACTAGGTCCACTGTATCATTATTTTTCTCCAAAAGGTCCCCGTGTCCAGTGCCTTCATGGTGACTGTGCCCTTTGTCACCTCGTACCTGGGCTGCCTCGGTAACCCTTCTCCTTGCCTTCGGATTTTATTTCTTCCAAATCAACTGGGATGTACATCATCAAGTTAATATTCTTTTTTTTTTCTTTTTTAATTTTTTATTTATTTATTTTTCCCCTAAAGCCCCAGGCGATAGTTGTATGTCATAGTTGCACATTCTTCTAGTTGCTGTATGTGGGACGCGGCCTCAGCATGGCCGGAGAAGCAGTGCGTCTGTGCGCGCCCGGGATCCGAACCCGGGCCGCCTGCATCGGAGCGCACGCACTTAACCGCTAAGCCACGGGGCCGGCCCATTTTTTTTTTTTTTTTTTAAAGATTTTATTTATTTTTTTTATTTTTTTCCCCCCAAAGCCCCAGTAGATAGTTGTATGTCATAGCTGCACATCCTTCTAGTTGCTGTATGTGGGACTCGGCCTCAGGATGGACGGAGAAGTGGTGCCTCGATGCACGCCCGGGATCAGAACCCGGGCCTCCAGCATCGCAGCGTGCGCACTTAACCACCAAGCCACAGGGCTGGCCCCCAAGTTAATATTCTTGAGTACATTTTCTTTTCTTTTCTTTTTTTAGTGAGGAAGATTGGCCCTGAACTAACATCTGTTGTCAATCTTCCTCTTTTTGCTTGAGGAAAATTGTCCCTCAGCTAACATCTGTGCCAATCTTCCTCCATTTTTGTATGTGGGTCGCCGCCACAGTGGGCTGGATGAGTGACGTAGGTCCGCACCTGGGATTTGAACCCGCAAACCCTGGGCCACCGAAGCAGAGTGCGTGAACTTAACAACTGCGCCACTGGGCCAGCCCCATTGAGTACATCACGTCTCTTAGTATAATCCAGATTGCCTTATTTCCCTTTGATACATCTAATTTCAGATTCCAACTCAAATCTTATCCAGTCATCTTTAAATATTATAATATGTGTTTATCACTTTTTGGAAGTACTGTACCCAATTGAATGAGGCAGTTTTAAACTCAGTGGTTGTACATTGTTTGATATTTTGTTTGTTGTGTGTATAAGTCAACTTCTCCGTGTTGTGAGTTCTTTACTGATAGACTTTGTGAGTGTGTGTATGTTTCACTGTGGAGTCCTAGCCCTGAGCAGGTAGTGGGGTCTTCATAAATTCTAGTGTGATTGAATTCCACGATTAGAAAATCACAGAATTTAACCCAGGCCTATTGACTTCAAAACTCTGGGTTTCTATCAGATTGCCCCAGAACAAGTTATAATTCTTTTTCCTAACATAGAAAAAATATTAAATTCTATAAATTTTCTTAAAAGCTAAACCTAGTTTCATTCCACTTTTATTTTCCAAAGTGAGAATTCTGGCTACAGCCATTTCAGGAAGGAACCATGTATTTTGTTGTATATTGATAAGGTGTTTAAATATTTCATTGGCATTTTACAATAATTTATAGGAGTTTAAAAATGCAGTGTTGATGTGTGAAATCACTGTTTGGACTCCTCTAAGTGCCTGAAAAGTCTGTGAGGTCAGGAACTGTATACAGTTGTGCGCTGCATAACGTTTCGGTCAACACTGGACTGTGTATATGGCGATGGTCCCATAAGATTAGTACCATAGAGCCTAAGTGTGTAGTAGGCTACACCACCTGGGTTGTGTAAGTACACTCCGTGATGTTCGAACAATGATGAGATTGCCTAACGACACATTTCTCATAACATATCCCCGTTGTTAAGCAACGCATGACCGTATACCATTTTTCACTTTATTTGTCTCAGAATCATAGGTGCTTAGTAAATGCCTATTGAATAAATGTATGGACTAGATTAGGTGCCTCTCTAATAATATGACAAGAATTCTGACTACCTTCTTTTTATTTTAAAATGAATTAATGTGTCAGCCTCACAGGAGGAAATAAAAATAAATTAAAAGAGTTTTCACTTTGTCAAATGAGAAGAATGGGTTTTACGGAATCCTGATAACCAAAAACATTTTCCTTTCTACTTAAGCAAACTTAGATTTTTTTATTGTAAGAGCAAGCCAGGAGAAGTGGATGTGTGAATGTGAGCATCTACTTTTTGTGTGTCCGTTCAGGTATTCAGTTTGTGTCTACTGCAAGGTATAATGTGGTCCTCACACTATCCAGAGACTGGTCTCTGTCTCTTTCCGGATGTGTGTCTGACTGTATGATAGAGCCACATATAAATATTTTTTGGATTAAGCTATTTATATAATCAATTGACCACTAAGTATATCCTGTCTCTTTCCTCTCTTAATAGAGATAATTGAAAATTAGTTGGTCTCATTTGGGTCAGCAGTGGTCAGCGGTCATTTTTCAGTTCTCCTTCATTCTGTTTGGGCTCTCTGTGCAGGTCAAGGATGTCAGAGATACATCACTGAATTCTTCCTAGCTGGCCGGCAGCGGTGCACCAATGACATGGCCAAAAGCAATTCTGTGGGCCGGGACAACTCTAAGGACTCAGAGGGTGAAATGATCTTTGCTGCAGAGAGCAATTGTGCCCTGCCTCAGGAAGGTGATGGAGAAGCAAGACTGGGCTCATCAGGGTCTGCTCTGCCTGCCAGGAAGCGGTCTCGGTCTTTTGAGGATGAGAGAAATCAAGCTACAGGGACCATTCAGTGGGATGGGGTTTCTAAGAAAACCCCACGGTGTCGTTTGTCTCCGTCATGCACAAAGCCCAGGGAAGCCAGGCAAGATGCAGAGGACTCTCTGTCATGGCTCTCTGCAGAATCTGGAGAATCCAGCCAAGAAGTGGAGGACATTGGTCCTGATCCCATTCCGGACTCTTACTATGGGCTTCTTGGGACCTTGCCCTGCCAGGAACCCGAGAGCCACATTTGTAGCCTGCCCAGTGAGGTCCTGAGGCACATCTTTGCGTTCCTCCCCGTGGAAGATCTCTATTGGAATCTGAGCTTGGTGTGCCACCTTTGGAGGGAGATAATCAGTGATCCTCTGGTATGTAAAATGCTTGTAGTTCCATGATGTTTTCTCTAAAAGTACATAGATTAGCTTTACTTAATGCATACTTCTGATTATAGCATTTCTTCAGAAATGGTAGCTTTCATTTGCCTCCAGAATAACATCAAGATTCACTAGAGGTGTTTAAGGCCTTCCATGTTTGTCCCACCTTATTATGCCAGCCTCCTTGCTCCCTTCTCCTCAGCACATCCCTGTGTTCTGTCCACAGCAAGTGATTTGCTGCATCCCAGCCACAGACTGCATGTTCCTTTCTGTACGTTGGTCTAATCCTGCCCCCCAACCCCACGTAAGGGGCTCTGCGTGTCACTGTTGACATCTTACCTCCTCTTCAAGGCTTCACTCTGCTCCTTCCCATTCCATCCTATTGAAATTCCTCACTTTCTCTTCCTTGTGCTACAGGTATAAATTGTGTGTTATGGGTACTACAGTTTAGATAGCCTTCTAACCCCGTTTAAATCATTAGCTCACTGATAGAAAGCTGGTCCTGGTTTTTTTGTTGTTTTTTGTGAGGAAGATCAGCCCTGAGCTAACATCTGCCAATCCTCCTCTTTTTTGGCTGAGGAAGACTGGGCCCTGGGCTAACATTCATGCCCATCTTCCTCCACTTTATATGGGACGCCACCACAGCATGGCCTGACAAGCGGTGCGTCGGTGCGCACCGGGGATCCGAACCGGTGAACCCTGGGCCGCCACAGCGGAGTGCCTGCACTTAACTTCTTGCGCCACCGGCCGGCCCCTGGTCCTGTTTGTTTTTGCATTCTCCATTGTGCCTCATGGTATTTTACATATAGTAGGTCGTGTCCAATCACCCTGGAGTACCCTTTGAGGTTGATACAGTGGGCAGCCGGTGCTCTCAGAAAGGGTTTCTCAGTGCTGCAGTTAATCATCACTCCTCTGGTGCCCCGCCCTTCCTTTGTTGTTTGATTACACTTTTTCCCATCCCAGGTTCAGACTCTTTTGGTAAACCTGAGGGCTGGGAGAGTGTTTTGCTTAGCTTATATATCCTTTAGGCTAGCCGTTGGGAATAAATCAGAGATACAGAGATTAACTCTCCCTTCAACTATATTGAAGTTCAGAAATTCAGGGATGGAGTGCAAGATGGATATATCAAGACTTAGTACATTTTTCTTCCAAGCACAAAAGATTTTGGAGGAAATTTCACGTCACTCTTGCTCCATTCTTTGCGTGGGGTCTTGTCTTCTACTTTCTGAGAGATATGTTTCTGCTTTTAGATGTGAACTGTTTTCTGTCATAGTATTTCTACCCACTAAATTGAGATCTCTGTGATGTGAACTGCGTAGTCCTGGAAGGGTTAAGTAAGGGTTTTCTCCATTCTGCTTGAGAAGATTTTTGGGAAGATATCCCAGCTTATACTTACCTCTTGAAATGTTAGTATAATGCTATTTTTATCATCACCGTCAATGACATGATGTATGTATTTTCGGTAACCCACTATAGCTCTCATTTTCTTTTCATTTCTTACCATGTCTTTGTCTGGCCTTGGTATAAGGTTATGCTGGGCTCACAGAATAAGTTTAAAAGTGCTCCCTCTTCAGTTTTTTCGAAGAGTTTGAGGAGGATTGATGTTAATTCTTCTGTAAATATTCAGTAGAATTCTCTAATGAAGACATCTGGTCCTGGGCTTTTCTTTGTTGGGAGGTTTTTGATTACTGATTCAATCTTCCTACTTGTTATTGGTCTGTTCAGATTTTCTATTTCTTCATGATTCAGTCTTGGTAGGTTGTGTGTTTATAGGAATTTATCCATTCTTCTAGGTTATCCAATTTGTTGACACACGGTTGTTTGTAGTATTCTCTTATAATCCTTTTTATTTCTGTGACATCAGCTGTTGATGTTCCCTCCTTCATGTCTGATTTCAGTTATTTGAATCTTCTTTTTTTTCTTAATCTACCTAAGATTTGTCAATTTTGTTGATCTTTTAAAAAAACCCATTCTTAATTTCTTTGATTTTTTTTTTTTTCTATTTTTCTTTTCTTTTTTTTTGTGAGGAAGATCAGCCCTGAGCTAACATCTGTTGCCAGTCCTCCTCTTTTTGCTGAGGAAGACTGGCCCTGGGCTAACATCCGTGCCCATCTTCCTCTACTTTTATATGGGACGCTGCCACAGCACGGCTTGACAAGCGGTGCGTCGGTGTGCGCCCAGGATCCGAACCTCTGAACCCCGGGCTGCCGCAGCGGAGCTCACACACTTAACAGCTACGTCACCAGGCCAGCCCCTTTTTTTCTATTTTTCTATTCTCTATTTCATTTATCTCTGCTCTAGTCTTTATTATTTCCTTCCTTCTGCTGGCTTTGGGTTTAGGTGGTTTTCCTAGTTCCTTTAGGTGTCAAGTTAGGTTGTGGATTTGTGATCTTTCTTCGTGTGAGTGTTTATAGCTGTAAGCTTCTCTCTCAGCACTGCTTTCGCTTCATCCCATAAGTTTTGGTATGCTGTGTTTTTGTTTTCATTTGTCTCAAGATCTTTTCTAGTTTCTTTGTGATTTCTTTTTTGACCCATTGGTTGTTTTAAGAGTGTGTTATTTAATTTCACATATTTGTGGGTTTTCCAGTTTTCTTTCTGCTACTGATTTCTAGTTTCATTCCATAGTGATTGAAAAAGATACTTTCTATAATTTCAATCTTTTGGGCTGGCTCCGTGGCTTAGCGGTTAAGTGCGTGCGCTCTGATGCTGGCGGCCCGGGTTCGGATCCCAGGAGCGCCCCGAGGCACCACTTCTCCGTCCAACGCGAGGCCGAGTCCCACGTACAGCAACTAGAAGGATGTGAACCTATGACGTACAACTATCTACTGGGGCTTTGGGGGGAAAAAACTGAATAAATAAAATCTTAAAAAAAAAAAAAAATAAATATATAATTTCAATCTTTTAAAATTTGTTAAGACTTGTTTTGTGGTTTAGCATGGGATCTATCCTGGAAAATGTTCTTTGTGCATTTGAGAAGATTGTATATTCTGCTGTCGTTGGGTGGAGTGTTCTGTGTATGTCTGTTAGGTCCAGTTGGTCTAGTGTTGTTCCAAGTCTTCTGTTTCCTTATTGATCTTCTGTCTGGTTGTTCTATCCTTTCTTGAAAGTGGAGTATTGAAGTCTCCTATTACTATTATGTTGCTGTCTATTTCTCCTTTCAATAGTCAGTGTTTGCTTCCTAGATTTAGGAGCTCTGGTGTTTGGAACATTATAATTGTTATACTTCTTGGTGAATTAGCCCTTTTATCATTATATAATCTCCTTCTTTGTCTTTTACAATAGCTTTTGACTTAAAGTCTATTTTGTCTGATATTAGTATAGCCACAGCTCTCATACTATTTCATCCTCATTGAAACTTGGAGCCATTAGTGTCCTGGTATTTCAGATAGGGGAATTGAAGCACTAGCTTTTCCCAGACTCTATAACAAGTTAGCGTTGAAACCAAACCACAACACGGTTCTCCTAGTTTCCAACCAAAATTTGTGTAATGTTTCTATCCTATTTGCCCAGCTTTTGAACTATGAGCTGTAATTGCTTTTCAATTGGTAGAAGGTTATCTATATGTTTGTGGCCTAATCTGCTCTCTCATGGCCATTGTCTGCATGTTATTTTGGATTTTTTAAACTATATAGTTCATTCCTTGGAAAAAGCTGTATCATCGATACCTGATGAACGAAGAACAAGCTGTCAGCAAAGTGGATGGCATCCTGTTGAACTACGGCATCGAGAAGGAGTCCGAGTTGTGTGTGCTGAACCTCATCCGGTGAGTTGCTTCTCTCCTGGGAGGAAGAAGTTTCTGAAGTCCTTTCACTTATGTTATCACTTATGATCATTTTTCTCGTGGACTCTGCTGTGAATGTCTTACAGCTATACAGCCACCACTAAATGCTCCCCAAGTGTGGATCCTGGAAGGGCGTTGTGGAGTCTGAGGGATCATCTCCTCCTCCCTGAGGCCGAGGCGTGCGTGCGTCAGTACCTCCCTGATCTCTATGTCGCTGCTGCGGTACGTGGCTGTGTGGAGTTGTTGGGGAGGCCGCGCCTTTTCTCATTGGGAGAAAGCGTATTAGTGATTACGTTCAGCTGAAGGTTATTTTAGATTTATTTTCAAAATCTTCGAGGCCTTAATCTTGTCATTGGTCCCACTAGAGAAATAAAAGACCTCATTGTTATAGATTCTTAACTTTGGAAGGAATTTTAAAAAGCATTTAGTCCAATTTCCCATTCTGTTGAGGAATTCTCGACAGAGGATGGTCATCTAACCTCTGAGCACTTTGATTAATAATGATTTCTTTACAAGGCAGCACATTCCATTGTTGACAATTTGGGTTATTTGAAAGGACAAGAGGAATTAAGGGTCTTGCTACAGATACACAATGAGTTAATGAGAAGCTAGAAATAGTCCTCAATTTCCTGACTCAGTCTTGTGGCTCCTTATTTAGTTCAGGGATTCTCAGATTTTATATTGGAAGCTACATGCACCCTCAGCTTGTATTCTGCAACCAGTAGAGGGTTGAAAGCCAGCCATGTGCGTTTCTCTTTCTGTCTTTAGTGAGGTGATTGTTGATGATGGTGGAGTGAGTTTTCTTTCACAAGACGGTTGTAGTGAGAGGTGCATGGAACTTTCCTTTCTTGGAATGCATTTTTTTTTTTTTTTATTGATGTTTTAATGGTTTCTAACATTGTGAAATTTTGGGTTGTACATTTTCGTTTGTCCATCACCACATATATGACTCCCTTCACCCCTTGTGCCCACTCCCCGCCCCCACTGCCCTGGTAACCACAGTCCAGTTTTCTCTGTCCATGTGTTGGTTTATATTCCACATATGAGTGAGATCATACAGTGTTTGTCTTTCTCTTTCTGGCTTATTTCACTTAACATAATACGCTCCAGGCCCATCCATGTTGTTGCAAACGGGACGATTTTGTCTTTTTTTATGGCTGAGTAGTATCTTGGAATGCATTTTTTAACAGGAAGACTTGTAGTAAAGTTAAGAATGATAACGATATATGTCCATTATTGACTATTTATATGTTAGTGAACATTTTCTTAGACATTACTAAATGGAACATACTGTGTCCATAATAATAATTTTTCAATAATTTAATATTTATTTCACTTAATATTTAATGATTATTAAATAATAGTAACGTAAAGTAAATAGTAAATTAACATGTTAATGCCAGGAATTGTAAGTCTTGATTTCCCCCCCTAAAGACTACTTACTGTCTTCTTTTGTATCTCCCTCTTTCATCCTCCCAGGTAGGCACCATCTAATATGAGCTTGTTTTGACTCTGTTGAGTATCTGTGGCACTGAGGGCTCACACTGACCTGGAGAGGGGAGGGGTGGGGAGGTGAGAGTATCATCTTCATGCAAGGTCCTGTGTTAGGTACTTCATCAATGTTATTTAATTAAAAAAAACTAAGAGCTCAGATGCCAAAGTGCTAAGAAGAAAGGACCCCAGGGCCAAAGAAAAGGTTCCTCTTGTTTCCCAGATGTCAGGTGGGAAGTTTGCACCGAGTTCAGACGATCTGTAGATGAGACCCAGACCCCAAAGTTGGCTTTCTTCACTGCTTGTCTGATGTGATCTTTATAATTGTGTTTTGGGTCTTTTCTCCCCTCCCTGGTCCACGCCCCTCCACAGGGGGTCAACGTGTGGGCTCTGGTGGCAGCCATTGTCCTCCTCTCCAGCAGTGTGAATGACATCCAGCAGCTGCTCTTCTGCCTCAGGAGGCCCAGCTCCACCGTGACCATGCCAGACGTCACTGAGACCTTATACTGCATCGCTGTGCTCCTCTACGCCATGAGGGAGAAGGGAATTAACATCAGCAATCGGTAAAGCGGTGGGGGAGAGAGTGGAGACACTCATAGAGTGAAAGTTCCTTAATTTGCTACAGTCCCAGCTCTGCCGCTTACCAGGTTTCACATCAGGGGCCATAACACTCCCACTGCTTTGCCCCGTTTCTTTATCTGTAAAATGAAGGTAATGTGAGGCTTAAGTGGTAGTGGGGCTGGTAAGAGTGCTCTGCGATACAAATATAAAGTGCTCTACAACTATAAAACATCCCTGAGGCAGTCTTTAGTCCATCACTAAAGGACTTCCTTTAGTGAGGAAGTCCCCTCACTAAAAGAAGTCTGTTTATTCATACGTGTGCATTTCCCTAGGAAAACATTTGGATTTGGTTCCTCCATTTCTCACTTTTTGGGGATAGGATGTAAGGATTGTGCTTAAGTCTTGTCTGCCTTATCGTCTTAGTGTGAGAAAGGCTATAGCATGTGGGTTGCTAATTCAGAGCGACCTTAATGGTTTCACTCACCAGCAGATATGCACAGGTCAGGTTTGAGAACGATGTGTACATTCCGCAAACTTTTGAGCGCCTGCTCCACGTCAGATGCTCTTGCAGGCACTAGGGATGCCACTGTGAGAGAGCCAGACAATATTCTGCTCTCGTGAACTGTATGTTCGAGTGAGGGGAGACGGATATTGCCTAAGTAAGTGTGTTAAACAAGAACATTTTAGTGAGTGATAAGTGGTGCAAGAAAATGAGCAGTGTGGTGGGTGAGAGAGGTGGGAAGCACTACCTTAGATTGGGCGAGAGAAAGCTGCTCTGAGGAAGTAACATCTGAATTGAAACCTGAATGTCAGGGAGGAGCTGGCCATTTCAAGATTTGGGGGGAGAGCATTTGAATAGGTAATTTAAAGGCCCAAAGACAGGAATGAATTTGGTATATACAAGGAACAGAAGTCTGTTGTGGCAAGAACGTAGTGAATAAGAGGGAGACTGGTATATGATTTCGAGAGGTTGACAACGACCAGATGAAGAAAGACGTTGTAGGCCCTGTAAGAAGTTAGACTGAACTCCAAGGTGTGAAGGGCAGCTTTGGAAGGCACCTGATCCCTGACCTGGAGACAGGCAGCACAATAATGCAGCGGATCCTGGAGAAGCAGAAGTTCCAGAGAGAATTTCCCTTTCTGGGGTTAGTGACCCCTAGGAGGAACATGGCTGGTGGCACCAGGTGGGCTGTGGCCCAGTCATCCTTGGTGAAGTTCAAGGATGGAAAATTTGTTCTCCAGAACTGTCCGAGTGTTTGCTGTGTTTCTGAGTTATGTTTCAATTCATGAAGTACAGTTTATGTTGTTTCCCACTCCAGGGCATTGAGGCATGGGGAAGGAGCTTTATGACACAATTCAGACAAGACCAATACAAAATGATGAATAATGTCCTTAAATGCAAATATAAGGACATTATCTACAAATTATTTGCATGTTTACATGGACATAGATGAGGAATGGGAAGTATGATACGTTGAGTTTTGTTGTGTTGACATATTTCTTCCTGCTTTATCTGGGGGATAATCATAATATGACCACAAACTGAAATGTAATTATGAAAGATGTTTGTTGCATCAAAAAGATTGATGCTTGGCCATCACCTCTTCTCCCTCTGGGGATTGGGAGCAGTGCACTAAGATGTGGGCGATTGGTGACGTGGAGGATGAGTTTGGGTTCAGTGTGAACGTGAAGAGGTTGGGAGTGGCTTGTGGCTGGATGTGTTTGACCACATCCAGTGCCTCTGTTGAGTGCACTGTGTCGTCTTCAGCCCTTCTTGGTGACTTGGAGGCTGTTCTGTTTTCTAGTCCCTGGTAATCATATCTTGTTATTCGTGTAGCACCCTTCCTTTGGGACCTTAAAAGACAGAATGTTCTTCATGCTTCTAAACCAATATCACCTCACAAGAAGCAGGGAGCAGAACGACAGAGGCTCAGAAAGATAAGATGACATTAAGTTCATGTTGAACAAGAATCTCACCACTAGGAGCAGAATTTACAGTTCTTTTCAAGTCGTCCTTACTGCTTTTGTGATTATTTGTCTCTTAAGGTCACAGTTAGTGCCTTGTTCCCCAGAGAGCACGTCCTGGTCTCTCCTTTTGCCGTTACACACTGGAGCCAGGCATCTTTTCCAGAACTGATCTCAAGGGCTTTGGTCAGCTCTTAGGTATATTTAAATCCTTTCCTTTTTTTCATAAAATGGTGGTAGGAGTCTTCTCTATAGAAATGGTAAGGAGTCTACATACATCTGAGGAAAAGTAAGATACAGATTGTGACTTAATTGGAAAATCTCTAAATCTGCTTTTTTCCTGTTAGGATTCACTACAACATTTTCTATTGCCTGTATCTTCAGGAGAATTCCTCTACTCAGGCCACAGAAGTTAAAGAAGAACCATCAGTTTGGCCGGGGTACGTATATAGACAAGCTTGTGTGTTCTCTGTCTTCCATTCTTGAGTCTTTCTCATACTTAAGGAAGAGAGGTATTTTGTTTTAACAACTTTATTGAGGTGTAATTTACATTACATAGAATTCACCCATTTTAATTGTACAATTCAGTGATTTTTAGTAAATTTAGAGTGTGCAACCAACATCGTAATCTAGTTTTAGAACATTTTTATCACCCGAAGGGGAGGCCTTTTTTGGGGAAAGTTAAATTTTGTTCCTACAATTTGCCTGTTTGGTTTTTGACAGTCCATTTTTACGTGGTCTTTTCAATTCCTTCCTTTTCTCTAATTTCTCTTTTGTAATGATTATAGCAAGAAAACAAGCATCCAGCTTACACATGAACAACAGCTGATTCTGAGCCATAAGATGGAGCCTCTCCAGGTGGTAAAAATTATGGCATTTGCAGGTAAGGGAGCTCGCCAGTCCTGGAATAGAGTCAGGTTCATGCCTCTTACCACTACATCCCCCTTCCCTGCCACCTGCTGGAGTATCTTTATCTTGATTTGTTATTGAACTACTACAGTTAAATAATCTAAAAAGCAGTTGTCAAGGAATACTTGTTTGTTTGCTTTTTTACCACTCCGGGGAGCATCCACGCTGGAGATCCTGGTGAGACAGATAGTTCATAGGAGTTAATTTGTAGGGTAGATACCACTGGGATTGATCCAGCCTGTCATTTATAATCGTATATCCTCAGTCACTGATTGCTTACAGAGTGGCAGGTCATATTAATCTCCTGCTCAGAGTGTTTCAGTAGCTCCTTGGTTTCTGTAGGGTGAAGTATAGAAGGCCCTCCCACCCTTGGGTTCTACATTGCTAAATACATTGTCTGCTATTCTGCCTCAGGCAGCGATCGTACTTAGAGTCTTCTAAAGTTCTTGGTGGTTCTTTTGTCTGAACCTTTGCTCGTACAATTTTCTCTACCTAGAATTCCTTCCCACTTCTTTTCTGCACGAATACCCTACTCTAAAAACAACAACAACCATTAAATGCCTGCCGTGTGCCTGGCGCTGTGTTAATCCTAGCAACATTCTGTGAGGTTGCTAAGTTATCTCTAGTTCGTAGGTAAGGATCTGAAGCTCAGAAAAATTAAAATGACTTGCCCCAGGTTAAATAAGCAAATCAGTGGTGGAGGTAGAATTCAAAGCTGGATCTGTTGCTCTCCAAAAACATCATGCCTTTTCCCCTCCCCCCTCTTTCCGTCTTTCCCCACTCCTTCTCTTTTTTTGCCATGCCATGTTGACTCCTATCATTTCTGTTTCTTCTTGATGGAGACCTCTTTAGCCATATGAGTCCTATATGATCTCTGAACTCTTACTGTAACTCATCTGTGTTAACTGTTCGATACCTGATTATATAGTAAGAATAGCCAACACACACATTTTATAAATCTTTCCACACTGTGTCATTAATCTTCAAAGCAGCCCTGTTAGGTAGGGAAAGAGGTACTATTTTCCTTCTTTTACAGGTGAGTTTTTTTGTTTCTAAATCCATATTTTTTCACTCTGCTATGTTATCATTATACTCTCATTTTGTTCTAATTGTTTCAACGGTGTTGGTATTTTATTCCCAAGTAGACTGTAATGTAGGAACCTTGTCGTGTAGTTTTTAATACACTCTCAGGACTTAGCATACAGCGGAACATGTAGCAGCTGCTCAATAAATACTTGTTGAATGACAGTTGAATAAGTACGTAATTGAATGAATGGTGGAGAGGTTGGGCAGATGAGAGTGTTCAGAATGGGTCCGAAGAATCTTGAATCTCATTTGCATGCTCTTGCTGTGGAAACATTAATGACTCGTAGGTGGGTAACAGCTACAGTTTATGGAGTTCCTCTGCGGGGTACCTTGATGATTATCTTTATCTTGCCAGACCCTACAAGGTCTGTGTTACCCGCACATGGCTGAGCAGCAAACAGTGAGGTCGAGTGGCTCGCCCTTCACTACTCAGCTAGAACCTGCCAGAGCCGTAGTCCCAACCCAGGTTGATCTAGTTTAAAATTGGCTGCTCTTTTCACAACACTGTTTTTAGTTTTGTTTTTTTTTTTATAATTTTATTTATTTATTTTTTTCCCCCAAAGCCCCAGTAGATAGTTGTATGTCATAGTTGCATGTCCTTCTAGTTGCTGTATGTGGGACGCGACCTCAGCATGGCCGGAGAAGCAGTGCGTCGGTGCGCGCCGGGATCTGAACCCGGGCCGCCAGCAGTGGAGCGCGCTCACTTAACTGCTAAGCCATGGGGCCGGCCCCTGTTTTTAGTTTTAATCTGTATTAAAAATCTTGTCACTGTCTGGTAGCAGGCAAGAGGTGAGATAAGCATGGGGAAGACCTCCTTAGGGCATCCTTTGGAACAGTTTCTCCTGGTCAGAGGGTCACGTCCTTTCCTCTTGGCTTCCCCAGGCACCGGGAAGACCTCTACCCTGGTCAAGTACGCTGAGAAGTGGTCTGAGAGCAGGTTTCTGTATGTGACATTCAACAAGAGCATCGCCAAGCAGGCCGAGCTAGTCTTCCCCAGCAATGTCACCTGCAAAACCTTTCATTCCATGGCCTATGGACACGTCGGGCGGAAGTGAGCATTGCATTGCCACCATCGTTGTTATGTCCTTACGGTTTTCACATTGTGATCATTATGGTCACGTATGAGCTTACACCATAACAACACTGAGAGAACCTAATGCTTTTATCTCCGTTTACAGGCAGGAAGTATAAAGATGGATTTAGTGATTTGTACTTTTACCCTATAAAAATTTATTGTTTACAAACAACAATATCTTGCTGAAAGGGGCATTCTCATTTCTCGGGAGTTGAGGCACAGAAAGTCAAAATGACTTGTCAAGTTCAGGATGTCACCAATCTGATTGATCAGTTTTCGGCTTTCCTTGGAAGGGAGGGAGGGAAGGGGAGAAGACTAAGCAGGGGTGCGGTTGGCCCAGGTCTCCTGGGGGCTCTGAACCAGCATTCCCTGGGATGTGAAGGCTTCGAGGAACTCTGTGTGTCCCTCTGGGGGCCTCATGGAGGCTGGTCCACACCTCAGAATAGTAGTACCTGCCGTGAGCTGCTTCATATTCTGTGTTATTATATGTGAATTCCTGAAAGCCTAATGAAGCCATTTCAAATCATACATGGACCTTGCTCAACTTCTCTGGCTTTTTTTCCCCCCCTCACCTATATGTGACACTTGAGTGACCTTATGGTGTCATTGGAGAGAAGGGGGTTGGGAGTAGGGGAGACACTAAATACTGGATTGTCAGTAAAGCCAACTGCTGTTCATTTGGGATATGCATTATAGGTACCAATTAAAGAAGAAACTGAATCTCTTCAAGTTAACACCCTTCATGGTAAATTCTGTCCTTGCTGAAGGGAAAGGAGGATTCATAAGGGCCAAACTAGTGTGTAAGACTTTAGAGAACTTCTTTGCCTCGGCTGATGAAGAGTTGACTATTGATCATGTGCCTATTTGGTGTAAGAACAGCCAAGGACAGAGAGTCATGGTTGAACAGAGTGAAAAACTGGTGAGTATCTGAACATCTTGAGTATTAGCAATCTGGGCGTAAATGGGAAGAGTTGACATGGTGCAGTGTCACATTTGTCTTTCATTTCTTCAGAACTGCTGGCAGGAAGTAAGGTGGAGGGGAGAGACTGTAGGCCCATCGTGATAGCTGCGAATTGTGCGGTGTCCTCTGTGAAGAACACCTGTAGACATCTCACTTAATCCTCACACTGGTCCTCCCGTTTAGCAGATGAGGCACCTACCCAAGGTTTATAAGAGCTTGTCGTTGGGTCTGCTGGACCTAGAATCTAAGGATTGGGAATCTCTTTTCTAATTTTTATCAAGTCTTCTCAATCATTTGCCATTCTTTTTATAAATTAACTATCAGTCATAAATCTAGAGAAATAATCCCACGTTTTTTGGTTCATCAGATGTTGTGCTCTCTCAGTGACATTCTGTCCCTGAGCTTGGTACGGCCCCAACTTCTTACTCATCTTGGCACTTGACATCGTTAAAGGCTGTCGTGGAACCAGAGGGAGCTTAGGGCTGTGCCTGCTGCTCACTGTGCTGTGATGGTGCCTTTGCTCTGACCTCTGTATTTGGAAATGCAAATGTGATTTCAGGGCGCTGGCTTTTCCAGGGTCTTAAACCGAGAGTTACCATATCACTTGCTTTCTAGAATGGTGTCCTTGAAGCAAGCCGACTTTGGGACAACATGCGGAAGCTGGGGGAATGCAAAGAAGAGGCTTACCAAATGACTCATGATGGTATGAAGTTCCCAAGTCTTGATATCTGTTCAGCGTGCCTGCTTTAGTTACGAATTCTGACTCTCACTTCTCCCTTTCAGGCTATTTGAAACTCTGGCAGCTGAGCAAGCCTTTGCTTGCCTCTTTTGACGCCATCTTTGTGGATGAGGCCCAGGACTGTACCCCAGGTGATAAACTATTCAGGACATCAGTAGTCAGATACATAGAAACAACATCATGATTATGTAAGAGGACATATATGTGAATAAGTTGATTATTCTTATTTGTCGTAAAGAAGAGGAGCAAATGATATTTAGTCATTCAGAAATCCTTTCTGACTTGACTTTGGATGTCAACACTTGTCCTTCCTCCCCACCCAAAACAGATTTATTTCCTTTAAATGTTTTGCTTAGGTTATTCTTGAAATGTTTTCTTTTTTTTTTGAGGAAGATTGGCTCTGTGCTAACATCTGTTGCCAATCTTCCTCTTTTTCTTTTTTCTCCCCAAAGCCCCAGTACATAGTTGTGTGTCATAGTTGTAGAGTTGTAGCTCTTCTATGTGGGACGCCGCCTCAGCGTGGCTTGGTGAGCGGTGAGTAGGTCCTTGCCCAGGATCCTAACCGGCGAACCCCAGGGTGCCGAAGCGGAACGCATGAACTTATCCATTGCGCCACTGGGCCAGCCCCTGTTCTTGAAATGTTGACTAAGCGTAGGTCATCAGATGATAGGGCCCTAGACTCATGCCAAGTGGGAAAAGGGAGTCATTTTAGAATGAACAATTTGTGTTGTATACTTTTCAAGCGACTACTAGAAAATAACGTGACCTTGCAGGTCATTTTGGGGCCTTAAGCAATAATATTAGAGAAGACAGTTTGCCTCATTTTGTATTTGCCTGTGTGGTTTCTTATACTCAGTAAGATAATCTGCATTTCTAGGATTAGAAACTGTTTCTTGCGTCCATTATAAAATTGTTTCTCTGGGCCGGCCCCGTGTCTTAGCGGTTAAGTGCTCGTGCTCCGCTACTGGCGGCCTGGGTTCGGATCCCGGGCACGCACCGACGCACCGCTTCTCCAGCCGTGCTGAGGCCGCGTCCCACATACAGCAATTAGAAGGATGTGCAGCTATGACATACAACTGTCTACTGGGGCTTTGGGAGAAAAAAATAAATTAATTAATTAAAAATAAAATAAAATTGTTTCTTTGGATTGAGTGTGCCTATCCTGCAGGAAAAAATAACTCTGTTGTCCAGCATGTCCTGGCTTAGTTTCATGAAACTGTTTTCATCCTTTGATGGCTTAAATATGATTTCTTTTTGCTGTGTGGGCAGGCGTTCCTTCAGATCTCTTACTTTCCCTCTTATTGGTTGCAGCTATCATGAATATCGTGCTGTCACAGCCATGTGGGAAAATCTTTGTAGGGGACCCACACCAACAGATCTATACCTTCCGTGGTGCAGTCAATGCTCTCTTCACGGTCCCTCACACTCACGTCTTCTATCTCACACAGGTAAGAGCTCTCTTTACTTCTGGGTCCCCAGAAGTGTATAAACAAGCATTATGGTTCCCCACCCTTGTTTCTCAGGGTTTGCCATGTGCCAGGCCCTGTGCAAGGTTTTGTGTCAGGCTCACAGTCTGTAACAAATCCCTGCTTCTAAGCAGTGGTCCTCAGGGGGTCTGCAAAGTCAAAACTGTTTTCCTAATAGTTATTTGCCTTTTTCACTGTGTTGACATTTGCACTGATGGTGCAAAGCCAGTGGTGGGTAAAACTGCCAGTGCCCTCCCATGAGTCAAGGCCTCGGCACCAAGCGGTACTACTGGTCATTGTATTCTTGACTGCTACAAACTCAGTTGAAAAAAAAAGGCAAAACAAAAAGCAGTTCACGTGAGAATGTCCTTGATGATACAGCAAAAATGATTAATTTTATTAAATGCTGACCCGTGACTACGTGTCTTTAATATCTGTGTGATGAGGTGGGAAGTCCGAGTCAAGTGCTTCCGCACACTGGAGTGTGTGGGCTGTCTGACGAAGCGTACTTTTGTGGTTGAGTTGTGAGTTTGCTGGCTGCCTTTCCTTGTGGCACCATCAGTACTTGAAAGAACAGCTGACAGACCACCTCTGGTTATTCAGACTTGGGTGTTTGGCATTTTCTCAAAAATGAATGAAATGAGCTATGACTTCAAGGAAAACAGCTGACAAATGTTTGTTGCCAAAGATAAAATTCTTGCTTTCAAGTGAAATCAAAATTTTGGAAAACTCGTGTCTGCCACCATGAGCATGACGATTCGTGGTGTCCTTGATTGTCCAAAAAGGCTACTAAACACTCCTTCCTTTTCAGTACCTATCTGTGGAAGGTTGAATTTTCTCCCTATACTTCAGCCAACACAAGACATCACAGCAGATTAAAGGCAGACAGAACTGTGAGAATTCAGCTGTCTTCTATTAAGCTGGGCATTGAAGAGATTTGTAAAAATGTAAAACAGTGCCACTCTCCTTCCTAAATTGTTTTTGTATTAGAAAATATAGTTTAAGAAATATGTTCTTTGTGTTATCATGTAATGGGTTTATTGTTATTTTTAAGTGAATTAAATTTCTTATATGGTAAATATTGATAGACACAACTCATATACATAAAAGCTCCATTGGGGCCTCAGTAATTTTTAAAAGTGTGAAGAGGGAGGCTGGCCTGGTGGCATAGTGGTTAAGTTCATGCACTCCACTTCAGTGGCCCAGAGTTCGTGGGTTCAGATCCTAGGCACGGACCTACACACCGCTTATCAAGCCATGCTGTGGTGATGTCCCACATAAAATAGAGGAAGATGGGCACAGATGTTAGCCCAGGGCCAATCTTCCTCAGCAAAAAGAGGAAGATTGGCAATGGATATTAGCTCAGGGCTAACCTTCCTTACCAAAAAAAAAAAAAAAGTGGACCATGCAGTGTGAGAAGCACTGCTTTCAGAGACTCGCTTCTAGTCAGAGGACATGAGAGGTGCCAGCTTTTTTTTTTTTTTATAATAATAATTTTATTTATTTATTTTTTCCCCCTAAGCCCCAGTAGATAGTTGTATGCCACAGCTGCACATCCTTCCAGTCGCTGTACATGGGATGCGGCCTCAGCATGGCCATAGAAGCCGGCGCGTCGGTGCGCGCCCGGGATCCGAACCTGGGCCGCCAGCAGCGGAGCGTATGCACTTAACCGCTAAGCCATGGGGCCGGCCCAGAGAGGTGCCAGCTTTTATTCTGGTGTCATCTGAGTTTCATTCTGTTATAGAAAGTCCCATGGCCTACTCCGTGACTTTATCCCCTTGTGTCTGTCGTTGTAGGCAATAGTGATTTAGAGTGGCGTCAACTCAGAGTAATTTTTTTTTCTGGGGAAAATTCGCCCTGAGCTAACATCTGTTGCCACTTTTCCTCTTTTTTTTCCTCCCCAAAGCCGCAGTACATAGTTGTACATTCTAGTTGTAAGTCTTTCTGGTTCTTCTATGAGCCGTTGTGAGCGGCTGTCACAGCATGGCTACTAACAGACAAGTGGTGTGGTTGTACGTCCGGGAACCGAACCCCGGCCACTGAAACAGAGCGCGTCGAACTTTAACTGCTAGGCCGTCAGGGCTGGCTCAGAGTAATTTTTTTCAATAGACATTTTTTAGTTTCAGATTTACATAAAAATTGAGTAGATAGTACGGAAAGTTCCCGTATAGACCATGCATTCAGTTTCCACTTATTAACATCTTATATTGGTGTAGTACATTTGCCACAATTCGTGAACTAGTATTGACACATTATTATAAACTAAAGTCATAGTTTGTTCAGATTTCCTTAGTTTTTACCTCCTGTCCTTTTTCTGTTCCAGGATCTTATTCAGGTTACCACATAGCGTGTAGTTGTCATGTCTCCTTAGGCTCCTGTTGGCTTGACAGTTTTTCAGATCAGACTTGCCTTGTATTTGATGACTTTGACAGTTTTGAAGAGGACTGGTCAGGTTTTGTAGGATGCCCCTGTACTGCAGTTTGTCTGTTGTCTTTCTCATGATTAGACTGATGTTATGCAGTTTTGGGAGAAAGACTTCAGAAGACAAATTGCCATATTCATCACACGACATCAAGGGCTCAACTGTCAATGTGAGTGCGGACTGTTGCTGTTGACCTTGATCACCTGGCTGAAGCAGTGTTTGTCAGGTTTCCCAACTGTGAAGTCACTCTGCCCCTGCACCCCCTCTTCCACAGTGTATGCTTTGGAAGGAAGTCACTGTACCCAGCCCTCAGTCAAGGATTAAGTGTTGGAGTATCTACATAGATTATTTGGAATTCTTTTGCTAAGGAGAGTAGTGTCGTGTCTTCTATTTATTTATGTATTATGTACGTATGTATGTATGTGAGGAAGATCAGCCCTGAGCTAACATCCGTGCTAATCCTCCTCTTTTTGCTGAGGAAGACCCACTCTGAGCTAACATCTATTGCCAATCCTCCTCCTTTTTTTTTTCCCCCAAAGCCCCAGGAGATAGTTGTATGTCATAGTTGCACATCCTTCCAGTTGCTGTATGTGGGATGCGGCCTCAGCATGGCCGGAGAAGCAGTGCGTCTGTGCGCGCCCGAGATCTGAACCCGGGCCGCTGGTAGCGGAGCGCGCTCACTTAACCGCTAAGCCACGGAGCCGGCCCCTCTTCTATTTATTTATTCCATCATTTATATCAGTATGGACTCGGATATTTATTTTATAATTTGGGTCATGGCTCACTCAGAATAGTTCTGTAGCAACAAAGTCCTGTTTGTTGAAAGTCTTATTTTCTATAGACTATATTATTGATGTGCACCAAAGTAAATAATACTTTATTACCTTAAGTTATAAATGCCTGGAAAAAGGCAATAAATACCATGAGTTTGGGGAAGAATGGTGTCTTTCCAGCAGAGTGATCAAGGAAGTAGGCTCTTGGGCCTTGTTTTGAAGGGTAGGAAATTATTTTGGCGTGCACCAAGGCAGGGAGAGTGTGGGGAGCACTCAGGAAATGACGATTGTGTGTGAGGCTGGTTATGTTGGGCAGTAGTTTTAAATTAATGTTGAAGGGCCAGCCCCGTGGGTTAGCGGTTAAGTGCACGCACTCCGCTACTGGCGGCCCTGGTTCGGATCCCGGACGTGCACTGACGCACCGCTTCTCCAGCCGTGCTGATGCCTCATCCCACATACAGCAACTAGAAGGATGTGCAGGGGCCGGCCCCGTGGCTTGGCGGTTGGGTGCGCGCGCTCTGCTGCTGGCGGCCCGGGTTCGGATCCTGGGCGCGCACTGACGCACTGCTTCTCCGGCCATGCTGAGGCCGCGTCCCACATGCATCAGCTAGAAGGATGTGCAGCTGTGACATGCAGCTATCTGCTGGGGCTTTGGGGGGAAAATAAATAAATAAATAAAATCTTAAAAAAAAAAAATATTAAAAAAAAAAAAAGAAGGATGTGCAACTATGACATACAGCTATCTACAGGGGCTTTGGGCAAAAAAAAAAGAGGAGGAGGATTGGCAATAGATGTTAGCTCAGAGCTGGTCTTCCTCAACAAAAAGAGGAGGATTAGCACGGATGTTAGCTCAGGGCTGATCTTCCTCACAAAAAAATAAATAAATAAATAAAAACTGGTTAAAAAATTAATTAATTATTAATTTATTAATTAATATTGAAGGAGTCTCAGAGACAAGGGGAGCACCGCCCCGCCATCCCTGAATCTTTTATAAGTGTCTTTTACACTTCTTCGTTAGATTTGATTTGGGAAGAAGGGTAGATTTGCTTCAAAGAAAAGTTTGCCTTTGGTCTTGGGGATAAAGGAGAATAAGGCTGTGCAGACTGTGAGGGATCTTAAAAGTGCATGCATCACCTTTCCATCATGTATTGCTCTCCTTTTTTGTGGCAAGGGCGTGGCTTGATGAAAGTGTGTGGGCAAGATTCACCTGCAGAGGTACAGTGTGGCAGTGGGAGGAGACCGGAGAGAAGGAGACCAAGTAGATGAGGCATGAAGTTGGATTTCTGAGCTGAGCTGGTAGCAGTGGTAAGAAAAATAATGTAGAAAATACAGTGGAAGAATTGTCAAGATTTGGATTTAGTAGCAAGGGGTAAAGAAAAGTAGATAACTCTAAGGTTTCAAGATAGAAAATGCTATTCTGAAAACTTGGACATAAAGGCAGTGATTCTTTGATTGTCAAGCTCCTGTTCAGTATCAGTGGGTTCACAGTAGGGGAATTCTGAATATCCTTCCAGGTAGGGTGAGTCAGGAATGATCAGTTGGGTTTGCAAGGCCAGGACTTGACAGTAATGAAATGTGCTAACATACTTCAGGGAGGGGTCGTTAACTCCTTTTGTTCTGTTGTCTTCCAACAGAGTTTTAGGTTTGGTGTGGAAATAGCTTACGTGGGAGCTACCATCTTGGATGTCTGCAAGAGAGTAAGGAGAAAGACTTTGGTTGGAGGAAACCACCAGAGTAAGGCTTTCAGTTACTCTTATTGGTTACAAAGATGAGTTTTCCTCTTTGTTTGGATTTGCCATAGAGTTTGTGCTCTCTCCCAAAAGGTGGCATTAGAGGTGATGTCAAGGGTCAGGTGGCCCTGTTGTCCCGGACCAATGCCAATGTGTTTGATGAGGCTGTGCGTGTGACGGAAGGAGAAGTACCTGCAAGGATACATTTGATTGGGGTAAGAGTAAATTTCTGTTGACTGCCTCATGCACAGAAATGCTGCCGACAGACGTAGCCAGTGAAAATGTTCAACCTCATTAGGATTATTATGCAAGCAAGCATTGGGTTTTTGACTATTTTCTCCATCTGCGCCGTGACTGAAGTCCTTACCCCTGGCCATTGTGATTATGCTAGCCAAACTTTCCTGTCAAGTCAGACTGATAAGGACTGAGGATCTTTTCTTCCACTCTTTAAAAAGAATAAATGCCCTGCTCGCCTTTGACTGTGCAAATGAGGCTGCCGGCTCTCTGGAGTGTTTTGGTGTGTGTTGTTCATTAGTCTAAGAACAAGCGAGATGACAACGCAGCTGGGAGGTGCTCGTGGGCTCCACTGTAGAATGTGTGAACACCTGGGTTCTAGCTCTGGTTCTCTCACTAACTGTGTGGCTTGTGGCAAGTCACAGCTTCTGTGTGCCTCATTCTCTCCCTCTCTAAGGTAAAATAATGCCTTTCCTTGACCTGTTTCACGGGGAAGTTAGAAGGATTAGGTGACGTGTGTGACCTTTTTAACTCTTTGAAGCAAAGTCATATGACTAAAAGACATTCACTCATTCGTTTATGAAAAAAATATTTTTGAGGGCCTACTGTGTGTAGACAATAAATATAGTAAGTGAATCATCATCAAAAGATGTTCTGACTTTTCTCTTTTTTATTTACAAAGATTATAAACCAAGTTACACAAATTTGGGGAATTAAAAGGAAAACAGAATCACCCTTCATCTTAGTATTTTATATGATATTCCTTTTTGGTAATTATTTGTCTTTGTCCTTAGAGATGTATATTTTTACATAATTGTAGTGATAGTGTACATAAAAATTATGCTGTTTTTTACTCAATGCATCAGCATATTTTCTTTCGTGTTGCTACTTTAATGACTTTACAATATTTCATCTAGTGGATATAGCATAATTTAGCCATTTTCGTTATTGTAAGCAAAGAGTACTTTTGGAGTATCATCCATGCTGGGCATGGTATAAAGCAAGTTGTTCTCATCCCCTCTCTTACGTCTACTCATCGCCTGTGGCATGTATCATTACACTTGATCACATCTGGTTTCCAGTTATAATGTATACTGTCTTATTTCAGTCTGTGTTTTATGTTAATGTTTTATATGTCCCTTCCCAAAATGATGATAAATCCTTGGAGTGTGGAGCCTTTGTCATGTGTTTGTTCTGTACGGGGGCCTGGTGCTGTGTGAGAGCTGGGGCCCCCAGTCAGTACTCAGCACGTGCTTGTAGGTGGAATTGGGGTGAACTGGGATACAGTCAGGCCCTCTCCTCTAGGAGGTAACCTTTTAAAACATACAATAATCTGGACCTATAGACGTTCTCTAGTTCCTTCCTCAAAAGAAACAATGGTAAGTATTCATACTCCACGCTTTGTATTCAGGTATCACTGTATTCTTCATTGCAACCATTTTATATTCCTGGGAGGGAGATGATTGAAATTGCCCTTTTTTGACAAGAAAGCAACATGCAGCTAGTTTTTGCCTTTTTTTTTTTAACATAGGAAGAATTTGAGGTAGCAGCCAAAACTCAGCTTTGGATAATCCTGGGTTTTCAGGCTATGTTATAGCCCAGTGCTTCTGTGCTTGGTGAAGTTTCCTGCTTACTGTCTTTATGGGTGCAATTTGAGCTCTGTTTCCAAGCAACCATCTCATTTCAGAATCCCATCTCTACATTTGCTTTACTTTGTTTTGTTAAAACAACAACAACAAAACAAAACGAAAAACAACAAAAAACCAAAAATCCCACCAAAAAACTTTTTCAGGGGATTAAATCATTTGGATTGGACAGAATCATTGATATTTGGATCCTTCTTCAGCCGGAGGAAGAACGGAGGAAACGTGAGTACCCTCCTGGCCATGGTGCAGTGGACGGAAGCACCCCATCATGGGATGGGAGAAGGATGGGCTGCTCTGGTTTTTCTCCTGGAGAAGGGTGGAGCTAGTGTTGCTCTTTTCCCATCAAGAGTGGGGTGCCTGAGGCCTCCTGTTTTCACAGGTACTGACAGCTCTTTCCAGATCCTTGTCTCAGGAGTCTAAATTTCTTTCCAACGTTGGTCCCTTAGGCTGTCTTCCCTCACCATCTTTCTGTCTGCCTGGGCAACCTGACACACCGACACTTCTCCATGGGCCCCAAATGATCATTTCTAGCATTTCTATAGCGCTTTTCTTCTCGAGACTGCGCTGTTCCACATCCCTGTGAAGTAGGTAAGGATCTCAAGGGTAGGGCTCTTGATCCTCAGTTTGGAGACGGAGAGGCTAACGCACAGGTCATTTCACGGACTTGCCCAGGAACACACAGCAGGTTAGTGATGTAGTCGGGACTAGAACCCGGATCTCCCAGCTTTAGGACGTTCATTCATTGTGCTGTTGGTTAGGAACGTGTAGCTGCTGCCACTGCATGTCAGTATAGCCTATGTCACGTTAACCTGTATATTTCTTCTCCTTAGAAAACCTCATTATCAAAGACAGATTTATTAGAAGATGGGTGTACAAAGAAGGCTTTAGTGGGTTCAAGAGGTACGTGACTGCAGCTGAGGATAAGGAGCTTGAAGCTAAGATTGCAGTCGTGGAAAAGTATAACATCAGGATTCCAGAGCTGGTGGAGAGGATAGAAAAATGCCATATAGAAGACCGGGACTTTGCAGGTAAGGAGGACAGTTAGTTCTTCACTTCCCCCTGGGTGGAGGGACAGATGATCTTCTCATGCTTCTCGCCCGCATGAGTATCACATGTGACCGAGGGCGGCCTTGCTGCGTTCTTGGCATCGCCAAAAAGAGAGGGGAACAGAGCTGCCTTCCTTATCTCGGGGCCCTGTATTTCTGGTCCACCTCCAAGCTGGTAGAATGGGACTTTCTAGTCCCAGCTCTGCCACTGTGGGACTTCGGGCAAGCCACTCACCCCTCTGCTGGACATCTGTCCCTTCAAGTGTAAAATACAGGGGTGG
Organism: Ceratotherium simum simum; assembly: GCF_057802395.1. Lineage (NCBI taxonomy): Eukaryota > Metazoa > Chordata > Mammalia > Perissodactyla > Rhinocerotidae > Ceratotherium > Ceratotherium simum. The sequence goes on along the minus strand of NC_141931.1, from coordinate 27,538,138 downwards.
GCAGGTCGCTGTGAGCTCTGCAGTGTGGTTCTGAGATGTACCAACTCGCCTGCAACTAATTTTCTACTTTCCCTTCATCTTTTTATTTTTCTCTCTCTCTTTTTCTTCTGAGTTTCCTCTTTCCCCCTTTTCCTGCAAAGCTGCACACAGGCAAAGAAACGTAGTTGAGTTTTAAGAGTAGAGTAGGAAGGGTGCCCTTCTTCTCCCTCTCTCCTTTCTTTCCCTGTCAAGCCCGTCTAACTGTAGGCTGTGTTTTTATTCCAGAGTACATTTTGGGCACCGTGCACAAAGCCAAAGGCTTGGAGTTTGATACTGTGCATGTTTTGGATGATTTTGTGAAAGTGCCTTGTGCCAGGCACAACCTGGCACAGCTGCCCCACTTCAGAGTCGGTAAGGACACTGGTTGCGCTGAGGGTCCTCTTTAAGCGTTGACTGGGGTCCTTGCTTTGGACTGCCTTGCTTTCTGTTGAATGGTGGGGCCTCTTGGAATGATCCTTCTAGAAGGAAAAAAATCCTCCTAATCCTAAATTTTTTATTCTTATACTGTATTTTTTTAGAAAAACTGAGCTTACAGGGTCAGCCTCTCTCAGGGCTGCTTGTAGGGCGCTTATGTTGACAGTGGCCCTCTTTGACCTGCATCAACTCTGCGGCTTTGTCACTGTCAGATGTTGGGGGCCCCAGCCATGTAAAAGCTTCAAAATGTACAGTTTACCTGCTCACCGAGGTGTTTTTTCTTTAATTAATTCTCTTTCTTTTTATTAAAGAGGCCAGAAAATCATAAAAGGTGAAATAGTAAGCACTCTTTATCATTTGTCTGCCTTTGCATAAATTTATACTCAGGGCTAGTTGTTGAACTCTAAGCGTCAGTGCTATTGTTTTGGTTTTAAATTAAAACTATGTGAAGTTTTCCCACAAACAAACAAAAGCTCTCTATTAACTGTGGATTCAAAATTTGGGGCGTAGCATACATTGGCAGGCTGAAAATAGAAATACTAAAAATTCCTTATCTCTGATGAATATGTTCATTAAATGAGAGAAAGACATGGGATGGAACATAAATTGGAGTGGAGTGGGGAAAGGAGGTGGCTGTAGAGAGGTACCAGCTGCTTGATGTTGGGGAGGAGAAGTTTATTTAATGTACTACCACCTTTTTTTCCCCTTGCTGGTCATTACATGTTTACACATATATATGTACATATATGTATATTTTGGTAACAGCTGTATTGAGATATAATTCACATACCTTCCAATCCCCCCATTTGAAGTGCATAATTTAATGGCTTTTGGTATATTCACAGATCCCCTGCTCTTTATTGAGTTCTCACGATCGTGCTGAGTGTCGTGAGTGAGAGAAGACAGGTGTAAGGCAGGCAGTAAAGGCTTGTGATGGTTTTTCTTCTCTGGTTGTCCTGTGACAACATAAGACATTCCCAGATCGGACTGAGAGAAAGAGAGAGACAGCGGCAGGAAAAGGAAAGAACACGGGCTTTGGAGACGAGGAGGCTTGGGTTCGGCTCCTGGGCCCTTGATCAGCCGTGGCCTGTTTGTCCGAGTGACTTAACCTCCGTAAGCCTCAGTTTCCCCATCAGTCCCACAGGGTTGTCATGAGGAGAACTGGGAGAATGAACAGAAATATGCACCGGGCACATCACAGGTGTTGAATAACCAGTGAAGAGACTCCCAGGATTTACCAGCACAAACTAAAACTCAGTGTTTTGTGCCATCAGTCTTTAGGGTTTCTGTTCATTTTTGGAGTTGGTGTTTGTAGGAAAATTTTATATATACAGCCAGCAAATCTTGAATGGTTTTCTTGGAGAGGGAAGCGGGTGAGGGTTGTAAACATTTAGATAAGAACATAATTTTGGCAAGCAGGCTTTTGAGTTGCTCTCTTTTTTCCCTTTACTTTGTTTAGAGTCATTTTCTGAGGACGAGTGGAATTTACTGTATGTTGCGGTAACTCGTGCCAAGAAGCGTCTCATCATGACCAAATCGTTGGAGAACATTCTGACTTTGGCTGGGGTAAGAGGAGCCGGTAGCACAGTTAATTTAATGTTTAGGTTTTAGTGGGTTTGAATAAGGGATCAACCTGTGGCCTTCTGAGGCCTTTGGTTCAGGATCCTGGGTTGGAAGGGAAGGGCTTCTTTCTTGAGTGCTTAGAGTCTCATTGCTAGTGCAGGAAGCGTTCTAACCAAAGAACCAAAAACGTGGGTTCTTTTCTAAATTCTTTCCTAATTCAATCTTAAAAGTTCTTTTAAAAATATCAACTATGTTTATGTATTTCTTAATTTCTCCCTTGCTTAATTAGTGATTCACACGCTTAGGGAACAGACAAGAATGTTTTCTGTATCTGCACCTCCTCCCTCCCACTCCCTAGTCCCTTTGCACTGGCATCTGCTGCTGCCACCAGTAGGCTTCTTGGAGAGAATTTGTCCTAGCCGGGGGAGAATGAATATTCAGGCGCCTGGCCTCTTGTCATTGACCGAGATGCAGAAAAGTGTCAGCACTCGCTCTTTACCCCTACAAACCAACCTTCTCCCTGGCTCTCTTATTTCTCTCTCTTTCCTGCCTCTTACAGTCTGGAGTATAAACCGGTTAGTCCTTTCAGCCCTGCTGGCAACTAGAACAGGAATTTGAGCTGACAGTTACTTCTTAGTCCCTCTTTCCCTGAGCCAGAGATTCTTAAGCCTGCAACCTGAAACTTAAGTATAAAAGTTATTATAAATATTCTTTCTTCTTAGCTATCTCCAAAACATACCAGATTTTGTATGGCAGGATGATTCAGTCGAAGTGCCGTATTGCATGTTCTACCAAGGAGGTGAGACTATTTGGAGCTGTAGAATCTCAGCATTGCTGCCAGTGGCTTGGAACCTTGGGCAGGGTGGGGGTGGGGAGCAGTACTCATCTTTTAGTAAATGGTATTCAGAGTCTCAGAGTCATGAAGTGGTGGAGAAACAGACCGTGATGCTCATAATTGAATCTTGATTGAATGCCTAATATGTGCCAAGCTCATTTCTAGCACTGGAGGTGTAATAGTGGGCAAGAGAAATTCCTGCCCCTGGAGAGCCCACGTTCTAGGTGGAGAGAGAGACAGCAAACAAGTAAACAAATAGCATTTCTCTTCCTGTTTGAGGAAGATAATATCAGAGCTTAAAAGGGAGAAACTTTGCAGGTAAATACTCTATCTGACCCATCCCAACAGCAAAAGCTTGTTGCATAAGGCCGATTACCTTGCATTTTTATCACACTTTTCTCTTTCAAGCCTCGTCGTCATTTTTCTTCCACGCCTCTCTGAGACAGGGCTATTTGGCCATCAGAATGTTTCTGGAACTTGAAATCAGCTGCACATTCCCCAAGCAGCTTTGCTTCATCTGGTCCTCCCCGTGGGTCACACCTCACCTAGTGTGACAGCTCACGTGTCGGAGCTTGGAACCACCAACCTTTTTCTTTGGTTGCATCCGTACTGGTACCTGGGTCACGCATTGGAGTCGCCAGAGATGACTTAGAGCAGAACTCTGCAAACCTTTTGTGTGAAGCGCCAGACAGTAAAGATTTTAGGCTTTGCAGCATATGATCTCGGTTGCGTCTGCTCAACTCTGCCATTGGAGCACAAGAGCAGCCACAGAAAGTTCGTTAACAAATGACTGTGGCCATGTTCTGATGAACATGATTAACAACAGATGCTGGTCTGGATTTGGTCCCTGGTTATAGTTTGCTGACCCCTGGCTTTTCTTAATCTCTAAACCAGTACCCCAGGGAGTGAAGTAGAATAATAATTTTTATGTACAAGTAATCTCTACCTATTACACGAGTTTTTCTGTAAACTTTGATCACAAATATTTGTTTGTTTGTATTTTGGTTTTTTTTGGTGAGGAAGGTTAGCCCTGAGCTAACATCCGTGGCCAATCCTCCTCTTTTTGCTGAGGAAGATTGGCCCTGGGCTAATATCCGTGCCCATCTTCCTCTACTTCATATGTGGGACGCCGCCACAGCATGGCTTGATAAGCGGTGTCTAAGTCTGCACCTGGGATCTGAACCTGTGAACCCTGGGCCGCCAAAGCGGAGCACGCGAACTTAAGCACTACACCATGGGGCCAGCCCCGATCACAAATATTTTTTTAGAACCTGTGGTATGGTTTTCTCATAGAAAAAGTGTTATGCTAGTGGTTAGATCCATAACAAAACCAAATTGTCACCTTGGTAACTTTTAGTGAAGATATTGTAGAGCAGTACTAACATTTTCACAGCATGGGTTAGGTAGGATTTTTTTTTTTTTTAACTTAGTTTCGAAAATTTTGAGACATTTAAAAGTCAAGAAAATAATATATTGAATACCATGTACAAATCACCCCTATATATATTTGGAGTATGCATCTCTAAAAAATATGGACATTTTTTTCATGACCACAGTGCCATTATCACATCTTATAAAATTTATAATAATTCCATGTGGTCTCTACTACCCAGTCCATAATGACACTTCTATGATTGTCTCACAAATGCCGTTTTATAGTTGGTTTGCTCAAATCAAGATCCAAACAGACTTTTGGTCGTTCGGTCTCTTAAGTTTCTTGATTTACAGCAGTCCAAGACCCCTCCCTCCTTTTTAATGTTCCTGTCCTTCTGCAGAAACTGAGTCAGTTGTCCCACAGAATGTCCCACGTTCTAGATTTGCTTCTTCGTGTGGCTGTGTAACTTGTTCTTTGCCTGCCCTGGCTTCCCTATCCCTGGAAGTCAGCCGTAGAGGCTTCATTAGATTCAGACTTAACTTCTCTGGCAGGAACCCTCCGCTTGGGGTGGAAGGGGGCTTCGCTTTGTTTTGCGTCAGTTTGGGAGGCAGTGAGTGACATCAGATTAATTATCTCCCCGTTAGCGATGCGGAGATGGTTCACCTTTTTAGTAGACAGAGCTAGGAAATCTATATTTTGAAAAGAAAGAAGAACCAAGAGTTCATACTGATAATTCCAATCCCAGTTTTTTATTTAAACCTTTTGTTGTTCAGTAGAACACCAATATATCAAACGGATGGGCAGTTTGCAGTTAGGATGAGGTGAACATCACCCAGGGCAGGAGATTGGCTTTGCCAGCCATCCCAGACGCCTTCCAGGTGGCCCCTCACAGCACCCTCCCTCCCGAGAGCACCTGCCATCCCAGCTTTTACTACGAGCACTCACTTTTCCTCATCATTTTTTACCAAGTGTGAGCCACCAACAATATGAGTGCTGAAAGCAATTAAAACGTGTTTTGCACACACTTCCTTCATTCTCCCATTTTTGTAAGGCTGCACTGTCTGCTTTGTCAGAGCCTGTAGCCGTTTACAGCCCTTATCAGTTGTAGTTCTGCAATCCAATTCAGATTGAACGGTAAAGGATTTTTACTTCTTTTGCACTTGAATCTTTTCTCTTACACTGCAAATCTTGATTCCTAACAGTATTTATTAATTACTTATTGACACTATTCCACTGTGTATATTTAAAATAATACCAATATTAGTGTTAACAGAATACTGGATGGAATTGAAGATTTCCTAACAGCTCCATTCTCTGTATTCCACTAAGGATGTGTAGTCAGAATATCATGTTCTGAAGACACTTGAAATAAGTCCCTTTTCCTCTGTGGTTTGATCACCAGTTTAATTCCAGCCAGATATATTTGTTTGTTTACAGTCCCTACAAGGATTGCATTGCTTCTTTTTGGTTATCTTTTTTGAATTATAAAACATTTATGTTTTCCAAGTCAAAACTTTTTAACAAGTGTATTCAGAGAAGTCTCCATTCCCTTTGTCGCTGAGAAATATACACAGAGATCAGTCTTTATCGGTTCATAAAGCTCTTTCTCATTCCTTCATACAGCTGAGTAGTAGTCAGTGTGTCAGCGTATCGTGATTTATGCAGGCCCTCGCTGATGGATATTGGGCTCTTTCCAGCTTTTTGCTTTTAATAATAATGCCACAATGTATAGTCTAACGCACAAGTCATTTTCTACTTTTGCCAGTGCATCTTGAACGTACGTTTCTAGAATCTAAATTTCTAGGTAAAGGATAAATGGATGTGTGATTTTTCTAGATATTGCCAAATTTTTCACAGAGATCGTATACCTTAGAGTCCCGCCAGTTATGTATAAGAGTCAAATAGGCTTTTTAAAGCTAGTTGGAGACTTATCAGTTGGTTACTGCATACATTTTGTGGGGAAAATTGAATTTTTCCCATAAAGAAAAGAATACGGAACCTAGAGAACTACTTCCCCCTTAGTGAGATAGCGCCAGAAATACAGCCCATTTGTGTGAACGGATGTTTATAAGTCTCAGAGTCCTTGTGTGAGGGGGAGTGCGTCTTCTTTTTTCTTTATCACAGCTTACAAATCAATTTGAGGAGTGGCTAAGTCCACCCTCTGCTCAGAGAGGAAGGCCAAAGGAGATCTTGAAGGAGGGGAGGGCAATAATTTAGGGACTATGACAGCAGCTTGTGAACGGGAGAGTCGTGCATGGTGAGGTTCGAGAACAAAGTGAGCCGTTGTTTCATCTGACCTAGAAGGGTAGAGCATTTTAGTCTCCCCTATAACCAAGAGTAGGTCAGGCAGCCTCCTTTTTCTCTGACCCCTTTCGAAAATCTGGCTAATCACCAGAAGCTTTTTTGTTCCTTTGTTTCTTTCTTTAAGTTTTGGGGAAGTGAAGGGAATCATTACATTGTTGAATTATTAAGTGACGTAGAATTGTGCTAGCTGCTCAAAGATAGCTTCTCAGTCTCCCAGACTCTTAGGTTCTTAATCCAGATCTCACAGGCATATGCTTAGAACAGTGGCCAGCACGTAGCTGACGCTCAGTAAGTGTCGAGTAGATGACAGCAGCATCTCGTCCCGTTCTGAGGCTGGGCATGGCCTGATTGCACAGGCCCAGATCAGACTGCCTTGGTTGCCATCCTAGTTCTTCCACTTGGTGACCTTGGGCAAGTTACTTCTAACTCTGTACCTCTGTTTCCTGATCTGTAAAACTGGCGTAACAGCCATAGCTGCCCCTCAGGGGAGGTGGTTGGAGAAGGCTCGTGTTGACCTGATGAAATGACTGCATTACAGTCAACTGGGAGAGGCGTGGGGATTCTCAAAGGCGGTCACTTGTCTGTGAGACATTGAACTCCAGGAGGTGGGTGTGGGGGCAGGGAACAGGCATCTGAGGAGGGGCCGTGTGGTCATGGCACACGTGCACTCATTCTTTCAGCAGTAGTTGTGGAGCATTTCACCTGACGGAAGTGCTGTTGAGTCCTGTGCTTCCTCGTCATTTAGCTTTGTATCTGGAGGTTATGGGGGAGACAGAGAGAGACTCGCTGTTGTGTGGTGATTAAGAGCAGGCCCTGGACTTAGGCACACCGGGTGTGAGCCCCATGTCTGCTGCAGTCTGGCTCTGTGATCTTATGCATAAGTGACCTGACTTAGCTCTCATGCCCTCATCCGTGCAGTGGGGATGATGACAGTATCACCCTCAGGAAGTCATTGGTGAGGATTATTATGTACAGTGCTTTATAAGCAAAGGAACCAGTGCATTTAGAGACAAAACATCCTGGTGTTATTTAAGGAGGGGGTGTCGGTATCATGTGCCCTTGGATTCCTGAAGGCCAGGGGTTCCAGTGAAGGTTTGGGGTTGGCTTGTGCTTTTCCCCTTTGTGATGGTGTTTGCACAGCTGGCAGGGGCCCTTCTGCCAGCACTTTACACAATTTGATGTGAGCCCCTTCACAGTTGCTTGGGTGATGGTGTTTCCTCACAGTTCCTGGTCTTCATTCCTGTGAAAGTATTGGACACCTAAAATGTCACTAGAGAATCGGGGTGACTTTATTAGTTGATTCACGTAGTCATTTGGTGACAAATATGAGATTTATAGAGCCCCTGTTAGGTGCCAAGCACTGTAGTTAGTGCTGGGAGGTATAGGTAACAAAACAAGTCACGTGGTCCGTGATCTCAAGGAATTTAGTCTAAGGGGGAAGCCGTCAGGCAGTTTTAGATCCACCAGCAAGATTCTGGGAGTTGGAGAGGAGCCACGCTTACATGTGTTATGCAGTCCCACCGTGGGACAGATGGACAGCTGTCTCTACACACCACTGCATTGTGTCTCTAAGTGCACCAATGACTGATTTTTGTTTTCAAACTAACTGTCTATATAGGAAGATTTATTTCCCCTTACGTTTGAGATTTTAAAGTTTTTTGGGGTTTTCTTTAGCTTTTAGAAATTGTTAGACTGTGAAATGACTCTCATTTGCCCAAATGGGATCCCTTGTCATCTTAAAGAGCCTATAAATGGATGGGACATAGAAGTCCCCCCTAAAGAGTATGTTCAGTGGCCAGACAGGGTTTTTATTGTGTGGAATGTGATAAACTAACTCTAAAATTCCTATGGAAGAATAATAGTCAAGTTAAGGAACGGCAGGGTGTGGGGACTTCTGGATGGATATTCTGACTGAGTATAAAGAGATGTAATTAAAGCAGGCTGGTGTTGGTACATGAAGAGATGGAGATCAATGGAACAGATTAGAGAGTTCCCAGGAGGTCACATGGGTATGTGGGAACCTCGTATGTAGTAGTGTCGTATTACAGATCGATAGGGAAAGAAAGTACTAGTGAGTCAGTAGTGTTGGGGCAATTGGCTTTCTGTATGGAAAAAGTAAAGTTAAATTCTTAACCTCAAATCCTCATAATAAATTCCAACTGGATTAAAGCCCTACTTGTGAGAAACAATTTTAGAAATGTTAGAAAAATACCTTAGAATAAGAAAGGTTTTCTTAGTAAGCATGACATAAAAATAGGAAATCATAAAACAGGTAAATCTGATTGCACCAAAACATAAAACTTCAATGTGATAAAATAATAGCTAACATTTAGTTAACCCTTAAACACCATTGCTTGAGATGCAGTTATTGTTCTTTTGCCAGTTTTACAGATAAGGAAACTGAGGCACAGAGCAGTTAAGTAACCTGCCCAGAGTTTCACAGGTAGTGAGTGGACGAACCTAGACAGTCTGTGAACCTAGGCAGTCTGATCCTGGTCCTGTGCCCGTGACCTCGCTAGCTTTTGCTTTGGGTAAGTTAAAAGACCCACCACAGAATGGAGGGAGTTGCTTCTTTCATCCATTCAGCAGATGCTGCCTGAGCGCCAGCTATGTGCTAGGCACTGTGCTCAGAGCATGGCAGCGAGCAAGTCAAATCGAGCAAGACAAATCTGTGCCCTCTGGAGCTTGTGTAATTGCAGAAAATAGGACTGACAGCGATCATAACCACAAATTTGTAAGGAACAGACAGCCTAATAGGTTGTTCCCTCTGGAATACAGCCTTACAGGCAGAGAAAAGGTAGAGAAAACGGGGCAGTCCGTGCTTTCTCACTCTAGGATTTACATACATCTAAAGAGTGTTCACAGCTCCTTAGCTGTTGGGGTTTCCGAGTAGAATGTGGCAGAGGTGTTGCTATTATTCTCTCTCTCACTCTTCCCTTCTCAGGAGTACTTCTTGCAGGCAGAGCTGACAAGTAATGTTTTAAAAACAGGAGTGGTCCGCTGCTGTGTAGGGCAGTGCAGCAACGCCATCGCCGTGGACACCATGCTCACCATGAAGAAGCTCCCCATCACTTACGTACGTGGTCTTGGTGGCCGTGTTTGCTTTCTGTAGAATTTAATTCCATCGTTTTTGTTCTATTGCATGTGAGCTGTGCTTATCTGTGGGTGAGGGAGATAAAAGAGAAATTTGTATCATCCTCATCAGGGACTTTTCATCTGTAAGGCACAAGAGATGTAATTGAGTCAGGGTGTGTGGCATAGTCTAGGAGATTGGGTATGACCAACACTCAGAGAAGTGTTTACCTGGAGAGCATGGTTCAGGTTTTCTTGGCTCTTCATTCCTGCCTTGGTAAATTCTGGTTTCTGCTCTAAGGGAATTTAATAGAGTTGAGACTATCCTAGATGATTGTGCTCTGGGACGTATGACTTCCAGAGGTTCACACAGTCTGAAAACATCAGAATCGTAATGCATAGTCCCTTGGCAGCACTGACAGCAGTCAACACTTCATGGTGGAAGATCCCTGTTCTTTGATTGTTCCCCTTACCTCTTTTTCTTACCCCTCAATGCAGAGCAACAGGAAGGAAAACAAGGGTGGCTACCTCTGCCACTCCTGTGCAGAGCAGCGCATCGGGCCCCTGGCCTTCTTGACTGCCTCCCCCGAGCAGGTGCACTCCATGGAACGCACCATCGAGAACATCGTGCTGCCCAGACATGAAGCTCTGCTTTTCCTTGTCTTCTGAAAGCCGAGAGGAGCGTTCTCCACAGTACAGAATGCCTTGTGTGGACCACAGTTACTTGAACAAAGCCAGTGTGGGGTAGGGTTCTCACTGACCTGAGACTCTGAATTCCCTCTCAGAACGTTTTTTGAGGAAGACGAAGCCAACCAGAGTTGGACCTGCCATTTCTCCATTCCCTCTAGGTAGCCAGTTTCCACTGCCCCTCCTCCATGTGCGTCAGGCTGGGGACATGGGGGATGTTCTTTTGATAAAAAAACATTTTATGTATTTAAACTTTTATTACCAGGTTTCAATTAAACAGGCATCGTAGCGCTGGCATACCACTGTGTGACGCCTGCCTTCAGCCTGGTTGTTTTTCAGCTTTCTCCAACTTTCTCTTTTTTTGCTCCCTCTTTTCAACAGCTCTGTCACTGTTCACATGATACACCAAGCAGAGTATGAGACATAATGTCCAGAGTGACAACGGACGCGTCAAAAATGAGATTTTCATGCTGTGGGGAGTCACACGTGTATAAGACATAGTGTGTGCCTTTGTTGTTTTGGAGTTCACAGTTTAAACAGGGAGGCAGCGTAATACATAAACAGACAAGTGCAGAGTGGCAGTAGCTAGACTTGTCGTGTTTCGCACAGGTAGCAGTGAAGATCAGAAATACTTGAGAGGGAACTGGAGTTGTCCAGCTGCCATAGGGGGAGGCTGGAGTAGGTAGAGATGGAAAGTTGGTACCCAGTTCAGTGGCTGGGGATGCTCGGTGAATGGTGTGATAAAGCTATTCTTATAGAAACCAGTGAAAAAACTCACATCGCTTAGATGTACGTGGATCTGGTACTTTTACATTTTTGCCATGCAGCACTTCAGGGATGCAGATAGCAGGTGGGGGAGTTGGCACAGCATTGCCCAGAGAGCTCACCTCATCTAGTCTCTGAGGCCAGTCCAGCGAAGTCCAAGAGCAGACCTCACAGCCCCAGTTGTTGCAGTCCCCTAACCTCTCCTGCATCAGGCCTCTAGTGGAGCTTAGAGAACAGGCTGGTGAGTAAAGCAAGGGTGCTGTTAGATCGGGCCAGAGGTGCTTGGATGGGTGAATGCCAAGGTAATGTTGGAGATGGAGGAAAATTCACAGAGTTGGACCTGACAACAGGTGGGGTACTTTAATGAAAGAGGGACAAGGCCACTTCATCTGCTTCACCGGTGTTCCTGCCTGGCCTCAGTCAGTGCTTATGGATAACTCGGAATAAAAGAGCAAGTGAAAGGAAATTTCTTGAATTTGGATTGGTCACAGTATTCGGTGTGCTTTCACAGAGGGATTTGGGAGAGGGGTGGCGAGAGAGGGCTCATACACACACGCTTTCTGGAAATCAAGTCTCACCAACCTGAGAGGAAGCAACTTCTTTATTGGAGGAGAAGTCCTGAACTCACTGAGCCTTCACTGAGCACCTGTTGTGTGGCAGGTGCCATGTGAGTGGGTATATGGAATTGAAACGTGGTTCCTGACTCACGGAGATGGTGATAAGAAGTGTGGTTGTAGTTTGAGGTGAGGAGTGTTTGGAGAGAGGGCTGCACGAGTGCTCTGGGGTGGGAGGGCCGTCTTTATCAGAGTGGAGGTCTGAGGGCTGCCCAGAGTGGGGGGTGCTAGAGCTGTGTCTAATAACAGGACAAGCAGTTAGCTAGCTATTAATCAGTGAAAGAATATTCTAGAAGAAGGAACACTGTGAAGGACCAAAAGGACGTGTGTGGAAATGGCACTACCAGAGCAAAACGTCAGTACTGATATTTTGGTACTTATTTTGAAAAATAACGGAAACTAGGAATTAGTACTAGTATTTCATTTTTTAAGTGTTAAGAATTTTTTAAAAATTACTAAACTAAATATTGGGTATTTCAAATAGAAAAACAATTTTTAAATACCCAGTAAAAATATAAATTGTAAAAATGAGTGTTAAATATCCATTATCATTTTATTTTTTTATTTATTTTTTTGTGTGTGAGGAAGATCGGCCCTGAGCTAACATCCAATGCTAATCCTCCTCTTTTTTGCTGAGGAAGATTGGCCCTGAGCTAACATCCATGCCCATCTTCCTCTACTTTATGTGGGACGCCACCACAGCATGGCTTGACAAGAGGTTCATTGGTGTGCACCCAGGATCCAAACCCGTGAACCCTGGGCAGCCGAAGTGGAGCTCGCGCACTTAACCGCTTGCGCCACTGGGCCGGGCCCTCCATTATCATTTTAATTAAGTGATTAGATGAGAAGAATAAGAGCGTTTCTCAAAAATATAAACTAAAGACTACATGAAAATGAAAATCTATTAGATCTTTTTGAAAGTATAGTCTTTAAAATAAGAGGCTTCCATGATTTCATTTAGCTGTGAATGTATTTTTGTGCAAGATTTTCTGTAGAAGTTTGTTTTTACCACATAAATTGGGAGAAAAATAAGGAAAATAACTATATGCTAGTTTCAGATATTTTTCTTCGGTTCAGTAATTTTTGAATAATCCCTCTTATTTGATAACTTAGAGGAGATCTTTTTAAATTCATTTAAGAATCTGCAATCTATTGATTGCAAGTTCTAGTTTTTTGTTTCAAAGAAAGCATTTCTGATTCGTCTCCGTCTTCTTTTTTTTGTTTTAGAATTTTTTTTTTTTTAATTAATTTATTTTTCCCCCAAAGCCCCGGTAGATAGTTGTATGTCATAGTTGCAGATCCTTCTAGTTGCTGTATGTGGGACACGGCCTCAGCATGGCCGGAGAAGTGGTGTGTCGGTGCGCGCCCGGGATCCAAACCCGGGCCACCAGCAGCGGAGGGCACGCACTTAACTGCTAAGCCACGGGGCCGGCCCTGTCTCCGTCTTCTTTGATTTTATCCTGTATATAGAGGTTCTGATACAGAGTTACCCATATAAAAATAAATGCTGTTATATCATATTCCATTTGTTTAGAAAGTATTGAAATAAAATAAAAATTATTCTTGCAATAGAAGCGTTAAAATACCATAGTGTATTGTAGAGTATGCATTAGTTTGTCCTTTCACATAATTATTCTCAAGACGTATTTCAGATTTTAGATTTTTTTTTTAAATAATGAGGCGATGATATTAGACCAACCTAAAACATTGGTATATAGACATTTAAAAATATCACAGAATACCAGCAACCGAAATTGCTATCACTAAGGTATGAGACTGTGGAAAATGCCTGGGGACAGAAGATGTGTACATGACTAGAGTATGTGTACAGTGGTAGCGGGCCAGTGAGGAGCCAGGTAACAAAGGGCCCTAAACACTAGGACAAGGAATTGAGCAGTATTCTGAAAAATTATAAGGAATCATGGAAAAATTTTAAGACATCAGATTTTCTTTTTAGGAAGAACATTTCAGTTGTAGATTGGAGGATGTTTTAAGAAGGTAGATAAGTTAAGAGGCTAAGAGTTGTAACCTCATCAAGAAATGACAGCTGATGGGCTGGACCGAGGCAATTGGAGTGGGACTGGTGAGGAGGCGATGGGTACATAGGTTAGTGGTTCTGAAAGTGTGGTCCCCAGATGAGCAGCATCCACATCACCTGGGAACTTGATAGAAATGTAAATTCTTGGTCCTCACCCCAGATCTACTGGATCAGAAACTGAGATCGAGGCCCAGCAATTGGTATTTCACTAGCCCTACAAGTGATTCTGATGCACAGTAAATTCTGAGAACTTCTGCTTTGAGATTAAGAGGTGAAATCAGTAGGACTTAGAGAATGTTAGATGGGGATGGTGAGTCAGTGATAGGAATCTCAGTAGGACCTCTGGTTTCCTGGCTTGTTCTTCAGGGTAGATGAGGGTACCCTTCACTCAGACAGAAAACAGAACATGTAGTAGGTTTGTGTAAACATAATGATGAATTTGGTTTTCAACATGTTAAATTTGGGGTGCTTATGAGAAATCCATGTAGAATTGTCCAGGAGGCTGCTGAGGAAACTTCAGCCAATTGCTTTAGGCTGGAAATAGAGGTTTTAGATAGAGTTGTCAGTTTGTAAGAGGTAGTTAAGGTAGTTCAGTTGATGGGCTTATTCCAGCATAGTGTCAAGAATGGAAAGAGTTGAGGGCCGGCCCCGTGGCTTAGCGGTTAAGTGCACGCACTCCGCCGCTGGCGGCCCGGGTTCGGATCCCGGGCGCACACCAACACACTGCTTCTCTGGCCATGCTGAGGCTGCGTCCCACATACAGCAACTAGAAGGATGTGCAGCTATGACACAACTATCCACTGGGGCTTTGGGGGGAAATAAATAAGTAATAAAATCTTTAAAAAAAAAACGAATGGAAAGAGTTGAGGTCTAAGAAGCAAGTCCGAGGAACACCAGGCTTGGGATAAAAAAGGCCAAGGATTTTGTAAAGCAAGTGACAACTGATTCCAAAAGATAGAGTTGCTACTGAATTAAGAGAGGAAGGTGGTCTTCAGCATCCAGTGCTGTAGAGACACCAAGTAAAATACGGGTGGAGAGGTGTCCCTCTAACTGGCTGTCTGCAAGTCAGTGGCGACACAGCATGGGCTTCAGTGAGGCCAGAAGGCAGGCTGCACCAGGCTAAACTGTGAGTGGGGAACTTCAGGTAGTTTGATGGACTAAACCTATGTTTGGTTGCTTCCTGAAACCATACTAAAATGACAATAAAAGGATTTTTTTTTAAAGCATAAACGTTTAAGGGCAAAGAAAATAGAAAGATGACAGAAAATTTTGGAAGTTGGAAAGCAGGTAAATAAGTGATAATTGACTTAGCTCACCTGAGAAAACTGAATCCTAAGCCCAAGAACTCTCAAAAGATGTGGGCATTGATGGCACTAGGTACTACTGGAAGTAGGGTGTAAAGGTGTAAGAAACAGGAAGATGGGTAGAGATTTTGTTTAAAAACCAGTGAAATCCTCAGATATCCTTTCCTATTCTGTGTAACTGGGCAACTTCTCATCCTCAACCTAGCAGAAGACTGGAGGTTTAATCTCTGGAAAGAATAAAACAGAGGAACATCTCATGTAAGAGACTAGGCACAGCTGAGGGCAGGGGCCATACTAAAAACAAGGCAACGGTCTCAGCCAGCTCGGGCTGCTGTGACAGAACACCACAGCCTGGGCGGGTAGCAAACAACAGACTTGTCTCTCACAGTTCTGGAGGCCGGAAGCCCAAGAAGAAGGCTCAGGCAGAGTCGGTGTCTGGTGAGGGCCCACTGCCTGCTTCGTAGACGGTGTCTCCTCCTCAGAGGAGACTGAGGTGAGACACCACCTCAATCACGTGGTGGAAGAGGCAAGGGGCTGTCTGGAGTCTCTTTAATAAGGACACTAATTCTATTCATGGGAGCTCCACCCTCATGACCTGATCACCTCCCAAAGGCCCCGCATCCAAATACAATCACATTAGGGGTTAGGATTTCAACATATGAATTTTATACACACAAAAACATGCACATACACACACCATGCACGCATACACACCTACTCTAGGTGGGAGATTGACAGATCCTTCTCTAGGGAATAGAACCAGCTTTAGCAGAAACACTGACGGTGACATCAGAGGTTTCTAAGGTAATTGGCCAATCAGATTACCCAGTGGAAAGAGCCTACTTCTTCAAACCCCACCCAAGTGCCCCGAGTTTCAGACATGTTTTTAGTGCTCCACTCTTAAATAGATTTGAGCCGTAAACTGGATCACCAGACATCAGAAAAGAGCCTCCAAGATGAAGGTTGGATATCAAAACAGCAGAAATGACCCAACCTGGAAGAAACAGTCTGTGCAGGGAGAGGAAAACATCTAGATATCTTAAATATATTCAGAGAATAAAAGAAGATAGTGCATCCTTGGAATAAAAGGATCGAAATATACATAAAAATAATTGGAGGCAAAATTAAGAGTATAAAAGAAAGAAAAAACCTCAATAGAATTGTTGGAAGGAAAAGTTGAGAAAATATCCAAAACGTAGAGCAAAAACAAAGATTGAAAAAAGGAAACAAGTAGTCAACCAATTTAAGAAGTTGAGCGTAGAGTTTCAGGAAGAGAAAACAGACGGGGAAATTTTTTTTGTAATCGTGAAAAATTACCCAGAACTGAATATATGAGTTTCCAGACTGAAATGCTCAGCCAAATGGATGAAAATAGACGTACAGTGAGTATGCTGTGGTGAAATTTTAGGAACACTGGAGACAAAGATCCTACAAGTTCCCAGAAAGAAGAAACGTCATCTGCAAAGGTCCAGGAATCAAAATGTCTTCAGATTATGCAACAGCAGCACCGTGGAGCTTTACCTTCAAAACTGAGGGGAAATGATTTCCAACTTAGAATTCCTAACCCAACCAAAGAATCAATAGAATAAAGGCATTTTCACGCATAAAAATTCTATCTACCACACAGCCTTTCTGAAGAAGCTCCTGGAGGACTGAATTACAGTAAGGTGATGAGCAAACCCAAGAATGAGGAGGGGAAGGCATGCCAAGTGTTCCTGAACATGTTGCTGGAATATTTCCATCATGGGCAGAGTGTTTAGGCTGGAGTTAGTGATGAAGACATAGAAAGCTAAGGAAATGGGGCGGGGGGACAAGGCAATTGTTAATTCTTTAATACTTAAAGCAACAGGTTGTGCAAGGGAGAAAAAGTAACCGTAATTTACTGCCCAGCCAGCTCAGCCACGTGTAGTGGAGTTTTCGTCGTCTTGTTAACGTCAGGGTGTGTATTGGAGGTAGGGAAATGTGTGAATGCGTGATAAGAAGGAGAGTGCTCAATTTTCAGCCTCCACAGTAAAAAGTCAGTTATAACGCCTGAAACTGAAAAAAGGAAGTAGAAGTCAGTAGGAGCTTATTATTTAGAGACACAGAGATAGGCACCAAAACAATCAGCTAAAAGATTTTTAAATAATTTCCTTTTGGGAGGAGGAGGTAGGGAGGTGGGGTGCTTTTTGGTAAGAAGCCTTATGTAACTATTGACTTAAACTCTGTGCCTGTGTGATAAACCTTCAGAATGAGTAGAGGGTGAAGGAAAGGACACCATCTGCATAGATGAGTCTCAAGAAGCGAGACTGGGAAGAGATAAGATGGTAGATGGGGGATGGTGTGGTGTCAAGGAGGGGAATTCGTTTTTTAAGTGCAAGAAATTTGAGCATGCTTACATGTTGAATGGAAAATAACAAAGAGAAGAGCGATCGAAGATACAGGTGAGGGGGTGGCTGGTTGATAGTAGAGTGGGAAGGTTTGGGACATGAGATAGAAGGAAACCAGGTTAGCTGCACATATAAGTGGTTAAGGAGAAAGTTCAGGTAGCTCCCACCCAATTATTTGATTTTATTTTTAGTGAAGTCATAAATATGATCATTCAGAGGGAGTGTGGCAAGTTTCGAACAGATGTAGAAGCTGACAACACAGGATCGCTGGGAGCACCAACCCAGTTGAAATTAACACCATGCTTTTAGTTGATGTGTACCTTTTCATCTAGCTGTCTAGGCGTGGGAGCAGAGAAGACAAATAGTTAGAGTCAAACACAGTTTACTAAATACTAATATGGACAGAAGTACAAGGGGAAATCATCCTGCCCGGTGGCCGAGTCCCCCCACGTGTGTGGCAGGCCATCGTCCGATCCTATAGTGGTGTCAGGTCTGCCCCTGGGCTGAACACCTGGGTTGACAGGGGACTTGGACACAT
The DNA here is from genome assembly GCF_057802395.1 of Ceratotherium simum simum. Taxonomy (NCBI): domain Eukaryota; kingdom Metazoa; phylum Chordata; class Mammalia; order Perissodactyla; family Rhinocerotidae; genus Ceratotherium; species Ceratotherium simum. The sequence goes on along the minus strand of NC_141931.1, from coordinate 27,520,221 downwards.
CTCGAGTCAGACTACTTGTGGTATAATGCTTTTCCTCAAGTCTCATCTTTGCCCTCAGTCCTGCCTAGTCACCCTGAGCCTCTGGGCTGTTAGGAATGTGGTGAACACTGAGACTGAAAGCCAGTTCCTTTGGATTTCCAGTGAATGGGTACAGTTAGAGCTGGCCTGAGATGAGACAGGCCAGGAGTTCCTCCAGACACTGCCCCAGACAGAGTATGACCTGATGTACCCTTTTCTGAGAGCCCTTTAAACACCTTCACCTTAGGCTGCGAGGGCTTCCAGAGCATTCGGAGGGGACCTCGCTTCCTGAACTCCTGAATTACACATTCTTCAAGACAGCCAGGTTGCTGTCCCTCACTCACCACCAGTGATTTCATATAATTTCTAGTGGCCTGGCCCTCTTCAGGTAAGTAGATGGAGAGAGATGGAGCTTCAAGCGTGAATGTCTAACTTCTTCCTAACTCCATTTGATGTCTCTGCACAGTCTCAGACTTAACGTGTCCAAAATGCAGCTGTTGATTTCTTCCCTCACCCCCAACCGGTTCCTCCCCTTGCCCTTCTCCACCTCAGTAAGTGGCACCACCACGCAAGTTCTTTTTTTTTTTTTTTAATTAATTTATTTATTTTTTTCCCCCAAAGCCCCAGTAGATAGTTGTACGTCGCAGCTGCACAACCTTCTAGTTGCTGTATGTGGGACGTGGCCTCAGCATGGCTGGAGAAGCGGTGCGTCGGTGCGCGCCCGGGATCCGAACCCGGGCCGCCAGCAGCGGAGCACGCGCACTTAACCGCTAAGCCACGGGGCCGGCCCCCACGCAAGTGCTTTTGACTTGATCTCTAAATATCTTGAATCCAACCTTTTCCCTGCATTATCTTGCCTCTTAGACCAGGTGTCTATTTCATTTCACCTGGCCTATGGCCACATCCTTCGGTTGCTTGGTGCTTTCCTCTGGCCCATCTTTTCCACTCCATGGGGAAGGATTTGCAATCTTAAAACAAAGACTAAATTATGTCACCCTCCTGCTTTAAAACCCTTCAGGAGTTTCTTACTGCAATTAGAATGTTTGTCTAACTTGGACTGCAGGCAGAAAACGACCTGTTTTCCTCTCTGCCTTCCCCAGAAGCCCATCTTTTAAAGGACCTTACTGAGGGCCCCAAGAGGTAGCCAATACAACATCAACATCCTGGATGTTTTTTTTCTTTTTTAAAAGTCCAATTCAATGGTTCTCGATTTTTTTAAGTAATCATTTTCCTAATATTACATTTTCCTAATCTGGTAAAACAAGTAACATTTTAATCAGTTGTTTCACAACTACATAAGGAAGGTCACTGGCTTCCTAGCCTACAGTAGTAGGGACCTTACTCTCCTCTGTCTACCTCCTCTGCTCAGCCAGTTTAGGGTCTGTTACAATATCCCCACTTTCTGTTACCAAATTCAGCATCAGGACATTTGGGGCTGTGAGTAACCCAAAACAAAAAGTCTAAAGGGCATTGAACAGAACATGTTATGATTTCACGTAGGAGGACGGAGGAGGGCAGGCTGCAGGGGTGGCGACCTCAGCTGCTCAGCGTTGTTGTTAAGCAGCCAGGTTCTTCTGCCTCCCTCTGCCATCGCTAGTGTTGGCTTTGCCCCAGGCTGGCTTCTCTGCAACGAGCTATTTGCAGCAGTTCCGGGCAGTGTGTCCAGATGCAGGAGTGCCAGAGAGAAGATAGCCTTTCTTCTGTGTCTCTTAGGAGCAAGGAAACATTTCCCAGAAGCTTCCGTGGCTGACCCCACATCTCAGTGATAAGAATTGTGTCACTTGCCCATTCCTAAACCAATCACAAGCAAGGAGGATGGCTTAAAATAATCAGGATTTCCTTTCCTGGAGCTTGGGATGAGGTCAGCTTCCTTTAATGCATGTGGCTGTGTGGAAGAGAATACTTAAAAAGTGAGGACTCATGAGAAGGAAGGAGAGGGGCAGGCAGCCACCAGTACCAGATTATCCAGTATGTAAATGGATCTCATTTAGGACATGAATTTAGTATTAAGTGTCTCCTCCGTGGTAGGCACACTTAGGACTTTATGTCCATTGTTTCGTTTAGTCCTCACAACAAATCTGGAGAAGCGGATGATGGAACAAGATTTGGAGTGATCGGCCCGGACTACTATGCTCGGTAGCACATGGGGCAGAGCTTGGATTAAAACTCAGATGCAATCCCCAAACCAGTGGTATTTCCACTACCACCATGTGAACAGCTGGAACTAGAACGCTTCAAAAAAAACCCACATTTGTTAAAAACAGAAAGCATAGACGGCTTTCAGATATCCTTAGCCATGGGATTCTTCAAACCAAATTTTACTCCTGATTACGGAATATGGCTGCTGTAATTAGGACTGGGGGTGCTAATGAGGATTCTTTCCGAGCTCTCCCCCGGGTAACCTCCAAGGTGCTTCTGGATCTTCTAAGGCTTCTTGGAACACACTGAAGACAGCAGCAGCCACACGCAGCCCAGGCGGCCCTGGACCACTTGGTATTAGAGCAACTTACGTGGCCTCTGGATCTCATTTATCTCAAAGGGGATTTTGAAGAGTACACGCTTATTTTGTAATTAGTGCTTTTGGTTCTCTGCCCAGAAGAAGTGACAAAACAGTCCTGGAAAGATGACCATCTAAGTTCATGGTGATGACATCTACCATAAGGGAACATTGGGTAGAGCCAGGGACTTGGGGCAAGACCCTAAGATTCTGCTGATTCCATTCAGTCCCTGCAAGACCTTTGCTCTTTAAAGCTGCTTCTGTTTCCATTTGTTTGACATATAGTCACTGAGCAATCCTCCAGAACCAAACTAATGTTATATATAACCCCAGGGGGTTATAAGAGAAGTATGATGCTTCCCCATCTGATTTCTGCCTGATGTGTTAGCCCTATAAATAGCCTGTCATTCCAGCCGCCTTGCTTGCTTTTCTGAACTTGTCACTTGCTTTCCTGTCCGTGTCTTTGCCTGCATAGTTCCCTTGTTTAGAATCCTCCTTGCCTGTTTCTATTTATTTAAATCACACCCATCCTTCAACTGAAGTCCCATTACATCTAAAGTGCTCCTCAGCTATCCAGGCCTTTTAATGATTTGTTCCTTTCCTCAACTTGTGTAGCATTACTGTCTTCACAACTCATGTGGCAGGTATATCTACTAACTTGTGGTATGAGGTGTTTGCTTTGCCTTGTTTTGATCCATCTTCCTTTTTTTTTTTTTTTTTTTGACCAGGCTGTAAGCACCTCGAGGATAAGTACCAGCTCTTCAATTACCAGCTGGTGTCTGGAGAGAGAGAGAAGAGAGACACATGTTTATAAAGCACTTTCAAATATCTCATTTGCTTATCACCTTTGTGGGAACGACAATACGTGTGCTGTTATCCCCACTTTAAAGACAGAATGTCAGTCCGTACAGCTTAAGAGATTCTCCCAGGGTGACAGGCCAGCAAATGGCAGAGGGAAAGCTTGGTACTCAGGCTTTCTAAGTCCTGTGCTTTTCCGCTTTATTAAGGTGGTATTAGGCAAACACCTCATTTGTAGGACACATGATAAATATTACAGGAGCTCAGAGGCAGGCGCTGTTATACATTGGAGTAGTTATTGAAGGCTCCTTGGAGAGGCTGGACATCGAGCTGGCTCTTGGAAGGGAGATGGGATGTAGAGAGATGACAAAGGAATGACAGATGGTTTGACCTTGACCAATGTCCCTGACCTGTGAGGAGACAGTAGGAAGATTCCTGGGAAGCAATGGGGAGTGAGGTGAGAGAGGCAGCATGGAGCAAGGTCCTGGACGGCCTCTGTGGGAGCTGTCATTCCAGTTGAATAGGCTGCATTATGTGATCCTAAGAGTCTGGCTAGGATACTTAGTGAAGCTCTCTTCCCATGCAGACCAGGAGGAGAACAGGCTGCCTCTTAAAAGATGACTCCTTGGCCAAGGAGGTAATGTTACCTTGAAGCAGATGAGGAGCAGCGTTATCAGACAGAACAGGGGGCTGCTTCTGAGGACAAGGGAGGGTAAGTGGCAGGGGGCAGGTGGGATACTCATGAGCCCTCCAAATGGTCCCCTATATCTCCACTCCAATATTGGGGCCTCATCCTTACCCAGTCAGTGCTCTGTTTTTCAGCTACGAAACCTGATGGGCTGTAAATTCAGCTGATGTTATTCAAGAGCTTGAAGACAGATTTTTAATTAGCTTTCCAGGTCTCTTGGCCTTGCTTTTCGAAGGGATGAAATTCAGCATGGTTATAGAAGTCTCTAGGTTTCAGCCTGTGGCTTTCATTAAGTCTGTAGGGATCTGAGTTTGTTAAATTCTCTTTTGTAAGTTATTCAATGCCGTTAATAGTAGCCACCCTTCTATGGCCTTGGATTTCACTACCCATAATACTTTAGGTTGGCAGGGATGCAGTCCCCCAGAGCTGGGCCTTCAGTGGGCCTGTCATTCCAGGTGACTTCTGGGGAACTACCTTACTGCGTGCCGTGGGCTGCTTGAGTCCCCTCTCAGAGTATTAGCAGAACTTTCACTATTGTCTACCCTTTCTAAGGCAGATAACCAACTGCAGATATTCCTTATTTCCCAACTTCTCTGTAATTTGCAATACCCACTCCTAGTACTGAATTCTGTTTTGGTTAGGAACTTCTCAGTGACAAGTAATGAAAACTGAATCTGTTAGAAGGAAAAAAGAAACCATAGTAGAAGAATGTTGGGGGCTCATAGAATCACGGGAGGTTGGAGGATTATGTTTGGAAAATGGATAGAAACCAAGACAGTCTGAAGAGCCAAGAAACAGACAGCATGACAGCCATTTTGATGCTTCTGCAACATTGCTGGGCGCTGCTCTATGAATTCTGTTGTGCTCATTCCTTCCATATTCAGCAGCTTCTGGGCACTAACTAAGTGAAGGTGTCTGATGGGCCTCACCGGGTCAGCGGCCCACACCCTGGTGGAAGCAGGGAGAGGGGAGATCGACCTCTGCATTAGTGGGTGGTGAGGCACTTCAACCCAATGGCGGGTCCCCAAAATTGGAGAAGAGGGAGTGTTGCATCCCAGGTAGCTAAAAAACAAAAGTAGAATGGGTGGATTTTAAACAGGCCCTTAGGGGAAAAAAGTGTGAACCAGAATTCCCACATAAATATAGTGCCGTATATTCTGGAAAAATAGTCAGTCTCACGTTGAAGTCCTGATACATTCCAGGCTCTGAGGTGTTGGAGATACTATGAATCAGGGTGGTCTTGTCTTCAAAGAGCACAGGCTTGTGGGAAAACAAGTAAACTCAAGATTGTCAGCTGTGTTCTTGAAATTCTTAGGCCAGGATGTGGCAGTCTCAGCTCATGGTAAAGGGTCCTTTATGAAGAAAGTGGATTGGGCAATTAGAAACATGGAGAGACCCTTCAGTGTTTCTTTTTGGTCCCTGTTCTCCTACTCGCTAATGTCTAGAAGAGGGTTTAAAAAGAGAAAAGTAAAAGTCTTATTTCTTGATCAAGGAAAATCAAGGCAAAAATAATAAGGATGAAGAGCAATCAGTTATCTTCATGGCACATGTTGTGAAGGACAGGAAATGAGAGAGGAGGGAAAAATGTGAATTATGTGGATTTGTAGCCAGCTGACCGAAGTCATCTGGGCCAAAGAAAGTTGTAGAACTTTCAAATCCTTTTGAGTCCTATATACTTTTTCCACTAAAAAATAAAAAGATTGGCTCTTCTCAGTACCTTGCAGATCATTCTGTTCATTCATCCAACATTTATTGGCATTTACTCAGAGCCAAAGACTGAAAGATAAATTACGCTTCTCTGATGGCCCTGGAAAGTACCGTGGTAGATCATCTCCAAAGACGGTTTCCATCGATTCCTTCCTCCCTTTTGTCATTCCCATTTGCCTTGAATCTCCCTGGTGTGGTGACTTGCTTTGACCAATAAAATGCAACAGAAATGATATGTGCCAGTTCCTACCCTAGCCTTTAAGGGTGCTGGCAGTTTCTTCTTTCAGTCACCATGTAAGCAGGCTGACTATCCCAAGACCATTATGCTGTGCAGAAACCCAAGCCAGCCACATAGAAAGGCTCCTGTAGAGGAGAGCTGAGGCACCAGACGAGCGGGTGAAGCCTTCTTAGACCTTCCGGCTCAGCCCAACCACTAGCTGAATGCAGCCAAGTGAGTGACCCTAGTTGATGCCACCTAAAGTAGAACTACCTGGCTGAGTGCACTTGGCCCCCAGAGATAATAAACGGTGGTTGGAAGCTGCTGTGTTGGGGTGGTTTGTTTTGCAGCAACAGATAACTGGAGCGGGTAACATCATACCAGGTCAGTCAGCAGGACTCTTCCCAGGTTGGCTGAATCGAGGCTTTTGGGTAGACTGGGGGAAAGTGGTGATTCTGGAGAACTCTGGCAGGCAGCCTACTGGTAGAGGATGGGGGGAGGGTTTAGAAAGGGGGCTCTGATGCGACGGAAGAGGTGCACCTCAGATCCCTATGTCCTGCCCTTCCAGCGTAGGTGGTTAGTGTTCTCCATGCACTCCTCCTCACTTCCAGGATACATCGTGTCCTCCCAAGCCAAACCCTCTGAGCATCAGTCAGTTACTACTTGTGTGTGAAAATAGGGGACAGATGTAGAACTTGAGGCAGTGCTTGGAACTATCAAAGAAGGATGGGGACATGGGAGGCAGAAAGACAAGTGGTGGAGTGCCCCCAAACATCACTCCTTTATAGCTTTGCCTGAGAACTGGCTACCCTGTCTCAGAAAACTTTGCCATACTTTGGCTAGGAATATTTTAATTTATTAATCTAGCATCTGTTAATCATCTTCAGGGCACTGCATCAGTCTCTGAGAATTCAAAGATGAAAACACAGTTCTTACTTTCAAGATGTTCATCACTGCTTGATGGATAAATTCTGGGGCCATGGTATGTTTTGACATTGTAGAGGTTACTTACACATTTCCCTAGAAAGACTACACTACCTGGTGAGAGAATTCATTTTACCCCTTTAGTTCTTTTAAAAAAAGTCCTGATCCATGGCTCCATTAATCAATCTCTATCTATCTATCTATCTATCTATCTATCTATCTATCTATCTATCTATCTATCTATCCATCCATCCATCCATCCATCCATCCATCCATCCATCCATCCATCCATCCATCTATCCATCCACCCCACCTGCCTTGGTCTTTCAGACCTCAACTCCACCCAACCCTGCTTGTTTCCATGTCTAGACCTAATTTTTGTTGTGTAATTTACCAAGCTTGAACTTGGTTGATGCCTGATGGATCAGACGACTTCTGTGATAGACCTGAACCAGGTGATTCCACAGCTCCAAAATGGACCCCAGAGGTCATCATATCATTTACTTTTCCAAAGATGATGGTGAATCTGAACCACAAATCCATGAACTAGCACTATGATTTAGCCCTCTTTGACCCAATAGAAACTGTTCAAAATTCTGGTTCCACTGAACATCTGCCCAATTTTTTCTGTAAGTTGTGTTTTTCATCAAATTAGTTTTAAAAATAACAAGGATCAAACTCTTAAAACTTTTTATAAAGAACAAACTGGATCCAGTTAATGGTAAACTCTAGAAACTTAGGGGCAAGAAGCTGAAGAGAGAAGCAAAAAGTTTAAAAAAATCAGGCAGGTTCAGGATAGTCAAGTAATTAAGGCCAATAGTAAATAAAACGGCTCAGCTCATGTGTTAGCAATGAGTTTTTCTACTTGTTGAAAGAGACATTTGCAGATAGTGAAATGATGTGGCTCTAAAATTCCCAACATCAGCCATTTTCAATTCCTACCCTTCCTTCGCTTTTGATGAAACCATCTAAATTGACAACATGGAAAAGTTAATAAGGAATGGCACTTGGAGAGCTTCTGGCAGCATGTGAATCAGTTGCTATGACTATGCCCCACCGCCCAAATTCTTGTGATGATGACGACCTGGCTGTGTGATGGGGCAGTCAATAGCTGGTTTATTTATAGTCAGGACTGCTCTGCTTCTACTCACCCCCCCATCCCGAATTCTGTTCAGACTCTGGCATTAATTGAGCCATGTGGCCTTGAGCAAGTCAACTTTTCTAGGCCTCCATTTTCTTATCTATAAAATGAGGAGATGGGATTAGGCCCATGATTTTAGAAGCGAATGTTATAAACAGCAGAGATAGAAAGAACAATGCAGGGAAAGAGACAGTGTAGGTACCAGGCGTACCTGGCCCATAACCTGCCACTTGCTGCTTCTCACATGGAAATCCTATTAGAAATTCTCCAAAACTGTGATCTGATCCAGCTTTAGGCTAGATTTTTTTTCTCCCTTTAGAAAGAAAAGCTGAGCTCAACCATTTGGGACTCTACATTCCTGCTATTCTCTTTTTTTCTTTGTGGTACATTTCTCCTCAGTGATTCTTTTAGTGCACTTTTTTATATTGAAAATAGACATTTTATTTTGTTTATACGAGGCACAATTTCAAAACACAAATCATATGTAATACGTAGATATAATAGACAAGGAAGTATAAATATAAATGGGCATATATGGAAAATGTCACTGAGTTCAGTGTTCTTTCTGAATCCTTAAATCAAGAGGATTCACTGGGCACCATATCTCTTTGCTCCCTTTCAACGCATGCAGAGCACCTAATTGGAGAAGCGTTTTTAGGAGCTGAAATGCTGGTGTCATCCTTGTAGATGTCTCCCAAGCCAGGAGGAGCCTCGTAATTCACTTAGAGCCTCAGGTATATTTCTTTTCTTTGTAAACTGCAATCAGGATGAGGGGTGGAAGAGATAGTCAAGCTGAGAAGCTATCCTGAATCGATGTCATAATGAAATAAAAGCCCTGATGGGAAGACCTGAGGCCTTCAGCCTCTTCCGGGAAAGCTTCAACTGCTGAGACTTTGGGAACTCGGCCCTGCACCTGTGGCAGGCAGGGCAGGGAAGGCAGCGAGCTTCCATCCTGAGCCTGGAGAGCTGACTCATACAGGTGGTGCCCAGGCTGGGCACAGTGGATAAAATGATGCCAGGACGTTTAATCATCCTGGTGGTCTGTTCCCTGGCGCCCAGCTCTTTGAGTCCTTTCTAGGTCCTCTGGCTAGAGCAGGCTTGGTGCCTTCGCCCCAGCCTTTGCTGGCCTCAGTTGTCACCCGGAGCTTCCTAGGTCGTGTGGGTAGTTTTCTGTGTCCTCCTCTCTGCCGCTGGTTCCCCCGGCCATTGGTATATCTTCCATGTTTTCCATTTCAACATTGGCTCTCCGGGAAGTACGCCTGTAAAGCAGATAATGCACAGGTTTTGAAAGGGGAGCAAGTGGCCTTCAAATTGAGTGAACAGATAGTTGCTGTTGAACATTCAGATGCAGAAAACCTAGACTGCCTCCATTCACAGAAAGTGCTTAAATCCTATTTTAATGTTTTTAACCCCCTCATCCACCAAAGATTTACCAGTGCTGTCGGAGCGACTTCCCCCACCTTGCCAACCCTCTGCTAGAAGCAGTGGTTCAAATGGTGAGAACAAGAAAGGAGAGAGTAACTAGGAGCCTGGCTAAGCTGGGCGTGATAATCTTGATAAAAATGAGGTAATATTTATAAAGGTTTTCAAATAGTTCTTGGGACTTAGTCAGTGTTAAATCAATAAACAAATATATCAATCAGTTTCTGAATAGCCCAGAGTAGGGGAGGCAGAACATCTTATTCCATGTTTCCCTGTCTGTCGTTGAACGACATGTTTTTTAGGCCCTGAGTGTCTGGCTCAGTGGTTTCTTCCACGGATTATTTAATCCACCTCCTGAGGGTCAGCAGCTTTTTACGACATTTTAAAGCAAGCACTTTGGGCCGGCCCCGTGGCTTAGCGGTTAAGTGCACGCGCTCTGCTGCTGGCGGCCTGGGTTCGGATCCCGGGCGCGCACCGACGCACCACTTCTCCGTTCATGCTGAGGCCGCGTCCCACATACAGCAACTAGAAGGATGTGCAGCTATGACATACAACTATCTACTGGGGCTTTGGGGGAAAAATAAATAAAGTGGGCACTTTGAGTTCCTTGGAGTGAGAGCCAAACTATAAGTCAGGACTTAGGCCAGTTTATCAAAAATAATTTGCTAAAAGCCAATTTGTTGAAAGACAAATCTACCTAATAACCTGTTTGCAAAAAATCAGTCTATGGCCAGAATCAATTCACCAAGTGACCAAATACTCACACTTATCAGGTTTACCAATTCTTCTTAAAGATATATTTATGAATATTTCTTTAACATAGTCAGTAAATATTGATATTTTCCTCTTATGAGCATATTTATTGGCCATATATACCAAATTGACAAATTCTTTCTAAGAATATATTTTTAACATATTATTCTTTAGAAAGATTTTTGTATATTCTTTTTTAATATGGTCAATGAATACAGTTAGTCATTATAATGTCTTAAGAATATAGCTCCAAAATCATTATTTTATGTGGAAGTTATTCAGTTATAATGATATTTTAAAAATCATTTTCTATTTTGCCAACATTTTGGCATTTTTTGGATTGTTTTGATAATTTTTGAGTAATATATCAATCTTAGTTTGTGAATTTCTCAACTATTTATGAGGCTCATGGCATTTCTTATTCTTTGGGATAGTAGTAACAGCTTTTGAAGATTTATGTCATTTTTTGGATGACTGTTTTTCATTTTGGCTTTACAGTAGCATTTCATGGAATGTTCGTTTTGTCAAAGTTAGGCTGGAAGGATGGTATAATCTTTATACTGATACTTAGAAAAGATATTTTATAACTAGTAACTAAAAGTTTAGTTTCAACAAATCTGATATCCACTCATTGTATGATGCTGAGGAAGGATCCAGAACAATCATATCAATATGGAATGCTGAAATACTGGTTACTAATTGATAGAAGTGCAAAATTAAGGCTAATATGCCATTTGAGGCTTTAGTGAAAGTGACAAAAATGCCTAAAGATGAGAAAAATAAGCCCTGAAATTTCAGCAAGTAGCAGAAACAATCTTGTCACAAATGCTGAAATGTAGAATTTCAATTATTAGAAATACAAAAGGAAGGCCGACATGAATGAATATATTTATAAGAAAGGATGTCCGTATTTAATGAGTACATTCAAGAAGAATATATTCATGAATATATCATAAGAATTGATACAAATCGCATATCCATCAAACTGGTCATTTGGCCCATTCCTTCTCTCTGAATTGGCTTTTGGTAAACTGGCCCTGTGTCATCAGCTGGGTTCTTGCTGCCCCGTTTCTGACTGTGGCCTGCAAAATGCTTTGGAAAGAGAAGGGCTCCATAGGACTGGCTCAGTGACTGCTCAGCTCTGACACTCCTTTTGGCCGATATAGAAGGGGGCCACTGTGAGAGTCTGTAGCCAGGAAAGAGATTCTTCCTTTGAGAGGGCAGGCCTGGAATCATCCTGGTGCAGCTCCTTTCTTAGAGGGAAGGAAGACTCTTGTCCAATGAGGTTCTCCCCGGCTACTCACCTTAATACTTTGTAATATACCAGAAGAAGCACGACACATACTCCAAAAAGCAGGGTGACAGGTATGGAGACGGCCACTGTGGAAGAACAGAACTAAGCTGGCATCATGCTAAAAGTCTAGGTAGCAGATTCATTTCTAAGAATCTGAAAATTCTTTACAATTTACATTCCTGCAGAGAGATCCAGATGCTTGCCCAACCAGCTTACTGTTATTAACATGTCTTGAGGTCCATGCCATTCAGTCTATTCTATCTCTGGGCTAAAAGTCCACTCCTTTCCCACTAATGCTGCCAGTTCAAATTGTCCCCATTCGTGTTATCACACATTCCACGCTCCTAATCCTCGTCCTTCCTGAGCACAGTGACACAGAAGATGGCACAGGGACAGGAGTGAGTCAGGAGGGGAAAGTAAGGGGCTCAGAGATGAGAAGCCGGGTGGAAGTGTGAGGACGAGGAGGCCAGTACTTCAGGAGATGAAATGCCTGCGGCTAAGTCCAAAGTCAAGAAAATAGACAGGGCAAGTGTCCTCCTCAGCGGTCCCCTGGCACAGCTTCTTCCTTTCCCTCAACTGCACAGAATCCTGATTGAGAAACAATAGCGTACAGTGCCATTTTCCTCCCAATTTCATCATCATCATTTATTTATTTGCAACTTTTAATGGCAGAGGAAGAGCGGTAAGGAGAAAGAAGAGGTGTTATAAGAGAGATGTTGCAGAGAAGAGGAGAATAAGGTAACGGCTTAGGAAAAGGAAAACACGTGTTCCGACTGAGTGGAAAGGAACAGCATGGAGTGGTGGGAGGACTGGAGGGTGGAAGGCCAGCAGGCATGGCGGTATTTCAGATTTATCGGACAGGATAGGAAGAGTGGGACCTTCATGTGGAAGCAAGAGGGCTTAGCCCGAGGGCAGGGTGAACATAACTATTTTTAAAACACTTGCGTCAATAATAAGCTCCAGGCAGATTTGGCCAATTTGCCTTAATATTGTGGAGTCCCCCTGCAAAAATCACCTACCTGCCTACATGCAAGATGACAACCCAGAACATCTGGGGAGCAGTAGTCTCATTGTGGACCCAGAGTCACATATGCCTTCTAGACTGTTAAGCTTTTCAGACCTGCGCCTGTACAACCAGCACAAGACCTGGTATGTAAGGATAAATCTCCTGTGGGCTGGCCTTCAGAATACACCTCTGTTGAAAACCAGCTAAACATAAAGATGTGGGGAAACGCCCAGGTTCTCTGCTGGTAGGAGTGTAAATGGGTACAGTTTTTCTCAAGTGCAATTGACAACAAAAAAGCTTTAGAGAAGACCATACCCATGACCATCTAATTCCACTTCTGGGAATTTATTCTAAGGAAAGGAGAAAATAGATACAGGAGTATTCACTGAAGTATTGTTTAAAATAATTTTTAAAATGTTAATCTAAATCTCTTATCAATAGAAAATAAGTCACATAAAATGTGGTACGCCCATGTAATGGAATACTATTCAGCTTTTAAAAACTATGAGATGAATCTATGTTTATTAACATGGAAAGACGTCTACAATATCTTAAGTGAAAAAAGCTGGTTGAGATAAAAGTGAACCAAAAATAATCTCCAGTAAGCCATGTGTGTGTCCACACGCACAGAAAAGTCTTGAAGAATATATAGCAAAGTATTAATGGTGGGATTGTAGATAACCTTTATTTTCTTTTTCAAAAAAGTTTGGTAGTTTTGCAATGATACTGTAATCAGAAGAAACTGTGAAATTATAAAAACAAAACTACCTGCACCTGAATAAATAAAAATAAGCATAGAAAACTTGTTCCAAAAGAAGTAACAGAAAACATGGGAAATTAGTGAAATATGTTTTGAGTTTTCAGACTTAACATTAATCATCACTATGACTAAAAAAACAGAAATTTTTTTTTGGCAGAGATGTTGTATCCTATGGTAAACTCTTTCTTCACATTGAGTAATCAGCTTGGCATGCACTTAGCGTTCATGGAGAGATTTATCGGAAAAGGCAAGTTAATGTAAACTATACTTTTACTTTCACCATGCTTCTTCCTGTTTCCTTTTAAGAAGAATAAAAACTGCAGACTCAAACTCAAGTGAGAAGAGGGCTCCTGAGCCAATGATATAAACAAAGCAATTTGAGTTCAGTGACTTAAACTCAGACCCCTGGCCTCTGCCTCAATTATATCCAGGCAAATTTAGTAAAGAAATTGAAACCAGGATCACTAAAAAAATGGGTTAACATATCAAGTGCCAAGCTCTCCACCCTTTTCTGTTTCCTAGAAGGTGCCTAGATTGGAGAAAAAGGAAGAGAAAGAAATTTGGTGAGATAGACGAGGAGAGTAGGATTAGAGTCTGGGAGAGGGAGGAGGAAAAGTGGATTATTGCACAGGAGGCCAGAACAGCCAGTAGCTCCCCGCCTAGACTTCCACCCCCACCTAGACTTCCACCTACAGGGCATGTTGGGTCTAAGGCGGAGAAGGTGGCCTAGACAGCCAGTAGCCGCTGTTCGATGTGGGTGATGAAAATGTCCTCTGAAATAAATATACAGGGATTCGCCATTCCTTAGCAATACTCGCAAACTAGGTCAGTCAGGGGTGTAATATTTCCGATGTCACCGTTCAGGGTGCGTGTATGCCTGTATCCGATGAAGGCAGTTTGAAGTAAGAGCATCAATTCATATTCCTGGGCAGTGGCTTCTTTTCTATCTCTTACTGTATCAAGCACACAGTAAGTGGTGGGTTCAGAGTAGGTACTCAATAAATACTTAATTAATGGAATTAAACCCTTAACATTCCGTAAGTTGAAATACATTTAAAGTGCCATTTGCTTTTTAAGGAGAAATCTGCATTTCATTGCAGCTTAGGACCACACCTGGCACAGAGTAGGAACTCAATTTATATTGAATGAACAGATGAATGATATAATATAGAGGTGGCTCCTGTTAAAGGCTGAGCATATCGACTGCAGCAAGTTTATTTCAGATATGAAAGTTGAGAGGAATAATGCTGTCTGAAAAATACACTCCTCACTCCTAGTGTATGAAATGAATGTGGCAGTGTAAACACTGCCGTAGGTGACGTTCTAACCTTTTATTTTACAGTCAGGAGTCTTCAAGAATAGCCTAGTCAAGGATCAGAGACCAGATATTGGAATAATTGAATAAAGTTTTGATAAAAAGGGCTGCCAAGTGAGGCTATAGACATTTAAGATAATGAAATGATGAATCACACTTCCTAAACGTTTATTAAAATGTTAAAGCCCTCTATGTTATTCATTTGCTCACTCTTTTAATATTTATTGAGCATATACTGCTGAGCATTTACCATTTTCTGTTGAACTAAAAAAACCAACTTTTGAAAGTTGTGGTAATCATTTATATAACTTATTTAAAAAAACAAATTATGATATTCATGGTATCAATGGGCTGATTAAAACATTCAGTTAATTAACATTTACTGATCAACCCCTATGGTAAAGCATTGTTTATATTTTCTTATAAAGATGATCAACTGATTGCTTATTCATGCAGAAATGGCAACACCCACCAATGGCAGTGAGCGTCTCTGCCACTTGTTCCTCACAGGGGCATACTCTTGGGCCTTAGGCAGCTGGTATTATATATGACATACTTTGAAGGTGCTATCACTCAGTGTTTTTATGATTCTGTTTTTTTTTTTTTTTTGGTGAGGAAGATTAGCCCTGAGCTAACATTTGTTGCCAATCCTCCTCTTTTTGCTGAGGAAGATTGGCCCTGGGCTAACATCCGTGCCCATCTTCCTCTACTTTATATGGGACGCCTGCCACAGCATGGCTTGATAAGCGGTGCGTAGGTCCTCGCCCAGGATCCGAACCTGCAAACGTCCGGCCACTGAAGTGGAGCGCACCAACTTAACCACTACACCACTGGGCTGGCCCCCTCACTAAGTGTTTTTAGAAAACTAGCATGATTTTAATTTTAGCTTACACCTTCTTAGCAGATAAAGCTTAAATAATATATGATGAAATATATCTCGTTTTCATCTCTTTGATGACTATTACTTGGTCTATCTTATAGTTAGTCATTAACATGTGTATCTTTATGTTTAATCAGCCTGAAAGAAGGAAATCTTATTAATGCAACATGAAAGATTTAAAAGTTTTTTTCTCTTAATCTCTGTATTTCCACATTTCCCTGCACAGAGCTATCTTTGTCTATTGTAGGTGTTCAGTTAATGTCGATTATATTACATTTCAGAATTTGGGAGAGTTTCTGATATTTTGATCCAGTGAAAGTCATGAACTTGGAAAAACATATTACAGATTACAACCTATAATAAAATAGTTGCTTGAAAATCTATGTAGAAAAAATGGCCCCCAAATTTTATGGGTAGGATTTTATCCTACAGATATACTTGCATACATGCAAAATGATATCACGTTTTCCAATTGATCATTGTTTGTAATTTAGCCAAAGAATGTAAGCAATCACATGTCCAAATAGGGAGTTGGCTACATAAATTGTGGCAAATCCATACAATGGAGTATTTTGTAGCTGTTAAAAAGAAAGAGGTGGTTTTTATGTATCCATATGGAAGGTTCTCCAAGATATACCATTAAGTGAAAACATTAAGTGAGAACAGTGAAAATAAAATACCTAACTATCCAGCATCCTGTATCCTTTATATGCAATTTACAGATTGACTCTTTCTGAAGGGATACACAGAAATCTGGTAGCAGGAGTTGCTTCCTTCCTGTGAGGGGATTTTCAGTCAGAGATGGGGCTTTTTACCATATATCCTTTTGTAACTTTTAATTTTTAAACCCTGTCCAAATATTACCAATTAAAAAAATGAATAAAAATTTTAAAACTTTGTAGAAAGATCAATGTAGTATGACATAGGGAGAAAAATTAGGTTGGCTACTTTATTTACTGGCCACCTCTTAAATCATAAACATATTTTTGTTTCAATGTCCTTGTCATTAAATGCCACAGTTTTTCCATGAAAATACTCTCCAGAGAGCCTTTTAAAAATGTCTTGCCTTTGCACATATGTTTTGATAGTTTTTAAAACCATTCTAATCAACTAACTGCTGAAATGATCACAGCCACTTGCTTTTTCTCCAGATGACACTTGATGCAGATAAAATATAACCACAAAAATATGAATGATTCCCTAGCAGAAAAACTTGTCAATAGAAAGCAGAAACAATTTTTGCCCCATTGAAAATTTGTCAGATGAAAGTATTAGATTCTTTCTTCCTACTTGCATTTCTCTCTCCCTGCTTCTGTTTCCCATCTTTCTCCTTTTCTCTTCTCTTCTCTCTCCTTCCTCCCCTCATCTTTTTCTTTTATTCTTCCAAATATGTTTCCATTTTCCTCTTCACATTCACTAGGACATTCTCTTTCTTTCTCTCCTGCCTTAATGTTGTGTGCGTGTTCTGTAAAAAGAAGCCTTTTATTCTGAGAAATTGGAACAGTCTTGCTGGAAAGTACATGTTGCCAACACCCCGTGAAAGGTTCCTGCAGCTTATGGCAGAAGAACAATGTCATTTTAATGACAGCAGCACTCGTGTTGACAGTCCTGGACAGAAGTCTAGCCTGCGCAGTAGCATTGGATAGCTGAATGAGGAGGCCCTTTTTGTGCTGTGTCAACTGTCTGCTTTCCACAGCTGCAGCCTGACAGTGAGAAGCTATTGATGTTAAGATAAACAGTCATGTTAGAATTCCATAGATAGTGATCATGTAACTTAGTATCTAAACAGACACTTTTCAGAGTGAACAGGGATGCTGTTAGTGACTATGCTGGGACAGCAGGCATAAACTGGGACTGTTCAGCATCCTGGGACTGAGGTCCCCAGAGCATAAACATGGCCAGGACAAAGAAAAATACTTACCAGTCACAACTCTGGAATTGTATTGATATGCACCTGCAGAGAAGAGATTGCAGCTTAATTATTAAGGCACTAATTTCTCAATACACAGGAGAAATTCTGGACAATTTGGCTCCCATCTTAAAGCCTTGAGAGATTCATGGCTGGCAAAACCAAACTTGCTTTAGCAAAGAACAAGGTTAATTGTTTTAGATGCTGGGCCATACTTAGGAATCAGAGATGCCCTGACAGAAGATGCAGATTACCGAGAGTTCCTCCATCCCACAGATCATGACTCAGATTGCGGAAAGCGTCCTCTGTCCTCCCACAATGGGAGGAGGCAGATGTTATTCAGATTCTTGGCAAAGGCTCTGCCATGCAGGTTAATACAGTGAGCCTTGTCACATCTGGGAGATGCACTTTCTTTTCCAGCTGGACTGAGCCAGAGCGGAGCACAGAGAACAGAGACCAGAGCAAGGAGGTTGTGGCAGAGAGCAGGAGGCTGAGGATTGCTAAGTTGTCCTGACTTTGGATTGGATGGTCTAATGCTATGCAGTCAGCTTGTTCGAGATCTCCACCCACATCTCAGAAGCAGCATGTGGGGAGCCGACCCCTCCTCAAGTATGGAAAGCCAGTGCTAACCTGGCGTCTCTTGCGAGGCGACGGAGGGAGTATGTTCCAAGGCTGTTGTCTGAGATGGGGCTTGGGAGGGCTCATGACTGACTACCCCTGTGGTTCCTGCAGAAGGAGGTTTTGATGGCATCAGCCTGGAGCCTGGTATAATAGCTGGCTTTGTGGCCACTGTGGTGTCTGACTTTGAAGTGAAAGCTGGCTCTGTAGGAAGGTGCAAGACATGGAGAACAATGTTTAGAAGAGTGTCTTTTCTCAGCTCCAGAAGAGGGTGGATTTAATACTTGCTCTGGTGAGCCTGCCCTGGGCTAGCCCACCCCAGCACATTGCTCCACAGCACTTTGGGAAAATCCCTTATGTGGGTAGCATATTCATCCATCTGGAATGGCCATGGGACTTTTGAGAACGCTGAAGGATTTACAGATATTTATCATGGTGCACGTTAGTTCGAGATCCCAAAGATTTGAGTAGATCCAGGCTTGTTTACTAGAGAAGGCACACAGACACTTAAGAGACTATCTCAAAAAAATGAGTGGAGCTATTTTTGCCAAGGACATCTGGGATGCTGATTTTAGTTTGTTTTTTACATGTTTGCACAAAACTTTTGAAATCAGGGGAAGCCTGAGATTCAGCCCGTCTGAACTTCAGAGAGAGTATTTGAGGAAAGCGTCCTGGTTTTGCCCTGATCTCAGGGAGGGGGGCCTGCGTTATGTTTAGACCCTGACTGGCAAATGGCCACTCCCAAACTGTAAGCTGTGGTGGCATAACTTCGCTGTTCTCTTTCCGTGGACAGTAGGTTTTCCATTGTGATAAATATGGTACTTAGGAACCGCAGCCCTGGAGCAAGGAATGCACAGAGCGCCGCTGTGGTCCCAGCATCACTGGCCATCGGACCACATTGTTTGGGGCCATTTCACATGCACTCCCAGCCACATGCGCCATGAGAAGTCTTGGTGCCCTTTAATCCCTTGTCACAACCTCACGTGTAACTCGCCCTACCCAGGCTGCCAGCACTCCAGGCGCGCTGCAGATAGCGTCCCCCAGAGCATTCCCAGCCAAGCACCTGTGGCCACATCATCATGCGTCAAAGATTACACCCTCACATCTGTCGACTGCACCGCTTCGTCTGCCCAAGTGTTTAGCACTCGAAGGCAGAGCTGGGAGAGGCCATTTGATTACTCTCATCAATTGAGTGAACCAGGTGTGACTCAGCTCAAAGGAGTTTTGGAATTACCCCACATTTAAATGGAGCCTGGACCTCAACCTCTTCCTTCTTGCATTTGTAGTCAACTACCTAACTAGGAGGAAACCTCTTTCTGGCCTCTCCATCCTCCCTTGAACAGTGGTTCTTAGCCTTGGCTACCGAAGAATCACCTGGGGAGCTTCTAGAACTCTAATCCCCAGATCATTCCCCAGATCAACCGGAGTTCCAAGGTGATCTCTCTGTGCATCCAAAGTTAAGAACCAGCACTCTAGGGGTGGCGTGCCTGAACAGCACAGTCAGCAACAGCAGGAGGACTGTGCCTGGAGGGCCAGGAAAAGCCACACCCTACATAACGGGGCACAAAAAATCAAGAGTTAAGTGTAAAGTAAGGGTATCATAGGATAAGGGCACACTGTCCCAAGATAGTTAGCATCCAAGATTTCGAATTTCCTTAACATTGAGACAGTGCCAAGGAAATTGGGATAGAAGATCACCTAAGACTCAGTGAAATGCAGCACATTGGGAGCTTTGCACAATGCTTTTGTACTAGAGTGATCATAGGACTGTTGGGAGACCATCCTGCATGGGTCTTACGTTTCTGCTCGTCTTGCCAGCAGAGGCAACGATGTGACGGCCCTTTCTGGGGACCATCTTTTCAAGGATGCTTATATAGCCTTGGAAGATGGAGACAGCGCTTCCCTCTGGAACAAAGGGCAGACACGTTCACACAAATGATATAAGACTCAGGTTTCCTGAGCTCAGGCTTCCTCTCTTGTGACTCAGCCCGCTGTGTGTATGGGCACCTGTTTAGGTCCATCTGTGTTGCCTCTGTGGGACTTGGGGATGAAGGAATTGATTGATGCAGACATGCCAGTGCTCCTGCTGCCTGCTGTGCCGTGCAAGAAAGTCCTTTGTCTCTGATCCTGGAGGGTTGTGCTTCCTGCCGGCACCCATGACACCACGGCGGGCTAACATGCAAGGCAGGTGAAATCTCAGACCTTCCTTGGTTCTTGACAAGGATATCTGTCTACAACTAAGTTTGATCTGGCTTATTAAGACCGGATTTTAAACCATTATTAACTATGTACATATGAAACCCGGATATCAAGCAACTTTGATTTAAAAGAGAAAATTAAGCTAATACAAATTCTTATTCTTGACTTTAATAAAAATTGTGTTCTACGATATAAGTTTGCAGTGGAGCTCCAGCAGTGGTCTGTGAATCTGAGGGTTGGTGGGGACCTAAGTGGTAGCAGGGAATGGGAGTTCTTAAAAGGTTTCCAAAGTTCCTACCTTTTCCAGAAGGGGTGGGGCTCTGTGGCTCTGAGGTCACCCCTGACGGCGCTAGTGTGGAGGGTGGCCTTTCGTGAGTCAGGGAGGGGTCTCCTAGAGAGAGGATAACCACATAGCATTTATGATCCTGAGGGTGGAAACTGGGGTGTCTTCAGAACTGGATATAATAAAAAATAAACATATAATTTAAAATGGACATACCTGGCTTCCTAGGATAGGTCAGAAGCACAAGAAATAAAACACAATCAGTGTTTCCCAATCTGCAGTTCCCATGCAAGTGCAAACACTGCAAACCATTTTCTAGCCTTTCAAGTTAAGCATCAGATGTCTTTTATTTTTTGGCTGGAATCATATCAACTCAGTTTTCTAATACTGGCTTTTGCATGGGAAAATAAATGATTACTCAATAGATTCAGGTTTTTTGGCAGAAAAAAAATCATTCAAAGCACAAGAGGTTAGGAAAAATAATCGCAGGAGTTGTTAGTGCTAAAAGGTGGGGAATCTTTGGGCTAGATGAAACCTAAAGATTCCTCCAGTCTTTGGTTTCTACAAGTCTATGATTCCAAGTCCCTCCCCGCCCTGGCTTTTCCTTCCCCCCGCCCACCCTGCTCAGAGCCTACCTGTCTTCTCCATCCTGGATTCATTCATCCAAAGGAATTGGAACTTTGATGAAATGGTAACTTTCCCTACAGTGGAAAGCCCTTATCTTTGCCCCTGGATTACAGGTTCCAGTGGGTCCCTGGACTGGACGGAGTCAGACATCTACTCCGTGTTCTCACCACAGTGTTATTGCTCATTCCTATCCTTACCCAGCTCATCACTTCAGTGGCACTTGATGCCATGGGCTGCTGCATTTCCCGGCAGAGCAATTCCTCTGCTACAAGTAGAAGGCCTCCTCCTTGCCCTGCCTCTGAGGTCTGCATGACGGTCACACGGGGGAGAGGGAAGGGACACTAGGTGATCTAAACAGTACAAATTCAGTGAGAAAGTCTGCGCTTCAAAGAGTGCTACAGCAGTGAGTTTGCCATAGAGCAACCTCTTTTGTCCGCTTCCCCCAGAGAGGAGTTGAGAATTTTCACAGATGTTATATGAGAAAGCATCTAGCTCACAGCCAGACATGCACCAAGTACGCAATAAATTTAAATCAGAATTCTCTTGGAAGACCGTGGGTTAATCTTTATTTTTCTAGAGAAAGGGGCTTAGTGTTCCTGGAGATAGCACCATTGGCTTCCATGCCAAGATTGTTTGGCCTCTTCTGGCATGGTTATCCAGTTGTGGATGGTTAAAAAAATTTGATTCTGGTGACCTTCTCTCACACTTGGCTCTGGAGCGCTGGCTGGACCCCAGACATGGGTGACGGAGCTAAGGGAATGTCTGCTCTGTGGGTGTCCCAGTCTTCTGGGTGGGTGCCAACAGAGAAGAACAGCTATAATCTCCCTGCAGGCTGTCTCCTAGGGAGAAATCAGGAAAGCTCTTTGGGAGGCAAGCATCCTGTGAGCACACACCCTTGTCTATAGCCAAATTCTTGCTACCATAATCTTAAAGCATTGATAGTGATAATAGTTAATATTAACCTGATTTCACTTAATCCTCTTACTACCCACAATGTTGACATCAGGTCCATTTTTTAGGGGAGGAACCAAGAGTTCCAAGATGTTAAGGCCCTTGCCCAAGGTCTCACAGATGGTAAGTGGCAGAGCCAGGATTTGAACCCAAAATTGTGTGACCCCAAAGCCCATGTATTTCCATCTTCTGGAGGTGTTGTTTAGAGGCCCATTGTTTTATTTAGCCTCAGACCTCAAGACAAATCTCTTGGCCCCCTGAGATGGGCTCATTCACCTTCCCACTCTGCAGTTTTGCTTTCTGGTGGAGGGACAGTGCAGGGAGGGCTACTTACTGATGCACTTGAGATTGGGAGTTGTCCAGTGGGCAAGGTTTGTGGTTGTGTTAAGCACACACTCAGTCAGGCTGGACGTCCCGGCTTTACGCTTGAAACCAGAGTTACAAACGTACCGCTCCTTGGAGCTCAGGTTGTAACTCTTGACCCGGATGTCTGCATGTTCAACAGTCGTGGGAGTAGGGCATGTGATGCCTGCAAAAGTGCAGATAAGAGGGGAGAGGTGAACAGTTTGTTCAGAGGCATTCTCCAGGGAACACTAGGGTGGCAGTCAATAACTTTATAGCCAGGATCTGGCTTATCCTAGGGGCCCCTTAGGATGCACCCCAGATTCCAAGCATGTGGAAGATGTTCAGTAAGGGCACCCATCATCTAGAAGCCTTCCAAGAGGCTTGCCTTAACTGGCCGCCATCCAGCATAGCTAGAGACTGGGAAGTCGTCAATGGAAACCCCTTCTCCCTCACCCTCCACTCCCGTCAGTCTCCAACCTCAATATCTCTTAAAGACATCCATCTTCCTCTCTTTCTTCTGCCCCACCCCAGACCAAGCCTCTGAGCTCTCTTGCTTGAACAACAGCAATAGCCTCCAGATTGGTCTCCCTGCATGCTCTCATTGCAAACCTTTAATCCATTCCCACAAGGCAGCCAGCATCATGTTTAGAAATGCATATTCAGTGACTTACTCTTTCCTGGCTGCCCGCTGCTCTTAGAATAAAAGCTAAAATCCTTAAGAGGTCCTCAAGGCTCTGCTGGATCTGGCCTTGCCTGCCTCTCTAGCGACTCTTCCCCCTGGCCACACTGGCCCTTGTTTCATGCCACTCTCTAGGCCTGCCTACTGTCCTGCCACCCCACTCTTGGCTGGCCATCTCCTGCCATCCTTCCCAGCTTACTTCAAAATCACTTCCTCAGGAAAGCCTTGCCTCACCCCGACAGTCAGCCAGGTCCCACGGTTCTGTGTTCTTTCCCTGTGCAGTCGCTTTCACAGTTGTATTTAAGACGTTGAGATGGTATAACTAATGTATGTCTCACCATCCACACTATGAGCTACAGAGAGTAGCGGCCACATCTGTCTTGCCCAATACTGTATTCCCTGAGCCTAATACAGTACCTGGCAACCGTAGGTTCTCAGGATATACTTGTTCAAAGAATGAATGGATGAACTCTTCCTCAACACCAGGCTTATGTCTGACCTTCTAATATAAGTGAGTTCTATCTACCTACTTCTACATGTGTAACCAGTTTATCTGATTCTTCTCACTTTTTTGGAAGAAACCAGGGGCAAGGTGAATTGCCCCAGATGGCTCTACTTCTGTGATAGCTGGAATTGGACTCAGACTCCAAAACTTCAGCTAGAATCCTGGCCATGGGGTTCTAGCTCTTTTCTGTGGAAATGACAAGTTTCACAAGTGAGTTTCTAAGGGTAATGGCAAGAAGAAAAAGAGGGACTGAAATGTTGGCCATTTCCATTTGGAGGATGCCATATTTGTTATTGACTTTTTTGTTAATTATTTGTGGCCTGTTGATATTTCTGCATCCTTGGAAAAATTCCTTTCCTATATAAATGCATGTAACATAAATGTTAAAGACAACTTAACTTTAATGAGTTGTAGGAATACTTCAGACTTTTTTTCTATATTATGTAACAACAACAACAATAAAACTTGCAAAAAGAAAAATTAACTTTTTTTTCCACTAGGCAAAAAATGAATGAAATTGGTATTATTTATCATGCACCTAATGTAAAATGCTATGGACTCCAGGAAAGAATCTATTCATAAGGCCTTGATAACAGTGAAAATAATATACTCCTTAGCACTAATTTTGTAGATTGGGGTTCTATAAAAAAACCCAAAAAAGGTCCATAGTTCTTTTTCTTTTTCTTTTTTTTTGTGAGGAAGATCAGCCCTGAGATAACATCTGACGCCAATCCTCCTCTTTTTGCTGAGGAAGATTGGTCCTGGGCTAACATCCATGCCTATCTTCCTCTACTTTATATGGGATGCTGCCACAGCATGGTTTGACAAACGGTGCGTCAGTGCACGCCCGGGATCCCAGCCTGCAAACCCCCTGGCCGCCGAAGCGGAGTGCGTGCACTTAACCACCGACCCACCGGGCCGGTCCCAAGGTCCATAGTTCTTAAAAGGTGAGGACCCAGTGAAGGTATTACTCTACCACCATTCCTCCACACCAATATCGTTGGCCAAGCCTTGTTTAAGATAAGGTCCCGTCCAATACCAGAAAGTCTATTGCAGCTAAAGCTAAAAAGCAAGATTTTTCTTTAGCCATTTGAAACAACTGTATGATTTTTATACTCTGTTTCCTATTAATTCAATACATTTTAGGTTTTCTTGTGTGCAGAGAAGATGGGCCAGAACTGGTTTCTGAGGCCAAGCCTTGCCTGGGGCAGTGGAGGAGGCTGAAAGTGGGCTGTGTTGGATGGAAAGTCCCAAGGAGGGAAATTCCTCTGCAGCATTTTCCATTGTCCTGGAGCTTGTAGGGACATGTTGAGAAAGTATTGCCCCCCTCCCCCCACCATTACTAAACTGTGTGTACATGCTGAGTGATTCATTGGCTGAGGTGCTGGCAAAGGGCAGCAGCCTAGGTTACCGAGTCAGTTGTAAAGCATAAACATCTGTGGGCTGCCTACAGCTGCCTGGGAAGCTGGCTTTTTGGTCCTGGGTCAGGAAACCTGAATGAGTGTCTGCTGAGCAGCTGAGACTTCAGCAGGTAAGAAGGTTGCGACTCAGGCAAGAGAACTGAGTGAAGTAACCTTTCTGCCAAGGAGGACGGGATGAGGGGGAGACCCAATACAGTGGCAGTCAGATTCACAGACCGGAGTGGGGTGGCACCCCTAACTGCATCTGTGCCAAGAGTCAGCAAACTATGGCCCATGGGCCAAATCCGGCCCACCACCTTCTTTTGTCAATAAAGTTTTATTGGAAAACAGCCTTATTCATTCATTTATGTATTGCCGGGAGCTGCTTTCACACTATGACAACAAAGTTGAGTTGTTGTAACAGAGACCAGGTAGCCCACAAAGTCTAAATTATTTACTCTCTGGCCCTTTACAGGAAAAGCTTGCCAACCCCTGCTCTATGTAGCCTTTAAACAAACCATTGCCCTTCTTACTAAGACCAATTGCCCAGTGAGTGAGCACAGAACTGGTGCAGGCCTCAGAGTAATTGAGGTTGACAAAGGTAACACAGCCTACCTAAAAATATAAACCTTTCCAAATGGCAAAACCCAACGTAAGTCAAAAAGCAAATGACAAAATGGGAAAAATATTGCCTCTCATATCATACAGGGCTAATTTCTCTCATATGTTAAGAGCTCCTGAAAAATCAATAACAAGACTACCAATCCCATGGAAAAACAGGAAAAACATATAAACAGGCAGGTTCACAGAAAAGGAAATATAAATGGCTCTTAAATATATAAAGAGACTCAACCTCATTCATAATAAAGGAAATATAAAATAAAACTACCAAGATAGCATTTTGAGCTCCTAAATTGGAAAAGAGCCCAAAGTTGATTAATACACTCTTACTTTCATATTGCTTATACCGCCCCTAGCGAGGGCATCTTTGCAATCTAAATACACATGCTTGTTGACCCCACAATTCTAGGAATTTATGTTACAGATATATCTGCATACCGTGAAATGTTACACTGCACATTCCCTTTAACGCAGCAATTCTATTTCTAAGGCTTTACCTTACAGATACACTGGCATATTTACGAAGTGAATATATACAAAGTTATTGATTCTAATAGCCAGTATCTTTAAATTGCCTTGTATGTGAAGTGAATATATACAAAGTTATTGATTCTAATAGCCAGTATCTTTAAATTGCCTTGTATGTCTTCAGTAAGAGACTAAGTAAATTACAGTACAGCTCTACAATGAAGTACTACCCAGCTGTTTACAATAGAGGAAAAAAGCTCTTTATGCACCAAAGTGCAAAGATCTCCAAGATACACTGCTAGGTTAAGAAGAAAAGGAACAGAACACTGTGTATTGTATGCTACCATCAGTGAAAAAAGAAGAAACAATACCTATACACACTCTTTAGTTTTCTATACATAAAATCTTCAAAAGGATATGCAAGAAATGATTTGCACTGGGGATGAGGCAGCTGAGAGATGTGCTGGGAGACGCTCTTCACTGGATGCCTTTTCATACTTTCTGAATTTTTAATGGTGCAAATGTTTTACCTGTTAAAAATGCTTTTGTAAGTTTCTGTAATGCTCTGTTTCTTGAGCTGCTGTGTACATGGGTGTTTATTATTTCTTTTCACATATTACAGATACACTGGGGTGAAAATCAAAATATTGAACCACCAGTGCCACTCAGACGCTGACCAATCAGAATGGCTGCTGGCATTGACCAGGACCAGGCGGGGTGACCACTGGCCACAGATGAAAGGCCAGAACAATGAGGACTGACAGAAGATCAGTCGTACATATGTGTTATATACTGTTTAAATATACGAAATGCTTCATAATAAAAAGCGAGAGGGGGTATTTTAAAGTACTCTACCGCAGGAAGTCAGAAACCTTGGTTGAGCCAAGGTCAAGAGAGGGATAAATCTTGCCAAGGGTGGGTGTTTAGTGCTTTTATTGGGATATGTCTCCTGCTAAATGAATGAGAGAAATGCAGAAGATCTGAGAAGTAGGAATTTTTGCCTCTCTGGGTAAGTCAAGGCGGCTTGCGCAAGTCAAATCGAAGCCAAGAAGGCTTGTAAGGCCATCTGGGAGGATTCTGGACATCCTTTTGGAGGACAAGACACAGTCACTCCCAATAGACTGTGGATGTGACAAAGTGCACGTGGAGTGAAAAATAAGATACGTTTTATCAGAAGAATGTTACCAAAGAAGATAAGAGCCAGAGCTAGGATGATTAAAGTCTTCTTTAACCTATAAAACTGTATTAAAAATTCCCCTTTCTTTCTAATTAGAAGTTGAAAGATTTGACCAAGATTTAGAACCTAAGATTTTCTTTGTTGTGAAACTTAATGGTGGGCCGGCCCCGTGGCTTGGTGGTTAAGTGCGCGCGCTCCGATGCTGGTGGCCCGGGTTTGGATCCCGGGCGCGCACCGAGGCACCACTTCTCCGTCCATCCTGAGGCCGAGTCCCACATACAGCAACTAGAAGGATGTGCAGCTATGGCATACAACTATCGACTGGGGCTTTGGGGGGAAAAAATAAATAAATAAAATCTTTAAAAAAAAAAAAGAAACTTAATGGCGAAAACCAATATCCTGGGGCTTGCCTGGTCATGTTCATTCATTTCATTTCTGTGGCACCTTACTATAGAGAGATGCTCAGTAGATCTGCAGGATAAGCCCCAGAGCTGGTCTAATGGCTTGTTAGCGTGACGCCTCGTGAACTTCTCTGTTCTCATATGAGTTTAAGAATGTGCCAGGATCAGGCAGTTCTAATATGAAAGTCTGATGATTTAGCTACCTGAGAATACTGTGAATGGCCTAACTCCCAAATGATAAGATGATCTTGGTCTGTGTGCTAGGTCTGGAGAGGACAGATTCTGGGAAATGTGGCCATCTTCCGCAGTTCTGCACATCATGGTGAGGATTCTGGATTCTGGAATGTGAATCTCCATCTGTCCTAGAAAATGTCTCTGATCTTTACCTGGGTGTTCTGGTTGTGCTGATATCCTTCTGTATCCTTCAAACAAGCCAGTCTTGTTTGATTTACCCCAATAGAATCTTGTACCTGCTTTCCAGCAATCTGAACCTTCTCTTGGTTGGGCAGGATCTGGGGTCAGCTTTGACGAACCATGGGCCCCCAAATAGCAGCTTTCTCCTTCCTTCTCACCTGCTCCTTGTGGACTGGCCTGCTTCTGCCTAGAAACCCTAGCTTTCTGGACGAGGACCCTGACCCTCCATCCTGGTCCTGCCCATCTTCTCCTCCAGAGAGCAATCCCTGCATTTCCACACTCCCCAGCTGCTGGCTTAGGTTTGGATGTCAGAGAATGACTGCCAGAATCACCGGGACACTAACTCACCTTACACTTCCTCACCCCCTGGACCCATTATTTCCCATCCCACTGGCCAGGTGGGCCTCTCAAGATATCAAAATCAGCCACCTCCGTGTTCAGAATGCTGTTAGAACAATCTACTGTAAAGTGCCTGGCAGCCTCCAGACAGGCCAGCCCGCTGGTGGGTCAGCTGTTAGACCCTCCCTTCCTACTTCAGGAAGCCCTCCCCTTCAGGATCTGTCACCGAGGTCTCAGCCTGCCTCATACCTGAGCCCACCTGAGCTATGACAGCCCAGTGGGTCCATCACCCCAGGCTTGACTTTGGTCTTCCTAGTCTCAAGAGAGAAAATGGATTGTTTGATTTTTTGCTTAATCCAAACACTGACTCTTCTTTTAAAGCCCCACTGATATCTGATATTATATTTTGTAAAATATACGTCTGTGCCATTCTTTATCATTCCATGTTGATAGTGCATATGTTCTCTTTTCACTTATGTGGCTTCCATAGCAGACTCAAACATCTTCATTTCCTCTTCAATGAGATCATAAGATAACCATTATTTTAACTTACTAGTTTTCTGAAAAAGAAATGTATATATATTCCTACTAATTTCTATGAACAAAGTTAATAGAAGAGAGAAAGTTACTTCCATTACCTTCCTCTCTCTCTCCCATCTGGTCTTTGGATTGTACTTCGTTTGCCTGAATCCCTTCCAGAACATTTTGGGTTTTTTTTTTTTGCTGAGGAAGACTAGCCCTGAGCTAACATCCATTCTGATCTTCCTCCACTTTATGTGAGACACCGCCACAGCATGGCCTGACAAGTGGTGCGGTGGTGCATACGGGGGATCCAAACCCAGGCCACCAGCAGCGGAGTGCGGGCACTTAACCGCTACACCATGGGGCTGGCACTCCTTCCAGAACATTTTTATTCACCATGTAGTCCTCAAGTTCAATTTTATCAACTGATTTTAATGTCAAATGATGTTCTGAATCTATTGATCTTTCCTCAGTCGCCTTTTTTCAGTCTTCACTGTTTTCTGCGTTGTGGGATTTTTGTCAGCAAATTGTTCTACGTCGTCTAAGTCTTGGAATAGTCTCCTCTATTTAGGATGGTGGGTTTCAACTTTTAGTGTCTGTGGCACACTTTAAATTTTTATTTATTTTATTTTTTTCCCCCAAAGCCCCAGTAGATAGTCGTATGTCATAGCTGCACATCCTTCTGGTTGCTGTATGTGGGACGCGGCCTCAGCATGGCAGGACAAGCGGTGCCTCGGTGCGCGCCTGGGATCCGAACCCGGGCCGCCAGCAGCGGAGCGTGCACACTTAACCGCTAAGCCACGGGGCCAGCCCTGTGGCACACTTTAAAATAAAATATTTGTGACCTGTCGCTCGAGGGGATTTAAAAAGTTAAAACAATGGCTACCCTGTGAGCAGGAGTTACAAAGAATCAGTGAACAGTAGAAGGGAGGGCATTAGTGCTACTGTGACTCATCCGTCCTGCAGAGCTGGTTGCCATGTGGGTGGGACAGTTCATTGTGTATATAAGAACTCAAAGTTTGTACAGGTTTCAATACATATGCAGTCTTCTTTGATGGTGGCTTGACTTCCTCCTCTTAACCTTAGATTCATAGCAGGTAATTCCCCTCCCAGCTCAACATCTCTGCCAAACACTGTTGTTATTGCAGGCATATTCAGTTATAGCAATGAATTTTACACACTGATCAGGAAAGGGTTCACAGGAAATGTGCTATGCACACACTTGAGAACCTGTTTTAAAAGGAAAAGCAAGCTTGGCCAGATACTGAGTAAATTGTGATTGCTCGTAGCTTCTGTAGATTTTTCTCCCAAGCCCATCTCTGCTCTTAAATCTGAGGGCAAAGTCTAAAGTCACTGTCATCTCTCCTTTTCTTCTGGATAATCTATAGGAACCAGTTGTCGTGAATGAGTGAAACAAACCCAACCCGGGTTTCTCACAGTTGGAGGAAGAAGTTACACTATGGAAGAGGGGAGGGGATGACTAGAATGTACCTTGTGGTGTTGGAATAGAACTGGGGTGGGAGGTGGTATCAGTATGTAATCATAGTGTGTGTTCGTGTGTGTGTGTGTGTGTGTATGTGTGCTAGCTCTGTTCTCTGACAGTGCCTAGAAGCAATGACATATTAACAGCAAACATACCTAGTGCCCAGATCTTGGTCTCCACTAAAAGGAACCAACACCACTTGGAGAAAAGGCTGATTCCAGGGCTAGGATGGGGAGAGCATTTTGATCTTTTGAAAGATCAAAAGATGAGCCTGGACTATCTTGTAGCAGAAAGTAAGGAAATGCTCAAATGATGATAGTAACATATCAAAAGGATATAGTGGCCAGGTTGAACTGGCTCTCGCTGGCCAAATCTGGGACAATTTGAATTTCAGAACAAATAAACATAGTAACAGATTATGGAACAAAGCAAAACAAAACTCCATAAGTCTCTACTAACATAAATAAATAAATAAAAACAATCGGGAAAAGAGAAAGCCCTCCTTATAGTCTAATGCTAACTAATAAATATAGAAAATGACGGAATAAGAAAAGAAACAATGGATGCTAAAATGAGTGGGTTCAAGTTTGATGAGGGACAGGATATTTATATAGTGTGGTGGATTTGCACTGTGTCACTTTAACTAAGCTGGACACACATTCCCTAAATTCCCTTCCCTGCAGAGTGCCCAGCTGGCCTGTGACACAGGAAAGATTTTATGTGTGATTTGGAAGGAAGTGAAGGAGCATCCCTGTTCCTTTACATGGGGGAGACAGGAGTTGTTGCAGCTCACGCCCACTGTCACTTACTGCTGGCTCACTGGGTGGCACGGTGCAACAGCTGGCCAAATAGCTGCTCCAGCTCCGTGACTCTTTGCTGCAGCTTCTCTCACTCTTGGGCCAGGTGTGTATTTAGCTTCATGATGAGGAGCGCCAGCTTCTCCTGCAGGACACACTCATCATGGAAGCTGGATTCTCAAAGGTGAAGATGAAGGACCACCATGGGTTCCAACTCAGAGTCTCAGGTTCCAGGTGGTTCTTGCTTCCCCCTCATCCCATGTCCATCTTCCCGTCCAGACTGCCTGCCCCGTGGCCTTGAGGCTCCAGCACCAGACACAGAAAGACCAGCTCACAAAGACTCTGCAACCAGCTCCCACAGCTGCATAAGGTGGTTCTGCTCCTCTTAGATTCTTAGGACCACACTCCTGATTGATACACATAGTCTCAAAATATCTTTCTACATTTAGTTACTAAATTACAATGGGAAAAATGGTAACTTTATATTGGGGAAAGCCGGCAAACACCACTTTAAGCAAGGGATCAAACTTAACATCACCAATATTGGGACAAATCAACATCGTGTGCCTCTTGATTCAATTCTCTGAGAAGGATATAACATCACATCTGTGGTATTCCTCCCCCAAATCCATAATGTCAATCTAATCATGAGGAAACACCAGATGAACCTAAATTGAGGGACATTCTAAAAAATAATTGGCCTGTTTTCAAGATCAAGAAAGATAAAGGCAGAGGAAATGTTCAAGATTGAAAGAGGCTAAACAGTTATGACAACTAAGTGCAACATGCAGTCCTGGATTAGATCCAGAATTAGGGAGAAAATGGCTAAAAAGGACATTATTGAGACATTTGACAAAATTTGGATGTGGACTGAGTATTAGATAATAATATTGTTTCAAGGTTAAATTTGCTGATCTTGATAATTGTGCTGTGATTATGTGAGAGTGTTTTTTAAGAAGGTATGTAAGAGAATGTTGTTCTTAGGAAATATATACTGAAGTATTTAGGCATAAAGGGGCCTAATGTCTCCAACTTACTTTCAAATGCTTTAGAGGAAAATGCACATGTACTACCAATGTATATGGATAGAGAGGGGGAATGAGAAAGCAAATGGGGCAAAATAGAAACAGTTGGTGAATCTGGGTAAAGGGTATTTAGAAGGTCTTTGTGCTATATTTGCAACTTTACTGTAAGTTTGAGGTTATAACAGGATAAATAAGTTAAAAAATAAGCAAAGTAAGTACCCAAATAAAAACCACTTGATGAGGGCACCTGGGGCCCTTTCTTTGAGAATGCCTCTTGAAGGAAACTCTAAGAGCTCTTACAACTCAGGCCAAGATTATCTTTTGGTCAGGAAAATTATCTTTAATTATTTCCCTGACTGTAGTTTTCATAACACTAACTTTTCCTCTTTTCTTGTGCCCTATTACACCTTTAGAGTTCCTTCTTCCATTTCCAGGGTCCAACAGTGGTGTTTCCCCTCTGTCTACATTTGGTGTCTTTGACTATCGCCTTGGTTTGCTGTGAACCTTCATCACTGCCACACTGGAGTGCTTGCTCTGCTCCATCAACCCTGCTCCTTGCTGCCTTCATCTTCACCTTGGGACCCCCATGTCAGTGGTTCTCAAATCTGAGCACGCACCAGAGCCACCTGGAGGGCTGGTAAAAACACAGAGTGCTGGGCCCTCCTCCCAGAGCTCCTAAGTCCGTAGGTCGGGGTTAGGGCCCGAGAATCTGCATTTCTAACAAGTTCCAGGTGACGGTAATGCTGCTGGTCCAGCGACCATGCTCTGTGGTATTTACAGGGCAGAGAGTCTCTGAGCATCCCAGCAAGTTACTTTTTAGCATGCATTTAACATTTTTCTTGAGGTAATAACTGCTTGTTCATACCTTCCTCAGGTCATGGTGTTGATTCTATCATGAGGATTTCTTTTACAGGTTCCTCCTGATGTGCCCTTCTGAATTTCTATTATAATACTTTTTAATTGGATCTAATTCTCCCACCTCCATCTCAAAAATGTACCACCTCTGTGTGTGTGTGTGTGTGTGTGTGTGTGTGTGTGCGCGCGCGCGTGTGTTTAGCTTGGCAGTTACCATGGATTTAACTCCATGCTACCAAAATCTTAAATCTGCATCTGTGGTGCTTTGCTGTATGTTAACACAGCTGGGAAAATACTTAGAGACAGAGGGGTGGGGTGGAGTGGGGAGGAAGCACCATAAAAGTCAACTCTAGAAACATTTAACAATAGATCAGAATGGATAGTCCCATAAAAATACTAGACTCTGCTCTGTGATAAAATGTTCCTTCCTTCTGAGGAAGTCTGAATCAACCTTTGGCCCTTTCAGGTAATATTACATCATCAGTGACTGGACAGTCTCTATCCAGCCACAGATCGATGACTCCAGAGAATGCGAGCGACATGAAGTCCCCAGGGGAAAAGGCAAAGCCTGGATTTAGTTGGTAGGAGTGTATATAACTGGCTTTTCCTTACCTACCCCTTTCCTTCCTTATACCAAGTCTGCTCTTTGGAGCTGACAGCATCGTTGTCTTGGGCCTGCAGGAACTTGTGAGATCACAGAGTCGAGCTCTCAGCCTCTGGAGGACTGATGGCCTCTGCCATGGGTTATTCTGAAACCTTGGAAGGGAAAGAGAGTCTAAGAACCCCTACCTCACCCAAAACACCACACACACAGTTACTTGCAAGACCAGTCCATTTCTTTGGGATGGCAAAGACACCTCGCTCAAAACTGTATGTGGTTTTTTGTGACTAGCTTATTTAACTTAGCATAATGCCTTTAGCATAATCCATATTGTAGCTTATTGCAAAATCTCCTTCCTTTTTAAGGCTGAATAATATTCCACTGTATGTATATACCACATTTTGATTATCCGTCATTCATCTATTGATGGACACTTGGATTGCTAACATGTTTTAGCTATTGTGAATAATGCTGCTATGAACATGGGTGTACAAATATTTCTTCAAGACCTTACTTTCAAATCTTTTGGGTATATACCCAGAAGTGGAATTGCTGAATCATATGGTAATTCTATTTTCAATTTCTGAGGAACTACCATACTGTTTTCCACAGTGGCTGTACCATTTTACGTTCCCACTAACAGTGCAGAAGGGTTCCA
The DNA here is from genome assembly GCF_057802395.1 of Ceratotherium simum simum. NCBI lineage: Eukaryota > Metazoa > Chordata > Mammalia > Perissodactyla > Rhinocerotidae > Ceratotherium > Ceratotherium simum. The sequence continues at coordinate 27,485,924 of NC_141931.1, read as the reverse complement.
ATTCTCTACATTCTTCTTTTTTTTTTCTAAGATTTTTATTTTATTTATTTATTTTCCCCCCAAAGCCCCAGTAGATAGTTGTATGTCATAGCTGCACATCCTTCTAGTTGCTGTATGTGGGACGCGGCCTCAGCATGGCCAGAGAAGCGGTGTGTCGGTGCGCGCCTGGGATCTGAACCCAGGCCGCCAGCAGCGGAGCGCACGCACTTAACCGCTAAGCCACGGGGCCGGCCCATCTACATTCTTTTTTTTTGTTGATAGTAGTTATCCTAATGGGTGTGAGGTGTATCTCATTGAAGTTTTGATTTGCATTTCCCTAATGATTAGTGATATTGAGAATCTTTTCATGTGCTTTTGGCCATTTTTATCTCTTCTTTGGAGACATATCTATTCCAGTTCTTTGCCCATTTTTGAATTGGGTTCCATGTTTTTTTGTTGTTGAATGTTTGGTGTCCTTCATATATTCTAGATTTTAATCCCTATCAAATATATGATTCGCAAATATTTTCTCCCATTCTATGGGTTGATTTTTACTCTGTTGATAAAGTCTTTTGTTGCATAAAATTTTTTAATTTTAGTGAAGTCCCATTCATCTATTTTTTCTTTTGTTACCTATGCCATTGGTGTCATATCCAAGAAATAACTGCCAAATCTAATGTCATGAAGCTTTTGTCCTATGTTTTCTTCTAAGAGTTTTATTGTTTTAAGTCTCATAGTTAGGTCTTTGACCTATTTTGGGTTAATTTTGTATACGGTGTTAGGTAAGGTTCCAACGTCATCCTTTTGCAAGTGGATGTCGAGTTTTCCCAGCACCATTTGTTGAAAAGACTGTCCTTTCCCAACTGAATGGTCTTGGCACCCTTGCCCAAAATCATTTGCCCATATATGCAATGGTTTATTTCTAGGCACTCTATTCTATTCCATTGGTCTATATGTCTGTCTGTATGACAATACCACACTGTTTTGATTACTGTAGAATTGTAGTAAGTTTTGAAATTAGGAAGTGTGAGTCCTTCAGTTTTGTTTTTCTTTTTCAAGATTGTTTGGGCTATTCAGGGTCCTTTGAGATTCCATATGAATTTTAGGATGGGTTTTTCTATTTCTACAAAAAATATCATTTGGATTTTGATAGGGATTGCATTGAATCTGTAGATTACTTTGGGTAGTATTGACATTTTAACAATTTTAAGTCTTCCAATCCATGAACATGGGCTGTTTTTCCATTTATTTACATCTTTAATTTCGTTCAGCAATATTTTGTAGTTTTCATTATACAAGTCTTTCTCCTTGTTGGTTAAGTTTATTTCTAAGTATTTTATTCTTTTCGATGCTATTGAAAATAGAATTGTTTTTGTAATTTCCTTTTCAGATTGTTCATTGCTAGTGTATAGAAATAAACTGATTTTTGAGTGTTGACTTTGTATCCTGCTACTTTGCTGAATTCATTTAGTCTAACAGTTTTTTTGTGGAATTTTTAGAGTTTTCTACATATAAGATCATACTTGCTGCAAACAGAGGTAATTTTACTTTTTCCTTTCCAATTTGGATGCCTTTTGTTTCTTTTCCTTGCTTAATTGCTGTGGTTAGAACTTCCAGTACTACGTTGAATAGAAGTGGTGAAAGCAGGCATCCTTGCCTTATTCTTGATCTTAGAGGAAAAGCTTTAAGTCTTTCACCATTGAGTATAATGTTCACTGTGGGTTTTCACATATGGTTTTTATTACATTGCCATAGTTTCCTTCTATTCCTAGTATTTTGAGTGTTTTTATCATGCAAGTGTGTTGAATTTTGTCAAATACTTTTTCTGCATCAATTGGAATGATTGTGTGTTTTTTCCCCTTCATTCTGTTAATGTGGTGTATTACATCAATCCATTTTCATATGTTGAACCATCCTTGCATTCCAGGAACAAATCTCACTTGGTCATGGTGTACAAGCCTTTTAACATACTGCTGAATTCAGTTTGCTAGTATTTTGTTAAGGATTTTTGCATCAATGTTCATAAGGGATATTAGTCTGTAGTTTTCTTTTCTTATAGTGTCTTTGTCTGGCTTTGGTATCAGGGTAATGCTGGCCTCACAGAATGAGTTAGGAAGTGTGCCCTCTTCTTCAATTTTTCCTACCTCCTTGGTAGGTTTTGTGTTTCTAGAAATTTGGCTATTTTAACTAGGTTATCCAATTTATTGGTGTACAATTGTTCATAGCACACTTTTATAATCCTTTTTATTTCTGTAGAATTGGTAGTAATAGCCCCACTTTCATTTCCTATTTTAGTAATTTGAGTCTTCTCTCTTTTTTTCTTAGTCCATCTAGCTAAAAGCTAGTTGATTTTGTTGAGCTTTTCAGAGAACCAACTTTTGATTTCATTGATTTTCTCTTGTTTTTCTATTCTCTATTTCATTTATCTCTGTTCTAATCATTATTTTTTCCTTCCTTCTTCTAGCTTTGGCTTTAGTTTGTTCTTTTTCTAGTTCCTTGAGGTATAAAGTTAGGTTGTTGATTTGAGATCTTTCTTGTTTTTTAATGTAAGTGTGTATCGCTATAAATTTCCCTCTTAGGACAACTTTTACTGTATCCCATAAGTTTTGGTATGTTGTGTTTTTGTTTTCCTTCATCTCTAAATATTTTCTAATTTCCCTTGTGATTTTTTTCTTTGATCTATTGGTTGTTTTAAAGTGCGTGGTTTAATTTCCCCAATTTTGTGAATTTTCCAGTTTTCCTTCTGTAATTGATCTCTAACTTCATCCTATTGTGGTCAGAGAAGATACTTTATATGATACTTATCTTTTTAAACTCTATTGAGACTTAATTTGTAGCCTGACATATGGTCTATCCTGGAAAACGTCCCATGTGAATCAAGAAGAATGTGTGTGCTGTTGTTGTTGGGTAGAGTGTTCTGTATATATCTGTTGGATCTAGATGGTCTACTGTGTTGTTTAAGTCCTCTGTTTCCTCACTTATCGTCTGTCTAGTTGTTCTATCCATTCTTGTGAGTAGGGTATTGAAGTCTCCAAATATTATTGTGGAACTGTCTATTTCTCCCTTCAATTCTATCAATTTTTGCTTCATACATTTAGATGGTCTGCTATGATGTGCATAAATCTTTATAATTGTTATATTTTCTCACTATATTGAAACTTTTATTAATATATAATGTCTTTCTTTGTCTCTGTAACCTTTTTTGATTTAAAGTCTACTTTGTCTGATATTAGTATAGCCATCCTTGCTCTCTTTGGGTTACTATTTGCATGGAATATTTTTTTCTATCCTTTCACTGTCAATCTATTTGTGTTGTTGGATCTTAAGTTAGTCTCTTGTAGACAGATCATGTGTTTTTATCCATTCTGCCAATCTCTGTCTTTTCAGTGGAGAGTTTAATCCATTTACATTTAAAGTAATTACTGATATGGAGGGAATTGCTTCTGTCATTTTGCTATTTGTTTTCTACATGCCTTATAGCTTTTTTGTCCCTCATTTTCTACATTAGTGTCTTCTTTTGTGTTTACTTGATTTTATGTCATGAAATGTTTAAATTATTTTCTCATTTTCTTTTGCATATATTTTACAGCTCTTTTCTTTGTGGTTACCATGGGGATTACATTTAATACCCTAAAGTTATAACACTCTATTTGAATCTATACCAGCTTAACTTCAATAACATACAAAAACTCTGTTACTTTCAAGCTCTGTCACTGTTATTGATGTCACAAAGTTACATCTTTACATATCGTGTGCCCCAAAACATAAACTAACAATTCTTTTAAATACTTCAGTCTCTTAAATTTTGTAGAAAACAAGATTTGGAGTTACAAACCAAAGTTACAATAATACTACCTTTTACACTAATAATTTTTTTCTTTAAATGTGTTAATCTCTTAAATCATGTAGAAAACAAAAAGTGCAGTTACAAACCATTGCTAAAATAATACTAGCTTTTATAATTGCTCATGTATTTATCTTTATTGAGATCTTTATTTCTCCATACAGCTTCAAGTTATGGTCTAGTGTCCTTCTATTTAACTTTGTAGGACTCCCTTGACCATTTATTGCAGGTCAGTTTCAGTGGCACTGAACTCCCCCAACTTTGGTTATCTGGGAATGTCTTAATTTCTCCCTGACTTTTGAAGGCAATTTTGCTCGATATAGGTTGGCAGTTTTTTCCTTTTAGCACTGTGAATATATTGGCTCATTGCCCTCTGGCCTCCAAAGTTTCTGATGAGAAATCTGCTGATAATTTTATTAGAGATCCTTTGTATGTAATTACTTGCTTCTCTCTTGCTGCTTTCAGGATTCTCTCTGTCTTTGTCTTTTGAAAGTTTGATTATAATGTGTCTCGGTGTGGGTCTCTTTTGAGTCCATCTTACTTGGAGTTCACTGAGCTTCTTGGACATTTATATTCCTATCTTTCACCAAATTTTGGGAATTTTCTGCCAAATTGTTTCTTCAAATATTCTGTCTGTTCCTTTCTCTCTTACTTCTCCTTCTGAGATTCACACAATGTGTATGTTGGCCTGTTTGATGGTGTCCCACAGGTCCCTTAGGCTCTGTTCACTTTTCTTCAATATCTTTTATTTCTATTTCTCAGACTTGATAATTTCTGTGGTCCAATCTTCAAGTTCGTAATTCTTTTTTCTGCCTGTTCAAATCTGCCTTTGAATCCCTCTAGTGAATTTATCGTTTGAGTTATTGTGCTTTTCAGCTCTAGAATTTCTTTTTGGTTTCTTTTTAGGTTTTCTGTCTCTTTATTGATATTTCCACTTGTTCCTACATCATTTTCTTTGACTTTCTCCACATCTTCCTCTAGTTCTATAAGCATCTTTAAAACAGCTGTTTTAAAGTCTTTGTCTAGTATATCTGCCATCAGGTCTTTATCAGGGACAATTTCTATTGATTTATTTTTTTCTTTTGAATGGATTATACATTCCTGTTTCTTTCTATGACTTGTGATTTTTTGTTGAAGACTAGACAGTTGAATCTAATAATGTGGTAACTCTGGAAACCAGAGTCACCCTCTATCTCAGGGTTTACCATTTTTTATAATTTTTTATTGTTGCAGGCTGTCTCTGTGCCAAGGGTCAGCCTGAGGTATAAACTTAAGGTCTTCTCAGGTCTTTTATCAACTTTCTGCTGGACTTGTGTGGTCACTTTCTCATTTTCCCCGTATATGCAGTTGTTTTTGAATGTCCTAGTCTTTAATGTCTGGCTCCCAAAATGGGAAAAAAGAGGAAAATGAAGAGGGGGGACAAAGGGATGCCAGCCATTTCAATCCCCTGGAGGTTACTTCAACTGGTCTGGGAGTGGCTTGCAACAATAGAGAGAGATGCAACAACAACGGCTGCCTCCCTCTCTGGCAGCCTCTTTTTTGATCAGAAGTACCAATCAGTGGTCACAGCACAGATCCCTGATATTTGTAGGACAGGGTCCTTTTTGCCCACCCTCCCTCCTGCAAGTTATATGCCAGCTGCCCCAGAAACACCTGTACAGCTGCCTGCCATGTGCCTAAGAGTGGGGTATGGGTAGCTGCTACTGTGCTAAGAGCTGAAATTGATGGCAATTTACTGTCTATGTCCTCCCCTGGAAGCTGCAAGCCTTCAATAGATTCCAGAGTTATAAAATAATTATATCAGACAGATTCTGTTAGTGCAATTATTGTCTAGGTGGGGAAATAGATTCCTGATGCTTCCTACTCTGCCCTCTTCCCAGAATCCTCTCTATTTTACCCTAATATTTTGAATGAATGTTTCCCTGGATATATAATTCTAGGCAGATGGCTTTTCTCTTCATCACTTGGAAGCTTTCTAGCTTTTATTGTTGCTGTTGCTACTGAAAAGCCCACTATGTGTCTAATTATTGTTTCTTTGTCATTAATTGTGTTTTCTCTTTGGATACTTAAGATCTTCTCTAGGTATTTGGTGTTCTGCAGATTCATTACAACATTACAATGGTTCTTTTTTTGTGTGTGTGTGAGGAAGATCGGCCCTGAGCTAACATCTGCCAATCCTCCTCTTTTTTTTGGTGAGGAAGACTGGCCCTGGGCTAACATCCATGCCCATCTTTCTCCACTTTACATGGGATGCTGCCACAGCATGGCTTGCCAAGCAGTGTGTCAGTGTGCACCCAGGATCCGAACCGGTGAACCCTGGGCCGGCGCAGCAGAGTGCGCGCACTTAACCGCTTGTGCCACAGGGCCGGCCCCTACGATGGTTCTTGATATGGGTTTCTTTTTGTTTGTCTTGCTTAGGGTGTTTCTCAAATTTGACCATCCATGTCTTTGATGTCTTTGAGCATTTCTGGAAAATACTAGCCATTATCTCCTTGAATATTATCTCTTCTTCATTGTCCCTATTATCGTCTTCTGGAACTCTGATCATATGATTCTTATTCTATCTGTCTTAGTCAGTTTGGGCTTCTATAACAAAATACCATAGACTGGGTGACAACAAACATGTATTTCTCACAGTTCTGGAGATTGGAAGTCCAAGATTAGGGTGCCATCATGGTCAGGGAATGGTAAGAGCCCTCTTCCTGATTTACATACTGCCACCTTCTTGCTATATCCTCACATGGTGGAGAGAAAGAGCTCTCTGGTCTCTTCCTCTTCTTATAAGGGCACTAATCCCATCATGGCTTCACCCTCATCACCTCAACTAAACCAAATTACCTCCCAAAGGGCCCACCTCCAAATACCACAAACATTCAGTCAATAGCTCTATCCTTCATACTTTTTTTAAAGATTTTATTTATTTATTTATTTTCCCCCAAAAGCCCTAGTAGATAGTTGTATGTCATAGTTGCACATCCTTCTAGTTGCTGTATGTGGGACATGGCCTCAGCATGGCCGGAGAAGCGGTGCTTCAGTGCGTGCCCGGGATCCGAACCCAGGCCGCCAGCAGCGGAGCGCGCACTTAACCGCTAAGCCACGGGGCCGGCCCATCCTTCATACCTTTTAAACTCCCCTATTCAGCATCTGTTTCTCTGTGCTATACTCTGACTAATTTCTTTGGACCTATCTTCTAGTTCACTAATTTATCTGCAGCTAGCTATAATTTGATGTTTAACTTCTCTATTGAATTTTTAAATCAATATTTGAATGTTGATTGTTTGCAGTTGATTATATGTTTATTGTTGATAAGTATTTACCAGAGTAGGTCAATAATTAGTTAGTCACAGAATTTGTATTCAAGGCAGGATAGTTGCCTCAGAGTACCCTCCTCCTTGGCACCCTCCTCCTCTTCTGTACATTCTTAAAACACTTTTTATTGTGAAAATCCCACAAAGTAAATAAAATGTTTTAACATATTAACGAAAGTTATTTTAGCTTCCAGTCTGATAGTTCCAATTTCTGGTTCTTCTCTGAATCTTGTTTTGTTTATTGCTTTATTTCTTGACAGTGGGATTTTTGTTTTTGTTATTATTGTTGTTGCTTTTTTGTGTATCTTATAATTTTTCAGTGAATGCTGGACCGTATGTGTAGAACTGAGGTAAACAGTATTTATGCCTGAAAACGGGAACACGTCTTCTGCTAGACGGATAGTGTGGGGGATTGAGTCAATCTAGTCAGTTGTTGACTTGAGTTTGGATTTTGTTGTTGCTATGGTTACCTTCAGAAAACAATTGTCTTCAAATTCCTCTTCTCTATTCCTCTGTGAAGGGTGGGGGCTGGACTGTCAGAGGATTTTTCTCAGTGTACCTGCCCCACCCTCATCTTTTGTCTTTCTCTGTGTATCTAAACCACAAGGGGGTATCTCTCCACACTCTTGCCCACCCCATCCCACCCTTAGCAGCTGACTGCTCTGCTTGTTTCTGGGGTGTTTGCTTGCCTGGAGGTGGTGGGGTCAGGAAATTTTCTGTCATCCTAGTCCAGCCTCAGTCTTAGGCAGGCCCTGTGTGCCTGGATCTCAGGGTTGGAGCTTTCAGTTATATTGCACCTTCCTTTCATGGTAGCCAACCTCTCCCTTGTATCTATAACAGATTTTGTGCAGGGAAAAGCTTCCTTCCCCTCTTCCAGCAGTAGGGGACCTCCAATGGTATTGGAATAGGATCCTGAGCCAGGACTAAGTATATGTGGGTTTATTTCTGGACTTGCTATTCTGTTCCATTGGTATAGGTGTCTATTTGTTAATCTTAACACCAATACCGTGCTGTCTTGATTGTAGTAAGTCTTGAAGTCAGGTAGCGTAAATCCTCCAACTTTGTTAATCAATTTCAAAGTTAAGTTTGGTCCTTTAATGAATTTTAGAATCAGCGTATCAATTTCTACCAAAAAAACAAAAACAAAACCAAAAAACCTTGCTGAAAGTTTGATTAGAATTGCATTAAATCTATAGATCAAGTTGAGGAAGAATTGAAATCTTAATAATAGTGAATTTTCTCAATATCCACAAACACAGTATCTCTCTCAATTTATTTAAGTCTTCATAATTTATCTCAGAAATATTTTATAGTTTTCAGTGTACCAATTTTGTACATCTTTTTTCAGATGTATTCCTAAGTATTTCATGTTCTTATGCCAATGCAAATAGTATTATTTTTATTCCAATTTGTAGTTGTTTGTTGCTAGTATTTAGTATATTAACATTTGTAAATTGTGTATTCTGCAGCCTTGCTAAACTCACTTATTCTAATAGCATTTTTGTAGATTCCATAGGATTTTCTATGGAGATAATCATCTCGTGGATTATTTGAGTATTTTTGATGATTCCACTTTATCTTCCTTGTTGGCTCACAACTATAACTCTTTATTGTATTATTTTAGTGGTTGCTTTAGGGTTTATAGTACATATCTTTACCTCATCACAGTTTACCCTCATGTGACATTATTCTATTTCATATATATATATATATACTTCCATTTCTCTCCTCCCAGCCTTTGTGCTATTGCTGTCATATATTTTGCTTCTACATATATTATATACCCACAACACATTGTTATTATTTTTGCTTTAAACAGTCAATTACATATTTTATTGGCTATGGATTTTAATAGATGTTTGCTCTATATTCATCATTTCTGGGTGTTTTGTAGCAGGTGGGTTTTTCAGAATATCTACTCTATCATTTTGCTGAAAAAGGAAGTCTACTAGTGCTCTTTCCATTGTGAACAGTCCCCAAACAAAGATAAATCCATGAATAATTGATATATGAACTCACAAGTATATCATATACTGCAGCCAACCCAATCAGGCACATGATGCCCAGTTACTTTAAAAGCTAGGCTCTCTCATAAGTACATTGGAGGTAATACCTTTGATTGTATCAATAACTTTTCATTTCCACAGGCCTTAATCACATCTTTTGATATTTCTATTATCATATATATTCCCCTATAACATTGTTCCCTAGATATTCAATGTAAGCAAGTCTCATGTTGTTTACAATATTGTAAGCTCCTTCAAGGTGGTGAATATATTTCACAGTTGGTACTCTCACAATGCTAAGCCCAGTATGTGATAGGTATTTTCTGAAGTTAGTGGCTTACGAATACAGAGAATGGAATGGACGAAGTAATCGAAATAGGAGTAAACTTAAGGTTCTGGGATTTTCAAAACTCTTGTGTAGCCAAAAAACATACGAAACAAGTCCTAACGATCATTTAAACAAAGTCACCAAAATAGTGTATTGGACCACACCTCTTTCTACTTCCCAGAACCTGTGAATCAGACTTCTTTATCTGTCAAGTCAGTTTACACAGTCCAACATGTGTTAAGTAGCCCTGGCCTAGTCTCATATCCAGAGTTCAGATGTTATCAGGTTAGCACGCCCCTCCTGTTCTTGAAGGAGAGTCAGAATCCATTCCAATACATCCTTTCTCTTATGCTACCATTTAAATGCCTACAACATGCTAAGTGTGGTAGAACAAAAAGAAGTATAAGATGTGATTTCTGCCCTCAAGAAGCTCACTGTGAGCGGAAAAGCATAAGTACCTGAATAAGCTGAAAGGCTGAAAAGTATCAAAAGCATAATGGCCTCCACGTTCACAGTAATCCATTTTCCTTCATTATTTTTCTAGCTGAAATGCCTGTCAAGGCAACACATTTCCTTGTGACACTCACTGTAAGTACGGCCTGTGCCCAGGTCACTGCCCTTAACTCATCAATTGTATTCTTTCTCTCTCAGGCTCGTTAACTGAGCTTCCGAACATGCCTTTTGTGTGGTCGGTGAATTCCTCATAGTTCAAGTTCTTAAGTAATGACTTCTGAAGGTCTGGAAGAGTTGAGTGGCTATAGGATGACGGGCAAAAGGAGAAGAAAGAAATACACTCTGCACTTGTAGGACTCAAGAGGACATCTGCCCCCTCTTCCCTCCCTAACTGACACTGCCTTGCTTCAGGATTTCATCACCACTTACAGGAACTATTGCAAAAGCCTCTGGCTTAGTTCCTGCCTCCAGACCCTCTTGATGACAGTTTATTCTTCACACTCTTTACAAGAGTAACCCTTCCACCATGCAGCTCCAGTAAGATCCCTCCTGCCCAGAGAACTTCAATGGCTCCCCACCGCACAGAAGAAAATCGAGTCTTTCCAAGTAGAAAACATTCAAATAACATCAACCATGTGTAATGAGTAACACCGATACGACTCCAAGAGGGAATATGACTCCATACTAGGGGATTTTATACATTTATTCACTTAGTTACATACTATTTGGTAAAATCAATTTGGCAAAAGTGATTTAGCCCAAAGCAAGTTATTGAAGTGATGATTTGATTGAAAAAGAATATCCCCAGAGACATTTCTGCCATTTTTTTGTTTTTAGACTTTGAGGAGTTTCCCCTTGCCTTTTTTGTTCTATATGACTAATTTTCATCCAGTTATTCTTACTCTGTGCTGTTTAGAAAATCAAACATTTTGAAACAACCTGAATATCCCACCATAGGAAGGTAACTGAAGCCTACACACAGCTCTAGCAATAAGGAATTGTTTAAACAAACTGTAGAGGATTAAAATGTATGTATAGTATGCACAAACGTTATATGCAGTGACTTTATAGAACTTTATTTTGAGCAATTTGCAAAATGTATAAAGTCATGAAAAGATTACCAAACAAGATCAGCTACAATTAATTAAAAATAAATTAGAAAAAAGCCCAAAATTCTAGATCTTTTTTGTTATTTCTTTTGTAGTTTTATTTACTTTTCTTATTACAAAAGCAATTCAAGTTATGAGAGAAAAATAAGACAGACAACTACATACACACGACCCATAATAGCTCCCTACTCAATGACAACTACTTCTAGATCTTCTAGTAAAAACTCAGTCATATGATACATACTATTTGAAAGAAACTCCATTTTATTTATGCATCCTCCACTGTTGAACATTTATGTTGACTTCAACAAATCTAATATTTTGTATATTTTAAGTTTTTATCACTTTTTTCCTATGAGTAGCAGCACAAAGCAATAATAAGTAGATAAAATTGATTTGAAATAAAACATAAAAGGTTTGGACAAAACTCCCCAGAATTCTGAAAAAATGGTTTAAAAAAAAGTTTAAAGTCACATAAGTTGTAAAACCACGCCCAAGTGCAATAACACCCTGTACAACCAAACCCCAACTGGTGAGCAGGAATATTCATCTTCAAACAAATCATCATCTTCTCCAGCCGCTTTTGGTAAATCACCTGCAGCCTTTCAGATTGTGAGAATCTTTAGGAAGTAAACGACTACCTGCCGAAGATGAAGGATTTCCCCTTCAAATCAGGCCTTTTGAATAATACAGATGACAACAACTTGCTGTGTCTATTAGCACTGTAAACTAGCAGGACCAGATCTGAGACTATATTATTTACTCAGCTAGTGATAAGGAATGAGCTGCTCTCTATAATTTCTAACTAGGATCATACTACCAAATAGCAGATTTAATAATTTGGGTCCACTTCTCTTCGAAGCTTACTTAAAAGCATCAGGCACCCTCGCTTCTCATAGCTCATTGTCCGTCTTTACACCAATACCACACTGTCTTAATTACTGTAACTTTATAATATGTCTCAAAATCAGAAATGTTGTTCCTCCAACTCAGTTCTTTTTCAAAGTTATTTTGGCCATACTAAGTTTTTTTGCATTTCCGTGTGAATTTTGGAATCAGTTTGTCAATGTCTTCAAGAAAGCCTGCTGGGATTTTGATTTGGGGAGAACTGACACCTTAATGATATTGATTTGTCCAATCCATGAACATGGTATATCTCTCCATTTGTTTAGATCTTCTTTAATGTCTCTCAGCAATGGTTTGTGGTTTTCAATGGACAGGTCTTTCTCATCTTTTGTCAGATTTATCCCTAAGTATTTCATATTTTTTGATGCTATTACAAATGATATTTTTAAAAATTCAATTTCCAATTGCTCATTGCTAACGTATAGAAATATAATTGATCTTTATATATTGATGTTTTGTCTACAGCAACTAACATATATGGACAGCTGATGTTCGAAATAGGTGTAAGAGCAATTCAGCAGAGATAATCTTTTCAACAAATGCTGCTGGAACAATTGGATATCCATGTGCAAAAAACCCAAAACCAAACCAGTACAAAACCTTCAATCCACATTTCACATGTAAAAAGTTAACTCAAAATGAATCATAGACATAAATGTAAAATCTAAAGCTATAAAACTTCTAGAAGAAAACCTTTATGACCTTGAGTTAGGCAAAGATTTTTTAGATATGACACTGAAAGCATAATACATAAAAGAACAAATTAATAAGTTGAACTTCATCAAAATTAAAATTTTTTGCTCTTCATCAAACACTGTTAAGAGAATGAAAAGACAAGGCACATATATTCTGAGAAAATATTTGCAAATCATGTATCTGATACAGGATTTGTATCCAGAATATATAAAGAACTCTCAAAACTCAATAATAATTCAACAACTCGAATTTTAAAAAGGGAAAAATGTTTCACCAGACGCTTTACCACAGAAGATATATTGATGGCAAATAAGCACATGAAAAGATGCTCAACATCATTAGTTATTAGGAAAATGCAAATTAAAACTATGAGAGACCACTACACACCTATTAGAATGGCTACAATTAAGACTGACCACACAAGAATTCTGTAACTATGTGAGATGATGAATGTGTTAACTAACCCTATTGTAGTAATTATTTTACAATATGTATATTTATCAAATTATCGTGTTATACACTTTAAACTTATGCAATGTTATATGCCAATTATAACTCAATAAAGCTGGGGAAAAAATTTTAAAAGGTAAAAAAAAAAAAGACTGACCATATCAGGTACTGACAAGAGTGTGGAGGAATTGGAACTCTCACACACTGCTGGTGGGAGTGTAAAATAGTACCATTACTTTGGAAAATGGTTTGGTAGTTTCTTAAATTAAACATACCCATGTCATATGATCCAGCCATTCCACTCCTAGCCATTTTTCCTACCCAAGAGAAAAGAAAGCCTATGTCCACACAAAAACCTATGTGTGAATGTTCACAGCAGCTTTATATATAATAACCAAAACCCAGAAACAACTCAAATGTCTGTTAACAAGTGAATGGATAAACAAACTGTGCAATATCCATGCAATGGAATACTACTCAGCAATAAAGAGGATGAACTATTGATACAAGTTACAACACAGATGGAGAATTCTCAGAATAATTACTATGAGCAAAAGAAGCTAGACAAGAAAGAGTATATACTGTACGATTCCATTTATATAAAATTCTAGAAAATGCAACAAATCAGTAGTCACAGAAAGCGGACCGTGGTTGTCCGGGGGAGAGGGCTGGTTGGGAGGTAAGGATTATGCAGGACATGAGCGAACTTTCCGTAGTGATGATTATGTTTACTCTCTTGATTGTGGTGATGGTTCCATGAGTGTATACATTTACCTCTAAACTCATCAAATCGTGCAGTTTAAACTCATGCAGTTTATTATCTATCAATTATACCTCAATAAAGCTATTTAAGAAAAACAGACATCAGGAGAGGCCAGACGGCAGCAGTACCTTTGTGAGGTCAAAGATCCAGGCTGTAGTTGATGAGCCTTAGAGACCTTGCCTGCAGGGTTCCTCTCTGCGCTTTGAAGCCGACAGCTCATCCTTGCTGGGCTCTGAAAGCTGCATTTCACTTTCACATTGTGCAAGAGAGTTGTCCCAGTCCACTGGCTAACTCCAGCATCTCCTCAGGGATCATGCCGGACACTGGCTAGCCAGCTGGCAGGAACTGACCAGGTCACCAACACAACTCAGATCCTCAGATGTGGGGAAAAATCCAAACATAGTCTCAGGAAAATAAAACTTCATGAAACTTCACAGAGCTATGGGATTCACACCAAACCAGCCAAGAGTAACTGTGGATGGATAGCTCTCATCAAGTACTGGGTGGACTGGCCCACCTGGATGTAAATTATTGGGAGTCTTGCCTTAAACACACACACACACACACACACACACACACACGCAGAGATCATGGGGTTACTACCTCTCCTGCAGAGTCAATGGATGGCCTTCAGTGAGTCCCTGACTCCAAAACTACATGCAAGTTTTGTAACTATGTGCATTCATGCATTTTTCTGGGGAGAGTATTCGTAGCTTTCATCAGACCCTCAAAGAGCTCCCTGACTGTAAAGAGATTAAGAAGTGCCAACATGGGTAAACCCAAGCTCATCTGTCCTTTCTCCTCCCTTCTCTCTAGCTCCAGGATAAACACCGAGTCACTCATTCGCTTCCTGCCACTGAGATTACATCTATGCCACCTATGTTTTTCTCAAATACAGTAAGCCATCACCAACTTCATTCCCTCTTGAATACACTGTCATCACCAACTTCATTCCTTCTCGAACACACTAAGACATCACCAACTTCACTTGTTCCCCCTTTGCCCGGGAGCGCGTACTCCAGGCCGCCCCCACCCCCTCCCCAAGCACGCCCTCTCACGGTTTCCTGCTACCTAAGAACTTGAGTTGTTTTCAGGTCTCCAGGTGTGCAACTTGCCCGACACGTTTTCTCTCGCCGGGGACGCAGTCCCTACCGCGTCCTACCACCACCCACCCATATCATTTGCTTTTGTCTGAGTTTAGACACAGGGTGGTTTTCTTTGCGACACGGGCACAGCTTTCCTCGTGGGGCTCGGAGAGCCACGCTCTCGTATTTCTCGAAACAGCTGTACAACTCCAACTCGGAGCCCCCATTGCAAATCCTGGCGATCCCCTTTACCTCGAAAATTGGGAAGACGCAGAATTAAAAGCCTGGCCCCTGGGCTCCCTCCCTTGGGTGACCAGGCAAGGCGGGCTGGGTAGGGGCGCAGGGGCCAGCGCTCTGCTCTCCCCACAGCTCCCTCCACGTGTCCCCGGCGCGCGGGCGCAGCGCCCCCTCCCCGATCCCCGGTGGGCGCACACCCCTTTCCTCGCCGACCCACTCGCGACCGCGGTAGGGCGCTGGCTGCCGCCCCCCTCGGGCGCCCCGGCCCCTTCCGCCGCCCCCCGGGGGCGCACGCCTGTCCCTACCCGGAGTCACCGGCGGCCGGAGCAGCAGCAGCAGCAGCAGCGCGGGGAGGGCGCTGACCCGGCAGCCCCGGAGCCGCCGCCGGGCCATGGCCCGCCGCTCGCCGCGCCCCCGCCGGCCACCTCCCGGAGTCGCAGCGGCCGGGCCGCCCCGCCGCCCGCGCCTGCGGATGCCCGACGGTCCCGGAGGAGGCGGCGGGCGCAGCTCCCGACACTGGCCGCCCCGCGAGTCGCATTCGCTTTCGCTTTTGCTTTAGCCACCGGAGGGCTGGGGAGAGGTGAGGAGCGGTGACAGATCCGTGACTCAGCATCCCCACCCACTCTAGAAAAAGCCCTGGCACCGCCGTGACCCCCGCGCCGCAGACCCGGTCCCCGAGCGCCGCCGGCCGCGTGGAGCGGGGACCCGGCACTGTCACCCGCCGAGGCCCGGGGTCCTCCTCATCTTCTCTCCTCGCTCCTCTTTACCCCAGGAGTCCGTTCGGTCTCGTGTCCCCATGCAGAGGGAGCGGGCAAAGTCAGAGCGGAGCGAACTCTTTCCAGTTACCACGGCTGGTGGGCGTTCGTACCTGACTTCTCCCCTTGGTCACCTCCCCTCGCTTGTCTCCGCCTGTCGCTCCGACATCGACTTTCCGAGGTTCCCAGCACTCCTGGACCTGGGGCTGGCGGGCCAGTGGCCCTGCGCTCTGCCAGGATGGTCTAGTCACGGTGAGGGACAGCGCAGGTGTCGCCGCGGGGCGGCTGGCCAGGTCTTCTGCCCCGTGCGCCCAGGCCCGGCACCGGGAGCAGCCCGGGCCACCTGCTCACTCCTGCTCCGGCTCCACTTCGTCTTCCTTCTCCAAGAAAATTTCCAACATTTGAAGGAGGGATGGGAAGGAGGAGAAGGAGAGACGACATGACAGTTACTCACCTCTGCGCCTTAGTTCGTTTCGTTCGACGAGTTCTCCTAGTCTACTATCCTCCTCTTTTCCAGTTTTTTTTTTTTTTTTTTACCCCCCTTGGGATCTCAAGTTAAGCCTGACGTTATTGAGGACGGAGTCTGTAACAGAGCTCCGCACGCACGGTCCGAATTCCCAGTTCTAGGAGTGAAATAGGCAAGACGAGACATCTCCGGGCTTCAGTCTATTCCCCCAGGGGTAACGTCTTGCATAACTATAGTGCAATATTACAATTGACAGGAAATTGACGTTGATGCAATCCATAGACCTTCTTCAAATCTTACCAGTTTTCCGTGCATTCGTTCATTTGCATGTGTGTATTCTGTGCTATGCAGTTTTGTCACCTGTGTAGAAGCCTGCGACCACCACCACTGTCAAGACACTGAACAGTTTCTATCACAAGGACCCATCCTAGTACTATTTTATAGCCACAGCCACCTTCCTCTCTCCCCCCTCCCTAAGTCCCTAAGGCAACCACTGGTCTTTTCTCCATCTCTGTAATTTTGTCATTTGAAGCATGTTATATAAATGGAATCATACAGTATGTAACCTTTAGAGGTCGGCTTTTTTCACTCTATGTAATTCCCTTGAAATCCATTCAAATTCTGTGTGTATCAGCCTTTGTTCCTTTTTATGAGTAGTATTGATGGTTTCTTTTTAAAATGTATGAATCTCTGCCATCCACCCTGAAACAACCCCGTGCTTTTATACGTGTATTCATTTCTTAGTGCTGCCGTAACGAAGTACCAGAAACTAGGTGGTTTAAAACAACAGGAATTGATTCTCACAGTTGTCAGAGTCTGAACTCTCAGGAGCCGGCAGGACCATGTTCTCTCGGAAGGCTCTAGGAGAGGATCCTTTCTTGCCTCTTCCAACTTCTGGTGTTTGCTGGCCATCCTTGGTGTTCCTGGGCTCATAGATGCGTCACTCCGGTCACATGGCTGTCTTCTCCTTGTGTCTCTTCACGTTGTCTTCCTTCTATACGGGTCTGTCCTCTTTATAAGGACATCACTCATGTTGCATGAGGACCCACCCTGACCTCATTTTAACTTGGCCTCTGTAAAGAACCCATTTCCAAGAAGGTTGCATTCTGAGGTACAGGGGGTTAGGGCACACTTCCCCCCATAACAATCTGGTATCTTTATTTCTGAGAACAAAGTCAAGATCCATTGTCTCAGGCCAAAGGAAATGACCTGGCTGCAGAATGGCTGGATTCCTGAGGGACAGTGTCCATACTTCAGGGGTGACTCGGGTGGGAGTTCATTCAGGGGCTCCAAATCAGAGGGCCCACACAGGAGTGGGGGCCTTGGTCAGCACCCATCACTCACAGCAGAGCTGGAGTTGAGGACAAGGCTGTGGGGTCAGGAAAGACAATGCCTGGTAGCAGTACTTCAGCCATAGACTGTCCTCTGGAGGGGTTTAGACAGTGGACACTCAGGACTGGGGAGGGTAAGATGACAGACTGGGCCACCATGAAGAGGATAGCTGTGACTCAAGGCTAATGGATTCTTTTTTGTTTTTTTTTTTTGCTTTAGAATCTTAAATTTTTAAACTGAAATATAAAACATGAAATTCACCATTTTAAAGTGTATAATTCAGTGATTTTTAGTAAACATTCATGAAACTGTGCAACCATCCACCATCTAATTCCAGAATATTTCCATCACCCCAAAAAGAAACCCAGGACCTGTTGGGAGCCACTCCCAATTTCCCCTTTCCCAGCCCCTGGTAACCTCTAATTTACTTTCTGTCTCTACGCATTTGCCTAATCTGAATATTTCACATAAATGGAATCATACAAATGTCCTTTTCTGTTTGGTTTCTTTCACTCAGCATAATTTTTTCAGGGTTCATCCATGTTGTAGCATGTATCAGTACTTCATTCCTTTTTATGAGTGAATAATATTCCACGGAATAGATATTCTACATTTTGTTTATTCATTCACTAGTTCATGGATATGTGCATTGTTTCCACTTTTTGCCTGTTGTGAATAATACTGCAATGAACATTCATGGAGAAGCTTTTGTGTGAATATGTGTTTTCAGTTCTCTGGGGTATGTACACCCAGGAGTGGAATTGTTGGGTCATATAGTAATTCTAAGATTCTTGAAGGACAGCAAGAAGACTCAAGGAGCCGTTTAGGAAGGAGATACAACTGGTTCTCCGATGGGGATGACAGTTTCTAATGCTCACCAAATGATAGCGTACTTGGCTTTTGGAGATATTGACTTAAAAACTTAGGCAAGATAAGTGTGTGGGGATCAGTGTAAGGGCATCTAGCTGCTGCAGCGAACCCAGGGAACCAAGGCAGTGAAAATGAGGTGGAGAGAATGAAAGAAAACTACTACATTCACAGAAGAAGTTTTGCTTAAGAGCAGGAAAAAAAAACGTTGGATGTAAGAGGAAGGAATTGCTTCTCAATACTCAAAGTATAAAAAACACATTTGGGGCCGGCCTGGTGGTGTAGTGGTTAAGTTTGCACACTCCGCTTCGGCGGTCGGGGGTTCGCAGGTTTGGATTCTGGGTATGCACCAATGCACCGCTTGTCAAGCCATGCTGTGGCGGTGCCTCATATAAAGTAGAGGAAGATGGGCATGGATATTAGCCCGGGGCCAATCTTCCTCAACAGAAAAAGAGGAGGATTGGCAACAGATGTTAGCTCAGGGCTAACCTTCCTCACCAAAAAAAGAAACACAAACCACATTTCCTTATTTTACTTTTGTAAATCATGTCATATCTGGCTCCAAGCTTCCACATGCCAAAATCAACAAAAATCTGATATCATTCCCCTACCGCTCAATGGGAAATGGTTCTCTTCCCTTCCCTTGGATTTTACCAGGACCCAGGAAAAACAGGGAGAGGCTGTGACCTGTGTTTTATTGATTACTCCCGATGGTCCTTTTCCAGACACACTCTCTGGCCTCTGGTCAGCAAACTACTCGACTCTCTTCTAGGCAATCCATCCCCATTCCCTTCAAAACCTTTTTTGCACACCCAGTTATCCCCACAGACAATCTAGGCAGATTATCTCAGTTAGCCTAGGTCTTCCTCCAGAAAACTCCTATTTGGGTCAGCCTTCCCTGCAATCAAATAAACAAATAAACATCAAAAAAAACTGTAAACTGCATCCCTGTGGGGGGAGAGCTCTAAATTCTAGAACACAAAACCTTGCCTGCTCTTGGGGAAAATCACCCTTTACTTTCTTCCCTGTGCTGAGTCTCTGGTAGCAAGAATCTCCAAGAGACCAATCCATTTCTTGATAACTCACTCAATTATGTTAATTTGGAGCCTCATAATCATACTTTAATCACTTTTTTAGTGGAAAAAATTAAGCTATGAAAGGGATTTTGAATTTTAAATGTTTAAACATGTCAGAGTAGAGTGAGTTAACTGTTTAAAGTTTCATTGTTTTTGAACTCAAAGTTGGTTTGGAATTTTACTTTTTAATTGACCTTGAAACTACATTCTCTCCAGTTCTGCATGTATGGGACTAACAGGACCTATACCGTAGGGTGATTGTGAGGATTAAATGAGTTAATAAAAGCATTTTGAACAGTACCTGACATATAATAAATGGTCAATAAGTGTTGGACTTATAATACACGATGTATAATATATAATACACAATGTATAATATATAATACGTTGTCATTTGTAAACTATGTAAAATGATTGTAGAGAAAGTTGTCAGCAAAAACGTTAAGTTAGGGGTTAAGTGTTCAGAGAAATATTATCTATCATACTCAGCCAGGCCATCTGTCACGGCAGGATGGCAGAGCACCAAGAAGATGGGTAGGAGGCCCCACAAATAGGAGGTGAAGATAGAAACTCCACCCTGGGGGAAAGTTCCGACAGCTGGGAGCAATGTTCCTATTTCTGCTGTCACTTTCTACAGCGAGACGACACCCAACCAAGACAATAAACTTGTAACGCGAACCACTCCAAGAGGAAGCAGCTTCGTGTTCCACTCCAATTACACCAGGAGCATCCCCTACTGACTCTCATTTAGCTAAGAGCCCAACGTGATCTGTCTCCCTCAAGACTCCTTCTTCACAAAAGATAGTCTGCCCTTTCTCTTCCACTCCGACTCTTCCTTATCTCATCTCCTGGTGAGGAGAACTTGGAAGAAGAGGAAAACTTTTCAAGAACTGCCTACTTTCACCTCTGGTTTTTGGTTCACTCCTAAATAACTCAGGATAAAACCAAGGAAGAAAGTGACAGAACCACAGGGTTTTAAAAATGCAAACCCAAGATGTATCCGAGAATCCTAAACCCAAATGCCTAGAAGGGCCAGGCAGCAGGGTTGGTGGACATGAGACAAGAGGAAGTGGGCCGAAAGCTCTTGTAGATTAGAAGGAAGCAGTGTGTGTCCAGTGCCACGAGATTTTTAATTTCTGAAGAAATTGAAAATATAGGTCCTTGTGAAATCTCCCAGTTTACAAATAGTGATTTTTGTTTTAGAAATAAAACCCCGTGCAAGCCACACAAAGCCAATCTGTAGGCTTTGCAACATCTGATGTGTAGTAATCTTTTTATTCAGACAACTATAAAGTGTTTCTATTCCCCAACCATCTTAGAAATCAGAAGTACTAGTTTACTAGAGTGAGTTTGGTTCATGAATTTTAAAATCTTAGATCTATGACCAGTTACAGTGGGTGGTCCGTGATCTCTTGGAACATTTTACAAAAAGGTTTTTTGTGTGTATACTTTTCTGCAGAAGGTACCCATAGCATTCACTAGCTTTTTCAAAAGCGTCCTTGACCTAAAAAATGTTAAGAATAAAATGTCTACAAAAGATGTAATATTTTATAGACATTGTAACTTTTTAAATGTAAGAAAATACAGATTATGAGTTGAAACCTAGGCTATTTATGAGCTTAAAACTATTTATCTGGGGTTAGAGCTGTGATTACAGTAATTTCTCTCTCTTTTTTTCCCTCAAATGATTCCTCCAGCTGTGGCATAAACAAAGTGTTAAAAGGCATCTTAATAATTGCAAAGATTGGAAATAACCTAAATGTCCATCAATAAGGAAATGATTGGAAAAAAAAATAAAAAGGAAATGATTGGATGTTAGTAACATGCATACAAGAGAATACAATGCAGTTATTTAAAAAATTAGCTCTCTTTGTACTAATATGGAAAGATCTCCAAGATAGAGGATTACCAAAACAAATACACAAACATGCAAAGCTGTGTATAGTACCCTGCTTCTTATGTTAGAAGGGAGAATATATGTTTATATTTGCTTGTATTTGCACACATATTCAGTGACACTCTGGAAAAGCACACAAGAAAACAGTAAATGTACTTCTTTACAGGGGTGGTAACTGAACACACGGGCGATGGGGATAGGAGGGGACATGCTTTATAGCATCTTTGTATCTTTAGTTTTACCTTTTTCCCTTATTTTTGAAAGATATTGTATTACCTATTCTAAAAATTAAATTTAAAAATTCTCATGAAGACATTAAACATCTTGTTTTTAGAACGGAATTTTTAGTTCATGGGTAATTTTTGTTTTATTATTGAAACAAGGCAAGCAACAGCTGTGATGCAATTTTGCAGACAGCATTCCAGTACAAGTTTACTTTCATCATTTTATGAGGGATGCTTCTAGTATAAAGTAGCTATTTTAAATAAATATAGTCTCAAAATAAACAGGCTTCTAAAGTGAAAATGTTTCCAAAATAGTTAACGAATAAGAGATTTAAAATCCAGCATTCTGGTAGACTGGGGAGGCTCGGTTTGGCAAGATTGTTGCATACCTAAAAGACAGTTCATATATTCCAGACACTCTTCCATATTCTCCCAAAAGCAAGAAACATTTTTTTGTTTGCTGGTGTAGTTGCAAGAGAAATTTGAAAACAGCACAGATGTGTTTTATATCTTGAGACTTAATTTAAATAGCCTTAAAAGGAGGGGATGTGCCGTTCTTCATCCTTCCTCCTTCTTGCTGGCTGAAATGCAGACATAATGACTGGAACTCCAGCAGTCATATTGGACTATGAGGAATCCTGAAAATGGAAGCCACAAGCCACCCACAGAGTAGAAACAAAATGGAAAGAACCTGGGTGCCTGACACCAGGAGGACCAAACCAGCCTGGACTGTCTCCCTCTGAACTTCTTCAACTTGAAAGAGAAATAAACATCTATTTCTCACTGTCACTTTTGGTTTTTCTCTTACTAACAACTAAACTCACAACTAATCCTAACAATATACCTAAAAAGAAAAGCTACATTTCAGATAGGATTTTTGGATGTTTTTGGATTTTTTTCTTTATAGATTTTTTTTTATTAGCTATAGTATTTTCATTTCCCTGATGGAAGGAAAAATATATAGTATATTCTTTAGTTTCACCAATTTTAACATACTGTTAAGCCTATCCCCATATCTTCATTACCTTTTAGTGATTTAAAATAAATTTTATGTTTCAGTTATAAAGAACATGCAATTATGTAGTCTTTTAAAGAAAAAGAAGCCTGTTATTATTATACATGAACTTAATAAATAATCAAATTTATAATACAATAGAAAGAACATTTATAAGGTTATAAGGTATATCAGATTATTCTATTTTTTCTGTCTTTAAAAACATATTCATATTGATCATATCTTCATTTAACCTGGTGAGTCCAATTTTAGGGGAAAACTCTGTCTATTCTTATCCACCTAGCTTAACTGATAATTTTTTACAATCTAGATCTTTGAGGCAACATCTGGTTCTATTAGTGGCCTATAACATTTCATTTCTAGATCAGCTCTTAGTGGCTTTTGAAGGCCACTATCTTGTTGGCTGGATGTATTTGCTCGCCCCATCGTCTGTACTCTGTAACTCATGTACGCTTATACAAAGAGAAAGATACAAGAAGAGATAATAGTTGAGATTTTCCCAAAATGAATGAAAAACAACAAACTACAGATCCAGAAAGCTCAGAGAACCCCGAGCAAGATAAATTCAAATAAAAACACATCTTGGCACATGATAGTCAAACTACTGAAATTCAGTGATGGGGAGATATCTTGAAGGCAGCCAGAGAGTAGTGAAATAGTCCGTAAGGAAGACATTACTACATTTAGCAGGCCCCACATCAGGCAAGTCAGAAGACGATGGAGTGACATCTTAAAAATACAGAAAGAAAAAAGCAACCTAGAATTCCATATTCTGTGAAAATATCTTTCACGATGAAAGAAAAATAAAGATTTTTTAAGGCAAATAGAAGCTAAGAGAATTTGCCACCTATAGACCTGCAGTACAGGAAATGTTAAAGTAAATTTTCAGAAGGAAGATGGGACCAGAAAGAAATTTGGATCTACACAAAAGAAAGAAGAGTGCTGGAAATAGCAAAAATGTGGGCCAATATGAAAAATGTTCTTTTTAATTTTTAATCTCTTTAAAGGATAATTGACTCTCTAAAGCAAAAATAGTAACAATGTGTTATGGGATTTATAGCATAGGTGGAAGTAACATGCATTTCAACAATAGCACAAAGGATGGGAGAGAGGAAATGGAAATATACTGCTGAAAGATTATTACTTTTACAGTGAAGTGCTATAATATAATTTGAAGACAGATTGCGACAAGCAAAAAATGTATATTATAAAGCTTAGAGCAACCACTAAAAAAGAAAAAGGCAAAGCTAATAAGCCAATAGTGGAGATAAAAATGGCGTCATAAAAAATACTCAAAAAAAGGCAGGAAATGAGAAAAAATTAAAAAGGAACAGTTGGGACAAATAGGAAACACATAGCGAGAGGATAGATTTAAACTCAGCCACATCAATAATGAAATATAAACAGTGGAAGCAGTCCAAAAAATTAGAGAGATTGTCAGATTGGATTTAAAAAAGCAAAACCCAGCTATAGTATCACTACAAGAAACCCAGTTTAAATATAAAGACATAAATGGGTTAAAAGTAAAACAATGGAAAAAGATATACCATGCTAACACTAATCAAAAGCAAACTGGAGGTATATGAACATCAGACAAAGTAGACCTCAGAGTAAAGAGTAATCCCAAGGACGCAGAAAGACATCACATACTGACAGAGTGAATTAGTGAAGAAGACATTACAATCTTAACAGTGAATGTACTTAATAACAGAGCTTCAAAACACATTAAGCAAAAACGAATAGAACAGAAAGGAGAAATAAACAAATATATAATTATGATTGAAGTATGAGTCAGCACTCCTCTGTCAGTAACTGATAGAGCAAGTAGACCAAAAGATCGGTAAAAATATAGACGATTGAAAACACTATCAACCAACTTCACCTAATTGATATTTATAGAATGATCCATCCGACAACAGCAGAACACATATTCTTTATAAACGCACATGGAACATCCCACCAGGTTCATTTTCTGGGACATGAAAAATAGATCCTATGCTGAGCCTCAATGAATGTAAAAGGATTCACATCATACAGACTATATTCTCTGACCACAACATAATTAGAATGGAAATCGTTAACAGAAAGATATCTGGAAAATTCTCAAATATTTGGAAATTCAATAAAACATTTCTAAATAGTCCATAAGTCCAGGAAGAAATCACAAGGTGAGACAGAAATTTTTAACTGAATTATATGAAAATACAACATTTCAAAATTTGTGGGATGCCACTAATGCAGAGCTTAAAGGGAACTTTATCATATTGAACACCTTGATTAAAGAAAAAGAAAGATCTCAAATCAACGATCTCAATTTCCACCTCAAGGAAGTAGAAAAAGAAGAGCAAATAAAAGTAAAGAAAATGAAGGAAATAATAAAGATGTTAGCAGAAATCATTAAAATTGAAACAGAAAATCAAGGGCAGTAGTAAGTAGTTTTTTTGAAACACAATAAAATTGAGAAACCTACAGCCAGTATGATTTTTTTAAGTGACAAAAGACACAAATTACAAATAATATGAATTAAAGAATAGACATCACTACATATGCGACAGTAAAAGGATAATTAGGAAATATTATGAGCAACAATTTGATAACTTAGATGAAATGAATAAATTCCATGAAAGACAGAAACTACCAAAACTCACCCCAAGAAGAAATAGGTAACCTGAATATACATACATTTATTAAAGGAAGGTAGTTAAAAACCTTCCTACCAAAAAAAAAAAAAAAAAAAAAAAAAAAAAAAAAAACTCCAGGTACTGATGGCTTCAATAATAAATTCTACCAAACATTTAAAAATGAAATAAAATTGTCTATGCATGTTCTTACAGAAAATAGAAGAGGAGGGGCCCTTCTTGATTCAGCATTACCCTGATACCAAAGATGAGCAAAAACATTACAAGAAAAGAAAATTGCATAGCATATCCTTCACCAAACCAATGCAGAAATTCTTAACAAAATATCACCATATTGAATTCAGCAATATATAAAAAGAATAATCAAGTAGCATTTATAGATTTATCCCAGGAATGCAATCTTTGAAAACCAATTAATCACTATATTGACAGAAGAAAAGAAACATGTTCATATCAAAATATGGGGGGGAAAAAGGAATTTGATAAACTTCAACACCCATTCATATATATTTTTTTAAATCTCAGTAAACTAGGAATAGAGAGGAAGTTCCTCAACCTGATAAAGGGCATGTATGAAAAACCTACACCTGACATCACACTTAATGGTGAAAGACTCAGTGCTTTCCCGCTAAGATCAGGAACAATGGACAGAGGTATGCTCTCATAACTACCACTCAGCGTTGTACTGGTGGTCCTAGCCAACTCGGTAAGGCAAAAATAAATAAGTAAACAAAAGGCATAGGGGTTGAAAAGGAAGCAATCAACTGTTTTTATTCACAGAGGACATTATTGTCTATATAGAAAATCCTAAGGAATCTACAAAGTAAAAATTGATGGTAGATGTGATGGTTAATTTTGTGTCAACTCAACTGTGCCACTGGGTGCCCAGACATTTGATTAGACATTATTCTGGGTGTGTCTGAAAGGGTGTTTTTGGATGAGATTAGCATTTGAATCAGCAGACTGAGAAAAGCAGTTGGCCCTCCCTGATAAGGGTGGGCCTTATCCAGTCATTGAAGGCCTGTATAGGAACAAAAAGGCTGAGTTAGAAGGAACTCCTCCTGCCTGACTGCCTTTGATCTGGGATATCAGCCTTCTTCCCTTGGTCTAGGACTCGGACTTGAACTGGAACCATACCACCTGCTCTCATGGGTCTCCAATTTGCTGACTGCAGATCTTGGGACTTCTCAGCCGTCATAATATCCTATTGGTTCTATTTCCCCAGAGAACTCAGACTAATACAGTAGAACTAATAAGTGAATTGAACAAAGCCACAGAATACATGGTCAATCTACAAAAATCAATGGTATTTCTATGTCTTAGCAGCAAGCCATGATCGCATAAAAAATATCCTCCTTAAGGAGGATCTGTGTGGTAGGCAGAATAATGGCTCCCCAAAGATGTCCACAACCTAATCCCAGAGCCTGTGAATATGTTGCCTTACATGGCAGAAGAGGCTTTGCAGATGTGATTAAGTTAAAGATCTTGAGATGGAGAGATTATCCTGAATTATCCAGGTGGGCCCAGGGTAATCACAAGGGTCCTTATAAGAGGGAGGAAGGAGGGCCGGAGTCAGAGAAGGCGGTATATTGATGGAAGCAGAGGTCAGAGTGACGTGGGCATGAGTGAAGGAACACCGGCAGCCTGTAGATGCTGGACGAGGCAAGGAATGGATTCTCCTCTAGAGCCTCTGGAAGGAATGCGACTCCGCCGACCCCTGATTTTAGCTCTGTAAAACCCATTTTGGACTTGTGACGTCCAGAACTTCAGATAATAAATGTGTGTTGTTTTAAGCCACCAGGTTTGTCAAAATGTGTTACAGCAGCAACAGAAAACTAATACAACCTGTAAACTGAAAACTACTAAATGTTGCTGAGATAAAGGAAAGATCTAAATAAATGGAGAGATGTACCACATTCATGGATTAGAAGGCTCAATATAGTTAAGATATCAATTTTTGAAATTGAAATTGAAATATCAATTTCCCCAAATTGATCCGTAGGTTCAATGTAAGTCCACTCAAAATCCCGAGGATTTGTCTTTTCACGCTCTATCAAACACATCAAAACAGAAGAGTAAGAGATGAAAAGATGAGTGGAAGATTTGAGTTTTAATATAGTAAAATTTATCGCTTTTTAAAATTTTTCTTTATGGTTAACAGGGTAGGTTTTTTTTTTCTGTCTTTTAAAGAAATTCTCTCCTTCCTCAAAGTCAGAAAGGCATTCATCTTTATTTTCTTTTAAAAAGTTTGAAGTTTTGCTTTTGACCTCTAAATTTTTAATCCCATCTGGAGTTAATTTGTATGCATGGGTATGATATAGAAACCTAATTTCATTCTTTCCCAAATGGAAAACCCAGTTTTTCAAGCTCTCTTGATTGAATAGTCCCTCTGCTATGCTACCTCTTTCACCATTCCGAGGTTTCCTATATGCACAAGTCTGCAGGTTAACTCTCCATGAATGAACTATTCCAGGAGAGGTATGCAAATGCATAAATACTGGGGGCCGAAATGATAAAGAAAATTTGATGACTGATAGGTGCCTGTGAAATATAGAAATTGCTCGCAGCTTTGAAAAACTTTTTTCCTCACCGTCTTTAATGAGAGAAGAGTGACCTCGGCTCCCTTGTGATGAAACCATGGAGAACAAGTTCTATCCTCCATTTTAACCCCAAGAAAGTAGAGGGAATAGGGCTCAGATTACTGCAGTAGGTAAACAAATATATACCCAGCCAGGCACGTTCTTTCCTGACGAATGTTCAATCTCAACTTCCCAAATCAATCTGTGAAATCAGAGAGGTCATTTCCAGGAACATCGGGAAGAAATAACCAGAATATATTTCTCTTGTCATTCACTGGGGATCCAAAATAATTGTAGAAAATTCCATCCAAAGAGCAAGAATAGGAGTTAAAATAATCATTGGGCCCCTGAGGAGACACTCATACTGGCGACTGGCCTCAGCCTTCTGGTTCTCCCAGGGGCCTTCTCCAAAGGAAGCACTGGTGTCGAGGTGCGTGTCACGTTGTTGTGGTGCACCGACGGTGAGCCTATGGGTCATGAAGTCAGAGCGCCTGACTGTGGGTCTTCCTACACCCTAGCTGTGACTTGGCCTCTCTCTGCCTCCACTTTCTCATCTTCGAGGTGGGAACGGAAGTGGGTTTGTTGTGGGGTCAAGTGAGAGTTCATGTAGGGCTCTTAGCCTAGTGCCTGACCTCTTTTTTGTGGTTCATCATTATTACTATTAGTCATCATTATTACTATTAGTAATAATAGTCCTATTATTTGGTATTTTAATGACCTCTCGTTGACTTGGTTTTTCATGGGCAGAGCTTACAAATAGGACATTTTCTGTGCCCGATTAGGGTTCACACTTACTCACTCGATTTTAATCCACAGCAACATGCCCTTAACCTCTTATTTCTTTGAGCCTGGACTTTTTTTTTTTTTGAGCCAGCAATTTTGTGCTGGTTATTACGGGACTTTTGAGTTTATGAAGTGAGAGCTAGGAAAGTACACTTGGGTTCATACTTGCATTAGATCCTAAATGACTTCATGGGGAGTTTTGGTTTGTTTGTTTGTTTGTTTGTTTTTGGTGAGGAAGATTAGCCCTGAACTAACATCCCTTGCCAATCCTCGTCTTTTTGCTGAGGAAGATTGGCCCTGGACTAACATCTGTGCCCATCTTCCTCTACTTTATCTGTGGGATGCCTGCCACAGCATGGCTCGATAAGCGGTGCATAGGTCCGCGTCTGGGATCCGAACCTGTGAACTCTGGGCTGCCTAAGTGGGAGTGCGTGAACTTGACTACTATGCCACCAGGCCGGCCCCCTGGGGAGATTTTTAAAGGGTCATTGAGAGAAGATTGGGCCATAGTCTTTCCCTCTTCTTTCAGGTATAAAAGTCAAAGAATGAGAAAATAAAACACAAGAAATTACATATTTTGAAAAGTCTACAAATAAAACAAAAATCAAAATATCCAGAAAAATAATATAACATTTAAAAAATTAATTAACTGCCTAACACACCTCTATAATATTTTTAGTTGTGTATTCTTTTCACATGACAATGCTTTTGTAAAATCATTTTCTGTGGAGAGATCAGAAAGATTACTGAAGATTCACAGAAGCCACTCTGTGGCCATTCCAACCACACCCAACAAAAAGGAGGGTAGGCCATTTTTTAAAAAATAGAGATAAATTGTACATTTGGTCAAATGCTTAGGTCTTAAGCGTACAGTTCCATCAGTTTTGAGGCCTCTTTCCAGTCAATTTTACTGCATAAGAGCAACAAGTGATCTATTTCCATCACCACGGTTAGTTTTGCCTATCTGGGATTTCATACAAATGGACTCATGCAGAATGTACTTTTTTGTGTCCAGTTTCTTCTGCTCAGCCTAGTATTTTGAGATTCATTCATATTGCTGTGTATTTCGGTAGTCTGTTCTTTTTAGTAGTATTCCACTGTGTAGATACACCACGTTTGTTTACCCATCCATCTGTAGATGGAAACCTGGTCTGTCTAGTTTTTGGCTTTTGTGAATAAACCTGCTATGAAAATGATTGCGCAAGGCTTTTCATGGACGTATGTTTTAATTTCTCTTGGGCAAAGACTTGGGAGTTGACTCACTGGACTATGGGTTACATGTGTGTTTGACTCTTTAAGAAACTACCAGTTTTGCAAAGTGGCCGTAAAATTTTGCACTTCCACCAGCCTTGTATAAGAGTTCTGGTTGCTTCACATTCTTTCCAAAATTTGTGTGTTTTTTTTTGTCTTTTTCATTTTAGCCAATTTTTAAAAAATGTTATTTAAAACATTCTAGTGTTGTAGTGGTATCTCATTGTGAATTTCCTTTGCCTTTCTCTGATACTGGACACTTTTTCCATGTTCTTATTGCCAATTCGATTTGCCTGTCCAAGTTTTTTTGGCCATTTTTAAATATAAGTTTGTTTGTTCTTTATATATTTTAGATACAAGTCCTTTGTCATATATATGTTTTGCAAATATTTTCTCCCAGTCTTTGGTTTGGCTAATTAATTAATTAATTAATTTGCTGAGGAAGAGTCGCCCTGAGCTAACATCTGTGCCAACCTTCCTCTATTTTGCATGTGAGTTGCTGCTCCAGCATGGCTGACGAGTGGTGTAGGTCTGCACCCAGGATCTGAACCCACGAACTCTGGGTGGCTGAAGCAGAGTGCGCCAAACTTAAGCACCACGCCATGGGGCCAGCCCCTATTTTATTTTATTTTTTGATGAGTAGAGGTTTTAACTTTAATAAAGTCAAATGTATCAATTTTTTCTTTTATGATTCGTGCGTTCTGTGTCATCTCTAGGCAGTCTTTGCCTATTCCAAGGAAGCCTGAAAACTACATTTCTTAATCTCCCTTGCAGCTGAGTCCAGTTAGGTTTCACCCAACAGGAGGCACTCATACAAGAGTATAAGTAGGAAGAGTGCACAAGCCATTTTGCTCCTGGCCACAGATTCAGGAGTGTGGAATTCCAGGCTCCTCCCTCAGTAGGAGTGTCACCTCCTGGGCAGCAGGGGTAGCTCTAACAGCAGCATAGAGTAGCAATAGCAGCAAGTGGTTGCTCTGGGTGATACCTCCTGTAGCTCCAACCCTAGGGACAGTAGGGGCTTCCTGCAGTAACTGATCTGTAGGGAACCTCGCCTTTTGCTCTGCTAAGCATTCCAAAACTTTTGCAACCAATTCCCTGTATTAAATCCCCTTCTGTTTGAAATACATAAAAAGGCTTCTATTCTCCTGGCTGGATCCTGACTGAAACAACTCAAATGCATTTTTACCAAACCAGACTTATTTATGTGTTGTGCTAGGTCTAGTCATCCTCATAAATATCTAAGGTCTGGTTTGGGGCATGGATCGCTGGTACAGAGTCCTTGTTCCCTCACAGTGTGTTGGAGCTTGTGATGTCTTTTTCCATCAACATACCTCATTGAGATCATCCTAATATGTTAGAGAAGTTCTGCAGTCGTTGAACCTTGAAAAGGAGGTCAGTCCTCTCTTTCCAGGAAGCTCCTTTGGAAATTTACTTTCCGCCCATCAGAAACTCTGCAAGCTCAGAGGTATTGCAAGAATTGGTATTGGCCTTTCCCGGTTGATTAGTGGTCTTGTTACATACTTTCCCAGGGCCAGAGTTAAGACTTTGGTTCATATTTGCATAACAAAGGGGCAAATACTCAAAATGAGGAAAAGAAGCTCTGTTCTAAGGCAACTAGCAATATCCATCCAGACAGAAGGGACTGGGACCAAAGCTTAAATAAAGTGAAATCCCACCTCCACAGACACACTGCTAAATATGCGGGGAAAACGAATTTTGAGTTCCAAACACTTATATCCTCCAAGATAAACTTTTGGTTCACAAGACATTGTAACCTGGAGAGTTCCGCTCTGGAAAGGAAGCCGGTGAAAGAGACTTCCACAAGTGGAATCTAAATGTCATAACCACAGAGTTCAGTTTGCTGTGGGGAGAACAGTTTTGACCTAAATTCAAGACCGAAGTGCGTCCTTGCCTCTTTAACCAGATAAAAGCATCAGTCAACCATTAATTAAGGACTTTAAACTTAAACAGGTTAATTTTAGAACCATGGGTCAATATGCCTGTTTGACAAGAATTATGTTTAGAAAATAATTAATGTGCTTTTCTCTTTTGTCTTTCTAAGACTTTTGTTGGCCTGGGGCATCCAGGAGTCTAGTGGGGAGTGGGGAGATTAGAGTTTAGGATGGTTATAGAAGAAATGCAAAGAAAGGACTAAGACAGCATACAGTGTGTCATAGTTTTAGTGGTAGTGTTTTCCTTCCTTCCTTCCTTCCTTTCTTTCTGGTACATAAAATAATGGCGAATCTTACAGTCGATAGCATCTTGGATTTGGTGAAATACGGTGATAGCTTCTGCTATTCAAAATAAATTTAACATTTTTCATTGAGATGTACTTTACGTAATGAATTTTGACAAATGCACACACCCATACCTATATCAAGTGATAGGACGTTTCCACATCCCCAGAAAGACCCTGGTGTCCCTTCCCAGTCAATTTCCACTCTACCCGGTGTCCTTAGCGACTGTTCTGATTTCCTTTATTGCCTGTTCTGAAATCGTATAAATAGAATCATACAGTATGTGGTCTTTTACATCTGGCATCTTTTGCTGAGCATAACGTTTTTAAGGTTCATCCTCTGTGTATATCAGTAGTTTGTTTCTTTTTATTGTTGAGTAAGATTCCACTGTTGAAATATACAATTAGTTCATCTTTCTCCTGTTGATGGACATTTGAGTTGTTTCCAGTTTTTGGCAATTATGAACAAAGCTGCTATGAACATTTTTGTACAAACATTATGTGTGTGTGTACATATATATGTATCGTGTGTCTATATATATAAATTACATATATGTATTGTATATATATGTATTGTATGTCTATACACATATGTATGTACATTTATGAATATATGTAAATTTATATATATATATATAAATTTCTCTTAAAAATTTTCTGGGAGTAAAGTTCCTGAGTTACATGGTAGGGGTATATTCAAAATAGGATTTTATTTTAGCTTTTAAATGGCTGATCTTGATTCATTATCATCATCATTAACCATGATGATAATTTTTATTAGCCACCGTTTATTGAGTACTTTCTAGATGTCAAAATATTAAAATTTTTGGATACGAACATTTCACTCAGACATCAAAGGAATTAATACCCACATTTTACCAATGAAAATGTGGTGGATCAGGGAGGCTACATAAATTTTCCAAGGTCACACAGCTAGTTAGTGAGAGAGTAGGATCTGAGCCTTCCAGCATTGCATGAAACACTTTTTCTTGTGTGCTTCACAAACTATCCCAAAATAGGGTTTTGAAGCAGAGCAATAAGTAGGCTTTTTGGCCAGGTTACTTTCTTGAGAAAGAATGGTCATGGATGCCCCCTCTAGCATATCAAGTGTCAGGTTTGGTGGTTAGTCCTTAGAGTTTCATACGTAAGGTCTAGACACCAAGAAGAAGGGGGGCTTCTGCCCCTTTCTTGCCTCAGGAGATGGTGAGATGAAGACAGAGTGGGAGGCAGGTGCGTGATGGGGTCAGATGTGTGGAGGAGCCTGAGGAAAGGACTACCGCTTTCTTCAGCTGGGACTTGGGTAAGGAGAGCCTCTTGACCTGTCCCCACACCAGCGTGAGGCACAGCCGTGTGGCCCGCAGGCTGCAGTGTGTTCAGGAGGGAAGAGACTCCGTGTAGTGGGTCCCCACACCAGCGTGAGGCACAGCCGTGTGGCCCGCAGGCTGCAGTGTGTTCAGGAGGGAAGAGACTCCGTGTAGTTGGGAAACAGAAAATAGCCACGATTCTGGCCAGAGAGTTTTCCAGAGGGCTGACTGTAGTGAGGGAAGCAGCCTAGATGGTGTAGGTGGGTTGCAGGCAGCCCAGAACGATCTATGAAGCCTGTCAACTGAGATAAGGCTGGGTCAGCAGGGAAGAGCTATCGGGGTGGTGCCCAGACCTAGAGAGAGCAGGTCACAGCGTATGACCACTGCAGCCGCAGCTGAGAATTCCAGCAGGGCAACCAGTGGCAGGGTCTGGAGAAAGCAGGGTATGGCCTTTGAGGACCCTGGCTCTTTCCCATGGCCATGAAGTTGTGTGAGCCACCCCTTCCCACACTACCTGGAAACCACCTCCAGGCAAGAAGCAGAGGTGGGGAGAGGATATTTGGGACTCTGAGCATTTTTATTAAAGAGACACTGAACATCACCTACAGGGATTGTTTAAATTGGATAGGACATCTTACGTAATTAGTTTTCATTTTTACGCCAACTAGTGGTCAGGGCCTGATTCCTTATAGATTAAATACAGAAGCTACAATTTCTGTGCACCTCTGAATGATAGTGTGTCAGTCAGAATCAGCCAGATTAGCTTTCCGTGACAAACAGCCCCCAGATATCAGTGGCTGATAACAGCACAAGTTTGTTTTTTATTCAAGCTACATCTTATTGCAGTTTGGTCAAGAGTCTGTTCCAGGTCGCCTTCACGCTGCCATCCAGGCTGAAACTTGCCGTGGTGAGGCTGTGCTTGGTGTGCTGTCTGTCTCTTAAAGCTTCAGCCAATAGGTGGCACATAATTCTTCTCACATTTTTTTCGGCCAAAACCGTGCCTGGGTTTAAGGAGGCGGTCAACAGAATTCTCCTGCATGGTGGGCACTTGTGAACAATTGTCCCCTGCAGAGGTGTAGTGTGACTCACTCTACTTGCAGCTTATTTATTCTCTAATATCATTGTCTTGCAGGATTCCTTTGAGTGCAGCAAATGGCTTGTCAGTTTAAAATGATCGAGGGGCTGGCCGGGTGGTACAGTGGTTAAGTTCGAGCGCTCCACTTTGGCGGCCCAGCATTCACAGGTTTGGATCCCAGGCGTGGACCGACACACCGCTTATCAAGCCGTGCTGTGGCGGCGTCCCACATGTAAAGTAGAGGAAGATGGGCACGGATGTGAGCCCAGGGCCAGTCTTCCTCAGCAAAAAGAGGAGGATTGGCAATGGATGTTAGCTCAGGGCTAATCTTCCTCACACACACACACAAAAAGATAAAATAAAAAAAAAATAAAATGACTGAAAAGTCTCCAGGGAGGAGAACGATTGGAGAAAAGGAAGGGAAAAGACCGTGAATCCCAAAGGTGTAGTTTGGGAGCAAAGATGCCATTGGATTCTTCCAGGTAGAGTGACCCAGGGTGGCAGAAGCCTTTTAGTCATGACATTTAATTTCTGATTCTACACATGATCTGCCAGGTGCCTTCAATCGAATCTCACCCACTCCATGTTTTTTAATCTGTCCACTTCGGTAATTTCTCAGGTCAATTATTAACTCAGTCAGAGTTTAGTTTAAAATCCTACCTCAGGATTCTGTCTCCCTCTTCCTCTGTACCACTGTCAGGGCTCACGCAGCCTGGGCTCGGGGAAGGAGGGGGTGGTGGCGTCTACAGTTGGCCACATATCGGAGGGGGAAGTCTCTCTTCCGTCTCGGCCCCAGATGTCTTCAGGTGCTGAGAATTTCCTGTTGCAGGCCCTGGGGGGTGGCGACCTGCAGGTCTGTCGGTGCCATTCTGTTCCTGGCACGGAGATCCACTAAAGTTTTTGGCCTCAACTCTCTTCGGGTCTGTGGCAGGGCGCCCAGGCTCTGTCCTCGGTGATCCTGGAAACTGTGCCCGTCCATGCCTTCAGTTAACCTCTAGTGGGGACATTTGGATCCCATTCAGGCCACGTTCACCCTGAGGAGAAGAATCCTACTTCTGGTGGTGCAGGATTTTTACTCCTGCCTGCTGCTCTCAAAACAGCCAGACTCCCCTCAGCTTTTTTTTTTAACAGCTTTATTGAGATACTTTTGACATATAAAAGTTGTATATACTTAAGGTGTTCTACTTAATGTTTTGATACATGTATGCGTTGTGAAAA
The DNA here is from genome assembly GCF_057802395.1 of Ceratotherium simum simum. Taxonomy (NCBI): domain Eukaryota; kingdom Metazoa; phylum Chordata; class Mammalia; order Perissodactyla; family Rhinocerotidae; genus Ceratotherium; species Ceratotherium simum. The sequence goes on along the minus strand of NC_141931.1, from coordinate 27,450,043 downwards.
GACCACCACGATCAAGCTAATTAACATCTCCATCTCTCTACATGGTCACCCTGAGGTTCTCGGTGTCTCAATTTAACTGGGTCCTGTGAATCAGACCTATCCTTCCTCCACACATCACAGAGCAGGGGGAAGGGGAGGTATCGAGTGTAGACCACACAATCTCGTTTCTCCTTTTCTCTTCCTTCCTTCCTTCAGAGGGAAGGGCACCAATGCTCCCGGGTGTCCCACACTCCCCCACCTCTTTTGTCCCACACCCAGTGGAGGGTGCTTTGAACCCAGCAGACTAGCATCTGGTGACTTTGTTTTCATAAGTCCAAGCGTAGGTGGTTGCAGGGGCATAGGGCGTACAGTTGGGTGCCTTAATTTCTAACTCTGCCAAAATGCAATACTCGACACGTCATCCTATCGCACTAGTTATGGGGCCTGCTGTTGGCAGGTTTTCCCTAGGGAGTGGTGGTACATATTTGTAAAATGAGTACATGGAGACCTTAAAATCCAGAGGCCCTAACAGGTAGTGTTTCAACACTGTCATCTTGACATATGTGGACTGGGAGTCCTGCTCACCTGAGTTCACCGCTGGAATTCAGATTTCTCTGGGCATGTCTGATAAACCTGTGGGGCAGGATGCGGGAATTTATTTGCAGTTTTGGAGGAGTGAGCCAGCGGGAGAAGAATAGAGAGGAATAGAGAGGATGTCCTGACGTCTGTCTGAGGTTGTTCCCTTGGTCTACCCCCTGTTCTGTGTGTCAGAACCTGACAGAAATAAAAGCTAGAGGCATAAGCTGAAGATGCAGGTTTCAGGGAAGACTCTATGAGGCTCTAGGGCACAAGTGACTTGTTTTAGTGCAAAGGCGGTTCTGCCAACAGTATCCTGGAGACTCCTAAAGCTATCTGAGTGAGACTGTGTGAGTGTGTGTGTATGTGAGTTGTGTGAGTGTCTGTGCGAGTTTGTGTGTATGGCTGAAGTTGTACATTAGCAAGGGGAGTAAGAATCAAGAAATTATGGGTTATTACCAATAGCGTGGCCTCATCTGAACCTACAGTCTGGTGAGACCAGGATACATTTTACTCAGAGACCAGTCCAGCAAAAATAAACCAGAACCCAGGCAGGAACTTCAAAAAGAGGCTATTTTTTAGGAAAGAGCTTTATTGAGGGTTTAATTGGCATACAAAAACTGTATATATTTGAAGCGTACAATTTGATAGATTTTGACATATGTCTACACCCATAAAACCACAATCAAGACAATGCCCCTTTGTAATCCTCGCTCCTGCCCCTTCCCCTTGACAATTTGAAATTCCATCACTGTAGCTTAGTTTCATTTTCTAGAAATCTATATAAAATAAATGGAATCAAGCAGTAAGTACTCTTTTTAAAAAAATATGGTAAAAAACATATAATGAAATTTACCAGTTTAGCCATTTTTTGTGTGTGTGTGTGAGGAAGATAGCCCTGAGCTAACATCCATGCTAATCCTCCTCTTTTTGCTGAGGAAGACCGGCTCTGAGCTAACATCTATTGCCAATCCTTCTCCTTTATTTCCCCAAAGCCCCAGTAGATAGTTGTACGTCATAGCTGCACATCCTTCTAGTTGCTGTGTGTGGCACGCAGCCTCAGCATGGCCCGAGAAGTGGTGCATCGGTGCGCGCCCGGGATGCGAACCCAGGCCGCCAATAGCGGAGCACGCACACTTAACCACTAAGCCACGGGGCCGGCCCTAGCCATTTTTAAGGGTACAGTTGATTGACATTAAATACATTCACAGCGTTGTGCAACCATCACCACCAGCCATCTTCAAAACTCTTTGCATCCTGCAGAACTGAAGCTCCATGTCCATTAATCAATAACTCCCCATGCTACTTTCTGTCTCTATGGATTTAACTCCTCTAGGTACCTCATATAAGTGGAATCATACAGTATTTGTCTTTTTGTGACTGACATTTCATTAACACAATGTCCTCAAGGTTCATCCATGTTGTAGCATATTGCAGAATTTTCTTCTTTTTTAAGACTGAATAATATTCCGTTGTATGTGTAGGCCCCACTTTGCTTATCTGTTTATCTGTTGGTAGACAGTTGGATTATTTCCACATTTTAGTTATTGTAAATAATGCTCCTATGAACATAAGTGTACAAATGTCCCTTCAAGATCCTGCTTTCAATTCTTTTGGGTGCATACTCAGAAGTGGAATTGCTAGATCATATGGTAATTCTATTTTCAATTTCTGAAGGAACACCAGACTGTTTTCCAGAGTGGCTGCACCATTTCACATTCCCACCAGCAGTGCACAAGGGTTTCAATTTTCTCCACATCTTTGCAACATTTGTTATTTTCTGGTTTTTTGATAGAGGCCATTCTGATGGTGTGAGGTGGTATCTCATTGTAGTGCTGATTTATATTTCCCTAAGGATTAGTAATGTTGAGCCTCTTATCATGTGATATTTTTTTAGTCTTTTTTCCTTCTGTATTTAATTTTGGGTAGTTTCTTTCGAAGTTGTCCTTGAGCTCACTTATATTATTTTTTTAAAGTCTTTTTTTCCCTCTGTGTTTTCTTTGGATGGTTTCAATGACTATATCTTCAAGTTCACTAATCTTTTCTTCTGCACTGTCTAATTGGCTGTTAATCCCATCCAGTGTATTTTTAATCTGAGACGTAGTTTCATGTGTAGAAGTTTGATTTGGGTCTTTAAAAGAGTATCTTCCATGTCTCTACTTAACATGTATAATCTTTCTTCTAGCTTTTCAAACAAAGGGAATGAATTTATCATTACTGTTTTAATGTGCTTGCTTGCTAAGTCTAACATCTGTGTCAGTTCCGCTTTGGTTTTGGTTGATTGACTTTCTTACACATTGTGAGTCATATTTTCCTGCTTGTTTGCACGGCTGGTAATTCTTGACTGGATTGTGGGTTTTACCTTGTTGGCTGCAAGATAGTTTTGCATTCCTGTAAATGTTCTCGAGCTTTGTCCTGGGACACAGTTAATTGCTTGGATACACTTTGATCCTTTTGGGTCTTGCTTTTAAGGTGTGTTAGGCAGGATTAGAGCAGCTTTGAGCCTATGGTTATTATTCCCCAATTCCAAGACATGGCCCTTCAGAGCACCCTACCCAATAGCCCATGAATTATGAAATTAGGAGGTGCTTCAAGCTGGCTGGTGGGAACAGGCATTATTCTCAACCCCATGTGAGCTGAGTGTTGTTCCCTCTAATCCTTGAGGGTAGCTCTTTTTCTGGCCTTGAATGGTTTCCTACATGCATTTGATGGTCAGTACTCTGCTGAAATAAAGGACCCTAAAGCAGTCCTTCCACAATCTATAGCTCTTGGAGTTCTCTCTTGGTGCTGCCATTTCCTCTGTGTTTTCTTCCCTGTGAACTCTAACTGCTTTGCTCTCCCTGGACACCCAGCTCCATTTCCAACTCAGGAAGTCTGCTCGTCTCCACCTGGGCACATGGCCTGAAAACCCTCTCAAGGTAGCAGGCTGGACCAGCATAGGGCTCACCTTGTTTTTTTCCCATCTCTCAGGGATCAGTATCCTTCATTGCCTGATCTCCAATGTCTCGAAAACTGTTGTCTCGTATGTTTTGTCCATTTTGTAGTAGTTTCAGGCACGAGGGTAAATTCAGTCCCTATCACTCCATCTTGGCCAGAAATGAAAGCTTAAACGGAGAGTGTTTAATACAGGGATCTGGTTACAAGAGTGTCTGAAGGGATAAAATGAAAAAGGTGAAATAACTCAGAGATTTGTATGGCGGGAAGCAAGGCCTGGGGGAACAAAAGGGAGGAGGTGATGTTTACACGAGTCCGGGAGTATATTTATGGCTGATGCTGGTGGAAGCTGCTGCTACTACTGAAACCAGTGCTGCTGGCCTGCCAGTATTTTTAGAGCCTGTAACTCCCAGAAGCTAACAGTTAACCACTGCTCTCTTTACTGGAATTGCCAAAGGCTGTTGGAACATGTAGCCATCTCTTGCTGACGGAGATGCCACTAGAAGCAGATAAAAAGGAAAGAGTGTGGCTTCTCTTCTTCATCTGCATTCCAAACTCCTTGTAGTACTTCCTATTTGCCAAACCTAGCCAGCAGCTGGGGCAGGAGCATCTGGGAAGGGTAATTTGCAAACATCCAGCCCTGAACCATAGAGAACAGGGCATGGAAGGACAGGAATGCATCAGCACATCTGCTGTTGCATCTTTTAGTCCTTCTTTGCTGATTAACGGTGCTACTTTCACAATTAATCACCTTTGCTCTAAAGCATATACTCCACCTAAAATGCTGAAGATTTCGAACACGTAATAACTTATCTTATTGGTTTCTATTCTTTGAAGCCAATCTAAAGAGCTTAAACCAAATTTTCTCTTTGAGGTCTAATTGGAAATGGAAAACATCTCACCATCCACCTTGCTTGACTGCTTGAAGGTAGTTATTAGCCTTTTTTTCCCCTGATGGAATATTCTCTTAGTGGTTTTTCATATTATTTTGTCATTTGATCCTCCGTAAAATTTTTTCCTTTGTCGTTCTGGGTAACATACCATATAAAATTTTTTCATAGTTACTGATGGAAACATATCTACCAGGGACCCCCAAAGGCTGGATGTAAGAGATGGCAGTTGTTCGCCTTCAAGAACTAGAGTACTGGCTGTGTGTGTACACGTTGAACTGGATTAATGTGGGAATAAATATTATCTGGCAATTGGTTTAAAGGCAAAATTTCAGAGCCTGTCCTTTATTGCTATTTGTGTGCATTTCACAAAGAAGCTTCCTACATACCAAGCACAGAGAAAACAGGAGCAAAGAATCACCAGTGGTCACTAATAAGGACTAGGAGATACATCTAGAGCTCTGGGGGAGAAGCTCGGTGTATCTATACTTTTCCACCCATTGCTCAACCAATAGATGTTGATCTCTATGTCTAATGAAGTAAGATACCATTTTTTCTACAAATATTAACTGATGTCTATTATATGCATAGCACCGAGAGAGACAATGTGGAATTCTACAAAGTACAACAAGCTCAAATTTTTCTTGGGAGGGAAGAAAAGTTAAGTGACATGGTACAGCCATTAGGAAAACAGTATGGAGGTTCCTCAAAAATTAAAAATAGAACTACCATATGATCCAGCAATTTCTCCTCTGGATATATTTCCAAAGGAAATAAAATCAGCATCTCAAAGAGGTATCTGCTCTCCCATGTTCATTGCAGCATTATTCACAATAACCAAGACATGGAAGTAACCTAAGTATCCATCAACGGATGAATGGATAAAGAAAACGTAGTGTATATATATACACAATAGAATATTATTCATTCTTAAAAAGAAAGAAATTCTGTCATTTGCGATAACATGGATGAACCTGGAGGACACTATGCTAAGTGAAATAAGCCAGACACAGAAAGGCAAATACTGCATGATCCCACTTGGAATCTGAAAAAGTCAAGCTCCTAGAATCAGAGAGTAGAATGGTGGTTACCAGAGGCGGGGGTGGGGGAAATAGGAGGTGTTGATCAAGGCGTACAAAGTTTCAATTATGCAGGATGAATAAGTTCTGGAGATCTAAGGTATAGCACGGTAACTGTAGTTAATAATACTGTCGTGTACACTTCAAATTTGCTAAGAGTGTAGATTTTATTTTTTATTTTTTTATTTTTCAATTTTTTAAAAACTTTTATTTTGAAATAATTGATTTAATTCTGTAATGCAGATTTTCAAACATAAATGAAAGTACAGAAAACAGTAAAATAGTATGATGAACCACCACGGACCCATCTTCCAGTTACAACAATTTTCATAACATGGCCAATCTTATTTCACTTACACCCACTCCCAATAACCCCTCACTCCTTGGGTTATTCTGAAGCAAATGTGGATGTCTGCAAATATTGCAGAATGTAGCTCTAAAAGATACATTTTATCTTTATCTTTAAGAAGAGTCTTAAAGCATAGACTTATGCTCTAGGTCTTAAAACAGAACCATAAAACCATTATCATACATTTAAAAACGAATAATTCTTTAATATCATCAAATATCTTTGTCACTGTTCACATTTCTGATTTTTTTTACATTGTTTCATTTTTTTAAACAGGAATCCAAATAAGATCCACATATTGTGATAATTTGTATGTCTCTTAAGTCTCTTTTAAACCATTGCTTCTTTCTTTCACCTCTTTTTGTTCCCTTGCAATTTTTTTTGTTGAAGAAAATGAGTCATTAGTCCTCTAGATCAGGGATTGGCAAATTTTTTCCTGTAAAGGGCCAGTGAGTAAATATTTTAGGCTTTGCAGACTCCACAGTCCTTGTTACAACTACTAGTTCTGCCCTTGTAGCATGAAGAGCAGCCACAGACGACACATAAACAAATGAGCATGACTGTGTTCCAACAAAACTTTATTTGTGGACACTGAAATTTGAATTTCCTATAATTTTCACATCTCATACAATATTATCCTTCTTTTGTTTTTTTCCAACCATTTTAAAGTGTAAAAAATTTCTTAGCTCACAAGCTACATAAAAACAGGCAATGGGTCAGATCTGTCCCATGGGCCATAGTTTGCCAACCCCTACTCTAGAGTTATTCTTTTTTTTTTTTAAATTTTTTGTTTATTGCAGTAACATTGGTTTATAACATTGTATAAATTTCAGGTGTACATCATTGTACTTCTATTTCTGCATAGATTACATCATGTTCACCACCCAAATACTAATTACAACCCATCACCACACACATGTGCCGAATTATCCCTTTCGCCCTCCTCCCTCCCTCCTTCCCCTCTGGTAACCACCAATCCAATCTCTGTCTCTATGTGTTTGTTTATTGTTGTTATTATCTACTACATAAGGAAGGAAATCATACGGTATTTGACCTTCTCCCTCTGACTTATTTCACTTTGCATAATACCCTCAATGTCCATCCATGTTGTCACAAATGGCTGGATTTCATCGTTTCTTATGGCTGAGTAGTATTCCATTGTGTATATATACCACATCCTCTTTATCCGTTCGTCCCTTGATGGGCACTTAGGTTGCTTCCAAGTCTCAGCTATTGTGAATAATGCTGCAATGAACACAAGGGTGCATGTATCTTTATGCATTGGTGTTTTCAAGTTCTTTGGATAAATACCCAGCAGTGGAATAGCTGGATCATAAGGTAGTTCTATCCTTGATTTTTTGAGGAATCTCCATACTGTTTTCCATAGTGGCTGCACCAGTTTGCACTCCCACCAGCAGTGTATGAGAGTTCCCTTCTCTCCACGTCCTCTCCAACACATGTTGTTTCCTGTCTTGTTAATTATAGCCATTCTGACGGGCGTGAGGTGATATCTCATTGTAGTTTTGATTTGCATTTCCTTGATAGTTAATGATTTTGAACATCTTTTCATGTGTCTGTTGGCCATCTGTATATCTTCTTTGGAGAAATGTTTGTTCAGCTCTTTTGCCCATTTATTATTGGGTTGTTAGTTTTTTTGTTGTTGAGATGCATGAGTTCTTTATATATTTTGGAGATTAAGCCCTTATCAGATGTATGGTTTGCAAATATCTTCTCCCAATTGTTAGGTTGTCTTTTGTTTTGTTGATGGTTTCCTTTGCTGTGCAGAAGCTTTTTAGTTTGATGTAGTCCCATTTGTTTATTTTTTCTATTGTTTCTCTTGCCCGGTCAGACATGGTGCTTGAAAATATGTTGCTAAGACCGATGTCGAAGAGCGTACTGCCTATGTTTTCTTCTAGAAGTTTCAGTTTCAGGTCTTACATTCAAGTCTTTAATCCATTTGGAGTTAATTTTTGTGTATGGTGTAAGGTAAGGGTCTACTTTCATTTTTTTGCATATGGCTATCCAGTTTTCCCAACACCATTTGTTGAAGAGACTTTCTTTTCTCAATTGTATGTTCTTGGCTCCTTTGTCAAAGATTAGCTGTCGATAGATGTGTGGGTTTATTTCTGGGCTTTCGATTCTATTCCATTGATCTGTGTGTCTGTTTTTGTGCCTGTACCATGCTGTTTTGGTTACTATAGCTTTGTAGTATATTTTGAAATCAGGGAGTGTGATACCTCCAGCTTTGTTCTTTTTTCTCAGGATTCCTTTAGCTATTCGGGGTCTTTTGTTGTTCTATATAAATTTTAGGATTCTTTGTTCTATTTCTGTGAAAAATGTTGTTGGAACTTTGATAGGGATTGCATTGAATCTATAGATTGCTTTAGGAAGTATGGACATCTTAACTATGTTAATTCTTCTGATCCAAGAGCACAGAATATCTTTTCATTTCTTTGTGTCTTCTTCAATTTCTTTCAGCAGTGTTTTATAGTTTTTGGTGTACAGATCTTTCACCTCTTTGGTTAAGTTTATTCCTAGGTATTTCATTCTTTTTGCTGCAATTGTAAATGGGATTGTATTCTTAATTTCTCTTTGTGCTACTTCGTTGTTAGTGTATAGAAATGCAACTGATTTTTGTATGTTGATTTTGTATCCTGCAACTTTACCGTATTTGTTTATTACTTCTAAAAGTTTTCTGGTGGATTCTTTAGGATTTTCTATATATAAAATCATGTCATCTGCAAATAGTGACAGTTTCACTTCTTCCTTTCCAATTTGGAACCCTTTTGTTTCTTTTTCTTGCTTGATTGCTCTGGCTAGGACTTCCAGTACTATGTTAAATAGGAGTGGTGACAGTGGGCATCCTTGTCTGGTTCCCGTTCTTAGAGGGAGAGCTTTCAGTTTTTCACCATTGAGGATGATATTAGCTGTGAGTTTGTCATATATGGCCCTTATTATATTGAGGTACTTTCCTTCTATACCCATTTTATTCAGAGTTTTTATCATAAATGGATGCTGTATCTTGACAAATGCTTTCTCTGCATCTATTGAGATCATCATGTGATTTTTATTCTTCATTTTATTAATGTGTTGTATTACATTGATTGATTTGCGAATGTTGAACCATCCCTGCATACCTGGAATAAATCCCACTTGATCATGGTGTATAATGTTTTTAATGTATTGTTGTATGCAATTTGCTAGTATTTTGTTGAGGATTTTTGCGTTGATGTTCATCAGTGATATTGGCCTGTAATTTTCTTTTTTTGTGTTGTCCTTGTCTGGTTTTGGTATCAGGGTAATGTCAGCTTCCTAGAATGAGTTAGGGAGCTTCCCCCCCTCCTCAATTTTTTGGAAGAGTTTGAGAAGGATAGGTATTAAGTCTTCTTTGAATGTTTGGTAGAATTCACCAGGGAAGCCGTCTGGTCCTGGACTTTTATTTTTGGGGAGGTTTGTGATTACTGTTTCAATCTCCTTACTGGTGATTGGTCTATTCAAATTCTCTACTTCTTCTTGATCCAGTTTTGGAAGGTTGTATGAGTCTAAGAATTTATCCATTTCTTCCAGATTGTCGAATTGGTTGGCATATAGCTTTTCATAGTATTCTCTTATAATCTTTTGTATTTCTGAGGTGTCTATTGTAATTTCTCCTCTTTCATTTCTGATTTTGCTTATTTGTGCCTTCTCTCTTGTTTTCTTGGTGAGTCTAGCTAAAGGTTTGTCAATTTTGTTTATCTTTTCAAAGAACCAACTCTTGGTTTTATTAATTTTTTCTATTGTTTTTTGGTCTCTGTTTCATTTATTTCTGCTCTGATTTTTATTATTTCCCTTCTTCTACTGATTTTGGGCTTTGTTTGTTCTTCTTTTTCCAGTTCCTTTACGTGCATTGTTAGATTGTTTATTTGAGATTTTTCTTGTTTGTTGAGATAGGCCTGTATTGCTATAAACTTCCCTCTTGGAACCGCTTTTGCTGTATCCCATAAATTCTAGCATGTCGTATTTTCATTTTCAGTTGTCTCCAGGTATTTTTTGTTTTCTTATTTGATTTCTTCATTGACCCAGTCGTTGTTCAGTAGCATTTTGTTTAATCTCCACGTATTTGTGGCTTTTCTGATTTTCTTCCTATAGTTGATTTCCAGTTTCATACCGTTGTGGTCAGAAAAGATGCTTGGTGTTATTTCAATCTTCTTAAATTTATGGAGACTCGTTTTGTGGCCTAATATGTGATCAATTCTGGAGAATGTTCCATGTGCATTTGAAAAGAACGTGTATTTTTTGGTTTTTGGATGGAATGCTCTGTATATATCTACTAGGCCCATCTGTTCTAGTGTGTCATTTAAGGCCAATGTTTCCTTATTTATCTTCTGTTTGGATGATCATTGGTGTAAGTAGAGTGTTAAAGTCCCTTACTATTGTTGTGTTACTGTCTATTTCTCTTTTTATGTCTGTTAATAATTGCTTTATATATTTAGGTGCACCTACATTGGGTGCATAGATATTTACAAGTGTTATATCCTCTTGTTGGATTGTTCCCTTGATCATCATGTAATGCCCTTTGTCTCTTTTTAGTTTTTGTTTTAAAGTCTATTTTGTCTGATATGAGCACTGCTACCCCAGCTTTCTTTTCATTGCCATTTGTGTGGAGTATCTTTTTCCATCCCTTCACTTTCAGTTTGTGAGTGTCTTTAAGTCTGAAGTGTGTCTCTTGTATGCAGCATATATATGGGTCTTGGTGTTTTATCCAATCAGCCACCCTATGCCTTTTAATTGGGGCATTTAGTCCATTGATGTTTAAAGTAGCTATTGATAAGTATGTACTTACTGCCATTTTTTAACTTTTTTTCTCAGTGTTTTAGTAGTCCTTCTCTGTTCCTTTCTCCTTCTATACAGAATTGATGGTCTCTTTAGTTTGACCTCTGTCTGAAAGCTCTACTCTTTAACTCCCCTCCTCCCTCATTTTATGTTTTTGAAATCATATCTAACCTCTTTTTTGTACATTTGTATCCATTGCCCTCTTATCATGGAAATAGATAATTTTTCCTATTTGTGGTCTTCTCTTTTCCCCTTAAATCAGTCCCTCTAACATTTCTCGTAGCACTGGTTTCTTGGTGACAAACTCCTTTAATTTTTGCTTGTCTGGGAAATTTTTGATCTCTCCTTCCATTTTGAATGATAATCTTGCTGGGTAGAGTATTCTTGGCTGTAAGTTGGCTCAGTTGCCAGGCTGCAGAGAATCCAGTCACCAATCTATGCAGATCCACAAGTTGCCTGAGGGCTTGTTGTTGGGAGGGGCCAGTCTCTAGGGTGGGCTGCCTGCCCTGGCTGAGCTGGATTAAATGGGTGCTCTAGTGAGTGGGGCAGACCTGGGCTAGCAGGCCCCAGGGAGAACTCCAATGGCATCTGTGTCAGCACGCCCACACCAGGCTACAACAATGGCCGCCGCCAATGTACCAGTTCCTGGAGAGGTCTCACCTCACCGAGATGCACTCAGGGCCTATCAGGTGAGTCTCTTTTCACCGAAGCACTATGCACCTTTCTTTCTGGTGACTTTAGGATGCTTTCTGAAACCGGTGAGTTTGCGCACGGGCCCTTTACGAGCCAGTTTTAATTTCTTTGTGAACCAGCTTTTCTGGGGGTAGTCCCCAATGTTTTGGTAGCAGGCAAAGTCAGATATTATGCCACTCATTTCAATTGTGCTGGGTCCACAAAATGTCTTCCCCTACATCCATTCTCCCTTCTTTTGGTAATGACGTACTTTTCACTGGGGTTTCACCATTCTCCCCACTCCAAGTAGCCAATGAGGGAAGCTGATTCCACTCTTGGTTCTACGGGTTGGGTATGTGGTTCAGGCCTAAGGAAATATCATCTTACATCCTCTGGCCACAGTACAGGAGTAGACAAGAGGCCAATTTGAGCCAATAAGACTGGAGAAGCCATTTGCTGGGAGCTCCTAGGAAAGAAGCTCTTTTTATTTCTAGATGTGGTCATCTGATAAAAATTCTGGAAGATTTCTAGCCTATTTGCTACTGTGAGGTTAATCTGGTGCTTGGATAAAGCTGGTATCACTGGAGACAGAGAAGCAAGAGAGAAAAAACACAAAAACTAGGTCCTTGATAAGGTTGTGGAAGGTTGTGGAGCCATGAAGGACTTAGCCACCATGGAGGGCTACACAGTTATGTGAAAAGTTGGTTTGGATTTTCTGTTATTTGCTACCTAGAATCCTAAGTGTGAATTCTAAGAATGCATATGCTAATACTGTGCTTGATAACTTTTATCTCATGCCACAGATTTGTTCTCTTCCCTACCATCCTATCAGTAGGATAACTCCAAAGGTATGTTCCTCAATATTGTAGAAGAGGAAATCGGCTTTGCACTGCACTCCTTCAAAGCAGGAATGGGGACCAACCTGGTGGCATAGTGGTTAAGTTCATGGGCTTTGCTTTGGTGGCCCTGGGTGTGTGAGTTCAGATCCCAGGCACAGACCTACACACTGCTCATCAAGCCATGCTGTGGTGGCGTCCCATATACAAAAAGCAGAGGAAGATTGGCACAGATGTTAGCACAGGGCCAACCATCCTCACTCTCAAAAAAACAAAACAAAGGAGGAATGGAAATAACAAAGATTGGCTTTGAAAATCTCAGCTGCTCTCTCTTTGTGATTCTTGACTTAGTCAGAAAGCACCATTTGATAGGAACATTCCCATGTGAGCCAACATTTTTGGAAAGCCTTCAGGGATGTTGTAAATTAACTGCAGTCATTCTCCGAAGATGAATAAGGAAGTAGTCAAATTAGTACAGAGAATTCACTCCATTTTATCTGATATACTTATTTACCTCCTGGAGGGAAAATTCTTTCCCTAGGATAATATTTATGGACCAGAAAGCATGTATTTACTCAAAAGTCTGCTTAAATGTTGAATGCTAATTCTTGTCCCATTTTCTGTTGAAAATATTTTGATACTGACATGACCATATGAACCAAATTTGGGAGACGGGCATGTTTATGTCTGATATCAGTAGGGGAGCATGATTGTTATAGGATTCAAGTACAGCTGTTCTAAAAAGGGCAAAAATCATAGTGGCCTAAATGGGAGGGTATTCGTGTCTCGTGGACAGTCCTAGTGTAAGCAGTCCTGGTGTGGCACCTCCATCGTGTCAGACATCCAGGCTCTTTTGGTTTTGCTTCCCCATCAAACTTAACATGTAGTTTCTATCTCACTGGTGGTTCTAACTCCCACCACCAAGACCACCTACCAGCCAGTGGAAGAGATGAAGAAGGGGAAGGGCACGCCGATTCTCTTCAAGGGCCCATCCTGGAGACTGCACACCTCACTTCCACTCATGTCTGATTGGTCAGAACTTAGCCACATGGCCACACTTAGCTGCAAGGGAGGCCAGAAAACACTATCCTTAGCTGGGAGGAGGGATGTGTTCTGCTAAAACCTGGGGCTTTTACTACCAATGGAAGAATGGATTTAGAGGGACATAGCAATCTCTGTCAGAATGATTTATTTTCCATAGTTATTTTAAGTTCCCACTCTGATAATTCCAACATCTCTGCCATATCTGAATTTGGTTCTGATGCTGGCTTTGTCTCTTCGAACTGTATTTTTTGCCTTTTTGCATGCCGTGTAATTTTTTGTTGAAAGCTGGAGACGGGGAACCGAGGTGAGTAGACCTTTGGTCTGAGGCGGGCATTAGGCTGTGTTTACTGTTTGCTGTAGCTGTGGTGTCACAGGCTAAACTTTCCTCTGTTGTCGTTGTTTTTGTCTCCCCTGTTGTCTCTGGGTTTCCCTAGAGCCTTCTTCTTAAATAGGGTCTTAGACGTGCAGTTCTTTCAGCTGCGTTCCGGTATTATCACACAGGAGCCTTGTTGATTGGTGGTGAGGTGTGGCAGAGGTGTTCCATAGTCCTACAATTAGGGATTAGGTCTTTTAGCGAGCCTGTGGCTATGCTTTTCCACCCTGGCCCCTCAGGTGGGATGGTAAGGCCAGAGGGGACTGGAGTTGCATATTTCCCTTCCCCCACGTGTAAGGCTAGAGCAGGTCAGAGTTGGGTATTTCCTTTCCCCCTGGTTGGTTAGGTTCTGGTAAAACCCAAGATAGTTAGGAAAGTAGTTTCTCCTGAGGATGGGCCTTGTTGAGGAGAACAGAGCACTCTTGTGTATTTCCAAATCGTTCCTTTCCCTTCCCCCTGCTGAAAGCATGAGGGGGTTTTCCTCTGATCTTCACAGCGAGAACCTGGAACACCTCCTGGAGGCAAAACTCATGAAAATGTAGGGGCTCCCATGACTGGGCTCCTGGAGTTTTTAGCTCTCAGACTTGTCCACACTGATCCTCCAGCGATCTGTCAGTTCAGGTTTCCCCACCCTGGTACTACCCCAGTGTCTGCTCCTGGGCCTCTGCCCCAGTAAACTGTGGTTCTCTGTATCCACCTGTCTGTCTCTTCAGTGTGGGGGCAGATGTTTGCCCTGTGACCTTAATTCTCTGATGGATCTGAGATGAGTTGTTAATTTTCAGTTTGTTCAGGGTTTTTCTTGCTGTTAGGAGAGAAGTGATGGCTTCCAAGTTCCTCACATGCCAGACTGGAAATTGGAAGTCATAGAGGTTATTTATTTATTTATTTTTGTGAGGAAGATCAGCGCTGAGCTAACATCCATGCCAGTCCTCCTCTTTTTGCTGAGGAAGACTGGCCCTGGGCTAACATCTGTGCCCACCTTCCTCCACTTTATGTGGGATGCCACCACAGCATGGCCTGACAAACGGTGCCTCAGTGCGCGCCTGGGATCCCAACCCGCGCCGCCAGCAGTGGAGCGCACGCACTTAACTACTCTGCCACGGGGCTGGCCCTATGATGGTTATTTTTAAACAAGAGCACATTCCTGCTTTAAAGCCTAGTTACTTGAAAATTGTAAGCCAACAACACAACTGATGCAAAGATCTATCACTGCACATTGTAGATAAGTCAGAAAACCCACAACAAGTTAAATTGATTATGATGGGTGCATGTTGGGGGTCATCGAACACGACCCCGGTATGAAAAGTACTAACAGTAATCTATAATTTAGCTGAGAGAATACCAGCAATTAAAAACCAAAACCAACCCAAGACACTTCTAGTAATTTATAAATAACAGCATTCTTCCTGGAAGCTATGCAAATTTCATGTTCTTAATAGAATACTGAATCAGAGTCTTCAGTAAATTTTAGTAATATGTTAATTTTAATTTTAGTTTTTGGAAAAAAAATTCAGGGTCTCATAATAACTCACTTGATAGAATACTAGTAAGTCACCACAAAAACTTCAGGAAGACCCTGGCCCTCCACTGTGAGCTGAGGATCCTTCTTCGAGAAACATGAATGGAAACAGCAGTGCTCAAATATTTCAGTCTTGGGACATTTTGTTTGTTTTAATTGAGGTGAAATTCACATAACATGCAATTAACCATTATAAAGTATACAGTTCAGTGGTATTTAGTGTATGCACAATGTTGGGTTTATCACCCCAGAAAAACACCCCATACCCATTAAGTAATCACTCTCTCCAGCCCCTGGTAACTACTAATTTACTTTCTGTCTCTTTGGAGCTGCCTATTCTGGATATTTCGTATAAAAAGAATCATACAACATGTGACCTTTTGTGTCTGGCTTCTTTCACCTAGCATAATGTTTTTGAGGCTCATCCACATTGTAGCATGTACCTGTTCTCCATTCCTTTTTATGGCTGAATAATATTGCAGTGTATGGATCTACTACAATTTGCTTATCTGTTCATCCATTCATGGTCATTTGGGTTGTTTCTACCTCTTGGCTACTTGGCTATAATGCTGTTATGAACAGTCATGTATAAGTTTCTGTGTGGACATAGATTTTTATCTCTTTTGGGTATATACCTGGGAGTAGAATTGCAAGGTCATGTGGTCATTCTCTTTTTTTGTTTAAAGTCATCTTTGTGGGTATGACATGAGATCTCATTGTGGTTTTGATTTGCATTTCTGAAATGACCAATGATGATGTGCTTGTTAGCTATTTGTCAGGACCTTTGTACATTATTAAAAAGCATTGAGGGGGCCGACCCAGTGGTGTAGCGCTCAGGTGCACGCGCTCCGCTGCTGGTGGCCCAGGTTGGGATCCCAGGCGCGCACCGCTGCATCGCTTGGCAGGCCATGCTCTGGAGGCTTCCCACATAAAGTGGAGGAAGATGGGCACAGATGTTAGCCCAGGGCTGAGCTTCCTCACAAAAAAAAAAAAAAAAAAGTATTGAGGAGCCCAAAGAGCTTTTGTTTATGTAGTTACATAACCTATGGATCCTTACCATATTTAGACACTAAAACCAAGAAATTTAAAAAATATTATTTATTAATTATTTTATAAACAATAGTAATAAACTCAAAAAATGTATGTTAACATCAGAGCAATGACATCATCACATATCATGTAGCTTCTGGAAAACTACCATACTTTGGTAAGAGAATGAGAGTGAAAAAGGTAAATAACACCTTAATTATTATGAAAAAAAATCTGATCTCATAGATCTCCCTCCCCCCCAATGAGTAATGATAATTCAATTCAATTTTACTCAAGTAAGATAAGTCAGATTTGAAACAATTTTTTTTCTGATCAAAGATTTCTCTCATTGCAGTTTACCCAGAAAACATACACACTTGTGGAGGAGGATGTTGACAATGGAATCTGGATTGTACTTGGTTGTCAGAGAAAGGACAGAAAATGGTCCTTTAATCTGGATATGGACCTGCTGACTCCTGCCCGTCTTTTTCATAACACTTTCCTGCCCTTTCGGAAATGAAAACTGGCTGCTGGTTTAAGTTTTTCGTTCATCTCCTCAATCATATGATTTTGTTCAGCTGGGACATCTGAGTTAACTGATTGGAGAATTGAGAGCTTACCCAAGAGACTGAACAAGAACTCTCACTGAAGTCTTAGCACCTGAAGCTGACTTTTCCAGTAGGTGTTGAGGGTGGGAGGCATGGAGAGGTCTAACCCAGTGGTTCTCAAAGTGTGGTCCCTGGACCAGCATCAGTAGCATCACCTAGAACTTGTTAGAAATGTGAATTCTCGGGCCCACCCCAAACCTGCAGACTCAGAAACTCTGGAGATGGGCCCAGCTACACATGTTTTAACAAGGCCTTCGGGTGATTCTGATTTGCTAAATGTTTTGCTAACAGTTTGAGGACAACTGGTCTGACCTTTTCCATAGCTATATTCTGTCAGTATGATCTCCCTCCCCCTCCTCACTTTCTTCTTCTGTCTTTCCTTCCTTCCATAAACATTAAATGTATTGATTCCTTATCAGTGTTTTTATGACACTTATTTGTAAGTGTACACATTTGCACATCGTGTGTCTGTCTGTAAACATCAAATTTGTTCAGGCCAAATTCAGAGTATCATTTATAGCAATCCCAAAGAAACTGACTCTTAAAAAGGCCTATTAGACATGTATAGGTGAAACTTTCTGATGGGTATAATTCATTGCCTGGGACCTAGTTTATCCTTCTTTTCCCGACATTAACTCCAGTAAAATCCCTTCAAATACTGAAGCTCTACAATTCCAAGGGCTTGGTTGGCCTCATATGGCCCCTTGGTTGGCCCAAAGATTATTCTGCCATGGCCTCTGTTCTTTAGAAATCCAAAATTAAAGGCTCAGTGGAAGGGGGCTAGTTTAGAGGACTGAGCTCAGGACGAAAAGATTCATCATTACCCATCAGAGTTCTTAGAGAGCTTTCATTCAGAAACGTGACCAGAAGAATGGGCTAGTCAACCAGAGGCTGGGAAAGGATGTACGTGGATCACGGACAAGGTCCAGTTACACGGGGTAGGGAGTGTGTGTGTGTCTATTTACATTAGTGCTAGGGTTTTCCTTGGGCTTTCTAAACTGGGAAGTTGGGATGAAATGAACATGAAGCCGCTCTTCTTTATACTATATATGGTGTGGAGAGAGTTCCATGAGGTCAAGCTTTAATGAACACAAATACATGAAAGTAAGACTGAGAGTTCTGGTTGTTCCTCCCTGTTCCTCCAGTGACCTTGGAACTGCTGCTTAGATGCAGGTCGAGCTCACTCAGTGATTCTACAGAGCTGGCTTCATGATGGGGTCGCAGTGCCTGGTATTCAATGATGTGACTTCAGAGCTTTCCAAAACCCAGGGGGTCTCAGGAGGCGCCTCTTGGGTGAGTGTTGAGCTTCTTCGATTTTGCTAGCACTCTATGACTTCTGTGGGCTGTTCTTGGCTTCTTACTACTCTTGGTTTTCTAGATTGTTCTTCTACTCTTCCTCCTGTAGTGATATAATCAAGTTGTAGTCATAGGTGTAATACTGCACCAAGAAAAATGTGGTCCCCACCCTAAACCGATGTGGGTAGAGCATTCAACATGAGCCCCCACTGACCTGCTAACTTTAAATTCCACCCCAGGATACTGTTACTCTCCCACAGGCTGAAATCTGACCTCAAGGCCTCTCCATCCCTCCAGAGGCCAAGACTGATTGCCCTGTGGTTCTTACAGCATGATAATCCAATCATTGTGCAGTGAGTGGATCTGAGAAAGAGCCCGAGAGAGCCCTTCCATTTCCCCAGCAGCTCCAGGACTGGCTGGTTACAGGTGTGGAGGCTGAGTGGGTATCAGGGAATGGGTCCCATTGTCACACTCTAAAACCTGGAGTCATCTTTCTTCCTTAACCCTTACTTCCAATCAGCCACCAAATCCTGCTAAGGCCCTCCTTTATTATTTCTGGCTTCTTTTCCTCCTTTTTAACTTACACCCACTGACCTAGTTCACGATCTCATCATCTCCTGTGTGGATCTATTCCATCATAACGTAATCAAACTGCCACCACTATTAGCTCCTTAAGTCCAGCCTCTATTGTAGCCAGACCATTCAAAGGCCCAATGCTACGGTTTGCCCCATAATTAAAGATTCTGTGGCTCTCTGCTGCCCCCAGGATAGGGTGCAAGTCCCTCAGTCTGGCCTGATCTTCCGTGACTTGGTCACTGTCCATCCCCACAGCATCATTGTCACCACTGCCCCACGCACTTTATTCCCCCATGTTCAGAACCGCTTGACTTTCCCCAAACATTATCACACTCCTTCACACTGCTTCACAGGGAGCTCTCCTGTGCTCCCTCTGCCCAGCAACCATCTCCTGTCTTTCTTTATCTGGCCTCAGGCATTTCAGGCACCATCAACTCAAAAAGCTTTCAGGCACCCCCATGTAAGGTCAAGTGTCCTTTCTCTTTGCTCTTATAATATCTCAATCTTAGACTTTAACAAATTATATTTAAAGTCTCTATTTTTTTCTCTTTTCCTCTAATAGTCTGTAAGCTCTTGAGAGCGGGACCACTTGTATTCATCTTTGGGGCCCTAGCATGTACCTGGCACATAGGTAATAGTTTTTTTTAATTTAGATATAATTGACATATAACATTGTGTAAGTCTAAGGTGTATAACATGTTGATTTGATACACTTATATATTGCAAAACGATTACCACCACAGTGTTAGCTAACACCTCCAACACGTCACATAATTACCACTTCTTTTTTGTGGTGAGAACATTTAAGATCTAGGCTCTTAGCAACTTTGAAGTATATAATACAGTATTGTCCACTATAATCACCACGCTGTGCCTTAGATCCCCAGAACTTATTCAACTTCCAACTGCAAGTTTGTACCCTTTGACCAACATCTACATAGGAGATATTGTATAAAATTTTTTTTTTGTGAGGAAGATCATCCCTGAGCTAACATCCATGCCAATCCTCCTCTTTTTTTGCTGAGGAAGACTGGCTCTGTGCTAACATCCGTGCCCATCTTCCTCCACCTTATATGGGACACTGCCGCAGCATGGCCTGACAAGTGGTGTATCAGTGCGGGCCTGGGATCCGAACCTGCGAACCCTTGGCCACCAAAGCAGAGCACACGCACTTAACTGCTATGCCACTGGGCCGGCCCCTCTATAAATTTTTTTGAGCTATATGGAGGACAACAGCTGCAGAAAAGGACTGATAATAGCAACTATCTGTGCTAAGTGATTTTCATGAATTGAAAACTCCCAGTTTCTAGCCAGCCCTGTACTATGAGAACTTTCTGTAATGGTGGAAATGTTTTGTATCTGTGTTGTCCAAGAAGGCAGCCATATATGGCTATTGAACACTTGAAATGTGGCTAGTGCAACGAATGAACGGAATTTTTAATTGTATTTAATTTATTTATGTTTAAACTTAAATATCCACATGTGGGTATTGGCTACCATATCAGACAGAACAGTCCTAGAATTTCCTCAGCCCTTACTTAGCCCACAGGAACATCTGGTTACTTCCTACCTTGCTCAGAGCTCCTATGAGGCAAGCCTCTGAGAAGTGGTGTGCTGGTAAAGGTTTAACAACCAGCTCTCTGAAAAACTTTCCCTATTTCCATGGTGTCAATCCTCCCACCCTGTCCAGTTTCAAGCTGCCAAAGTGACATCACTGAATAGACTTGGGAAGAGATGTGCAGTAGCAAACCATCATCTAGTATTTCCTCGATACAGATACTATAGATGTAAATAACCCTGAGAACAAAGAAAGCAAACAAATGTAACAAAATAATTAGAAAGTGATTAATTTTGAGTATTTCATAACTTTTCTTTTTAACATAATTTATCTAATTATAAGTTTATATACTTTAATTTTAATAATGGCTATGCTTAAAAACAGTTCACAAAATTCCTGAAATTTCAACTTTTGGCTCTCAGGAGCCTGTGTAAGTCAGCTCTAGCTCTTCACTGGCTCCTGGGAATTGCTCCAAAAAAAAAAAAAAAAACCTGTAGGATTTCTGTTTGGCCACAAGAGGGCATTATCAGATGAAATTAGATTCCAGGCAGGATTTTGAACTAGCCCTCTGGCAGAGGGGTGAGTTTTAGATAAATGTTTTCCGTCTCCTGGAAGATTGCAATTCTGGGAGCTCTTGTGGGAACTCATATAGTTTCAGGCCGTTCTTTGTTTCACAACATAAACTCCGAGCCTTTACCACTCCCAAATAGCTTTATCCCTTTGTGTGTAAAGACTGGGTCTTTAAGCTATGAGATGAAAAGATCCTTGAAGGTACTAAGTCTTGTCAGCATAGGAAGGAGAGGATCTAGCAAGTACTGAGTACCTGCAACATATGGGGCACTTTACAACCTTCATCTCTCGTCATCCTAAAATAACACGTTAGCAATCAGTTAATACTGTAGAGAAACTGGTAGACTGCTAGGAATATGAATAATTCCTAATATAATAACTCTAGAGGGCTTATCCTTTGCATTGCAATAATTTGTACTTTATAATAATTCACATGACGAAAATCAGGAGTATATTGTGAGCCTGATGACTGGTATAAAAACGGAAGGAATCGGATGATTTCTCTCTGGCTAGGCTAAGTATAGGATCTGAGAGCTTTGGTTTTGGGGGGTGAATCTGTGTCTTCTCAGGGTCTTACTGGGGAGTTTATACCCGGGTTGGCTAGACTGCAGTTGGGGGCGGGGGGATACCCTGGATGGTTGAGAGGGTGACATAGTAGGTCTCTGTTGTCCACTGCCCAAGGGAGGGAGAAACTGGCCTTTTGAGTGTGTGGATGAAATGGTTTCACTCTCTTGGTTTTTAATACTGTTAGACTAGTGCAGTGGTCCTCAAAGTATGGTCCCTGGACCAGCAGCATCCGTATCACCTGGGAATTTGTTAGAAATGTAAATTCTCAGGCTCCACCCAGACCTGCCAAATCAGAAACTCTGGGGGTGGGCTGGGCCATCTGTTTTAACAAGCCCACCAGGAGATTCTGATGCCCACTCCAGTTTGAGAACACTGGCCCAGCGCAGAGTTGTCAAAACTGGATGCGTGTGTGTTAGATGCATCTGAGGAGCTTTAACAAGTACTAATGTCTCAGACACTAAAGATCATATACTGTGTGATTCCATTTATACGAAGTGTCCAGAATAGGCAAATCCACAGAGCTGGAAAGTACACTTGTGGTTGCCGGGGAAGGGGGGAACGGGATATTGGGAGGTACAGGTTCTTTTTGGGGTGATGGAAGTGTTCTGGAATTAGATAGATATAGAGGTGGTGTATACATAACATTGCTAAAAAACCACTGAACTATGCATTTTAAAATGGTTACAATGATAAATTTTATCTCACTTGAAAAAAAAAAAAACAGTGATGGGCCTGATGTCTGGGGTCCAATCCCAGAGATTCTGGTTGGGGCCCAAGCACTGGTGTTTTTAAAAATCTCTCCTGGTTGTTCTAATCTGCAGCCAGGGTTGAGAATCTGAGTTAATGCAAATGAGGCCACACTAGGTCACATTCGTGGTCCAGGGGCCTCTGGGTGAGTGTCTACAGTAGATGGGGTGGGGAGCACAGGAGAGGAAAAGCTCAAGGTGGACGCTGCCCTGGTTTCCTCCTAGCCAGGTGATGGGGGCAGAAGGGTCTTGGGCTCTAGATTCAGGTTGCAGTTTTGGTCTCTGCTGTGCAATCTTGTTTGCATTGCTTAATCTGTCTAAGCTGTAGCCACTCCAAGTTTTCTGAGAAGATAGGTTGTGATAATGCTCATAAGATAAGTATCGAGCCTGGTATACAGTAGGCTCAACAAATGTTAGTTTCCTTTGCGTTCCCATTTCCCCGTGGGTTAATTCTTGTTGATCGACTCTTTGGGAATGGGTGCATTGGCCAATTCTCCCTCCTACTCTTAAACTGCTGGTGGTTAGTAGAATGGGATGGGCTGGCGCGAGGGGGTCTCTGCCCAGGGGCTTTTCCTACCCTGGGCTTCACCCTCTAGATTGAGCAAGGGCTTCCTTCTAATATGGCACTCACCATCTCCGCTGCCAGGTGAGCCCACTCAGAAGGAGGATACTGATCAGCAGGAGAACACAGCCGGCCACTGTCAACAGAGAAGCAGTTCAGCAAAGGCGTGCCCTGGGCTGGGTCACAGAGCAGGCTGAGGAAGTCCCCCCAGGAGCCAGAGTTTCCTGGAGAGGTGGGCGCCGCAGTTTCTGCTTTCCCTTCTCAGAATGCAGAATGCAGCGCCCTCCCAACAGGCCCAAGGACTAGCGCTAGGGCTGGGAAAGATGTGGAAGGAAAAGGGCTTGGCCCTCTCCTTAACGGGCTCCGCTCTTTCTGTGGGGAGCAAACTGACAGGCACTCTCTTCAGAAAGGCTCAGAGGCCAGGCCTCAGTTAAGGAGACTGTGAGCAAGGTTTGTGATGGCGAAAAGAAATGTTGAAATATAGAGACAAATTATAAACACATTAGCATCTCTTGAAAGTGTGCATATTTCCCAAATGATGCTTTCCTGTGGTACTGGAGTGACCTGTCTATCTATCTATCTATCTATCTATCATCTATCTATCTATCTATCTATCTATCTATCTATCTATCTATCTATCTATCTATCTATCATCTATCTCTCTATCATCTTTCTCTCTATCTCTATCTATGTATCTATCCATCAATCTATCTATATCTATCACCTATCTATCATCTATCTATCTATCTATCTATCTATCTATCTATCTATCTATCTCTCTCTCTCTCTCTCTCCATCTATCTATCTATCTATTGTAGATGTGCCTCAAAGCCCGTTTGTCTTCTGTTTTTCCAAGCTTTATTGAGATATCATTAACATATACATTGTGTAAGTTTAAAGTATACAAGGTGATGATTTGATACACTTGTATATTGCAATATTATCACCACCGTAGCTTTAGCTAACACCTCCATCACCTCACATAATTACCTTTTTTTTGTGTGTATGTGGTGAGAACATTTAAGATCTATTCTTTTAACCACTTTCAAGTATACAATACAGTGTTGTTACCTCTAGTCACCATGCTGTACATTAGATCCCCAGAACTTATTCATCTTCTAGCTGGAAGTTTATACCCTTTGACCAACATCACCCCATTTTCCCCACCCCCAGCCCCTGGCAACCACCATTCTACTCTCTGTTTCTATGAGCTCTTTTTTTTTTTTTTTTTTTTTCAACCCCTCAAAACCTGTTTTCCCTCCTACCAGGGAACAACTGTGGTGTTTCTGGAATGTTTTTTCTCTATATCCTTGGTTAGACTGCATCCCTCCTCTGTCTCCTCACCCCTCACCACAGGTCTGGGGTATTTTGTCCTTTAGGATCCATTCAGGAGGAGCTGGTTGCGGCTGGTTTGAGACTTCATTCGCAACCTACTATAACTGATTACTGTGATTTTGAGTCATGTTAATATCTGGATTAATCTTTTACTCTTATAAACATTATAAAGTGTAAGGAGGGGGTCATTTTAAACTAACTAACTAAACCACCAATCCCCCACCCCCAAGCAACGCATCCCACAGTCTCTGTCTGGTGTACGCTTTATCAATAAGAGAAGCGACCCCTACCCACCTGCCATCTGACACTCGGTTGTAAATATGAACGTCTCCATGGTTGTAGCCGCTTCTGTGTGTATTTGAAAATCTGTGCAAAAGAGAGAGGGGAAGATGCTCCGTTTATGCTAATTATCAGACTGCACGGGCTGGAGGGAGTTAGGGCTTCTCAGTGAGCTAGAACCTCGGACACTGATGGGAGGGATGTGAAAGACAAGGGGAGGCCATGGGCAAGCATTTCATCCTTCTGCGTCAAGATACTGCCTTCAGTCTTGTTTCTCCTCTTTCTGACAATTGCTTTTGATGTGTTTGAGGATTGGGGGGTCAGATGCAGATGTCTGATCATCTTTAAAACCGGGGACAGGGCCGGCCCCGTGGCTTAGCGGTTAAGTGCATGCGCTCCGCTGCTGGCAGCCCGGGTTCGGATCCCGGGCGCGCACCGCTTCTCCGGCTATGCTGGGGCCGCGTCCCACATACAGCAACTGGAAGGATGTGCAGCTATGACATACAACTACCTACTGGGGCTTTGGGGGGAAAAAATAAATAAATAAAATCTTTAAAACCGGGGACAACTCTGACCCATCTGCTGGAGGGGCTGCTCCCGGCAAGCTGTCTTTCCTTTCTTGCATTATGATTTAATGGCCAAGCCTTTACCTTCATAGGAACTAGCCGTACCTGTAGAACCTATGGTACCTGTGGTACCTGTCGTTGTTAAGGGACAGGAGGTTTCACTCCCGGGAGGAGCATCAGTGCTTGCTTGAGGCTCTTCGTCACCTGGAGGAGAGAGTAAGTAATGCTTGTGGAACTGAAGGTGGGTTGTGGAGGTCTCACAGCCACCCCCACCCGGCCTCCTCAGCTGACCCCAGACACACTAGCTGAGGTGTGAATCTCGGTTCTGGGCACGTTATCTGAGGATGCTACATGACGCAGCTCTAGATCAGGGTAACAGAGACGTGGGTAAGTGGCCCCAGCAGAGCCGGGTGAGAGGGAATTCTAACCCTGATCATGGCTTTCCATGGAACTCTGAGCAACTCTTTATCCCCAGGCTTCCTACTCAGCCCTGGGTTCCATCTGTGGCTTGGAAACAGATGGATAATACAAATAATAATAATACAAATACCATGGAACCATCAAACGAAGTAGAAATGCACAGAAGGATAGCTTTTCCCGGTGACAGGTTCCCCATTCCTGGTGGGTGTTGTCAGTTACCCAGGACACTGCCCCGCCTCCTCATCCTTTTACAAAGCAAGCCACGGACGGTCCCTGGCCAGCAGCATGGCTCATGGGAGGCAGGCTATGGGAAAGAGAGCATCTCCAAAGAACCCAAGAGGAAGACATGGGATATGGGAAATGGTGGTGAGCCAAGAAACCAGTAACACTTATGGTTAAATGTAAGTGACTTTGATTGTAGAAATAGTAATATGATTAATAGTATTAGCAGAAGACCTCAACAGAGGTGGGTTTTATGTATGCATGAAGGAGCGTGTGTGTGTGTGTGTGTGTGTGTAAGTCCCTTCCTTGCACATTTGCACTTTTATCAAAGCTCAGGTGGGAATTACACGAGGAGAAGGAGCATGCACAGTGTAGCACTGTGCAAATAATGGATTTACTTTATTATATATAAGTAAATTAGAAAGGCGTGGGTGGCAGGCTGGTAGCTTAGACAAAGAAGAGGAATTTCAGCCGGCCCCGTGGCTTAGAGGTTAAGTGTGCGCACTCCGCTACTGGCGGCCGGGGTTCAGATCCTGGGCGCGTACCGACGCACTGCTTCTCAGGCCATGCTGAGGCCGCGTCCCACATACAGCAACTAGAAGGACGTGCAACTATGACATATAACTATCTACTGGGGCTTTGGGGGAAAAGAAAAAAATAAATAAAATTATAAAAAAAAAAAAAGAAGAGGAATTTCAGGATCAGCTAGGAAAGGGATAGCATATCACCAGTGAGGTAGCATCTGGGGTGCATCTTTCCTCTTCTTCTGTCTCCTGCTATTTATCCCCACTCAAGGTACAGAGGACCTTAGGTGACAGAGACCTTAGAACTTATCTAGTCTATTTTCCAGAATGAGAAAAAACAGAGGCCCAAGGAGATTAAGTGGATTGCAAAGTCACACAGTTGGTGGGTGAAGAATTCCACCCTGCTCGGCCTGATGGAAAAAGCAAGGTGGGGGGGCCCGAGAAGGTGCCACCATACCTGCAAACTCACTGTCCTTCCTTTCACTTGTGCACTTGAGCTGGGGCTGTGTCCACTGTGTCTTCCCACAGATCGTTTTGCAGACGCTCTCAGCAGGACCTCTCCGTAGGGCCCTGAATCCCTGGGTGCACTGGTAGTGAACCGTTTGCCCCACCACGAAATGGTAAATTCTCTCTGGAGCTTCATGTTCCCAGGGTGGAGGCTCCCTGCAGTGATCTGGAGGAGGGAAAGGAAATTCTGCAGGCAAGCTGGGGAAGGCATTGTGAGCGAATCCACATTGCCTCTTCCTAGACACCTTGGTTCTTATTCTTTTGTTCTTTCATTAATTTGTTCATTCATTCATTCATTCTTTCATCCAACCAACATGTATTGAGAATACCTATGTGTCAGGAACTCTGCTAGGCACCTTGTGGGAAGGCACAAAGACCCGTCACTCTTGCAAAGAGCAGGCAGTCAACTGGGTAAGAGAGACGTATGAAAGCAGAATGCACTGAGTATTGTAGTTGAGGAACAGGCGCTTGCTGTGGGAACACAGAGGAAGGAGTAATTACTTCTGATGATGGTGAGGGTTCTGATAAGTGGACAGGAGTGGAAAGGCGGGCTTAGCTCAGGGATAAGGGCAGGCTCCAGCCAATTTGGGCCAATGAAATGTGAAGACCGCCTAGATCTCCACTGCTAAGTGAGGAAGCACATCCTTGGGTTGTGGCTGGTGGTCATCTTGGGACCATGGCAGAAGGACTGGTGACAAAGCCAAAGCCAGGAGGAGGGAGGGGCTAAGAGAATATCAGGGAAATGGAGTCTGATCTTTGATCAAGCCATGCCTGAAGCTTGCCCCATGTGAGCCCCATCAAGGCCTCTGAAAATGCCTCATGCCCAGTAACTTTCAACTCACCCAACTCAAACCCAAGCCTGACTGACCTTTAACCACAGAGATAATGTCCTGCTCTGATTTAATCTCAGGATTCCCCACCCCACCCCCTATCTGGACATATGGAACCACGTGTACCCCCAATCCCCAGACATATGAAGCTATACACATGCTCTGATCTTCCAGGCCTTCTATAACCTGAGTACCCAACATAACCTCTACAAGTACCCTACATAACCTCTCTGCACATGTGCCTAGCCAAGTGGTCCTCTCCCGAGTGATCTGCTCCAGTGTAGCACCTTGCAAATCATATGGAACTTGTATTTTAGTCTCGGAATAAAATTTCTTTTACAGCCAGTAAAATCCATAACTGTCTGAACCTGTTTGAATTGGATTTGCTTCTTTCAAATGAAAACATCCAAATTAAGACAATCTGTGAACTATCCCTTAGCTGGAACAAGCTGGTTACCTCTTGAGCAAAGACAACAAATGTTGACCTCTTGAGAAACCTTTCAATAACTGTGGAGGGTAATATGGGATAAGTAGAGAAAAACAAACAACTCCATGTGTTTTGCAACACCATTCCAGTACAAAGTTGGAGGGGTAAATGGATAAAAACATCATGTGGCCACAATGTCTCTGGATTCATCTGTTTTTTGTTTTTTAATAATAGAAGCTGCAAATAAATTCAAATTAGTTTAAAATAAGTAATCAGTAGAAAGATCCCTAGTCTAATTCAGGAGCCCTGAGGTCTTGTTCCTAAATTATGTGAGTTAAGCCAAGTCTCTTAACTTCCCCATGTCTCAGTTTCCTGGTAAATTGAAGTAATTCTCCTGCCTCTGACTCATTGAGTTGTGAGGTTCAAATGAGATTATATACAATATGATCAAGTTCTTTGTAACATTGTAAAATAGCATAGAACGCTGGGGTCTTGTAAGGTCAGCTGTTCCCCCAGAAGCTCAGGTGTTCCTAATGAGCTCTATTTCTTCCTGACGTTAGGACTTGACTTCAACATGATTTATTTTGGGAAGTTGCTTCAGCAATTGGGTACTCATGGCGCTCACTCACCCACAGCCCATTAGCTAGCAGGTGTTTGTCTGCAGCTGCAGACCCACCTGTATGGCACGGCACATTTCACAACCCTGTCTGCAAGAAACGTCTTGCTTTGCTGGCAGTTCATTATCTTATACTTAAGGCAAAAACACAGAGCATTTCCTTGAGAACATGGACTGTCATCTACTCATGTTTGTGTCTTCTGTTGGCAGTGCCTGGCACAGTTAGTCCCAACACATGCTTTCTGAATTGAGTTGAATTGAATTGAATTGATCACAACATATGCTTTCTGAATTGAGTTGAATTGAATTGAATTGAATTGAATTGAGCTGAGCTGAATTCTATTCGACCAGCTCCCAAAGCAGGAGGAAGCCCAGAGCCCAGGTTGGCAGCTGTAATGGTGGCTTAAAATGCTGAGCAAACAGTCTGCAAATGCTACACAATAGCTCTTGCCCACATGACATCCTTAGAGGAGAGGATGGTGGACAGACTTTTTTCCTTTGGGGAAGACATCATATACCCACAAGAGAAGGATTGGCTCCCAGGAGTCAGCCAGATGACAGTTGTTCAGATTCGCCTCTTACCTAGAAGGTGAGCTGGGCCCATGGGCTGCGTTCGGCTTGGCATTTCTGTTGGTTTTCTTTCCTTCCGTTCTTCAGGTTTAGGAGTAACTGGTTTTCCTGTGTTCCCAGAAGCTAGAGAGTATGGATGGAATGAAACAAATAACTTCACAAATGCTTAAAATAGAAAACACTCTTCATGTATTTTTTTTTTTTTTAAAGATTTTATTTATTTATTTTTCTCCCCAAAGCCCCAGTAGATAGTTGTGTGTCATAGCTGCACATCCTTCTAGTTGCTGTATGTGGGACGCGGCCTCAGCATGGCCCGAGAAGCAGCGCGTCGCTGCGAGCCTGGGATCCGAACCCGGGTCGCCAGCAGTGGAGCGCGCTCACTTAACCACTAAGCCACGGGGCCGGCCCATCTTCATGTATTCATTTACTCAAAAAGAGTGTCTTTCTAGTGCTCATGAGATGCCAGGAAATATCAGGGTGCTAGGATTACCAAGATGAGCCACACGAAAGTCCTGCCCTTGGGGTGCTCTCACTGGGGCCTGCTCACGCATAGCCCACCTTGGCCTGTCGGTACGCATGTGTGTAATGACAGTGGCTTATAACATGTTTCTGAAAGAACTGAAAGATTTTCTGGCGGAATTTTTTGTGTATGTGTGTCTCCCCAAAAGGGACTCCATTCTGGCCATCAACCCTGCCAACATTGTGCATGGGTGTGTGTAATGGTAACAAGGAGTGATCTGACTTAACCACCCACTAACTCCTCTGTTGCCCCAAAGCAGGTCATTTAAAAGGTAGAGAGATGCAATCTTAAAGGAATGACAAGAAAACCAACCCTACAACACTCTTCTCTATTGTGAGGAGTTTGGCAAAGGAGTTGAGTATGGGCGCTGCAATGGGGGTGGGGGAGGAGGGATCAGGATTCTAGCTTAGGGCTAGGGAGGGGATCTGCTGGGACTCAGACTCTGCAGTCCATCCATAGTGTGGGTGGGATAAAGTCACTGCGGCTCACCGATGCCATCTCCAGGGTTAAGAAATAACAAGACAAATGAACACACCACGATTCACCACACTCTAATATCACAAAGTGGATAGAAGTTCAATGGCAAAATCATAGTATCAGATCAACTTAGGTTTAGAAAGCCATTTAGAAATGATCTTGGGGGTCATTCCCTCCAAATTCCACTCCAGGGAAGTGACCCACCTACAATATCCGAGCTAGTGGCTCTGCCATCTCTGCTTGCCCTCACCAGCAAAGATGAGGTTTGGGATGCTTAGTCCACCGGTGATTCTAGCACATCCTGCATTGAGGGCCACAAGGCCTCAAGCCATGTTTTGCAGTCCAGAAACAAAGAAATTTGAAGTGAACAACCTCCTCTGCCTCTCTGCTTCCTTCATGCTGTTGTAGACCCTCACCCACGCACCGGTCTGACCTGCCTGTGGCTTGTTATTCTCTTCGCTCCCCCAGCCCAGCAAGGGCTTTGCAGGACTGGGACAAGAGGCAGCAACCTTTCGGGGATGTGGGGTCTTGGGGAATATTCTTCATGCTCTGGAACACCAGTTCCTGACACTGGGCTGGGGAAGGCCCTGGAGGGACAATACTTTCTCCTTGACAATATATTTTCCCCTCAAGAAATCCCCGGAGCCGGCCTGGTAGTGTAGGGGTTAAGTTCTCTCACTCCACTTTGGTGGCCTGGGGTTCTCAGGTTTGGATCCTGGGCATGGACCTATGCACTGCTCATCAAGCCATGCTGTGGCAGCGTCCCATATACAAAGTAGAGGAAGATGAGCACAGATGTTAGCTCAGGCCCCAAC
Source organism: Ceratotherium simum simum (assembly GCF_057802395.1). Lineage (NCBI taxonomy): Eukaryota > Metazoa > Chordata > Mammalia > Perissodactyla > Rhinocerotidae > Ceratotherium > Ceratotherium simum. The sequence continues at coordinate 27,419,360 of NC_141931.1, read as the reverse complement.
TTCCTCACCAAAAAAAAAAAAAAAAAAGACAGAAAGAAATCCCCAAAAGGCCTCATGTTACCCAGAGTGTTACTGGAGGTGGAGCTAGGATAAGTATATTTCATCAGTCAGGATATGGGTGATACGAGGTGTGAGCTTTGGAAACCAAGACACAAAAGAGTTAATTCAGCCTTACAGATAGATATTCTTCACTAGAGTTGTTATTATTTTTTATATTCTTTATATAGGCTCATTCTGACTATTCTTTTTTTATATTTATTTTTTTAAATTGTGATAAAATAGGCACAACATAAAAGTTTCCATATTAACCATTTTTAAGTGCACAGTTCAGTGACATTAAGTACATTCACATTGTTGCGAACTAGAATTACTTTTTAATTGTTCAGTAATTATTAGTCTAATGTCTGATCCTTCTCTCCCCACAAAATATATGTTCCTTGGGGCCTCCTCAGTGCCTAGACCAGTCTTTGGGACTAGGAGACACTCCTTAAATATTTGTTTAGTGAATGAATATTCCAGAACCACTGAAATTAGTTATTCTGTGGATGGGGCTGGCCAATTTCTGTCTGTAGGGCTGAGTGAACAGAAGCAGAAGCCCTGTCTCGCTCTTTGCTACAGTTCCCCCTGTCGCTTGGTGGTTACAAAAGGAAACACTCACAAGTACTGACGCAGTGACATTTGTTTTCCCAGGAAGAGTGGCTCGAGTTTCCTTTACAAACCATGAAGAGCGACCCTTTGCTGATTCTGCGGAAGCCTTTCTTGCATTCACAGTTCAGCATGGTGCCGATCTTGTAGGTGAGGGCCTTGAATGTGGCGTTTCTGAGGACCGGTGGGTCATCCCCACAGAACTCTGCAAAGAAGAAGAAGTACAGTAGGAGTTCAAGAGGTGCTAGTCAGACATGCACCTATTTAACCATGTGATGATTTAATCACACATTGCTTTTCTTTATTTAAAGGATTTATATATACTCTACTTTTTTTCTAGCAAGAAGCTAAGGCTGTTGCCATTGTTCTTTAGAAACCTTTGTATCAGAGACAGTTCAAAATTGAACTTCAACCAAGTTCCTCTCCAAACTACAATATAGTTCAAACTAACTGAATAGAAATGAATGAGGTTTCATTCTGAATACGCCTCATGCCGAGGAAGTATCAAAAGAGGAGGAGCAAGGGATGTGAGGAAAGGGAGGGAGGAAAGCTGTGCAAATTTAATTGAGGGACAAAATATGTCCATGAGAAATACTTTTCAAGAAATGAGGATTTTCAGACTTTCTGTAATTAATGATTCTGTACCTTTTTTTTTTTTTTTGAGAAATATATGTAAAGTGCTTCACTCAGTGTCTGGCAAGTAGGAAGTGTGTTTCTCACCCACCTGCCCACCTCTGGGTTTATCATATTCCTTCTCATACCATGAAGACCTGACCTCCCTCAGCTGGAAAAGTGGACACTGGTTTCCCGCCGAAGACACTCAAAGAAGTGGCCAAACACCCAACTATTAAGGGAAGAAGGCGCTGGTCTAATCAGAAAAATGATTCCATTGCATATCTTGCAACGAGTGCTCCTGCTTCAAGAGATTCGATTTTAGGAAAAAACACAGGCTGGATAAAGGAAGTGGATAAAAGGAGCACAGGAAACAGGAAACGGTGAGAGAGCAGGGCCCTCTCCCACAGCCAGCCTCTGCATCCACCAGAACAGGCATGGAGGAAAATCCGGGCTGGTTGCTGCACTCATTGCTGGCTGAGGACAGTCTGCCGATTGCCTATTAATCACTCAGGCTGGAGTGAAGCTCCTCTGTGCCCTTACACTCTGCCCAGCATCTTGCCGTCCTGAAGACCACCCCATCCAAGGCTCAGGACACTCCTGGAACCCCCAAGAACAGAAGACTAGGAGAACGTGGACAGTTTTCCCCACCTCTAGCCAAGAGGGGACTAAACGAAAGCCATTTGAATGGTTCAGTGGGCCTGCAGTTGTAGAAGAACATGTAACACAAGTACTCAAATTTTGGTAATTGTAATCACCATCATAATAAGACAGAAAGGTAGCATGGGGGAAAGAAGAGGAAGATGGCTTACTAGCTGTATGGCTTTACCATTTTCATTTATCCAACACTTGACTTCCTTTTCTGTAAAATGGGTATAATAACTATTATTTTGTAATATTTATGTTAATTAATTAATATTTATATTAATTAATATTTTGTAAAATTTATGTGATTTGTCTTAAAGATTACATGAAAGAGCACACTGAGGTAACTTGTAGAGCACCTGGCACACAATAGGCATAGAATAGATGCCAGTTCTGCTCCCTTCCTTTTTCAGTCTGTCCAGAAAAAGAGAATGGTAATTCAGATAGAGACTGGGCTGAAGTTTACCTTAGCCCTTAACTCCTGCCAAAGGTCATCTCTCTCTACAGCCCATATCATCAGTACCATTCACCGGCACTTATCATATGTCAATACCAACCAACGTTTTAAGTATCAGAAGGTAAACCTGTTGCTAAAACAAGATATGCATAATATCAGAAAGGCCAATGAAGGAACAAGGCAAAGATGTTCCCTCTCACCACTGCTTTTCAACATCGTACTGGAAGTCCTAGCTAATGCAGTCAGAAAAGAAAAGGAAATAAAAGGTATACAGATTGAGAAGGAAGAAATAAAATTATCTTTGTTTTCAGATGACATGATTTTCTATGTAGAAAATCTGAAAGGACAGACAAAAAACCCTCCCGGTATTAATAAGTGATTGTAGCAGGATTACATGATAAAAAGGTAATATACAAAAGTCTATTGCTTTGCTGTATACCAGCAATGAACAAGTGGAAATTGAAATTAAAAACACAATACTATTTACATTAGCACCCAGAAAATGAAGTATTTGGTTATAAATTTAACAAAATATGTGCAAGATCTATATGAGGAAAACTATAAAACTTGGATGAAAGAAATCAAAGAGCTAAATAAATGGAGAGATATTCCATGTTTATGGATAGGAAAACTCAATATTGTCAAGATGTCAGTTCTTCACAACTTGATCTATAGATTCAATGCAATCCCAATAATAATGCCAGCAACCTATTTTGTGGATGTCAATGAACCGATTCTAAAGTTTATATGGAGAGGCAAAACACCCAGAACAGCCAACACAACATTGAAGGAGAAGAACAAAGTTGGAGAACTGACACTACCCAACTTCAAGACTTACTATAAAGCTACAGGAATCAAGACATTGTGGCATTGGTGAAAGAACAGACTAATAGATCAAGGGAACAGAATAGAGAGTCCAGAAATAGACCCACAAAAATATAGTCAACTGATCTTTGACAGAGGAGCAAAGGCAATACAATGGAGCAAAGATAGTCTTTTCAACAAATGTTGCTGGAACAACTGGACATTCACATGCAAAAAAAAGGGGGCCAGCCCAGTGGCTTAGTGGTTAAGTTCTGCTTCAGCAGCCCGGGGTTCCCAGGTTCAGATCCCAGGCACAGACCGATGCATCACTCATCAAGCCATGCTACGGCGGTGTCCCACAAACAAAATAGAGGAAGATTGGCAGGATGTTAGCTCAGGTACCATCTTCCTCAAGCAAAACGAGGAAGATTGGCAACAGATGTTAGCTCAGGGCCAGGCTTCCTCACCAAAAGAAAAAAAAAATAGAACTTCAGTGGCCTGTGGGATAATATCAAAAAGTCTAACATATTTAATTGAAGTCTCAAAGCAAGAGGGGAGTAAGAATGGAGCAGAAAAAATATTTGAAGAAATAATGGCCAAAAATGTCTGAAATTTGATGACAAACATTGACTTACAGATCCAAGATGCTCGGTGAACTCCAAGCAGGATAAATATAAAGAAAATCACACCTAAATGCATCTGAGCCACACTGCTGAAAACCAAAGATAATGAGAGAATTCTAAAAGTGGCCGGAGAAAAGGGACACATTACAAGGAATCAATGATGAAGGATGAATGACTTTTCAACAGAAACAATGGAAGCCAGAAAATAATGGTAGAACATATCCACAGTTTTAAAAGAATAAAAACCTGTCAGCCTAGAATTCTACCTAGAGAATTCTACCTCAAAAATGAGGTTGAAATCAATATATTTTCAGATAAATGAAAGCTTAGAGAATTTGTCTAAATTCTCACCAGCCCACCTGCATTATAAAAAATAATGCTAAGGGAAATTCTTCAGGCTATGTGGAAATTACACCAGCTAGAAACAGATCTACAGGGAAGGAGGAGGAACACTGGTACATATTGAGGTGAAAGAAAGGACCACCTTCTTCTTTTAATTTCTTTGAGAGAGAACTGTTCAGAATAAAAATAATAATATTGTATGGTGAGTTTTATTGTGTATGTAAACCTAAAATATATAATATCTATAGTATAAAGCTTGCAGTGAATGGAATTTTTCTATAATAGGGTTCTTATATCATACATGGTATGGTACAATATTAACTCTAAGTAGATTGTGATAAGCATATATTCTGGAAAGCCTAGAGAAACCGCCAAATAATAATACAAGAGTGTAGCTAAAATGACAACAGAAGAAATAAAATAGAGTATTAAAATATATTTCTGGTTAACCAAAATTAAGAGAGAAAAGGAAGAATAGAAGAATAAAAAAATAAATGGGACAACTAGGAAACAGCAAGAAGGTAGACTTGAAGCCAACCATATCAGTAATTAATTACATGAAATCTAAATTAAACAAGATAGAAGCTTTCAGACTGCACAAAACAGGAGGGCTCAACTATATGCTGTCTATTAGAGAATGACTTTAAATACAAAGACAATAATAGGTTGAAAGTAAAAGATATAAAAAGATACGTTATGCAAAGGTATGCATAAGAAAGCTGGTGGTGCTATATTACTATCAGAAAGTAGATTTCAAAATTAGAAACATTATTCACAGATGACTTGATCATTTACATAAAATTAATAAGAAATCTACAAAATAACTACTAGACCTTAGCAAATTTAGCTGTCTCAATAATACAAAAATCACATGTGGTTAGTTCTGTATACTGGAAGCAACCTTTAGCAAATAAAAAATTTAAAAACAATTCCACTTACAACAGTATCAAAAAACATAAAATACTCGTGGATAAATTTACCAAAAACTTGCAAGACCTCTAAACTGAAAACTCGCAAATGTTACTAACATAAATTAAAGAACTACATAAATGGAGAAATATACAATGGTTATGGATTGGAAGATTCTTAAGCAAGCCTCAATAAATTTAAGAAGATTGAAATCATAACAAGCATCTTTTCAGACCATAAGGCTATGAAACTGAAAATGAACCATGAAAAAAAAACTGGGAAAGTGACAAAAATGTGGAGATTAAACAACATGCTAGTGAACACCAGTGGATCATTGATGAAATTAAAGAAGAAATCAAAAACTATCTGGAAACAACCGAAAATGATAATATGCCATATCAAACCATATGGGATGCAGCAAAAGCAGTCCTGAGAGGGAAACTCATAGCGATACAAGCCCAGCTTAACAAACAAGAAAAAGCCCAAATAGGCAACCTTAAAGTACACCTAACAGAACTAGAAAAAGAAGAACAAACAAAGCCCAAAATCAGCAGAAGGAGAGAAATAATAAAAATCAGAGTAGAAATAAATGAAATTGAGACCAAAGAAACAGTAGAAAGGATTAATGAAATAAAGAGTTGGTTCTTCGAGAAGATAAACAAAATCGACAAACCCTTAGCCAGGCTTACTAAGAAAAAAACAGAAAAGGCTCAAGAAAATAAAATTAGAAATGAAAGAGGAGAAATTACAATGGATATCACGGAAATACAGAGGATTATAAGAGAATACTATGAGAAATTATATGGCAACAAATTGGACAATCTAGAAGAAATGGATAAATTCTTAGACTCATACAACCTCCCAAAACTGAACCAAGAAGAAATGGAGAATCTGAATAGACCAATCACAAGTAAAGAGATTGAAATAGTAATCAAAAACCTCCCAAAAAATAAAAGTCCAGGACCAGATGGCTTCTCCAGTGAATTTTACCAAACATTCAAAGAAGATTTAATACCCATCCTTCTCAAACTATTCCAAAAAATAGAAGAAGATGGAACACTTCCTAAATCGTTCTACGAGGCCAACATCACCCTGATACCAAAGCCAGACAAAGGCAATACAAAGAAAGAAAATTACAGGCCAATATCGTTGATGAACATTGATGCAAAAATCCTCAACAAAATATTGGCAAACAGAATACAACAATACATTAAAAAGATCATACACCATGATCAAGTGGGATTTATACCAGGGATGCAGGGATGGTTCAACATCCACAAATCAATCAACATGAAACATCACATCAACAAAACAAAGAATAAAAACCGCGTGATCATCTCAATAGAAGCAGAGAAGGCATTTGACAAGATACAACATCCATTTATGATAAAAACTCTCAACAAAATGGGAATAGAAGGAAAGTATCTCAACATAATAAAGGCTATTTATGACAAACCCACAGCCAACATCATACTCAATGGGGAAAGACTGAAAGCCATTCCTCTGAGAACAGGAACGAGGCAGGGCTGCCCACGCTCACCACTCCTGTTCAACGTAGTACTGGAGGTTTTGGCCAGAGCAATTAGGCAAGAAAAAGGAATAAAAGGAATCCAAATAGGTAACAAAGAAGTGAAACTCTCACTATTCGCAGATGACATGATTGTGTATATAGAAAACCCTAAAGAATCTGTTGGAAAACTATTAGAAACAATCAACAACTACAGCAAAGTTGCAGGGTACAAAATCAATCTACAAAAATCAGTTGCATTTCTGTATGCTAATAATGAACTAACAGAAAGAGAGCTTAAAAAGATAATACCATTTACAATTGTATCAAAAAGAATAAAGTACCTAGGAATAAAATACCTAGGAATAAATGAATAAATAAAAGGAGGTGAAGGACCTATACAATGAGAACTACAAGACATTATTGAAAGAAATCCATGATGACATAAAGAAATGGAAAGATATCCCATGCACGTGGATTGGAAGAATAAACATAGTTAAAATGTCTATATTATCTAAAGCAATCTACAGATTCAGTGCAATCCCAATCAGAATCCCAATGACATTCTTCACAGAAATAGAAAAAAGAATACTAAAATTTATATGGGGCAACAAAAGACCCCGAATAGCTAAAGAAATCCTAAGAAAAAAGAACAAAGCAGGAGGCATCATAATCCCTGACTTCAAAACATACTACAAAGCAATAGTAATCAAAACAGCATGGTACTGGTACAAAAACAGACCCACAGATCAATGGAACAGAATTGAAAGCCCAGAAATAAAACCACACATATACGGACAGCTAATTTTCAACAAAGGTGCTAAGAACATACAATGGAGAAAGGAAAGTCTCTTCAATAAATGGTGTTGGGAAAACTGGACAGCCACATGCAAAAGAATGAAAGTGGACCATGTGCTATCGCCATTCACAAAAATTAACTCAAAATGGATCAAAGACCTGAAGGTGAGACCTGAAACTATAAAACTCATAGAAGAAAATATAGGCAACACACTATTTGACATTGGTTATAAAGGAAACTTTTCAGATGACATGCCTACCCAGACTAGGGAAACTAAAGAAAAAATAAACAAGTGGGACTTTACCAGATTAAAGAGCTTCTATAAGACAAACGAAACCAGAATCAAGATGAACAGACAACCCACCAGCTGAGAGAGAATATTTGCAAAACATACGTCTGACAAGGGGTTGATCTCCATAATATATAAAGAACTCACACAACTGAACAACAAAAAAACAAACAACCTGATCAAAAAATGGGCAGAGGAAATGAACAGACATTTCTCCAAAGAAGATATACAGATGGCCAATAGGCACATGAAAAGATGTTCAACATCACTAATCATCAGGGAAATGCAAATCAAAACAACACTAAGATACCACCTCACGCCCGTTAGAATGGCTATAATCACCAAGACAAAAAACAACAAGTGTTGGAGAGGATGTGGAGAAACGGGAACCCTCATACACAGCTGGTGGGAAAGCAAACTGGTGCAGCCTCTATGGAAAACGGTATGGAGATTCCTTAAAGACTTAAAAATAGAGATGCCCTATGACCCAGCCATCCCGTTACTGGGAATCTATCCAATGAACCTGAAATCAACAATCCAAAGAGGCTTATGCACCCCTATGTTCATTGCAGCATTATTCACCATAGCCAAGAAGTGGAAGCAACCTAAGTGTCGCTCGACTGACGACTGGATTAAGAAAATGTGGTAGATATATACAATGGAATACTACTCAGCCATAAAAAAAGAGAAAATCGTCCCATTTGCAACAACATGGATGGGCCTGGAGTGTATTATGTTAAGTGAAATAAGCCAGAAAGAGAAAGACAAACACTGTATGATCTCACTCATATGTGGAATATAAACCAACACATGGACAGAGAAAACTGTGGTTACCAGGGGCAGTGGGGGTGGGGGGTGGGGGTGGGCACAAGGGGTGAAGGGAGTCATGTATATGGTGATGGACAAACAAAAATGCACAACCCAAAATTTCACAATGTTAAAAACCATTAAAACATCAATAAAAAAATAAATTAAAAAAATAAATAAATAAAAGATATCAATTCACCTTAAATTGATCAATAAATTCAGTAATTACAATGAAAAAATCAAACACACTTTTTGGTAGAAATTTGGCAAGTTGATTCTAAAACCTCTTTGGAAACACAAAAGACCCAGAATTTCTAAGACAATCTTAAAAATATGTACAAATTTGGAAGAGTCACATCATCTGATATCAAGACTTTATATAAAGCTGCAGTAACCAAGACAGTGTATATTGGTAAAAGGATAGACAAATAGAGTCATGGAACAGAATAGAAAGTCCAGAAATAGACTCATACATGTACATTCAGTTGATTGTTTTACAAACACGCTATGGCAATTTAATAAAGAAAGGAAAATCTTCCAACACACGCTTCTGAAACAAATGGATAAATATATAGGGAAAAAGAACCTCACTCCACATACAAAAATTAATTTTATTATATATCTAAATGTAAAAGATTCATATACTAGATGTAAACATTATAGATGAAAACATAGAAATTGAAAGTATTAAGCTTCTAAAGTAACAAAAGGCAAATAGCTTTACAAGCTACAGATAGGCAAAGATTTCGTAGAAATTACACAAAAAGCACTAACCATAAAAGAAAAGTAAATTAAAAACTTCTAGGGGCTGGACCGGTGGCCCGGCGGTTGGGTTTGTGCATTCCACTTTGGCGGCCCAGCGTTCGCCAGTTTGGATCCTGGGCACAGACCTACTTACCACGCATCAAGCCATGCTGAGGTGGCGTCCCACAGAGAAGAACTAGAAGGACCTACAACTAGGATATACAGCTATGTACTAGGGCTTTGGGAAGAAAAAAGAAAAAGAGGAAGATTGGCAACAGATGTTAGCTCAGGGCCAGTCTTCCTCAAAACAAAAACAAAAACAAAACTTCTGCTCATCCTAAGACATTAAGCAAATGAAAAAATAAATGATGAGCTAGACTGGGAGAAAATCTTCACAAAACATCTATCTGACAAAAAGACTTGTGTCCACATTATATAAAGAACTACGAATCAATACTAAAAGGCAAACAGCCCAATAAATAAATGGGCAAAGACCTGAACAGTCACTTCTGCAAAGAAGATACATGATTATCAATAAGCATTTGACACAGTGCTCAATATCATTAGACATCAAGAAAAGCAAATTGGAAACCATCATGAAATAGTCCATTAGATAAACAGGTAAAATGGATAAAAGACTGACAACACCAAATGTTGGAAAGGAAGTAGGGCTACTGGGACTCTTACATTACTGGTGGGAGTGTAAATACCATTACTTTGGAAAACAAAATTTTTTTTATGAAGTTAAATGTATACCTACCCTATGATCCAGCCATTCCACTCCTGGGTATTTATCTAAGAGGAGTAAAAGCACATGTCTACAAAAAGACTTATACAAAATATTTATAGTAGCTTTAAATAATCTTAAAAACATTATGTTGAACAAAAGAAGATACACACAAAACAGAACATACTGTTTGATTCCATGTATATGAAGTTCAAGAACAGACAAAACTCGTATACAGAAAGAAATCAGAGTTAAGTGTTGTTTGTGGCGGGTGGGGATTGATGGAGGCAGTGAGATGATGGAAATGTGGATTATATGAGAGTACATATTTGCTAAAACTCATCAAATTGTATGCTTAAGATCTGTGCCTTTCACTATAAGTAATTTTACTTCAAAAAAAAATCAATAAGAAATATACTTAGCAACTCTTGTAATTATTCATTAGCCTAAATAATTAAGGACTGACCTCAGATGCATTTGGAATCTCATAACTCAACCACAAACCAGGAAAATTTCTAAACACATAAATTTGAGAAAAAGGCAGACCAATTGCCTCTGGAATAGCTTGTGTCCTTAAAAACTCTTTAATTACATGATGATGAAGGCCATGGAAGTTTCCAGAGTCATTGTAAATTAGCCTGAGTATCTGAGAAGTTCATGTGGGGACAAGGGGAAGTTTCAGGACTTCTTACTCCCACAGACTTTCCTTTCATGAAGGCATATTTTCTGGAATTTAGAAATACTGAAACTTCTCTGGTCTACAGCTAAGAACCAGAAAAGAGTTGGCGATAATCCTTTTCCCTGGAATGCCTTGCCAAGGGCATTCCAAATACCATCTGAAGAAACTGGGAGGTAGAAGAATGTGTGGGGAAGGTAGCCCTGGAGGTTTGTTTCTTTTTAATCTAATAGGAATAAATCTGGGGAATTTTTTAGCTATTCTCAATGTAGTGGCATAAAAGAATCAGCAGTACAACATCGAAAAAAAGGAATTGAAAATACATTGTCTATCCTGACATCTTGCAGAGGAGTAACGAAGGAGAATTCCATTTATGTGACTCATCAAAATGTCTTTAAATCCTCTTTTCTATATTATCACTTAAAAAATTTCTTCCCACACAGCATGGCAGCTTCATTCATTCTCTAGTTGTACTTGCTAAAAACTCTGGAAATTCTTTCTCGAAATTCAGCTATCGGGAGCTTTTCTCCACCCATCTTGACTCTTGCACCCATCTTTCCAGATCTATTTCTCTCTTTACCAGTGGCTCTGACTTTCTAACAGAAATTTTTCTATGCTTTCAGCTCTTCCCATTCCCCTGGCTCATACGACGGTGGGGCTGGAAGCTCAAGAGGAAACACAGAATTTTCTTTAGAAGGTGGGAAGGGAAATACTTTTCTCTCTGTAATTTTTAAGTATTGGTACAATTCTGGATTTAGATGTCATTTTCTCTTCTGAGAGCATTTAAATTGTCCATAGACTATGGACTATGGACACTTTTTAAATTCCTATGCCTCTGGAGTGGAGGAAAAACTTTTGATTTCGAACTTGGTGTTGGGAGATGGGAGAAAATGCTCAGAGCTTGGAAAGGGGGACTCCCAGGAGGGGTGTCCGTCCTACCATAGGCTCAGAGGTACATTGATGTGGCCTTGCCTTTGGACTCTGGTACAGCCAGCACTTATTATTAATCCTGAAAATCCCACGAGCTTCGGCACGCACTGAGAGAGTTAAACTGAGCTCTGCTGATGTGAAAAGTGTTTCACCTCTTATTTCGGGTTTTTGCCATGAACGGTAATTTGAAAGACACAGGCAGGATCCCACATGTTCCACTGCCTTCTCCCTGTCCACCTCCATCACTGTCTCTGAAGTACTGTCATGGTCTATCCTCCCTTGGGATATTTGTAGATTTGTCACCTCCAGAAATTCCCTACTCAACTGAAGTGCAACATTCCCTGGGCGTTTTTGGCTTCTTCAGCTGACATTAGTCATGGTAACTGAGAGCCACCTTCCTCTGGACTGAATCACCAAAGAGGTCTGGGGAGAAAGGTGGGTGAAGGTAAGGGACACTAGGACACTCTTCACCTTTCACTGCTGTTTTGTTTTTTGTTTTCCCTCCAGTGGATTGCTGGAGACTCAGCTCCTCCATCTCACCATGCCCGTGCTAGGTAGGGAAAAATGAGGCATTTGTAGGTTATGCAGCAACAGATTTAGGGATTCAAACCAGCTTTTCTGTCTACCAGGCATCTGCTCTCTCCTTTTGAGTAATAGGCCAGACCATTACCTACCTACCACTACTCCCAGAAGGACAAATGTGCAGAGTTTCAAATAAAAGATGAGAAACTTGATAAAATGAGATACTCTCTTCTCTTGCTGTAAGTGGCACCATCACACAGTAAGAAAGATAGGAGCAAGAGATGCAGACCAGGGGCTCTTAATTGGATTTGGTGCCCTGACACCTCTTTATTTCCTTTCGCCATATGCCCTCAACCCCGCTGCCCCCAGGATAAAGCCACCCCTTTCTTTTTTACCCTTAAAATGAGTTTCATGCTGAGATATGCCTGTGTCCCTGGAGTTAACCAGAAATACCCACACTTGGAGGCTAGGCGGTCATTTGATCTGGGAGAATGATGTCTCACCTAGGTGGGACTCTCTACAACAAATAGGACTAGCTTAAGTCGTTTGCAGCATGCTTGACACACTTTAATGTGCATGCAAGTCGCCTGGGGGTCGTGTTAAAAGGCACATTTGGATTCGATGGGGTGAGCATGGAGGCTAAGAGGACTTCTAACAAGCTCCCAAATGCCACTAGTGCCACAGCCACACTTAGAGTGGCAATGGCTGCCCATCTTCCCTCCCTCTCTGCTCCCTTCCTGAGAACCTGCCTCCCCCAGTGGACAGTGCGGATGAACCTGCTTACAGAGCACTCTGCTCCCAGCACTTTCCTCCCCTATCTGAGGGGATGCAGTGAAAACTTCCTTGGCTGGGGGAAAGGTGGGTGGGAGAAAAACGGTTGCGGGCTAGGTGATTTTTTTCCCTTCTCTGATGTTGTTCAAAACGAGAGAGAACTCATCTGGCGCTTGTGGCCCATGGGAGCAACAGGGAAGATAAGGAAAAGGAAGGGGCTTCAAAAGGATGTGGACAGAGTCTGAGACAAGATTCTTTGCTCTGTGGGCGAATCAAGGTCAAGTTATGTTTACCCACAGGCCTGCCAGCACTGAACAGATGCTACACCTTGGTGCCTCTCCTCTCCTCCATCTACATAATAGAGACTAGGGATGAACATTAAGATAACTCACTAAGCACAGAATCTTCTAGATGATGATTTACTAAGCTTTACACAAGGGCCACAGGAGTACATCAAGATCTTGATAAAGAAACGATCTGGTTCTTGACCTAGAGTCATTCATCTAGGTCAGACCTAAGAAGAACCACAAAGGTATACGTAATGTCAAAGATAGTCTCCAACTTCCTTGGGAAACCCAAGCAGCAGTTTGGGCCTTATAGAACACAAGTGTTTTTGGCGCAAAATAAAATACCATAGGACATATTGAGTATTCTTCCTACTAGGATCCTAGGATCTGAGAGCTGGAAGAGACCCTAAAGATCCTTTAGGTCAGTCTTCACATTTGGTAGATAAGAAACCTGATGCTGTGGGTCATTCCTTGAATTGTGGCAAGCCTGGGAAGAGAGCGGGACCCCTGATTCCCAGTCCAGCGCTTTCCCGTCACGTAGAATCACACTCTTCAGGAACGAATGTGCTTTTCACCCAGCTGTGGAAAGCTCTCTCTCACTGAAAGAAGTAGAGCTGTGTCTAAACTATCTGGGTCACTGGGAAGTGTTTGTGAAATGTTGTGGTTTAATGCAGATCAGTATCTTTGAAGAAGTCAGAGAGCTCAGGTCCTCCATCTGGAGCTATTTATGTAATAGTAACTGTGATAGCCGAGCCCTGCCTGTGTGCTGCTCCTTTGTATAGATTATCTTTAATGCTCACCACAAGCCTGAAAGGGAGATACCGTCATCCCCACTTTACAACAGGAGATTGAGGTTCAGAGAAATTCAGTAAATTGCTTAACCACACAGCTCACGGTGGTGGGACAGGAATCACAAGAAAGCCTACAAGTGCCGCCCCTGTTTCTGACCTTTAAAAAAATCTCCCTTTTACTTTCAGGAAATTATTCCAAACAGCAAACTTAAATGCGTCAGGAAGACACAAGGATGAAGAGGACAGAAGCGCGGAGAAAAGGTTTGCGCTGACCTCAGGTCTCCGCGAAAGTTGAGAGGGGGATGCAGTTGGTTTCTTTGCAGGAATGAGATTCAAAATGCTGAACAAGTGGACAGCACGTCAGAAACTAATGAGAAGGGATGCCAGTGTAGGACGTCACAGAGGGTCCTGGTGCCCCGCGCACCACGTATTAACCCTTTAGGTGCTGATGTGTGGGAGGGGCCAGGGTAATGAGTATGGAGGGGTCATTTTAGAGGCTCGAGGCAGCAGATATTACCAATAAGCTTGGAAGTATTTCAATTTTTTAACAACCAATATGGCTAGCGCAGTGGTTCTCAAACCTTTTGGTATCGGGCTCCCTTTACTCTCTTAATTATTGAGGACCCCCAAAAGCTTTTGTTTATGTGGGTTATATCGATCATTGTTTACCACATTAGAAATTAAAACTGAGAAAAGTTTAAAAGTACCTATTTATTCATTCATTTTAAAATAACAATAACAAGCCCTTACACTAACATAAATAATTTTGTATGAAAAACGAGTAAATTTTCCAAAAGAAAAAATGCAGTGAGAAGACTGGCATTGTTTCCCATTTTTGCAAACTTTTAAAATGTTTGGCTTAGTAGAAGAAGGTGGGTTCTCACATTTGTTTCTGCATTCAAGCTATTGTAGTATGTTGTTTTGATTGAAGTGTAGGAAGAAAATCCAGTCTTTTACTGGTACAAAAGGGAAAAGGATTTTAATAGCCTTTTCAGATAATTGTGGGTGTTTTTTGATATTAACTTAACAGGTGGTAGCTTCCTCATTGTTAGTTGCAGATCAGTGATCTGTTGGACTGAAATCCCTGGGTCTATCTTGCACTTTGAATGGATCTTGTACCCATGCCTGATTTGGTAACACCATGCATTGGTCATTTGGGAAAAAATGGTTCACCGAGTTACACAGATCTTATAAATATTGACACTTTCTTGATACAAAAATCAGATTCATGGGCCGGCCCTGTGGCTTGGTGGTTAAGTGCACGCGCTGCGATGCTGGTGGCCCGGGTTCGGATCCCGGGTGCGCATCGAGGCAGCACTTCTCCGTTCATCCTGAGGCCGAGTCCCGCATACAGCAACTAGAAGGATGTGCAGCTACGACATACAACTATCCACTGGGGCTTTGGGGGGAAAAAATAAAATAAATAAAATCTTAAAAAAAAAAAAAAAAAAATCAGATTCATTAATGTCACCTCTGATCTCATTAGAAAAATCTTTAAGTATAGGGAACTAGTCAAGTTCATAGTGACAATACAAGTTTTCCAAAATTCTAATTTTGCTCAAATCTGATTATTTTATCAAAATTTATCCTTTGTCATTTTCAAACCTCAAAATTTATCACGATAAATACTATGAGTTGTTTTCCTTGAAGTGACAGGCTCGCTGTTCAATTTCAAGAAATACCTACAGACTCTGTACATTGAGAACCTCTGTACTAGGGTGTACCAGATGAATATTAGTCACGCTCCTCAGCTTCTAGAATGTTACATCCTTCTGCATTTGCTAGAAATGGCATAGGACTAGAAGTAGTCTCAAGATTCAGGTATAGCAGTTCATTAAAAAAAAATCTGTTATGTTCCGTTATGTGATTGGTTTGGTTAACTTGTCTAAAATCTGTGTGGATTACATATAAATACAACTCTGGCCCTTTTAAAGAGATTAAGGCTCCCTGACACAGTAGCAAATTAGCATGAAATTGCAGGTCCCTCCTGCATACCCAACCTGGAGTGTCACAGGAGCAAAAGGGCTGTTTAGAGATCTGAGAAACTAGCAAAAACACGGTGGAACGTGGTTGGATCTTTCTTTCTGCATGTGTTTGTGTGTTAGAAGGGGTGAGGCAGCCAAGATTGGGGGCCACGAGAAGCCATGCTTTGGGGGGCAGAGTTTTTAATTATGTCTTTATCTCTCCCTTTTGCTTCCTTCTCTGTCACCTCTGTAAGGCAGAAAATCAGCAGCCAGCCCAGCACCAGCAGGGGGGAGCGGGCAACTTGAAGCACGGCTGGGTGGAAAGAGGGACACGGACAGCCACAGGGGACTGGCTGGTCCCTGGGCATTCTCTCCCCCTGCTGCTCTTCTCTTTGCCTCTTTGCTACGTGATTACCATGGAGACAGACAGCTCTTAGAGAAGAGCAGTACCCTTCTCTTCAGAGACGTTGCCCCAAGGTGAGGGGGATGGTGTGGCCAACCAGGGAGGGGGAGGCACAGATTGTAACCACAGACTCTCTGGCCTGAAGAATGTCCTGCCCCCTGCCAATCCCAAACTCACCATCTGGTCACATCTGGGGCCCAGCCTTTGCCTCTTCTCCTGGGACATTTGGGTTGGTACCCCTAGGAAGAAGGATCTCAAAGGAGAAAATAACAAAACAAGTGAGGAATGCCACCATTAGGAAAGAAAGAATGAAAACTGAAAAGCCTACACCTGCCAAAGCAGAAGCAATAGACCAGAAAAAATAAGAATTTTTAATAAGCTTTTAATATCCTAAAAGGGATGAGGGAGAATATGGAAAAAACGAAGCAGAAACAAGAAAACCTAGAGACTGGTTAAAATAACTGAAATAAAGGACTATACACATGGACTGAACAGGAATAAAGCAGAAACATGAATTAGGAATTTGGCAGACCAGATTGAGAAACTTGCAAAATGCATCAGGTAGGGGTAATGACAAATCAGGTGACAGAGAGACTAGAATGAGATGTGTCAACATCTCTCGATTTGTAAACTTAGCCTAGGTTCATTAATTTTTGTTTTATATATTTTGAAGCCATGTTATTGGGTGCATACAAGTGCATATCTTCTTGGTGTATGGAACTCTTATCAATATTAACTGACCCTTGGATTCTGTTAATGTTTTTAACTGCAGAGTTTGGCCCATTTACACTGATTATAACTAATGCATTTGGATTGATTTCCACCACCCTATTTCGTCCTAATGGTGTATTTCAAAAGGAAAGGTAATGAGCCCAGAAGGAGAGTATGAGTTGTAAGAAGAGATGGTAAGGAAAAGTAAAGGTAAACTTGTGAGTGAATCTAAACCAATATTGACTGTACAAAATAGTCAAAAGGTCTATTTTGTAGGGTTAAAAGATATCCAAGCAACTAGAAGGATGTGCAACTATAACATACAACTATCTACTGGGGCTTTGGAGAAAAAAAAGGAGGAGGATTGGCAATAGATGTTAGCTCAGAGCTGGTCTTCCTCAGCAAAAAGAGGAGGATTAGCAAGGATGTTAGCTCAGGGCTGATCTTCATCACAAAAAAAAAAAGATATCCAGACAGAACTAAAATCCTGGAAGTCAGGAAGGTGAGTGGAGTTAAAGCATGCTAAGGTTGTTATTCGGGAGGAGGGTTATGATACTGATTACATTTGGACTTTGTAAAATCTGAGTTCATTTAAAATTTCGAAAACAACATCTGAAATGACAGAGTAAAGTGAATACCTTACAAACTAGTAAAGAAAAAAGAAGGGAATTGAATAAAAACTTCTTTAAGTCAAAAGAAGGGAGAAAAATACATAGAAAGAGAAGAGCAAAAATAAGGAAAATAAGATGGTGAGATTAAATTCAAATATATCAGCAAGGAGAACCAATGTAAATGGACTGACTCTGCAGTTAAACAAAAAAGAATTTCATAAAAATAAAGTCATATGATGTTTATAAGAGACAGCTTAAAGCATAAAGGATCTGAAAGTTTGAAACTAAAAGAATGGGCAATTACAATCAAAAGAACGTTATATTAATTAATATCAGACTTCAAAGCAAAAGCATTGAAAAGAAATCCAGAATTTTGTAAAAGGTTCAATTCACCGGGAAAATCTAAAAATTCTTTACTTGTATGAAACCAATAACATAGCTTCAAAATATACAAAGCAAATATCGACAGAACAAAGATAAGTTTACACATCTACCATCACAATGAGAGGTTTTCACAAAGCTATCCTTTGTGATTGATAGATCAAGCAGACAAAAAAATCAGTAAGAATATACAAAATCGATAAACATTATTAACAAAGTTGATATAATGGACAACTATAGAAAACTACTCCAACAACATCAGAATCCACTTTTTTTTTTCATGCACACATGAGACATTTATATAGAAGTAGAGGAATTGAAGGCAACCTAGGGACATAAAAAAGGGTGTTTACGGGGAAAATGGAAGTCTAGAGAAAGAATAAAGATAGGGAAATATAGACCCCTGAGGACAGTGCACCATTAACAGAATATAATGATAAACTCAACTCTTGATCTAAATTTAAAATGAATGAATAAGTAAATAAATAAAATGAAAACCAAAGCAAAGGTTTATTATAAAAGTCAATGGGGGGCCGGCTCCGTGGCTTGGCGGTTAAGTGCGCGCGCTCTGATGCTGGCGGCCAGGGTACGGATCCCGGGAGCGCCCCGAGGCACCACTTCTCCGTCCAACGCGAGGCCGAGTCCCACGTACAGCAACTGGAAGGATGTGAACCTGTGACATACAGCTATCTACTGGGGCTTTGGGGGGAAAAAAATGAATAAAATAAAAATCTTAAAAAAAAAAAAAAAAAAAAAAAGTCAATGGGTCTCCAGAGCATAATAGGAGCAGGTCAAAAAACAAGGAGGGATTTTCTATTCTAGCATCAAAGGATGGTTGTCTCTAAGGATTTGCTCCAGTTCTGAAGAAGAAGAAAGACTTGCTCAAGGGACCTTTTCCTGGGAGAAAGCATACCCAGAGATTGTGATAGAAAAATGGGAAAAGAAGGAAATTTTTTTTCCCCTGGGAGTGAATTGCTTCTGGTTATTTAAAAAAGAAACACAAGTTGCTTTGAAACCCAGGAAAGAGGTGATGAATAGCATCCAGTTCCTGATAGATCTATGACATATCACCCTTCGAAGGGCACTATTGATATGACTTGACTGCTTTCAACTGATAGTGGGCTATATAGGGAAACAGACCATAGGCAGCCCTCACCGTGTGCTGAGACCTTTCTAAGGCCTGGGGATTAGAGAGAACAACAAAGATGGGCCCCTGCCCTCGTGGAACTTACATTCTAGACAGATATTATGTTAAAACAAATATTTAAAAAGTATTACAGGGGCCGGCCTGGTCGCGTAGCAGTTAAGTGCATGCGCTCTGCTTGGGCAGCCCAGGGTTTGTGGGTTTGGATCCTGGGCAGGCACTGACGCACTGCTTGTCAAGTCATGCTGTGGCGGCATCCCATATAAAGTAGAGGAAGATGGGCACGGATGTTAGCTCAGGGCCAATCTTCCTCACAAAAAAAAATGTATCACAGGTAAGCAAATAGTTACAAAGATGAAGTTATAAGCTACCATCAGAGCGTATTTGTATTTGACTTTTTCCCCTTTTGCTGTATTTGATAATGACATTCTGTTTATGACTGATAATGTGAATTAATTTTGGTCCCTTGTGGACTATTCATCCAATGACTATTTTTCTAAGTATTTATGACCCAAGAGGATAACTAAAAACACGAAGTTGTGGTCCCTGCCCCGGAGGTCTTTATCATTTAGTAATGGAAATAGGACAGTATGCAATTTTAAGGCATAAGCAGAAAATGATAAGTGGTAGGAAGAAAAGAACCAATGCAGAGTGATGCGGGTTCCCAGAAGGAAGCAATTACTTGTGTTCAGTCAGTAGGATGGTGGGAATAGTGTTAGGGAAATGGCGACTCTGGGTTTGAGCAAAGTCTGGGAGGATAGGAAGCCTTTTCCCAGGCACAGACTGGTAGAGAGGAGAAAGGTAACAGCGTGAGAGGCCCGGTGGCGTGCTGGGGAAATACCACAATGTATGAGGATCTGAGAGCACACTTATTCACTCCAGGTCAGCAGCGGGTCTCAGGGTTCTTAGAAGAGACAGCTGAAGGTGATCAGGGCAAAATCATGGAGGAATCCATGTGAACTTCACTGATGCGGCACCAAGGAGCCATCTGCAGGTTGATGACTGTGGGATGCTGTGTTCAGCTCCATTCTTCAGGAAGGACAGTTTTGGGCAGTACTGTACAGATGGCTAATTGTGGGCAGTGGTGGGGCAGACAGCAGTGGGAGGCAGGGTGACCAATTAGGCTAGTGCTTCTCAAACTTTACTGTGCACATGAGTCACATGGGGGAATTTATTAAAATGCAAATTCTGATCCAGCAGGTCTGGGCTGGTGCCTGAGAATCTGCATTTCTCCCTGGGGTGCTGATGCTGTTCCAATCACACTTTGAGGGGTAAGGAATTAGGACACTATTACAATAGGCTGAGTGAGAGCTAGGAGGAGCCTCGGGAATGGGGAAGAGCAGAGAGGATAGGTAGATTGGAGAGAGGGGAGAAGGGAGGGTCAGGGTGACTGGACAACCACTTGCAGACGGAGAACAACGGAAGAGGGGCAGCAGGAGATGACACGAAAGAGTCCAGCCAGGGCCAGGAGAGTTGCCTGTGCGGTCAACAGAAATGCACATTGGTGAGGTAAGAAATGTGACCACCTTTACATAAGAGAAAATTTTGTTCTCATTTTCAAATGTCAGATGTTTTGCATGATGACCTCAGGCTGAGAGCTTGTTAGCTGCTCTGGGTCTACCACCTAAACGTTAGGGGAAAGCAAATCAGCTCTGGGTGTCAGAGACCCAAGTCTTCCTGCTCCATCACTGGTTCCCTATGGTTCCTCCTCACCTCGGATGCTCTGTTTGTAGAATGAAGTAGGAAGAATTCCTCCCAGACTCCTGGTCAAATTTCACAATGCCTGAAGCTCATCTACCCCCTGGAGGAAATACCTCAGGGAGGCTAGAAGGAGGACATTGGAACCAGAAGCTATCTTTGATAGCTGGGTGAAGTTTATGAGAATTTGGGGATCCTTAGATTGGGATTTATTAACTTGAAAATTGTAATATCTTTTGGCACACAGATTTTTTTTTTTAAGTTTACCCAAGATTTGTCATAACATTCCTTTGAAAGGACTTACAATCTCGCTCACAGATGAGGAAACACAGTCTACGAGCTGGGGTAGCTTCTGCAAAGTTACACGGAAATCAAGAGATGAGGCACTACTTCTGCATCCCTACTAACACCCCAGTCCTGAGTAATACCGAGAATTTGGCCAGGTGCAGTATTTGCCTGACTGCTCTCCCTTACATACTCTCTACTTTTTCTCTTGTTTCTCAGCTTCCTCAACTTTCATTTCCACACCTCACAATTTCCCCATCTTCACTCATCATTTCCTCTTTCTTTTGTCTTTCCACATAAAACACACCCCTTATCTCTCTAAGGCTGACACCTGTGCATTGGATCACTTCCTCTCTACTGCCTCTGGAGCTGTGCCCAGCTGCTGTCCCCTCTCTAGCATCCCCAGTCTCACCAGAGCCTCCTTGGCCTGTAAGCACCCCTGGAAGTCGAAGTTCCCCAACAATTGATCCTGATGTCTTGTCCTCATAATTCAGTATCTCATAAGAGTAGCACAGCTCGTTGTGTCTCTTTCCTCCGCACCCACTCACCCCGTAACCTTAGTTCAATGTGTCTTCTGCTTCCACTGGAACTACTTTTTTCAGAGTGCACCAAGAAGCGACTAGTTGCCACGTCCAATAGCTGTCATTCTCCTCAAAGTTTGTTTAGCTTCTGGTTCCTTTAACTCTTCCTTCTTGAAATCTCACTTTTGGTATCTTAAGACATCATGATCCCCTGGTCCCTCATCTCTTTGGCTTTCTTTTTCTGAATGATGACTTTACTCTTGCTTTATAAATCCCCTGACCCGAGTTTCCCTGTTGTTGACATTTTTCGTTAGAATGGTACATTTGTCACAATGAACCAATCTAGATACATTATTATTAACTAAAGTTTATACCTCACTGAGATTTCCTCAGTTTTCCCCTAGTGTCCTTCTTCTGTTCCAGGATCCCATGTTGGATTCCACATTACATTTAGTTTTCCCATCTCCTTAGGCTCCTCTTGGCTGTGAACAAGATGATGGGATGGTTTCTCACTTACCTTGTTTTTGATGACCTTGACAGTTTTGAGGAGGACTGGTGAGTTATTTTGTAGGATGCCCCACTGCTGGAATTTGTCTGATGTTCTTCTCTTGATCAGAGTGGGATTAGGAAGACTATAGCTTTCTCAAAGTCTCAAAGGAATCCGTGACCAAAAAAGTGTAAGAAGGATTGAGTATAGGAGTTTCCCAATGATCTGACCTCAGCTTTTGCCATTCTATTCTTTCTCAGATGTTCATCACTTCAATTGATGGCTTCCAAATGATAAAAGGAGTCTAACATTTATTGAGTTCTTACCAAGTTCCAAGAGCTGTTCTAAGGCCTTTACACATATTAACTAATTTAATTCTGACAATTATACTATGAAGTAAATATTATAATTATTACTGCCATTTTACAAATGAGACATTGAGGCACAAAGAGGTTTGACAAATTGCCTATGGTCACCAAACGAGGTCACACAGCTAAAGTACTCACAGTAATGGAGCTGGGAGTCTCGCCTAGGCTTCAGAGCCCATGTTCTTAACAATGATGCCGTGCTGCCTCTTCCAGATCCGTATCTCTGGCCCTGGGCTCTAGACAGAAGGCTGTGACTTTCTACCTTTCCACTTGGATATCCTCTGGTACTTCAACTCTGTACAAAACTTCACTCCTAGGTAAAGATACTTTCTATTTCTTCTTCTAATTAGCATTGCCACTGAGGTTTCAGCCAGTGCAATCAGATGAAAGAAAGTAGAGGCATAAAAATTGAAAATAAAAGAAATAAAACTACTATAGTCATGTGCTGCCCAATGATGTTTTGGTCGGTGACAGACCACATATACTACGCTGGTCCCATAAGATTAGTACCATATAGCTTAGGTGTGGCATAGGCTATACCACCTAGGTTTGTGTAAATACACTCTACGATGTTGGCACAACAATGGAATTGCCTAACGACGCGTTTCTCAGAACTTGTCCCCATCGTTAAGCAAAGCATGAGTGTATCTCTAATGCAGATTATATGATAGTGTATCTAGTAAACCCGAGAGAATCAACAATTAAAGCAATAAAATAATGACATAATTTTAAAAGATAGCAATCCATAGTGTTACTAAAAGTATGGGCTGTCAGGTGGGGAGGGGAGAAAGCCTTCCCTTACTGGATAATGCCAGCTAAGAAATGCAGAAAGATGGAGTGCAAGGGACTTATGTGCAGAACAACGGATTGAAAGTGGTGAAAAAAGCCAATTTCAAAGGTTACATATTGTTTGATACCATTTATACAGCATTCTTAACATTACAAAATTGTAGAGACGGAGAACTGCTTAGTGGTTACCAGGGATTAGGAAGGAAGGAGGCAGGGGCTGTGGCTACAAAAGAGTAGCAAGAGGGATCCTTGTGGTAGGAACTGTTGTGTATCTTAGCTGTGGTGGTGGTCACATGAATCGACACATGTGACAAGGGGCATAGACCTAAATACACACATACACATACACTAGCGAGTTCATATACTATTGCTGAAATCTGAATAAGACTGATGGCTTGTATCAATGTCAATTTCTTGGTTGTGATAGTGTGCTATAGTCATACAGGAAACTGAACGAAGGATAGATTGGATCTCTCTGTATTATTATTTACGACTGCATGTGAATCTACAATTATCTCAAAATAAAAAGTCGAAAACATACACAAACAATCCTCTGTTCCTCTTCTTGTTGTGTTTCTCTTAATGACCCTCACACTCCCATCGTCTGTGTCACCCAAGCTTGACACTTCAGCATCCTCTGTAAATCCTACCTCTTCTTTGCCCTCATATCCAAGCATTTCCCAGGAGTCATTATGTCTACCTCTGCAGTACTCTTGCACACTCTCCTCTCATCTCCACTAACATCCCCTCCTCCTACAGCCCTCCTAACTGCTCACCTGCCATTGCAATAGCGTCGTATCAGTTCTCTCTACCTGCCATCTCTCCACCCCTCCACTATGTCTTTAAAATATTGTCAGATCGAGCATCCTAAGCAAAGAACTGACTGCACTAGCGGCATAGTAAATGGCCTAGAGGTGAGGTCTAATGTGTTCCCTGCCTCGGTGATTAATCTCTGGCTACGACAACAACAACAAGCCTCCCTTCTTTTTCTTCTGACCCAGGAAGTGGGTTTGTTGAACATGGACTAAGTTTTTGTTGGGGGGTATTGACAGTATTTCACTGCTTTACTTTGGGGATCGAGTCTGCCGATCAAATAGCAGATGGCAGATTCCTCAGAGCCATTAATAGCATGTGACCTTGGGAGCTTCTTAGATGCTCCAAGTCATTGCCTTGCCATGCTGATGGGTCCTCTGGGTCTCCCGACATGGTGCCCCTGATGGGGAATCCTGCCCTGCCCAGGAGGCAGGTAAGGAGGAAGGCTGCTCTTGACTCTTGATTAGAGGTTCACTTAGTAGGTTTGACAGAATAGGTCACCCGGCAGAGGGAATATTGCATTCAGGGGACTATAAGTAGAATATTTTGCTGGAGTGTGAATTACAAAGGTATGAACGACAGAAATATATCAGTGGAAATAACCTAAGCGAAAAGATCTTAAAATCTGTAAAATGCCTCACAAATCCTGATCTTTGCCATTATTACCCCTCGAGCAGTGTTGTTTTTAGGACCAGATGATAAAATACGTAAGGTTACTTTGTGAGCCGGAAAAAAAATATTTAAAATGTTAATTACTTAAAGCTTGATTGTGTCAGAACAAGGAAATGGAGTTTCTTTCGAATTCATCTTCTAAGAACTATTTATGAGAATTCTATATTAGTTTCCTGCCTCTCACCTATATTCACATGAATAGTTTATAATGGATTTAAAATCTATTACGATAGGGTCAATTTCCTGATCACTGCCCACCAGATCACCAGGTTTAGTTTGAATACTTTTAGTCATTTTTCGTTGTTGTTGGCTGCCCACGTCACCTATTATTTATTTAGACTATTTCATCAACACGGGCAGCAGTAGGCACTGAATAAATGCTTGGGTGTATTGGCATTGGCATTGGTAATATTGTCCATTAATTCATTCATATTCAAACAAATATCCATCTTCGTTTAGCAAGCATAAATGCTGAGGGGAATGTGGCAGAAGTAAAGTTTGGTGTCACAGGGCTGGGGGCTTGGAGGACGGGGTTGAGGGAAGTTAGTGTCATCAAAGAAAAGGCACCTGATTCCTTAGGGGAACCAGATGGGAGGCGGTGTGCTCTGAGGGAGGAGATCCCAGGGCAGTGGGGCACATTCTGCCATAACTGGCAGTGGTCATCTGTGAGTTGTGAGTGTTCTCTGACCCAGTTTCTGAGGACTGGCTGGGCCTGGTGGGCCAAATAGTCAGAGTTTCCACAACCCAAGAATGAGTGACTCACAGGGTAAGACCCTTTTGGAAAACAACTTGTGCCTTAATCAACACTTGTTGCCAGGGTAGAAAAAAAAAAGGATGGTGGTGGTGGTAGGAATCCAGTTATTTTCTCTTTACCTTGGAAGGGAAAAAGGAGGCAGGGAACCAAAAATATCCCTCCCAGCAGCTGTCTCTAAATCGAAACTGCCGTGTTTCAGGATCTCAAACGCATCTTCCAATGAAATGTTGGGGGCTGGTTATTTTCTGTCCCTAAAGTCGTCTCAGTTGATCACAGGCTTCTGTATGTGAAAGAGTTAACCACAAGTTTACCACAGAATGTCAACCTCATGAAAATTAAAGGGTTATCAGATAAGAAAAACAAGGGGGTAGAAATAATACTCTTGTTCTTTCTCTGAAATCTAAAAGCAGTTTTCCTTCAAATCTTTGAAACCTATTTCTTGGGACAGAATAATATTTTTAGTAGAAATATGCTACATCAGTGAATCCCACCCACAGTCTTCCGCAAGGAGAGGCTTCTGCGAAATTAGATGGTAGAGTTGAGGAAATTTTCAACTGGATAGCAACGGAATTTCCACTGAGATTTTAAAGAGTACAAAATAAGTAAGTCTGATGCCGGGTAGAAACTGAAGACCGGAAAGGAAACTTAAGACCAGAAAGGAAACTTAAGAAAGAAGGAAAAAGGAGAAAGTCTTGTGAAACGATGGAGACTTCGGGAACAAAGTGTTTCTCCTTGGAACTGTAGCCCAGTCCTGGTGTCAGGAAGGGCTGGCCACATTGACACAGGCCCTAATTGTGTCAGATACACCAAATCCACATAGACAGAACCTGGGTTGACCCTGGCTCAAATGTTGCCAGCAGCCACCCGCCTCCTACTGTCTCCACACCCATCTCACAGGACTGCCTCTTGCTCCCCTCACTCTGAGGCACTCTTCCTTCCTGCTCTCAAGAATCACACTCAATTTTAAAGAAGACACAAGTGTATACTGTTGGGACTGAGTGTTTGCATCCCCTCCCAAATTCGTACGTCAAAACCCTTCTGTCTAATGTGATGGTATCAGAAGGTGTGGCATATAGGATTGGATGAGGGTGAGACCTTCATGAATGGCATTCATGCCCTTGTAAGAGGCATCAGAGAGCTTGCTTCCTCTCTCCGTTCTCCACCAAGTAAGGAGACAACGAGAAGGCGGCCATCTGCAACCCTGAAGCGGGCCCCCACCAGAACCCCACCATGCTGGCCCCCTATCTCGGACTTCCAGCTTCCAGAACTCTGAGAAATACAGTTCTGTTGTTAATAAGCCACCCAGTCTATGGTATTCTGTTATAGCAGCCTGAAGGGACTTAGACATCTATGCTGCGCATTTTTGACAGGGATCAAGCCCTTTCATGGAGGATGACAATCCAAGCATGGAAATGGAGGCCACCAACTAACTGAAGGGGAAGCACTGACGTAGGTTCCAGGGTTCTTGGTGTTTTGGGGACAGCCATGATCTACTTGTCTGCTGTGACTCCCTTAAGCCAGGTTCAGTATAGACAGACAGCAGCCTGAAAGTATTCTCCAAATCCACGTGCGGACAGGTGCTACCCCATAGATAGGAGAAGGATAAGGACAATCGGTGTGGGTGGGATGATGGGGTGGGCAACACTGGGAAGGGAGGAGGTTGTGTTAAGGTTGTTGATTAAATTATACCAGAAGCCCTCTCCTGTACTCCAGGGACTGGCCTCAGAAAAGTAAACTCAACTTAAAGGCTTTTGTTGAGTTCAGTCTGTGGACTCAGGGTGGGCTGCTCTCCCTCAGCCAGCGCCAAAGGAAACACTGCCTTCCAGCATCCCCGGAGCTCCCTTTAAAGTATCAGCTCTACAGCGTTCCTGCCTTACACAAACTCTTACTTAGCACATGAAGTCATGGGCTCTGATCATTTCGGCAAGCGGGTGCTCTTCTTTTCAACAGACACCTCAAAGTTAGTAGGTGTGACCACGGATGATGATCTTGCAACGGACATTACTACTGACCTTCTTATAGAATTTAAATCCAAGGTGGCTGCATTTTCCAAGGATGTGGGAACTTAACACCTGTGACCGTGATTCCCTAGGAATTGCTTTGTGCTAAAAAGTGACCAATGGGACTCATCAAGGATGTGGTACTTAGAGCATGAACTAGATATACTTCCTTCCTTGGCTTGAACCAAAACCTTTAGTCCTGCTTAGGAACAGACTGGATGCAGGGAGGGGAGTCTGCCATCCCCCTGGGAGGTGATCCCCCTTAGTCAGCCCCATGTGGAAGAGAGATTACTTTTCACTCCACTGTAGGGCAAGTATTTATTAAGCTAGAGAATGTCAGGATGGAAAGGGGACTTAAAGACCCTCTCTATCAACCTGCTTGCTCTCATAGAGAGCACACCCTTTGCCCGAGGTGTCTCAAAGTTACAGTATGCCAGGTCCTGTTCTGAGCACTTGACACATATTGACTTTTCTAATCTTCACAGCCACCTATGAAGTAGGCTATTATGAATATTGATGATAATTAATAGAATTATTATTTTATAGTATAATATAATTAAAATATAATTAAATACATAATAAATATTTAAGATACATTATACAAAATACTATAGTGTAATTAATATAATTATGAATAAGAATCACTTAATAATTAATTATTAGATAAGTAGTTCTTATTGTTCCCATTTTATAGATGATGGAAGTGAGGCACCGACAGGTTCAGTGACCTTCCCAGAGTCACACAGCCCGTCGGTGGCCAAGCCAGCATTTGGGCCTGGCAGCCTAACAGGAGGAGGCACTGGTAACCACCACGCTCCCACCTTCCCTCCCTTTGTGTCTTCGCTGCACCCTGTTCCTGTGGCCACTATAGCCTCTGACCTCCTACTGTCTTGTGGCAAGGCTATGGTAGGCGACTCGGTGGGTGATGAGAACAAGCAGGGAGAGAGGTTGCTAACTTTGAGGGACTGTAAGGGCTGGAATCTCCAGGGACTGGGGCTTGATTGGATGCACGGGACCATTAAAGGGAAAGAAACTAGGATTTTGCCCAGGTTTCCAGGGCAGTTGGGTGGATGGGGGTGCCTTTCATTGAAACAGGACATAGAGGAGAAACAGCAGGCCTGGAGGGACAAACCTGGGTGTATAGAGTTTGAGAAGCCTGTGAGATATCCACGAGGAAAAGTCTGCTGGGCCTTTGGCTCTGCAGATTAGAAGCTCAGCAAGTCACGTATACTGAGCACCTGCAATATCCTGGTTACTTTAGGCAGGCTGCCTTGCGGAGCCTTACAGCCACCATTTTATACCCACAGCAACTGAGGCCCACGGAGGTTTAAGGAACCTGCCTACCATCAACTCTCCCCGCGCCACTCAGCACTTAAGGTCCGCCCCTCTCTGCCTCCCATCCCACCTGCCATCAATCATTAGCAGTGAAGCCAGCGCCGCCTCTCTAAAGCACAGATCGTGTCCTTCCCTTTCCTAAGACTGCTCTAGGGGATTCTGTCCCTCTCAGGACACAGTCCAAACCCCTGTACCTGGCAGGGCTCTACGACGTAGCTCACTCCAGCCTCACAAATTCTCTTCTCCTCCTCCTCCTCTCGCCTGAACCCTCCGGCGTAACTATGCGCAGCTCTCTGAACTTACCCCGTCTTTTCTCTTTGGCTTTGCTCCCGCTGTGCTTAAGACTCACTTCCCACTTTCTCCACGCCTACTTGTCCTGAAGGCCTCCCTCGTTGTCGTTTTTCTCTAGGAAGGCTTCTGGACCCTTTTCCCCGGCTTTGTGCCGTTCATCTCCCCTCCCAGACCACCGTGCCATTTCTTTGCGCAGTGCCTACCACACCGTGTCCATCAGATTGCCACCACCTTGCAGTGCCTGCAGAGAAGGGCACTCAATGATCATTTTAAAGGAAAGCAGAGTCACATGAGTCCAAGCTAGGATTTGAATTCAAGCCCGCAGACTCCCTAACTCATGAGCCCTTTCTGCTTTCCTAAGATGCTTTCCGGTTGGGAAGAATGCCAAGTAGGCAGATGAGACTCGGAAGATTATTCCAGTAAGGGGAAAGGGAGCCAAGCTCTGAAATCGCAGGGGACGAAGCTGCTTTGCAGGACAGGAGGAGATCTGCTGGCTGGGGTGCATGGAGTTGGGGGCCCCTATGTGCAGATGACATGCGGACAGTCCAGGTTAGAAAGAGGATTGGATGAGAGGCAGAGGAAACGTGATGGGGAATGATGTGAGCTCTTTGATGAGGGAAAAGGCATCATGAACGTTGCTTTCAGGGGATTACTTTGAGGGTGGGTCAAAGAGTGACTTATGATGAGAGACTGCAGGCTTGCCCAAGGAGCCCATGGGAGTGAATGATACCTGTTGACAGTTTGCTTCCTTTGTACAAGGATGGAGCAGATAGCCCAGCTCCATTTCTTTCTTGGGCACGTGAATTACTGCCTCACGACTGCAGTTTCCTCATCTGTAAAATGGGAGTGATCATAACGGTCCCCAGCTCATAGGGTTGTTCTGAGGATCCGCTGAGATAATAGATGCAGAGTATGCAGCCCGGTGCCTGGCTGGCCCAGGAAAATCTCCGTTGCCACAATTACTCTAACCCGAGGAGGAGGAAGGCAGGATGCTCAGACGGCCAGGCCCACTCTGGCTCGCCGTCCCTGAGCATTAGCCCATTGCAAACTCAGGCCAGAGGACCGAAAGACAAGAAGCTCTGGGGGAGAGAAAGTGAAACTACAGCCTGGTGAGTGAAAGGCAGCGAAAACCATAAGTGAAATAAGCGACAAAATGATCGACCATCTGGAGCTGAAATGCTAACCCTTTGTGGTCTCTGCTCTCCCGGGTGTGAGCAGGATGGCTGAGGAAACAGCTTTTTTATTTTAAAAAGGGTTTTGGTACTTTCTTTCTTTCTTTTTTGTAGTTGGTTGTTTTGCTTTCCACTTAAAATAAGGAGTTTTCTCTTCACAAAGATCCTTTTATTCTAAATCAGGCTCTGAACAGAGGTGTCACTACCACAGGGGCCGGAAGTAGATACCACACCGGTGCAGAGCTGGGTTGGAAGGCTCTGCCAGGTTTCATCAGCAGGGGAAGCCGCGACAGCCCCGGCCACAGCCGGGAAAGATGTCAGAGGCACAGCCTCGCGTAAAGTCATCCCCCCAAAAACTCCCGGGAAACCCACAGAGCTCTGAGACAGGAAGAAGGTGACGTCAACTTATGTTTTGGGGACTTCAAGCAAAACTCTTAGAAATGATTTGCATGATTTCTTTGCCCTTTACTTGGTATCATGATAAACTGATCTTTCGCTGAGGAGATGGGCCAATTTGCCACAAGAGGCTCATATCATGAAACTCTATTTTTTAAGAAACACTGTTGTTTTGCTTTTAAGTGCATAATAACGTAAACCGGACTGATTCCTGGACGTTTCAGACTGGGGAATGTTTCCCGCACAGCTGGGGACGTGGCAGTTGGTCAGCACGTCTATAGATGGTGCGTCTAAAACACTCAGGGGCCATGGGAGCGATCAAGCAGCTGTTCTTAAAGGAATGTAAATACTCCCACCTGAAATTTCCCGTATTCTGTGTAAAGGAATTTCTTGAGCAAAAGAAACCTCTGCGCATCCTCTGTCTAGATTATTCTAAACTCAAAATTAGTGGTGTTTGATTTTAATAATGTTGGTAACTAATAATGAATGACAAGACAATGCCCTCAGCCCTCCTTTCTGTCCCAATTGATAGTGTGAATGTGAGGCAGCTGTTGGATCAGGATGCGCTGGGACTGGCAGTGAGGATGAACATCTGATGTGTGTTCCATCCACTCTTTCTGTACACCTGTGTCTTAGATCTTAATCTGCGTTAGAATTATCTGTGCAGTGTATTTCTCTCCTGCTGGATGGTGAGTTCCTGGAGGCCAAGGACTGGCTTACCTTCATCTCTAACCCTGTATCTGATGCCTAGTCATTGTTCAATAAATATTTGCTGAACGAATGAATAAACAGATGAAGAAATAACGGACAGTCCTGCCACAGGCAAGATTGTCCCCAGCTACCCTGCTGCTTCCCTCCTCTGCCAGTCACACCCCTCCTGTCTGTCCATCTACCTTGGCAGCAATGTTTTCACTCCGAAAAGCTTCACAGCAGGGAAAACTCCCACCCTCATGCCTGAGAGGCTCACACCTCTTCTGGCCTTTGTTTTTTATTGCTGAGAACACAGAAAGCGGCGAGGCTTCGGAAGGAGGTATCTATTTCCGTCCCAAACAGAAAAGAGTGGGTGATTCCGTGGGCAGAGATTCCTGAACATGGTGGCGTTGACTCATGCCCGGAGGTGCTCAGAATTTCCTCTGTTTTGTGGGCGGCTGGGGCAGACTTGGCCCGACTGAAGTGCTTTCTTTGAAGCGCAGTCAAATGCGAGAAAGACCCCACAAGCTGCTCTTTGGAGGAGGGGGGAGGAGAGCAGCAGGATTCAGTGAATTGGAGACTCCGAGGACTAGATGGGTCTTACGAGGTCAGTGCCTCTGTAGGCACAGACACGTGAATGTGCACAGCCACAGGACCTGAGGGACATACCCCGCAGCAGGCTTCCTTCAACTTTTTAAGAAGTGAAAATAAACTTTATTAACCCAGCACAGATATTTTTACCTTTAGCAGCAGTTTAGAGGAATAGTAAAGAATGCAGTCTCTGGAATGAGACTGCCAGGCTCAAATCCTAGCTCCTTCCTAGTTGTGTTCCATTGGGCAACTTATGAACCTCCGTGAACCTTGGTTTACCGGGTGTAAAATGGGGATAATGAGAAGGCCTCACTTATTTTGAGGATTAACCGAAGTAACACTATGTTTTCACATGAGGCCTGAAAGATAGCGTACAGGCCACGAATATTAGCTCTTGTTATTATCATCATTGTTTAAAACATTTCTGGGAACAAGGATGAAAGCAAATGAGCCTCAGATCAAAAATAGGTATTGGTGTCAGCATTCGTGCACGGGCCTTAACTGGCCATCTGTTTGCCAGCTCACAGCTTTGCCCATCTGCTCCCCTTTCTTTCTCACTATAGGTAATCAGGGCCTCCTGGACACTACTCTGTTTTCCGCGCTCTTTAGGGTAAAGGAAGCAATCGCCCCCTTAGACCTTCCTTTTTATTCTTTAGAAACATGCTGCTCTTTCTTCTTTTGGGAAAAAGTACTCTATTGCTCCTCGTCGCCTGACACCAGACCGCTTTTTCACTGCATCTGGCATGAGGCGGATGGAGAATCTTGGAAAAGGTGAAGAAGCAGCCCAGAGAGCATGTCTGACTAACCTGACCCATGCCTTCCACTGAGGGGCAGGCCTGCCCAGAGGCATAGACTTCTGCTCTGCACCTGACTCCTTCCTTTCATCTTCCTCCAGCACGGCAACCTTCTCATCACCCCCCACCCATGGCACCTACATTTTGGTGCCTTAGAGTTTTCTGCTGCCTGAAATCCTCCTGTTCACGGGATGCCTGACACTGGGTTGAGAGCTGCTGATCAAAAGCCCCATGAACTGGGTGTGGGGGAATAGGCGTGCAGTGTCCGGATGGAAGCCCCTGGAATCTAGCCTAGCGGTATGCAGTTAGCTGGGGCTAGATCAGGGGCAAAATTTGGATGCAGGGAAATAAGACCCCAGACTTCCTGACTATTACCCAGAGGTGCCGTGCGGTACTGGTGATGCTGATCCAGTCATACGTAGTGGGAAGGAAATCTACCAGACGGCAATGACGTGTAGACACTAGAGGATTAGAGATGTGGAGGACTCAGGTGCTTTTCATCTGAGCAAAAGTATAAGTTTTTATCAGAGAAACACTAGTTTTTTGAACCTCCTTTTGCTCATCACACACACAAAAATGCTTACATACATATATATATATATTAAATGTACGTCATTTATTTCATTGCCCTAGTAAACTCCTCAGTTTTCAGTTTCTTACTCGTGGATCATGATCCATGTATACAACTTTAGCAAAATCATTAGAAAATACCATCCTCCAACCGGTCTTCTGATATTCACAAGCACAAATTCAGAGCCAGTATGTCCCAGTGCCGTCTTCTCCGAGAAGCCTTCCCACACTCTCCAGAAAGCATATTACCTTCCCTGTTCTGATCTCTATGGCGTGCGTCAACTTTGCTATGTACTGCTTTGCAGTATTTGATCTTGTATCTTTCCCAGACTGGTTTTCCCGTTTTAGTTGCAAGTTCCGTGTGGGTAGACACAATGTGTGTTTCTTCTCCCACACGATAGCCTTGTTACTCAAAATGGGGTCCATGCACCAACGACATGGGTCTCACGTAGGAGCCTGTTTGAACCAGAATCTCAACCCCACCCTGGACATCCTGAATCAGAAACTGCTTCACAACAAGATCCCCGTGTGATTTGTAAGTACGTTAAAGTTTGAGAAGTACTGCATTAAGACATCTATTCTCAGTGAATAGAAATGAAATAATGGAGTCAGACCAACCATGGGAATCATTATTCTGTGGATTTCAATTCTAACTGCATCTTGACTCATCTGAGGAACTTAAACAGTGTTGTTGTTATGTCTGAGTCTCATCCCCAGAGAATCTGACCTAATTGGTCTTAATTGGTCTTGGGGGAGGCTTGGATATCACTTGCTAAAGCACCCCAGATGTACACTCAATGTGCAGCTGATGCTGGGAACCACTGCCCTAAATACATTTCCCAGTGGGACTTGTGGTGTCCTGTTGATGGATGCAAATCCCAGAGTAACTTTAAAACAAGTCAAGTAGCCAAAAACTCTCTGCGTAATCTTAGAGCGGAAAATACCTAAAAAACTAGAGACGATTATACTATTGTTTTCCCCTAAATGGGTGATTTATTTGAAAGTCTGGTGGGGGATTCAGTGATGGATTGTTGACTCATTGGCAAACACAGTTGGCTTTCTCTTGGCAGTCTTAAATAGGAACTGCTCAGCAGATGTTTCATCTCCATTGTTAAACCACGAGCGCTTTGAGGGCAAGGACTGTAACCTTTTTCGTCTCGGTGATCCTAATGTGTGAATGGATGGGTGGATGCATGTCACTGAGAGACAATGTAAAGACATGCAAGAATATTAGACTGGAATTTAAGAGGGCTGGATTCTAGTCCTGGCTCTTTACTTCTCTTGTATGTCTAGTGTCCTTGGTTTGTCTTTGGTACCCTCTTCTTGCTGTCTTCTCTAGGTACCCAGGCCTCTTAGGTTGACTTAGCCAAGCCAACTACAGCTCCCTTACCAGAGAGGGTAACTTCCTATGTCTCATTCTCTCTGTTCATGACTATGGGTGCTACAACATTAAAGAATGTGATCAGAGGTCTTACCCTGGTTTACAGGGAGGCTATAACTCCGAGAACTATACTCAAAATTTTGTGTTTATGTACATTTTTCTAAGGAGACTGTTAATAGAGCTCATCAAATTTTCTCAAGGACTCACCACTCAAAAAAGATTAAGGACCAAAAAAGCTGGATGGATTCTTACTATCACATTGTTCTTCTCGTTGAGAAGTTCAGGCTGTGTGTATAGGAGAGATAAATGAGGTCCATCTTTGTGTAGCGAGGTTCTCTGGGCCATTTTTTTCTTTGCCCCCTCACTGCTACCTGGGGCAGCGGCTGACTCCACCTAAGCAGAACTTCCTCAAGAAATTGTTAGAAAGGGTCACCCAAGAGGAAGACAGGAGAGGAGGAAGCTCTTTAAGGATCTCCAGTCCTTCCTCACTTCATACTTGCCTAGACGAAGGACTGAGTGAGAGAGGAGGGTCTCAGGGAGTTTAGAGATCCCCAGCAGCTTTAGAGGGCCCGAGTAGACCACAGACTGATGCCAGGATGGCACGCATTGTCAGCCCAGAGGGCAGAAATCCTAGATTCTAAGTCCTAAGGGACCAGAGGCTCTCAATTCAGCCTCCTGCCTTGTTTGCGAACACTGCACCGTTTTTGACAAATGTTCACTTAGGCTCTGCTTAAACACTCCAGAGAGAAGGAGCCCGTGACTTTGTGGAGAGTAAAGGGGTGGAGGAACTCCTTACTTTGAACATCTGGCTATTGGAAGCTTGACAAACACAAGTAAACCCATGGTTCCCGTTTTACCCTTTCAGTGGCTTCCTCCCCCCCAGCCTCAGTCACCTCCCCACTCAAATTCTCCTTCCTTTTCTGCTTCTCACTGCCTCCCAAAGTTTGGGGCAGGGAGCTGACGGCAAGCTAGATTGTGCTCTGTCTCCTAAAGCCAAGAATCCACACTCGTATGTGATCTCGGTGCTCTTGGATTTGAAAAATACGAAAATCATGTACCCCTAATTTCATTCTCTAGGAGGGAAAGTGAAAAATACAGGTTGGAAGGCAGCCAGAACACCACCCAGACCATCTTCCCAGCCAGTATATGCACCCCTCCATGGCATCCCCAAGAAGTGGCCAGACAGCCTCTATTTGAACATTTTCAGGGATGGAGGGCTTATAACTTTTGAAGCAACCCGTTGAATTAAGATCCTCTTTCCTTTTCTCACCGGGAATGGCCTGGGATAAAGAGAAGAGAAACAGATTCCCACTCACGTGAGACCTCTCCTGTGATAAACAAGGAAATCGTTTGAGGGCAAAAATTCCCTAAACAAGCAAACCGCAGAAGACCTCACCAACAGTTAGTAGTGTTTTTTGCCTTGACACTGACAACTGTAACAATTACGGAAGCCGTGGGTCACGCTTGAGTGCAGAGGAGTACCTTTCAAGAGTTGGAAATAACCTGCAATGAGATGTCAGGCTGTGGTCCTTTGGCACTCAAAGGTCTCTTAGCCCAGACCCTGTGGTGTACATCTTTAGTCTGGAAACTTTTTCCTCCAAAAGTACCCCAGCTTGAAAATGTCTTTGAAGCAGAGCTTATTTTATTTCCTTTTCAGAATTCTCAAAATAGATTGATAGAACTGGAAGGGGGTCTCAAAATCATCTTGATCAACCCTCTCATTTTACAGAGAGAAACTGAGGCCCAGGGAGGGGCAGCAATTTGTCCAAAGTCACACCCTTCACATGTCTTCTCTTCGGTCCTCGAACAATGTTCGTGAGGAGGTGCCTTGGCCCAACTTCAACTCTCTGCAAAGTTCAGTTTCCTCCCAAGTCTTCTCTGCACTGACCTCATGTGACATTGGCCACTTCCTAAGGGAACTCTGTTTATTTTTAAGGTTTCTACTGATTATTGGACAATGAGGCAGGCAGGGAAATTCACTTGAGTGGCCACCGTGTTGAGGGACAGCGTGACTTAAAGGTAACTCTAGCTATTACAGGAATGACTTCAATAAGAAATTACACAGAAGTAACCAGAATACCCAGGGCTTTAGCCAAAGAAGGCTAAGAACGCTTCTCTTTGAGCTGAGTGGGGTCAAGTAGCGGAGTTGTGGAGCTCATCCACAGTTCTTTACTAGCATCTCTAACTGACCATTAGTGAAGTCAACGGTTTTTGCGCCTCAGTTTTCTCAAATCTAAAATGGAGCATATGTACAGGTGATACACAGCACTGCCTATTTAAGACACGTTGTTTTAAAGAAAGTGGCTACTCTCTAAGCTTACCAAAGTGCTGTCTCTCCAAGGTATATCGTGAAGATGAGCAAGGTAACAGTGGTAATAACACTTTGGGATCTAGAGAAATTGAATAGTTACATGTGAAGTTAAACATTTTGTGTTTTTTTAAAAAATTATTTCATTGAGGTCATATTGGCTTATAACACTGTATAAATTTCAGGTGTACGTTATTATATTTCAGTTTAACATTTTGTGTTTTAATGACAAATATGATGATGGGAAATTCCAGTGTGGGCAGTAGTCTTTACAAGAAGGGATAATTAGACAAAAATATCATCTTAATGGGTTTCCACACTTTGTTTTTCTTTTTTTTTTTGGGGGGGTGTCTAGGGGTTAAAGATTTGATCACAGAATTCCTAGAATGAAAGAAAGATGATAAAGGCCTAGATAAACTCTCAGAATTTCCACAATTCTGAGAAAGGTGCCATCAATAACGTGCTGTGTTGGTAACATCAGGAGAATTCTCTTTTAAACCACATCCCAGGACTCAGTAATATAGAGACTAAAAACACTCAAGTTGACTAATACATCCCCTGTAACCCATCACAATTTTAAATGGTGGTTTTGGAAATTTTCAGAATGAAAATCTGCCTTATGAATCAGCTAGAAATTACATCTGTTGACAGTCTGTTTGATTTCGTTAAAGACCTCTCACCCATGAGGCATAAAAAGACTTGTTTATTTTAAGACTGGGTTCTTGGAGGAAAAAGTCTGAGATGACATTATTTCATACCCTGGAGTGGTTCCTAAACCATATGTTGATCCGAGAAACTCAACCCATTTCATCCTCTTTGGCCACCAAGTCCTCATTTGCCTCTGAATTGGACTATTTCAAGAGCCCCACCACCTGTCTCTGTGTACCTAACCCCTCTCCACTCCATGCCAGTGTCATCTCCATAGACTCTGACCCTGTCTGCAGTGAAGAGAAAGAGCACAAGCCAGAGAGACCTGGGCTTGAACCCCAGCTCTGTCACTCCCTGTGTGACTTCTCAGCTTTGGGTTCTTCTCCATCTAGTGGGTTTGTGACATCCACATTGCAAAGTGGTATGAAGGTTAAAACAAGATTTATATGTCTGGCATATAGAAGGTACTCTATAAATGGTGATTTTTATTTCCTAGTTGTCTTTTATTGTCTACCAAATGAAGTTAAAAATTTTAACTTGCTATCCAAGGCCTTAGATCATTCATTTGACCCCATCCTACCCTTCCAGTCTTCATTTCCAATATCCCCACATCCCCATCCAGTGCCAGGGCCACAGTGGACCACTTGCTCTTCCCTAATGCTGTGCTGTGTCTTTGCTCATATGGTCCTCTCTATCCAGAATCTCCACGTATGGAAATTTACCAGTCCCTCAGTGCTCTGTTTGCATTCTGCCTTCATGAAGCCTTTTCCGGTAGCCTCATGCTCCCATAGATCTTATCACATTCCAGTTTGTATTACCATTATTATACCCATGTCTTTCTCCCCTTTACTATGTTATAAATCTCTTAAGGATCAAGACTATGTCCTGTTCATTTTGATATTTCCTACAGTGTTGAAAGAGGAATAAGAGATATTGGATAGAATTTTGGAGCACTGAGTGAATGAAAGAATCCTCATAGTACTTCCACTTGTCACACTGCCACCAAGACCATTCATATCTTCAGATAAGTCACAAATGGCTAGCAATAACACGAGTTTACTTGAAATGAGTTTCCCAGAGATAGGGCATGATTAATTGCAAAGACTTTTCTGTTCTGGCTTGGACTGACTTCCCACTTTGCAAAGACCCTGCTGAGGCAGAAATCACATTATAAACCTTCCTAAAATCAGGCCCACTTAACTCCAAAGTGAAGGAGTTCCTACACATGGGTCAGTTCACAGCCCAACAGAACTTGGCCCACTTCCCCCAAACAAGCAGAAAAACTCCTTCTATGCATCATCATATTTCACTTCTTAATACCTCTTTCTGTGGCCAGTTAGTATTATTATATATCTAGAAATTAAGAATATGAAATTATAGGCTTTGATATCTTATCTGTCTTCCTGGGTAAGCAAGGGAAGAAGTTATTAGAAAATTCACACTTGATTAACAAGAGTGGTTTGAGGTAGACGGTGGTGGTTTCTTATTTCTTAAAAAAAAAATCTTTGATAAAACCCGTTTGAAAGGATGAATGAAATTCAGAATTTGTATATATGTGTATATATATATATACACACATACATATACATGCATATATACACATAAGAACATAAGAAACAGTAGTGTTCTGAAAGTGAGTATGCTTATATTTTCTAAAATTTCTATAAAATTGCACATATAAGGAGCTTCCTAGGTATTATTTCCTGAGGCAGTGAAAAACAAAGTATACATTTTTGAAGCTAAGCTTTTCTGAGATCTTAAATTCTCCAAATGTTTCATATATGAGTTACTGACATCTCAGGCACGTTACCCTGGTCTTCGAGAGATTCCTAGTAGATTTTTAGTATGATCTTACAACTGGTGGGTGCCATGGAAAACTAAATCCATTGGAAAATAAAAGAAAATTTCTGGGGGAATCTGCTCATTAGTATCCTGTCAACATTCAAAGATCATGGCACTCTATTCTTCCCAGAAGTAACTGTGAAAGACTTTGAGTGACTGGAGAGCCCACCATTCCAAGCTCTCATTATAGATCATGGACAAATGAGTCATAAAATGGGGCCCCGGTGGGTCATGGACGAGGAGTAGAACCCAGGATTCAACCTCCTTCTCTGTATTTTCTACTTAGGTGCCCTCTCTGATTCTGTGACTGGGGAGAGTTAATGTCCGCTAGCCTTCCCAAGATTCCGAGGGCACCCATGGCCCCTTACCTGTCGCGCAGCCAGGTACCATCATGAATGCAAGGAATCCCCATATCAGCAAGCATGGCTCCATCTTCCTGGCACCTAGGATCCGCTGCCTACGGAGGGGCAGTGAAGAGAAGGTGTTTCTCTGCAGAAGGCTGGGTTTCCCGTCAGCCTCTTGTTTGCATCGTGCTTGGAGGATGGGGGATGAAAGGATCAATCCGTTAGGGTTGTCATCCTTGTTGGTCCACCCAGTCTCTATGACAGTGGGGAGTTGCTCTCTATAAGTATTAGGCTGGTTTGTTCAGCCAGGAAATCGTGCCTAGCACTCTCTTCTTTAGTCTCAAATATAGGAAGTGGTTTTAACCAAGTTTTTTTCAAGTTCAATTGCTGGGAGGTGTGGGCTGGGGTTGGTGAGAAGGATCGGGCTTCATTTGTGAATCCTTTTTTCAGCTTCACCCCAAAAAGGAAAGGGAGATTCCCCTGCCGTTGAAGGAGAGTGAGCAAGCACTTCTTGGCAGTGGTCTTATCTGGAGTTTCATAAACTGACGTCATCATGAAATTGAGGTCCTCCCCCAGCCTTGCAGCTCCTTGAGGAGTCAGCAGGTGCCACAAGGGATGGAGGGGCAAAGTCATGCCACGAGTGCAGAAGAGCAGCCTTGGTCATAGCCGGGCATTTCCTAAAGCTCTCTCATGGTGGATTGTTTTAAAA
The DNA here is from genome assembly GCF_057802395.1 of Ceratotherium simum simum. NCBI lineage: Eukaryota > Metazoa > Chordata > Mammalia > Perissodactyla > Rhinocerotidae > Ceratotherium > Ceratotherium simum. The sequence continues at coordinate 27,378,801 of NC_141931.1, read as the reverse complement.
AGTCTAGTGGGCTTCTGGGCTGGGTCTCCAATATTCAGATAACTGAAAAGGAAGCAGCAGACTGACCCATACTCAGAATTCATGAATAATCTCCCTAGATTTATAATCAGTACTAGCCATAGTCATTTCACCATGATATCCTGGGTTCCTGAAAGTGAGCCGTCATTTTATAAGATACTGTGCCTCCAGATTTGTCTTTCTCTTTAAGGATCATGCTAAAAGTGGGCTTTGGTTTTAAACTTGGGACTTTTTTGCAGAATTAAATCTTGCTTCCCTGTTTAATTATCAGAGCTATCTTCCGATTATCATGAATGGTTGACTACGTTTTGCTGTCTGGAAATTCACGTCTGCTAGCAATCATCTAGTTATAGTAACATACATTTAAAAAATATTAGAGTGGCCGGCCCAGTGGCATAGTGGTTAAGTTCTCGGTCTCCACCTCCGCGGCCGGGGTTCACAGGTTCACATCCTGAGCTCGGACCTACACACAGCTTATCAAGCCATGCTGTGGCAGGTGTTCCACATATAAAGTAGAGGAAGATGGATATGAATGTTAGCTCAGGGCCAATCTTCCTCACCAAAAAAAATAAAAAAATATTAGAAAGCAAGCAAAGATATTGACAACAGGAAAACCATCTGGGCGAGCCAAAGCAGTTCATGGTTCCGATATGTATTACCTCTACCCCTGACATTCTTTCAGAAAGGCAGCCTACCTCTGAAAAGAGCCTTGGAATTCTTTTTTTTTTTTTAATGCGTTTTTTTTTTTTTTTTAGGAAGATTGGCCCAGAGCTAACATCTGCCGCGGATCTTCCTCTTTTTCTTTTTTCTCCCCAAAGACCCCAGTACGTAGTTGTATATCCTAGTTGTAGGTCCTTCTATTTCTCCTATATGGGACGCGGCCTCAGCATGGCTGAATGAGTGCTGAGTAGGTCCTCGCCCAGGATCCGAACCGGCAAACCCTGGGCCGCCGAAGCAGAAGGCGCGAACTTAACTGCTGCGCCACCAGGCCCGCCCCAGCCTTGGAATTCTGCAAATGAACTAAGAATGGTTTCCAGGCTAAGTATCAGTTTTGCAGAGAAAAATAATGAACTGATCTCTTTCTGGGAGTGGGCAACTTAACAAAATGTGACAAGATTATCTTTTCAGATTCCAGAGGAGCTTTAGCTTCATTGCTAGAAACATTTTCAACTGCATGGATGAGTGTTTTGGTTTTTTTTTTCCAGCTGTGTGGATGAGGGCAGTAATTCCTGTTATCCCCATGGTTATTAAGCAGGAGACTTTTGCTAGCTATAGTTATCATATAATTTTGAAACAAACTTATGGGAAAATTGGAAATATAATACAAATAACTTCCCCCCTCCGCCAAACCATTTGAGAGTAGTTGCCAATGTGATGTTCCATTGCCCCCGAATACTTAGTGTGTATTTCCTACAAACGAGGAGATTCTCCAACATCACTCCAACCATCCCAATCAGGAAATAACATTGATGAATTACTGCCATTCAATCCTCAGACCCCAGTCTCTCTAGTTGTCTCTATCATGTCCTTTCCAGCAAAAGGATCCAGTTCAGAACCACGTGTTGCATCTTGTTGTCGTGTATCTTTAGCAGGTTCTTTGTCTTTTCTTGACTTCCATGACCTGACACTTTTTTTTTTTTTTGTGAGGAAGATCAGCCCTGAGCTAACATCCGTGCTAATCCTCCTCATTTTGCTGAGGAAGACCAGCTCTGAGCTAACATCTATTGCCAGTCCTCCTCCTTTTTTTTCCCCCAAAGCCCCAGTAGATAGTTGTATGTCATAGTTGCATATCCTTCTAGTTGCTATATGTGGGACGCGGCCTCAGCATGGCCGGAGAAGCGGTGCGTCGGTGCGCGCCCGGGATCCGAACCTGGGCCGCCAGCAGCAGAGCGCGCGCACTTAACCGCTAAGCCACGGGGCCGGCCCCGACCTGACACTTTTGAAGATTACATTACATGACACTGTTGAGGTGAGATATTTTGTAGATTATCCATCAATTTGGATTTATTTATTGTTTCCTCATGATTGGATTCAGGTTTTGCATCTTTGGCAGGAGTAACACAGAAGTGGTGCCGTGTTCTTATCATCACACCCTCTCATCACATTACTGACGACGTTCACTTTGATCCCCTGTTTAAAGTGTGTTCTAGGTGACCTCATTTTAAAGTCACTGCTTTCCTCTTTGTAATAAATAAGAATTTTGTTATATGATATACATATCCCATTACACATCAAACTTTCAATTTATTTATTTAAAGGTCTGAACTCACAAACCTGGGCCACCGAAGCAGAACATGCAAACTTAACCACTGTTTCACCCGGCCGGCCCCCCAATTTATCTTTGAAGTCATGTCACCTAACACAGTGCATAATACATATGAGCGTCCAACTGCTATTTGTTAAGACACATATGCATTAAAATATAACTAGTGTGTATTAAAGCAATTTCAGACAAACTCTTGGTGAACGTATGTCAAAGTTTTGTTTCGAGCCTGTTGCAAGGAGGTAATTTTCAATAAATCCAGTTCAAAGATTTCTTTTCTGGTAAAGATTTTTTTTTTTTTTTTAAGGAAGAAAGGGTAGCTAGATAACGTTGATAGATTAGATTCAAGACAGGAACATTTGGTTAAAGGTAACTAAGTTCCTCACAGGACAGATGGTCAACTGTGCAAGCTGAATCTGAATTTATCAGGAAATTGCTCAACCCTTTTATCAGAACTGCTTGGTATTTCCAAGAAGAAACTGTTCCTCACGTCAGACAACAAATTTCTGACCCAGACTGCCTTGTCTTAGGTTCAAGATAATTTTCTAACAGTAAAAAGTGACAAATGCTAATGATCATGATAAGAAGAGCAATAGAATTTCAGGAAGGGAAAAGTTAGTGGGTTGATATGATTGGAAAAGCCCCAAGAATTGTCCTTGAAGGATGGGGGTAACCTTGGTAGGTGAACACTGAGGTAGCAAGGCATGGTCTATGGTTGACCAAAAGTAGAGTTGGGAAGACAGATAGCGGAAGCTAAGGCTAGAAATGTCAATTGGATTTAGAGTGGGGTGGACCTTGAAGGGCAGAATAAGGTGTTTGGACTTTAGCCACTGAAGATGTCTAAACAGGGGTGGGACATAACCCAAGTGACATCATAATTATCCTGAGCTGGTACCGTGTGCAGGAGAGAGTAAATTGTATGCAGAGATATGCTAAAATGCTCTCCAAGCATGAAATAATAAGGACCTAAATGAGATGATACAAATTGGAATGGCAAGGAGGATTGATGTCAGCATACCTTGAAGAGAAAAAATGCAGTTTTTAACACCTGGTATATGGAAGCGAGAGGTAGAGAATGGAAATTGTAAGTTTTGGCAGAGGTGAAACTCACTGATTTGAATTTCATCTTGTCCTTTCCTTGAATGCTCCGTGGTGAAGATGCTAGTAAACACGAAATGAAGAGACCAGCAGGGGGAGATGGAAGAAGACAACAGGTGATTAAATCCAAGTGCTCGAGGCTGAGATTAGGTGAGTGGCAGGAAGGCAGTACCGTTAATGGATAGGAGTTAGTTGTTCACTTTGGTTGTTCTCTCATCCCACTATACTGGATGGTCCTTGGAGACAGGAACTTTGTTTTTGTCATTTATCATCCAGACTATCCAAAACCTTGGTTCCCCAATCTCTCCTCCCACTCCACTAATGAATAGTTAGCTTGTAACAGAAATTGTTTCTATTATCAGAGTCTAGATAGAGAAGAAGGGAGCGAGGGAGTAGCAGGTAAAAGGGGAAGAGGTGGTGAGAAATCAATCACCTTCTTTCACCATTATGGCTTGTTGATGGTCATTTCAACAATGCCTCTGATCCCAAGTGGCACAGATTCTCCTAAGAAAGGAAATAAAAGAAATGGACCATGAATGATTGAATGCAGAGATAAAAAGTAAGAAGAAAGAATGGGGTAAGGAAGAAAGAGATAAGAAAGAAGTGAACACAGTAAGGGATGGTGAGTCCCACTTGATGTTGGGGTACTATAGCTTGCTAACTCCTGATCACTGAGGATGCTGTCATGCTGGAGACCAAAGGTTGCTAAGATAAACTCTCTGTTGAATGCACTTATTGCTGATTTCTTGTGTTAAAACATGAGTTTTCCGAGGCACACTTGATAGGGTGGGCATGAGTATGCACCTTAGAGATGCCAAGAGTGAGAAAAATTGCTCTATAGAAAAAAAGAAATGGTGGACAGACAATGGAGAAGTAGGGTTGAGAGAAAGTGACAGAGAAGGGATTAGGATAGAGTGAAAAATTAAGGGGAACTTTGCGGAAAAAATAGACAACTTAAAAGAAATTTTAAAAATCATTAGAAGATAATAGTTTGCAATTTGCTTTGAAATGTTAACCCTTTTCCCCAATATTCCACAAAAATCTTGAGTAAAATTCCCATTTCTTGTTCACATCTTTTGGAGTTGAATTAGCTTTGAGGATGTGTTAAAACGCTGAGCACAGCTTTCTCTGTGGGATAGGGACAAGAGGGAAGCCTGTTTAGCCCCGGAATCACTTGATTTCTCTCTTTTCTTTCATACTACTGTCCTTTGTACCACTTCTTTGTTTCTGGCATCTTCAAGGGAAGTCCAAGAAAGGGAAAAGGTAAACCTCGGACAAAAGAATTTCACTTCTGTCAAGTAATCTGTCAACGAATGTTGACTGAGTACCTAGAATTGAAGCATTATGTTAGGATCTGGGGGAGATCGAAGAAATTAAGACATGTCCCTGCACTGAGGTTGCTCACAATCTACTCAAAGAGGAAAGAGATGGGCCCTTGACAAGGGAAATGACTGATGGGTTCTGCAGGGTCCTTTAAAAGCTAAGGCCTGCTGGGCCGGCTCCGTGGCTTAGCGGTTAAGTGCGCGTGCTCTGATGCTGGCGGCCCGGGTTCGGATCCCGGGAGTGCCCCGAGACACCACTTCTCCGTCCAACGTGAGGCCGAGTCCCACGTACAGCAACTAGAAGGATGTGAACCTATAACATACAACTATCTACTGGGGCTTTGGGGGGAAAAAACTGAATAAATAAAATCTTTAAAAAAAAAAAAAAAAAAAGCTAAGGCCTGCTCTGCCTTACCAGCTGCACCACATAAAAGCAGCCTTGCTCTCTCATCTCACACTCTCTTTTCTCTAGCAGGGTGACTTGCTGAGCTGTGGTCTCAGAGTCAGAATCCAAAGAGAAGAGAACCCTTTGGTTTTCTTGGATGGTGGTTGTGTAATGACCGGGGGTGGTACAGAGAGCCTGTTGATTGTATAGTTGATGTTCTTATTAGGTTCAATGAGAGTTTGTTTTCCCAGGCCTATGGTTTCCCAGGCCTTTCTTGCCTTTCCTCCTTTATCTCATAGATATGGGCATGAAATCTCCATTAGAGGTCCCGCATTTTACTTTGTTCATAGTACATGCGCTTTTGCATGCCTCCTTTAGTGTAATTCAATTCCATGGATACCATCAAGAATCCAGAAACAAGGCACTCAGCCCAGGGTCTGGAAGATGCAAAAACAAATTTAAAAAGACTTCCTGCTCTCAAAGAGCCCAGAATCTAATTATGGGGGTTGGAGACCAGAAAAGTGCCCAGCTAAATGCAAACACATCTGTTGAATTGCTAATATCCCAAATAGCAATCCACCAGAGCAAGAGAAGTGGAGCATGGAGGTCTTCAATCCCTGTGTGTTCAGTGGGTGGTGGATAGACAGCATCTGCCTTGATTGGTACCTTCCATCACTGAGAGGTACATAATACGGCTTCAGACTTTGCCCCAGTTGGTGCTACGCAAACAGTTTTATTTCTCTCGATCTGGGGTTGAGAGAACGCTGCAACCAATTCTACGAAATCTACAGGTGCATCCTGTTATTGTGACACTGAGTTGAATTTCTACAGTTTGTAATTTCCACCAGATTTTACTAGATGGGGCACAGGGGTACTGTGGAAAACCAAAATCCACTATGAATCAAATAACTCTCTTCTACTCAAATGTCTAGTGGCCAAGGAGCTATTTGACTGTTGTGTATTGCCCCGCCTATCAAATACCAGGAGAGAACAGTTGGTTTGTACGAACCAAAAACTGAATCCTCCCTCTCTAACGGGTGAAAATTGATTTTGCTATCATTTTGCAGCTTATGATGACTATTCCTGTTGGATCCCACAGAGACTGTCAAAAAGTCAGAATTCTTTTCTCCCTTTCCCTTTGAGAGCAGGATGTGTTTGCTGGATGGATATCAGCAAAAGCTCCCTCACTTCTTCCAGTGTGGCCCTAATTCATGGATGGATAATAATATATTTCATCTTTCAAGCCAACACTGATCAATTACCAATGGCTGCCTAGAGCAGATTTTGGGGCTCCATAAGAGCTCAGTGGGCTGTGGTTATTTAGAGGGGACATGTAGGCATACCTGTGTCTTTTTTTTTTCTCTAGACATCTAGCTTTCCAGTGGCTTCCCTGACTCAAATGTATCTCCCCACTCCCCATCATTCTTACCCATTGCTTCCAGTTTAATCTTCCTGAAAAACACTGTAATTTTTCCCCCCTCCTTATCTAAAACTTAGAGTCTTAGCAATGTCTTTAAAATTAAACCAGGGTTCCTGAGCCTGGCATTCAAGATCCTTTATCATCTTCCCTAGCCTATCTCTTCAACATGAATTCTCCACTATCGTTCTTCATGCTGTCTGTGCTATATAGAAAAAAAAAAAAATCATCAACTGCTCGTTAATCTCCCAGCATGGCCTCCTCTTTCTTGGTTCTCTCCGCCACATCCCTAAGTCCAAATCTAACTCACTCTTTAAGATCCAGCTCAAATGCTGCCTCCTAGAGGAAATCTCACCTTGTCCCTCCAGCTGGAAGGGCCCTCTCTCCCCCACATCTTAGAAATAGCAATGATAATCACTAACATCAATTAAACACATACTACAGGGCAGGCACTGTGCTAAGCTTTGCAGATTATTATCTCGTTGACTTCTTACAGAGCTGGAGGAGGTCAATGTACTATCACAATTTCCATTTTACAAATGAAGATATTGAGTCTCGTAGTTGTGAAACGCCCACACTCACACAAGTTAGGGGTGGTGTCATGTCTACATCCCCAGGTCCATCTACCTCTTCAGCAACACCACTATTCCATCGCTCTCAGGACATTTTCCAAATTGTAACTGTGTTACAGCTCCCTGGAGACGTGTCTGGTCATCCCAGCCTGACTCTACATGTCTTTAGAGGCAGAAGATGCCTCTAAGTCACAGTTTTATTCCCCGTGCCTAGTGCAGTACCTTGCTCACAATAGATACTCAGTAAGTGTCTGTTGAATGAATGATTGCATGGAAAACCCCTTTAGAGCTCTGATGTGGGGAGACAAGATTAATATGGTATCAGCTTTAACTGGTTTTTGTTAGGCTTTTCCTTTATGGAATTGGGCATCAGGAGAAATCCTTCGAATGTAGTATATCTGTGTCCACAATTATGCAATATGTTACAAAGGGTTTGATTGTACTCACACCTTCAGTGTCAGTAGGCAGGACGGTCCACACTCTCAACCATGAATCCAGGGAACTGGATGCAATTGGCCAGCTGATGTAAGTTCCTTTCTTTTAGGAGCTGGGTGCATTCTCTTTGACTCCGGACTTGCCTCTCCTTTAGAGCAGATGGGCCTCCAGGAACTGAGCTGGGCAGCCTTGTCTTCTGAGTATGTGGGCCAAGGGAGGGCAAGGAGGAAGGAGTATAACATTTTGCTTATTTAGGTTCTGAGCAACTTCACCGCCTCCATAAAAACTCAGCTTTCCCCACAATTCTTTCTAGCAACTTCTAGTTTCAGAGCTTGAGAAAACAAAATGAAACAAAACAAAAATAAATAAAAATAAAAAACAAAAACAAAATGGGGACTTTCTGGGTAATGGGGCCAGAGGATTATTTCATAATAGGCGAATTTTTTTTATATGACATCTGAAGGTTTAAACTAGAACAAAGGAGCTGGTCTGAAGAACCCAGAAGTGACATTAGCAAGTGGTTAAATTCATGGAATCCAAATATCTGTTTCATCAGTTATGGCCAGATGGGGTATTAACAATACCTCGAAATGACAAAATTATTTTTTCTGAGAAGTTCAAAACTTTTTGAGTAACCTCATTTTTTTCCTCCCCAAACTACTGTGAAATATTCTGTTTCTAGTTTGATAAATGAAGAGATTGAGATCTGTGGAGGCTAGGTTAATTTCACCTATGGTGGAGATGGGACTAATTTCTAATTTTCTCCCCTACCTGTCTTTGTCTGAAAAAACCATCTCTCTCCTATTATTACCCATATTTCCCCACCTTGGTGAGTCATGTGTCTGTTTTATACAAAGAAGGGAATTCTTCATTTTCTCCTGAGCCCATTTTTGGTGCCCTGTTACCGCTGCTGTTTATTGAGTACCTACTATGTGCCAGGCACATGGCACTGGCATCATAGTGAGAAAAAAACAGAAAAAATCCTCGCCATTATTATGGTGTTTAAGTTCTAGTGAGGCAGACAGACAATAAGCAAATAAACAAATGAATACATGGTGTAATGTTCCATGGTGATAAGTGTTACAAAGAAAAATAATGCAGGTAAGTAAATCATGCCAGGTGTAGGGATGGAAAGGATGCTTTTTTAGGTGGAGGGGGTCAAGTCCCTCTGAGAATGTGACACTTGTCAGAGACCTGGGTGATGTGAGGGAACAGCCATGTAGCTATTTGGGGGAAGAGCGTCCCTGTGGTAGGAAGGAGCTCAATGTCCCAGGAGTAGCAAGCAGGCTGGCGTGAGTGGATGAGCCAAAGGACAGAGGCAAGAGATGCAGTAGGGAGGGGCTGGGTCATTTAAGGATTTGTAGACCAGGTCAGGAGTTTGGGATTTTATTTGAGTCGACGGGAAGCCACAGTAAGTTTGAGAGCAGAGGAATAAAGCAATCAGGTTATTGCAGTTGTCCAGAAGAGATGATGCTGGCTTGGTCTGAGGTGATAGCAGCGGAAACAGTGAGAAGTGCCCACTTTGGGGATCTATTTGAAAAGTAGAGCCCGTAGAACTTGCTTGATTTATTGAATGAGGGCTGTAAGGAAAACAGAAGAATCAAACATGACTCAGATCTTTGGCTTGAGTACTCAGTGAAAGATGTTGCCATTTTGAGATAGGGAAGATGAGTAGCAGTTGGTTTAGGGTTATGAGGGAAGGTGGATTCAAGAGTTCTGTTTGGGCAAGGTAACTGGCTTCTAAGTGGAGATATTGTGTAAGTGATGGATAAACAACTCATTTGAGGAATTATGCTCTAACAGTAGTTGGAAGAGTTGTGGGGGGCTAGTGAATTGTTTTTTTATAGACTTTATTTTTTAGAGCAGTTTTAGGTTCACAGAAAACTTCAGTGGTAGGTACAGAGATTTCCATTATCAACATTATCAACACCCCCCCACCAGATGGTACATTTGTTACAGTTGGTGAACCTACATTGACACATCATCATCACCCAGAGTCCATAGTTGGCATCAGGGTTCACTCTTGGTGTGGTACATTCTGTGGGTTTGGACAAATGTATAATGACAATTACCCACCATTATAGTATCATACAGAGTAATTTCACTGCCCTAAAAATCCTCTGGGTTCCGCCTGTTCATCTTTCCCTCCCCTCAACCCCTGGCAGTTAGTGAGTTTTTTCCTTAAATTATTTTGTTTGTTTTCTAAGAAGGGAGTTATTATGGTATAGTGGTATGCTGATGAAAATGCTGAAAAGAGAGAGAAGAACTGCAAGCACAAAGCTTTTGAGTAAGAGAAAGGCCAGAAGATTTGGTGTGGAGATGAAAGAACCAGCCTGAGCTAACAGCATAGACAGTCCTTCAACTGTAACAGGTGGGAGATGGTGAATAATGGGTCAGAGGTAGGTCTGCCAGTAAATGTGGTGGTGGGAGGAGAGAGGAATCTCTTTTGATTACTTAATTTTCTCATTGAAATGAGAAGCAAGGTCCTCACCTGAGAGAGAGGGGAGGACAAGTGGTGTTAGAAGAGATTGCTCATTCAACAAGTTTTTTTGAGCAACTATTATGTTCCGGTCACCACTTTTGGACCCAGGGAAACAGCAGTGAACAAAACCATGTCCTCGCTTTCATGGAATTTGCATTCTAGTAGATTTGAGAGGGTGTGAGAGGTGAGAGTGAGTGTTAGTGTTGCTACAGTAATAAATGACTCCAAAGTTTCAATGGCTTACGTCAAAAAAAGTTTAATTCCTATTCATGCTGCATATCAACTGAGGGTCATCTACAGCTCTGCCATGGGCTGTGGCTCTGCTCCAGGCTGAGGGTAGAGTAAAACTCAGCTCTGTCTTGGTCTTCATTCTCAGATCTCAGCTAGAAAATCAGCCCCTGTTTAGCACATGCCAGTCTTATGCCACAGGAATTGAGCTAGAGAGCTTGTAGAAACATGCAATAGCTCTTAGAACTTTTTTGGTGCAGTGGCCACATTCCATTGGCCAAAGCCAAGTCATAGGTCCGGCATGACACCAATGGGATGGGGAGGTAAACTCCTCCGGCCAAAGGCATTGCAACTCACAAGAAAGCGAGCAGGGAGAGATGTAGAATCCTCCAATAAGAAGATGGGTCTTTTTCTGTTCTCACTCTGTCTAGTCACAGTTTTAATTGTTTTGAGTAAAGCAATCAGGTTATTGCAGTTGTCCAAGCAAGATAATGGTGGCTTGGTCTGAGAGGATAGCAGTGGAAATGGTGAGAATTGCCCACTTTGGGGAACTATTTTAAAAGTAGAACCCACAGAATCAAAATAAAATAATATATTTTACATCAAAACCCCACTAACTATGATGATTTAGTCGTTTCCTGTTTTGTATTACTTCTTCCACTGTTCGTTTACATACACTTCTTCCTCACTCCAGCTCATGAGTGTGAAATGTAATACTTTTGTTGAAGAAAAGAGACATTGACGCACGTAACTTACTTAAGAACTAGGACACTGTTACACAGGGAAGTTCATAGGAAGACAATGGACACTGTTTGCATCCATATTAATGGAAAGCAAAGTCAAGTCTGGAGTCACCTTCTGAAGTCACAGAGACTGGGATTAAGTTGGAGGTCACCGTTCAATAAATGTTTATTGGACTAAGTGTTTATTGGACTAAGTGTTTATTGGAATGATTAACTCCTTGGACTGATGGAGTGGGAAGTAGAGGACCAAGAATGAGGCTAGTGACATCCATTTTGCTCTGCAGTTTTCTGTGTGGGGCTGTAGGCCAAGAATGCCATTGATATGAATGCCTTCTGATTGATGATGATGGGAATGACCAGGCAAGTGTTGCTTCAGACATTGGTACCTGTCCCATCTTTGGGCCCTGCCTACGCCTTTCTAGACAGCCATGTATTCCTGTTATTTAACCCAGTTTTTAAAACATGAAAACTTTCTTCTTTTTTTAAAAATTGTATTAGATGTGGAAACCCAATGTTAACTAGAGTCACTCTAGTTAAAGGGGGGGGGCACACAAAGCACTCCCACTCAGCCTTTCCCTACTCCCCTCTGGTGGACCCAAGATGCCATCCAGAACCCTGGGCTCAGTAGGACAGTTTGAAAATCCAGCATGGGTGGTTCACTTGGTGAAGAATGCAGAAGCAGCTACTTGAATATCAACTGATAGATACTTAAGATTAGGATATAATATTGAAACAGCACGCCCAACTCAAAGAAGCAGCCTGGGTAGAAGATGAGAAGAAATATTGCAGTATGTCAAGAAGATAGATATCTGCACGAAAATTAATCACCCTGAAAATAGAAGCAGCCAGGAAATATTTGGATGAGGATTTTAAAAACCACATTCTTAATATAAATTGCAGAACATAGAGGCTAGATACATTCTGATGAAGGAATATCTGTTAGAGTTCTCATTATTCGAAAAGAAATTTTTTTTTTGAGGAAGATCGGCCCTGAGCCAACATCTGCCAATCCTCGTCTTTTTTTGCTGAGGAAGACTGGCCCTGGGCTAACATCCATGCCCATCTTCCTCCACTTTATATGGGACGCTGCCACAGCATGGCTTGACAAGCGGTGTGTTGGTGCGCGCCCGGGATCGGAACCGGCAAACCCCGGGCCGCCGCAGCGGAGCACACGCACTTAACTTCTTGCGCCACCGGGTCAGCCCCTCAAAAAAAATTTTTTTAATGAGATAAATGGTGTAATTACTATCCTCTATGTCAGCAGTTCTCAAACTTTAGAATGCATCAGAATCACCTGGAGGGCTTGTTAAAACACAGATCAATGGGCCCCATCCCCAGAGTTTCTGGTTGCCTAAGTGTGGTATTTGTTGGACCAGAGAATTTGCATTTATAACGAGTTCTCAGGTGCTGCTGATGCTACTGGCTTGGGAACTACACTTGCAGAATCTTTGCTCTACATAATTCTAATAGAGAAGAAAAAATTGGATAATGGTAGAAGTAGCAGGAATTTGAGGGGAAAGGGGCCATTTTTTAATTTATTTTCTTAAAATTTGCAATAACCATAGAGGGAAAGCCTGGAAGTAATCAGACACATACATTTACCTTTAGGAAAGAAGGTTGCAAAAAGTTCATAAAAAGACAGGCACAATTAGATGGCATGAGACATGGAGAGGAAAGACGCCATGAGAAAGTTGGAAAGCTAAAACATTTAATTTCTGATGGTATAGTTGTAAATAATGACGCCAATGAGGAAGGAAATTAAATGACTAAACAGGGAATTCTGAAAAACTAGGATTTCAAAAGTACATGATAGGGGCCGGCCGGGTGGCACAAGCGGTTATGTGCGTGCGCTCCACTTCGGCAGCCCAGGGTTCACAGGCCCAGATCCTGGGCAAGCACTGATGCACCACTTGTCACACCATGCTGTGGTGGCATCCCATATAAAGTAGAGGAAGATGGGCACAGATGTTAGCTCAGGGCCAATATTCCTCGGCAAAAAAAGAGGAGGATCAGCATCGGATGTTAGCTCAGGGCTGATCTTCCTCAGACACACACACAAAAAGTACATGATACAAAAAGAAAAAACCAAACTATGGTGAATGTAAGATGAGGCACAGGTCTGTAGAATAGTGTAGTACAGCTAAAATCCAAATTGAGCTAAGGTCTGAAAGAAGAAAAAGAGAATTACAGCCAAAACAGCTTTTTAATGAATAGTTAATAGTACAGAACATACAATGAGCCTCATCTTGCTTTTGGTTTTTTGTTTCTATTTTTGTCAAGGAATAAAGATTTTTGTATTTTTAAGAGGAAGACATAGTTAAATAGCACCCAACATCTCTTAATGAGGTAAAACCTCCTGGAGTACAGCAAGAGCTAGTAAGTAAAATTTCAAAACAGTGTCACAGATCTTTAACAAATCATGGCTGTTTCTCTAACAATATTATGATATCATCTGTAGATTTAAAAAATGTGTCATTTCCATTTATTTCATTTTCTTGCCTTACTGCTTAGTCAGAACTTTCCAACACAATATTTAGTGACAGTGATGAGAATGGGCATCCCTGTCCAATTCCTGAATTTTGATAAGAGATTTTATTATTTCATCATTTAATGTAATGTTTTATAATTTTTTATTATTTAAGTTTTCTTTACATATTTAGTTATTTTTCCCTACTTCCATTTTATTTAGAAGCCTTTTTGGTATAATTTTTGACCTTTATAAATGAATGGGATTTTTTTACATACCTATCACAATATTATCTAATATGTAGACCCAGATGGTGAATGGACCAAAAGCTGTTGATTTGAGCGCCTACAAATGTTCAGCTGAAAGAAGATGGGCTCTGATACTGTCTAAAGGTATATTTCAAAGCTTGTTAAGGGTTGTTATGTGGAAGAGAGATTAGTCTTATTCTAAAAAAAGACTCCCAAAATAGAACAGGTACTGTAGGGCAGAAGCTGCAGCAATATGAATTTTAGTTTTACGTAACGAATTTTCTAGAAGTCACAACTGTCCAGATATGCACAGTTTCTGGATAATGAGTTTCTGGCTACTGGAAGTAGTGGGTAGAAATTGCTACCTTCCCTTCCCCTCTCACTACCTTTTCCCCAAGACAGAGGTATGATTACCTGATTGGCGGGGTGGCAAGAGTTTAGTAGACATTTTCCATGGTCTGTGGTTCTGTGTTCAGCTAGGTAGTGTGTCAGGGGTTGTCTCCAGGCTCTCTGCCTTGAATGGGTACAAGGCAGGCCACTCCCACAGAGGACTGGGCAGATGTGTGTCTGCACACCCGACTTTCACCACATAGGTTGCAAAGCCTAGACTTGGGCTTAAGTCTCAGATCTACAACCCTCTCCAACCTAGCTTTACCATCAGTAAAGCTAGTATTTTGATCCCTGTGTTCCTCCTTATTTGTGTTCTGATCATCAATTCCAACGTAGTGGGGGAGGGGTTCTCCACATCAATGAGCAGTTCTCAGACATCTGCTGGGTGTCCTACAATTCAACTAAATTCTGACACTATCTACCCAGAGATAGTGTCAGATTCCACAGGTTAAGGATTCAGTCCTACAAGAATGCTCCCCACCACCAACTTCAGACACAGCTGCAAGCCCAGGTTGCTACCTTTGCTTCTGCCAACCGGCTACAAATTGGAGGTTCCAAAGACCCCCTCTTTAGGTTTGTTTGACTTGCTCCAATGGTTCACAGAACTCAGGGCAACATTTTACTTAGTTAATCATCAGTTTATCATAAAAGGATATAACTCAGGAACAGCAAGATAGAAAAGACGCATAGGTCAAGGTATGGGGGAAGGGTGAGGAGCTTCCATGCTCTCTGAGGATGCCACTCTCCCCAAATCTCCTCCTGCTCACCAACCTGGAAGCTCTTTGAACCCCACCCTTTTGGGTTTTATGGAGGCTTCGTTACCTAGGCATGATTGATTAAATCATTGGCCATTGGTGATTGATTCAACCTCCAGCCCCTCTCTCCTTCCCAGAGGTCAGAGGAATGGAACTGAAAGTACCAACTCTCGAATCACACAGTTTGCTCCCCTGGGTACCAGTCTTCATCCTTAGGGGCTTTCCAAAAGTCACCTCATTAACATAACATATGACACCCATATCACTCTCATCACTTAGGAAATTCCAAAGGTTTTGGGAGCTCTGTGCCAGAAATGGGGACAAAGACCAAATGTATATTTCTTATTATAAATCACAATATCACATTCCTTCTTGTATTTTTCAACAGGTTCAGAACTCAGAGGGGAGAGAGATGAAATTAATTAGCACCCTGAAAGCCCAACATTGTGGGTGTAATAGAAAAGATTTAAGCATCGAATGAGGTTATGGGGCCTATAGTTTCTTCCAACCCTAAAATTATATGACTCTGTAATGACTGTTCAATTCTGTCCCCGTCTCACTCAAGAAAGCATAGAGGCATGCAGGAGAGTCACTTCATGGCCTTTGACAGGAGCACAGCCGAAATCAGGTTTTAAGAAGGCGTTTTAGATCTGCCTTCCTTTCTGGGATGATGTTACGGTCCAGACAAATAAAATATCTTTTCTTAGAGCAGGGAAAACCAACTATCATAGAAGAGGGAAACAAATTAAATTCTGTTTTTCAACTTTTTTCTAACAGAGAGAAACGATGTTTTTGCTTAAAGAAGAAGACTTAGATATAAAGGAAATGAAAAAAAAGGAAGGAAAGATACATGTGAAGAAAACAAGAAATTCACTAGCAGTTCTGGTTCTGTTTCTTTGAAGGTCATAATTGCAGATATTTTGATAAAGACATCCTCTTTAATGTTTGTGGTCTTTTCATATGATGGGGGAGATATGGTTGGCACTGTTTAGTCACAGAGCTGCCACCTTACCTTGAAATGTGGCAGAAGGTAGGAGACGGGGGAAACAGAAGAAAAGGTTTTTCATTTTCTCCAAGGTCATCTTCATCAATTTTCTAACCACACTTTCATACACTTCACACTTTTCATCTTGATTCTCACGCTCCCTGTTAGGAAACGATCCTCTGGTTTAAGAATGTGTGTTTTGGAACATGAGAGCGGACTGTGGGGAATCATTATTTGGAGTTGTTAGACTAAAAAAAAGAATGTGAAATGCAGCCTGAATTCAAACAGGATCATAAATAAAACATTGAATAAATCTGTTATCCATCATTGATTTTGTAATTCAATATTTAAGAAATGGTAAGAAATAATTTCTTGAAATCTTTATTGCAAAAGACATTTTTATATAAGATTAGTACTAAATAGTATGCATGTGGCCAGTACACAAAACCCTAGAGCTTGGAAATAAATTACCTTCTGAAATGAAAATTAACAGGTGAACGTAAACCTCTATAGAAGAAAAATCGGAAATTATTGCCACAAGTGTATGGGAAAATCTGGGAACACGTGTCCAGTGAAGAAAATGTATAAGAAGTGGGCAGAGATGGAATACAAACGTAGTTTTTACAAACTTAAATCTGATAAATTT
This sequence comes from Ceratotherium simum simum, assembly GCF_057802395.1. NCBI lineage: Eukaryota > Metazoa > Chordata > Mammalia > Perissodactyla > Rhinocerotidae > Ceratotherium > Ceratotherium simum. The sequence continues at coordinate 27,362,347 of NC_141931.1, read as the reverse complement.
TCAGTTGTCTGTTGAAAGAATGTGCTAACAGAAGGAAGATTATCTCTGTTCAGAGAGTTTCTGAAAGGAAGCCCAAAGAGCAAGCTTTGTTGTCCAAGGAGAGAGTGCTCTATTTACCCAACGTGCATGCTTCCTTTGTGGATGAAGATGGACACAGACGATGTTATAGGAGGCAGCTCAAGACGACGTGGCCACTGATTGGCCTTGCCTTATCCTCCTGGGTTCCAAATGTCCCTCTTCTAGACCTCCTCTCGTTTCCTGTTCATTAAAAGGGAATCGGAAGTAGAGCATCAGAGGTAGAAGGGGTCTTAAGGTCATCGAGTCCATGATTTGAAATGATGGTGTCCTAACACACTGGTGGGTCTTTACCTATGGTGTAGAATGTGGCAAGTAGTTAGTTACAAAGATCCCATCATTCACCAGTCTCATAAATTAGAATACAGTTATCCTTAGAACTTCATTCCTACTGACCTGTGTATGGCTATTCTTTTTTTTTTTTTTTTTTGGTGAGGAAGATTAGCCCTGAGCTAACATCTGTTGCCAATCCTCCTCTTTTTTCTGAGGAAGACTGGCACTGAGCTAACATCCATGCCCATCTTCCTCTACTTTATATGTGGGATGCTGCCACAGCATGGCTCGATAAGTGGTACATGGGTCCTCGCCCAGGATCCAAACCTGCAAACCCCTGGCTGCTGAAGCGGAGCACACGAACTTAACCACTATGCCACGGGGTTGGCCCCTATTCTTTTGAGAGAAAAGTCCGTGAAATTGCAGCTGGTACCCATTTCTGGAAATCTCTCTGGGATATATTTTGGAGTATTTCATGTGTGTCGTGGCATATTTACTTCAATGACCCGTATGACGCGCTTGGGTTTCCTCCCCCCCCGAGTCCCCTTTGTGCCCCTCATACCCACTTGCAAGTTCCCTTTCTGGATTCAGCCCAGAGCTGAGTCACATACACAGTGTAAATAAGTTACTACTGATGATGACGAAATCCTGGAAAGTTGGAATGTGTGCACAGGGTCTTAAAATGGCAATAGCAGTATAGGCCATTTTAATAGCACCAGAAATAATGTAAAGACCCACTACCTGCCCACTAGGAGAGCTCAGAGGTGAGATCCTCAGCTCTCTTCTACTAGTCCCTAAATATTTCCAACACCTCTACCTTTGAAGTTTTTAAAATTAGATCAAAAGTCTCCCAACTTTATCTTGTCTATAAGAAACCCACTTTAAATATAAAGACACATAGAGATTAAAAGTAAGTGGATGGAGAAAAATATACCACGCTAACACTAATCCAAAGAAAGCAAGTACAGCTATACTAATTTCAGACAGAGCAGACTTCAAAGCAAGGAAAGTTATCAGGGATAAAGAAGGGCATTACATAATGATAAAGTGGTCAATTCTCCAAGAAGACATAGCAATTCTTAATGTGTATGCACCTAACAACAGCATCGAACTACACGAGGCAAAACCTGATGGACTTGCAAAGAGAAATAGATGAATCCACTATCATAGTTGGATACTTTAACACCCCTCTCTCAGAAATGGACAGATTCGGCAGGCAGGAAATCAGTAAGGACATAGCTGAACTCAACACCTACAATCAACTGGACATAATGGATTTGTAGATCACTTCATTTCACAAAAGCAGAATACACATTTTTCTCAAGCTCACGTGAAACTTTCACCAAAATAGACCACATTCAGGGCCATAAAACACACCTTAACAAATTTAAAAGAATAGAAATCATACCATATCTGGTCTCAGACTACAATGAAATCAAACTAGAAATCAATAACAGAAAAATAACTAGAAATGCCCCAAATAGTGGAGATCAAACAACACACTTCTAAATAGCACATGGGTCAAAAAAGAAATCTGTAGAGAAATTTAAAAATATTTTGAACTAAATGAAAATGAAAACATAACATCAAAATGTGTGCGATACAGAGGAAGCAGTGCTTAGAGAGAAATTTATAACATTGAATGAATATATTAGAAAAGAAGAAAGGTCTAAAATCAACCATTTAAGTTTCCACCGTAGGAACCTAGAGAAAGAAAAACAACTTAAGCCTAAAGTAAGCAGAAGAAAAGAAATAGAGTAGAAATCAATGAAATTGAAAACAGGAAATCAATAGACAAAATTAATGAAACCAAAACCTGGTTCTTGAAAAGATCAGCAAAAGCAAATCTAGCCAGACTAACTAAGAAAAAAAAAAGAGAAGACAAAAAATATTAATATTAGAAATGAAAGGGGGGACATCACTACAGATCCGATGGACATTAAAAGGTTAATAAAAGAATATTATGAACAACTCTATGCCCACAAATTGTATAGCCTAGGTAAAATGGCCCACTTCCTTCAAAGACACAATCTGCTGAAACTTACAGTTACAAAACTAAACAAACTCTTACCATACAATCCAACAATTGCACTCATTGGTATTTATCCAAAGAATTTGAAAAGCTGTGTCCACACGAAAACCTGCACACAGATATCTATAGCAGTTTTATTCATAATTGCCAAAACTTAGGAGCAACCAAGATGTCCTCCAGTAAGTGAAAGGATAAATGCACTGTGGTACATCCAGACAATGGAATATTATTCAGCACTAAAAAGAAATGAGCTATCAAGCCATGAAAAGACATGGAAGAACCTTCAATGCATATTACTAAGAGAAAGAAGCGAACCTGGTTATATACTGTGTGATTCCATCTATATGACATTCTGGAAAAGGCAAAACTATGGAAAACAATGAAAAGATCAGTGGTTGCCAGGGGTTGAGGGGTGGGGAGATGAATAGGCAGAAGACAGGATTTTTAGGGCAGTGAAACTACTCTGTATGATACTATACTGATGGACATAAGTCATTATACACTTGTCCAAACCCATAGAATGCTCCAAAATATTTTTAGGGTTTATCTCCCACTCTCTGTGGCTCATACACCTTACAGAAGCTTCAGCAGGCTACCCATTTCTTGCTCATCTGGCCTGACTAGCAAAATATCAATGTGATGTTCTGCAGAGTGTCTGGACCATCCAGATCTCTTCAAACCTTATGACAGAGGGTGGGAGAGTTAACATGGCACTGTGGCAAAACTGTAAATGTAGATTGTTGTCTCTTGCAATTAGTTCTGATTGAAATTAAAAAGAACACATTGGCCAAACCATAATGCTGCATATTATGAACCTGAGGCTGTGTTGATCTGCGCTGGCAAAAATACCATATTTGCTATGGTAGCTGCAACTGGGGCTTCTACTTGTTGACTTTATGGTAGTCTATTGCTATTTTTCAGGATCTTTCTGACGTTTTCCAAGGTCAGACTGGTGAATTAAATGGAAATATGATGGGGAGCACTACCCTGCATCATTTAGATCAGAGACCCACAAACTACGGCCCCTGGGCCAAATCCGACCCACCGCCTGTTTTTGTACAGCCTGCAAGCTAAGAACGGTTTTTACATTTTTAAATGGTTAGGAAAAAATAAGAATAATATTTTGTGATACAAGGAAATTATGTGAAACAAAGTTCATTGTCTTTATGTTTTATTCGAACTCAGAAATATTATTTCATTTACATATTGTCTGTAGCTGCTTTTTGCTACTATGGCAAAGCCAAATGGTTGCACCAGAGACTGTATGGCCTGCCAAGCCTAAAATATTTACCAACTCTTGCTTTAGATCCTTAAGCGTGGCACCAATCTTTGCCATCCTTCCCATTCCCTGGGGTGTGGTACTGCTTTTGATTTTCTATCTTGACTTGGGTGGAAGGAGCTTCAGAAACTTCCATTTGGCCTTTCCCTCTATACTAGTTCTCACTCACAGGCCAAGGAACCAAGGCGGGGAGTGTGCCAATTCTCAAGTATGTCAATCTCAATTACACATTCAGAAACTGGGAAAATGGACCACTGGGTGGTTCCATGTAAGCTGGACCTTGCCAGGACTCCATTTATTATCTGTCCTCTTATACTCAAACTTGAACAAGGGGCCATGATGACCCTTCAGGTCTCCAGGTATCAATGTCAACAATAATCCTTAAAATGTTTTATTATTTCTCTTTCCCCAGCACAGTTGCTCAAGTAAAGGACCACAAGTCCCTTGGGTGAAGGACTGGGGGAATTATCATTATGTGTACTTGCAGTGGTGTTGCAGAGTCCTTCCTCCTGGGGAACCAGCCTCCTCTTCTGTCAATGGATTCTGGGTCTGATAACTGGCTCAGATCTGGAAATGGGGCAAGGGATCACAACTTTTTATTCGGATGACTTCCCTCAGCCTCCTGGTCAACCATCCTTCATTTTTTTTTTTTTTTTTCTGATGGTAAAAGCTGAGTAGTACCCTTGTTGGCTGCCCACTGATAGCAATGGAGATGATACCTCTGTAATGGAGGCCAGGTGCCAGCTCTTAAACACCAGAAGACAGGGGGTGGAGGAGTGTGGGATGAGAGGAGTGCAATTATCATAATGAGCAGCAAGGTGGTTGGAGTGGCAGCCACACAGGCCTGACCTGCACAATGATGGAGACAGTTGTTGGAATATGGCATCCCTAGGGACAAAATCTCTGGCTGGGTTATGCTTCTTCTCAACCCTAGTTAGAGACTGATGGCTGGGGAAAAGTAGGGAGAGGATGTTGTCTTGTGGAGAAGAGGTCTTTGCATTGTCTTAATACAAGGGAGAATGCTGGCTTGGCATAGTAAGCAGCCCTCCCGCTTACTCAGGAGATGAAAGCCCCTTTACAAGCTACTAGGGAATTTCTCTGGCTTGCAAACTTGGCTTTCAGTTGCTTGTTAAATGCCCACAGCTTTTTAGTTTCCTTTTGTAAAACGTTGATAGAACTTAGCAGTAGACATCTGCTGTTGCTATGGTCTGAATATTTGTGTTCCCCCCCGCCCCCTGCTCAAATTTATGTGTTGAAATCTTAACTCCCATGGTGATGGTACTAGGAGGTGATTAGGTCATGAGGGTGGAGCCCTCATAATGGGATTAGTGCTGTTATAAAGAGACCCCAGAGAACTTCCTCTCCCCTTCCACCGAGTGAGGACACAGAGAAAAGACGACTTCTGTGAACCAGGAAGTGGGCCCTTACCAGACACTGAGTCTGCAGGCACCTTGGTCTTGGACTTCCAGCCTCCAGAACTGTCAGAAATGTATTTCTGTTGTTTAAAAGCCTCCTAGTCTATGGTATTTTTTTTTAGTATCTCGAATGGACTAAGACACCATCCAATCCCATTGTCCTTACGGTTCCTATTTCCTCCAACTTCTCGAACACCTAACACCTCACTCCAGCTAGTACATTTCCTTCCACTGGCGTACCATCCCAATTCATCTAGAAAGTTCTCTAAAAGTATAACTCTGTTCGTATGCATTTAGGCTTGCTCTCTTTCCTCAGTCTTGCCACCCAAGCCTCGTACCGTGTTTTCAGCTGGGTCTATTATCAGATGTGCCACTTCCACTGAGACCTTTGCACTAATTTTGAGCACAAGCAGCCCAGGTTTGACTTCCTTTTTTCCACCATATCTTCCCTTAAATCTCTGCTGTGATCTCTTATTTACAGCGGCCATTGTTTTATTACATTTTAAAAATTCATGGCATGTGCTGGCCCCATGGCTTAGCGGTTAAGTGTGCGCGCTCCGCTCCTGGCGGCCCGGGTTCGGATCCCGGGCGTGTACCGACGCACCGCTTCTCCGGCCATGCTGAGGCCGCGTCCCACATACAGCAACTAGAAGGATGTGCAGCTATGACATGCAACTATCTGCTGGGGCTTTGGGGGAAATAAATAAATAAATAAAAATTATTAAAAAAAAAATTCATGGCAATATATTTGGTCCCAGGTCTCATCTGTTCCATCACAATATTTCTCTTGGGTAATTTTAATTTCTTTCTTTTTTTCTTGGTATAACTTTGTGTTGATCTGTGTTGAGCACATTTTCCATTTTTGTGGAAATTTCAATGAGCCATGTCCTTCCTAAATGAGCCATTTGCAGGAGGCTTGGGTAGGGAACATCCTGGGGTCGTGGTGAAGAGAAGCAGAAATTCTTAGGCACGGGAAGTATGTGTTGGAGCCTATCCTTTTCTTTCAGCCTTTATTTCTCTCCATCAGCAACTGCAAAGATATTTACAATGCAGCTTCTGTTCTCTACCCTGCCTCAGTTACAGACAGCTTCCTTCAAGAGTGAGATTCCTCATCTACCCCATCTTTTCTGCTTCTCCTCCGTGTCATTTCTACTGGTTCAAACAAGAGAATGTTGGTGTTCTGATCGGTGTAAGCCTCTTACTCTAGAGAGCTGTGTTCTGGTATCTGAGATATTTGGCTATAGGGAGAACTATTCTGTGCTGTTTTTCTTGCCCTGCTTATGGCAGCTCTTCCCCAGAGTCCGGAGTCAGAGAGGCATTCTGGCTAAAGATAGAGTTTGCACTTCTTCTTCTGATCCTATCTGTGTGCACCGAGCAATGGGCTTGCTCTGCTAGCATCGATCTGAGCCAGTTAATCACAACAAGTTAGAGATCAAGAAACAAAGTTTAATTAGATTGGCCAGCAAATCAGAAGACAGGTGACTAATGTCTCAAAGATCCATCTTCAAAGATTACAGAATCTTGAGGCAGTTATATAGGGAAAATGGGCAGTAAGGATGAGGTCCAGGGATGTTGGTCTCCAGGCGTGATAGGCTCCAGGCATCATATTGTTCTATTCTTCTGCCAGCTGTGATGGACACCCTGTAGGTGTGTTTCCCACCTGTGGTCAGCCTGTTCCTGGAGAGAAACTCATAGAACAAAGTTTTTAATTTATCAAGCTATTGGGGAGTACATACGTAAGTGGAGGCCATAAATCAGGAGAGCATGTGAATTTTTTAAGAGTGCGTGCAGAGCAGCGAGTAGTCATACAGAGGAGGGGCTGGGGCTATTGAGTGTAACAAGATGGCCTCATTTATGCTCACTTACAATCTAAGAAGATACAGATCAGTGCCAACACTACCTTTCCCTTTTAAAACTGGAGGGCTCACTATGGAAAACCGTATGGAGAGTCCTCAGGAGGTTAAGGATAGAACTACCATACGATCCAGCTATTCCACTGCTGGGTATTTACCCAAAGAACTTGAAAACATCAATGCGTAAAGATACATGCACCCCTGTGTTCATTGCAGCGTTATTCACAATAGCCAAGACTTGGAAGCAACCTAAGCGCCCATCAAGGGACGAATGGATAAAGAAGATGTGGTATATATACACAATGGAATACTACTCAGCCATAAGAAACCCATAAGAAACGATGAAATCCAGCCATTTGTGACAACATGGATGGACATTGAGGGTATTATGCAAAGTGAAATAAGTCAGAGGGAGAAGGTCAAATACCGTATGATCTAACTTATTAAGTAGTAGATAATAACAACAAACAAACACGTAGATACAGAGATTGGATTGGTGGTTACCAGAGGGGAAGTGTTGGGGGGAGGAGGGCAAAAGGGATAATTGGACACATGTGTGTGGTGATGGATTGTAATTAGTATTTGGGTGGTGAACATGAGAACATGATGTAATCCATGCAGAAATAGAAGTATAATGAGGTACACCTGAAATTTATACAATGTTATAAACCAACGTTACCGCAATAAACAAAAAAATAAAAAATAAATTAAAAAAATAAAACTGGACGGCTCGTTCAGCCTTGGCTTTGATATTCAAAATCAAATAAAGTTCTTAACTTTTGGAACTATAACACATACTGATCTTGGGCAAGTTTCTAAGAAATTGGGCTCAGGAATTCCAAGATGGAACTCAATAAAATCTAAGGAAGCATCCAAGAATTTTAAGCCCTACTGCAATGTTGTTAGACATAAAATGTTATTTCTGACTTACAAATATTTTTCACTGTGTAGAGATGGCATGTCACAGTGAACTCGGTCTCTGCTCTTGTTTGATTAGAGGAACAAGGAATAGAGTTTAAGAGAAATTTGAGAATAAGGAAGCTCTGGGTTCAGGTATTTAGGATCTTGGGCAAATAATTTCTCTGAGCTGCCATTTCACCTGTAAATGGGGATGATGATAGCTACCTGATAGGGCTCTTGTGAGGAATAAATTAGATAATATATGTAAATCACTCGGCCCAGAGTCTGGTACATAGGAAGCACTTGATAAATGGCATTATTTGCCAGAGAGGAGGGATGGAGCATTCCAATGGGAGTATGGAGAAGAAAGCAGAGCACCAGGGGTACACCTGGTGGTGGCATCCCTCTCCTGCTCATTAGTAAAACTGCCTTCTCATCAGGAGGCAGGTCAATATATGAAAAAGCACGCTACACTCAGACAAAGCAGACAGACGTGAGTTCTCACCAGAGCTCAGCCATTTACTAATTGTGTCACTTTAGCAAACTCCTTGACCTCCCTGAACTTCCGTTTCCTGTTCATAATAACACCTGTCTCATTGGGTCTTTAGGGATAAGTGAGATGATTTATGTCAAAATTCCCAGCACACCGTCAGCACTAGTTCTCCTCCACCCTCCTCTGAATGTTTTACCTCTGTGCTGAACTGCCCTTACTCTGCAATGCTTTTGCTCCATGGAGGAAGACAGTGTGACTTGAAAGGTTTACTAATCCCTCGAAACCCTCTGATCACAGATAAACTCATTTCCCGATCCTGCCACGTCAGCCACTCATCCGGCTTCGACGCCCTGATCACACATTGAGGACCACATTAAGGTTGTCACTCAAAGCTGTACTTATGATCAAAGTTTTGGGGCAAGGCTCGCTTCTGCCCACACACGTTGGGGATGGCACCAAACAGCTTGGTGGACTGATCACAGACCCCCACCCAATCATCGCTCAAGATCCAGCTCCTGGTCCCGCTGCTTGAAGAGCGGGAATTCACCGCTGGAAAGTGAGAAAGACATTTTACAATATTATTAACTACTTTAGGTGTGTGCATATGTAAACTCAGCATCTAAAAGATATCCACATTAAAGTCATAAAGCATGCACAAAAATTGTGTTTTTAAAAATGTAAATTTCATGTTGAAAGGATGAGTTTTCAACCAATCCAAGCAATTAAAAATTTATAGAAAATCTTGTCAACAACCAGAATAGACATCAATGGGTAGAAAAGGAATTAAAACTTTTTTAAAAATTTGGAAAATTCTACATACTTTAAAAACTTTCGACTGGGAAAAAAATACAAAAAAAGCAAAAAATATAAATAAAGAACTGCATTAATCCCACCTACCTGGAGGAAACCATATTGGCAAAAATCTCTTAGATGCTTTTTCTGTATATATTTACATATTTTTAAAACAAAAATGGAACCTTTCCATATAAATTGTCACCCAATGTAATTGAATTTCACTGTCTTTATTATTGAATATTTAGTTCGTTTCTAAATGTTTGCTATTATAAACATTACTGAGAAGGGATAGCTGTAGAGAATGACCTAGAAAGGAAAAAAAATGTAGGGAAAAAATTTTTTTTTAATTTCTGAAAAATGGACAAAACTGCTTAGAGATTTATAAAGTAAATAAAAATCATCCTTGGTGGTGTATCAAAAGGATCACTAGGGGCTGACCTGGTGGTGTAGCTGTTAAGTTTGCACACTCCGCTTTGGCGGCCTGGGATTTGCGGCCTGGATTCCAGGCTCGGACCTAGACACTGCTCGTCAAGCCATGCTATGGCGGCATCCCACATACAAAATGGAGGAAGACTGGCACAGATCTCAGCTCATGGACAATCTTCCTCAAGCAAAAAGAGGAAGATTGGCAACAGATGTTATCTCATGGCTAATCTTCCTCACCACAAAAAAAAAAAGTATCACTACACACAGAGTCCCTGGGAATAATCATTTTTGATCAAATTATAATTTTGATCAAACTGCCATCTTAAACAACTTGTTTTCCTTCCAGTGCGCCCATTCCTCTATTTTTCCCCCTTCTCCAGTCTCTGTTCGTCCTTATGCTCTGGCCTTTCATTCCAGCCACTCTCCTGCTGATTCCTAGTTTTGGATTAATTCTCCATCTCCTTCCTGCCCTCCCCGCTCCAGGCTGCTGAGCACTGCTGGAGAAAGATCATACAGCTTGTTTCACTAGGTGTCACAAGGGATATTTGCTCTCCAGCCTAGACTGACCTCCCCAACCCCCCACCCCCTCTTGTCTTGTCCCTCTTCTGAATGTCCACAATTTGTTTATCCTGCCTGCTAGTTGCATGGCCTAGGTTATATTCCTCCATCTCATTAAGCCTCAGATTCTCAGTTTGTAAAATAAAGGTAATATTAGTTACCTTTGACACAAAGTGGAAGCAAGAATGATGTTTCTAGTATGCTCGGAGATGAGGGTTTTTTCCATCTGAGAATTCAACTAGAAAATTCCCAAACCATGGAGGTGATTGCATCTACGGTGTGTAAGCCAAGAAGTGGTCTGTAAACGTGTGACTGAATGATTTGGAAATGCACAAAATTCCAGCCAGAAAGGGAGGGGAGGAGTGGTAGGGAACAGCCTGCAAACCAGAGGCATCCAGAGAATTAGGGAGGCTTGGTAGACAGCAGATTCCACATGGAGAGTCCCAAAGGCTCTGGGCCTCATAATCAGGGCTTTTGAACACCCACCTGTGCTTAGATCCAGGAGGAGTGGGGTCAGGGGTGGGGGGTATGGGGGTGGGGGGAGACCCGGTCTAGACACCTTCTGTCTTTGCTCTCTGGGCCATTTCTCCTTCAGAGCTTGGTAGAGAGCCAGAAACTATCAGAGGCACTCGGGAAACTCATTTTATTTCTTAAATGTTCCATGAACATATCCTACTTCAAGAATGACTTCCCCTCTCCTTTCCATTAACCACATTTTAAGTCTGCCTCTAAGCCTGGCCCAAGCCTCCTTTCTCTCTTGGCATTAGCTGAAACCAAGCATTCACTTTGGAATCAGGTGTGTGTTCACGTCCTTGCTGTGTCACTTGCTTAACTATGCCCAAGAGAAAGTCATTTCACCTCATGCAGCGCCATCTGTGCAATGGAGATAATACTACATCTGCACAGAATTGTTGACTGTTACACTCCCTCCCCTCCCCCACCCGGTGCATGTGTGAGGCAACAAAGGGCCAATGGACCCTACCAGAGAAACTTTGACCCAAAAAAGGTAAATATTAGCGTATCTTCCTTTTCAGGGCATAATGCAGCACTTCACACAGTGTTTCACATGGAAAGTTTCCTCAGACTCCAGTATGGACGTCTCTCCCCCTCCTCAGTGTTTCCTGCTGAGAGAAAAGGCTAACATCTTTTCTTTTCACTCACTTCCATGCCACTCCTGGCCCTGTCTCCCTACTGGAAGTCTCCACTGGGACTTCAGCCCCCACACCTTGGCCACACCAGACTTCAGGACAGAGAGAGCAGCCCATGCATCCTACTTCTCCCTCACTCCCCTCAAAAGGAAGCATCAGGAAGCATCCGGAGCCCCCGAGAAGTGTGGCTCTTTTCTCGCTCTGTTATGGACTACAAGTGTGTGTCTCCCTCAAATTCATGTGTTGAAGCCCTACTTCTCAATATGATGATATTAGGAGGTGGGGGTCTGTGGGAGGTAATTAGGTATAGACGATGTCATGAGTACAGGGCCCCCAAGATGGGATTAGTGTCCTCATATGAAGAGAAAGAGACCAGAGCTTTCTCCACCCTGTGAGCACACAGCAAGATGGTGGCTGCCTACAAGCCAGGAAGCCGGCCCTCACCAAGAACCAAATCTGCCTGCCTCTTAGACTTCCAGACTCCAGAACTGTGAGAAAATCAGTGTCTGTTGTTTAAGGCCCCTAGTCTGTGATATTTTGTTACAGCAGCCCCAGCTGACTAAGATACTCTCACTGCTTTTTGCTCAAACAATTTTTATAGGGAATTTCCATTTTTATGGTGTAATTCTACACCATGTTACATGAGGATTAAAGTGAAGTAATGTAAGTAACATGCCAGTAATATAAGGAAAGAGTAAGGCCTACACAATTAGGGTTCTGCATTTAGCACTCAAAAAATTGCCAGCTTTGCTTAACCAGAGCAGCTAAGAGAATAGCCTGTTTCCTTGTACAAATCTGCCTCTCTTGGGTTATGGAGATCTTTGCTTGGTGCCAGTCTTGTAGGATGTGGAGTGGGAAGATTGGCTTTCTTACTTCCAAGTCCTGAGCTGCAGATCACTCTCATTCTCTGCTAATGGTCAGGTTCAGTTTTCACTTCGAGCACTAAGTCTTTATCAATTGATTTCTACAGGGTTTGCTCCATCTAACATACTCTGCAAAATACCAGGTGCTATAGACGGAATGTTTGTGTCCACCCAAAATTCATATGTTGAATCGTAATCCCCAAAGTGATGGTATTAGAAGGTGGGGGCCTCTAGGAGGTAATTAGGTCATGAGAGTGGAGTTCTAATAAATGGGATTAGTGCCCTTATAAAAGAGACCCCCCCCCCAGAGAGCTCCCTTGCCCCTTCTGACATGTGAGGATGGACTAAGACACCAGGCAATGCTTACTTATTCAGCTGGCACCTGCATGGTCCTGCAGTTGCATTCGAATAAATAACAGACCTGCAAATAAAAAAGGAAGAAGAATGAAAGCACGGAGAGAATGGCTGGCTGGCTGGTGGGCTGCATTGATAAGTGCGTAGACCATCATGGGTCCGGCTTGTGTTCTCTTCCAAAATTCACCCAGCCTGTGGGCAAATAACCTTGTTCATGTCTATTTCATCTGTTCACCAGGTCTCTGGACCCCGGGGATGAGTGCCATGTCCTATAATCTGTCTACTCACCTCCTGCTGCAGACTGGGTGGAGAGACAGCCATGGGTCTACCTTGTCTCTCTCCAATGGGATCTGGATCTCCTGCTGGGTTGAGCCACCGCCTGCTGTGTCTAAAACAAAGTTCCTTCCACTGAGAATTCAGTCTTTCAACTTACCAGTCACTGCACGTCTTCTTACCCCCAGGCTGCTCTGTGAAGGGCATGCTCCCTAGAGTTTTACGCACCCTGCGTTCACACCCTGACTTTCTCTTCCTAGTTGTGTTACCTCTATCAAATTCTTCAATATGTCTCAATTTTTCCCACCCCCCTTCCCTTCAGCCAGGGCTGAAATGCTGTGTGGTCAACCACAGGATCCTAGTAGCAGCAGTGCCCTTTAAGAAGCCTTCGGATTCCTCAGCTAAGCCTAAATTTGAGAATCTGGTCTACATATGACCCTGAACCTAAGCCTGAGCACGTTTGAACTGGCAATCTGGGTATCCCTCCAGGAATGATGCCCCTGCTTTGGAAATCCTAACCTCTAAAATGGAGCTGACTCCACAAACCCAAGTCTCCAAGCCAACCCCAGAAATAAACCCTCCGAAGCCAGGACTGATTCCTCCAAAACTGCACCCAGCACTCCAACCCTGAGCACATTGTCTTACTGCCAGAACGTTCTCCTTCTCACCTAGAGCTGATCCCCGCAGCCCTGGGAATGACCTTACTCTAGGACTGAGGATTTCTGTCCTGATGCTGTACTAATATTTTATTCAGGATTTTTGCACTGAGAGTCATAAGTGAAAATGGGCTACGGTTTTCTTTGGGCTGTACTTGGGTGTCACTACTGTGCTAGCTCCATGGGAGAAATTTGAAGCTTTCTTTCTTTTTCTATGCTCTGGAACAGCACATCAGAATTCACTGGCCCTAAAGGTCTGATAAAATTCTCCTGCAGAAACATCTGGACCTGGCGCTCTTTTGGAAAGGCTCTTCGCTTTTCTTCCCTATTTCTCCTGTGATAGTTGGTCTGTTTAAATTTTATAACACATCTAAAGTCCATTTTGAGAGATTATGTTGTCCTAGAGAGTATCTGTCTCCCAGATTTTCCAACTTATTTGATAAAACTGAGCAAGGTCATCTCTTAAGATAATTTTACTTTCCTCTGTATTTGGAATTAATTCTTCTTATTCCACATTTTGTACGTTTGTGCTTTCTCCCCTTTTTCTTGTTTAATTAACAGCTCACCTATTTATTTTCAAAGAATCATCTCTTGGATTTATTTTTTTAACTCTATATTTTTCTGTTTTATATACCATCAATTTAGGCTTTTATCTTTATTAATTACATCTTTCTGCTTGTCAAAGGTTTATTTTGTTCTATTTCTAACTTCTTGCATGGGTGCTTAATTTATTTAGTTTATTCTAAATTTTTAATTAATATAATCCTTTAACACCATGAGTTTTGGGGCCGGCCCCGTGACTTAGTGGTTAAGTGTGCACGCTCCACTGCTGGCGGCCCGGGTTCGGATCCTGGGCGCGCACCGATGCACCGCTTCTCCAGCCATGCTGAGGCCGCGTCCCACATACAGCAACTAGAAGGATGTGCAACTATGACATACAACTATCTACTGGGGCTTTGGGGGAAAAAATAAACAAATAAAATTATAAAAAAAAAAACCATGAGTTTCCTCTTAGTACTATTTTAGCTAAATCCTATGGGTTCTGATATGTCATTTTCATTTTCATACTTTTCTAGGTATTATTTATTTGTTTTTGTTTTCCTTTTTGATTCTAATGTTGTCTAAGCATTTAAAAATTTCCAAGGGGTAGGAATGTTTTATTTTCTGTTTTATCATTAATTTCTAGTTTTATTGAATTCTGATAATATTATCCATATGGTTCCACTTATTGGAATATATTAAGATTCTCTCTGTGGCCTAAAATATGGCCAATTGTTGTGAATGTCCCAAGGATACTTAAAAAGATCTAATCTCTGTTCAGGGTACAGAGTTTGATATATTAGATCAACCATATTAATTATATTTTTAGATCTTCTTAATCCTCAGTTATCTCTTATGACCTTAATCTGGCAAGGACTACAACAATTATTTCTGACTATTCATTCTCTTTATATTTCCTCTAGTGTTTGCTATGAATAATGAAATTATGTTATTTGGTGCATAGATATTCCTATTTTTTTCTTCACTGTGAATTTTAACTCTTATGATTATAAAATGCTCTTCTTAATCTCATTAAATGCTTTTTGCTCTGAAATCAACCCTGTGTAACAGTAAGTTTGTGATCTGTTATTTCTTTATGTTTGTATATTCCTGGTATACCTTTTCCAGTCTTGCATTTTCAAACTGTGATAATCCCTCTATTTTGTGCATTGTCTTGTATGCAACATAGAGTTCTGTTATAGTTTCTGTTCCAATCTGAAGTTGTATTATTTTTTAAAATAGATAAATTTAGCTCATTTACATTTATTCATGTAAGATGTTTAGTCTTAGTTCTGTCATATTGTTTTGTTATGCTTTCTGTTTTGTAGCTTTTTCATATTTCACTATGTGATTTTGTTTAGTTTGTTATAGTTGTGTTTTGATAATTTGAAAGGTTTGTACTTTTGTTCTGGGTTACCATAATAATTATAATATTACTTGATGTCCTAATCATCTATTTCTTCAGATTGTCTACTGACAACCTACCATATTTCTTTCTTTTCTTCCTTTCCTCCCTTTTCATAATCACCAGATTTTAGTTGATTATATTGTTTCTTAGCATGTTCCTTTGTACTAACATGTATGCTTAAATCTCTACTATTTATCAGCTTGAAATATTTTAAACCCCAATTACAGGCGTGAAAATCATATTTACACGAAATCCCATTTTCTCTTTTCCTCTCAACTTTTGTTATATCATTTTTAAACTGTGAGGCTTTATAACATTTACGTTTTTTTCTATCACCCTAAACTCCATGTCTACTGTTTTCTTAGTCGTACACTTAATTCAGTGCTTGCTGCCGTTTCTTTTGCAGCAGTTTCCCGTTCATCTCGCCTCGGGGGATTTGTTTTCAGCTTTGTGCATAGAGATCAATGGTTTTGAATGAATGAGAACGAAGGGTTAGGAGGGATTCTCCCTCTCTCTCCTATTAGAACGCACTTGGCTCCCAAAGACGATCTTTGCCGCCTTGGACCATTTCTCGTCCTCACCATCTGGGGTCACTGCCGGGCTCTCCTAAGAGTCTGAAATTGCACAAACTTGCGCCACCGCGACACCTCTTGGCGGCAGAGCAGGACGCCGGCGGAGTGGAGGTGCAGTGCGGTCCTCCGGCCGGCAGGGGGCGCGGCGGCGAGGCGCCCGCGGCGCAGGCACAGGCGCGCCTCTCTCCCGGCCGCACGCGCCCCCTGACCCCGCGCCGCGCGCGCCCCGCGGACTCGGCGTAGGAGTTGGCGCCGGCTGGGGTCCGGCGGCGCGGGTCACTCCGAGGGCGCCCAGCCCGCCCCCTGCGCGGCGCCTCGGCCCCGGTGTGCCGCCACGGCCCATGGGGAGAGTCGGCCGGGCGGCCCGGGTAAGTGGCGCCGGGGCGGGCGGCCTGGCGGGGCGCCGGCGCGCGCTCGCCTCCCCGGGCGGCGCTGGACGCGAGGCCGGGGCTTTAGGCCGCGCCGCGAGGGGGCGGGAGGTGCCGGCCGCTGGCGCCCTCGGCCTCCAGGCAGGCCCCGGCCGACCCTCCGCGTTTCTCTTCGCGCCCCGCCGCCGCTCTTGTCTATTTGCCTCGGGTCCCCAGGCCCTCTCCCTCTCTCCTTCCTATTTTTCCCTTCCCGTCCGTCTGTTTCCGTCCGTTTTGGACCCGAGGACGTTTTCTCCTCCCTTCTGTTGGTGCCGTTGTGAAGTAGTTGCTCGGTCCCTACGGTAGCCAGGCCCGTATCACTTGTGGCCCAGCACGTCTGCTCCCCTCCGGGGCCCGGGGAGTGGGGAGGGAAGAAACCACTTCCTTCCCCGGCTGCAGAACGGGGCCTCCGGAGGTTGACAGCTCTCCGAGCCGGGGTTTACCTGCAGGGAGACACGACTCCGGCGTTACCTCGGTCCTTGTCCTTCTAGAGCGGGGTTTAGCTCTCATGTCCAGTCATCGAGCATTTTTTGAGCATCTCCTCTTGCCCAGATCATATGTTATGGACAGCGGATGCAAGAGAAATAAGATTCTGTCCTTGCTCTCGGAGTTTAGTCTCTAGGGACACAAGCATAGAAATCCTTGATCTAAGGGACTAGAGTGGAGTCTGGAAAGGCTTCCAAGAGGGGGTGATGCTTATAACTGAGTTTTGGAGGTGTTTTGTTAGACGTGCAGGATGGGGGAAAAGGTTCCCTGCAGGGCAGGGGAGATAAGTGTCAAGGCAGCAGAAGCGAAGCACTGTAGTGCATCCTGGAAACTGCAGGTAAGGCAGAGAGAGGTGTGAGGAGGGGTAGTCGGGTCAGATCAAGAAGGTTCTTTGAGAAGTTAGTAAAGGAGAACCGTTGAAGGTACTTACTGGTAGAACCCGGCATAGGAATGGAAAATAGGATATTCTGGGTAAGGACAAGATGCTGCATGTACTCAGGTAGATGGGGACTGTGCCTCCTGGCAACAAGTGGAGTGTTTAAAGGATGCAACTGAGTTTCCACATTTTTACGGTGTAAAGACAGCAGACGTTTTGACTATAATAAGGATATTTAGGGACTATGGGGTAATATATTAGTAACTTAAACCGAGGGTGTTTTATTTTTAGAATTTTATTAAGAAATGTGCTGCATGCTGTACAGTTTAGAATAGAGTAGATTGTGAAACAGAAAAAGATAACAGGGTGTAATAAAAGTGTTATCAGGGCAGAGCTATTCTGATTGTGGAGTACTGTGATAACTAAAAATAGCCTTTATGGAAAATAAGAATTTGGGGAGAGTTGTTGTGCGTTCCTAAATGTAACTTTATAAAGTGGATTTCTTTTTACCTGGTTTGTTTTAAATTACCTTCAGAGAACAGATGATCCAGGGCTGGTAATCTCTCAAGTCTTTCCTAGTAGTCAATAGTGAAGGACGTTCTGTTACACACCTAGATTACAGGTGACTCTTGTGGACTTTGTCTGCAATACACTCCAGCCTAAGGTATTTTGGTAATCATAGAATCTATGAGAATGGGTGGAAATACTAAACTGTGACAAGGGTGTCAGGGTTTTAGGGGAAAGATGTTTTAATTCCTTCAAAAGTCATTATAAATCTTATATATAAGGCAGGTACCTCTTATTACCTGTATTTTTGGTGAACATCAACGTGCATTGACCCTCATGGTTCCCTTCCTGCTCCTTTGTGTCTGCATATACTTCCCATATTCTTGAGGCTTCATTTTCGCTTTAAGATACGTGAATTATCATTTTAGTGGTAAAAAGCTCTGCTCTTACCAAGCCTGCTGTTTAGGTGCTCAGAAATCAGACCTCGACTCATTATTAGTTGTGTGGTGGTAGTAGTTTTTCTTCTGTTATTTATAGTATACAATTTAATATTTACCATACTTATTAAATCCCACTTACCATAACTTATGTCCCTAAAAGACAGATCTGGATATCTTATTGTTTTATAATAATGTGATTTAAGGAGGTGCATTAACATTTTCCATCCGTTCACTGATACGTTTAGAAAATATCAAGTGCTTGCAATGTTCCGAGCATGATGCTGAGCTAGAGATACAACAATAAGACAAAAACAGCCCTTGGCTTTAAGGGGCTTATCATGTAGTAAGAGACAGACGTGTCAGCCATAGGCAGCATAACATGTGAAGGTTGCTCTGATCCGAGTGTGTTCAGGGGAAACAAATGGGGCATAGTTTTATGTGGGGGTGGTAGTCACCAAAGGCTTCGGAGATGCTCTTGAGAGATGAGTAGGTGAGGTGCTTCTGAGAAGACTTGTTCCATGTTCTTTTTCTGCCAGTTGCATGTGTTTAAAAAAATACTCTGCCAGCTTAGGTAGAATCTTGGAAAGTCATCATTCTTCTGGCAGGACCATGTTTACTGTGTTTCTTCTTAAGAAAAAAAATGGAGCATATATGAAAGATGTGTTGATCAAAGGGTAGTGTTACCATAAAAAAGTAAGTAGTGAGCAGGTATTTTAAAGAAATTATGAAAACCAGCTGTTTGTATTTGTGTTCGATCCTGGCGTCTTAAAGTATATCCAAATGTTAGAAAGTGCTACTTTTTATTACCTGGCTCCAGACTTCATGAAATAAATGTGTTAGATCATCTAAGTGACATCCCAGCATTAATTAGGTTCAGTTCAGGTCCTGGCAGAGTCTTGTCAATGCCCTTGTTACATTTCAGTGGTTGCAGTGGGGAGAATGAATGAATCAATTATGGTGTATTTATAAGTGCTTAAAACGGCTAAAAGATATATACACGCCTTTCAAAGAATAGATGCAATAAAGCTATGTAAATGAAATTGTATGAAAGGAGGAAAGCAAGCATTCGTGAGAATGGGGTTCAGGTTGCTGCTCACCCCTGGGCGGGGAAATCACTTGAACAGGATGGGGGGCCATATGGGGTCAGTGTGGTTTCTTGCCCAGATCCTGTCTCTTGTTTGGGTGGCAAATTCACTGGTGCTTGTAGCATTGTAGCAGATAATTAAAAGCAGGCCATATATGCATGGATGGATAACGAGTGTGTTGTTGCTCTGATTAATACAGTTCTGTGAATTTGAAGTTCTGTGAAAACAAGAAAAGTGAAGAAAGCTCGTCTGCATTTACTGTGATGCAGAGATCTGGTTTATAAGTTCTGCATTACTGAAAACTAGCAGATGCTGATAAGGTAACATCAGTTTCTAATATTTGAAGTGTGTTTTTGAAGATTTTGAGAACAGAAACAGGAACTTTAACTGAACATAAGATTTTGCTGCATAATGATTTCCCAAGCTTGCAGAGCAAGGTAAATCAAATGGAATTGTCAGCAAACCATCTTCAATCTAGAAATGAAATGGAATCAGAGGAAGTATGGTCTCATGAAACTTCATTAATTGAGCGCTGAAATCTTTGTTAAATATTGGATTCTTAGGTGGAAGAACTCTGTTGGAGGCAGAACTCTGTACTGCTTAATTTTTTTAGCTCTGAAATTTGGGGAAATATTTCTGTCCGAGTTTCCTCTTCTGGGTAGGGAGATCTACTAGTGTTAATTAAACAGCAGCCTGTTACCTCACACTCCCTCCCCAACACTGCTTCTCCCCTCCCTCTTACCTATTTTTTTTATTGTAGTAAATTATACATAACGTAACATTTGCCATTTTAACCATTTTTAGATGTATAGTACCGTGGCATTAAGCACATTCACATTGTGCGGCCATTCTACCATCTGTCTCCAGAACCTGTTGCCTAACCTTTAACTTTCTGTTGGAACCTGTGGGCATTGTGTAGTTTCACTGCTGATTTATGGGGCTAAGTAGATCTTATTGAATTATTAATATTTCAGCAGTTGTTTATTAAGTGCCTACTCTGTGCCAGAAATTGGAGGTGCAAAAATGAATAAACTAATCTTTTCCTTTTGTAGTTTAGTGGGCATTTGGTTACCTTAGTTGCGTTGGCACTAACATGCTGGTAAATAGCTTTTTTGATGAAATTCTCAAGTTTCTTATGAAGAGCTATTGGGAGAAATAAAGTGGAGTTTGGATTGTAAACAAGCTTTGATGATTTATCTTTGTTTATAATTTCCCAGAAAGCTTTGTTTGTTTGTTTCCCAGAATGTGTGAGTCTTCTCATGCCTTTATAAGAGTAAAGAGGGAGAACAAATGAACCTGTAATTTCCTAGGCTTCGGTTTGGTGACCAGTTGAATGAAGAGGGCTCAAAAAATTAAACTAGGTTAGGTGAAAGATGCACAGTCATTTCTGAAGTAGGTTTTTTTTTGGGAACCACAATAATAAGCTGGACATTCAGCATTGTTTTTCTTTGCCATTGCTCTGTTTGAGATTTTCAAATTAAATTTAAAGTTTAAGGATATGTCTAGATAAGAACAATCAGTTTTGAATACCAGGCAGCCTGGGAGAAAAGTACAGGAAAGCCTCTGGAGCTCTTTGGTGCAGCGGTCTTCCTTTTAGCCAAAGTTATTGTTGGCCAGAAATTTCTGAAAAGATGGATTGGGAGGGGTTTGCAAATCGAGTGTTAACTGTGCAGTTGGCCTGACTTCTAGTCAGCGCTGGGTCAGTCATTGATCTCAGTCTGGGAGAGAGCAAAGAACTCGACAAACTGGCTCTAGGTTTTCACGGAGTTTACAATAGCGTGGATTAAAATAGGTTCTGAAGCGGAACCCAGCGGGATTCCGTACAAAACTTTGAAGACGTGGTCGCATTTCAGCTGTACTTAGTTAAGAAATGGAGCGTGCTACTTTTTGCTCATTTAGCCTCAGTGACTCAAGCTTAACTTGACACTGCGATGCCAAGTTCCTGAATAAAACGTTCACTTTGTCTGGCAGTGAGGGCAGTGGGCACTTCTCTGTTGGATGTGCTCTCTAGGAAACTGTCCGAGCTGCCATCAGCTGAGCTGGTGCGTTGTCGCAGAAGCCGTGATGAGGAGGAGAACATGTAGGCATCCCTCGATTTTTCAGTGAATCATGAGCTCCATAAGCCACCAGGACCCTGGGCTCTGCTTTTATTCACCCTGCTTCTGTGCTTCCTTGGGGGCTTTTCATTAGAAATCAAAACGGAGAGCTTTTAGGTAATCTGAGGGTTCAAATATTAAGGAATGGAAAAAACTATGAAAAGCAGCGACACCTTAGTGGCGCGCTGACTTCCAGGCGGAGAGCTACTCTGCTCAAAACCAGAACATCTGTTCTAGGGGAGTAACGTTGGTACAGCCTTGTCGCCCCCACCCCATGCAAAGTGGAAGGAAGGTCAGCCACGGTGTTGGGCGGCAGGACCTTAGGGTACCAGTCATGCAAGGGTGGAGAAGCAAGCATACACCAGAAAAATTTTTGCTCTGAGTCAGATGTAACCTGGGGGGGAATTAAATATTTTCCTTCTCGTCTAAATCACCTCTTCCTGAGACACAGACACAGGGGAAACAGGATTTGTATAACACGGTTTCTATGGCAAAATGCTGTCTGGATCTGGGAACTGACAGGCTTTTGGAATACGTCTGTAAGTCAGAGACTACCTCTGCTAAGCATTTATTTGCAATTTAGGAATTTCAGCATTTTTTTCTTTTTCCGTCTGTGGGAAAGCGATTGCTTATTTTGAGAAGTGGGCCATGTGGGTTTCAGAATGTTTTTAAAGGTGGCAGTAGGGATTTACTAGCAAGGACTGTGGAGTTCTCCTGACTGGGTTTGAAATGGGTCTTCCCACCGTGCCCTTGGGCAGTTATCTCCTAAAGTGCCAGTTCCCCATCTGTACCACACTGGGCCTTTATGGTAGCCAGGCCTTAATGGTAGGCTCCTACAGCAGACACTGCCTTTACCACCACCCTGGCCTGATAAGGCTTAATAAGTGTTCACTATTGTTGTTGTCTTGTAGTCCTCTCTTCTGCAGGGATATTATGTATTGATCATTCACATGTAGATTGTTGGTTATCTCTTTGTAATCAGTGTCATTAAAGATAACAAATTTCTACTTGGTGGGATATGAGGAAGTCAGGGTATTTAAGATCTAACCCTTTACTCTCCCCTCAACAAGCAATCATAATTTGTGAAAATATAGCTTCTGTGAGATCATTTCTGGGGTTTTTTCCCCCTTATTTCTAGGTATATACTTAAATTTTTTCTTTATAAATGGGTAGCCCTCAAAAAAGGGTAGCTCATTGTGATAAATCAATCTGGTAATTGGTGTTTTTGTAAGGCTTCTTTTTGCTATTGAGACAAAGTGGAATTTTTAATAAACTGAATATATGTAATTAATGCCCTGAGCATTTCCATCTTACCTCGTTATATGCTATAGAGCAGAATGATTTCACTCAGAATGACTTGACCACATGATCTTATAGATAAGAAAATTTATTCTAGACGTTTATTTTAACAGCAGTACATGGGCGTAGCTTTGTGTATTGGAAGGGGCACTTGACTGGTGATATCAGGCGTCTCGGCTTCTGTCGCTGAAGGTTCCTGGACCGGGTGGTCTCTTCAGACACCTTTTACCTCTAAAATTCCATGATACTGAGCTATTTTAACATGGAAAGATTTTAAATCTTTACTATATTTTGCATTCTTTAAAGCTCACCCCTTTTGCCTTTCAGCATTAAACTGAAAAGATGTCCCTGTACGATGACCTGGGAGTGGAGACCAGTGACTCAAAAACCGAAGGCTGGTCCAAAAACTTCAAACTTCTGCAGTCTCAGCTTCAGGTGAAGAAGGCAGCTCTCACTCAGGCGAAGGTGAGATAAGCCCACAGAGACAGCAGAGGTCTACAGCGCAGCTTCCTCCTCAGGATGAAGAGTAATTTGGTTTTAGCTTGCTCTTCTGCCTTTTTGCGGAATATGTAGGGTTAAACATTTATAGGGAGATAGGCTCTGGGTAAGAGAGGAATAAGGAGTTTCGGGTCATTTTGCTTCTCTTGACTCCTGGGAATAGAACCATTTCAGGGAATTGGAATGAAAAAAAGCAGTACTCTGTCTCCAGCAATGATGCGGGTTTTCAAACTTCATTATGTCTAAGACTGACTGAGAATTTGGTTAAAATGCTGCTTCAGGCGCCATATTCCTGATATTCTGGTAAATCCTGGTTCTGAGTTGGGGCCCTGAGAGGTAGCGTTCCTGCTATTTTTTGTAGGTGGTTTGGAAGCAGTACTGTGAGGAGCGAAGCTCCATGGTGATTATTAAGCTATACGAATGTACGTGCATTACTGAAGGCTCAGATTCGTTGTGAGTGTGTCAGGTGTATATAGTCTGGGGATAATTGTTTTTGTTCCTGTTGCATACATGTTGGGCATTGGCAACATCCTTGAAATTATTCAACGTGTAAAATGTTAAAAACATAGTTGTCCACTGGATATTTGCTATTAAAGTGTTACTGTCAAATACTTTCAGGGATGAGAGTGGTATGCTTTATGGTTTGCTTATTGTTTTAAGGCCCTTATGTTTTAGAGCCTGCATCCCCAGTGGAGGCTATATCCCCCCAAATGGGGTGAATATTGGTCCTAAGGGGGTGAAAAAAAATCTTGCTTTTTTTACGTATAGAGCACAGATATACATAAAATACATAAACAGATACATAGTGGATCTGTGGTATTAAAATTTCATTGGTGGGGAAAAATGTATTAAAGGGTTCTTTGAGGAGGGAGGCAATAATGAACAAAGTTGAGAAAAACTGCTTTAGAGATACATATTGAAATATTTACTGATAAAATGATATAATTTCTGGGGTTTATTTTAAAATAATCCAGTCTGGGGCAGGGGAGGTAGGAATATACATGAAGCAAAATAGGCCATGAGTTGATAGTTGTTGGAGTGGGCAACAGAGACTTAAGAATTCTCTTAAGACTCTTACCTTTTAAGACTTAAGAATAATCTGTTCTCTTTTGTGTTTGAAATTTTCTATAAAACACAGTTTTTAAAGTTGCAATTATTTTTCTTTTCCTTTACTACATCATCAATGGATACTTTAACTGAAGTGCTTACATTTGATTACACAGTATTGTAAAAAGTTTTTAGAATTAGGGTACCCATAGGTAAAGAAACGTTGTCTTAAAATTTAAATTTTTTTTGTCAGTTCTATTGATTAGACTCTGTCTTTTTCAGATGCATCATCCCCTGATTTAAATTTTTTTATCTCAGTATTTCTTTTTAAAGAGACAGAATTTTGTCTTTTTAAAACAAGCTTTCACCCTGCATGGAAGGAAGATTAGCAAAACAAGTCTTGTTTTTCCTTTTAATTTTTTCTAAATTGTTTTCATTTTTTAAATCTTTGTAAGTTTTGTGTAACTTTTGCTTTGCACAGAAAGTGTATAAATAAGATTTTATATTCCAATGCTGATACCATTTCATGTATCTTATTCTTGAAGTCCTGATCTTCTGTTTTGTATAATGACTGGCTCCAAGGAGCAATTCTCATACTTTATAACATAAACTCAATTAGACTTTAAGTGGACATAATTAGTGGGCAATCTTATTTCAACAGAAGATAATTAATTGAAAAGCAGCAGTCAAAATATACTAGCGATATACAGAGGAATTATGTTTTTGTGTAAAATCTGGACTCTTAGATATCCTCTTCAGTGTCTGCTTCAGTCTGATTTATGCTTATCATCTTTTCACGTATCCAAATACATTAAAGCCTTTTGTAGTAATAACAGTGAAAATATATAACACTTTAAATTGCAAAGGGAGGAAATTAGACCTTTATGACTAGAAAATCAAATGGTCACCATACCCATCTGATCACGCTTAACGTTGCTAACAGAAGCCTGGCCTTGTGGGCCTGCTGGGGTGATGCAAGATGAAGCACACTGCTTCACCTCTGAAGTATTCTCGCTAAAAAGCACTGCCCTGATCTAATCAAGACTTCACTCAGTTTTTAGGAATTTCAGGACATAGAGGAATGAGTGAAATTAGACCAGCAGCATGTTATCAGACAGATCTAGAATGTGCAGCATTTTAAAAGACGGTGTCAGAGGGAAAAAGAGAAGGTGGGACCCGCCCACTGGTGGTTAAGTTGGCACACTCCACCTTGGCAGCCCAGGGTTCACGGGTTCCAATCCCGGGCGCAGGCCTACGCACCCCATATCAAGCCACGCTGTGGCAGGTATCCCATGCACGTATAAAGTAGAGGAAGATGGGCACAGATGTTAGCCCGAGGCCAGTCTTCCTCAGCAAAAAGAGGAGGATTGGCGACAGATGTTAGCTCAGGGCTGATCTTCCTCACCAAAAAAAAAAAAGAAGGAGACAAAGATGATGCTGCTGATGCTGTGGTGGTGTTGACGATGACACGACAACAGGAAGAGGGGACTGTTGTAAATCAAGAGATGTAAACCAAATGCATTGTGCACTTTGGTGGGATCCTGGTTCAAAATAAAATTAGCTATTGAAAAGATGTGCGGGGACACTTTGGAAAACCTCAGTATGATTGGATAGGAAATGACACAAGGAATTATTGATTTATTAGATGTGGTAATAGTATTGTGGTTATGGTAAGAGAATGTCATAATTTTAGGAGATTAAGAGTAAAGTATTGTGGTGTCTCTGACTTTCTTTCAAATGGTTCAGCACAAAACATAGTTGTAGGGTAAACCAGATATGATAAAATGTTAGCAGGGGTTGATGGTATATGAATGGTCATTGTTCTCTTTTAAAAATTTTTTTCTGTACGTTCATAATAAAAGAAGTAGGGCAGGATTTTCTATCCTACTAGGAGGAAAACAACCCTAATCCACAAGTATCTTTTGTCCAAGATAGAAAAACATGCCCATTCCTGAGAAGGGTCCACAGTAGTTGCAGTGTAAGGTGCTGTTACAGATTTGCCCTCCTGTGGTCAAAGGGAAAAGTCAGTGTAGAGTTTCTTTCATGTACTATTGCACATGCAAATTTAAATAAAAGTGATCAAGTTAACTGTAAACCTTTTACAAAAATGGAGGAAATTTGTGTTGTAAAAAAAAAAACAGGCTAAAGAAACTAGTGTGTTGGGGCCAGCCCGGTGGTGCAAGCAGTTAAGTGTGTGCACTCCACTGTGGTGGCCTGGGGTTCACAGGTTCACATCCCGGTTGCGCACTGACACACTGCTTGTCAAGCCATGCTGTGGTGGCATCCCATATAAAGTGGAGGAAGATGGGCATGGATGTTAGCTCAGGGGCAATCTTCCTCAGCAAAAAAAAAACAAAAGTGAAACTAGTGTGTTATAGTAATAATTAAACTAAAAGGATGTTAGCTCAGGGCTGATGTTCCTCACAAAAAAAAAGTGAAACTAGTGTGTTATAGTAATAATTAAACTAAAAGGCTATTGCTTTAAGGTTATGATTTTCTCATATCTGAAAGATACAGATTTGTTACAGAGACCAAAAAAAAGCTTTGTTACAAATAGGTGAATTTTAATTTGAAGCTTCAGTACACTTTTTTGTCTTTCACTGATTTTAGAGCCAGAGGACAAAACAGAGTACAGTCCTAGCCCCAGTAATCGACCTAAAGCGAGGCGGCTCTTCAGATGACCGGCAGATCGTGGACACGCCGCCACACGTAGCGGCTGGCCTGAAGGTAAGCCCCGCCTGCCCGCGACAGGCCTTCCTGCTGGCTGCCGCTATATTGTACGCGTGTGTCACTCTGAGCACACAGTGTCCTCAGTAGGCCTTTGCAGTTTAGTCAGTATCATTTTCAACTTAATTTTTACTTTCATTTTTATCAAGTTTAAAATATTTATCTGTTGAAAATAAAATAGTTCATTCTAGAAAAATCAGAAACTGGAGCTCCGCAGAGAGAAAAACAAATGACTTCAATTCTACCCTGCAGAAGTCAAAAACTTAATATTTTGGAATATCTTTCCATTCTGTGCTCCCTCCACCTTCTGTTCTCTAACTTGCTTTTCTCACTTAATATATTGCAACTGTCCGTCTGTGTCAAAAAGTATAGGACTATATGATCATTTTAATAGCTTCACTGTATTCCCTTTGAATGGGTGTACTGTAGTTTATTTAATTCACTTAATGCTGGATATATGGGTTGTTTCTTATTTTTGTAATCATAAAGAATATTAGTGCTGCTTGTTTTACTGTGGGTTAAAATAGAGAAAGGGGTTAAAAAAGTCACACAGTTCTACCACGCTAACCCAGTCATTTTACGTAAGCTTAAAGACAAAGAAACAGACATGGTCATCTCTGTAAACCGAGTGGTGAGGATGAGGAAGATCTGGAAAGGGATAACCCAAAGTCATAGTTAAAACTATACAAAATGAGGGGCCGGCCCGGTGGCGCAAGTGGTTAAGTGCGCGCACTCTGCTGCGGCGGCCCAGGATTTGCCTGTTCGGATCCCAGGCGCGCACAGACGCACCACTTTGGCAAGCCGTGCTGTGGCGGCGTCCCATATAAAGTGGAGGAAGATGGGCATGGATCTTAGCCCACGGCCAGTCCTCTTCAGCAAAAAGAGGAGGATTGGCAGATGTTAGCTCAGGGCTGATCTTCCTCACAAAAAAAAAAACTATACAAAATGAGAAACAAATGAATTTAATATCAACTATGGTTAAAACTACACCCACTCTTTAGGTATACATTTACCATTCCACAAATGGCATTCAAATAATATGACTGCTGTTGTTTAAACAGCACCACGAACACAAATTGCTTGATGAAAAGTGACCAAAAGGTTAATAATAGATAGATATGCTATTATTGCTACTGTTTATTAGCAAGGTACTCTTCCCACTCCCACACCCCCTTCAAACTATTAGAAAGGACCCAAATAGAGCTGAGACAGTCCCAGCCGCATGCCCCCTCCCTCCTTTATTTAGTTTCTCTGTCCTCACGGTGTTCTGACTGCTCTGGGTTGGGATCCGCTTGCTCCCCCACCTTGCTTTCATCTGAGGCAGGGTGCAGCTGAAGCTCTTGGGAGAATTTCTCGGCTGGAGGAACTGATGCTGCTCTTGTAGGCTAACAGTCTGTCAAGAAGGAAAGGCACCCCACGATGGAGGTGTTTGGGGGGATTCTTAGTCATTTAACATTTTTTTACCCACAAATTCCCTACCTAATTTTTTCTCGCTACATCTAATCAAAAACTAGTTCATCGGGCCGGCCCTGCGGCTTGGTGGTTAAGCGCGCGCGCTGCGATGCTGGTGGCCCGGGTTCGGATCCCAGGTGCGCATCGAGGCACCACTTCTCCGTTCATCCTGAGGCCGAGTCCCACATACAGCAACTAGAAGGATGTGCAGCTACGACACACAACTATCCACTGGGGCTTTGGGGGGAAAAATAAAATAAATAAAATCTTTAAAAAAAAAAAAAAAACTAGTTCATCATCTTCTGTTACTGTGTATTGACTGTAGCACCTATAAGATTGCCCCCCCAGTTTAATCAATAAGCATTTTCCTTCTTGTTACATAGTTTTCATAACTAATTTTTAATTGTATGGTTTTCCCATCAAGTGAATGTATTGTAATTTGCCAAGTGTTCCCTAAGGGTAGAACTATCTAGAATCTGCTTTTAGGTTGTCATTATAAATAACACTCTAATGAACATCTCTACAGAGAGCTTTCTGTGCGTTTAAAATTATTTTCTTAGGATAGATTTCCGGAGATGGCATGAAGAGATCAGTCATTTTTATGGACAATTTGTTGTAGTGCCAGCTTGTTCCCAGCAGAGCTGTCAGTACACACTGTCACCTACAATATATGAGTGTTTTGATTTTACCCGCCCTCCCCAGCATTGGGGGATTAACCTTTTAATTTTTTTAAATTGAACAAACTGCTTTACTCTTTATAGCATTTAGAGAACCATGGCTCATTGTTAAACTTATTAGCAGGGTTTATACAGTAAACATTGTTTGCTTTCAGATTTTGAAAGGATAAAGAGTTAACCTTCATACTGACAATTTGTTCTCTCAGTTAGAAACTTGGTGATAATAGTATATATATTGAGTAGCTCATTGTTAGTTTCTCTCCAGTCTTAATAATAACTGAAAGGAAATCTTGGTCATGTGCCTTTGTGTTTTTAACATGTCTTTTATATGAATATAGGTTCATAACTACCCTTTGGGAGCCCTACGTTAAATAGATTTGTATAAATTTTTCAGTGATGGGCCCTCAGAGGTGATTATAGTTGTTATTTTGATTTCTTTTATTCATCACATCATAGTGTTTCTTGATTTTTGGTTAAAAGGAAACGATGAGCTGTTTGTTTTATAATGCTGTATATCAAACTGAACAGTGTAATACAGGAGTTGTTAGATTTAGATCCATTGGTATTGAACATAAGCTCTCTTTATCATATCAGTTTTGTGTTCAGATACAAAATACATTTTACAAACAGCCATCCTGCCTTTGATAATGTTGGGCAGTGCACCTCCCAAAAGAGGCGCAGAGTGGGCCCTCGTACTAACGTGTGCTGTTCAAGGTATCTGTGGGGACCAGTTAAGGCATCTTCTTTTTACAGATGATAAGGAAGAGTTATGCTAAGAACACTAATGGAGGAATGTATGGAGGTTTAGGGAAGTTAGACCAGGCAGTAGATCAGGGCTTACCAGAACCATGTGGAGATCAAGACTGCCCAGCTAGAGGGAAGCCCCATTTCTAATCACCTGTTTTCTAATCAGCTGTGCTCTTTTTTTTTCCTTCTGATTTCTTTGTTTTGGCTACTTCTTTTCTCTCAAAGAGTAGCCCCAGTTTCTAAATGTATGGAAGAGAAATGCAAAATGTTGTCATCTGAAGCTGATCTTAGAAAAATTAATGTGACGGGAATTACATTCACCTGTGCCAGACTCAGCGCCTGGCGTGCAGCCTACCTGGGAAGGGATGTGTATTCCAGAGAATTTCAAAAAGCCCAAGAGGATGTTTTCTGCTTTTTTTAAAATTCTTAATGTATTGTGTCTCTATATAATTAGAATCTAGTTATTCTGTTAAATGACTGCAAGAATGATTGTGTTATTCACAGGTTGTTTTGTTTTTTAAGGTTTCATAGATATATAAAAACAGAAGTATTCAGTGTTTACTATAAATAGTCAAATTTATTGCTTAAAATTTTAGGTGGTGGCAGCTTGTTTAGGAATTCCAGGAAAATGCCATAGGGTGTTTATGGAATTAATACTGAACTAGAGGTGGAATTCTTTGTCCTGGTGTTGCTGCAGCCCACCTAGATGTGTGGCCGTGTCAAGGCATGAAACCTCCTTAGGCGTTTGTTCCCTCGTCTACAAAACAAAGGAGGCGGGTAGATGGTCTTCAAGGCCCCTTCTAACCCTCGTTTTCTTTGACCTTAATTGTATAAATTAAATTCTAAGACATGAAGACGTTTTGGCATTTTTACCTTCCTCAGGATCCTGTTCCCAGTGGATTTTCTGCAGGAGAAGTGCTCATTCCCTTAGCTGATGAATATGATCCTATGTTTCCTAATGATTATGAGAAAGTCGTGAAGCGCCAAAGAGAGGAACGACAGAGACAGCGGGAGCTGGAAAGACAAAAAGAAATAGAAGAGAGAGAAAAGTAAGGCTTCTTTGGATTTGGGATATTTTACGTTTGAAATATTCACTAGAATATTAATGAGTGAACTTTAGTGCTGTCTGTACGGCTGAAGTTAGTTTTCATGGTTGATCTGAGCCGTCATCAAGAGGAGTCAGATTGTTTTTAAGAATTTGTAGTTGTCACATCCCAGCATGAAAAACTCTGGAGCAAATTTCATGTATAGATGCAGAAAACTTAAAGTATACATTTTAGGTGAGTTGTTGGAAAAGTAACTTAGAAACCTGTTGTTGAATAATACTAGAATCATAACTATTTAAAATAATTAAAATGTTATTCTTAACTTTATTTTTGAGCCAGATAGAATTTTTTAAAACTTATATTCATCTTTTATTTGTGTTTTTAAAAGTATAGATAACAGGGATTTATTTGATTTTCTTCTTTTTAAAATATTCAATGTTAATTATTAAATAGTTATATAAAATATTAATATACTGTTTTTCATTATTTATTGAATCCTTTCATGAAGTGAAAGCATGTTCTGGAGAATCAAACTTATTAAACTATCACCTATGTTGATATGCTTTAAAATTGAAAGAGGTAAATATCAAGGAAACTTTTTTCTTCTTATACTCATGTACTTAGTAAATTTGTACAGTTTATCTTCTAGATTTTTCTCGCTTCTTGTACTTTTGCTACTTTAGTCTTCAGCCAGTTATTTACAGGCTCCCCCATCCCCCCCAAATTAATAGTTTAGTGTGAAAGGGAGGATTTGGATATTTTCTAGCCAAGATAAAGTCAAGGTGATGGTCCTTGGGTTCACATCTCTAAATTGGTTTGTCTGTGATAAACATTTGGTTCCTTTGTTTTCACAGGAGGCGTAAAGACAGACATGAAGCTAGTGGGTTTTCAAGGCGACCAGATCCAGATTCTGACGAAGATGAAGATTATGAACGAGAGAGGAGGAAAAGAAGTAAGGCCTTAACATAAATGTTATGTTTCAAATATGGTGTAATTCCACTATTTGCTTTTCGGATTTAATTTGATAAATAGTTCAGTTGACGTTGATTTGGGTAGTTTTCTCTCTGGGATTCCAGCAATCCACATTGGGATAGCAGTTTTAATTTACATTGTGTTTTCACGTATATTCTCCTTTGAGCTTCCCAACCACTTCTGACATTTATTTATTGGATACTTTGAGCACACCTTAAAATATGTGCACACGCTTTTCTTTACCTGCAGCACAGTCATGTTGGCTTATTCTCTGTATCCAGCTGCATTTCTGTTAAGCACTGAATGGAGAGTCAAGGCACTCGTTTCCAAAACGTTTGCCGCTAACATGCGTGAAATTGCGAAAATCACTTACCTTCCCTAGACGCTGGCTTCTTTCAGTGTCATGGAGAGCAGGAAGACGAATTCAAACGAGGTACTTTGTAAGGCCCCTTCCATCGCTACTAATTTTACAAACAGAATTGTAATTGTGTTAGAGCTAAATTCTCAGCAATCACTAGATAGTTAAGCAGTCTTTATTCTCAAGAGAATGGGAGGCTTCTTATTTTACCTGCATCGTGTTTTGATTGCTGGATTTTCTTGATTTAGTTGGTCAGTTTGGTTGACAGATTGAGATTTAAGTGAGAAATTTAAATCTTCTACTTGTCTACTAGATACCAGACACTGTTCTAAGCCCCTTCATAGATTATCTCCTTTACACCGCACAACAACTTGGAGTGGGCTCTGTGATTATCCCCGTGTTAAGGGTGGAAAGCTGAGGCACAGAGAGACTAAGTGCTTTATATAATACAGGTCCACGGTTCATCTTATCCAAGATCTTCATTTACCTGAAAACCTCATTATAACGTGGTCATCTTTAACATGAGACCTAAGAATAATGTTATCATGAAGCTGGAGTATATTTCCACATAACGTGAACTCTGTTTTATGACCAGCAGTGTGGCAGGCCTGGTCTTCCCAAGTGTACAGCCAAGGCTGTTTCAGGGTTTAATCTAAACTTTAAAATAACTGATTGAGTTGGAAAGGAGCGAGTCTGTAATAATTTGGAATTCTTAATCTTTCAGTGCAGATATGAATTAAATGTATTTATAGAGTACTTACTATGAACAACAAAAAACATAGGTACAGAGAACAGATTGGTGGTTGCCAGAGGTGGAGGGTGGGGGATGGGACCAGTGGGTGAAAGGGGTCAAAAGGTACAAACTTCCAGTTATAAAATAAATGTCAGGGGATGTAATGTACAGCATGATGACTACGGTTAATAATACTGTATTGCATATTTGAAAGTTGTTAAGAGAGTAGATCCTAAAAGTCCTCATCACAAGAAAAAAAAAATTTGTAACTATGGTGACAGGTGTTAACTAGATTTATTGTGATCATTTCGAAATGTATATAAATAGCGAATCATTATGTTGTATGCCTGAAACTAATATATGTCAGTTACACCTCAAAAAAAAAAGAATACTGAACTACATGCTGAGCGCTGTTAGGTGCTGTGGGGAGTAGAGTTAACATTTGAGTGTGCTCTGTGTTAGGCATTATATTAAACATTTCATATCCGTTATTAATCACCAAATGTTTGGTTTTTTTAACTTGTTGTAGAATGCATTATATAGGTTGAATGTTTGTTGATCTTGTTTTTCCACCTTACATATCGGCTGTCCTTTTTATAAGGAGGTGTGCCTTCTATATTAAGGACGTTTACTTTTTTCTTGAACATCAGCAGGAGCTACACAATTTAATATTAGGAAAGTAATGGCATTATATCCATTATGTGTACTGCAGTTAATAGATTGATGTTCATATTTTAACTGATGAGTAGCAAATTTCCAGTAATTGCCCTGAATTTTTTATGCTGAACTCATTAGAGCTAATCTTTTCAGAATCAATCAATAATCGCTTAGGTCTTAGTGACAAGGTTGAAAAATGATAATAGGTATTTCAAAAGAAATATAAGAAAATTTTTATTCAAGTTCATATTTCTCCTGAAGTATTTCGTGTAGTCCAGGCCTGTTAATCATGATACGTGTACACTGGCTTTAGAGGAATTTTTTTTGTGAAACATTTCATGCTGGTACAGCATGGTTTTGTAATCAGTTTTTTTTAATTTACATTTTGTTTATTGGATTATTTCATTGGTGATTAAGTTATAATACATATGTTAGGGCCTGTATGTAATGAAAAATTCCTTATATTCTCTGCTCATGTTCTCCTTCTGGTTGTCCCATAGCAGATGGAGTCTGTTTTGGTTCATTTGTGTCCGTAATTCTCTGTCCAGGAAACATGAGCTGGAATGGTGACAACACAAAACAGATTCTTTAGGAACCAGAAGTACCCACATTTCCAAATAGGTGTTTAGTTCCAGTGGTTTGCACCCTGGAAAGGCGTGTGCTGTATTGTGGGAGAAAGCTTGAGCATCACAGGGAGCTGGGTTTTATTCTGTCTCTGCCCATTAACTCTCCTCTGATCATTCTCTCATCTGAGAAATGGAAAGAGTAGTACCTCTTTCAGAGGTTTATTAAGCCTAAATGAGAGAGCATATATGAAAGTGCCTGGTGGGGAACATGCTCTCAGTAAATAGCTACGTTACTGTTTACTAAGTAACTGCTAGTTCTCTGGGTTGTGTTCTTTCACCTTAAAATTCATTTATTGACTATATTCTGGGGCTCATGATTGCCTGCTTTGAAAAAAATACTTTTGTCCATCTGGATTTTGCCAGTTTTCTGCATTTTTAATCCTAGATTCGGAAGGGATGAAGTAGCAGGTCTTTTCCTTTTTTCTTCTCTCTGTGCGGATGGGGGAGTGATAACGACATATGGCACATGTCACGGTCCTTGAGTCTGGCGTCTGAAGTGTTTTCTCTCCTTTAATCAGTGGAATTTATGTTTTGCAGGTATGGGCGGAGCTGCCATCGCACCACCCACTTCTCTTGTAGAGAAAGACAAAGAGTGTACGTATCTGTTTCTTCCCCTTGTATCTTCCTCGTGTATCTTATTCTGATACACATCTTTAGCCCAGTTGTTGGAAATTGTAGCTGGAATCAGCCAGGTTTCCTGAGTGTAAAGGGAAATGGCCCAAAACGCGTCCTCTGGCTCTAACCCTGAGGCCGACTCTGGCTCCGAGAGGCTGCTCTCGTCCACCCCTCCCACTTGAGAAGTTTTTATGCCAGCTCTGAGACTTGGATTTTATACAGTGAGATGCTTTTTTTTTTTTGTAAGTAATTTTTTTTCCCCTCCAACATTTTGTATGTGGAGTTAGGTTAAAACAAGTAGCTCAGTTTACAATTTGTGTACTCATTGGTTTAGAGGCTGTGAAATTCATGAGCTTCCACAAGGTGGCAGTGCCTTCCTTGATTAGATTCTCTGCCATCGTTTTCTATTTCAGTGCACATGTTGTGTGCATTTACCTACATTGCCAAAACATGCCCACCCACTGTTTCTTCTCCCAGTGATCTATTCTAGAACTTGTGGGCTGGAATTGGACTTGGATGTATCATCTAGATCCTTTTCCTGTCCTCTGGGTTGGACCATACCTAAACTATCCCAAGAAAATATAATCATCTCTAGTGCTTTTTTATACCTATTGTACTATTTATGTTATCTTTTTAAAGAAGACAATTCAAAAAATATTTTTAAATGCCTTTTGTGGGAAAACACCTGACAAACCATAAACCCAGTTGAAACCAGTCTCTAGGGGTGGGGCCCAAGCTTCTGGCTCTTTTTAAAGCTTCCTTGTTGATTCTGATGTGTAGCTAGGATTGGAAATCGCTGCTCTGGTTTATGGTCCCTAACCTCAAAGACCTTTATGTCTGATAGGCTAATGAGGTAGTAAATTAGAGTCTCAAGACAGGTACACAAGATGCTGTGGGAATAGAGAGAGTTCAGGCGAAGCTACCTGGAGCATACAGGAAATCTTAAAGAGTCAGACTTCAGACAACAGTTGTCATTTATAAGAGCACTGCAAAGGGTGAGTAACATTTCAGTAAGATGTGAAAAAGACATTTGAGGAGATGCGAACAGCAGGAGCAAAGCTAGCATCAGAAAAATGGTGTTCTACCTCTGTGATTTAAAAAAAACTCATGTAGAGACTGTAGTATTGGTTTGATTTTTTTTCTCATTCCTTGTGGTAAACCAAAAATCAGTTAGTTCAAGATAACTGATTTATACAAGTGCAGTTCAGACCTTTCTTGTAGTATTTTGTTAAACCTATTTTATTTTTGTGCAACAGTGCCCCGAGATTTTCCTTATGAGGAGGATTCAAGACCTCGCTCACAGTCTTCCAAAGCTGCTATCCCTCCCCCAGTGTACGAGGAACAAGACAGACCCAGATCTCCAACTGGACCTGGCAACTCCTTCCTTGCCAACATGGGGTAATGGTTCCAAGTGTGAGGAGGGCGGAACTCAGTGTGAAGTGTTGCCAGCCCTTTCAGTAGATGCAGCTTGTCTGAAAATGAGGGCCTTCTCGGGTTTATAGGGGGGCACTGGGTGTGTTCAGTGCTTGAGTGACATGGAGGGTATTCTAGCATGGCACACACAGTGAGGTTTCGTACAAAACACAAAGCCTTCTAATGTAGGTTTTGAATGATTTAGTTGCTGAACATTACATTCTCTAGGTAGGAACAGTTTCTGATAATTATTTACATTTATTTTCATAACATTTGCAAATAAAATAGCTCATGTGAATTAGAGCTGACTGACTCTAAGTCCAAAGGGTGAATGGCATCTTCTTTTTCTTGATAAAATGAGCCATTTGCTTTAAGGTCGTGGTTCTATACCTTTGGTCTAAAAACTCTTAGTCATTCTAACAATAATTAGAAATTTGTTTGCTGGCATATAAAAATCAGTTTTAAGGTTGACTTTCAGATGTGGCTTGTGGATTTTTTTTTAACGGCCACTGGATTTGGCATGCATTTCGGCTAAAGAGTTTTATATTGTTTATTCTATTCTTCTCATGCTGTGAGGGGCTGTCAGATGAAGTGACATGCACTAGGGACTCTGTTCTGTGTCCTGTGACTGCAGTAATCACCACGATCTCCCCTGGGCTGTGTGCATTTGCTTTGATTCTTAGAGCCCTCAGAGAGGTGACTAGTCAGAGTTGGACTGGGGGGCTAGGGTTTGAGTTTTGCAAGAGGGTTTTGAGTTTCTGGCCTGGGCATCCATCTCCTACACCTGTGCTGTTCTCTAGGGTAGCTACTAGCCACAGGGGACTATTAAATTAATTTAAAATGAACACAATTAAAATGAAGTTTTTCTGTCACACTAGTCTTCATCTCAAGTGCTCAAGAACCACTCAAGGCTAACAGTTGCCATATTGGGCAGTGCAAATAGAGGACATTTCCGTCACTGCAGAGAGGTTTATTGGGCTGCCTAGAATGTATGCTGGAGGATGAACAGACATGAAGCTTTTTTTTTTTCTCCCTTGCTAATGATAAAAATTGATTTTTTGCTGAATCCTCTTTTAAACAGGAACTAAATCTTTAACTTAGGCCTAAGGAAGATGCAGTATGTACAGTTCAGCAGTTCCCAATCTCTTCTTTTTAGCCCTAGTTCAAATGAAATTTGTTCAAATGAAATTTTTAAGGAAATTTCATACATGAAATAATGTAAGTGCAATTCTAGTTGAAGCAGGGTTTTGTGGTTCAAGCCCTAAGTAGCAGCAGTCGCTGGGGGCACCCTTGAGTCCTGTGAGGCACCTCAGAGTGCAGTGTGAAAGCTATCGTGGTATTAGAGAAAGAGCAGCGGGCTAAGAATCAAGAGTTGTGCGTTCCAGGGGCTGGCCCGGTGGCTTAGCGGTTAAGTGTGCGTGCTCGGCTACTGGCGGCCCGGGTTCGGATCCTAGGTGTGCACCAATGCACCGCATCTCTGGTCATGCTGAGGCGGCATCCCCCATACAGCAACTAGAAGGATGTGCAACTATGACATACAACTATCTACTGGGGCTTTGGGGAGAAAAAGGGAAAAAAAAAAAAGAGGAGGGTTGGCCATAGATGTTAGCTCAGGGCGGGTCTTCCTCACCAAAAAAAAAAAAAAAAAAAAAGAGTTCTGGGTTCCAATTTCAGTTCCACCAACACCACCTGTGGAAATAATTTCTAAATGTGTCTTGCTTTGCTTCTAGTCAACGTTAAGCTAGTCAGCTAATCTGGGCCTCAGTTTCTTTATTTTCCCATCTATTAAATAGATAACCTCTAATAGTTCTTTCATTTAAAGTCTGTCATTGGAAACTCTACTGTTTAAAAAAATGCAGTCATCTTCATTATGTGAACTTCATACTTTTTTTGTGTGTGTGTGAGGAAGATCAGCCCTGAGCTAACATCCATGCTAATCCTCCTGTTTTTTGCTGAGGAAGACCGGCCCTGAGCTAACATCTATTGCCAATCCTCCTCCTTTTTTTCCCCAAAGCCCCAGTAGATAGTTGTGTGTCATAGCTGCACATCCTTCTAGTTGCTGTATGTGGGACGTGGCCTCAGCATGGCCAGAGAATTGGGGCGTCGGTGTGCACCTGGGATCCGAACCCGGGCCGCCAGTAGCGGAGCGCAAGCACCCAACCGCTAAGCCACGGGGCCGGCCCCATTCTTATTTTTTGATGGGCATACTTTTAAATAAACTGTGGTTATAAGCTACATAACAATGCAGATACTGGAGCACACAAAAAGTCTAGTGTTTTCTAGCAGGAGTGCGGGGGTAATTTCGTTAGGGAGACTAGTGATTCTCTTACCTCAGATAATCTCAGGATGTCTAGAATTTCAGCATTAGCTTTTTACATTTCTTTCATCCCAAACATCCCCAGAACTTCCATCTAATGGTCCATTGTTAATTACATGCCACCTCATCGAGGCTTCTGTGGGATTTACACCCTCTCTTTCCAGAAGGAGATTGTTATGATATAAAGTCCAGTCTATGCTATAGCTGATGTCTTCCAGTGCTGGGATCTCTCTCTTTCTCCCCCTCCCAGGGGCACAGTCGCACATAAAATCATGCAGAAGTATGGCTTCCGGGAAGGCCAGGGTCTTGGGAAGCACGAGCAGGGGCTGAGCACGGCGTTGTCGGTGGAGAAGACGAGCAAGCGAGGCGGCAAGATCATCGTGGGCGACGCCACAGAGAAAGGTGGGCCCCCAGCAGGCTCGTGTGCGGGGGGAGGGGCAAGTGCAGTCCAGAGAGAAGTGGCTGGCCTCTCCTGAGTAGACTGAGGGTTCCAGGTATGAGGCATGCCAGTTCTGTGTCATGGAAACCGAGAATCCGGGGGCTCATCTTCACGTGTTCAGAGCAGAGGCAGGAAGGCCACGGGAGAAAAAGACGATGAGAGATTTTGGCAAAAGATGGACAGTACTCGAGAAAAGAGTTTCATCCCTGCTTCTGTTAGGCAGAGAACCCTGTTAAATTGATAAAATCAGTTACGTTTTAATAGCATGAAAGACAGAGCCGTTTACCACAGTATGGCAGGGATTATATCTGCTGTTCCTCCATCCTGAAGCGTTCTCTACTTTTGTCTTTTTTCTGCCCTTTCATTATAAGTGTGATTTCTAATTTTCTTACAGATTGATTCCTCTGTGAGATCTAATGTTATTTTGCAGTCTGTTGATAGATGATGCCTTCTTGGTGTTTTATTTTCAGTGACAATCTGTTCTGTACTGAGGGCATATAGGAATGAGTCAAACATAGCTTAGCATTTTAAGCAGGAGATTTGAGTTCATTTTGAGTCAGCTTAGCTGAACTCCCTTTCCCAAAGAAAGAAGAAAAGTTTTCTGGCAGCCCTGTCAACGTACAGCTTCAGGAAGCAACCAGTCAGCCTGACTGGCTAGTACCAAAAACCAACAGTTGCCCCGATTTGTGGGAGTATCTGAAATTAGTCAGCCAGTGGCTGGCTAATTAACTGCCTGTTACTCTGGCCTAGTGACCTTCGGCCACTGCCAACCCAATACTCTCATCTGTAAGGGTTTTGATTGTTGTGCTCTGTCCATCTTGTAGGAAGTGAACTAAGCAAAAATTACAGGTAATTGGGGAAACCAAAAACTTCCAGAGATTGTGGTAAAACCCTATACCAAAGCAAAGTGGAAGCTTTCATCACAGATAAGACTACATTTTTGCTCAGAGACTGCGTAGATGCTTTAGATGACTCTAGGACATAAATAGTGGGGATTGCTGTTGAAATTAAATTATTCATTGTAACTGGGACTCAGTGCTCTAACACGTCTATGTCTGGTGATGTGTTTTCCTACAGATGCATCCAAGAAGTCAGATTCAAATCCATTAACTGAGATACTTAAGTGTCCTACTAAAGTGGTCCTACTAAGGGTAAGAAGCAGGAGGAAGAAACCTGTTTGCCTACCTTGGTTTCTGTGTGTCGCTGCATCCTGACCTATCCCTGCGTGCTTCCAACCCCGCTGATAGCATTACAGTGGAAGAGAACTGAAAATAATGCTTTTGTACATGATACTTTTGGATGGACTTCATATGACTGATTTTAGATTCCTTTTTCACTAATGTTTCTGTGCTAAGTACAGTATTTGACTACAGTGAATAATTACTTTAAAATATTAGAAATTGTTGAAAGTTCAGCTTAGTTTACATCTATGCTTGCATAGATGATCTTGTAACTCTTTACAAAGCTTAATATGTATTTTTATTTGTTTGTTTTTAAGAAATACTAACTTTTGGGTACTACAGGGATGAAAATTTTCATTGTGTCATTTGGGATTGAGAACATTGCCATCATGAAAGTTATTTATGCATCTCATTTATATATTTGTGAATTATGCTTGGTACTTGAATTTATTTATTGGTTTTTGTTTATAGAACATGGTTGGTGCAGGAGAGGTAGATGAAGACTTGGAAGTTGAAACCAAGGAAGAATGTGAAAAATATGGCAAAGTTGGAAAATGTGTGATATTTGAAGTAAGAGGGCTTTCTTTTGATGTTTATACCCCAAGTTGTAATTGACTGATTACAAAACATTTTCTACAAATAGAGACCCGGTCTGCTGTTAGTAGCATAGTGTCTTACTACAGAAGGTGACAGATGTTAGTTAGTCATACTTCTCTTACTCAGTTATAACAACTTTGAACATAAAGACAAGAAGGACTTCAAATTTTATTAGATGAAGAATGAAAATTTCTCATTTTATGATTGAGGTCTAGTTTGGTGATCAGAGACTTTGCTTGTAGTTTGCTTAGTAGTTTAGTTACTGGACATGCCTTTCGTTTCACTCATTTGGCAAGTGTGTAGTGAGTGCCTCTCACATACCCAGGACTGTGTTGAGGGCATTTGGGATCCAGGAAGCATGTTCTGTCCTCTCAGTGATATGTTCAAACACTGGTAAAAATAGAGACTATTCAGTTACTGGATATCACTAGTTTTGACTGTAAGTACAGGAGCTGAGGAAAGGATTAAATCAACAAAAAATAGTTGGAGAAGGCTTTGTGAACGATATCTGAGGTGAGCTGAGCTTTGAAATGAATGGGTAGGATTTAGATAGAAGGAAAGGGGTATTCAGATTAGGGTCACAGCTTCCAGGAGACCGAGGAGGGCTGCGAAATGAAGTGTTTGGGTGTGTGGGGGATTAGTGGGGGACGTGCTTACGTAGATGGAATGGGGCTACGTTATGCAGGGCTTAGAAAGCGCGACAAAGGAATTTAACCTAATATGAGAGGCAGTCAGAGTATGAATCTTTTTATCTTAAATTTCTGCTCTCACTTGTGCTTCTCATGTTGCTGTTTGTTGACCACATAATTACTTGTTTACGTGGCAGCTGGCATGGGCCCTAGACCAGGTCAGAGACTGCCCTGCTTAGCTGTGTTCCCGGCACCTGAAACAGTGCCTGTCGTAAACAGACGGTCAGCAGATTTTGATGACTAACAAATTATGCTTATTTCCTTGGTATTTGACTACTACTTGTCTGTATATGGTGGTAATTAGGATACTTTCTCTGATAAAAATCATTTAAGGAAAAAAACTCACTTTCAGTGATATCT
This sequence comes from Ceratotherium simum simum, assembly GCF_057802395.1. NCBI lineage: Eukaryota > Metazoa > Chordata > Mammalia > Perissodactyla > Rhinocerotidae > Ceratotherium > Ceratotherium simum. The sequence continues at coordinate 27,320,587 of NC_141931.1, read as the reverse complement.
CAGATGATAACTTCACCTATTACACTTGCATTTCTTTTCCAGATTCCTGGGGCCCCTGATGATGAAGCAGTGCGAATATTTTTAGAATTTGAGAGGGTTGAATCAGCAATTAAAGGTAAGTTGTACAGCTGAATATAAAGAATAAAAAAGTTGAATTGTTCTTATTAAGTAATTAAAACATGTTCTTGTAATGTCTTATAAGAAACCTGTATTAACTGACTGTCTTTTTGTTTGCCTTTTAGCTGTTGTTGATCTGAATGGGAGGTATTTTGGTGGACGGGTGGTAAAAGCATGTTTCTACAATTTGGATAAATTCAGGGTCTTGGATTTGGCGGAGCAAGTTTGATTTTAAGAACTAGAGCGCAAGTCATCTCCAGTGATCCCTAAATGAGCTGCAAGGCGAGCAGAGGAGAAAAAGGCGGCAGCCACCTGCATGGCTGTTGGATACAGAGACTCTTGAAAGAACTTCTAAGATATATGTTGACTGATCCCTTTTTTATTTTGTGGTTTTTTTAATATAGTATAAAAATTCTTTAAAAAAAAAAACAATCTGTGTGCCTCTCTGGTTGTTTCTCTTTTTTATTACCACTTCTGAGGTGATTACATTTTTTGTTAGGATTTCATGATAATTCTCAAGTGCTTCAGTGACACAGCATTTCTTGCACTAAAAAATCTAGAAAGTTTTGAGATATGGGGTTGTATTAAGTTATCCTTTGCTTTTCTTTCTTTCATTCATTTTAATAAAACCTGCAAGTTACTAAACTGTAGCTCCATAAATTCTATAATAAAGTATCATCTTGGCAGTATGCCCAAGGTGAAAATGTGTGCTTTCTCTAACAGAGAAATTCTTCTTATTGACTCCAGTCATAGAAAAAGCTCTTTACAACCTGAACTAAGGTTGAAGAACTGTGAACCTTCCATGACCTGTTCGGATGAGTCATTTTCGGTTAAGCTAAGTCCGACTATATGGTTTGTGATGGATTTAGGGGTATATGGGTATAGAAATCATGAATCTAGCATTTTTTTCAGAGATTCAAGCATAGTCTTTAGCGTAGATCAGAAATGACAAGTTAATTCAAAACCTCGCAGGTACATTGTAAATGTGTATCTGGTTATGTTTTGGAAATGGTGGTTCCTTGGGGTCACGTTTCTACTGACAAAATTTGCAGTAGTGTTAGTTCTCACGTGTAATTTTTAAACATAAAATTTGGCCACATCAGCTACTTGAACTGTACTACCAATTAATTCTGGAATTTTGAAAAATTGTACCATTGAAGTGCAGTAGTATGTGTGGCTTAAAATTTTAGCAGGACCACAAAAAAGAAAACATAAAGATATTCAGTACTGGGGTTTGTTGCCAGAGCAGGAAGTGTTTCCAGAATATCCTTGTGCCTGTGTTCTGTTCCTCGCTTGCCCAAATATTGCATGTGACTTTCCTGAAGTGGCAGCTGAAGGACGTGCACCTGTGTTGTCTCTTTAGGTTATTATGACATGAAAGTGTGTTGTGAGCCTTCGGAGGAAGAAGCACTCACCATTTCTTTGCATTCATGGACTTGGTTTGGAGACATAAGGAATATTCTGTCCCTTTTTAAAAAAGGATTTTCTCATGTTTTTATTTAACATAAATAAAAGAATAACATTTTCTCTTTTGTGGTATTATTTTACTGAGTAAAATTGAATTAAGAGTTGGTTTTGTGATAAAAGTACACATATTCTATAAAATAAGTTTGAGTTAAAGAATATAAGGTAAAAGATTTACATAATTGAACATTTTGCAGTATATAGGAGTCAATAGGTTGAAACGTGAACAGGTCTACCTGTGGACTTAGCTACTGAATACTAATGTGGGTACCACGTTTGGGTTTACAAGTACCTAAATGTGCTTATGCTGAGTATTTATTAAGATGGCTTAGTTTAATTTGTATAAACGCTAATGTTCTGAAAATGTACGTTCCAAACCGCCTTTAATGCCTGTATTGTTATTGTTATGCTTTATAATAACATTGTTTATTTGCATTTAGGAGGCTTTTCTCAACACTCTCATGATCAACAACCAGAGAAATGCAAATGACTTCCCACTACTTTGATTTTTATTAGCATGAGTACAATTTAGTGAATGTCTTCCTCCCTAATCCCTCTAATCATTAATTTTTAAACCATCCATAACTGCGTTAATCATTTAGTGCATTATTTGCAATGAATTTCTGATATTGGAATAATTTCTAAATCTCCTGCAAGATAGTGCTTGAGCAATTTGAAATTAATTTTCTATATTAACTAAAATTCAAATTAACTTCAATGTAAAAATTTTCATATAAATTAAAAGTCAGTGAAGCTACACTATAACTAGAGAAGTTCAGTGTAACAGACATCTGTCATTCTCGGCCCACCTCTGATCTTCTGAAAGCCCTTCCTTCCTGTGTTTGGGGGGTTTCCCGCATTCACCCCCGTCCCTGAGGTAGTGACTAAAAACTTCCTTTCCCAGACTGTCTTGCAGCTAAGGCAGGGGCCGGGCCCTGGGCTCTTCACATCAGCTGTGCCACCCCTAGAGTTCGGCTTGGAGGAGAGCTTGTAGAGCAGCTGTCCTCACTGTTGAGGGTAGGGACAGTGTTGTCCAGGCTTTGGGTCAGTGGCGGCAGAGACCTTGTCATCCCATAGTGCCCTGTGTTGTGGTGGGGCCCCTCGTGTGGCAGGGCAGTCTATGGGGTGGTTTCTAGGTGTGATTTGGGAGTTTTCTTGCTTTATATAAAACCTCCAAACATAACGGGCCTGTTGGAGATTCCATTTGCCATCTAGTTTTTGTGGGGTTTTTTGTAAATTTCCTTTTCTGCTTAAACAATCCAGAGTGAGTTCTCTCTTTTGCAACTAAGAGCAACTGACTGATAAAAAAGGTGATAGCTGGAATTGCAAATGACAAACCCTAAAAGATGTAGGAGGTAGGACAGGATTAGGGAGGACCCACTATCCTAGGGTAGTTGATGAAAAATTGGTGAGCCTAGTTATTTGGTGACAAAACATTTTGCCAAACTGACTGTACTTTAGGTTAGAGACCAGACGTGTTAAGGGAAATGAGAGGGAACTGCAGAGCGTTGGCATGTGCTAGGCACTTCCGAGGCAGCTGTGGTATTGGTGCCAGACTGCGTGGGTTCAAACCCTATTTCCGCTTACTTATTTCCGTGTGACCAAGTGCCTCAGCTGAAAATGGAAATGATAATCATACCTACTTCTTAGGATTGTTAGGAGGATTAAATAAATCATACGTGGAAAGCAGTATTACAGAAGTGTTGAATAAATGCAGGCTGCGAAGTCCTGCAAAAGCAATCAAGTCGGGCTAAAGGAAGCTGGGTGGAAACGTGGAGAAGAAAATACAGCCTCGCTAAGAGAAGCTTTCTCTGCTTGCAACCTGCAGTCTGAGTTGCTGGAGAGATCCAAGAGTTAGGAGTCCTGCCGGTTTGGGAAAACCTACCGTAATTGAAACTCCACCAAGTGGCCTGCAGCAGCCCTAGCAGGAGTTTAGATTGAAGACTGGCCTTGCAAAAATGGAATTAAAGATGTTGCTTTCCCACTTCAAGTGATGGTTTTGAACTGCCCCAGGGCAATAGCCATTAAGGTGAGGGAGAAGGGACAGGACAGAGCCCCGGAGACCAAGTGCTCAGTTGGAAGACCATCTAGGTAAGATCTCTGTTTACTAGAGCCTGGGATCACAGAGAATCCTGATCCTTCCCTGCCTTTGTAGGTTAGGTCCTGTGCTCAGGGCAGATAACCTGGCTTTCTAGCTGTAGGTGTGCCCCAGGTAGGGCCGCATTTAGCCCTGATGGAGAAAACTGCATTTCACCCTGAGATTTCAGACTGGAGTCACTAACTGGAAGAGACTTGGAGTGGTCCTCCTTAGGTGGGGGTGAGTGCTTTTAAAGTGTATGTATGGAAAAGACTGTATATTTGGGGGGAAGCCAAAGGTCGACTGTGGCAGGTGCTGCATATCCCAATACCTACTCCCAAACTCCTTCCTATCTTAAGCCTCTGTTTTAAAGGCTGGAAAAGTCAAATTCTACCTGGAGCTAGGGGCGGCCATGTGATATTTCTGGCCAGAGAGCTGTAAGTGGCAATGTAGCTTACATTTAGGTAGTCTTAGAAATGCTTTTTACCTTCCCAAGTAAGCCACGGCAGCCATGTAGTGAACTCCAGGTGATCAGCCAACATGCCAAGGATGGCGGGAGGAAAGGCCGGGTCCCGGCAGTGGGGTGCTGCAGCAGCCCTGGGCGCAGCTCTTCCCAGTGGAAAAACAGCGTGAGCTGCTGTTCAGTGGTTTCCCTTTTGCTTGAAGGCGCATTCCTGTCTTGCTGATAGAGTCTGTCTGCTTCCCAAAATGTGTGTAATGTATTCAAAAGCTGGGAGGAAGTTTTTGTGCCGATAACTAAAAATCACCTACTAGTGTAAAACTTGCAGACTGTATTTTCTCATAATTTCCTTTTCCTATAAGTAGTCCCTACCTAAACTTAAAGAGAATTCAGCTCTTCTTTTGTCTCAACAAGCATTTTTTTTGTCAATTGCTATGAATAGGTATTTTTTTTTAGCACTGGGAATGAAAAAATGAGTAAGGTAGTAATCCTTGCTTCCAAAGAGTTCATAGTTTATTTCAGAGACAGAGAGATAAAAGCAAAAGCAGTGCAAAGTGCTGAAATAAGATGTCACTTGACTGAGTTCTTTGGGGTTAATGACGTTTTTTATGTGTAGTCCCAGCATCTGGCACGTATCTGGTACACAATAAATGGGCAGCCAGTTTGCTGACTGTGCATCAAGCACCGAGAGATCATAGACGACTGAGCAGATCTGTTAGGAGTGGTGAAGTCAGAGGGCAATAAAGAAGAGGTGATCCGCGCTGGGTCCTGAAGGGAGAGTAAGCGTTGCCAGCTGAAAAGGCAAGAGGAGGGCTTTCCGGAGGGAACTGCGGGGGAAGGACAAGGAGTGCCGGCAGCACCCGGGCTGTCTCTCTTGCTGCCTTGCAGCCCTCTGACCTTGGGCTAGTTCTGATTTGATCCCAGCTCTATTAGTTCTTCCTCTCCCAGATTTTTTTAAATCAACTTTTTATTTTAGAGGTACAGAATTATTGTGACAATAGTACAGCGTTCCCTTATACACTCCAGTTTCCTCTGTTACTAATATCTTACGTTAGTACGGTACACTCGTCACGGTTAATGAACCGATATTGGCACGTTATACTTTATAGAACATATATGAATATTCATGTACTTTATTCAGATTTCTTTCTTTTTTTGCCTAAAGTCCTTTTTTTGTTTTAGACTCCCATTCAAGATACTGCATTACAGTTAGTCTTGTCTTCTGAGACTCCTCTTGGTCGTGACAGTTTCTCAGACTTTCCCTGTTTTTTTCTTTTTTTAAAGATTTTATTTTATTTATTTTTTCCTCCCAAAGCCCCAGTAGATACTTGTATGTCATAGCTGCACATCCTTCTAGTTGCTGCATGTGGGACGTGGCCTCAGCATGGCCGGAGAAGCGGTGTGTCGGTGCGCGCCCAGGATCTGAACCCAGGCCACCAGCAGCAGAGCACCCGGACTTAACCGCTAAGCCACAGGCTGGCCCTAGACTCCCTGTTTTTGATGACCTTGGCAGTTTTGAGTATTGGTCAAGTGTTTTGTAAAATGTCCCTCAATTGGGATTTGTCTGATGTTTTTCTCATGGTTAGACTGGGGTAATTTGTGGGGGATTGGAAGACCACAGAGGTGAAGTACCATTCTCATCACATCACATCAAGGGTACATGCCTTCAACATGACTTATCACTTCTGATGTTGACCTTGATCACCTGACTGAGGTAATGTCTGTCAGGTTTCTCCACGGTGAAGTCAAGTATTTTTTTCTCCCTTTCCATACTCTACTGTTCTCAAGAAAGTCACTGTGCACAGCCCACACTTAAGGAATGGGAGGTAAGTTCCACTGCCTTAGGGTGGAGTGGGTACATAAATTATGTGGAGTTTGGCATGGAAGATTTGTCTATTCTTCCCCCATTTATTTATTTATTCCACCTTCTATATCAGTATGAACTTATGGATATTTACCTTACACTTTGGGTTATAATCCAATATTACTTTATTTTGTTGCTGTCATTAATTGTCCAATTCCAGGATATATAGATAGCACTTTCAGAATTGTTAATCCATACCTTTGTGGGAAACGACTTTTTCACCTAAAGCACAGTGCTTATGTACAGTTTATCAAGCCTGTAGTCTTACAGACTTCACTCATTTCCAAAGTCACTTAGCTCAACACTTGATTCCCTCACCCAACCTTCAGTAAGGTTGTTTCGTACGTTTGGAATGCTTTTAGATTTGTCACATTTTGCATAGAATTTCTATACGTTAAGGTTTATGTTTTGGGCTGTGAAGTTCTATGGGTTTTGACAATGTTTTTTGTCTTGTATTCGCCATTAGAGCATGGTACAGAAGGGTTTCACTGCCCTGAAAAACATACCCTGTGCTGCACCTCTTCAAATCACCCCCTCCCTCATGCCTGGCAACTACTGCTCTGTTTACTATCTCCATGATTTTGCCTTTTCCAGAATGTCATATAATTGGAATCATTCGGTATGCTGCCTTTTCAGACTGGCTTCCTTCACTTAGCACTGTGCGTTTTAGATCCATCCATATCTTTTTGTGGCTTGATAGCTCGTTTTTTTATCAGACTAATATTCCGTTATCTGGGTGTACCACAGTTTGTTTATCCATCCTCTACTGAAGGACATCTTGGTCACTTCTGGTTTTTGGCAATTATGAATAAAACTGCCATGAACATTCGTGTACGGGTTTTTTGTGGACATAAATTTGTACATTAGTTGGGTAAATATCGACGCGTGTGATTGCTGGATTGTATGGTAAGACTGTTTTGCCTCTCCCATAATTTCAAACTCTCCCTGTACTGCCTACTTTTCTGAAGCATATAAAAATTCTCAAATCTCTCCCTTTAGGGGAAAAAGTCAAACCCTTGAATTTTTAGCGCACTCTCCTCCTCCCCAGTGCTCCTTCTATTCTTTTCACAGCGGCTTCTCTAAGAATCCCCTACACTCTCCCACCACCGTCTTACCTTTGACCGCGCCTTCAATTCAACCCACACTTAAGGGATGGGCATTGTAATTGATTACAAGTGAGACCTCTGCTTCTACCACGCTTCCTGGAATGCTCTGTTAAAGATCACTGTGACCCACATCTGATGGGATCTCTTGAGTTCTCTTTCCTGGCCTTTTATGGCATTTGACACTGTTAACCCCTCCCTTCTTGAGGCCTGTGACCACTCTTCCTGTTAGTGTTTCCTTTTATGCTCACCCTTCAGCCTCTTTCTGGTGGTTGTGTCTGCTCTCCTGGCCTTCAGTTTCTGCCATGACTAACACGTCTTTCTGTGTCTCAGCCAGTCTTCGTTACAAGACTTCAGATCTGTGTCCAACTGCCTACTAGACGTCCCCTTCCCGCCTCAAACACACATCCCAAACTTCACTCACTCTTCCCCTTTCAAACCTCCTGCTAAACTCTCTAATTTGGGAAAATCATCTCCTAGGTCAGAAACCTAGGAGTCATCCCAGATTCATTCCTCCCTCTCCCTTATATCCCAACCCAGTCTGTCATTGAGACCTGTTGATTCTGTTTCTTTTCCGTCTTTCACAGTAACCCAGAGGAGTTCCTTCATTTCAGACCCTCATCATCTCTTGCCTAGAACAGACCGTGGTCTCCAACTCATCTCCCTGCTCTGATCTTGCACTCCTAATCTGCCCGAGTAATGCCTCAGCTATTCAAGTTATATAGAAGTTAAACAGAATCTCCCTAGCCAAGTCTAGACTCCGTGAGCGAGTAAGCTGGGGAGTTCTCCCCACCCTTGTGCTTGTTCTTATCCCACCACACCTTCACCTTATGTTCCAGCAGGTAGAAACTTGGCAGGTTTTCTTGCTCACGTTCTTTCCTCTGCCTAGAGAATTGGCCTTTTCTCCCTACTCTTCCAACATTTCTCTTGCACCTAGTGAACTGCTATTCGTGCAAGGTTTATTCACAGCACAAGCCTTATAATGGGAAACAACAGTCCTCTGCCCTGTATGTGCCCAGTGGTAACTACTTTTAACTGTTTTAGCTGGGTTGCCTCTGGTCTCTGCCTCCACATTTCTATATACAGCCTCATAAGGCTACTTTCCCCCTCCCTCCCCTGCTCCCATTCTTCATCCTTCTCTTCCTAAGCAGGTGTCTAAGAAGAATAGTCTGAACTCAGTCTCCACCTCCTTAATTTCCATTCACACCTCAACCCACTACAACTCGAGGAGTAAATCCAGAAAAAGATGACATTGACTCAGGGAAATAGGGGACCCAACACAGGAAAGAGGGAAAAGAAATTCCCAAGATGATGGTGAAAGGAAGTCTTGGTCCAGTAGCTGTGCAGAAGGCCTAGAACACTCAGGCTGTATGGGAGCAGGAAGATGAGGGCTCTCAGAAGGAGGTCTCCAAGGGGGAGAATGGAATCAATTTATTACATACTCTGACTCAATTCTAGGAAAAACTTGACTCAATTAATTCCCAGAAACATTGTATAATATGAAAATTAATCATGGTATACAACCAGCTCAGCTGAGAATAATACACAAAATCTTGTAATAATATAAATACTGATTACTGATTTGTTTTTTAATGTTGCTTTATCACTAATTTGAAAGTATGAATAGAGAGGGGTAGCAAGGGGTGTTCAAATGCTAAACTCTTCCATTTTTTAGGAAGTCAGGGGATTATTAAAATTCTCTTTGTCTCTCCCAGGTTGGATCCTCTGTGCTGGATCCTACGTCTTTGTTTTCTTGATTTCCTCTCTCTTTTTGGTGGACCTTATCCCCTAGTAGTTTCTTGAGAAAAAGAGACATGGGACATACATTTTTTGGCTTTGCATCTGAAAATTATCTTAAGTCTGTCGTCGTACTTAATTGATAATTTGACTAAATATGGAGTTCTTGGTTAAAATCCATTTCCCCTCAGAATTTTGAAGGCATTGCTACACTGTCTTCTTCCCATATTGCTGTTGAGAAAGTCAATATAATCCTTTATGATCTGTTTTTCTTCTCTCTGGAAGGTTTTGGAGCCACTGTTCTCAACTGTCATGATTATGTGCCTTGGTGTGCATCTCTTCATTCATAATGCTGGGCATTTGGAATGGATCCTTTCACTCTGGAAATTCACGTCCTTTGAATTATTATCTTGGAAATTTTTAGTGTAATATTTCTTTCATAATTTTCTCCCCTTCCTTCATTTTATCTCTTTCTGGCGCTTTTATTAGTCAGTCTGTGTCTGGATTGGTCTTTCTATCTTTTCTCTCTTAATGGCTGACCTCTGATCTGAGGCAATCAGATATACAAGTGGTTGTCGTGGATCAGAGCCTTAAGAGTCTAGATGAATCTAAATTATGGAGTTGCCTGTGTTGCTTTATTTTTTTAAAGTGAGATATTCTAAATATTTTCTGATCTTTTGAAGAACAATGAATTTAATAATGACATTTTATATAAATGCACATATATTGACAGTATGGGAACATTAGCAATTTCCTTCCAGTGGTACATTCCTCTTACTCAGTACTCAGTTATTAAGATACAGATATTATTTGCTAAATGAAGAGCAACACACAGACCCTATCTATGAAATGCTGTTTAGTAAGTTTCCTTTATGTTGGTTATCAGCTAGACATTCACAAAATGGACTTAATTTTTTAAGAGTAACCTAAAACTTTTTTTTTAAGTGTGAAAAAGTGAAGGATTAGGGAAATATTTTACATGTAGAATGCCTTGGGTTCATACAGCTATGATAACAGAGAAGGACAGTGTTGTTACATTACTGTCCCTTTAAAAGTTATGTGGTCCGCAGATATTTTTAAATACGTTTCAGGATTACCAGTGACTTCCAGGTTTGGTAACAGCTGGGTCTTTTTCTTTAGCAACCACCTTTGTCCCCTCCTTGGCACTGTCACACGGTATTAAAAATAGCTTTTATTACATCTCTTCTATTATCCTCTTCCAGTTGTGCTTTTCTCCCACAGCTGAAGTGTCCTGTCCAAGCAGTGAATGTATGAAGTTTTCGAAGTTTCTGATAAGCTAAGGCACTGTGCCCGTGGATGGGTTTGTAACAGAGCCTGTGGGGTGGGGCTGTGGCTTGCTGAAACCAGAGCTTCCAAGAGGGGAGGAAATGGGTCTACAGAATGGAGTTGCTAAGGAATTATATTACTGAGTTATCTTGGAAAAACAGAAAGAACAAATGCAATCAAAGTCTGATCATTGGCAAAAAATCTTAAACTAGCAAAGACACATTTTGCAGTTACCTGCAATACTGTTCTTAGGGTCAAAATCTAGAGCTAAGAAACAAAATCATGCTGATGCTGCATCACTTCGGAAGTAAATTGATGGCAAGTCAACAAACCATCCTAGATGAGTGTGGATATGGTATTTTATGAGGGGCCAGCTGTATTGAGTCATTCTGAACTGAATTTTCCATAGTTATCACCAAAATTTGGGTTGGAAAGTAAGTTCAGGGCTATTATTCCTATTTTCAGTTTTTAATTTTAATTTTTGTCAAAATAGTATATGCATGGAATTATAAAATCAAATGCTCAAGGCTCGTAGCAAACTAGAACAGCCCTCTGCCCCACCAGTCCTGTTCCCCAAAGGAAGACACATTCAACTCTTGTAACTGTCTGTTTATGGCATTTATTTCCCTATTTCTAACTCATTTGCTTATAATGCTATTTCTTGATTTATTATTTTTAGACATTTTTCTAATTATTTTCTGTTAGAAAGAGGAGGATTTAGGTCTCTTAACGCAGCTCTCATGTCTCATTTCTCCTCCCCAGTTCTTCTAATATGTTTATATCAAAATTTTGTGTTAAAGCAAGAGTCACTACTCACTTACTAGTACATGAATATGATTCATTTATGATCCAGGTAGTATATTATGATTATTTTCTTATATAACTTTTGGGTTTTCCTAAAGTTAATAATTGTTTAGTGTAAGTACTTATTTTAAGTTTTTTCCTACTTCTTCCATTGGTTTTTATCTGCCATTCAATATTTTTCCCCAGGTCAGCTGTATCGATTAACATCAGTTTTGTATTTTTCCTGGAGAACTCTCCCCCCATGTCCTCTGGCCTTCTGCCCCACTCTGGACTGGTTACTTCTAGGTCTGCTGCACATTGCCATCTTGAGACTTCCCTTGGCTGTGTTTTGGTGTTGAGTCCCTTATATTTAGAGATTCCTATCTTCTACATTCTTGCTTTAACAGAATACATCCCCCCAGGAACTTCATGAGAGTTTTGTCACCTTTTGTGTGTCTGAAAATGTCTTTATTCTACCCCCACCTTCGATTTTTATGCTTATATATGTGGCTGGTTTTAAACTGTATTCCCTCAGACTTGCAAGATATTACTCCATTTTATTTTAGTTCCTATGGTTGATGTTGAGAAGTCTAGTGCTATTCTGATTTTTCTTTAAATGTGACATGTCTTTTTCTCTCTGGAAACTTTTAGGATCCTTTCTTTATTCCCAATGTTCAGAAACATCATGATGTGGTTGGCCCTTTCAATCTAGACTTGTGTCTTTAAGGTCTGGGAAATTAATCTTGTGTTATGTATTCTTACATATTCTTATTGCAACATCATTTAGTTTTCTGTTCTCTTTTTCTGAAACTCCAAATAATCAAATATTGGAACTTAAACTCCTGTTGAAATGTGATTTTGATATATTCTTCCTTCCTTTCTTCCTTTCTCCCTTTCTCTCTCTCTCTCTCTCTTTAACATAGCATCTTGGTCTTTCCTTTTTTTCCTATACTTTCTTTATCTCTGTGAGGGTATCAATGAGTTTTTTTGTTTCATTATTTCAACAAATATGTATTGAGCAGCCTCTATGTACAGACAGTTGTCTAAGCACTTGAAATATACATGTGGACAAGATAAACAGCAACAAAATAATGAGACAAGCCACCCTAACTGTGGAAGATTGCTGGTTGCCTACCCTAATATCCACTCACACTCCTTTTCCTTAGAAAGAGACTTCCAAGTCTCAGCTGGACACAAGCTGTCCAAAAAAAGGCTACATTCCCCAGCTAGTGTTCTGGGAGGAGGTAACCCCTATTTAATTCAGAAAACTTGTTTTTTTTTCACTCTCTGATTTCAGCCTGAGGCCCAGACCTGACCCCTAGTCGAGTCGGTGTCCTCAAGCCCAGAGCCGACCTGATTTTCCTTCATATGCCCCACAAAGCCCCTGATCTCATGCCTGTGTATTCGCCATCCTCCCCTCCCACCATCCACCCCCCATATACCTGCTCTGTGGTGGCCACACTGAACTCTAGGTGTGAACTCCACTCCCATTACACCCTCTGTCAAACCTCTATCATAGCACTTGTCACGCTGTGGAGTAGTGTGGCTGCAAGTCTGTACCCCCCCAGACCGTGAAAGGCACAAGTGCAGGGGCCGACCGGTGGCCTAGTGGCTAAGTTCTTGTGCTCTGCTTTGGCGGCCCGGGGTTCTCAGGTTCAAATCCTGGGTGTGGACCGGTGCACCGCTCATCAAGCCATGCTGTCGAGGCGTCCCATATGCAAAAATAGAGGAAGATTGGCACAGATGTTAGCTCAGGGCCAGTCTTCCTCACCAAAAAAAAAAAAAAAAAAAACTCACAAGTGCAGAAAGTGTCCACACTGCCAGTATGCCCAGGATTAGCTGACACATAATAGGCTCTCTAATATCTGTTTAATGAATGAATGACAACTTCTTTGAGCTCTGAACACTTTTTGTGTGATTTTTGGACAAATAATCATCCACTCTTTTTTTATCAGCAAGTTAAAGTTTTGTGATGTTTTAAGGGAATTAATTATACGTATTAATGAATTCAAAGGAATCGTTTGATTTTTTTTTTTTTTTAATGTTTGCAGTCTCTCTTCTAACTTCTGCCATCAGTAAAAATGGGTTTCTATACCTAGGGGGACCCTTGAAGTGTGGCAGTGATTCACCTGAGGCATTAATGTAGTTGAAAATTGAGAGACGAGTGGAGTCGTACAGTGTCGGAGGAGAAACTTGACGTGCATGTTCTCATCGGTTCATTGTTGCTGCAACCGGGAGGTGCTGATGGACTAGCCTGTCAGCAAAGGCTGTGTTTGCTTTTCAGGTTGTCACTTGGCCTTTACATCATGAGAAGAAGCAAAGGGCAATGATCTTGCTGGTTGCATTGAAAGCACCTCTTACCTAGTTAACTTGACGTGGCAATTATCCAACTAAAACCCTGGCTGTCGTTGTTTTCTTTTTGAGTTAATACAGTTCTATATCTTAAATTTGGGAGTGGAGAAGGCCAGTTACTATAGCTGCTTTAGGTGGATCTAAAATAGACTGGCCACTTAGCACTCTGGGATGGCCCAAAGGTTCCTTGCCCAGATTGGATGGGTCAGGAGGTAGAGAGAGGAGAAGCGTGAAGATGTAACAAGAATGAAAGAGAACCTGTGTAATAGAAAGGAAGCTCTGAGTAATCTTATTAATTAGTCCATTTTCCTCCTCTGCCCTCTTTACCTCATGCATTTTTAATTAAATGGCGAAGAAAGGTGGTCACAGAGAACATTGCTGAACCTCAGTGGGAGGTACAGAGAGGAAGGTTCTGGGCAGAGTTAGAGAGAAGCTGGTAATAAAACTGTCTTTATCTCCCATAAATCAGTGAAACTCATCAGCCATTTGCCAGCAAAATTCCCAGTTCCTGAGTGAACAACGACATTAGAGTCCAATGGAAAATGCAGTGTGTTCTGCATGATTAGTATATCAGGGCTCATATAACAAAGACCACAAAATATAACAGTAGCTGTATCAGTTTCTTGGGGCTGCCATAGCAAATTACCACAAACCAGGCGGCTTAAAACAACAAAATTGATTCTCTCACAGTTCTGGAAGCTACGAGTTGAAATCAAGGTGTTGGCATCATAGTTCTGAAGGCTGTAGGGGAGGAGCCTTCCTTACCTCTTCCGGCTTCTGCTGGTTGCTGGCCATCCTCGGCATTGTCTGGCTTACAGACGTATCACTCCAATTGTCATCACATGGCATTCTCTCTTGGTGTCTCTTTTCTCATAAGGACACCAATCTCATGGGATTTAGGGGCCACCCTACTCCAGTGGGACCTCATCTTGACTAATGACATCTGTAAAGACACTATTTCCAAATAAGGTCATATTCTGAGGTTCCAGAAAGGACATAAATGCTGGGGGAACGCTATTCAACCCAGTACAGTAGCTTAAATAAGAGAGCATGTTCGTCTTTCCCAGTAAAGTTCCAAGACAAGCAGTCCAGATGTGGCCAGGTGAAGGTATTGGGAAGCCAGAGTGCTCTGCCATCCTTAGCATGTGCCTTCCACTTCTTAATCTGTGAAGGCTGCTTAAGTTCCATCCATCATATCTGCCTTCCACCAGCAAGAAGGAGAAAGAGGAGAGAAAGAAGAGTTTAGGAGGCGCATGCCAGCTGCTCTTTAACACTGCAATACAGTATTTCTCCTTACATCGCATTGGACAGAACTTTGTCAAATGTGTGGCTAGCCGCAAATGAGGCTGGGATATAGTCTTTTTTCAGATGTCCTGCTAACACGTGGAAGTCCTCTTTCTGAGGGAAAGTGGGTGAATGGATATTAGCTGGGCAACCAGAAATCTTCCACAGTCAGGGTGGCTTTCCTTATTTCCCCACAACAAGTATAGAAAGTAGTTTCTTAAATAAATTTCCAAAAGTTACTGTGCTTGTTAAATGATCTTCTAAATGTATTGATAATATTTTCTCTTAAAAAGTGATCTATATTTGTAGGAATCAGAGATGCCTGAGGAACTCCTGAACTGACTTTTTTAATGAAATTCAGAGCTGCTGCATTACTTTAGAAGCTCAAGGGAAGTTATGATGCTTAACGGCTACTCTTTGCAAGTATAACCATATAGCTAAGCCCCAGCCTCCCATAACCTGCCCAAGATTCCCTCAGTTCCTAGAGGTTGGTGCCCCTCACTTTCCTGCACCCAGGTGTCACAGGGTCTTCTCTGTGCCAGTCTCTTTCCAAATGTGTTCTCCTTCATGTCCCTTCCTATTTATTATTTATTAAGCATCCAAAGGTCTGAAAAGAGTTAGGGTTTCTGCCTCGATCTAAGAAGTCTGGGGGTTATCAGAGAAAACAAAAGGGAAGAACTTTTTTGGTGAAGATATCATATTTCCTAAAAATAAAACCTTTAGCCCGGTAGGAAGTCTTAAGTAGACTGGACAAGGATGGAGGAGGAGAATTTTCTCACTTCCCGTCGCCTCGCATCTCCCCTGGTCCAGCGAGTCATCATCTTCACTTTGACTCATGTCTCTGACTCACTTTGCTTATTTCTCTGCCTGCCTATTCTTAACGTGCCTGCTGAGGGGGCTTCCTATCTCCAAAGATCAAAGATCCTGTTCCTGTCTCACATTTTTCTTCACCTTTCTCTTTTCTCTTTAGCCTTAATAGCACGAACAGTTGTCACTGGCCCACCAATTACCATATTTCCTCGTGCCTTGTCAAGGGACTCCCCAGTAGGAAGGCTTAGTCATTTCTCAGCTCAAGTCCAGAACTTGGGGGTGGGCAAGGGATGGATGAGAATCGGGACAAGTGGACGGAAACAGTGCAAGAGGCAGGTAGGGCTTCTGCGACTGTTGTGTTCCTTTGCCTGAAGGAATGTGTTCTTCCCTCTGTCTTCTGGTATATTCCTTACCCTGGACTGTGGTACACTCCAAACGGCAGGGCATGGTGTAGGATGGCCTTTGCTTCAGAGCTTCTAACCAAAGAATCCTTCCTTTTCCTTGAGAAAATAAAAACTAATAATTTTCACTTAATAAAGACTCTCAGATTCTCCATAGACTTCGTAATGGACAATTGCTTATAAAACTCATGAATGCATTCACCTCAGCAATAAGGGTGGTATATAATTTCCACATTTTGCTACATCGCACCAATTGTGTTATTTTTATCACAATGACTATGCAGGAATAAAGGCAACTCTTTTCCTCTATGTGATTAGACAAATGCATATTTTCTGACATAAATAAACCTTCCTCCTCACATGTCCTTTCCCACCACTCACCCACACAACCCCTCATTCTGAAGAGCTAGTCCCTTCCTGCTAATGTCAAACCATTTGGGCAGACCCAGAAGTTGTTTCCAAAGACTGAAATAACATTTCCCTCTGGGTGGTGTCATCAGATCCCCTGTGTTGTATGATTGCCCTTAGCAAGCTTATTCGTGTTGAAATATTTCATCTTCCCAGGGCTAAGAGGAAGAAGATGCTAGAGTAAGATGTTGAACATCTTTTTGAAACAAGTCAATTTGGAAATATTGGGGGAGGGGTATAGTGATATAATTGGCTTTTTCCAATGTTAAAAGATACCATCTCTCTGCTTATCTACATAATCATTTAAGACAAATTGTGCAATTTATTTGTTGACTGGGGTAGGTTGAAAAAAATCCAGGGAAATTATATATTTTTATACCAGTTAGCCATTGAAGAAGTATTTATTAAATGCTTACCATTCTGTTAGGCACTATGATAAACTAAATATATATATCGATCAGATGTCCCTAAATCTTGTTGAAAACATGGGCACAAATGTGATTCAAAAATATGTAAACAATAATGCTAGTAAACAGGTGAAGTTATAAATGGCCTGAAAAACATGTTCAGAACTTGGAGAAAATATTTTTTTTTCCTTTTTTCTGGCTCTTAGAGCCACATTAAAACAAAAAATTCCAAAGCATGAACCCTTTACTGAAGCCACTGAACATTCTCATCCACACTAAAGCTTTAGATGCTTAACTGGCTCATACAGCTTTCCTCCAAAGGCCAGTAGTCTCATCCTACCCAGCCAGAGGTGGACGAAGCTTTCGGCTCTGAGTCCTCATCAGTTTTCAGTGCTCGGTCCAGCCAGCCAGAGATGGGCCACTAAGCACGCTCCATCAGACGGCAACACTGAGACACTGGACTCACCTACAAGACAGCGTGTCGATTGTGAACTTCAAATGCATCTTAAGAATCTGAAATAGTTCATTTAGTAAAATGTTTTAGAATCTCTAGTCCCAGATTGGTGCTTGTCTAAAACATTTGCTTTGAATAAGTTTTAAGGCCTGGGCTGCGAAGAACCTTAACTATCCCACAGAGTGTGCTTCTCCTGACCACGCTGGGTCACGTTGAGCAGGACTGAAAGGCCCTCAGACCCCCTCTTCTCCATACAGGAGCACCGTGGTCACACACCATCCCCACCCCTTCATTTCCCACTGCCCCTATTACAGGAAACACATTTTCTGCTTCCCAGCACCCAAGTTATAATTCTGCCTAATGAGATGAAAATAGAAATATCTGGGATCTTTCAGGGAAAGCTTTTGCTCTCCTGGTAAAAGGGAAAGATGAGTTGGTGCTAGTCTTTGTCAAGTTCAACCTCGAATGATGTGGACCTGACGCCTGGAGACACAGCAGGAGTCGGACTGTGGGCTATGAGCCCACTCGTCACGGTTGGTGGAACAGACACTCTAGATTCATCGCGCCAGCCCTGGACTGCTGACATCTGGACTTCTTAAGCCCTTTGTTGCTTAAGTCACAATAGACTGGGGTTTCTTTAATACAGAGCTTAGGAAGTATTGTTTACTTAATTGCATTTTAACAAATATTTACTGAGCATTTTCTGCACTCCAGGCATCGTGCAAGACCGGTGACACGAAGAGGGACAAGACGTATTTGGAGTCCAAGGCTTGCAGAAATAGGACTCCATATTCAGCAGCAAAGGTGGCTTTGTGGTCGGCTGACTCATTCATTTAAAAAATGATTATTATGCATCTACAGTGAGCCAGGCTCTTGGAGCTAAAGATACAAAGATGAATGTCGCTGCTCTAAGCTTTTAGCACAATCTTCCAATAATCCATCCTTCATCCATCCAATAAATGTTTATTGAGGACCCGCTAAGTACCAGGCAGGCTCAGTATTATGAAATCACTCCACTTTTGAACAGTATCATAGCTGCCAGAAGTTGGATTCAGGGAGGAATAAAATGAGGGGTGGAGGGACCTGGCTGGAGGCATTTCAGTGCTCCAGCATGGATGGTTGGGGCACTCTCCCTGTGGGGTGACCAGGCGCTCTGGTGCGACTTGGGCTACCAGCCTTTCTCCCTCTTGCTCGTTTCATGTCTGGCCAAGCAACTTTCGCTGAACCTCTGTTTCCTTTACGGTGCCTGCTGTGTAGTAAATACCCACGGCTCCATCCTCTGCCCAGTGCCCTTATCCCCTCTCCTTTGCTCCCCAATCTGCCTTTCTGCTCCTAATTCTGAGAACTGTAATGTCAGGGGTGGGAAGGCCCCTTCGAGGGCCTTCGGTCACTTGAGAGTTGAGGTACCTGAGGCCCAGAGAGAGGAAGGGGCTTGTCCAAAGCCAGCAAGTTAGTTGATGACAGCAGTCGGCACCAGAATCTAGGTCTCCTGATTCCTGGCCCTTCCGATAAAACTGCCACTGGTTCTGCCTTGCTGAAGCCCAGGGGCTCGAGCGGCTCTTCTGAACCGTGTTTGATCCCTCTGCACAGCCCACTTTCTTCTGGAATAACAGCTCCTTCCTTTGGGAATTGCTCTCCCCCAGCTTGGAAGGTGGGTTCCAGTGGGAGCTGCCTCATTCTTAAGACCTTGGTGATGGGGGCGTGGGGCCCCAAGAAACTCTGCCATCTGCCATTGGTGGTGTTCCCACCATACGAGGAGGCCAGTGTGCCATGAGAGAGAGAATGAGAGGATGGGACACAGGGCGGGCTCCTGGCTGTGCCCAGTTGTGCCCAGAGCAGATTGTCTTCTTTTCCTTGGTTTGGATGTTCTGCCTTTCATCCTGAGTGATCTCAGCATTCTTCCAGAAAGTTGCCCTTTTGTCTAAGCTCCTTTGAGCTAGGTCTCTGTCCTTCAGAACCAAGAGCTCTGATTACTTCAGTGGCACTAGGGAAGCACCTTTACCCACAGGGGACTGGATTTTGACTCAATTTTTCTTTCACGGTCCTCAGGCCCATCCTTCTCTACGGTCATTAGCTGTCCTTCCATCTGAGATGTCCTGTGCCAAAGTGGCCCAGTGAGGCCCCAGACACAACCATTGGATGCCTCAGGAACATGACACCATTTAGAAATTAATTCCCTGGCTAATTCTTGGTGCCATCCTTGTAATAGCTTAAAGGCGTTATAATAGCTTAAAAGCTCTTCTGAAATCCCATCCAGAAACTCCCCAGCAGCAGATCTATAAATTAGCTTTCTTTTTAGTTTTAAACATTTTATTGCAAAATAATATAACCCACAATTCAGAAGGTCTGGAAGAACATTTTTGTGCTGTGTAATTGTTGCCATCCTAACAGGGTCTTTCTGGTCTATGAGTAACTGCAGTGCCTTGGGACAGGAGCCCCGGCTTGCTAGTGATGCCATAGTTGTTTCTTTATTGAATAAGTTTTAACCCTGGAAAAGTTTCTATTTAAGCAGAGGAATGTGAAGTAAACTAAACTCAGACTTTTGGCATTTTGGGGTTGTTTAGGTGCTATATATATATTTATTTGGCATTTTAAGAACTTGTAATTTTAAGAGAATGTGGCATATTCGAGTATCCAGTGGACTGACATTGTGATTCCAGTTTAAAATACGTAACTGAGTTAATTGATATAAACTTGTCATTTAAGCTAAAAGGTGCAATACAATTTTACCAAGATGGTAAGCAGAATGGGAACATTTAAGAGAACTTAAGATTCACCATATTTAGTTGGGTAAGAACTGGGGAAGGCTTGTTAGGAAATTGAAGTATTCTAAAGTATAAAGTATTAATTTTATAAATGCAGTTTAAAATTGTTAAGGTAGTTTAAATAACTAAATTTCTGAAGGGGGCCAGTCATCAAAGTTTCCCTCAACAATGACTGTTAAATTTTCTATATTTCATGAAATAAAGTTATAAGTAGAATAATGCAGTTTTGAGTTAAACTTAAAAGCTTAATGAAAACCTAAAATTTTGAATTTGAATAAAATGAATATTAATTTAAAACTAAACCATTTGCAGGCAGCTTTTAGTATATCTAAAAGCCACCTTCAATTACAGTAAAAATATATGTTTGTCTAATGTTAGAAATTCAACGTTTCTCTTTTTTTAAGCAGTCTTTTGCTCGTTACATTCGGCCGACTAGTATTCTCTGCGTTTTTCAGGTGGGGAAACAGAAGCAGAGGAAGGAAGAAGCGGCCGGAGCGGAGGCCCCAGCAGGCAGAACAAGAGCCAGAGCTGGACCTGGTCACGTGTCCCCCGCCCTGTCCCCACCGGCCTGGCTCGTCTGCTGTTTGGTTGGCCTCTAAAGTGTCCTCATTAAAGGTGAAGCGAAACCCCGTAACGAAGAATCACCCTTTATCCGCAGAAGCGATTATGTGACTCATTTGAAATCTCTGTGACTCCTCGTCTTCCTCTTCAGCATCAGGTTCTAGGACCACAATGGGGTGGAAAGCTACCACTTGGCCAGGGAAGTGCAGCCTGATTTCTGGGAAGGAGGCAGCCTGGCTCCTCAGCCGTAAATAGGTTATTAAGACTAAATACACTGAGACTGAATGGCCCTCGGTTCCCAGCTGAGCTAACACTCCGAGGACCATGCTGTCCCGTCGTCCTCAGGACAATGATGGGAGGAGAGGGCACAGCTCCCTGGAGGAAGAGCACCGTCGGTCAGGAGGCCTAGGTTTAGGGCTCTCTCTGCCCTGGTCTGGCCGAGCAACCCGGGCAAGCCACTTCCCCTAGCCAGCTTTGTCATCACCAAAATGGGCTGAATGCTTGCCTCTGCTTAACTCAAACATTTAAGTCAAATTTGAGTCAAGCACTCAAAAATTCCGGGTGTTCTGATAAAAATAGATGACAGCTCTCCATAAGATAAAAAAAAAAAAAAAAAAAAAGCCTGGTTATATACTGACACGGGAGTGGGCTTCATAAGAGCAGACTGGTCACACTTCAGAGTCCTTTAGGCTCTGATGGTTTCAATGGCTCTGTCCTCAACGCAGCCCTATCCTTGGGCTCAGCGGGCATCAAAGGCCCGTGGTAAACCCTGTGAACAGCCCACTAAGGCCCCCCACTGCCTAGAGACTCACCTCAGCTACTCTTTCCTTCTGAAGAAAGGGGCCACGGTCCCCGCGTGGCAGGGAGCTGGTCACCCTCGGGCATACATGCCCAGCTGCCTCGGCTGTCACTCCTTGGAGCTTAAGGAAGACACAAGGACAGCTGTACCATCAACATAGTGGTACTCTCCATCAGAGACATTAATCAAGGATTTGAAAAGAATCTGTCCCTTAAGAGACTAAATCCTGACTTCTGAAGATTCACCTGAGAGGAGAGAGGACAATTAACCACATTCCAAGGGTCAGGGCTGTACATAGGAGAAGAGTTTAAACAGGAGCACTATTAGGAGGGAAAGGAGGCCCTTTCTGAGAATCATGCCTTAGCTGAGCCAGGCCAGACTGACCTAGGGGGCACTGGGGAGCCCACACCCTAAGTGCAGGTAGCCCGTTTCCTCCACCTGTAAGCCTGTGGCCAATTCACATCCACCTATTTGGTGTAAGAAATTACTCTCTGTGGAGGCCGGCCCGGTGGCGCAAGGGGTTAAGCACGCGTGCTCCACTGCGGCAGCCCGGGGTTTGCCTGTTTGGATCCGGGCGCGCACCGACGGCTTGGCAAGCCATGCTGTGGCAGCGTCCCATATAAAGTGCAGGAAGATGGGCACGGATGTTAGCCGAGGGCCAGTCTTCCTCAGCAAAAAAAAAGAGGAAGATTGGCAGATGTTAACACAGGGCTGATCTCAGAAAAAAAAAATAATTACTCTCTGTGGTAGGCAGGATTCTCAGATGGCCCCCAAGATTCTGGGCCTGGTGTACACCTACCTTTCCCCAATTATTGAAACACTAATCTAGTTGCTGCAGTGAAGGGAATTTGCAGATGTAATGAAGGTCCCAAATCAGTTGATCTTAAGATAGGGAGATTATCGGGTGGGCCTGAGTCCTTTAAGGCAGAGTTTTCTCAGGCTGGTCCCAGAAGATGTCAGAGTTCAAAGCACGACAAGGACTCAGCCCACCCTGGCAGACTTCAAGATGGGGGGGCCACGTGGCAAGGAATGCAGGCAGCCTCTGGGAGCTGAGAGTGTCCCCCTGACAGCCAGCAAGGAAATGGGGACCTTATTCCTACAACCACAGGAACTGAATTCTGCCATGGAGAATGAGCTTGGAAGTGGGTTTTTCTCCAGTCTCCTGATGGGAACTCAGCCAGGCCGACACCTTGATTTCAGCCTCATGAGACCCTGAGCAGAGAACTCAGCCTCGCTGTGTGACTTCTGATTTACAGAATTAGAGCTAACAAATGGGAAGTATTTTAAGCCACTAAATTTGTGTTAATGCTCCTCATTGTGCTGCCTGGAAATTAGGCAGTCCCCATCATTAATGGTAATTAGTAGCTGATTACACAGCCAAATCAATTTGGGAGCTCTCTCTTCTCATTTACTGAGTTCTCCGGTGTCTATAATTACCTTTTAATTTTTTTTAAGTTTTCATTGTGAATTAATTTCAGACTTACAAAAACGTTGCAAAGAGTGCAAAGAATTCTCATATACCCTTCACCCCAATCCCCCAAATGTTATATAACCACAGCACAATTATGAAAATCTGGACATTATTATTGGTACAATGCTATTCAAATTTCACCAACTGCCCTACTAATGTCCGTTTTGTGGTTCAGGATGCAATCCAGGATCACACTTCCTTAGTCTTTCTTTGTTTTTCATGATTTTGACATTTTTGAATAAGTACTTGCTAGCCATTTTGTAGAATGTCCCTTATTTTAGGTGTCTCATGATTAAATACATGTTATGCATTTTTGGCAAGAATACTACAGATGTGATGTTGTGTCCTTCTTGGTGCGTTATATCAAGAGGCACACGATGTTGATTGACGTAAAGTTTGATCACTTGGTTAAGGTGGCTTCCAGATTTCTCCACTGCAAAGTTACCATTTTCCCCTTTGTAATTAATAATTACCTTGTGGGAGATACTTTGAGACTGTTTATATCCTGTTTCTCCTTGTATTTTTGCTCACTAATTTTAGCATCCACTGACAATTCTTCTGTGAAACAACAATTACTGTGGTATCTGCCAAATGGTGACTTTTCTAGTTCCTTGATTCCTTCTACATCTATTAGCTAGAATTCTAATAATTTCTATAAATTCCAGAACTTGTGAGGAAGAGCTTTCCCTCCTCCTCTATTTATTTATTCGTCTGTTTATTTATGTCTGTACGGACTCATGGGTTCTCACTTTATTCTATGGGTCACAATCCATGACTATCATGATTTATTTTGTTGCTCAAATTGTCCCAGAGAAGCCCTTTCAGGTTGGCCCCTGTGTCTTTTGGACGTGTCCCCATCATTTGTTGGCATCTTAGCAAAACGGTTACTTATTTTCTGGCACCACAAGATGTTCCAGGCTCATCTTGTACTTTCCTGCTCCAACTCTCTAAGGTCTCCTGGTTCCTTTAATTAGAGAATGGTATTTAGAAACCCAGATCTGTGAGTTTGATGTGTCCATATAACTACTCTCAATGTTTGTAGTTTTCTCCCGTACCGTGGATCATTAATCCTTTCATAGTCACATACTTGTGTGTACACACACACACACACAGAGAATCACATTTTGGTAAAGGACAGAGTTGAGGAGCTCATCCCCTGGCAGCGGGATTTCTCTTGCCCCACTCGACTCCACTGCACCTCAGCCCCAATGTTTCCTTGGCCTAGCCCACGAGCTCCCTCCCTCTCAAGCTCTGCTATCCATCTCCCCTCTTCTGAGACCCTTCCCACGCACTAACTGGGGACCCTGAAAGTAGCCTCTCCCTGCTTCCTGCTCTAATAACATTACTATTAATAATAATAATGGCAGCTACCTATTGTCGAGGACTTGTGCTCCAGGCAAACATGATTTCATTGAATTCTTACAGCAATCCAGGAAGAAGGCATTATTCCCATTTTATAGATAAAATACTGAGGCCCAGAGGGTATGTCACATGGCACAGGAGGCGACACCACAGGGATTCTCACCCAATCTCCTCCTGACCCCAGCTCTTTGCATACACTCTGCTCTACGGCTGGCTGGAGGTCTGCCTTCTTGTAAACACTCGAGAGCTGGGAAGCATAAGACAGCAGGAGCTTTAAACACAGGGACCACACCACGCCGAGAAGCATAGAGTGGGGGGATGGCCAGGCAGGGGGCACAGCCACTGGACTCTCCACACTGGGGAGTCTGGCAGAGGCAGGGTGGGGCTCTCAAGTACTTTACGGGTCCTGCAGGTCCCGACCCCCAGGCACCCCTGTTCCTTCTTTCCACCTTCACACACCTTTTTATCACTGTTCCCTGACACGCATCAAAAGATTCCCAGCCCGCTTCCAAGGGCCCAAGTTCCTTCACTGGAGACAAAGCCTTACATCTTACAGTTAGAGAGGAAAGGCTTGGAAACGCAAATAACCGGCTTAGGAAAGGCGGTGGGAGGGATGAGTTTCCGAGGATAAAAGCGTTTGATCTCTTCATATTTGAGTGTTACCCTCCCTTTGGAGACAGCACGAAAGCCTTTGGTCTATGAGCTGGAAAATAAATCTGGGAAGGCGGCCCTTTTCCTCCTGCAGTGAGAACACCAGAGGCTGTGGCCCTGGCACTCTCTGCCCCAAGAGCCTGGGCTGGGAGGCACGCGGCCGGGCACCAGTGCCAGGAGAGACGAGCGGCTCAGGCCCTGGATAAAAGGAGCCTAAGAGTCTGACCTAGGCCCTCAGGACCCTCAGCTCACAGCTGAGTTCCGCTTTCCTCTTTGGGTCTCCAAGTGCGGTCTGGAACTAGGAGAACCAGCAACATCCTTATCATCTGGGCACTTTGCTAGAAATGCAAATTCTTGGACCCCACCTTATACTTACTGGATCAGAAACTGGGGCTGAGGCCCAGTCATCTGTTTAACCAGCCCTCACCTTGCTCTCCCGCCTGCAAGTTTGAGCACCTCCATCCTCAGGACCTCAGACGACCCGATTACGCCACTGATGGAGACCATTCTAAAGTGATGATAAATGGGGAGGAGGAAGACTTGAGCCTGGCCAGACAACCCTTGTCATTTCCTCACGATTCTAGCAATTAGACTAGATTTTAAAAACACCACTTCGATGTGCTAACAGCTGCTTAGGAGAAGAGCAGTGTGAAATCAATAGTCCATTAGACTGAGAGCAGAAATGCCAGCAGATGCAATCGAGTTTGGTGAAAAATGATGAAATTACTTGGTTCTGTGACTCATACTATACTGTTGACAGGGCCCAGGAATATATTCTCAATTTAAAATTGCTTCAAATCTTTCCTCCACATCTGAAAACCAGAGGGCCGTGTCCCCGCATTCCCCAATTGGCACTGGCTGCAGTGAGCTCGTGCTTCAGCAAATCCAGTCGTCCACGCCACTCTTATCTCTTGTGAGAACTTGCCCAGGCTGTTTCCTCCCTTCTCCAAGGGACAAGCAGAAACACTCTGAGTTATTCACCGTTGACATCAGTTCTTGTTGGCTGATTCTGACTGGTAGTGAATGCACAAATGTTCCCACGGTTATTAAACAAAAAAAACAAAAATCTGAGACGGCCGTTCTCTGAACATGGAATGGAGACAAGACAGTAATGAGACCCACGTTCTCTTTCCTACACGGGACTAGACTCAAAGTGGGGCCATCGGGCTACGGGAGTCAGAGCTGTTTTTACTCGCAACACTTCTGATGCCAAGTGTGTGAGTTTTCCACACCAACCAGTTCTCTAGCTCTCCAGACACCCGCTAGGTGTCCCGTGATTCAATTCAGTTCCCACACTGACTACCCAGAGTGAGTGCAGATCCCTCAGTCCCACAAGACTGTCCCCGCTTGATGCCAGTCCCAAGTATTGGGTGCCCAGGGTACCCACTCTTCCATCCAACTTGGCTACACAGTCAGGGGTTCCCACAGCCCCCTCTGTTTCAGGTTCCATACTTTGCTAGAACGGCTCACAGAACTCAGGAAAGTGCTTTACTTGTTATTTCCAATTTATTACAGGGAATACAACTCAGAAACAGCCAACAGGAGAGATGCAGAGGGCAAGGTAAGAGTGGAGATGTGCGTGGATCCTCCACGCCCTCTCTGAGCGTGCCACCCTCTCAGCACCTGTATGTGTTCACCAACCCGGAACCTCTCCGAACCCCATCATTTAGGGATTTTTACCGATTTGTACCATTACATAGGCATGACTGATTAAATCATTGGCCATTTGTGACGGAGCTCAATCTCCAGCTCTTCTCCCCTTCTGGGAGGTGGGGTGGGGGTGGGGCTGAAAGTTCCAACCCTCTCATCACCCTTGGTCTTTCCGGCCACCAGCCCCCATCCCATCTAGGGGCCCCCAGCCACCAGTCATCTCATTAGCATACTAAAGACATTCTTATCACCCCAGAGATTCCAGGGGTTTTAGGAGCTGTGTTCCAGGAACTGGGGACAAAGACCGAATATATATTTCTTACTGTATCACAATCAGCCACCGAAGTCCACAGGGCAGTAAAGGTGCCAGCTAGAAGCAAGAAATGCCCGTTTATCTCACAGTGTATGTCCTCTGGCTTCACTATGTCACAGTCAGGCAAGTCTGAGATGTGCAGTCCTGTGCACTTTATCTGGCCTTAGATAAAATAAGCCTCCCGTGGCAACTAAGTCCATGGAGTAAAGTGCACGTCCACCGGGCGTCACAGTTACGGCAGGGGAAAGGGCAGAGGGAGCAGACGGCCACTCACAGCATTAAATCTGAGACTCCCCCAACGTCCCCCACTTCCAGCTCCTCTCACACAGAGGGACACCCACACTCACAAGGGCTGGGGCACAGGAGCAGAAGTCTGAGCGCTCAAGATCCCCATCTCCCGCCAGGCCCGTGCAACAGTGTCTTTCCAGAAGGCTCCACCAAGGTGGTGTTCCGAAGCCAACTGACAATATCTGACCCAAATGATTACTTCCTTCTCCCTGGCGTCCTCTCCCTTTGAAAGGGGGAAGGAGTCTGGACTAATACCCATAAAAGATAGCAGGCTAAAAAACTGATTCTGATCAAGAAAAAAAAAACTCCTACTGGCTTGGGCTTTCCAGATCACCTGGATGGTTTTTTTCACCACTTAGAACTGGGCCAATTCCTATTTGCATGGGTGCTTTAAATACTAGATCAGGAGACTGTTCTAACACCATTTCCTCCAATTGCCATATAAAATAGCACTTTCACAGGCATGAACTCTCACCTGACCAGAAAGATGGCCTGCCTTGGAGACCTTTGAGCCCACCGAATAACAAAGCATTTTCTCTGACGCTGGCCTCTACAGACGCAGAGCAAGTAGTAACCAGGTGAGGCACGATCTCCTCCCCATTTCTCAGGTTACAGGACCTTAAGTCTCACTATTATTACCATCATTTTTTGACATATTTATTGAGCTGTGTGTGAGGTGCTGTTCTAGGTTGTGGGGAAGCAGCAGCGAACAAAAGACCAAAATAGAAAGCCTGTCAGAGGCGATAAGTGCTGTGCAGGAAAAAAAAGCGGGGCAGGAGTGGGGGGAGTAGGGAGGGTTTGAATGAGGGTGGCCGGGAAGGCTATCAGAGACGTAATTTCGGGGGTCACTCCCTCCAGCCCTCATTTAATCTCAGTTCAAGCCAACCGGCCATTTGCGCAGTCCCCTGTGCCTGGAGGACACAAAGATAAAAATGGGATGAAGTCCTCCAAATGCTTCCAGGGATGGTGTCTCCGGACCGCCCGAAGGAGCTGATGAGTGAGGTGATTTTGTTCCTCATCAGAAGGGGCTTCTTTCGGTCCAGGGGCCACCGGAGAGCCGGGCTCCGGCCCGCAGACCCCCAGGCGCGGGCGGGGAGCGTGGCCGCGCCCGGCCGGGAGCGCAGGGGTTAAGCGTTTCCGCGCGGCCCGCCCAGCCGCCTGCGCTTCCCGCCCCGCTGCGGTTCCTCCCTCCGCCGGTGACGCGCCCTGCCTTTGCCCAAATATGTCCCTCTCCCCCTCCCTCGCCCGGCCCGGCGCCCGCAGGCGCCCCTGAGCCGCGGGGCTGGCGCTCGGACGTCGCCCGGCCGCGGTGTCCCGGGCCCGCCCGCCGGGAGCGCTCCTCCGCGATGTCCTTCAGGAAAGGTAGGCGGGCCCGCCGGGGCCAGCGCGCCGCGGGCCGGGGGACCTGCGCGCCAGGTGCGGAGCCCGCGCGCCTGGGGATGCGGCCGCGCGGCTGGCCGGCGGGGGGCGCCGGGACCGGCGCCGCGTGGTCCTCTCTGGCCCCGCACCGCCCATCTCTGGCCCTGAACTACCCCCTCCGCCCGGCCTCCATCGTCCCCTCTGAGTCCCCACCGCTCCCCTGGGCCCCGCACTCACCGACCCCCTCCGCCCCCAGCTCTGCGTTGTCCCCTCCTGCCCCGCATGGTCTCTCGGGCCCCGCATCGCCCCTCCGGGCCAGCACTGCCCCCGCGGCCCCCATCGCCCCTCTGCCCCACCATCGCGCCCTCCCACCTCGCACTGCCCCCTGCCGCCCCTGCGCCCGCGCCGCCCTCCGGCCACTCGGCGGCCGACGCCACGTGCCGAGCCGGTGCGCCGCGCGGGCTGCGGGGGGCGGCGCGCAGA
Organism: Ceratotherium simum simum; assembly: GCF_057802395.1. Classification (NCBI taxonomy): domain Eukaryota; kingdom Metazoa; phylum Chordata; class Mammalia; order Perissodactyla; family Rhinocerotidae; genus Ceratotherium; species Ceratotherium simum. Next base: position 27,291,877 of record NC_141931.1, on the reverse strand, counting down.
GCCGCACTTTGAACGGATCTCCCGATCGCGCTGCCTTCCAGTTCCCAGATGCGGGTGGAACAGGGTTCTCCCGGCGGACTGGCGACTTGGGGATTCTCCGGTGGGGAGCTTTGTTGGATCCCGGCTGCGCACCCCGATTGCAGTCTGAGTCTAGGAGGGGGACGGGGCGGGTGGAAGGCGGATCTGAGTGCCAGTCCTGTCTACGGCCTTTTCTGCCTTCTGACCCTTGGGAAGTCATTTCCCCGCCCGGAGCCGCCGTGTCTTCATTGAGCGCCTGGATAGGGACGGCTGTGTGGGGGACTGGTGAGCCAGCGCGCCGAAGAGGGGACACACACTCGAGGAAAGACGGCCGGCCTAGGCAGGTGCCCTCTGGCAAGACCTTCCTCCGTGAGCCTGGCCCCCTGCAGGCCCTTCCCTAGGCGAGGACGCCTGGCATTTAGGCTCGATTCCTGGGGCTTTCTCTTCATGGAGTGGTGGGTGCGCACGGCCTGCCAGTCCCAGATGCTTCTGTGGCCCCCTGCCGGGAAAGGGGGTAGCCACTTCTATTTGGCCCCATTTTACACGCAGGGCGATGGAGGCCCTGCAGCTCCCAAGGTAAAGCTGGGCTGGGACCCTAGGGCACCCTCAGGTGGGAGCCTAGGATATAGTCGGAGACGCACTTTTATTTTCCAGTCAGGGCTGTCTGACTTCTCCCCTTCTTCTCTTTGTGTTGGGGGAGGCTTGGGCTCTGGTGACCCATTGTCACTCTAGACCCAAGGCTTCCCCACTCCTACCTGGGTACAATGAACCAGAGGAGAACTAACTGAGAGGAAGCCTTGACTGCAGGGGACCTGGGACCTGGGACCATGCTGAGAGGGAGCTGGGACCATGCTGTGAGAGACCTGGGACCATGCTGTGAGGGACCTGGGACCATGCTGTGAGGGACCTGGGACCATGCTGAGAGGGACCTGGGACCATGCTGTGAGGGACCTGGGACCATGCTGAGAGGGACCTGGGACCATGCTGTGAGGGACCTGGGACCATGCTGTGAGGGACCTGGGACCATACCGAGAGGGACCTGGGACCATGCCGAGAGGGACCTGGGACCATGCGGTGAGGGACCTGGGACCATACTGAGAGGGACCTGGGACCATGCTGTGAGGGACCTGGGACCATGCTCTGAGGGACCTGGGACCATGCTGAGAGGGACCTGGGACCATGCTGTGAGAGACCTGGGACCATGCTGAAAGGGACCTGGGACCATGCTCTGAGGGACCTGGGACCATGCTGAGAGGGACCTGGGACCATGCTGTGAGCTTTCTCTCCTCCCTCCACCCACCTCTCTGGCCCAGTCTCCCCTTCTCTTGTAATTCATATTGACTGTCAGGTTAATGCTGCAGGGCCAGTAATGTCCTGTTGGTCTTTGTCCCTTGAACAGAGGTTGCTAAGATGCCAGTATGAGCTCCTGGTTGTGAAGGGAAGTGGTTGGCACTCCCTGTCCTGTTGGGGATGGTGAGAGGAAGCTGACAGCTAAGAAGAGGGCTATGAGTTCTGTCCGGTCCTCAGTCCTGTTTAGTCCCAGGTCCCCATCCTCAGTGTCTGCATTATTCCATATATAATATGGCCACCTTGTCACTGGAGGTTCTCTCCGAGCCCCACCCACGTTGTTGAACTGCAGTGAACAGTCATTGATCTGCCAGGTTTATCACTTCCACTGCCCACTTGTGTCCTTGTGGTCTCTGGTGGCAAACTCCTACAAGGCAAAGACATCTGTTTACTTGTCACAGCACTCAGGCGGGGGAGCCTTATGCAGCAAGGATTAAATAACTGGGCTGCTGAATGATTTTTTATGTGTGAAAATTTCACTTTGTGGTAGCATAGTTTAGGGCATTATTAGATCACACAGGACAAAACATTTCCACACTGCCAACCATGTTAAGCTTTTTTTTTTTTAATCTGAAGAGAACATTGCTGCATGGAAAGGAAATACTGTCCCTCCATTCTGTGACTACTCATTCCTGAAGGTCCCAGGGTGTGAGAAACAGTCATTATTAGGTTTTCCGGAGGCTTCGGTGTCAGCCAGGGCAGGGACTCTGGAGAGCTTCGAGTCTAAGGCAGAACTTCCTACTTTATTGAGTTGTGATCTCCTATTTAGAAGTAAACACAGCAAGTGGAAATTTCAGGGAGATGGGCTTTGGTTGATAGCGTGATGAGACCTCACGTGGAGTTGCGTGGAGGTGAGGGGAGCCGGTCACCCCAGGCTGGAACTGTCGGATGGTGGAGACTTCGGTGTATATACGCTTTTATATTTTTTTGAATTTTGAACCATCTGAATGTATTAACTATTCAAAAAAGTAATTAAAAAAGTAGGAAGTGAAAAGATATTGCTGCTCTCTCGCCAAAACAAAGAGAAGCCAGATGGAGGACCTCCTTCTAGCTAACCTTCTGGAAAGTTGGTTGACTGCTAATTCCCTTCCTGTGCTGGGTTTCTGTGTCTCAACAAGTAAGACTTTGGGAGCCTGGCAGGAAGGGGCCTGGCAGGAAGTGCATGGCTCGCTCACTGGTATTGGGCAAGCTGAGAATAGTTTAATGAAGGGACTGTTACAAAGGTATGGGTTGGGTATAGGAAAACCACAAGGGATGGTGCAGAACCCTGGGCATTATCACCCCAGGCCTGAAAGGTGGAGGGGCTGAGCGGTCACTGGAGCCTGCGGCTTCATGGGAGCTGATCCCCCCTGGAGATGGCAGGCAGCTTATAGCCCCTCAGAGAGCAAACTGGGAGCATCAACAATAGCTCTCCCTCTGACCTCATGGCATTGGCTGCCAGAAGGCCAGGAGCCGCTGATATCCATGCAGGTCAGCCTGCTGGGCTGCAGAGCTGGGTGGATTTGCCTTTCGTGGAGAGTGGATCTGGTGAGACAGACGATGACTGGTCCAGGGTCTTAGGTATTGGTCCTGTGCCTCGAATTTGAGAGGAATGGAATTGATGTCCATTGAATTTGATTAGGGCAGGTTTAGTGATTGCAGCCACGTCATTCATTCACTCATTCATTCATTCATTCTGTAGATTGAGTGCCTGCTCTGTGCCAGGCACGCATGAGGTGCTAGGTGAATAAGACAGGCTTGGCAATTCCCTCTGTGTAGTTAGACCCTGCTGCCTCTCCAGCAAGGTCCACAGTGCTGTGACAATGTCAGGCAGAAACCATGTCACATAAATGGAGTGAATGGTGGTGGCTGAGATTGGCCCCGGCAGGCGGGGATGAAATGCGAGCCCTGCATTCATGCTCTTGTCTCTTCTTGGCCGGTTCCAGGGTGATGGTGCCGTGGTGGGGAACAGAGTGGGATCCTCGGCCGAGCTGCTGTAGAAGAAGTTCTGTAGAAGGAGGTTTTGAGATTGGTTTGATAGGGAGAAGGAAACGTCCTTACATGAAACATGAAGGAAATTCATGAGAACAAAAGGGGGCAGGAAAAACTTAGGATAAGACCCCAGGAGGAAGGTCATGACTGAGTGATTAAAGCTGGAGACCACCTAGGAGGGAGGCTGAGCTCTTCCTCTGGAGAGCTTTACAAATAGGAGAGATGGCAATTTTTCAAGTGACTTAGGTGTGGCTCTGCCTGGAGACTAAATTCTCGAGGTTCCTTTCGGATCGAGAAGCCTATAAAAATGTCATCACACACTGCTGTCTCAAGTATTCAAAAGGTACGGGGAAGAGCGGGTGGAGGTTCTAATAATAAATAACAATAAAAAACCAAACTAACACTTACCGAGCATCTTCCAAGTCCTAGGTGCGGTGCTAAGTGTTTACGTGGGTTTATCGTCATGACTCCCCTCTGAGGTGTGTGGTATTCTTATTTCCGTTGTAAAGATAAAGGAAGTGAGGCTTAGAGAGGAACCTGTCTAAGTTCCCTCAGCACATTGTGTGCCCAACAGAGCTGGGACCTAGACCTCTGTGTTCTGCCTTTCCAGCACGGACCACGATGATAGGATAGGTTATATATGATATGATGCATGATAAATATGATGTATGATATGATGTGATGTGATGTATGATCTGATATGATGTACATTATGATGTGATATATGTTATGATGTGATATATGATATGATGTGATATATGATGCATGATATGATGTGATATGATATGATGTGTTTTATGATATGATGTATGATATGATATGATGTGTGATATATGATGTGTGGTGTATGATATGTGATATGATATGGTATGATGTGATATATGATATGATGTATGATATGAGGTATATCTGGCAGAAACCATATGGTATGATATCTGCCATCACGAACCAGCAACTTCTTTCACATCAGAACCAAGTAGACTTAGATGCCTGACTCATCCGGAAGCAGAAGGACCTACATGTGAAAACAGCCGGTGTCCTTCTGCCTTTTTTGGGTGGCCCTGAGGGCACTGCTTTCAGGTGCTGATCTTGTAACCCTGGTCGGGTCTCGTGGAGTTGATAGCCCTGCCAGATGTTGGGCCACAGCTGCACAGTGAGCTGGTCAGTCCCCTGCTGGGCACAGAGGTTCCAGGGATGCTGAGAGAACAAAGGGAAAAACAAGTCACGCCATCACAAGGGGAGCAGCACCTTTGGAATTCCTGTAGGTCAGCTGCCTGCAACGGGCACTCAGTCGCAGATAGGTCAGCATTTGTGGACCCCAGACCTGGGACCCCTCCTTTTCTCTCCCCAGTGGGAGTGCACAGAGCAGATCCTGAGAAGACTCTCTCCAGGAGGAGCTGGGCTGGTCCTTGGTTCTTTCGTTCCTTTCCCGAGCTCCTCTGCTGTGCGGGGCCCCACCCTCTGCTCTGGGGCTCTCTCTCCTCTCTTGGCGTCTAGCAGCTTGATGGATGAGAACAGGGATCCCTGGCCATTTCAGAGCTCTGCTCTCAATGTAACTGCAGCATGTTTCCCAAGGAAGGGGACCGAGGGACGTTGGCTCTGGGAAGCACCTGCCAACCTGGCTGAGCCAGCTCAGCGTCCCATCAGGAGCCTTCTGTCTGCGGGTGTCCCCTCTGTGGTTCATTGTGCGAATTCTCTGCTGACAGTGTCTTTGCAGGCCTTTTTTCACCAAGCTGCACCCTTTCGACATATCCCGTGGCTCCTGAAGGCGCATTCTCTGCTGTGGTGAGGTGTGTTCCTCAGTGTCCAGGAGTGACCAGCCCGGCATCACCCCGGGCTCTTGCACCTCTGCTTCCCTCCTGCATCCTCTCCTCTCCTTGGACCCCGCCACACCTTCCCAAGGGCCTGCCATCCTTCACGCTACCACATACACGTACACACGCACACGCAGTCATGCACGTGTGTGCTTCTGGTCATTCCTTAGGGCCCTGCTTAAGTTCAAGTCCTCTCTGCCCCCTTTCCCATCGACTCTATGCAGATGGGCTCTTGCAGGTACGTCCTGTCCCAGAACCAGAGCTTCCAACTTGCTTGTCCTTGGATGCTTCCTGGACGTTCGTTTGTCAGCTCTCTGGGGGAGCGTCCATATCTCATGCTTCTGTAGGGCCAGGGGGTAGCAAGTGCTTTGTAAATTCTTGTTATTGGTTAATTTGTCAAAAACTCCAGTTTCTTCTGGAATGGGTATCTGCAGAGCCCAATAAAGACTATCAGAAACGCGAATCACTGAAAGATTATGGTCAATGTGATTTAAAGTAAAGACAAGACCAACATAAATGTAAGCAAGGCAGACACATTGCTGATTTTTACTATAGTCACCATTTTGGTACTTTTGGGGAAATCTCAAGTTCTAAACAACAACAATAACAACAGCAACTGGTGCTGCGAGCATGAGCATAGTCTGTATGTTGGTTGGTTCGGACCTGGGTCTGATGCAGGTAGCTTTCCACCTGCGGAGAGCTAAAAATACCAGGTGCTCATAAGCACTCAGGGATTGTAGCTCTTCAAAGTGTTCAAGCATCCATCACATTCTTTATCCCCTGCGGCGAACTGTGAGTCTCCTGTAACTTCACAGGCCGCTGGGACTTTCCCGAGGGCAGGGCTGCATCTTCTCTGTCCCAGCACGGCACCCGGCACACACCTGCTGGCCTTTCTGTTTCCTCCATGTCTGCAGCAGACCCCCAGGAGGTGTGGGAAGCAGTCCCTTGGGGGGTAAGGAAGGCCAGTCTTCCTGCCCTTCCCAATGTTGTGTTTAGATGAAGCCTGGATAAAAGGGAACACGGGAAAGAAGTCACAGGGTCACAGGAGAAACGCAGGAAGGGCAGCAGGAGGGGCACAGGCAGTGGGGGAGGGGAGAGGGAAGGGGGGAGGGGAGAGGGAAGCCGGGAGGGGAGGTGTGCCCCACCCTCCCCCTTGCCCGCTGTTCTGAACTGTGGACAGATGTAAGTTAAGAGCCCCGGGTCTTTTATAACATCTGCCGGCCCCCGAGGCGATGGCTCCCAGGTGACTCTACAGTGAGACCACTCCTGCAGGAATGTGGCCATGTTTATGGCTCAGTTTCTAAGCATTTGTAATCATTTGTCGGGACACTTCTGAGAGCGGCTCTGGCAGGTACCCCCCGGGCGCTGGATGTGGTGACCTGGGAAGCTGGATGAGGCATCTGAGGAGTGTCGTTGGGGACTGAATGTGTACAAGCTGCCATGGCAGCGGGGAGAAACACTGGCCTGGGGCCCGGAGACCAGGTAGTGACAGGTCCACCTGTGTCTGTAACTGGCTGGGGGATGTCAAGGAAGCCACTGAAGAGTGCTTGGCCTCAGTTTACCCCTCTGTAAAAGAAGGGGGTGAACTGAGATTCCCTCCCTCCCTTCCTGATCGCTTGTCACACATGCACCTCGTCTCCACTCCCCCAAGCCTCTTGGCTAAGCTGGTGGCAGGAGGCAGAAGGGAGTCCTCTGTGCCTTTGTCCTCCAAAGACTTTGTCCTGGGTCCCCTGGCCTGTCTTTCCCAGCGTCTCCAGGCGAGAGGCTAAGTTTTCAGACGAGTGACAAATGAAGTCACGGCTCTGTCTTCTCTGGTCTCTGTGCTCCTTCGGTTTCGACTTCAGGACCGAAATTGGTGCCAAAAGGAAGTTGGTGTCGGAGTCCAGCTTCCGTGGGTGCACGTTATCTCTTTCTGCCCTATTAAGCCGGTCTGGAACTCTCTGTCTCTGATGTCAGGCCGTCATAGTCACGCATCTGCGGATCCTTCAGGGAGCCCCAGGGCCAAGAACGCTTTGCTCCTCTTCCCCGAGTCTACAGTAATCATTAGTAGCAGGTCCTCCGTGTGGAGCTTCAGGAAAGAGTGACTGTGACGCGCACTTTCACAGAGGGTCAGGGGAAGAGATTTAATTAACTTATTTCACAAATCGGAAGCCCTAGAGTTTTCCATAGATGTTCAATTGTAAGCAACTTGAGAAATGCAGAAAAATATAAAGAAGAACACAAAAAGTGCTCATCATTTCTTGACCTGCAGAGGAGTAGTTCCACCATTTCCTCCTGGTGATTAGGACAGTGGGGGACCCAGAGAGGGGCGGCCCCCCTTCCCGTTGGCCCCAGATGGCGCGTGTGGCTCCTGGTTGCATCTTGTGTCCCGGGACTGAGCCGGGGGGCCTGGCTCCGGGGATGTCCAGAGCCCTGGTCAGCGGCCAGCGGGGGAGGTCTGAGGCACGGACAGGTTTGTGGCTGTCCCGCCCCGTCGACGAGCATCCTCTCCAGATGTTGCTCCGGAAGGCGCCTGACATGACAGTTCAGCAAGCACACTTCCCCGGCCTGGGTGTTAACAGCTTGTCAGCAACAGAGCCTCCCGCGTCCCACTGACCTCGGCAGCTTCTCCAGAGGGGCAGCCCCCTGCCCTGGCTTTCCTCCCTTGATGAGAGATGCTGAGCTGTGTCGATGGTTTTGAGGAAGCAACTGTGTTCTTTCTTAGGGCCGCGTTGCTTTGGCATTTTGACCGTCTGCTTGACATACTGAACCCTAGCGGTGGGTTCAGGAAGCCCTCCCCTGAGGCTGCTGAGGACATCCAGGACGTGGGGACACAGGCCAGCCCAGGCACAGGAAGAGCAAGGTTTCATCAGTCAGGGGTGGCAGACAGCCCAGAGAGGTGCCCCCGGGAAGTGTGGGCTTTGAAGTGGGAAGAGAGAAAGAGGGAGATCCTGGCCACGAGGAAGATGCATTTTGACGCACTCTAGGGGAAGCCTGGCCCTCAGCACCGTGGCCACGTGACTGTCGGCGGGGGCCAGATGCTTGCCGGGAGCAGTGGGTACTAGAAGCATCATTTCTCTGAGAACAAAACCAGACCCCCGTGGCTCTGATTCCTGGCACACATTTGCACTAACTGGGGAGCTTTTAAAAAAGTCTGATGCGCCAGAGATTCTGATTTAATAGTTCTGGGTTGATGCCTGGACAGAAATTTTCATGAAACAGTACTTATCCTTAGAGTATACTGTACACTCTGATATTTTCTAGTCTATTCCATTTCATTAAAAAAGATTCTGGGGGCCAGCCTGGTGGCGTAGTGGTTGAGTTTGTGTGCTCCGCTTCGGCGGCCCGGGGTTCGCTGGTTCGGATCCTGGGTGCGGACCTACTCACCGCTCATCAAGCCATGCTGAGGCAGGGTCCCATACAGAAGAGTTACAACTCTACAACTGTGATACTCAACTATGTACTGGGGCTTTGGGGAGAAAAAAGAAAAAAGGGGAAGATTGGCAACAGACGTTAGTGCAGGGTCAATCTTCCTCAAAAAACAAAAAAAGATTCTGATCTGGTTTCAGTAAATTGATTTCAAGATCACTAATGAGGAATAACCACAATCTTGAGAATGCTGTTCCAGTGTGACAGCACGTCCTGCAGAGGCTGGGAAGCCCGAAACTGCATTTCCCAGACTCCCTTGCAGCGAGGGTTCTGCGTGGGATTTAGGGTCTCCAGCAAGATCTGGGTGGTCCTGCTTTGGGGCTTCTGCTAGCAGGCACTGCTGTGGAGGGTCTGAGCTCTCCGTGGGGGCTTTCTGAGCCAGGCAGCCGTGGGAGGAAGCAGTGAGTCTGGATAAAAGGATGGAGGCCCCTCAAGAACCAGCCATCTATCTGCAAGGGCCACATTTCTCTGGGGACATTCACAAAACAAACATTTTGGGAACACTGAGAAAGGGAGGCTTATAGACTTGGTGGCTGAGGAAATTAAGTAGAAATGGTAAAAAAAAACACAACTGGAAGCCAGCGGACCGCCTCTGCCCACTGGTCCCTGCCTGGCTTGTGCTGTTACTTTAGTGGTTTCCATTGGCTCTTCAGTCATGCGGCCAACGTCTGTTCAAGGCCTGATACACCCAGGGTGCGTGAAGTGCTGAGAGTGCAGCAGCGAACAAAACAGACAAAACGCCTGCCCTCGGGGGCTTACATTCTGATGGGGGCAGACAATGAACCGAGGAGTGAGTAAATACAGAGTATGCACAATGGGTGTAAGAAATGGGTGGAGAAAAATAAGGTGGGGAAAGAGGAGGGAGAGTGAGGGTGGGGGAGGGGGTTGCTGCTTTAAATAGGATGGTCGCTGAGAGGTGACATTTGGGTGGAGACTGAGGGGAGCGAGGAGTGGACCCTGCGACATCTTAGGAGAGCAGTCATGGGGGGGGAGTAGGTGCAAAGGCCCTGTGGCCTCAGTGGGCTGAATGTTGGAGGAACATCTGGAGGCCAGAGAGGCTGGAGCAGAGTGAGTATGGGAAAGGTTGCTGGGCGGATCATGTAGATCAAGGCTGAGTAAGGCCTTGGCCTCTTGCTCTGAGTGGGATGGGAAGCCTGGGAGGGTTGTAGTGGAGGCATGGCATGAATTAACTTTATATTATAAACCACATATACAGTTCGTGGCTGCCCTCCTGAGAGCAGATTGTAGGGTGACGAGGACGAATCAGGGAGAGCAGGTAGGAGTCTGTTGGTGAGCGGTGATGTGGGCGTGGGTCAGGGTGTCGGAGGGGCAGGGGGTTGTAAGTGGCTGAATTCTGACTGTATTTAGGAGAGAGAGAGGTAGGATTTGTTGACGGATTGGATGTGGGTGAGAGCAAGAGGAATCTCGGGTGAGTCCCACAGCTGCCTTCTGGCGGGTATGTGGAGACGCGGAGAGCACGGGTGGTGTTTTGAACAGCCGCGCCACCAGCAGAGGCGGAGGTTACTGTGAGGTCACTGGAGCTCTGGAACTGTGTGGGGCAGCAGACCTCCCCGAGTGGCAGTTCAGTTTCTGTACATGGTTCAAAAGGATTGGGACTCAGCAAGCAGCCTTCCAGAAGGATCCATCATGCTCTGGGCCAGTTGCCAGACAGACGCTTCTTTTAGGGAGAAACCGGCTTTCAAAATCAGAGCCCGGGTATTTTCCAAGCTGGTAGGGAAGCATTTGGTGGGTTTTCCATGTTGCCAAGGTTTCCATGTTGGTGGTACCCAATTATCAGTGAAATTTCTGTCTGTTGCTCAGTTTCGTTAAACTGAGACAGGCTCAGTTGTTTCGGGGGGAGAGGGGAGGACGCCACTCCAGGAAGGCTTCCTGAGCAAACTCAGCCCAGCCACCAGCTGGCTAAGTTAGCCTCCAGAGAGGGTGAGTAACTCCATCTCGTTCGCCAAGGATTTCCCTGTTTCGGCAATCTCCTTAGTCCCAGGCAAACCAGGACGGTTGGGCTCCCTCTTCCAGCCAACCCCAGTGCCATAGGCTCGATGACAGCTAGATAGCCTCATTTTAGAGAAATAGATTTTAAAACCTCATTTATGTTTGAACAACAAAAAGGAAGAATCCAAGTTAATTTTATGTCCCTCGGCTACACAGTTGAAACTATGGAAGATACGTTTAAAAACAGTTCTGCCAACAGGTGTGTGAGAAAACCAAAATCAGAATTTTATCATCAATTTGCTGTCTCATAATAACAGTAAAGGGATCTGAATCTGCAAATTACCTGGTTTCTGCGTGAAAAATCTAAACCTTGAATGTCATCCCTTTATTAAAAAAATGAGTCAGTTAGCATCCACTTTACAATGACTCATGTTTGCTGTTGTTACATCATTTCCCAGATATAAATGGAGAACAGAAAATGGAATCCACTTCAAGCTGAAATCATGTTTTATGCAAATCCTGGGTTACAAAAAAGCTTTTTATTTAAAGTCATGCGAATGAGGCAAAAGGTCATGTTGTCACTACTGCTTTATAGGAAATTGATTTCTTAACCTTATAAAACTTTAAAAAACTCATTTTGGAATGCATACCAATAAGTAATACGGGGCAGCACAGTGAAATCATAATTCACGCTATAGAAGAACCCACTGTACTGAGCAAGGAGATAGTCCTTTTTTCTCTGTGGCTGTGCTCCTTTCTCTGGCTTCTGTTAGAAATAACCGAATGACTGGTAAAACCTTATAAAAGTCAGGCAATGTGTAAACATAAGATAAGGAAATAGAGAAATTTAACCTCCTTGGTGACCAGGAAAATGCAGATGGAGGCCACAATGGGAGACACGGTTTTACCCCTATGTGGTTGGCAGAAATGAAGTCTGACAGTATTAAGTGTTGGAGAGAATGTGGATCAGAAGGGTCTCTGATACATCATGGTGGGCGTGGAAAATGGTACAGATGCCTTGGAAACGGTTTGGAATTATCTTGTGAAGTTGAAATTCACACACCCTGTAACCGGGTGTGTCACTGCTAGGTGTGTCGCTGAGAGAAACTTCTGCTCAGGTGCCGTTCCCAGCAGCATTCTCATAGGAAGACCCTGAAACTACCAAATACACACGGACAGGAGAAGAGTGAATGAATTCTTGGTGGAGTCACATAACGGGGTCTTGTACAGCAGTCTGAATGAACGAGACTCTGGTAGACAGCTCTATTCAATGTTGTCAATGACTGTTAAAAAAAATCCCCAAACTGAGGCTGGCCCAGTGGCGTAGTGGTTAGGTTCCCATGCTCGGCTTTGGCAGCCTGGGGTTTGTGGGCCTGGATCCCGGGTGCGGACCTACACACCGCTCGTCAAGCCCTGCTGTGGAGGCATCCCACATACAAAAAATAGAGGAAGATGGGCATGGATGTTAGCTCAGGGACAATCTTCCTCAAGCCGAAGGAGGAGGATTGGCAACAGATGTTGGCTCAGGGCCACTCTTCCTTACCAAAGAAAACCACAAAAAACAAAACATTAGATACAGTAAAAACACCTCAAACTAAATAATAGGTTGTTAAGGAATACATATGTAATAAAACAATATTTCTTTTATGAGATTCAGGATAATGGTTACTTCTCTTTGGAGGGAGGCAGGAGCAGAGGATGGGGAGCATACAGGTAGATGTAACAAAGTCAGAAACTCAGATCTCAACTGGCTGATGGATTCCTGGTTGTCCATTGTATCATTTGAACAAACAAATATAGGAGAGGGCCGTTCAAGCATCAGTGATGAGCGCATGAGATGAACCAATGATTACGATTAATCCAATTCTCTACACCCGAGGCCCCAAATCAAGAAAGAATGAAGAAGCATTTTCCCTCCTACTTGTTAAAGAGATCAGCAGTTCCAAAGATGGAAGCGTTCATGGTTTATAAAATAGTTTTAAGGCAGTTTGATTGCCGTTTGTGACTACAGTGATGACGGTTTTCTGAATGAAGCAGACACTCAGCAACAAGAGTACCGTAAACCTAAGACTGAACGTTGCACTTCATTGAAATAGAACGTAAAATTGTGTTTAAATTTTAAATTCTTGTTTCTATTGTTACCACTTATATTTAAGTTTTAACAGAGAAATGAAATCATTTGGAGAGTTCGTTTCAAGCAGTGGATACTTTGAAGTATTAGGTCCTTAAAGGTGGGGACCCAGATTAGAGAGGGGAGAGGGGACTGTAGATGCAGTCTGTGATCCTGGGCGGGAACCTGGGCGTGTTCTTGACAGCCGGCAAAATCCATTTGGAGTCTGTATCCCATTCTGTGTTAATTTCCTGCTTTTGATCATTATACTGTGGTCATGCACGTAGGAAAGCATCTTTGCTTTTAGGTAATACACTTGAAATTTTAAGGAGAAATGGGGCAAATTTTATCTTCATGGTTCAGACAAAAATATGTATGAATATTTAAAAATTTTTTAAGAATACTGTATATGTACTATTTTGTATATATACAATATATATGTGTAATATATATATTATATTTTATATATATTTAAAATGTAATAACATATAGAGAGAAAATAATAAAGCAAGTGTGGCAAAAAGTTAACAATTGGTGACTCTGGGAATTCTTTGTGCTACTTTGAAATTTATCTGTAAGTTTGAAATTATGTCAAGATGAGAAAACAGAAATGAGAGGTGCGTGGTCCCCTCTCCAGCCTGATCGCCTCACCCCGTCCCCTGGTTCCTTTTGCCCCATCCTCTGTCCTCCAGTGCCCCAGGCTCATGGTTGGGGCCTTTGTGAGTACTGTTCACCTGCCTGGAATATTCCTCCCTCAAACCTTCGCATGGCTGCTTCCTGCAAAGCATTAGCTACATTCTCAGCTGCTCAGAGAGGCCTTCCCCGACCATCCATGTAAGAGCCCCCATCACTCTCTTCTTGGCTCGCCTCACCCCACCATTTCTGAGGGTGCAGGCAAGGGCACTTTTTATACAAAGGATTCATCGACTGTATGACCCAGCACTTCTATTCCTAGGAATACACCCAAGAGAAATGAAACAGGTCCACACAAAAAGATGTATGTGAATTTCCGTAGCAGCCTTACTCACAACACCCGCAAAGTCGAAACAACCCGATGTCCATCAACTGATGGATCAATAAAATGTGGTGTATCCGTACAATGAAATATCACTCAGCCATAAAAAGGAATGAAATATGCTACGACACAGATGAGCCTTGGAAGACATGCTGAGTGGAAAAGCTATTCACAAAAGATTGCATGATTTCACTTCTATTTAATGTCCAGAAAAGGCAAATCTATGGAGACAGGAAGCAGATTCATGGTTGTCTAGAGGTTGAAGGAGGGAAATGGAGGTGTGACAGCCAAAGCTTTCATTTGGGGTGATGGAAAGGTTCTAAAACTGTGATGTTTGCACAAGTCCGTTGATATACTAAACAACATTGAATTGCATAGTTTTAAATGAATTATAAGCTATTCCAAAAACAGAAAGAATTCATCATCCTCCATAGGGGCTCATTTCTCAGCCTTTGAGAAGCAAGGTTTTTGTGTCCACTTTCTGGAGAAAGATACAGATTTTAGAGACCTTGTCAAGGTGATGGATGACCAGGAGGAACGGCTCAGGCTGGGACCTGGGTTCCAGGCGCCATCTCGAATTCTCTCCTTCTGTTCTTGTCCTTCTTCCGTGGGGGCCAGCTTTGGGGCAGTGATGATGGTGGTCCTTGACCTGGGAGCTGCCCCAGAAGCAGCACGGAGACCTCAGAGTATGAGAGAGTATGCTGGGCAGGCAGGAGAGACCTGTGGTCTAGTCCTGTGATGTTTCTACTCGCCGTGTGTCTTCTGATTGGTCCCTTCACCTCTCTGGTCCTTCTCCCATCTATAAAATGAAAAGTGTTAACTGGGTTATCTCTTCCCACAATTACATTCGATGATTCTAGTGATTCTCTTTCATCCCTCGTGCTATGATTGGCTTCTTAAATATACATTTGATTTTTAGCCCCCAGAGGGCTACCGTAATGATTCTTAAGTTTGATTTGTGATACATAGAGTGTTTTTAGTTATCTCAGTGGGTATCATGAAGGTCTTTACAAAATTAGTTTTAATTAATAGCTCTTCTTCCTCCCCTCTACAAAGCATGCGTCAAACTGAACCCTGGGAAGAGCATACGTAGATGCCAACTTGAACAAATCATGACAGGCCAGTCTCCTACTTCATATATAAAATGGCATGTCTCTACCCTAGTCTGGGGTCAGTGCACCTTACCTCTTTCTTGATTTCAAAAAATCAATTCAGAGCAACACCTAAGTCACTGTTTTTGTTATTGGCTTACATTTTACATTTTTTTAAGCTGAGGTATAACATAGATATAGTAAGCGTACAAATCTAATCAGTTTTTACATATGTATACATCCCTGTGACCACCACCTGCATCAAGCTAGAGAACATTTCCAGAACCCCAGAAGGCTCCTGGTGCCCTTGCCATTCAGAAATCTTCCCAGCAGTAACCACTATTCTGACTTCTCTTCTTATAAATATTGTTTGTTCTTGAACCTCACATAGATGGAATTATACATCCTGTATCTTTTGTTTTTTTTTTTTTTTTTAAAGATTTTATTTATTCAGTTTTTTCCCCCCAAAGCCCCAGTAGATAGCTGCATGTCATAGGTTCACATCCTTCTAGTTGCTGTACGTGGGACTCGGCCTCACGTTGGACGGAGAAGTGGTGCCTCGGGGCGCTCCCGGGATCCGAACCCGGGCCGCCAGCATCAGAGCGCGCGCACTTAACCACTAAGCCACAGAGCCGGCCCATCCTGTATCTTTTGAATGTGGCTTCTTTCGCTAAACATTCTCACTGTGAGATTTTTCCATGTTGTTGTGTGCAGAAGTATTTACTTCATGCTCATTGCTATGCAGTATTCCATGATGGGAATAGACTACAATTTGACCTTTCTGTTGTTGGTGGACATTTGGATTGTTTCTGGTTTGAGGTTATTAAGCCCAAAGCTGCCATGAACATTCTATTTGTTCTTGTCTTTAAGTGGGTAAAACCACTCATTTCTTGGGTGGGTTGTAATGGAGATAGAGGTTTAGCTCCTAAACCCCCTTGCTGTAGATGAGTTTCTTCTTCATAAATTAGAGATTGTATTGTCCATCTGATCTAGAGGAAAGACGCCATCTTCCTTAGGAAAATTTACCTTCTGAAGACGTTTTTCCTCACATCTTCCTTACTCTACCTTTGCTCCTGAAACATTAAGTTTTACGATTCTTTGCATTTCTTCCAATTTCATTGCACTTTCCTTGCACACACCCCTCACTTTCCTAGCTCTGCTGTTTCTCATCAGCTCTTTCCTTGGACCTGTGTGTGCCCCACTCTTCAAAGCCCAACTTAAAGCATGGAATGCCTTCAAGTCTGAAAGCTGGAGGTAATTGTGGTTCTTGTGCTATAATCTGTGCTCATTCCATCTCCCCACTGTCTAGCCCGGTGCCTGGAAGGGGGTTGATAACTGTATATTGAGTTAATTAATTAATGGGAACATTAATGTGTGGTAACAAAGTTCAGCTGCTAATGGGTCTCTTCTGGAAGGTTTGAGAACCTCTGCAGATGTCTGTTGAATGAATGGATGAGACAGGCCTTGCTTGCCTTCACGTAACAAAAGGAGACCTTACGTGCTTAAGCGACAGTAGAAATTTGTCACAGCAAAACCGGCCAGTGGGAGGCCTAGATTTCAAGAGACCTTCCCCCTGACCCCCTGTGCCTCCTAATAATCAACATCCACATTGTTCTTTGATTTGAAACAGAATTTTCAGAATCTGCACTCCTTCTCAAAGTCAGTTACTAAAATGGCCCCCCTTTCTGAGCCATTTGACTCTCCTATGACCTGACCACCTAGACAGGGAGAGGCCGTCCTGCTCAGGAGGAATGGCCTCTAAGCAGATGGGAAATAGTTTTCTGCACTGAACACTGCATAAACCATCTGGGACTTAGTGACTCACTTGCCAGACTTGTCCCTTTAATTTCTTATGTATTTTATTTGTGTCTACACAAACATACTGTCTTTGACTTATATATGTGTGATGACTCAGAAATAGTTTTCTGGTCCACTGAGCGTTAATCATGTATGTTAGGAAAATAAAAGTGTGTGACACACCCAGGGACACTTGTTGCCTGGGGAAGTTTTCCATTTCTGTGTGTCTCTCTTTTTACTTTAAAAAATGTCAAGGCTTCAGAAAAGTTGTAGGAATGGCACAATGAACAATTTATATAACCTAGACTCACCAGTTGTTGCATTTTACCATATATTATTTTCTCAACTTGTTTTATTGGTGTAGAACCATTGGAAAATCAGTTGCAGACAACATGACACTTCACCTCTAAATACTTAAGCGTGTTTCTCCCAAGAACATTCTCTTAAATTATCAGTACAGACTCAGGGATTTTTAAAATTATTATTGCAAGTGTTATAATCCATTCCTGACACTATTCATTTTGATGCTCAAACTGTCCCAGATTTGGCTAAGAGCTTTTTCAAGCCCTGTCTTTTGCTGTGTCTTCCTTATTTTCTGGCACAACCAGATGTTCCAGGTATGTCTCTAGTTCCCAGACTCAGCTGTGGGATCAGCCACTTCTCCAACGGGACCTGGTTACTTTTGGTGGAGAATCGTAGTTAGAAACCACGAGCTGGGGGCCGCCTGCTGGCGCAGCGGTTAAGTGCGCGTGCTCCGCTTGGGTAGCCCGGGGTTCGCAGGTTTGGATCCCGGGCACACACCAACACAGCACTTGTCAAGCCATGCTGTGGAGGTATCCCATATAAAGCAGAGGAAAGATGGGCATGGATGTTAGGCCAGGGCCAATCTTCCTCAGCAAAAAGAGGAGGACTGGCATCGGATGTTAGCTCAGGGGTGGTCTTCCTCACACACACACACACAAGGAAACCACGATCTGGGCTCTGGTTTGCTTCTTGCTACTGAGGTACCATTGTTTCTAGGGCCTTTTCTATGGACAGAGCCAGGAAATTGATATTTTTAGAAATCATAAATTCATACTGCTATTTCTTATTCCAGTTCAATACCAGAGAGTCCCTCCTCTCCTCCCCCTATTCCATATTTACATCTTCCATTTGCTTTTTATATTTTCCCTGGGAATTTTTTTAAATCTTGAATCTCTGTTACTCCAGATATTATTCATTTGGCAAATAAGATTCCTCGTGATTACTGTTTAATTCCCCATGAGCGATGACATTGCGTAGGAGATCATAAATTCAGTGCACACATAAGGGCTAATACCAAGCCTCCTGGGGCTTTAAAAAATATCTGCACAGACAGGAGAGTCTGGAAGGAAACATAAGCAGGAATATTTTATGTTCTTTCTATATTTTCCAATCATCTCACAATGAATGTATATTACTTTTTAAACAACAGATAACAAATAGGAATTGTTAAGTCAAAAGTTAAGGGGGCTGGGTGTAGAACCCCCACACCTACTGTGCACTCCTCTGAGCAGCAGGCCTGCTCCTTGCCCACAGTCATGGGACCAGATAAGTAATAGGTAGCTCTGACGACCCAGAAGTTAAAAAAGAGAAAGGAAAAGAAAAGAAGAACATTTGAGGAAAACCAACACCAGAAGAGAGAAATCACAAGCTTAACAAATACCAGTATTAACACTCCAGAAACAGTTAGCAGAGGACACAGGAAGACAAGTCAGATTCATGATCACTATCTTCAGAATGATTAGACAGGACATGACATCATGAGGAGGGAGCAGCCAGAGCCTTGCTTCTCAAAGTGGGGTCCACTTCACCACGACCTGGAGCTTGTCAGAAATGCAGAATCTCAGGCCTCACCCCAGAATGACTAAAACAGAACCCGTCGTTTTAGAAGACCCGCAGGTGACTTGCATGCCCAGTGACGTTATTGGAGCACTGAGCTGGAGGGCTTGGCATTTGAAATTTAGATTATCGGAAAAAAATGATGGGTGGGCGGAAAAGCAGAACTAGATTCAACTGAAGTGAAAAAAAAATGAGTGAGTTAAAAGCCTCAGTTGAGGTGGTCTCTTTTAGCATTTGAGCTCTCACTGGCAAAACTAGACATCAGAAGAAAATGAAGGAAAAAAATTTTTTCTCAGAATCCTATACTTAGTATATTAACTATCAGGGAAATAAGAGAGCAAAATAAAGATGTATTTAGGATTGCAGAGAGTCAGAAAAGTTACCACCTCCCTGCCCTCTGGAGGGGAATAATGAAAGTATCTGAAAGAATTGTGTGAAGCACAAAGAAAATAAATCATATGTAAGATAAAAGAAACAGTGGTCAGTAAATGAAGTAGAAAACCCACATTAGGTTTAAATAACTCGACACATAATTTTTAAATATTTATAACTAAATATAACTAAAATCCCAGATAATCCCAAAACGGAAGGTGGCAAAGGGAAGAGAGAAGAGGGCCAAAAAAACCTTATATAGAGTAGATGTCAATACTCAGGTGTACATATTTCAGGGGAGGAAAAATAATTTTCCCTCTACCCTTCTAGGTTCTTGGCTGAGCCCACCCCCGCCTCGTGAAAAGATTAATAGGAGGTATAAAACCAAAATTTCCCGTTTATTCCTTCCAGATTAACAGGAGGAAAAAAAAACAATTTTAATTAGGAACATACATACAAACACACCCTAATCCTAATTAATCTGGAGGGAATAAGGGAGCCCCTCGAAGGTAGGCGACTCAAAAGGCTGCCAGGCAGTTGAGGTTTATATACCATCCTGAGCTAAGGAAAGGGATGGGAGTCTGGGCTTCAAAGGGGAGGAAGGCAATCCAAGGAACGTGGGAGGACGAAATGCAGGATCAACCAAGGGTGTCCAGCCTGCGGATGAGGCTCAGTGGGGAAGTGACCTCTGATAGTAGCCCTCTTTCTGGTATAGGCCCCCTTTCTCATGTAAATTTCCCTTACAAAAGGGTAACTCACTCCTGTGTTTTCAGAGCTTCTCCTGTGTCTGCAGTTTCTCAAAAATAAAAAGCTCAAAATAATCTTTATGCCAAACAGGTGTGTTTGGGGTGCACATTCTGCTCCCCTTGGATACACCCCCTGGGAGCCAGGCGTGGTGGGGACAGAGATGGTCAGGGACGGAGTGATGAGGGGGGCAGGCCCAGGGCAGGGCTCTCCCCAGCTGGGGGGTCAGGGAGGAGCCGCTGGTGCTCCAGCCTCTGCCCCAGAAAGCCGCCTGGGGACGGTGGCCAGCCCGCGCCAGCCTTCCGGTGGGTCCCCGTACCAGGGGTCGCCTGTCGCAGACGGCGGCGTGGGACAGGCGCCGCCTCGCAGCTGGGGGCGCCCAGACGGCCCGTCCGTCCCTCGCTCGGGCTGACATCCGCCGCGGACGCCGGCTGGCCCGGGCGAGGTCACCCGGGGACACCGGCCCCGGCCGGGCGGGGTAGGCAGGGGCGGGGCCTGGGCGGTGGGCGGGGCCGGGCGCGTGGGCCGGCGCGCGGATTGGCTGCAGGCGCGGCGCACGGGCCGGTCAGCGCGCGCCCCGCCCCGCCCCGCCGGCCAGCACGCCGCGTTCACGTGGCGCCGCCCCAGCCTGCCCCGCGCCGCGGGTCAGACACGTGGGCGCGGCGTGTCCCCTGCGCAGCCGGGCGCCTTGTGGAGGCTCCGCGCTTCCCGTTCCAGCGCCTTGTTTTCGTCTTCCCGGCACAGGGGTGTTTCCAGGAAGGCCTGGGAGCGGCGGGCCTTTGTAAGCGCCCCAGAGGAAACAGGCCGGCAGGTGGTCGGCGGAACCCGAGCTGGGCGGGGCCGGGGCGGGCGTGCACGCTGCAGAAGAGGAAGGAGACACGGGGAGGCCCTGAAAACAGTTCTGAACGTGGGCGATTGCATAAGAGCGTGCAGTGTCTTTATCTTTGAGCAGGGAGTCAATAGTCTAAGTGCCCCTCGCTGCTTTTTCCTGCTTGGCAGAGAGATGTACCAAACCCGCCGGTCGTGGACGCGGTGTTCCGTGTAGCATCTTGCAACAGCCCGCGCAGGCGCTGCAGGAAGACGCCTCCGGAGGGTCCAGGGCCCCCGCCTCCTGGATGCCAACTGTCCCAAACCGCGAGCTGAGGACAGCCCCCTCCCCCCAGGCCTAGAATGAATTGAGACGTTGGCTACATCCCCCTCTTCCTTGAGAGGGCCTGGGTTAACTTGCAGGGAGTGACTCAGCTAGTGAAGGTCAGGAAACCAAGTCATACGAGGCGTGGTTGAAGAACGGGATGTTTAGTGGTCCGCAACTATTTGAAACACTCATGTGAATAAGAGATTAGCCTGGTCCCGCGCTGCCTGAGGGGACAGAACAGAGATGTTACAGGAGGTGAATTTCAGGTCAATTACAGTGAGCGGGTAGGAATGAACGTTTATGGCGTTCTCTCCAGGAACCAGGTACAGCTGGTGTACGTAAATCAGTAAGAAAATGGTGGAGCTCAGATTCAAGTTCTCATCTGCCAGACACCAAAGCCCTGGCCTTTACATAATGCTCTGTTTTTAACGGAATGGGTTACTTTGGGAGTTATGATAGTGTCAAAGGGTTTCTGCATTGATTGAATGCACTGGACTAGAGGATTCATGGCTGACTCTCTACCTCGAATGAAGAGGGAGATTGTCCTGGGCAGACAAGGGTGCCAGGGCAACTTGAGATGGCGGAGGCCTCCTATCTCACCAGCAAGTCACATTTTCCAGCAGGGCATGTCTCTGACCCATTGTCCCTACAAGGGCTCTTGCACTTGTTAAAACAATAACCTTGACCTTGAGTTTAACAAATGTGGTCACAATCTGACTGTCATTCACCTTTCTTACTGCCTCCCAGCCCTTTTTGTTCCATATCTAATGCTTCTTCCCTTGTCCACCCTGTCTGCCTAGACCAGGCTAAAAGTGGTTCCAGTGCACTAAGAGCTGAGGACTGGAGGAGTGGGTTTCTTTGACCTGAGGCTGTTTCAGCCCTGCAGTCAACACCAGATACAGTGCCCTGAAAAGTCAGGAGGGAAGCCCCTGGACTGGTCTGATTTGCTCTGTGGCCCTCTGATATTTCAGACTTTAAGCCTACTGTAGGGAAGATGCATAAAGGAAGTAACCTTCCCCAAGGGTGGATTCATTTTGTGAATTAATAGCTTCATACTTTGTGAAAAGACAAGAGCACTTTAGGAGTCTATTTTTGTCTCCACTACGTGTATTAAATTGTCAGATACAACACATTTCTGCATCCCTGGGAGGAAGGTGGGGATATGGAATGGGTATAAAGAGGCAGTATCTGGTTTTTCTTGGGTCTCGAACAGAAGGTCCACTTTCCTTCCTTTCAGTAAGTCTCCTGATTATTCTTCCTTAACCGCCAGGGTCTTCGCTTCTCTGCCTCCAGGGTAACAAGGCATTGGAGATATCCCAGGTAGCCCAGCCAGCCCTAAGCAACGCTGTAGAGAAGGTGCAGTGTTTCTGTGGGCTTGCTTCCTCTGGTGCCTTTCTCCCCTGCTTTAGTCCCTGGGTCTCAAGTACTCTCCTGCGCTGCTCTCCTCCTGTCGAATCCTCAGATCCTTCACTGGCATCATCCTTAAGTTACAGTAGCTCAGTTTGCATTTTAACTGATCTCAAAGATCTTTAACTCAAGAGACAGTATCCTTTTTTTTTTTTTTTTGTGAGGAAGATCAGCCCTGAGCTAACATCCGGGCCCATCTTCCTCCACTTTATGTGGGACGCCACCACAGCATGGCCTGACAAGCGGTGCATCGGTGCGTGCCTGGGATCCGAACCTGGGCCCCGAACCTGGGCCGCCAGCAGGGGAGCGTGCGCACAGGTACACTTAACTGCTATGCTAGGGGGCCGGCCCCAAGAGATGGTGTCCTAATGATGGACTTTAGGGCATAAACAACATAGGGTTAGGGTGGGGGCAGAGGGCAACTCACACTGTTCTTCTTTCCCTCCCCACCCCAGCATTCTCATCCTAGAGGGCAGCTCAGGGACGGCGGCGTGGAGGTGGAGGGAGGCTTATGGAGGTTGCAGTGATGAGTGCTTTGGAAGGCTCATAGTGAGATCCTCCACTTACGGAGCCAAGGCCCTGGTCACCCACTCCGGCCATCTGTGTATTTATTTATAAGGGGGCAGGGATTCGTTCTAGAAGATCAAACTCCCATGCTCGGGGCTGGAGGCTGGGAATGCAAGAGAGAGAGGAGTCAGACTTC
The DNA here is from genome assembly GCF_057802395.1 of Ceratotherium simum simum. Lineage (NCBI taxonomy): Eukaryota > Metazoa > Chordata > Mammalia > Perissodactyla > Rhinocerotidae > Ceratotherium > Ceratotherium simum. Next base: position 27,269,135 of record NC_141931.1, on the reverse strand, counting down.
CTGGGTTCAGACACCAGCTCCATCACTTAGTAGCTGTGTGACTTTGGAGAAGTCCCTTAATCTCTGTGTGCCTCAGTTTGCTCACCTGTCAACTGCGTGGGGTGGTTGGGAGGATTAAGCACAAAGCACTCCAAATACGGTTTGGCACGTGCGTGGTGCTCCATACACGGTGGCTGTTGATTCCTGTCTTGAAGGAGCCATCAGTCCAGCGATGACAGCTCCGTGGATGCTGTCACCACCCGCTTCTGTGTGAGCTTAAACGGGCTGGAAGACTCAAGGATGGCGGTCAGCACAGCAGCTGCCCCCAGCCCCAAGGGCCACCTGGTCTTCCAGACCTGCCCTGCGGGAACCAGGCAGTCCGCAGTGCTCTGACTGTGCCCAGGAAACTTCCTAATGATCCAGCTGCCCAAGACAGTGCCTCTGAAGTGGTCCTTAGCCGAACGCCTCTCCTTCCTATCCTCCCCAGAGTTCTCCAACACCGTCCCCTCTGGTACTTTCTTGCCGCAGTGCACCTGCTTGGGTGGTCCACGCACCTGGGGAAGAGAAGTTTTCCCCTTCTTTCTCACTCTTCTCTCTGTAGGACTGTAATGGGGTCTCTGATGGCTCAATCAGATCTTAATTTTAGTGAAAGGAGGAACGAAGGTGGCTCGGAACTGGGCCACAGTCCTTGGAGTTGTCGAGAAGGGGCAGGAGATGGGCATCATCAGTAGGGATAGAGCAGACCCATCTTCCCTCGGGACTGTCCATGTTGATCTTGGGCCTTTGTGTCTGTTCCTCAGGCCGCCTTGGGGGTGTTGACACAAAATAACCAATAACCATTCTTTAGGTAAGAGAGGGAAAACAAGTCTTACTTGAGCCAGGGTGAGGATTAGTAACCCGGAAGGCCATTTCTACAAAGGAAGAAAGCATTCTGGAGAAGCTTGGTTTTCGGGACAGTCATATCTTTTTAGAACAAAGAACATACATTAAACACGCCTCCGGGGATATATATTCATCAAAGTGTCAAAGAGGTATTCAGTTGCAAATTAGCAGGTCAGCATGACCCTGGTGTCTGGGAAAGGGAACTTATCTTCAGGAGTTCTAATACAGGCATTACGGTATTGGTGTGATACCGGTGTCTTAGGAGGGGAAGTGTGCATTCTTATCTTAAGAGTGCATTCTTTTACTTTGAGATAATGTTTAATGCACTCTTTAATGGTTAAAGCAGATGTACAATGTGTTTGATAAGCCATAAGTCAGGCTTCTTTAGTTCAAGCAAAAAAAGTTTTGAACCAGAATAGCAACCCCATACACCTCCGTATCTGAGACTTTCTTGTCAGGGGTGAGGTTGCCCCTGCTGATTGGTGGGATGGGTGGGTGGGTGGGGCCAGTGAGGAATGGGGAGAGAGGGCATTGTTTGCTGAGGTCTAGAGAGAGGTTTACAAGTGTGCAGAATCTTTAAACATCCTTCTAAAAAATTTAGCGCCTTGAAAATTTGTGTGTCCCAGGGCGAAATCCCAGTTGCGAAGCTCTGTGTACAAAATTATCCACAAGGATCAGAGACCCGAGGGAAGACTGGCCCTGCCCTACGCCCAGTGTTACGTTTTTATTTCATGGATGTGCATTTCCTTAAATCTTTTCCAGCTTCTTTGGGGTTCTGGGTCTAGAGGCTGAGAAGATTGAGATGTTCGTTGGTGGTATATGGCTTGCTCTCTGGGAAGACTTGACTTTTTCTATTTCCCATTTGCATGAACCTTAAATAGTAACATTTTGGGAATCTTATTTGGCTTGAATTTCCTGGACTTCTGTCTGTGGTTATTTTGAAGTGGGGGGGCATGCTTGGGGGGGCCCAGCCTCTGGTTCCCTGATCAGGAAACCACGGTTTTGCTTTCAAGCAGAACCATGTTTACCTCCAACCAGAGCTCCAGAAATAGACACTTGTCCCAAGCCAGGAGGTGGAGTGTGCCTAGAAGCAATTTAAAACCTCTGTGGCTTGACTGTCACCTTATCTTGAGTGACTTCTTGGATGGTTTGGTGATTTAGAAATGAGAAAGAAGACTAATTGCTTTAACATAAAAAAAGAAATCTACCTTCCACACTCACTCCCATCCTCTCCACCCCTCGTTTGTGCTTTCTTTCGTGTTCCTCTAACAGATGAAAGTCAGAAGACATAAATTTAAATGGGACTAGGGGTTAAGTGCCCATGCTCTGCTTCGGTGGCCTGGGGTTTGCAGGTTTGGATCCCGGGCATGCACTGATGCACCTCTTGTCAAGCCATGCTGTGGCAGTGTCCCATATAAAGTAGAGGAAGATGGGCATGGATGTTAGTCCAGGGCCAATCTTCCTGAGCAAAAAAGAAAAAAAAAAAGAGGATTGGCATCGATGTTACCTCAGGGCTAGTCTTCCTCACCAAAAAAAAAAAAAAAATTTAAATGGGACTAGAGGGGCCGGCCCCGTGGCTTAGCGGTTGAGTGCGGCCGCTCCGCTACTGGTGGCCTGGGTTCGGATCCCGGGGGTGCACTGACGCACCGATTCTCCCGCCATGCTGAGGCCGCGTTCCACATACAGCAACTAGGAGGATGTGCAACTATGACATACAACTATCTACTGGGGCTTTGGGAAGGAAAAAAACGGAGGAGGATGGGCAATAGATGTTAGCTCAGAGCCGATCTTTCTCAGCAGAAAGAAGAGGATTAGCACGGATGTTAGCTCAGGGCTGATCTTCCTCACACAAAAAAATAAATAAAAAAATGGGACCAGAAACGTTCAGCCACAAAAATTCCTGGGGCCATGGATGGTGCAAAGGGGAAGATTAAGAGCAAGAGTGGAGGGATGGGGGGTGGGGTGGGGTTTATAGAGGAGTGAGAACTTGCTGAAAAGGCAGAGCCGATTACCAGTACCAGGACCCCGGAACTCGGCACCAAGAACTTGCCCTGTAATCCAGTAGTTGGGAAAGGCGGGGCCGGCCTCATGTCTCTCCTTGGCCCCTAAAACATTATTTTGGGTGCAGGAAGAAAATACTACTTCTTTCTCCTTATTTTCAACTCATTCTTTTTAATTTCTAATGTTTAAGTAAGTTTTTTAATGTACGTAATAGATTGGTTCAGTAGCACATGTACGTAATTTACAACTAAGGAAATATCTTATTGGGGGTAGTAGTTTGTGATCAGAACGTCTGGATGCTGCTGCTCCGAGAAATGATGACAGAGCAGAGAGAGAACCAATGCTTTTCAAACTCGAGCGAGCAATGACTCACTGGAGGTCTCGTTAAAATGCAGATTTGTATCCAGTAAGTCTGGGCTGAAGCCCAAAATTCTGCAATGGGAAGGCTGACTCAGAAGGAGCACGATGGTGTTTTTCCCCTTTTTGCCGCAGTATTCCATTGGGTGTCTTAGTCAGAGGGAAACCTGAAAGTCACCAGGGGGCAGGAATAGATGCGCTGACCTTAGCCTTGACCCTGCGAGGAAGTCCCCTCGAGGTGGGTCATCAAGGAGCTCGCAGGCATCCGTTCCCATCAGAGATGTTTCGTGTGATGTTGATTTGCCGCCTCGATTTGATTTGCCCGATGGCTGAGGGAGCCCACTTCACAGGAAGGGGGGAAGGTGCTGGGTGCAGCCAGAGAAAAGCCGAGTCCTCTGTACTGCAGAGAAGGAGGTGGGCGGACACTCTCATGGGGGGTGTCCCCTCCTGCCGTTCTGTGCCAGGTGGACTTGGTCGCTTGACTTCCCTGCCTCAGTCTCGGCTCCCTGTAACACAGGTAATACAGTACCTGCTGCCTCCAGTGTTAACGAACATGGGTACACGTGTAAACACTGCCGCCTGAACACGACAGCTCCACGAGGCCGGTATTCTTTTTACCACTTTGCAAATGAGGAACCTGGGGCCCTGCTCCCCCTCCCTCATTCTTCTCAGGGGAACAAAGAGGCGGGGTTGTTCTTCCAATCTGAGCTAGAATCTGGATTTGGGTTTGGCCTGCTCACTCTAAACATTACCTCGGTCATCGGTCATCGGTGAGCATCAGTCAGCGTCAGTGACCTTGGGAACAGGGTGGGTGTAGGAGCCACTCTCCCTGCCCTCACACCCATGGCCCACGGCCCACCATGTCGGCCCTCCAGCCTTTCCCTCTAATCCCTTTCTGGCCTGCAGAAGCCCACTGGCCTCTTGATGACAGCTTACAGTGATGAAGAGCTCATCAGTTTACAGAAGGGGTTTGCTTGTATAAAGGACGCTATCTCAGTGTAGACCCTGTGGTCTAGGGGTGAGGGGCAGCCCTGACACAGCACCAGAAAAATCTGACCTCTTACCTCAATGCCGAAATGTAATGGCCAGGCTGTGTTTGGCACGTGCTGCAACAGAAGAGGTTGGCCCTGGCTGTGGGAAGGGTAGACGTCCTCTTCTGTGTCCACTCCATCCAAATGGAAGGCCATTGTCCAGGTAACATCCGAATGCCCTGGTGATGCGCCCGGTCACTGCTCAGTGACCTCGCAGTCAACCACTGAGTTCTCCACTGACCAACGAGACCCAGTGGTCAGCAGGAATGGGCTCCTTCCTGCTCGGGAGCCAGAGAGGCCCGGTTTCTGTGCCTTAAGTTGGAGCTGAAGTCTCAGGGTTCTGAGGACGGGGGCGCCTGGCAGGGTGACGGATCGCTTCTTCAGACGTGGTTTTCCTGAGGCACAGGTGGATTCTTTTGCGGTCACCCCGGTGGTCAGTGGGGAACAGGATCAATTATCCATCTTAAAGATGAGGACCAGAGCAATTTACAGGCTTGTCCAATGCCGGACAGCTTGTCTGGGAAGAAGGAAGAGAACTCCATCTTCCACCTCTGCCTGAGATGCTGGGGCACACCTGCCCTGTCTGTCCCTGAAAGAGGCCTCTCTGTGACAATCCTTTTTCTTTACAACCTTTTAGGCCTCGCTTTATTGCCCATTAGCATCACCCACGGCAGTCACTCATTTCTCCCCAGTCCTTCCCTCACGTGATCTCTGCTCCGTCTTCATGCCGTAGCCCATGTACTCCTGCATGGGATGTCCCCCTCTCTCACCCCTGCCCTCCCCACTCCTGCCCTCTTGCCCACTTCAGAACTCACCGCACACCACTTCCTCCATGAAGCCTTCCCTGACTCCTCTTGGCAGAGCTGGGCGTTATTCTGGGTACTTCCTTGAGGCCCTTATGCGCTTCTATACCAGCAGCTGTGCCATTGCTGTCATTGCTTAAGTTCATGTCCCCGTCTGGTGGACCCATGAAAGGTGGAGGTGGTTGTTCTGTAACCTCTGTGTTCCTGGTGCCGAGCATGCACTTCTAAACTGGAGGAGAGCTTGTTAAGAAGCTGTCTGTATTGTCGGCCTCTTTTGTGGTCTAGTCAATCAACGTATATTTTTAGCACCCGCATTCTGTTAGGGGTTGTGCTGCGTGTGGGGTTGGACACGGAGAAGAATGTTGACGCTCTGAAGAAGTCTGGAGTGTGCGTGGGAACACACACACAACATACATCGACTCACAGGAAAAGCGCGTCTGCACTTTTCGTGATGCTAATGGGCAGAGGGGAAAAGTGCGTCTGCACATGCGTCTTTGGTGTAGTCTCGGAAATAACCACGGTGCAGCAAGGGAGAGATGCTAATAGACACGGAGGACGGGGAGGGATTAGATGGAAAGGAGGAAAAGGGATTTGTGGTGGAGTTCTCTGGAAAAGCAGAGATGGGCGACAGGAAGCTGTGTTTGGGGGGAAGAAGCAGATCCAGTGGCCGGAGTGGAGGGAACAGAGGGGAGAAAGCCTGCTTGAGAGCCCCCTGCAGAGGCCCCAAAGACTGAAGGGGTTGAAAGTGGTCTCAGAGGAAGTGGGGAGCCAGTGATAGTTTCTGAGCAGGGGAAGCACAGAACCAAAGTGTTGTTTTAGGAAACGAATCTGTCAGTGGTGTGCATGATGGATAGGAGAGGCTGGATGGAGGGAGACAGGAAGCGATGACCTATGGTCTGGCCTAGGGTTTTAGGGCTTAAATCTGAGTGGAGACAGTAGGAGTGAGAACAGCACAGATTACGTATATGAGAAACGTTACGTAAGACGGGATTTGGTGACTAATTAGCTAGGAGGATTGGAGGGACTTGAAGCAGCAAGTTACAGTAAAAGGAGGAATCGGTGATCACCAGGTGGGCCTTCCTCCAAAGCCCACGCTTGTCTACTGACCTCTCTGAACCTCGGTTTCCTCATCTGCAAAATAAGGGGATTGGATCTCTGACTCATTCTGATCCCATCTTAGACTTGGTCTCCTGGCACAGACCTGCTGTTTACATCCTTTCGCTGACCCAGGCCTGTTTACCAGAACAAACCGAGGCCTCTCTGGCCTCTCCCCATCTGGCCACATAACCTACTTTTCAATCCAGTGTCGGGGTTCTTAGAAAAGTCACAGTGCCCCCAGCACCTGCTCTGGCCACGTCACCCGCCCTCCAGGCCGGGCACTCCCAGTGGACAGCTCAAGTTCTGCGGAGTGAGGGCTTCCATACCTGGGCCAACCTCCTGGGCCTGCTGCCTGGAATTGTCCGCCGTCCCCTGGCCAAGGAAGCCGAGACCCGAGGCCCACTTGTCAGGAGGACTTCTGTCTCGGTGGAGCCAGCTTGCTGACACTGGACTGCAGAGCCTGGCTGAGCAGCAGAGCGAGAGCTAGTGCTTGGGTGGGAGGGGGTGAGCCCAGAATGAAGTGCTTCCTCTTCGTTTCATGGCTCCTTCGGTTGTGAGCTTCTCACGAGACAAGAGGAAGGGTGGGGTCGAGCCCGAGCTTGATGCTCAGGTCTGTGGGGGTCTCCTAGGCTGGTGGGCTCAGTGATCCTCTTCTGCAGCCTTCGAGGGTGACATCGGGCCGTGTGGTGCTTATGAGCCTCACAGCTTCTGTTTTGTTTCTTTTCAATTGAGATGAACTGGCCCCAGCTTCTCTCCTCACTGTGTCACCTCTTATTTGGTTCCCATGCCCACGGGAAGTATCTCTTTTTAGTAGAGAGAAAGATGAGGTTGCTGTTTAAGTGGTGATAAATTACCAGCAAATTGTGAGATTTCATCGTTCAGTCTTGCTTGGTGCCCTCTCCTTTCTTGGCGCTTTCGGGCACTTTCAGCTGCAGAATGCTAGGTATAACAGCAAAAATCCCAACGTATTGAGCGCTTAAGATGTGCCAAGCATTTTTCTAGACGTCTGTGTGCATTTGCTCATTCCAGCTTACGGAGTAAGGTCCTATTATCCTCCTCCCCATTTAACGGATGGCTTAGCTGGGGCGTGGAGAGGAACTGACCAGCCCAGTGACAACTAGTCTCTTCCAGAGCTGGACCATGACCAAGGCAGTCTGGCTCCAGAGCCCTTACCCAGGAGACGGCTTTGTTCTTATATGTGTGTAGAACCACAAAAGTCACCGGAGAAAGGGAAAAAAAAAAAACCAAGCAAACCAAAAATAGCTTAACATGGAAACACAGACTTTTATGGTGTTCATGAAAGATCTCCAAATGGCCAGTAGGCAATGAAAAGCTACTCCACCTCCTTAATCATCTCGGAAATACAAATTTAAGCCATAATCAGATACTGCGTTACACCCATTTTACCCAGAATGGCTGGAAAGAAAAAGACCAAGTATTGGTGAGACTTTGGAGGAACAGGAACTCTCCTGTGGGAGGGAAAATTGGTATAATCGTCTTGGAAAACTATTGGCAGTATTGACTAAAGCTGAATGTACACATACACTGATCTGGTGGTTCCACTCCTTGGTGTAGACGCAGCAAAAATGCCCATATGTGTGCACTAAAGACACGGACAAGAGTGTTCTAGCAGCATTACTTGCGATAGCCCCAAAGTGGGAACAATTCAGTGTTCCTTCAATGTGGATAAATAAATTGTGGTATATCATGCAATGGAATACTCTAGAACAATTATGAACGAACCACAGCTGTAAGAAGCAACATGAACAAATCTTTTTTTTTTTTTTTTTGTGAGGAAGATCAGCCCTGAGCTAACATCCATGCTAATCCTCCTCTTTTTGCTGAGGAAGACCGGCTCTGAGCTAACATCTATTGCCAATCCTCCTCCTTTTTTTTTTTTATCCCAAAGCCCCAGGAGATGGTTGTATGTCATAGTTGCACATCCTTCTAGTTGCCGTATGTGGGACGCGGCCTCAGCATGGCCAGACAAGCGGTGCGTCAGTGCGCGCCCAGGATCCGAACCCAGGCCGCCAGTAGCAGAGCGTGCTCACTTAACCGCTAAGCCACAGGGCCGGCCCAACGTGAACGAATCTTGTGGACAAAATGTTGACTGAATAAAGCCAGACCCAACAGAATACCTATGTGCGATTCCACTGATATAAAGTTCAAACCACACAAACGCATCCATGTTGTTACAAGTCAAGACACTGGCTACCTCGGGGGTGACTGGGAGGGGGCACGGGGGCTTCTTGGGTTCCAGGAGTGACCTCGTTCTTTTTGTTTGTTTCCGTTTTCAGTTTTGTTTATTAATAATGCTAGTATGAACGTTTGTGTACAGTATTTTGGGGGGGACATATGTTTTCAATTCTCTTGGGTTATAAACCTAGGAGGGGAATTGCTGAGTCATATGGTAACTCCATGTTTAACATTTTGAGGGAGTGCCAGACTGTTTTCCAGTTTCACACTATTTTACAATCCTACAGGCAAGTATAAGAGTTCCAATTTCTTCATATCCTCACCAACGTTTGTTATTGTCTGTCTTTTTTATTTTTGCCATCCTGGTGTGGGTGAAGTGGTTTCTCATTGTGGTTTTGATTGTGTTTTCCTGGTGGCTGATGATGTTAAGCATCCTTTAGTATGCTTATTGGCCATTTGCATGTCTTCTTTGGAGACATGTCTATCCAAATCCTTTGCTCATTTTTTTTTTTCCTTTGGTGAGGAAGAGTGGCCCCGAGCTAAAACCTGTTGCCAATCTTCCTCTTTTTGCTTGAGGAAGAGTGGCCCTGAGCTAACAGCTGTGCCCATCCTCCTCTCTTTTGTATGTGGGTTGTTGCCACAGCATGGCTTGATGAGTGGTGTAGGTCTGCGTGTGGGATCCGAACCCACAAACCCGGCCCGCCGTAGCGGAGCACACTGAACTTAACCCAGGAGTGACCTCGTTCTTGAGCTGGGCGGTGGTTATGCAAGTGTGTTCACTTTGAGTGTTTATCGAGCTGTGCGTTTTTGTATGTATGTTTCCCTTCAATAATATGTTTCTTTAAAAAATGATGTGGGTGACAGGAAACCTGGCTCTAGTTGTAGCTGCCACTGATCTGCGTGTGCCTCAAGCAAGAGCCTCTCTCTGGATCCAGTTTTCTGTAAAATGATGGCTGGGACTAGCTTGTGGTCTGCAAATCTGTCATAGCCACAGAACCGTCTCTTCAATCAGAACTTACCTGAAGTCTAAATATGTGACACAGATTAAGTGGGTTGCGATGAAATCAGGATAGCAGACGCAGCTGCTGACGGCCAGGGCTCCAGGAAGCAGGCAGGGGCATCCTGACCTCATGCCCGACCGTGGAGCTGGGCTTCCTGCACCGGGAGGCAACCAACGAGGGCCCAGCCAACTCTGGGATCCTGCGACTCTGGGGTTCTAGCACTCAGCCTACGTGGGGCTACTTCAGCACTTCATTGTTCTCTAATGGCTTCCTGTGGCAAATGTTTGAGCTCTACAGTAAACTCTAACAGGACAGGGCTTCACTGACTTCTTCGATTTTCCTTCTAGTGAGCAGAACAAAAATTCAGAAGCTCCCTGATGACTGAAATGCAGCCATTCACATCTTAGTGTGAATTCCTCTTGTATCAGATTTTTTTCCCCCCTACACTTAATAGAGTTCAATAAAATGGAGTTAATGGGAAGGTTTTGGTGCAGGGATGGAGGGGGATGGGTTTGGGAGCATGGAAAACTCCTGTGAGGTGGAGTACATCGCTGAGAGCTTCGGCTACCTGGGAGGGTGGATGTGAGGGTGGGTGTCTGAGGGTGGTTGCTGCATTGGGAGCTGGTGTGAAGACACTAAATATGGGAGAGGCCAAGGTACCCGATGAAGCTGCAGACTGATTTGATTTTTAGTAATGGGGAATTGAAGGACTGTAAAATCAGCGACACTCAGACTGTCAGGGAGAGCCACATTTGTTCAGGCCCGGGTTTTCCTCGTGTCCGATTGCTTCAGGCCTGTCTGTGAAACGGGGGGTCCACGCCGACTTGCACAGCCCTCCTTCCTTCCTTCCTTCTGTCATCCACCAACAAATGCTTATGTGCACCTACCCTGTGCCAGGCTTGCTTCTAGGTATCGGGGATCCACTGGTGGCAGAAACAAACAGAAATCCCTACCCCTGTGGGGGAGACAAGACAATAAAGATCATAAACAAAACACATGGCATGTTAGACAGCAGTAAGTGCTCGGGAGAAAAATATAACAGGAGCAGGCTCTGGGGTGTTGGGTGTACGTGCTGACTCTTAGGCAGGGAGGCCTCACGGAGAGGAGGATGAGGAAGGGAGGGCAGAGGAGCGCTGGGGGAGAGCCGGCCAGAGCCGTGCAGGCGGCCCCAGGAGGAGCCGTCAAGTGGACCTGACAAAAGGGGCATTCAGAGATGACTCTGGAATGCGGCCAGCTGTTTTCTTCTGGGGATGGGGACTGGGCTTTGGCCTTACATTTGGTTTCCATTTGTGGAATTAAGGGATTTATTGCTGTTAGAGCGATTCCAGGCCTTGCAGGGGCAGGTGGGGAAGTGTTTGAGGGCAGGAGAGCCCTTGGCCCCTGGTGAGTGTCCAGCCTCTTATCTTCTGCTTCTGGAATGCAGGTTGGCGGGACATTGCCCGGCACCACCTTAGTCACAAACCGCGTTGGGAAAAGGTCTGTAGTCCCGTTTCCTCCTTCCTGCACTGCTGTCAAAGGCTCCATCACCCCCCTCCACGCAGCGTCCTGGGGCAAGTGATTCAGTCTCTCTGAGATAGCTGCCTTATCTCTGGAAGAGCATTAGCAGCAACTTGGTTGGGTGGTTCTCAAGACCAGAGATAATCTGTTGAAGGGACCTAACGCAGTGCCTGGTACCTTCAATGAAAGGTAGCTGCTTTGAATTTGTCTGCTAAGAATGTAAATGGCCAAAACTTCTTGGACTCTCTTACCTCCCCGTTTACTGGTGGAGGAACTGGGGCACAGAGAAGTTAAGTTCTTGGTCCAGGGTCACACAGTGGAAAACTGGAATGTGAACCCCGGCCGCCTGGTTCCCACGGAAGGAGCTGCAGATGAACGTGAAGCAAGAAAGCTTGAACTTGCACGGCACTGTGCTTCTTGTCCAAATCCCTTACTCTTTTTTTTTTATTTATATGCATAGTTGCACAGCCTTCTAGTTGCTGTGTGTGGGACGCGGCCTCAGCATGGCCTGAGAAGTGGTGCGTCGGTGCGCGCCCGGGATCCGAACCCAGGCCGCCAGCAGCGGAGAGTGTGCACTTAACCGCTAAGCCACGGGGCCGGCCCCAAATCCCTTACTCTTGCCTCACAGTTTTCTGATCCTTTTATCAGCACCCTTAGGTGCTGAAAGACCACGTCTACAAGGAGAAAAAGTGGAGCGTGCGGAGGAGGCTGAAAATATGTCACTCACACACTCCCCAGAAGCAGGAATTTTCCTGCTCCTCCTTCCTCCGCTCTGGGACGTTGCCATCAGTGGGGGCCGTCAAGGGACTGGTGTGGAGGCAGCAGGCAGAAGGTGGGAAGAGAAAGGACCCATCCGCCCTGACTTCCAGCTGGCACAGGCTGAGTTTGCCAATGGTGAACGGAGGACCTGGGTGCCAGGAGCCTGAGATGGGAGGGATCCTGTTGTCTGAGCATGTAGATCTTGGAATAATGGATACAGAGATGTGCGGAATAAACCTGCATGTGAGCCAAACTCAGCCAAAAGCTTCTGGCTGCAAAGGGTGTGGGTCGCGGTGCTTAAACCCGGTGTTCTTTCTAGTCCGGTCAGCTGAGGTGACCGCCGAGTCCCCTGAGTGACGGCCAAGCATGTGACTAACTCCAGCCTGGGAGCATCCATTCACAAGCTCGTGGTGAGATCCATCTAAGCGATAGTCATGATCGCAAATTACTGGACTCCAGACATTCAAAGCCAGCTTTTAGAAATGTCTGTAATTAGCACTGTTTTGAATGAATGAATGAATGAATGAATGATGGCTATGTAAGTTAATGTGGACCCCAGGTCCAAAGATAAGTCCTAAAGGAATAGAACTGAGGGGAAAACAGAGTAGTATTTTTTTTTCCTAATGATAACAATAGTACAGGTTCTAGAAAGGATGGGAAAATATAAAGAAAGAAATTATCCATAATTCCAGAACAGAGAAGAAGCTGTTGTCAACACTTCCATGTATTCCCTTCTAGTTTGTTTTCAGTCTAGTTGACCATAAGATGCATGCAATTTTGTATTCTGACTGCCTTGCCTTTAATAATCCATACTAAGATGTTCTACTCAGTCTGTCAGTTCTCTGGAAAATAGCAAAACTGTCAAATGTGTTCCTAAAACTAAGACATATCCTGATCATAGAACAGAGAGGCTGATCCTGACTTTCTTTAAAAAATAAGAGCTTGAAACTGAAAGTAAGGACTCCAACAGATACCGGTGCACCACGTTCATTGCAGCATTAATCACAAGAGCCAAAAAGGCAGAAGCAACCCAAGTGTCCATCCACGGATGAATGGACAGCAAAATGAGGTCTATACATACAGTGGAATATTATTCAGTCTTGAAAAGGAAGGAAATTCTGACACAGGCGACAACATAGATGAACCCGAAGGACATTATGCTAAGTGAAACAAGCCAGTCACAAAAGGAAAAATATTACATGATTCCACTAATATGAGGAACCTAGAATAGTCAAATTCAGACACGGAAAGTAGAGGGGTGGGAGCCAGGGGCTGGGGGAGGGGGTGAGGGAGTTGTTGTTTCATGGTGCAGAGTTTCAGTTTGGGAAGATGACCGAGTTCTGGAGATGGATGGTGGTGATGGTTATACAACAAACGTGAATGTGCTTAATGCCAAAGGACTGTACCCTTAAAAATGGTAAAAACGGTCAATTTTATGTTATGTATATTTCACCACAATAAAACAAAACAAAACAGAAGATAAGAGTCTGGAGCCGTGGTCTTGGTCTCTGGTGCCTGGTCTCCACTCTGGTTGACTCTCCCTCCCTCTCCACCATGCACTGTCCGTCTCGTGCCTCACCTGTTCTCTGTGTGCAAGGCGTCCTCTGGGGAGAAGGCTGGCCAGCCTCTCACTACCTCCTCCTCCTTGCCTTTCCACCCCCGGGTCCCTAACACACACACACACACACACACACACACACACACACACACCCGGGTCCCTAACACACACACACACACACACACACACACACACACACACACACACACACACACACACACACCCCGGAGGTCCTGCATGCAGATGGGCCTGAGGCTCAGGAGACTCTGCCGATGTCACATCAGATACCTGAGGGGTGAGACTGGGGCCTCATGTGGGGAAGTGTGACAGTGGTCTGTGAATCGTGACCAAGCTCTCTTGCAACTAAGGCCGGGTCAGAAGAGGGTAATGGGAAGGGAAAGTAGCCGATGGGAGTCTAGTGCACAAGTGGGTGGCCTTGAATCTTAATGCCACTTCTGGGAGAAGCAGAGCCTCCTAAGTCACAGGCCTGACCCCTTCCCCAGGGTCTCCATGGCCAGCTCTCCATGCTGGTGTCTGTGTGTCCCACTAAAGTGTAAGGGGTCCGGCAGAGCTGTAGGCTTCCATCTTGGGGGCTAGTAATGCTAATGCAGCATACCACCTGCTTAGCACCCCAGGCTCTGGTCCTCCTCTAGGCTTCGGCCACACCATACTGAGGGTATGGAGCCTTGGTTGTGGGGCCAGTGGGAGCCCATGGCGGAGGGAGGCGAGACTGCCTCGTGTTCTGTCTCTGCTGGATGATGCCCAAATGTGGGTGAAGTTTGTCGTCCAGTCCTGGGTCCGGGGACTGGGCCCAGAGGGCAGAAGGCGGAGTCTCTGCCAGACAGTGCAATGCCTTTGCCAATGCCCCAGGGTCCCCACTTGCTTCACAGCAGGGTCAACGGGAATGGTTGCCCATCCCCACAGACCCATCCTGTTGGCCTCAGGCTCAGAAAGTGGGCGTGGCTGAGCCCAGCAGGATCTGGAGCACCAGAGCCCTGACTGCGCACATGTACACACACGCACGCACACACACCCAACCCCATCGCCAGGTAACTTAGTCCTCATATGCCACACCTGCTGCTCTCGCCGGGGGACTTCCAGTGGGTCTTCTCGTCTCTGTTGGGTGAAGGGATAAATGACCTCCCAGGGGACTTTTTCTAGCCTATGAGAGCAAGCAGAAGGGGATTTTTCTCTGGAAACTACCTAGTAGTTTAGTATCCTAAGAATTTATCCATCCTTCTTTCAGAAGGTTAACCCAGTTCTTCATTCTCCAAAACAAAACAAAACAAAACAAACAAAATAGGTTTCAAGGCTTCTAAATGGCTTGTCACAGACCACATAGAACAAAAGGGCTACAGACACAGCAGGAACAGTGGCTCCAAGGGGTTCACTTATTCTAGACTCTTGACTTTTTGCTGATGAATCTCTCCAAAACACCTCCAAACTCCACAGGCAGAATTTGGTTACAAATTGCTTCCCATGCCTTTGTCTCTCGTTTCCTCAACAAGGTGTAAAATATTTGTAGTCAGGGCCATATATGTCTCCCTGTTCCCACAACCCTGGCCTGAAGCCTGGCACACAGCTGGCACTGAGGCTGGGGGGTGAAAACTGAAAACTGGAATCTTTATATGGCTAGACACTGGAATCGCTTGAGAAGCTTTAAAAAATTTGCAAAGTCTAAGCCCCACCCGGCAGTTCTGATTTAATCCGTCTGGCATGGGGTTTACACATCGGGTATTTTTTAACAGTTCTCTGGATGATTCTTGTGTGCCATTGATGTTGAAAACCAGTCTGCTGTGTCATGGTTGAGGGTAAGTCATCAGTTTTGTGTGTTCGCTCTTTTTTCCTCATAGATTATCCAGTGTATCAGCCTGGGATCATAATGTATTAAGATTAATTAACCTATTAATTTCATTAATCTTAGTGAAAATCCTGATTTAAATACCCGGGAGGCCAAGTTTTTGCTTGAGATGAGGGCTCTAGTGGAAGAAATACGTAGGTGACCAGATTAGGCTCCACAGGGCTTCCTGGTGAAGTTGCCTCACATCTCTTATCTGCCCACAACGGCTTCCAGGCCTTTCCAGACATCCACCTCTGATCCCTTGTTGGTCTGGGAGGATTATATAGCTACTGGTTTAATACGTCATCCGTTTACAAAGCATCCCGGGATGGGCTGTTTCTGCAAGTAGCTCCCCTCATCCGCTTTGCACGGAGACGTTATCGTCCAGAGTAAATGGTTCGACCTTGGCCCCAGTTCTGGGGACACACCTTTGGGAGCCTGTGGCCTCCGTTGACTTTAGAGGAGCGTTAGGCAACTCTTCTGGGCTGCTCCTCCGAGAGTTACCTGTTTCACAGTTTCACATGTGGAAGGTCTTTTGTTGTCAACAAATGAAATGTCAAATTCAACGTAACTGCCATTATACTTTATCTTTCAACATTAGTTTTCGAAAGATTAGCGATGTCTTGATTCTTTGCATGAGAACTTAGATTAGATGTATGCAGCGTCCAAATCTGAGGAAGATCCTTTTGGGGTGAATGTGCAGAATTATTACTATTTTATGTGCCTTAGGAACTTAAAAAAAATTTTTGAGTTTTAATTTTTGTTTTGAAATAATTTCAGACTTAAAGGGAAGTTGCAAAAATAGCGCAAAGCATTCCCGGACAGCTTTCACCCAGATTGTGCAAATGTCAACATTTACCCTATTTTTTGCTTTATCATTCTCTTTCTCTCTCCTTCCCTCGTTCCCTCACTCCTTGTCCGTCTATCTGTCTGTCTGTCTATCCATCTATCTACCTATCTATCTCTGTCTCATCTGTAGAGACAAAGAGGGGAACAGAACATATATGTGTAGAGATATATAGGGATGTGTGTGTGTGTATGAGAGAGAGAGACAAATACTTTTTTTTTTTCTTCTGAACCATTTGAGAGTTAGGTGCAGACATGACATCCGTTTGCCCCTAAATACCTGAGAGTGTATTTCCTCACAACAAGGACAGCACAATGATCAAAATCAGGAAATTAACATGGATACAGTTCTATTATCTAATATGCAGACTTTAAGTCTCAGTTTTCCCACTAGTGTCCTTCATTTCTAGCAAAAGAAAGAACACAGTTTTTACTGACTCGGGGTTTAATCCAGCTCACATTTTGCAGTTAGTCATTATTTTTCCTGAGTCTCCTCTTGTGGCCTTGGTATTGTTGAAGAGTCCAGGCACTCATTATTTGTTTTTAAACAATTAAAAAATTTTTTAATCGTGGTAAAAACACGTAAAATTTGCGATCTTGACCATTTAAAATTTTTTTATTTTTTATTTTATTTTTAATCATGGTGAAAAAAACACATTTTAACCATTTTTAAGTGTACAGCTTGGGGGCCGGCCCGGTGGCGCAAGTGGTTAGGTGCGCGCGCTCCGCTGCGGCGGCCTGGGGTTCGCTGGTTCGGATCCCGGGCGTGCACCGACGCACTGCTTGGCAAGCCATGCTGTGGCGGCGTCCCATATAAAGTGGAGGAAGATGGGCACAGATGTTAGCCCAGGGCTGTCTTCCTCAGCAAAAGAAGAGGATGATTGGCGGATGTTAGCACAGGGCTGATCTCCTCACAAAAAAAAAAAAAAAAAAAAGTGTACAGCTTGGTAGTGTTAAGTATATTTACATTGTTGTGCCACAGATCTCTAGAACTTTTTCATCTTGTAAATCTGACACTTTATACCCATTAAACGACTCCTCGTTACCCCCTCCCCTGGTAACCACTGTTTGACTTTTTGTTTCTATGAATTTAACTACTTTAGATTCCTCATATAAGTGGAATGATACAGTATTTGCCTTTTTGTGACTGGCTTATTTCACTTAGCATAATGTCCTCAAGGTTCATCCACGCTGTAGCATGTGACAGGATTTCCTTCCTTTTTATGGCTGAATAATATTCCATTGTATGTATAGACCACATTTTGTTCATCCATTCATCTGTGGATGGACGTTTGGGTTGCTTCCACCTCTTCGCTACTGTGAATAATGCTGTAATGAATATGGATATGCAGATATCTCCTTGAGATCCAGGCCATTTGTCCTGTAGCATATCCCTTAATTTGGGTTTGTCTGTTGCTTCTTTACAGTTAGATTCAGGTTCTGCATCTCTGGCAGGAGTACCTGACAAGTAGTAGTGTCCTCAGTAAATCCTATCAGGAGATACATGCTATAACTTTGTCCCATTACCTGTGAGGTTAACTTTGATCCCTAGCTTAGGGTGGTGTCTGCCAGTTTTCTCTACTGTAAGGTTACTATTCCTCCTTTTTTAATTAATAAGTATTTTGTGGGGAGATTAATGAGTATTTTGGGGACTGTGTTTCTTGTCAAACTTTCACCCGTTGATTCTTGTCTGAAATAATTATTACTGCAATGCTTACCGAATGGTGACTTAAGAATTCCCTCGTTGCTTCTACATTTATTTGTTGGCATTCTACTGTAAGGAAAAGCAGTCTCACCTCCTGCACTCACTCATTCATTCATTCATTCATTTTATTTATATTTGAATGGATTCGGGATTCTCATTTGTCTATGGGTTATAATCTATTACTGTCACTATTTGTTTTGTTGCTCAGATAGTAGCAGATCTGGCCGGTGCGAACCCCTTCAAGTGAGCTCTTGTGTCTCATCATTTTCTCATTAACTCGTATTTCAATATCAGGGATTCCTGTGCTTCCTGTCTTTAAACAGTGAATTACTGGTATAAATTCAATACTAAATAACACAGATTAAATCCACTTAAAGCCGTACAATGTCCAAACCCATCACAATGGCTGGTGATGATTCATCTGAGAGATAAGACAGCTGAATGTCTGGAGTACACTCATCTTGCACCCTAACTTCTGCACACTCGATACACACCTGGATGTTCTCAACCTATTTTGTTGTAAAGACGTATGTGGGGCCGGCCCCGTGGCTTGGTGGTTAAGTGCACGCGCTCCGATGCTGGTGGCCCGGGTTCGGATCCCGGGTGCGCGCCGAGGCACCACTTCTCCGTCCATCCTGAGGCCGGGTCCCACATACAGCAACTGGAAGGATGTGCAGCTATGACATACAACTATCTACTGGGGCTATGGGGGGAAAAAATAAAATAAATAAAATCTTTAAAAAAAAAAAAAAGACGTATGTGTTGGTTGGGTGCTCTGGGAAGCAGGCATTAAGATGAGTTGCACGTGCAGAAGATTTATTGGGGTAATACCTGTGAACATACAGGAGAGGGTTGCAGCTCTGACACCTGTGAGAGGCGAGGGGCAAGGAAGAGCCTCACACTGCAGGGCAGCTCTGAGGAGTCTCAGCCGGCCCCGTGGGCAGCTCCAATGCAGAGCTCGTCTGGAGAGGAGCCCCACGTTGGCCAGAAATGGCCAGGCCCCAGTACCCTGCTGTGCTCAGTCATCGCCTGGGAGCTGCCAGGAAGAGCACGGCCTCAGCTCAGATGCTGCTTCGGATCCCGAGGTGCCGCAGCTGGAGGCTCTTTTAACTGTAGCTGCCATAAAGGGAGATCGGAGTGGCACACTTCTAAGGCTGCCACAGGAAACATATTTAAGGATTACATTTGGCGGCGTCCCATATAAAGTGGAGGAAGATGGGCACAGATGTTAGCCCAGGGCCAGTCTTCCTCAGCAAAAAGAGGAGAATTGGCAGATGTTAGCACAGGGCTGATCTTCCTCACCGAAAAAAAAAAAAAAGATTAGAAATTGAAACAGAACTATTTTTACTTGGCGCATGAACCCCATATCACACTTTTGTGAGTCCCTGAGGTTTCAGTAATCCCTAGATAGAGAATTGTGGTCTAGATTTTGGACTTCTTTCTAGGCTGGAGTTTTAAGCTAGAGTCTTTGATTTGGTTGAGATGCCAAGGTATGAATGGAAAGCATGAGGGGCACAGCTCACGTTGCAAGGCCTGTGGGGATCACTTAAGAGCTCTTGCATTCCAAGGGCCTTGTCCAAGGAATGTCTCACCCAACCTACGGCTCTGGCCCCTTGACTACCCAAGGTGATCAAACGTACGACCGAATGCTAGATTAGCAGCTTTATACCCAGGTTCGCTAAATCTTGCAGTTCTAGACTCGAAGACTTGACAGCAGAAAGGGCTATTGAGATCAGGAGATCTTTCCACACCTGAAGTGCAGAGAAGTGTCCTGCTCAAAGTCACCGAGTGGGTGAGCTGTGACTGGGGCTCAGGCCCCCGCAGAATGATAGGATGCCCCATCTGCAGGGCAAGCCAGAGGCCACTAGTTTGATCGCCAGCTCTTGTGGGAACCCTTTTACAAAGGTTTTGACAGATAGGCGTCTGGCTGCTGCTGGGAATCATAATGGGGCAGGCCCTCGCTGTCTTTCTGTCCCATTGTTGTGGGCTGTGAGGTGTCTCCATTGTATTTTCCAGCCAGCAATCCCGTTTCTGCTCATGGGAGCAACACAGTGCAAGTCTGCTTCTCCTGCATTTGTAAGTGGTTATCATTGTATCTGACAGTTTTGTTCCTCATCTCACATTTAGTTCTTTAGCTATTTCTCACCGAGCATGGCTTCCAGATGTCTCGAACACCCGACTGCCTTTCTCTGGAGGCATGTGAGTTTGTTAACATCCCCCTTAAAAGGTGTCACCCGATACTGAACACAGTACCGCAGTGTGGTGTCGCCACAGGCCATTACAGACCACCCATCCTCTCATTTGAACACTACGCATTAGTACAGCCCAGCTGTGGTAGGTTTTCCAACATCTATGCAGCATTGTTTTCCAAAACCTGCACTTAAAAAATTTTTTTTGGCTTGATTTGGCCCTATTTTTAGAATGTTTTCCACTGGGAGACGGAAGCAGCATGGGGGGGAACAGAGAAGGGAAAGGGTGCCAATTCTGATGTGCCAATCCTGGAGTTGCGCCACTCCACCGGGTGCAAGTGTAAGCAGGCCTTGCAACATAGCACCCGTTCCCCACTTTCTCAACCACGGGGTCCCTCTGCCATCGCTGCAGTGCGCTTCCCATACTCAGCAGAAGGTGGTCTGGTCGTCAGTTTCTGTTCACACCAAAGTCCTGGGTCAGGAACCTCAGTTGTTTTCACTTGGGCTCCTCCCTTACCCTCCTGTGTGTGTTGGGGGGCTGTAGTTGACCTGTTGAGGAAACCAAGGGATGGAGACCAAACCACCGTCAAGATTAGAGAAGTCAGACATCTCTGTCACCCACCTCGAGGGGGCCTGGGCAATTCAGCAGTGCTAATCTTCATACACTTGTCGAGTACTTTACAGTGTTTCCAAGAGTGCTTTTATCCGTAGCTGATCTGATCCTCATAACCACCTCTTGAGGTAGACGGGGCCACTATCATCCTCATTTCATAGATGAACCAACTGATGGCCATAGTGAGTAGCTCTCTGTCCACCTCCCTGCCCTGCGGTTCCTGGAGCAGTTATGAAGGCTCCTTCCAGCCCACAGCGTGGGCCATACTTGTTCCTACTCGGGATTGTTTGTTGATTAGCTGAGACATTGCAAATATAACCATTCTTCATCAAACAACATATTGAACATCTCCCACGTGCCTGACACTGTGGTTAGCTCTGGTGAGACAAAGATGAACAGCTGTCTCTGTTTTAAGTTGCTTATGGTCTGTAATTGCTATCAAGTTTCTATTTATATCTCACTGAGAACAACTGGAATCACTGGAGAAGCGGAAGAGACGCCTAGAGACCATCAGCAGATGAGGGAAGTGGGGTGCAGTGAGGGAAGTCCTGTAACCTGGCGTAGACAGGGTCAAAAGCAGAGTCCCAGCTCCCAGCTCCCAGCCCACGGCCCCTTCCCCACACTGTACTATCTGTTCCGTGCCCCCTAGTCCTACTGGATAAACTGCAGTTCAGCCAAGACTCGTTCTCAGTAGTTGAGAATCTAAACTTAGATTTTCTGTAGGTTCTCTAGAATTGCTTTTTGTCATAGTAATTTTGAATGCCTGGCTCATTTTGGTATTTACCATAGGTCTAATGGTGTCACTCATAGAACCCAGTTCTCTTAATGTCATGAGGCGAGTTCACTCTTCAGTCGGCTTTGCTGTGTGCCAGGTGCAAACTGTGTTTATGCTGTTTTAAAGTCCAGGAGTGGGCTTCTTAGACGGAAGATTGTATGTCTTAATGGGAACATGATAGCTGCTCACAAATGTTCGAGGGCACGCATCTGTTTCTGCAAGAGGGCACAGGCTTATTATGTAACCAGGAACAAAATGAGAACCAACGGGGGAAGTTACAGCATGATATGTTCGGCTCAGTGTAAGAAATGTCTTTCTGGCCAGTGGCCCTGTCTAATATTGGAACAAACAGCCTGAAGCCACAAGTCCAGGCTGAGGCTACAGGGAGGGCTGCCAGAGAGAGGTTTCTAGACTGGGGGGAGATGGCCTAGGAGGCATCCAAGGGCTGAAGGATGTGGTCAGAGGAGCGAGGTGAGCTCACTGTTGGGAACACCTCACAGATGCTGGTCCTCACTGAGAAGCTGTTCCAGCTGCAGAAGAAGATGCCCAGGCGAGAGCAAGTGGAGGGGTTTGGAGCTTGGAAGCTTCTTCTCCAGCCCCACTGAACAGCTTGGTCACGTCTAACCTGCAAGTGTGAAAAAGGTCGCTTAGCTGGGCAGCTGAAAACTGGGGTGCTCCTGCGAAGGAAGATGGGGAGAGTGGCTAGTGGGAAATGTGACGATTAATTTTATGTGTCAACCAGGCTGGGCCAAGAGATGTGCAGAGAGCTGGTAAAGCATTATTTCTGGGTGTGTCTGTGAGGGCATTTCCAGAAGAGGTTGGCCTTTGAACCGAGTAAGGAAGATCTCCCTCACCAATGCTGATGGGCATCGTCCATTCCATTTAGGGCTGGAATAGAACAAAGAGGCAGAATAAGACTGGATTTGCTCTCTGTTGAGCTGGGACGTCCCTCGTCTTCTGCTCTTGCACATCGGTGCTCCTGGTTCTCAGGCTTTTGGACTCAGCCAAACTTAAACCGTCAGTCTTTGGATTCTCAGGCCTTTGGACTTGGACCAAATTACATCACAGGCGCTCTTGCGTCTCCAGCTCACAGATGGCAGATGGTGGGACTTCTTGACCTCCACAACTGCATGAGCCAATTCCTATAATAAATCTCCTCTTATACATACATATATATCTGTATTTCTCTGGAGAACCCTGAGTAATACGGGAAGTAACTAGAACCTCCCAAGTGTCTGATTGATTTCGCTGAGTTGGATGGAATGGGAAAGGCGGAGGATGGGGAGGGATCCGGGAAGCTCCCCATTTTCTAGCTCAGATGCCACCACCTGGTTTAGACTTCAGGGGGAGACGGATTCTGGAGAAAGCTGAAGACTCGGTTTGGACCAAGCTCTTGGCTACCAAAGATTGAGCATACTATGTGCCAGGTCCTCTGCCATGCACTTTTCATACAAAACCCCTGTTTTATAGGTAGGTATGACCTCCATTTGATAGTTGAGGAAACTCACTATAGTACAGCGGGTCAGACCTGCTGAAGTGAAGTGATTTGTTCAGTCTTAAGACTCCTCTCTCTC
This sequence comes from Ceratotherium simum simum, assembly GCF_057802395.1. Lineage (NCBI taxonomy): Eukaryota > Metazoa > Chordata > Mammalia > Perissodactyla > Rhinocerotidae > Ceratotherium > Ceratotherium simum. Next base: position 27,246,431 of record NC_141931.1, on the reverse strand, counting down.
TTCCTTCCCCCGCCCTCATGTTACTGATGCCGAGGGGCCTCCGGTGGGGAAGTCCGGCAGTCTACAGATGCCAGAGCAGGTGGTGGAGGAAGAGGTCTGGGCTGACTGCATCTTTTCCAATTATCTCAAGTCTCTTGGACTTGCTTCTTCCCCCTCTTTCCAGCCCCTCTTCTCCTTGTCTAGGAAATTGCCCTGTCTTAACTGTAACAGGTTTAATATCTTCATTTTCAGATAGCTTTCTGTGTCTCCTCACCCTGTTTCTCTGCTTTGTTTAAATTGAAGTGAAATTCACATAACATAAAATTAACTAAAGTGCACAATTCAGTGGCATTTAGTACATTTACAATATTGTAAATCACTTCTCTCTAGCTCCAAAATATTCTCATCACCCCAGAAGGAAACCTCATCCCCATTCAGCAGTCACTCCTCATCTTCCCCTCCCCTAGCCCCTGGTGATAACTAATCTGCTCTCTGTCTCCACGGATTCACCTGTTCTGGATATTTCAAAACAGTGGACTCATACAATATATGAGCTCTCGTGTCTGGTTTCTTTCACTTAGCATAATGGTATTAGTCTGCTCAGGCTGCCATAACAAAGTACCACAGACAGGAAGGCTTAAACAACAGGAAATTTATTTTCTCACAGTTCCGGAGGCTGGAAGTCTCAGATCGGAGTTGATTTCTCCTGAGGCCTCCCTCCTTGGCTTGCAGACGGTCGCCTTCTTGCTGTGTCCTCACACGGCCTTTCCTCTGTGGGCGCATCCCTGGCCTCTCTCTGTGTGTCCAAATTTCCTCTTCTCATAGAGACACCGGTCAGATTGGATTAGGGCCCACCCTAATGACCTCATTTTAACTTAATTACTTCTTTAAAAACCCTAAGTTCAAATACAGTTACATTCTGAGGCACTAGGGTTACAGCTTCAACATATGAATTTTGGGAGAAAACAGTGCAGCCCGTAACAGGAATGTTTTCAAAGTTTATCTGTGTTGCAGCAGGTATCAGAACTTCATTCCTTTGCGTGGCTGACTAATATTCCATTGTATGGACAGGCCACGTTTTGTTTATCCATCCACCTGTTGTTGCGCACTTAGACTTTTGGCTATTGTGAAGAATGCTGCTACACCCAAGCATCTGTTTACATCAAGAGGTCACTGGTGTTGGGGCATGGATGGGAGGGGAGGCCCAGTGAGGATGTGTGTGTACACCGTCCCCAGACAGCAGTGGTGAGTGGCTGGATGCAGATTCGCAGACCAGCCTTCCGTATCAGAGTGGTGCTGGCACCGGTGTCCCTCCCCAAGCTGGCACATGGGTATTTGGTGAAGAGCTGTGTGTAGCGAGCTTGCCATGGGGCGGTGAAGGGCTGCTGGGCTGTTGAGTCTCCGACAGGCTTTATCACTGTCCAGTGGGCTGCAGTCTGTCCTTGGCATCTGTCTGACCTCTTTATCTACTAAGACTGACGGCTGAGTTGTAGTTCTTCTAACTGACGAGGAAATGGCCCTGACAATAATGCCAGGAATCGTCTAACTCATTCCCCTTCAACAGACCTATGTACAGTTTATCCAGTGATGCCCTCTGAAAACCTGCCCCCTGCTGAGAGTCAGGTAGTACTCTTCTTAGGGCAGAGGTGAGTCTTCTGTTCCTGTTTCTTTTCCATCTGTGATTTTGGAGAAAGCGTCATGAGGGTCAGAGTAGACCCTTATATGGAGACATCTGGGGGGCTTTAGGGATTAGCAGTAGCTGTGGTTTCTGCCTACTCCACAGTGGGTCTACCCAGAGCTGTTACCTTGGTTAATCTGGGTCTTACAACACTTCTGGATTTTTCTTCCAACTCTCTCTGTTTTGTGTCTGTCTATTAAATATTGTCATTGGGAAACTTTTCTGGCAGGAAACAAAGCCACAAATGTTCTAGGGCATATTCACTGCTTACAATGAAAAGAAGCAAGACTGGGTGTCAGAGGGAAAACTGAACTGGCCCCTTGCCATGCCTGCTCGGGTGGCTGGCCCTATCTGTGGGGGGGTCACCGTGGCACAGTGTCTGGGCCTCTGATTTTCCTCTTTAGAAGCTGGATTTTGGCAATGCATCCAGAGATCGTCTAGCTTAGGGAGACCAAGTCCCAAACCCAACTGGTAAGAGAACAGTAAATAAACTAGAATGCCCACTTGATACATTTTTAGGAGGATCACACTGGTGGTAGAATAGAACATTCAGGTCGGCTCACCAGTGGATTCTCTGTCAGAGAAGGTAAGAGGTGATTCTCTCTGTGAGAAGGTAAGCGGTAATTAGAAGGCTGCTGTGCGTGATGGAACAGAGAAAGGAGAATGTGAGTTACTGTAATGTCTACTCTCACAGAGCCAAGGCAGCCTGATCCATCCGTTTCTCAATAAATTACCCATTAATTATTCTCACTACAGATGGTAACTTTTTTCAGGATATGAGGGCCCCTAACTGCTTAATAACACGGTTACGGGTTTGAACATCCGGCTCTTCTTCTGCCCTACTCCCACCTCTTGTTTTCAAGCCTCTAAGAAGAATTTTCCAGAATAAAAGTTTCTGGCTCACCCTGCTCTTTCAGTTTCGTGAGGATAAATGCTATTTGGGGGAGGGATGGAAGAGAGATGGAGAGCCAAGTCGTTTGAAACACGTCTCCGTGCGGGGGGCCTACCTCTGGAGCTTCTTTACACACGCAGACCCGAGATCCTGGACCTTATAGGATTTCGGGGTCCTATTAGGATCTGTTCTTAGCACAGCCACCAGAGGCCACTCTAAACAAGTTCTCATGCAGTCCACCCATGTTTACTGGGTGTCGACCACCAGTGCCATGACTCTGTTCCAGGCGCTTGGGATGGATACATCAGCCAATGTGAGGAAGGCCCCTCCCTGCCCTGGCGGGTCGTCCATTCTATTGCTCGTTCTTCTTAGTGTCCTTTGGTGGCTTCCTCTTTCTTAGAAGAGGAGCCAGTCTTCCTGATGGTCCACAGCATGCTACGTGGTGCAGCCCCTCCCACCTCATTCTCCAGCCCCCTCTGTTCCACCCATCCTGGCTCTTCCCTGAATCAGGACCCCACTCCAGGGCCCTTGTTCCTATTTCCTCTACTGAACGGCCCTTCCTCCACATATCTGGAAGGGTGATTGACGATGTAGGATAAAAAATGGAATGTAAAATATCTCAATTATTTGTTATAGCATAACATGCTGAAATGACAGTATTTTGGATAGGTGAGGTTAACTAAAATATGTTATTGATATTGGTTTTACCTGTTTCTTTTTACTACTAGAGAATCTTTTTTTTTTTTTCTTTCTGGTGAGGAAGATTGGCCCTAAGCTAACATCTGTTGCCAGTCTTCCTCTTTTTGCTTGAGGAAGATTGTCCCTGAGCTAACATCTGTGCCAAACTTCCTCTATTTTGTATGTGGGATGTCACCACAGTATGGCTTGATGAGCTGTGTGTAGGTCTGTTCCTGGGATCCAAACCTGCAAACCCTGGGCTGCCGAAGCGGAGCACACTGAACTTAATCACTACCCCACTGGGCTGGCCTAACTACCAGAGAATCTTAAGCTATGATTGTAGCTCCTATAGGACAGTGCTGCCTGAAGCTCATAGAGATGTTATGCTATTGAAAGTCTGGGTAAGGCTGCTGTGCTGTAAAAATGTATTATTAGCAATAGAAATTTGAGATTTATCTAATAATTTGAATGATGGAGATATAGGAGTATTTGTTCCTTTCTTTTTTCCCTTTACTAATAAATTAGGACATCTTAAAACCTTAAAAAAAGCCCAAGGCCTCCTCCACATCTTTTTGTCTTTTTTAATGCTGATTGAGTTTCATTCCATAAAAACTGTGATTTCTTTTTAAATTGGCTCAACTGTAGTACACACCATGCGCCTTTTCTACATCAGAGGGTGGAAGGCTCTCCAGGTGTGATGCTAAAACATAAAGGATTGTGAATCTTTGGGAGGCTGGCTCTGTTTTCATATGTTAAGTATCACTTTACATCATAGCGTCATTTGAAAGTTTTTAGTTATTAATATTCATAATAGTTTCTTAAGATGATTCTTATTCGTATTTCCACATTATAACCAAATACTAAGTAATTTAGAGATTGTCATCGAAACCACTTGGATCCAAAAGTTTGCTGTTGGCATTGTTACTGGGAAGGAAACTGAGCATTCTAGTTGGAAAGTAATTTAATTGGGAGAAACTTGAAAGAATACCAGGCTAGTTAAAGATCTTGGGTTTTTTTATTCCTTGGCTTGTTAGCTATGTGATCACAGATAAGTGATTCCATATTTCTGAGCCTTGAATACTTGTTGAATGTAGGAAGAAGTGAGAGATCTTGACTTCTAGCTCCATGGGTTCTCCTGGACTCAGCAGAGAAAAACTGAAGAACTTGATGTGAAATTACCAGTTGATCTGCCCCCAATTATGTGCAGACTTTTCTTTCTATCCCAATATGGACTTAGCCTGCATTTGGCCTACTCTTATGCTACCTAACGCTTTTCTCTTAGTTCCCAACTTTTATTCTAATACATTCTGTACATTTTCCCCTGTGGTCTTAAATGACAAGTTCTTGGACATGGGAGCTATTTATTTGTAATACTCAGCGTGAGGCTTGGCGGAACACCATGATGACAGCTACATGGTCACCTACTTCTCTTCGCTGGCAGGACCCAAGGTCAGTGAGGGCCCAATGCAGCTTGTTCCTTGCAGTGTCTGACACACATCTACTGCTTGCGAGCATCGAATGAATGCTAGGTACCAGAAGAAGATGGACAGGGAGCTTCTGAAGTAGTTACCCATCTTCGTGCCTTCTTTCTCCTCTTGGCATCCTCAACTAAACTCTGCGTGATTATCTCTCTTTTATGTTTTAAGCGTGCAAATTGGTGACAAAGACTAAAGACCCACTGACCTTCTCCCAAAGATCTACACAAAGCCCAGAAGCAGAATCATACCCCCCCACCCCAAATTAAAACGCAGCTTGAGTGTGAGCCCATTTTTCCACAGGTGCAGGAATCATGCAAATTCTGTTTGCAAGAAGCAAAGGTGTTAGGAACACATGCAAATCACCAGAGTTCTTGAGTGCCTTTCTGCCAATTCCCTTCTCCCTCAGTGCCTGGATCTACACCATCTCTGCATTTTCTTTCAGAATTTGAGTAAATTGAGCTATCACTGATTTTAAATTTTTTGTTTTTTTACTTTTTATTTTGAAACACAAGAAGTTACAAAATAGTACATAGAGTCCCATGAACCCTTCACTCGGCTTCCTCTCATGGTGACATCTTAGATGACTGTAGTAAAATACCCAAACCGGGAAATTGACATTGGTACAATACCGTTAACTAGACTGCAGGACATCTGATTTTAAAAAGCACACATATTTTTTTGTCATAAAATAATACTTTTAAACACAAATAATATATGTCTTGATATTGGGTGAGGTGGCTGGCAAGGAGTGTATTCTCAAAGCTGTAGCCAGGTGTGATGCTGGATAGGAAACCCCAGCGGGCGGTTTGAAGAGCATGGTCCCACGCTCAGGGGTGTGCCCTAAGAGAAGGAAAGTCCTGTTGGAAGTGGAGTAACATGGGCAGAGGGAAATGGAGACTTGCTGGAAAGTTCAGTGGGGCTTCAGTTGCACAGTTGTGTCTATTCACCCAGAGCCAGGCTGTGGCCACAGAGGAGCTGCCCTCATACCCTCATAATGAGACATCTAGGTCCACTTGATTGGAGAAAAGTGTATATGACACTTGTAGGAAAATAATGATCTTTTTAATAGACTTCATCTTTTAGAGCAGTTTTAGGTTCACAGCAAAATTGAGAGGAAAACATAGAATTCCCGTATACCTCTGCCCCCACACATTCATAACCTCCCCCATTATCAACATTACCAGAATGGTACCTCTGTAACAATTGATGAACCCACATTGACACATCATTATCACCCAGAGTCCATTGTTCATATTAGGGTTCACTCTTGCTGTCGTACAGTCTATGGGTTTGGACAAATGTACAATGACATGTATCCACCATTGTAGTATCATACAGAGTAGTTTCACTGCCCTAAAACTCCTGTATGTTCACCTGTTCATCCCTCCCTCCTTGCTAACCCCTGGCAACCACTGATCTTTTTACCATCTCCAAAATTGTGTCTTTTCCCGAATGTCATAAAGTTGGAATCATACAATAGGTAACCTTTTCAGACTGGCTTATTTCACTTAGTAATATGCACTTGTTTCCCCATGTCTTTTTATGGCTTGATGGCTCATTTCTTTTTGGCGCTGAATAATATCCCATTGTCTGGATGGACCACAGTTCATTTATCCATCCATCTACTGAAGGACGTCTCGGCTGCTTCCGTGTTTTGGTGATAGTGAATGGAGCTGCTCTAAACCTCCATGTGCAGGTTTTGAATTGGGTTCTCAGCCCGGCGATACGGCATTGTGTTCCCATTCATGTATGAGTGACAAACATTTTATTAAAAAAAAAATCGCCCTCTCCCCTCTCTTTGGATGGGTGGTGAGGTAAGGGTTTATTTCAGTCTTTTGTTTGGAGTCTCACTTCACTTTCTCAGACATGGGATTGTTCACGGGAGCAAATGATGACACTTGGTGTCTAATTAGCATCTTCTGATTGCTCACAGCCTGCCACGGCCTGTTCTCCCTCTCATTCTCTCGCTGGGTCGGAGCGTGGTTTAAATGTTTAAATCTGCCTAGCTGGCACGGGCTCATGGAAATGGGGTTGCCTTCTGCTGTTATAGTACCAGGGAGCAGGGGTAAGGGTTAGAGACATTGGCCAGAGAGGGAACTGGGAACAGAAAAGGTCGTGGAGAAAACCTCTTCCACCATCCTTTCTCTGAGTCTAGACCTAGCTCAAGACTTCTCCTCTAGGAGCACCTCCACCAGATACTGCCGCACAAGAAGGTCTTTCTCTGCTCTTTTCTGCCAAACAGCTCAACCGTTCTGGGTGAGATGATCTGAATCATCTTGTGGTCTCCCCCTTCATCAGGACCGCACTCAGCACCCTGGGGTTAAGCTCTGCCATCAGGAGTCTACTGGGAAATTATCTGCTGTGTCAAGTAGGGGAAAAAAGTTCCTAACTGGCTGTGTTCCTTGACCTCTGACCTAGTTCCTTAACCTCTCTAATCTCTAAACTTCCCTTTACTCACTTAAAACAAGCGGATGACTGGATTATCTGGAATGTCCCTGCTAGCCTCAATAGTGCCTAGAACATGGATCATAGAATCTCCTCTACTACTTGGAGCCACGCTGTTTGTAAGAAGATCATTGAATGAGAGATATTTTTACATTCTCTGAAGCCTTTTCTGAAGGACTGCGTTCCTGATGGCCAGAATGGGGACAGGGCTTTGGTAAGAGCCCTAGATGGTTGGATGAAGATGGGGCCATTAGCAGAACTAGGGAAAGAGGGGGATGTCTAAACCAGTCAATTCTGAACCAGTACGCTCTTGGAATTCGGGGGCAGGTGGGTTGTTTACAAACGGTTCTGCAGTGAGGCAGTTTCATCATCTTATAAGGATGCTATTCTAATGTGCTTGAGGGCTGCAAGCAGGGCACAAATTCCAGCTGCCCCTTCTCTTTATTTTAAAGTGTGGATTTGTCCTTGTCTCCCACGCATTCCCAGTTTGTTTGCACTTAGATATCAGAGGTGGAGGGGAATTAAGTGAACTTCGTTTGCCTGCCCCCCTATCTGGTGCAGGAGATGATGAGGGAGAACTTAGTCTTTGCTGGGCAGCTATGGCAGCCCGAGGACAAGGGACGTGCAAAGGCCGGCTCTGCGTGGCGAGGGTGAATGCTTAGCGGGGATCTCTGAGGAACGTCAGCTGCCTCGGGCCCTCAGAGCTGGACTCGGGTCAGACCCGTTATCTAGGCCGGGAGATTAAAGCGGTGTCTCAGCTGGTGTGGATCTCTCTCCCCCTGAGCTGAACCCTACAGTTGTTTGCAAGCTTAGAGGCTTGCTCTGCCTGTGTGTGCAAAAAAACCCGGTGGGAAAGTAGCAGGCACGCAGGTACACTGGTTCTTCCCGGAGAGGCAAGTTTGCAAGCAATGTAGGGGTGCAGCCGCCCTCACATGCACCGCCGGCACCCCTCCCCGACCCCAGCCACCCCGGGCGGCAACTTTCCCGGCGGCGCAGGCGCTCGCTTGCTGCTCTTTTTCCCTTTGGATCAGCCTGCTCTTATTTCAGGAGTGGAGTGGGTCTCTCCCTGGGGCGTTATAGGGTGTCATGTCTGGCATTTGCTCCCACTGCAGAAAAACAAGTCCAAATGCAATGAACTCGGGTTTCTGAACAGCTGCCCGAGCGCTGAAATCAGACAGTCAGCAAAGCTGTTGGAGAGAGAGTAGGGACTCCGGGGAGGGCGGGGGCAGAAGAGGTGCCCGGAGAGGGGGCGGGGCACGGGGCCGGGTGTCGAGGGTACCCGCCTGGTGGGCGATGCTCGGCACTCTGGGCCTCTGGGCGGGCTGGGGTGCGGGGAAGGGGGGATGCCCGGATTGGGCGGGGTGCCGGGAGTGGGGGTCGGGGCGGGGGAGGTGGCGCCCGCCAGGTGGGCGATGCTAGGCGCCCGCGCCCCTGGGCGGGCTGGGGTGCCCGGAGTGCGGGTCGGAGGGGAGTGGGTAGGGGCACCAGCCCGGTGGGCGACCTGGGCGCTCCCGGCCTCTGCGCTGGCTGGGGCGCAGGGAAGGGGGGTAGGTCTGGGCGAGGCGGGCGGGCGGGGCGCGAGCAGCCGCGCCGGCAGCCAGGGAGCCGGCGCCGTCCCAGCAGAGCCATGCGGGACGTGAGCGACGTGTGGCAGCCTCTGCGCAGCCTACTCCGGCGCAGGGTGGGTTTCAGGGAGCGCCGCCTTCTTCCTTCCAATCACAGCGCAACCTCAGCGTGAGGTATGCACCTCTGCAAGGCAGGGCAGCGCTTCTGTGCTGATGTATCGCGTGCTCAAGTCACATCTGTGTAATGCCACTGTGCAGGCTGCGGTCCCCACCAAAAGCACCCCAGATCTTTACAGGGCGCCCACTGGCTTGACTACCCGACTGTCACATATCGAGAGCTGATGCAAAACTGCGATGACCGGGGGAAGGGGGCAGAAAGGACACATACTCACCAAAAATTGGCGAGGAAGAGATGCAGTGGGGCTGTGCCAGATAGCTGTCACGAATTTTAGGGGTTTTCATAATCAAGGTGCCGCCTCCCAATAGTTATGCCGGGGTTTATAGTCAAGTAATGAATTGCAGGTCGGAATAGGATTTAGTTTTATTTACTCTTCTACTCAGAGAGATAAAGGTATATTGAAAATATTGTAAATGGTGACCTGGTTCCATTTCGGTCCGGCCTCCGGGGCTTTCCCGCCCCCTCCTCGAACCCAGCACCGCAGGCCCCTCAGCAGCTGGTCGCGGAGCCGGGGTTGCATGTCTTGGGGCTGGGTGTTGGGGGAGCGATGTTCAGCACAAGTGAAGGTTTCTAAGGGCTTCAGGAAAGTGGGCGGGGTGAGGACGAAGGACCAGGGAAGCCCCCTCTCCGCGGGTGGCGGGTGTCGTGGTGGGTGAGACTCACCGGTATTATTAGAGAGCAGCTATGGCAAGGAGGGACCTGGAGAACAGTGCCCCACAGGCGCTCTCAGCATCCTCCCTCCAGCTTCCCTCTAGGGTAGCAGAGACGCCCCCTCTCCGTACCCGCTAACCTCCCTCCAACCTTTAGCCCTAAGCCCGGGTCTTCAACCTGTCTGTGTCTGACCCGGAGCGCGTGTTAAGAATGCAGAGTATTGGAGTTCCACTCCAGAGAGGCTGAGTCAGGAGGACCATTTTAACCAGCATCTCAGGTGATTCAGCTGCGGGGATCCACGGACCACGCTGGACGGCGCCGCCCCTCTCCTCCCAGCACGGTTGAGATGATTATTCCGGGAAGCTGTGCCCGTCGTCTCTAGGGGGTGACAGGAAGAGGCTCACGGAGACCTTCAGCAAGGGCTAGGTTTAGGGCGTCATCAGAGGGACTGCAGGAGCAGGGCGCGCTGCTGTCGCCGGCCTGCAGGGGGCGCCCCCAGGCCACCTCCTGGCTTGCCCACCCCCTCTCCCCACGTGCAAGGGGGCTGAAACCCGAGGAATGCGTCCCCGCCCCGAGGCTGACGTGTGCGGCTGCGTCGCTGCGGGCCGCGACTCTTAAAAGCACGGGCGGAGCGCCGGGCATCCTAGCAGAGCTGGAGAGGAGGCGAGCGGGAGGAGAGGGCGACGAACTCTAGCTGGCGCATAGGGACCGCGGCTGTCACTGCGCTCCGAGCACCCCGGGGGCTTCCCGAGTGGACGAGCCGGCCTCGCGGGAACTGCGGGTGCAGCCCCAGCCCCCTGCCCCTCTCGCAGCGCTCGTGGAGCCTCACGCCCCGGGCGAGCGTTCGTGATTTAGCACAAAGCACGTTTCCAAACAGCAGCGCTAGGGAGAGCGCCCGGGCCGCGCTCCCGAGTACGCATCCCCTCTTCCCCTTTGTTTCGGGCGTCGACAGGCTGCTCTCCTCCCCAAGTCTGAATTCTTCGCGAGGGGCGGAGGGCCGCCGAGGCTGGGCTGTGAAGATGCCCCTGGAGCTGACTCAGAGCCGGGTGCAGAAGATCTGGATCCCCGTCGACCACCGCCCCTCGCTGCCCAGATGTGAGTGCAGATGTGAGCGGGCTGCAGGGAGGGGCGCGCCGCGTGGAGAGCGAGGCCATTGTGTGGCCGGCCCCGGCGGGGCGCTTTTGTGCCAGCTCCCCTCCTCCGCGCTCTCGTGCGGAGCCGGGCGCCGCCCTCCACGGCTGTCCCCCGGCCCGGGGCCCGGCGTCCCCGCTCCTCCCCGGCGCGCGGCCGGGTCCCGCCACCCTCGCGGCGGGGCGGGGTCCGCGGTGACGGCACGGGCTCCGGCGCGGGCCGGGCGCGGGCGCTGCGCCTCCTCTGGCCGGCGTCGGGGGCGCTGTGGCCCGGCCCGCTGCCCCGCGGAGCTCTGCTCGGCTCGCGCCCGGGCCAGCGCTCCGGAGCGCCCGCGGCGGGCAGCGCAGGGCGCTGCAGAAAGCCTTTGCTTCGAGGAAGCTTGGGAAGGGGCGCTCGCGTGTCCCCAGCCCGGGCGCCCGCCGGCCGGGTACAGCCGAGGGACGCGGCCGCTCGCACGCGCCGCACCTCCTCGGGTCTCCCCACCCGTTTCTCTGCCTCGCTCTTTCCCACTCTCCCTCCTCTTCTCGCTCCCTCGGTATATTTCCACCACCTCAGTCCACCTTACTGTGTATTTCTCTTTTCTATTTCCACCTTCTGTTTCCTTCTCCTTTCTAATCTCCTCTCTCTACTTCTCTTTATATTTCTATTTTCTCTCTTTTTACTTGTCTCCACTTTCTCTCTCTCCTTCGTTATATTTCTTCTCCTTTTCCTCTCCCTCCCTCTCCCCGCTCCCACCTCCAGCTCCTGTGCTAGGGGTCATGAGAGAGCTGTCTGGAACCAAGCATTTGCCCCCGGTTTTGGGGAGGGTCTGTGGCTCGGTGACGGCACACTTGGCAGCGTTTCACATGCACGCACACACTCCTCGGTTCTCGGAATTTGCTGGCAGTTCACCTCCCCGCCTGTCGCTGGCCACGAATGCTTTGGAAAGGTTTACCTTGGGCTCTGTCCCTAGCTACAGAGAGAGCCACCTCTTAAAAGAGTGATTCCAGTGGTTTGAAGGTGGCGCCGCTCCCCCACCTGCCCTGCCCATCAGGTGCATAGGGTCGAGGTGGATAGTGTTGAGCTCCAGGCCAGGTCAGCTTGACTAGGAGGTAAGCGGAGGATCCGAGGTGGCTTCCAGGCATTGATGGCGCCTGAGTGCGAGGTGGCCTGCTGGCCTTCTCTGCTGCCACGTTTCTCAGGGGATGGTCACCCAGGCCACGGAGACAGCTCTCTGCCTCAGGCTTTGCGCAGGTCTGAATCACCACCTCCTGCCCCTGGACCTGCCCCAGGAAGGTGGGGAGAGCTGGCCCATGGTTCTCCTAGGTCATCCTGCTGACGGGGACCTGGCAAGGCGCTCCCTTACACTGGGATCCGCTCCTCCACCAGCTTGTCAACTCTACTGGACCTGAGGGTTCTGGGGGCCACAGAAGCCTTAAGGAGGTCTAGGTTTCTTTGCAAGGTAGCCAAGGCTGGGGGCTTTTTTTAAGCAGCGCCTTAAATCCTGAGGGAGATTTGGCCTTGGCAAGATGCAGAAACAACCCGGCCCTTTTTGACTTTTGAATAAAAGATATTTATGCAGCACTTTGTAAACTAATTGGTCATGCAAATATAGTTGGTTCTCTACATATATGTAAATGCATGCATCTGTATGTATGTGTGTACACACACACATTTAGTAGGCCCCTGAGGTTCATGGTGGTAGGGTGACATCTGGGAGCAATGACCGTGCAGTTCGGTGCAGAGGCCGCTGAGATTGGCTGGTACTCACTCAGGCGTGTGATTCTGAGACGCAAGTGTGCAGGATGCTTCCTTCCCCCATGCTGCAGAGACCCATCCATTACACTCTATCAGACTGCACGTCTCACACGCAGATGAGAGATTTGCCTAAAAACCCGTCAGAAGCATTCAGAGCTCGGCGCAGTGGGGGGGCTTTGCTAAAAGCTGATGGATTAAGTCTTGTCCCCGCCCACTCCTGGAATCCCTGTGTGTGGTTCTGGGGTGTAGTCTCCGGCACGGTCTGCCTTATAAAAATATCTGCAGCTGGATATTTATTACATGCGCTTATTTTGAGTAGCAGTGTCTTTCTCAGTTTATATAGTCACATTTGTCTCTCATCAGAATGGAGAAAAGAGGGTATTTTTTTTTTTTTCAGCATTTTTCCTGATTTTCCTGCCACCCTCTACCCTTTAATGGCGTTTGGAACAAGTTGGAACATTGGATGGATTTTCTTCCTCCTAAACCTGTTTCCATCTTTCTAAGTGGGGTCCTAATGGGGGATCTACAGCAGATTCCCCTGAGGTTTATTAACTAAAACAGGGCGGGAGGGACCTTACTGTTCACGTACCAGGAATAGGAAAACAACAGAAAGCCCCAGGTTGATTTGTTGGATGATTTTCTGCCTCCAAAGCAGGTCAATTGGGTGCCCTCTTGCTACACCCACATTATGGTAAATACTCTTTACAAAACCTGCAGCTTCCTTCAAATGCAGACCGTAACTCAGGGAGGCTTACTGAATCGGTGAATCAGCTTGATCCACAAGGAAGTAAATTATTCACTGGCAAGAGCTGGCTCTCTTTTCTGTTTATCTTCCCTGAAAGTTGAGAGCCTCTGCATGCCAGTCTCTACTCATTTGGGCGAGTTATTTGTCCACTCAGAACCTCAGTTTCTTCATCTATAAAGTAGGTTACATCCTGTCCACGGAGAGCAAGATTTTCATCTCAATAGGAACTGGAACCCACTGATGGTGTTCTAACTTAAAGAAAGAAGAGAGGGGGATGTTCAAGAGAAATCTCTGCCTTGTCCTTGGGTGGCCACTACAGTTTATAGCAGTGATTTTCGGCCCTGGCTGCACATTAGAATCATTCGGGGGAGATTTGAAAAAAAAAAATCCATACTGGTACCCCGAACCAAGTTAGAATCCCTGCAGGTGCACTCTGGGCATCCTAGTTTTTAAAAGCTCCTTACGTTCAGCTGCTGGTTGAGAACCACTAGTTTAGGAAAGAACGCTTGAAAGATTTCAGGTGAGAAGAACCTGTGAGCCCCAGTTCTGTCCCTTACCACTCGTACTGTGAGACCCCTCTTTACTTGTGGGTCCTTGTTTCCTTGTGTCTAGAGGGATGAAAGCCGTATGGCTGATACTATTGGAGGCCACGTTGGAAGGATTTCACACGTATTGTAGTTAATTTTCCCGAGAACCTTTTTGAAGCATCCCTCCATTTCACAGAAAAGGAAACTAAGACACCAAGAGATCAAGTAATTTGTCCAAGGTCCAAGGAGGTGGTGGGCCCTGCTTTGAACTCTGTTTGACTCCAGGCCCTGACCGCTAAGCCACTATAATATTGTATTGCTTCCCAGGTTGTCAAATGATTCACTAAAATGCCCAGTCCCTCCCTATTGCTGGCAGAGTCCATCTCACGTTGGGAGGGCCATTCATTGGGCAAAGATTAGTTAGGCATGAGTTAAAATGTTCAGGCAAAGTAATGAATGGGTACAGTATCCATCAAATAGTACAGTAGGGCTTTTGAAAGAGGTTTTGGAGCCAGCCCTGATGGCCTAGCGGTTAAAGTTCAGCACGCTCTGCTTTGGTGGCCTGGGTTCGGTTCCCGGGCGCAGAACCACACCACTCGTCTGTCAGTAGCCATGCTGTGGCGGCGGCTCACGTAGAAGAACTTACAACTGTACACAACTATGTATTGGGGATTTGTGGGGAAAAGAGAGGAAGACTGGCAATAGATGTTAGCTTAGGGTGAATCTTCCCCTGCAAAAAAAAAAAGAGGTTTTGCTTAGCTGGGTTCTCCCCACCCTGCAAATTCTTAGCCCACCCCCCTGGGCCAAGCTCACTCAGATGTTGATTCTTAACATTAACTAAGCAGACCCTGGGCTGATGTGATCCCAGGAGAAAGTTCGTGTCCAGTGGACAACAGTCAAGTGTCCGCCATTGCTTTCTGGGCCTGCATTCCATTCTTTTAGGGCCAAGCACGTGAAAACTGTTTCCCAGAGAGCCCCTCTCGGGTGGTGGTGTAAGGTCCTGGCAGGTCTTTCTGTGCAGCATCTGGTTTGCCTGGCCTGGTGGGAGTAGGTCTGGATTGAAATCCCATCAGGCATTTCTGGGGCCTGACCCCGCCTGCCGCTGTAGCTTGTTGCCTGTTTTCAGCACCCCCGTCCACTGGTTCCCGTGGAACTCGTCACTGAAGCGTAACTTGCCTACTTGCAGAAAAGACTTGGCATCTTTTGAGGTTACCATTGTGGAGCGCCTCTGGGTAGAAGAAAGCTTGCAGGAGGTCCGGGAGCAACAGCAAAGTGCCTTCCAGTGGTTTATTTTATTTTCTGAGCATGAGTTGCAGGTATCAGTATGGGGGGGTGAGGACACCTGTCAAGTGCCTGTCTATGTCAGTGAATTACACATTATGAGAGAGGTCAGCAGCTTAATCCAGGGAGTGGGGCTGGACTCAGAACCCGAGAATGTAGCCTCCGTCCAGGGTGTGGGACTTTACCCTGAGTCGTCTGGCTGACCACTTGCAGGATTGGCTACTCAGGTCCCCATAGGCTGCTGATCGACAGCTGGCCTCCTGGTTATCACTTGCTTTCCTGTATGCACTGAGGAGCAGGGAACTAGCACATTACATCATAATCACACGAGGCGGTCAGGTCCTAACTTAGGTGCTACTGTGGACGCTGACCCTAGCTACCCAATTCAAGCCCACTCCCACGGCCACGCCAGCCCCAGGGCCAGCGCTCTCTATATGACATCTGCTCTACTGTCATCGTAGCAGTTGTCACGCCCCTAAATGAACTTGTGCATTTCTTTGCTTCTATATTGTCTGTCCCCTGCCCAAGACCAGATGCTTCTCAGTACAGCGATTGCATCCACGTATGCTCGGTGCTCACAGGGCACCCAGCACGTGTGTCCCTGAATGAGTGCATGTGATGACGTTAGAGAGAGGAGAGTGAGCTCCCGGACCTCGGTGACTTTCCGAGAGCTCTCACTCGAGTGATGGCCTTAACCATGGGTGACACTTTTAGCCTGAGCACCCCCAAACTGCTATTGCTTCTTTACACCTTAAACATAGCGAACATCCGTGTATCCCCTTATACACTATCTAAGTACATTTCAGTATAAAAACTTTTAATTTGGTGAAAAGGAAATTAAAATATTAAACAGTTGTATGAGATGAAATAACACACCAGTACTTTTTGGAATATCTTGTGTTAAACTCCATACTTGTCTTCCCTAATCCGTGTGCTGTTGGGGAAGAGGAGGAAACGGCAGAGCTCCAGGGAGGATGGTATGAGAGGCGGGAGGGGGCTCTTCCCATGGGTCAAAAGGGTCCACAGAGAAGAAGAAGCTGAGGGTCTGGGGGGAACTGAGGCAGCTGGGGCAGGTGATTATCGGACCATGAATGCACTTGAGATGTGCTGTGAGTTTAAAAAAGAGGGGGGAGAGGGATGAAGGAGAGTAGGACTCAAAGGTTTAGTCAAAAGGTTGTGTGGCTCTCCTTCTCTGCTGGAGACCCACGATGCCTGGGTGGAGGGACGGCTGCAGCCACCTTTGGTGGCCCCTCCTGCAGCCTTTGACTCGTATGCAGGAAGCCAAAGGAGCGGGGAGAATGACTTCTGCTTTTCCAAATAAGGGAGCGATGGTTTATTTCAGTTTGAGAGTCAACCTGCAATTTTGGCTGAAGAGATTGACTCTGCCTTGTCATTATGGTTTTTTCCCTTCCAAAGGATTATTGCCGGAGGAGACCTGTGCATATGACGAGTGGATGGGAGAACTAATCCCCTATTTGATAAATCGGTCAACCGCTGTCTCCGCTTCCTTGGCATGAGGCCAGCACAAGTGTTCCAGGCCCGTGCACAGCTGAGAGAGAGAGAGTGTGTGTCCATCTGTCGTGTGCATGTTCAGATGCCCTTGGGAGCAATGGCACTGTGGGGACATCAGATAAGACTGGGGAAAACCACTGGCTTGGGGGAAGCATTAGTAGAGTGAGTACTGTTTCCAGGAACCAGTGAGAACACTTCAACACTTTTCTCATGTGTCACCTGCGGCTGCCACAAAGCATACAGTAGGGTGTGTCTTGTGTCCCCATGGTTTTCCGGGAGGCTGTCACCTTTCTCTGCTTGCCCCTTGGGACTCAAGCCCACTGGTGGTGCTTTGCTCTCCTCGTGCGCTCACACCGGGCAGGGTGATGCCCCGGTTTCCAGGAACTGGTTTGTTCCCAGCCGCTGGGAGCTGAGGAATCCCAGCCAAGGGCTTTTGTGGCTCCGGAATGTCTCCTGGCCTCCTGATGGCCTTTCTTCCTCCTCTCTCTGTGTGGAGAAGGTCGCTGATGGTGTGAAAACATGGAAGAAGAAACAGCCTCTGTGTGTTGTGCTGGCTTCCTCCTTGCCTCCAGCCCACAGGTCCAGGAGGCAGATCCTAGCATAGCGCTAAGGACGCGTGACCTTAGTTTGGTCACCAGGCTGAGTGTGGGACCACATTGGGGCGTCCAGCTTAAGTGGAGGCGCCCTCCTTCAAGGCTGTGCCTGCCAGTGGTCTGGTGACCCTTCCTCCTCCCCTATCTGGCCCTCGCCTGCTTAGAGACAGGCAGAGCCCTGTCTAAGTCTGACTGCTGCCTAGATTGTAGTGCAGCCTGAATCGCTTTGCCTGCACCCGTGTGGCCAGTGCAGGAAGTGATGCTGCGTGGCTAATGAGAAGAGCTGGCAGCGCTGCTGGGCTGGGAGTGGGCAGGTGGCCGGTCTCTTGCTCCCAACGAGCACTCTTGTCACTGGGATGCTGGAGTCACCTGAGAGTCTCAGGGGCAAGATGCCAGCCAGGGAAATACAGCGCCTTAAATGTCCAGAACAGGGTTTTTGGGCTGCTTCTTTAAAACCCAGTGAAAACCTCTCTCCCTCGCATTTGGCTTGTTGAGATTCCTAGGAACGTGGGACAGTGGTTCAGCAGCGAAGCCAGAGGAGATTCACAAGCAAGACCCTGTGGGTTTCCTGGGGCCCTGCCTGGGGCATAGTGACGTGGGGCGTCTGAGGCCCTGTGACCTGCCAACCCTTCAGCAGGGCCCTGGCATCAGTCAGAACTTGGAAGGG
This sequence comes from Ceratotherium simum simum, assembly GCF_057802395.1. Taxonomy (NCBI): domain Eukaryota; kingdom Metazoa; phylum Chordata; class Mammalia; order Perissodactyla; family Rhinocerotidae; genus Ceratotherium; species Ceratotherium simum. The sequence goes on along the minus strand of NC_141931.1, from coordinate 27,228,694 downwards.
GAGGAGCAGGAAGGGGCAGGAGGGTCTCAGGGACAGAGGAGTTTATCTGTCACCCTTTCTGGGGGCCAGCATTCTGGGTCCCTGACGTACTTTCATTTGATAAACTCTTACGTTTTAAAAATGCCTTCTTTTAAGAGTTATTTTTTTAGGAAGGCCACCCAGACCTGCTGTGTGGAGGTTGGGAAATCGACGATTGGCTTTTCTGTATTTTGGCTGCTGTGGGGACCCCTGTCCCGCTGCCACCTGCCACCTGGATTTACATGTTATGTTGCATTTGGAAACGTCTCCTAGTGTTAACCTCACCCGCACTGGTGTTGGGGAGTCTCTTGCTTACACCCCCGAGGGGTGCTTTCTGCTCTGGGCTTAGTAACCGGTTCCCTGCCTGGGTTTAGGGCCCTCTGGTATCAGGTTTGGAATTTGGGGTTGGGGACAGTCCCTGCCTTGCATTCCCTGAAAACAAGATGGCGCAGCAGGGTGTGACGAAGGGGCTCTGGCCACCAGGGGACCCAGTCCCGCTGGATGGTAAAATGTCCGGGTCTTTGAGGTGGGAACGAAACAGGAATCCTTTAAAGTATGTTGTGGGGTACAGGAATTTGTTCGTCACCACAGGCCACCTCATGATGACACCTCTGTTCCTTTTCCCAGCCTGTGGGCCGAAGCTCACCAACTCCCCGACGGTGATCGTCATGGTGGGCCTCCCTGCCCGGGGTAAGACCTACATCTCCAAGAAGCTGACTCGCTACCTCAACTGGATTGGCGTCCCCACAAAAGGTGAGGCCGGGTTCCAGGGCTGGGGTGGTCACGCTGAGTGACTCGCCAACCCCCTGCATCCAAAAAAAAATGGCCCTTTCATCTCCAGCCACTGGAGCTCCCTTATGGGGCTACTCTTGGGCTAGTCTGTCCCCTGTAGCAGGGGGCACGGGGGCGGGGGACCCTTTCTGGCTGTGTCACCCACCATGCTGTATACACACCCTGACTTTGTGTTGGGGTCTTTCTCGCTGGCCTCGCTCTTTCTCCCACTGCCCCAAATCCTGCCCAGCTCTGCCTCACCTCCTTAGGAAGCCTCGTCTGGCCCCCAGAGTCAATGCGGATCTTTTTCCTTTAAATTCCCATGGCACTCCATTGTGACATTCCTCTACTGACTGTCATAATGTGCTCTATACCGTTGATTATATTTTCATGAATCTTTGCCCGGTCTTCCCAACTGCGTGGGCAATGTCTTGAGGATGGGGACTAATGTTTAGGTTTACTGTGCCCCACCGTGTGGTACCCAGTAAGTATTCAGTGTGTCCCCTGGGCGCAGGCTGCTGCATCAGCAGAAGAATGGCTGGTTTGGACCTGTGTGTGTGTGAGACCCCACTCTCTCTCGGACACCATTGGCAGAAAGCATTGCCCTATTTTTGCTAGACATGTGCCTGCCACCTGTTCTCACAGTCTCAGCCTCAAGCCCGAGGCTGGACTGGAGACTGGGCCGTGGGAGACAACCTCCAGAAAGGCAGGCCGCTGTGAGCGGTGTTTGGTCTGGGGAAGCCGGGCTGCCTTCTTGGTGGATGTTTAGCCTGGGCGTGGGCTGCACACTCTGGTTTCCGTGACTGATCAGAATCTCATTCAAATCGGCGTTGGTGTGTTGGCTTGGGTTCCTTTTTTGGGGCGAGTGTTCCTAGCTGTGAGTGGCCCCTCCTTCCTGGGGTCATTTGAGGGTCTGTCCTCTCCCTCCGCCCGCAGTGTTCAATGTCGGGGAGTACCGCCGGGAGGCCGTGAAGCAGTATAGCTCCTACAACTTCTTTCGCCCTGACAACGAGGAGGCCATGAGAGTGCGGAAGTAAGGCTCGAGCTGCCGCGGGAGACTGTGGGTTTGGGTTTGCTTTGCTCTTTAAAGCCAGGTTTTCCGACAGAAAGAGGAAGCTAGCCTGCGGTGTGGCCGTCAGCTCCGGCCCCCACTCCGTGTGTATTAGGACAAGTCTCTTTGCGGCTTGCTGCTCTCATCTGCTCCCAGATGGTCTAATTCAGCCGATGTGATACAGATCAACCACAACGGCTCATTAAGAATGAACAAAAGGGTTTTCATGGAAAATCATCTGTTTGTATTTGAAAAGGATTTTTTTAAGCCCAGGGGGATCATGAAACCCAAGTGCGATAGGTTCAACCCTGGCTGCACTTTAAAATCTCCTGGGAGCTTGGACAGATCCCCATGCCAGCCCGAGCCTAGATCAGTGCAGGGAGAATCTCAGGGCAGGACCTGGGTGTCGCCTTTTAAAAGCTCCCAGGGGATCTCAGTGTGCAGCCAGCCGTGAGCATCACTTTCCGAGGGTGACTGCCACCTTCTGTGTGGGGCTCTGGTTGGGTGCCTCTGGGCCTGACCGCCCTGGCCAGCAGAGTGGTTCAGCAATGGATAGCGGTCACTCTGCTTGTCAGGTTGAGCGGGGTTGCTGGGGCTGCCCCGGGCGAACGCGCCAGCTCTGATGCACCTTCCCTTCCTGTGTGTTGTAGGCAGTGCGCTCTGGCTGCCTTGAGAGACGTCAAAAGCTACCTGACGAAGGAAGGCGGCCAAATTGCAGTAAGTCTGGGAACATGCCAGCTCTGTCTCCCATCCCGTAGTGGGATGGTGCTCTGGAGAGAGAGGAATGTAGACACTGGCCCGAGCAGTGCCGAGAGCCATGTGGGGACACCTTAAATAGGGATAAGGACCTCTGGCCTGAGAGTTGAGGGAAGCAGATGGTCAGAGCAGCACAGGAGCCCAGAAAGGTGGTTGGGGGGGGGTGGACTTGGGGCACAGCCAGCTGCTGTGCTCTGCTCACCCATCCTCTGTGTGCCATCGGGCACCACCCTCCAAGGCAGACTGGACCCGGGACGGCTGCGGCCGTGGTAGCCAGGGTCCCTTCCAGTACACCCTCCCCTGCACATTTCTGTTGTCTGTTTGCTTTAAGGAGTGTTCCCACCCTCCCTTACCCTCCCTGAGTGCTGGAGGCGGTGGGAGAGGGGAGGGAGATTTTTGGCTTATACCTAGAAGTGATAGGCCTGACCTACTCGGTGGTTTAGTAAATACTGTTAAACTCAAACTTGGGTTCTCTTCACTGCCCGCCTTTGGCCCTATCAGGTTTTCGATGCCACCAATACTACTAGAGAGAGGAGACACATGATCCTTCATTTTGCCAAAGAAAATGATTTCAAGGTGAGCGAAATTTCTTGTCTTGCCCCAGAAGGCTCAGGAGCAAGGAAAACCTATCAGGGATCGGCTGATTCCTGTGTCTGGAGCACCTCTGCTCCATGCTTGGTCCTTCACCTCCCACTGCCCTTGTTTTGCTGTCTACAGATTGGGCCTTCCTGGTGGGGCCTCTTAGGGGTTACCGTGACTGGGGATGAGGAGCACCCCTCTGTTGGGGAGGGCAAAGGACTCAGGATTGAGTGGGTGGTTCTTTTTTTTATGTATTTGGAGATTTATGAATGGGGTCCTTTCTCCTCGAATGTGGTGAGAACATCACGGTGATACCAAAGTTGGCCCTTTGTGTTGCCACATTTGTTATTTCCTAACGTTTCTGTCTTGCCTCCTCCCAGGTGTTTTTCATCGAGTCTGTGTGTGATGACCCTACGGTTGTAGCCTCCAACATCATGGTAAGACAACGTAGGACCCCTCCACTCTACTGTGGTAATCTGAGAAAAGTGGGAAACCAGGTCAGGCCTGGAGAAGTAACTAGAGCCTGAGAACGAGCTGGCTTGTCCAGCTTGTTGTTGATTTTGTCTGAGAGGTGGGATCTGGGGAGGTCAGAAGTACAGAAGTGGTAATTAACCTAGAAGCATGTTCTGTGACCTGGACTGGCTTTATGGGGTCCTTTCAGTCAGTCAGCAGAAAGCAGTCTTTGTGGGACTTAAGCGATAATGTGGGGGACCAGGAACAGTTTCTGTGGGTGGCGGTAGCTTGGCAGTGGGGTGGTGATGGGGCAACTTGGGGCAAAGGGCAACTCACCCCTCCATTTGGGGAAGGAGGCAGCTGGTTGGTCCCTTTTGCCGTTAAGGTCCGTGGTAGGTAAGAATGGTTGTATATTGACAAAAGCCCATAGGACTCAGCAGACTCAATGCAGAATCCCCAAGTTTGGGAAGAATGGGGGGTGGTAAAACTATCTTCCTGCTGATGTTTGTACAACATACCCTCTTGCTCTCCCCATGCCAAGGAGAGGTTGCCCCAATAAATTGAGGATAATTGGCAGCTTAATTTGGTTAATTTTATATTTTATTACTTGGTAGCAATAGATCATAAACAGAAACGGTTACTATGAAGGCCTTACCACAAGTCAGCTTCTCGTGTTGTAGATCGTTTTCTATCCAGCTGAAATGCATCAGAATAAGACATATCTGTAAGGAAAGCAGGTGTTCCTTCCATAGGGAACGCCGTGGTGTTGCTTCATACAAGTGGGCATCTTTACAGGGATGCTGAACATTTAGCTTCTGCTCTTGGGCCTTCTCTCCAAGCCAGTGGGAATATTTACACTCATTTCTAAGACATGAGTTCATGTTTCAGGAAGGGCTATTCAAATTGTGGAAAATCAATCTGGATTCGTTTCAGCAGTCCAAAGGAAGAGGCTCAAAGTATGAGAAAACAGAAGTTGCCATAATCTAAACAAAGGGTTTTGCTGTATTTCTTTGATTTGGTTTTACTAGTCCTACTTGGTAGTGAAGCCAGCTGCAGCTGCAGAGTCATTTCCCCGGGGAGCAGTCGCCACGTGCTTGGCTGGAGCTCACCGTTTATCTTGTACCCCATTAACAGGTTTAGTCATTCACCCTGACTCTCCGTGTTCAGAAGTCTCTTTCTCTGGGTAAAGCCTCAAAGCAACTTCGCAGCTTCGGCCTTTCCACTGCTCCTTATGTGGGTGGCTGTGCTAGGGATTTGCAAACCTAGATGTTTTTTTTATTGTGGTGAAGTACACATAACATAGAATTTACCATCCTAACTGTTTTTAAGTGTTAATTCCCTGGCATTTGGCACGTTCACGTTGTTGTGCAACCACCACCACCATCCATCTCCGGAACTTTCTCATCTTCCTAGACTGAAACTCTGCACCCACGAAACACTAACTCCCCAGGGAGCCTGGATTTTTGAGGAGTGGCTGCCTCTCTTTCACGGCTGTGGGAGTTGTTGAGAAGGAAAAGAGCGTGTGCATTAAAAAAATCTGAGTTCCCCCGAAATCTGCCAGGTTTCTCAGACCTAGTGTTCAGTTACAGGAGATGGCAGGCCTGAGGGTCGTTTTTCCTCCATCTCCTTCCCACGACAGCAAACTTTGCAAAGGGTTGGGTATGTGGTCCAGGTAGAGAAGCATTCATCGGGGACCAGTGACAAGTCTGTGGGAGGTGCAGAGAGTCCTGCCTGGCACTCAGGGCCGGGGCATCTCTAGCAACTTGGGAGTGCAGCTTTGCTAGTTGACAACCTACTCTTTGTGTGGGAAACATCGCAGATGCTAATGCAGAACTCGGGGGTTGAGGGCCGGGCTGTCTGGGGTGACTCGGTTGCTGGATTGATCCTGAATCGTGGCCCGTTCCGAGGTGTTCATTACAATCCTCGTGGGTTTCCTGTCTCCATCCTTCCAGGCATCGATTCTCTGTCTGCCGTGGGTGCCTTTCCCATGTAATCATCGGGTTATGACTCACCCCCAGCGTGTTTCTTTTTTTCTCTTAAACACTGGGTAGGATCATCATTATTCTGAGCCTGTCTGTGCTTTCCCCGTTTGCAAGCCCGAAATCCTACTTCATCTAAGCAGAAATCCTTCCAGCGTGATTCATCAGCTGCCTCTTTGTGGTGTTACAGGAAGTGAAAATCTCCAGCCCGGATTACCGAGACTGCAACTCAGCAGAAGCGATGGACGACTTCATGAAGAGAATCAGCTGCTACGAAGCCAGCTACCAGCCCCTCGACCCCGACAAATGTGACAGGTAGTTGCTAAGAGCTGACCGTCTCCGAATCACCCGCTTTAGGGCTTTCAGTGTTTTCTCATTCCTACAGAGCATTTGCTCCTCCATACTTTCATAAACTCTTTTAAAATATCTTTTAAAAAATTCCTGATTCCATATTCAGTGTGAATATTTTAGACACTGTGTAGAAGTCTGGAAAGTGAGTATTTGAACCCAGGCTTGCTACTATCCCCTGGAGATCTCTTTCATTTTTGTTCCCATCCTCTTGCTTTTCTCTCTTCCTCTTCTGGGAGGCCAGCCAGCCTCCCGACCACACGCTCTGCTGTGGGTGCTGCCCGCTCACGCCCTCTGACTCTCAGAGAAAGTAGATTCATGCCCTCAGGGAGCTGACAGCCAGCCACTGGAGCCTTGTTAGGGCTGAGTCTCTGCGGTTGGCCTGGGGCCGGGGATTTGCACCTGGGCCAGCTGTGCTGTGCTGTTGGGGTGTTCTGACCCGCCGGTCACCTTCCTGTGCAGGGACCTGTCCCTGATCAAGGTGATCGATGTGGGCCGGCGGTTCCTGGTGAACAGAGTGCAGGATCACATCCAGAGCCGAATCGTGTACTATCTGATGAACATCCACGTGCAGCCTCGCACCATCTACCTGTGTCGCCATGGCGAGAGCGAGCACAACCTCCAGGGGAAGATTGGAGGAGACTCAGGCCTGTCCAGCAGGGGCAGGAAGGTAGGAGGGGAGCAGGGGGCAAGGGGAAGCTGGGGCATGGGGTGCGCGTGTGTGGACGTGTGTGTGTGTGTGTGTGTGTGTGTGAAGGGTGGGGTCTCCCGGGGCCTTGGGGGGTGTGTGCGCGCAGGAGCTGCTCCTCAGGTCCCCCAGGCTCCTTCTCACGTTCTAACGACAGCAGAGTGAGCTCCCCTGCTGAGGTTCGGGTGGTTGGGTGCTGCTTCCCCGGGAGGGGCGGAGCCTGGAGTCCAGTGTGTGTCCCTCTCATCCCTCTCAGTTTGCCAATGCCCTGAGCAAGTTTGTGGAGGAGCAGAACCTGAAGGACCTCAAGGTGTGGACCAGCCAGCTGAAAAGCACCATCCAGACGGCGGAAGCCCTTCGGCTCCCCTACGAGCAGTGGAAGGCGCTCAATGAAATTGACGCTGTGAGTCCCGGGTCTGGCCGGGCCGTGGGAGCACGAAAGAGAGGGCACATGGAGGCCTCTTTCTGCCAGATCTGCCAGAGATCCTGAGAGCTCTTTCAGACCTGCACGTGCTGCGTTGACCAACTCGAGGTGGCCATTTGGGGCATGTTCCCTAAATGACCTCTGGGTGTTTCCTGCAGGGTGTCTGTGAGGAGATGACCTACGAGGAGATCAAGGACACCTACCCTGAGGAGTACGCTCTGCGCGAGCAGGACAAGTACTACTACCGCTACCCCACCGGGGAGGTACGTGCCTGCCCTCCCTTCCGTCTCTGGTCATCCGTCCACTCAGTGGACAGTGGTCAGGTGTAGGTGGTGTGTGCTGGGCGTGGAGGAACTCATGATGGCCCTTCTGAGGTCAAGGGTGTGGGGCTAGGCCAAGAGAGGGCTGCTGGGACCCAGACGGACCCGTTACTGGTAACTAGCCACGCACAGCGAGCTGTGGACACCGGGCAAGAAGGGCTCATACATCCAGCCTCCTAATCGGTTCCCACGCTTGTTCTCAGCACTCTTACTTTAGAGTCGAGTCTTCCTTTTTTTTTGTTTTTATTATTTTTTTTTTGTGAGGAAGATCAGCCCTGAGCTAATATGCGTTGCCAATCCTCCTCTTTTTGCCGAGGAAGATTGGCCCTGGGCTAACATCCGTGCCCATCTTCCTCTACTTTAGATGGGACGCCACCACAGCATGGCTTGACAAGCGGTGCATGGGTGTGCGCCCGGGATCCGAACCTGCAAACCCCGGGCTGCCGCAGCGGAGCCTGTGCACTTAACCGCTGCTCCACGGGGTCGGCCCATAGTTGAGTCTTCCTAAGTTGAGCCTGTCAGCAGCTCCAGGGGAAGCACAGCTGTATTTTCCTGTGTGCAGCAGTGAGCCAGGTGTTTGTCTAACGACACGCATAATGATGCAGGAGAGAATGATGATCGTGGCTGATGATTCACGGGACATGAGGGTTTCCCCTTGACCGCAGGCGAGGTGGCAGACACGTCATCTCATGTCCCTTGTGCTGCCTGAGGTGACACTGGTGGAGGGCATTCCCCACCATGTGTATGGCCCACTTTGGCTGAGTGAGCAGCTGCTTGGAGCCCTGGAAGGAGAGTCCAGAATGCTTGGGGGTCTGCTGCAGCCTTCGTGGGGTCACCTAGCGGGGTCCTTGCTGTCTTGGCTTGTCTCAGCATTTGTCATATCTCAGCGCCCTTGTGCTCAGGGCACTGTCCTCTTATCCCACCATGGCTCTCATTCCCTGGGACCTGGGTAATAAGGAGAGGGGCCGGTGTGCATGGGAGCCTACCCCTTCTCTTTCAATTTATTTTTGTTGAGATAAAATTCACATAATATAAGATTCATTATTTTAACCATTTTAAAGTATAAAATTCAGTGGTTTTTAGGATATTCACAATACTGTGCAACCATCACTAGTAATTCTAGAACATTCCATTACTCCAAAAAGAGACCCCAGCCTGTTAGCAGTCAGTCCCAATTCCCCCTACCCCTAGCCCGTGGCAACCACGAATCTACTTTCCGTCTCTGTGGATTTGCCTTTTCTGGATATTTCACATAAATGGATCAGACACTGTGGTCTTTTGTGTCTGGCTTCTTTCACTTAGTGTGATGTTTTCAGGGTTCATCCATGTTGTAGCGTGTGTCAGGACTTTGTTCCCTCACTCCCCGCGCAGAGGGGAGGAAAGGAAGGAGCGGAGAGAGAGGGTGGCAGGTTCATGTTTCACTTGGGATTACTTCTCCAAATCCATATCGACACAGATGATTTCCTTTTCTAGGAAGCCAGTCCAGCCAGGTCGCCCAACGCCCACAGGGGATGCAGCACAAAAACACCACTGCTCTTGACGGATCGCATGCTCTCTGGTTTATCATGACAGAGAGGTGTGGCCGTGGTGGCCAAGTTCCCACCCTTCCTCTCGTGCGCTTCTCCTCCAACACGGCGTCTCTGTCCCTCTGTCTTGCAGTCCTACCAGGACCTGGTCCAGCGCCTGGAGCCCGTGATCATGGAGCTGGAGCGGCAGGAAAACGTGCTAGTCATCTGCCACCAGGCCGTCCTGCGATGCCTCCTGGCCTACTTCCTGGATAAGAGTGCAGGTGCGCTGTCCTCGGAGCATCCCCGGTGAGGGTGGGGCAGAAATTAACTTCTGGGGCAGCTGTGGGCACGCCCTTCCTTTCCCAGCCCACGCGGTTGTCTGTCGTGCTGCCCGGTGTCAGGAAGGGCCTCCCAGCTGCCGAGGGGCCTTCTCGGCCCAGCACCTCCCTGCGGCCCCTGGAAAATTCTTCAGAGCACAGTTTGATGTGCAGTGTACTTAACAGCTTCATAGAACAGCCTCTAAGGGGCTTTGGCTCAGGAGGTGAGGGACAGCTCTTCCCTTCAGCCCACCTCTAAGGAACAAACAGCCCAGAACACTCTCATGATCCTCTTAAAATTTAAGTCTGTGTTTGCCCAAGGTTCAGCTGAATCTCGACATACCTAAATTGTTTGGGGAATGAGCGACTTTTTCTTTTCTCGAGGACGTGGTCCACAGCTACCCCAAACTTTTTTCCTCTAACTCATTGTGTGAGGGTGGGTTTGGGGGTTTGTTTTGATTTTGTTCTTTTGACTAGATGTCTTTTCTAGGGCTGCCTGCCTTGGGCCTGTGTGAGGGGTCAGGGGGTGGCTTCTGAGGGCGCCGAAGAGGCAGGAGCTGTCACTGGAGGCCTGCAGATGTCTGTCAAGTCTCAGATCTAACTGTGGGGCCCCTTCTCTTCTTTTCAGAGGAGATGCCTTACCTGAAATGCCCACTCCACACCGTCCTGAAGCTGACGCCCATTGCTTATGGTGAGTGTGGTGATGCGGACCCTGCCGAGACCTGCTCTCTCGGGGTGGCGGCTCCTGGTGGCTATGGGGCTGTGAGCCGCCGTCCCCTTTAACAGGAAGCCAACCTCCCTCCCCGCCCTCGCCTAGGTTGCCGTGTAGAATCCATCTACCTGAATGTGGAGTCGGTGAATACACACCGGGAGAGGTCAGAGGTGAGTGTGAGCTCCGTGCCTCTGGCCCTTCTGCACCTGCATCCCATCCCCCATCACCAGAAGGACTGTCCAGTGACGGGACCAGCTGTGGCAAGTCCCCACCTGCATTGCCTGTAAATGCTGACCTGTGTCTTTCAGTGGGTTCTTGCTGGAGGAGTTGGTTGGAACTTGGCGGCCTGGGTGACTCTCCCCTCCCTTTTCTCAGCATCCCTATCTCTCCTGTGGCTTCTGGGCATCCTCTTCTTTTTCTTCCTTTCCATGCTTTCTTGCCCCGTGTCTATTTGACCCGAGCAGTGAGTGTTAGAGGAGGATGCATTCTGATCCTTCAGACATAACCACAGCACAGGTCTTGCTGCCCTTTCCTTTGGGGCTGCCCAAACTACTTGCAAGTTCCAGAGTTAACTGGTTAAAACAGGATCAGCACATCCGCTGAGTCACCTGTATGCACTTAGGTACAGAATTACCCAGAAGACGATGACAATGAAAAAGGCAGTGGGACTGGAGAAGAAGACATGATTTGGGGATTAGAGACACGAGGGATGGCAGATGGAAAGCGTTTCCAGGAGACCCCGACTTCCACCTTGGGAGGTCTGAAATTTGGCGGTTGGTCTGGTTGATCTCCCAAGGGCAGAGCAGATTCCTGCCCAGGCGTACGTTGTGAAAGCAAGTTGGAATTTACTTTAAACTGGCTGTCGAAATGCAATGCTTTGCCAGCATCCGTCCGACCCTTTCTTGTACACCCAGTGTGACATTCCGTCCGTGCAGGTAGCTTCCCTGTTCCCAAGGGCTTGGCCAGGAGATTTTGGCGTTAAAATCCCAGCTTCCACTGGCAGTGGCCCAGCTGGTCGACAGAAAGGAGGGAGGACGGCTTCCCTGGGCTCCGTACTGGGCCCCCTTCTGAACTCGGGAGTGGGATGCTGCATTTCCTTTCGCTCTCCGAGGAGCAGCCCGAGGCTGCTGCTGCCTCTCAGCGTGGCTCCTGGGCCTTGAGCTGCAGAGCGACGGGCCGTGGGACTTCAGAGGTCCCCGCTCCAACCTCCTTGTCACTCAATCAGAGGGCTAGTGTTTGGCCCTGGCTGGCCGTGAATGCCTCCCTCAGGTTTTCTGCGTCTTGAGTCTCCTGGCTGGGGTTGAGGCCTGCGTTTCCTGTCCTAAGCCGGGTATAGTTATGGGGTCTGCTCTGCAGATCTGGCTTATGATCAGTGGGAGGGAGTCCAGCACCGACACCTTCTCATCCCTGCCCCTCCTGCTGTCCCCTCCGTGGCTCCCTGAGCCTCACACCCAGGCCTCTCTCCTCTCCTCCCCTCCTTCGGCTCTCTTGGAGGCTGGCAGCAAGGTTCTTTTCTCTCTGCTATAATTGGATAACTGTGCAGAACTGGTCCCACTGTCCTTTCCTCACCTGCTTTGCAAACATTGCGTTTGTCCAGGCGAGTGTCTTGGAAAGATCTGGGGAAGGGGCTCCGGAGGGGATCGTCCCTTGTTCTTACCGACCGGGAGACACAGGACAGAACGGCCACCCCGAGGTCCCAGGGCCGCTCCTCGTGGTTGGTCTTGACGTATCCGTAACACCCAGAAGCAGAGAAATGTGTTTGGTTTGGTTTGGGGTTTTTTGGCTTATCTACCTGCCCCCTCCTTGTAACTGTCGCCTTCTCTCTTTTGTCTTTGTCTCGCTTAGGATGCAAAGAAGGGACCTAACCCGCTCATGAGACGCAATAGTGTCACCCCACTAGCCAGCCCCGAGCCCAGCAAAAAGCCTCGCATCAACAGCTTTGAGGAGCATGTGGCCTCCACCTCCGCCGCCCTGCCCAACTGCCTGCCCCCGGAGGTGCCCACGCAGCTGCCCGGACAAGTGCGTTCACCCCCTTCCCTCCCTCGCCGTCCCGTCGCGGGTCTGGGTGGGTGTGGCCGTGGCCTTGGCCCCGGGCCTGCGCCTCTGGGTGGTGGAGGGAGGGAACACGGGGACACTCTGAAGTTTGTGACACCTGGGGGTCCTTCCTTGCTGGCGGTGGCAGGGAGTGTGCACGCCTCCTTTCTGAGAAGGTGATCTTTGTGGCCAGAACCAGGCAGAGCGGAAGAAGTAGTGAAGTGCCCTGTTCACGTTCATGAATAGTTTTTTCTAGAACAAAGTTGACGGCGGAGCCCCGGTTCAGAGTCTCCATTCAGCTCTGGGCTTTCAGCTTCCGTGGGCTCTGAGGGTGTCTTTTCTGTCCGAGGCCCGTAGCTATTTTTCCTTACCGTCCTCCTTCGCCATCGCTCCCTGTTACAGGCGGGGCCCGTGGAGCGGGTCCTCGCCTGCGGCCGGCCTGGCCCGGTTAGAACTCGGGGAGCCTGACTCTCCGGGCTGGATGGCCTGGAAGTAGCCACTGTCTCCCATAACTAGTTACTTCAGCACGTAGTAAAAAAACCGAAAAGCAAAGAACAACTAGACTTCACTGATTGCATTCACTATGAAGGTTAGAAGGCTGGGAGACTGGCGATTGGGCATTAAGATTTGTTTTCAGAAAATCAGTCTTCTCCCTCAAAGACAGCCAAGAACCTTTGCCACAATGTGAAACATCGAAATCCCTGGGCACAAATTTAGGTGCCACCCAGGGGTCTCCCTGCCCTCCACCCACCACACCTGGTCTCTTGCAGTAAATCCCAGGCAGAATTTTGGCTTGCGTTTGTTTGGGAGGTCGGAGCCGAGGCCCGAAAACTCTTCCTGTATTTCCCCTGAAGCTGATTTAAACCTGGTGGTGTCTGGAAATGTGATGTAGGGGAGAGAGCTGCATGGCCTCGGGTAGGTCATCGAAACCTGTTCAGGCCTCAGTTTTCCCATCTGTGGAATGGGGGATAGCATCTACTGCAGGAGGCGGACCAAAGGAGATAATTCGGCATCTCATATGGGGTCTGGCGCTCACTAAGGGCTCCGTAGGGTTAGACGATGCTGAACCAGAGCCTGGAGACCTGGCTTCCGGTCGTGGCTCTGCCACCAGCTGTAGGATTTTATTGTCAGGTTACATCACCTCCCTGGCCTTCAGTCTCCTTATCTTTTAAAATGAGAGTAGGATTGGGAGACGTCTAATTAACACTCCTTTCAGGTCTAAAATCAGAGGTGTTTTTTAATGAAAACTGAGAACTGAAGTGGTGTCTCTATGACATTCTGTTTTGGAGTAAACTGTGGGGTCCTAGTTGGAAGTTCAGAGGCCACTGTCACAGGCACGTGGGGGGACTGGCCTGGACCGGGGGTGGGTGGTGTGTGGGGCTGCATTACCCGGGTCACAGAGGACGCGTGGCTGGGGGTCCCCAGGGTTGCTGAGCTGAATCCTCGGGGGATCTGGAAGCCACTGGCTGGGCCAGGAGTGGGAGAATTGACAGAGCTTCATCCCAGCAGAGGATGTCCCGGATTCAATGGCTCGGGCCCCTCTCCCTGTCCCCCTACTAACTTCTCTCTCTCGACCTTTTCTCTCTGCAGCCTTTGCTAGGGAAAGCCTGTTTGTAAGTATTTTTCTCTGAATGATTTTGCTGCTTGCACCTCTTTTTCTTGCTTGCCAGTTTGGCCTCCTGCGTGTTAACGTGTTGAGGACCATGACGGTTTTTGTGAAGTCTGAAGGAGGAAGGTGGGCGTGGGAGGAGAGAGCAGGGCATTTGTGAATTTTTAGCAAAGGATGCAAGAGGTGATTACGGCCCAGCTGTTTTCAGTGCGTCCTGACGCTGCCACTGCTGCAGCTGGCTTCTCCTCGCTCCCTCTCAGGGGCCTAGGTGACTCCGGTACTTGCAATGGTCTGTGGCTTGACGTAAATCCAATTTTTCCCTCTTCGAGTTTGATTTTGGTGGCAGGCTAGGTCTGTGCCTGCTGCCATTCTCGTAAGTCGTCTGCCTCCCGTAGGAGAGCCCTTTCATTTGAAAGGAAAATTTATCCAGAGCCTAATCTGCAGAATACATTGAGCAGGACTGGTGGGGAGTGGAGCCCTGCAGCCTCTCCCTCCCTGTCCTGGCAGGGACTGCCCCCGACTCTGCCCCCCACAGGGGCTCCAAGGACTCCCATGCTCTGGAGAGGTCTCTTTGGAAACTGTTCTTCCAGATCGGGTTGTCCTGAACGGGAACCTGTTCAGCCTTAACAGTTCAGAGCTGGGTGCAGCTTTCGAATCAGACCCACCGGGTTGTCCCCTTCCTTCAGCCAGATCTCTCTGTGGAAAGTTTCTGGTTAAGCATCAGGTAGAGCGGTTGCTGGATAATCCAGCCTTGCCACTGCTCTGATGGTCCCCACCCGCAGAAGGAACCGAGGCCTTTATATGGCAGAATTTTAGTAACCACTACCATGAAATATCACCCTCCCCAACCCCGCAAGTCCCATCTCCCCGTGTTCCCTTTGCTGATTAGATCACCTTTTCTAATTCATGCAGAAACTGAACTGGCTTACAGAGTGCAGCCTGATAAGCTTAAAACATGGCGTGTTCTTGGAAAATGAGAGTTGTTTGGCATTGTGCTTCGATTAGGTGGCACCATCTGTAGTGAATGTGTCCTGTCATGCTGTATAGCTCACGGAGAATGTGTTTGCACACATTCCATGTCTCTGGTCCTTAATGTAACCCCAGGAGGTCAGCAGGGCAGTTACCATCCCTGTCTATCAGATGGGGGCAGCGGGTAAGCCACTTGCCAATGGTCGTCCAGCTAGTCAGCAGCAGAATCAGGGCATGAATGGGTCTCCCAGTTCTGAAGGCTGGCTGCTTTCTCTCTGCCGGTTTCTGGAACAGCCAAGATACTGTTCATCTACTGCTGTCCCCGGCACCTGCCGCCTGCCGCCTGCGGGCCACTGCCTGGAGCTGTTAGATTTCCTCTTTAGCTCTTACAGCCCCTCCCTCGAAGCCTGCTTCCCGTGGCTCGGTTGTGTTTATTTAATGGTGGGCCTGTCCATTAAATTCAGTCTTGAAGAGGAACAGTCCCGTGTCTGTTAGCCCCTGAAGCCAGGCGTTGTACTCGGAATGTGTCAGGATCAAGGTTCTCCTTGTGTGAAAACTCCCCTTTGGATTTGGAGCCTTATGGTTTTGCATCTGTGCATGTCCTGTTGGTTTTGACCCATGGCCTGATGCTGCCAAAAAAGAAGCCGTCCTAGTGGGAAGGGGCGATTTGGGCACATCCGCCCACCTTCCGAGGCTGAACTTGCCCGTCTCCAAGGCTAATAGCACCTTTGGCTAGAATCCCTCCAGCTCAGCAAAAATGTTTTCTCTGGACCCATCACACCTGCATTCCACTCTGGGGTCCCAGCATCCAACCCAGTCTGGGAGTACAAGCCCATGTCTGGGATAGTAGAGACCAAAGTTTATTATTAAAGTCAAAGTGAGCTGGGTTTGGGTCTTGGTTCTGCTACCCTCTCTCTTTGCAGCTCTAGGCAAGCTAGTGCAATTCTTAGACTTCAGCCTCCTCATCTGTGCAACGGGGAGAGGAACGTCCTGAGGTGTTTTGATAATGAGAATATAGATGTGGCACTTAGCAAGTATCTGGCACACAGTCAGTGCCCAGTGGATGGCCGCCTTGTCATGGAGAGATGGTGCCCTGTGCTTTGGTGATGCATCCCGGGCTCTCTGGTTTGGGCCACACCACTGTGCATTTGGGTGCCCTCCTGCTCCTCCTGCTCCAAGCCAGTGGGATTTCTTCTCACGGGCAGCAAGAGCACCAAGAGACTGGGGAGTGGGGGAGCCATGGATGAGATCCTGGTTTCCTGGTAAAACGGGCTCGCCAGCCCGGATGGGTGCAGCGCCCTGCTGTCCTACCCCCTGGGCTGCACTGGCTCCTCAGGGCCGACAGACCCTCTGGCATTCACAATGCATCCTTGATTTTTAACTTTCAAATGCACACTGAAAAGAAAACACTACTAAAGATGTTTGTTTTGTTTTTCTTTTCCAACATGTTTCTTCCTTTCCCCCCATGCTTGAAAGACGAACTGTCTGTCACATTTTCTCAAAGTTTTCTCCTTACTAACCTTGGAAAGGTAAATGGCTTGGTGCATGCCCCCTTGTCCCCTCCACATCTCTGAGTCATGGCATCCCAGCCTGTCAGGGCATCTTGGTCTGTGTGATGACTGGCCATTGTGAAGTTTGTGACTCATACACCCCGTGCCGGAGTGCCAGGGAACTTGTGTTTCCTAAGAGCAGCGCCATCGTCTCGAGGTCCTCTCTCTCTCGTTTCCTCCTTTCCCTCCACGTGTCCTGAGCCAGGGGCACCATGAGTGAATGATGTGGACATAGCCCGTGCCTGCGGTCCAAGTGTCGTTGTTGCATTGCCGTCATTCGTGGGTGCTCGAAGCCTTGGGCTGGAGATGTCCGGGGGTGGGTTGGAGCCAGCAGCTGCAGAAGGATGTGGCAGCACAGTGCCCTCGCAGCCCACAGGTGGCTGCAAGGCTACAGGGCTCTCCCTAGGCGAGCCCCTCTGCCTCCCCCCAACTCACAGAGGCTGTCCGATGGACTCATGGTTGGAGGCTCGAGTTGCCTGGGCTCCTGAGTCCGGCTGAGAGCAGCCTCAGATCTGGGCGCTGGCTTCAGGGCTCCCAGCCCTGCGATTTTCTCTTCTAGAGATTTCTCCACCGTGGGAGGGGAGTGGGCCTCGGGGGTCCTTGCATAGTTGTCTGTTGGTCTCCACTCCCCGCTCCTCCCTTTAAGACAGCCTTGGTGGAGACACTCAGGATGGGAGAGAATACTTTTAAAAATTGTGTTTCCTTTTTTGCGGGGTGGATTAAGGAGGTTAGGTAGAGAGACCTCTGCTGTGGGGTGGCAACCGTCATCTGTCCCCCTGGCTGATCGGAAAACATTTTTTTAAGGGGGTTTTGACACTGGCCAGCTCCTAGGGGTGGGGCTTCCAGCTAGGATCGCTTTTATTCCAGGGAAGAGAGCATTAGGGACACAGGCCTTCTCTGCCTGGGTCCTTCCCCACCACATCCAGTGTCACCTGTGTCCTAGCTGCCGAGCTGGTGTTCCTAGAATCTGGATCCCAGCAGCTAGGGTGTGCGGCTCTGCTTGAGCCAAGTTGGGAGGAGAGTCCTTATGCTTCTTTGGAGGAACCCTGGTGCATCCTCTGTCTGGCTGTGGCCAGCGAGAGTTCCCTGAGTGGGGCCAGGGAGCAGCCACCAGGCTCTAAAGGGCCATGAGCAGGAGGGTCCCTTAGTCACAGAACACCTCTGACCCATGGGAGCTGCCGGGTCTCCCCTCTCCCCTCTCCCCTCCACACCTCCTCCAGGCACATGACAGGCCTCTCTGCTCCGAGGGCCCCTCCCGGCCTTGCGCCCAGCCCCTTCTCCTGTGTGACCCTGGGCTTCACCTCCACCACGTTCCCGGGGCCTCCCTGGCTTTCTTCTACCCATTTGGTGATGATGCTCTTCTGGGGTCGGGTTCTTTGTTGGGGGAGAAGTCTCAATTGCGTGACTGTGAGTCTTGCTTTAGAAACTGAGTCAACAGTAAACAGTAATTCCCCTTCACCTCCCTCTTCTCTCCTGAACAGAACATGAAGGGCTCCCAGAGCAGCGTCGACTCATCCAGGACACACTGAGGCAGACCCATCGGTCCCATTCCATCTCCATTTCTGCACCTAGCTAGCACCCTTCCTTCTCCCCGAGGCCAGATGATCCCAAGGACTGCTCCCAGAACGGGGTGGGGTGGTGTAGAAGAGGTTCTGCTGGTCGAAGAGAACCCGTACCCCCAACAGCATCAGGGTGGCCTTGCCTGTGTGCAGAACCCGTCGCTTCTGCCTCAAGTGGCACGCCACCCTGCCCTCTGCCCTCTGCCCTGCCTGGCCTTGCAGGGCTGTGTGGCCTCCCTGACCCTCCACGAGGCTTGGTGAGGACGATGGGCAGCGGAGGAGGTGAGAAGGCCCTGAGGGGAGACGTTGGGTGCCTCCGTGCTGTTTTGTTTCCTTTCTGTGATCTGGGCCTGGTAGGTCCCCAGCTGGGGAGATGACACTCTTCTGAACGCTAGATTAAAGGGGGCCCCGATCCCAGCTGCTGAAGGTTAAGGGATGTTGAAAACTTTCACGAGGCTCCGTTGTGCATCTTGGCCACCGGGAGAGCCAGTCCCAGCGGTGGAGAGAGAAGTCTCCGAGCTAGACTTGGTCAGCTGAGCAGCGGCCCTCCAGCGTGTCCACACACCTCCCCAGGTCGTGTTCTGCCTCTAAAGATGGTGAAGGACGGTCTGGCTGTCTAGGCACGAGGAAGTGCTTTGCTGAAATAGCCCCGGGCCGCACCCTCCCACGGCACTCTGTGGTCCCTGCGCTCTCCTGCCTGGATCCAGGGGCATCTGAGAGCTGGCCCTCCAGGAACTGCTTGCTTTTGCACTTTGTTAATGGCAGAAAGTGTGGCCTGAAGGCTGCACCTTCCCTTCAGGAACTTAGATGTTTGGGTTTGTGCCCTTGGAGGTTGGAGCCCTGAAAGAAGGTGGGGAGTCGGGCACGCCCATGAGATGGGGAGCTCAGAGGGACCTCGGTAAACCGGCCGGGGAGCGAGCACTGGGATCATTGCAAGACCGACCCTGGGAGACGGCGTGGAGAAGAACAAGGATCCGGCTTCCTTCCTTCAGGACCTTCATCACCTCCTGTGTTTCCCAGGTGGGGACAGTGGCCCAAGCCAGGCCTCGCTCGAGGCCGCTTCCTCCAAGGGGCTGTCCGTGGTCCCCCGGGAGGATTCAGCGCAACTCCGCGCGTTCCTGTCAAGCATCTACTGTATGCCCAGCGTGGTGCTGGGCTCCTTGGGGGATTCCGAAGAAGAGAGTGTCCTTGCTTGCCTGCATGGCACCTGTGGCGTTTTTTGGGAGGGTTCAGAGCAGGGCTTGGGGGACATGTGGTTCTCAATACCTGTAGTTTCTGCCTGCTGGTTTCTCCTTGTTGCCTTCAAGTCCTGGGGGAGGAGGCGGCGTCTTGAGGCCCAGAAGAAACCATTTGGAGATGCAGTAGTAGAGCTCGTCCAAATGACCCTTGTAAGGATCTCTCAAAGCTGGTGCCAAAGGTCACCTTCCTTTCCTGCCCTCTGCCTTTGAGCCTGACATTCTTGCCCCTCCTAGCTTACGAAATCGTTCCTGGGATGGGGCGGGGGGGGCCTCGACATCTGGACCTGGGAGTGGAGGGAAGGGCTGTTTTTGTTTTGTTGGAGAGCAGCTGTTAGAGAATGCACGTTTCTCCTGTTGGGATTAAGTGGGACACGGGGACACGTGTCAGATACCGGACAATCAGGTTGGTGGTCTTCACACCAAACCATTCAGATCCCCCCACCCCCCATGGCAGTCTGCCTGCGAGGATGTCCATGTCTACGCTCCTGTGCGGCCGAAGACTGGGCTCTTTTCCCTGTTTCCCTCCATCTCGAGTCTCTTCAGACCTGTGTGTGTGAGTGTGTGCACACGGGCCTGTGTTGGTAGGTTGGTGGTATTTTTAGACAGAGGGGCGGGCAGCTCTGCTCCTGAGAGTGGCCTTATGTCTCACACTCTGGCCGCCTCCTCTTTCTGGCTGTCAGAGCTGACTCTGAATCTCAACTCTCGAGGCTGATGCAAGTGGGGCTCTACGAAGATGCTCCCCCCTTGCCTCTGGCTCCCTGACATCAGTCTGTGCATGAAGGAGGCTTTGCCTAATGCAGGACTTGAGGTTGTAAGGGCCTAGATGGGGAGATAGAACAGAAATATGGCCGAGGAGGGGAGACCCTGGAGAGAGCACAAGGCTGCTTGATTGAAACCCAGCGAGCTGACTCTCGAGGCGCACCGGACGGAGGGTGTGTTGGAGCTGTAATCCCGGATCCTCTGCTGCCCCGACTATTGACTCTCACCCTCCGACGCCCGGAAAATATCTGGGACCAATTTTTTTAACTCTGCCTATTTGTGTTTGGGTGGGCTCACCCTCTCCTTATTCTGTCCTGAGACGGGGGGCGAAGCTCTTCATTGGGGGAGGAGAAGAAAAACTGTTCGAACCACACCAATGACGTTTTCGTTTGTAATACTTGAAATTTATTTTTTTATTATTTTGATAGCAGATGTGCTATTTATTTATTTAATATGTATAAGGGAGCCTGAAAATAGAAAGCTGTATAGATGAGGTTTAGTTGCTCATTGGTTTGGGGGCCTTTTCTGTGTGACACATGACTTCTCTGTGTTCTGTACATTTGTCTGAATTAATTACGTGGGATGAAGCTGTACCAGCTTTCAAACAGGGGGTGCCTTTCAGAAATTTGTATATTTTGCAGTTGCCAGACCAATAAAATATCTGATTGAAATACACCGACGAAGTGCACTTCTGGGCCTTTTTTGGGGGGGAAACATCTATAATTGACACTTGTGGCCATGTGTCAAGCGTCTACCATTCAGCTCTTGGCTGCCACTCCATTGCCTTCCTCTAAACAGCACATGCAGAGGCCAACTGCCTGGTGCCTGCATTTGGGAAACAATAAGCTGTGTCAACCTGAAAGAAATAGACTTTATCTTTTAGAGCTGTTTTAGGTTTACAGAACAGAGCAAATAGTACAGAGAATTTCCATAGGCCTCCTCTGGCCCCGCACACATTGGTGTGATGCATTTGTTACAAGTGATGAGCCAATATTGATAGGTTATTATTAACTAGAATCCATAGTTTGCACTAGGGTTCACTCTGTGTTGTACGTTTCTATGGGTTTTGACAAATGCCACTGATAAGTATCTACCATTACAGGGTATAGAGTGCCCCATCCATTTCTCCTCCCTGCCATACCCTTTCTCCGCTGCCCCCTTTCAGAGGGCAGCAGTTCTCATAGAAGCGTTGCGGAAGATGACAGGGCCCTGGGCAGGATTACAGGAAGCCTGTTGTTTTAGGTTCTTCGTTCCTTTCATTTCCCCACCCTTCCTCCAGCCCCTCATGGCCCCTTTCACAGTTCCACTGGGAAAAAACTTGATTGAACTTCTAGGACTATTTAGCCACAATTTGAGCAAGTTATTTCACTTCTGAGCTTCAGTATCTTCATCACTACAGATGAGGACGCTATTTACAGGCAGGGCCAAGGGCTGAAAGAGAACATTCATGTGGTATAAGGCAGCCAGAGCATTTCCTTCAGGTAAAGTATTTATGACCTGCAGAGCTCGCACTGGGTCTCAATTTTTTTTCCATAGCCCCCACTGCTACACTCCAAAATAGCCCTTACACCCAAATTAGTCTTTGTGCATCCCTTATGGGCTCTCCCAACCCCAGCTGTGAAGAGGACAGGCGTCAGCTGTGTGATGGGGCAGAGGGTTGTGACGAAGAGCCTGGCCTGGCGAGCAGAGTGCAAACAACCCACTGCCCGCCGGGCTGATCCATGCTTCAGGCCAGCCCCCGAGTTCTGAGCCTACATTTGAATGCTCATTACATGTTGGGTGCAGTGGTAAGGGAGGTGGTCTTCACAGACATGAGTCTTTGCCCCCAGATCAGGGCCAGTCTTTCAGGTTATCTACCAAGGAAATTAGAAGTCTGCCCTGAGAGAGGAGGTGTACATACTTTAAAGTCCTGGGCCTGCAGGGTGATGGGAATCTGCATCAGTTCCATGACCTGAGATAGGTCTCTGTGTGACCTTGGGCGAGGGCTATAATTATTGAATAAATATTGAATGAGTGACCAACTGGATGAGTCAGCGGAGCAGAGGCACAGAGAGCTTCGTGAAGGTGAATGCCAGAAAGAAATTCATTCATCACTGAGGTCCCAAATATGAGCCAGACACTCTGTGGTTTTGGTACCTTGAAAACCGGACTAGGAATTCCCCTGTAGCAGAAAAAGTCATTATGCCGAATACTAACAGCTACGACGCTAAGGACTTAGTGATCTTATGTGACCCTTATGAGTGTCCTGCGAGGTAAGGCTATTATTGTCACGCCCATTTTACGGATGGAAAATTTGAGACTCACAGAACATAAATAATTTACCCAGAGCTGCTTGGCAGGTAAATTTCAGGGATTCAAATCCAGATATCTGGGACTCTAAGATTTGTGGCTTTAACCGTTATGAAATCCCACCTCTGTCTATTCTTGGTCCTTCCAGAGCACTAGTGTGAGTTTTTTCACAGCTAATGTGAGTTAGTGGTGGAACGGGCAAGAGGTCAGGTCAGCTCTAAGCTGCTTGCCTGCTGGACCAGGAGGTTGGGCTGTCCCTCCCATCATGCTCCCCGAGGTGCCCAGCTGGTGGTCCGATGGTCAGGGTCTTCAGGGAAGTCATAAGCAGCCCATCACAAGAAACTGGGAGCTCTGACCCAGATTTGGAAATCCCCAGGTAAGAGCCCAAGTCTGTCGTGGCAATAGTTTCTCACATCAAGAATTTTACTAGCACTGCTGAGAGGCCAAGCAGAGTGCTGTAGCTAAAGGGTGGGTGGGGAGTGGGAGGTGGGTGTGACCAAGGGGATGCTCAGGAAGTGTTTCTGCAGTGAAATGACCTTGGAGAAGATGGAATTGGTGGCCCGGAATTGGGGCCGGGCTGTGCCTGCACTCTTCCCGCCACGAGCTCCCCACCTGTAGGCCGGGGCGGCCGGGAGGAGCTTCCAGCCAGATTGATTCTCATCTCACTTTGCCCTCGGCTCACTTTCCACTTTTCTCACGGTGTGGTTGAGAATATGTTAACTTGGAATTACTTAGTATACAGTCCTGGGGGAGTTGGTCAACTATCTGGGAGGAAAAAGCTAATTAGATCACAGTGTTGCACCCTCCATGTTGACCTAATTGTTTAAAAAAAATCGAAGAAGGAGAAGAAAATATGGGTGAATGCCTAATTTTGTAGTGGGAAAAGACCAAGCTGAAAAACAATAAAAGAAACTGCAAAAGAAATATTAAAATTCTAAGTTCCAGGTCATTAAAAACCATCGTAAGCAAAAGGAAAACAACATGCTGGAAAAATATTTGCAACAAATTTGACCCCTAAATTATCCTAAAATATGAGTTGGAAACAGCCACGGCAATAAGAAAAACAGGGAGACTTTTCTCGACACCTGGACAAAGCCTTTTACCTTATCCTCACCACAAACCTTTGCAAACTTTTAAAGACTAAAGATGGAGCAGCTAAAGTTTGGTGGAGTTAAGTTCCAGAGGTTGTTTTGTAAGCTTCATTTTGAGTTCACATTTTTGGAATGTGAACATTCACATTCCAAATGCACAGCGTGAGTGCATTTGGATCAAGTTTTCCTTGGCGTTTGAGCAGGTTTTTATAGTCAATGCATCAATGGCCTAGGTGATCTGTAAAGGCACTGGTTTCAACCTACAGGTTCTGACGTATTCCTAAGACCATACGAAAAGAGAACCCCCAAAAGACAACAGAAGCAACCTCGAACACAGTACTTCAGCCCCTTAGGACTAAAGAGGACCCTGAGAGAAGTCTTGGGATGTATTTAATAGTGTGGGCATTGATGGTGGATGCCTCATCTCCTCACACGCAGGGATCATTAGCCACATGAGATTCAATGTATAGGGTGACATGAAGATTAGGGGCAGGCTGGGTTGGTAGACTACCTAACGGTGGTGGGGATGAGGGTGGGCACAGTGGAGAAGTGCTCCCCAAATATAAAATACTATGTAACATTGCATTGTCAATAAATGCTCAGTGCTGGGGGATAGTAGGGGTACAGGTAAGCCATCCATTTTCAGTTCCTTGGGGCCTAAACTTCAGCTGCAGTCATTAGAGTGACTACCTCGGATGTATTGCATTAACTGAACAGAAGATGTTACACCTGGACATTCTGGGCACTGCATTTGGTGAACAAAGGGGCAGAGGAGGCACTTGAGGCCTGGGTGGGACCTTGTTCATTTCCTTGAGTGCTAGCTGTGTAGTGGAATCAAGGAATCAAGGGGCTGGGGAGAGTGGAGGTGGCCAGCCCCCTGCAATGAAGCAATGAGGCAACCCCGGGCTGTGGAGGTAGACGGTCCCACGTTCATATTCCAGATGTGTGGACTTGGACAAGGTACTTCATGTTTTTACATTTGTTCCCCATTCATAAAAGGGGGAAATTCATACCATATTTTTTATTATAAGAGGCATCCTCAATTTATTAACTTCTCATACAAAACAGAACGAGCCATATGCACATCCAATGCAAGACAAAATTCCATTGTGGATGTGTTACATGGAGACAAAAATTCTCCTTAGAAGTGAAGAAATACCATAGTTACTTTTCAGGCTTTCTGTGAGGACTAAATCTTATAAACGAAGAGCCCTGGACAGTTCCTAGCACAGAGCAAGCACCGAAATGGTAGTTATTCATTTAACGGTGTCTGCTGTGTGCTTTAAATGCAAGGTTGATATTGTTATCTGCACTTTATGGATGTGTAACTGAGGCCAGGAGAACGTAAGGATCCTGCTTGATTTTGGCCCAGCCATAGTTGGGGGTCAGCCCCAGGTCTGTCAGGCTGCCAGATCCCACAGGCTAAGAACCGCACTGCTGAGCCCTGCCCTCCTGGATGAATCAGCAACTACAGGAATCGGACTGAGTCGCATGTTAGTTAGCAACCAGGCCTTTGTGTCCCTGGGCCTATGGAGAGATCTGTCTGTGTCCAATTGAATAGCAGGTTTTCTTTAAGGTTCGTGATTCAGGATGCTCACAGAACCTTAGAGACCAGATATTCAGTCACAAAGATTCTATTGTTCCCCTTCCCTCCGCCCAAACAGGGCCTCGAGACCAGCATATTTTGGGGTGCCCTCTTCATGGGGTACATGAAGCCTTTCCCAGGGGTACACCTGCATCGCTGGGGTACACCTGCATAGATAGTTTTATTTTTTTTTTAATTTTTATTTTTATTTATTTTTTTCTCCCCAAAGCCCCAGTAGATAGCTGTATGTCATAGCTGCACATCCTTCTAGTTGCTGCACGTGGGACGCGGCCTCAGCATGGCTGGAGAAGCAGTGGGTCGGTGCGCGCCCGGGATCCGAATTCGGGCCGCCAGCAGCGGAGCACGCGCACTTAACCGCTAAGCCACGGGGCTGGCTCTGCATAGATAGTTTTAGGCGAATGGGTTTCCAGACCCTCAACTTCCCCATTCACCCTTTCTAAAGCAGCTTGAGAAGTTTGCTGACATTCCCAATAGTCTTTCTCTGCTTTGCAAACAAAAGGCAAACTCCCCACCTACCCCGAAAGCCCCCACTGCAGGGCATTGCCCCCAGAGTGGAAATGCCTCCAGGGCACTCGACAAAGAGAAGCCTCCTTTAGTGATGAACCCGGCACCGTAAACCCCCAGGGATTTCTTTCCTGCCCTCTCTTTCTGTTAAAGATGGGAATGTTTTGAATCTAGAACAATTGAAGGAATATTAGTGCAGCAGTGCAACTTTTTGGTCTCAAGATTACTTTGCACTCTTAAAAGTTATTAAAGCCTCCAAAGAGCTCTTATTTATGTGGCTTTGAAATTTGAAGAGGAAGATGCAAAATTAAAAAAAAAATTATTTAATGTATTTTGCTCCATCTCCTGAAGGAGGAGTATCAAAGAACTTGCGGACAGATGTTAAAACCACCACAGGAATGAACCAATACAGTATGTTGGGAGAGGTACTTTGAGGATGTACAGATGTCCTGTTTCTTCTTAAAGTTTCGCCCTCTGATTCTAGCATTCCTTAGTATATTTTCCTCACGGTAGTTATTACCGTGGTGTTCTGATGAAAGTTTTACATTTACTTTTTGCAATTCTTCCGTAAGGAAGACTTGTCCCTTCTTTCCATTCATTTACTTATTCAATCATTTATTTATATCACTGTGAACTCACAGATAGTCCTTCGTAGATGGGTTTTTAAATTTCTCACCAGCTCTGCAAATCTTTGATTTCCGTGAACGACTTGCCTCCCACTACCCAGAGTATTTAGCACTTGAGTATTCCTGATGGAGACCAAGCAGTTACCTCTGTTTCCACCCTGACCTTCAAGTCAGCATCCTCCTCACTCACATTTTCCTCATGTGCCTTAACTAGCACGGAATATTTCTCTCAGGTGTTCGGGTCAAGCCTGCAGGGTGACAGTGTTCTTACTGCAATACCCTGAAAACAGTTTTTGTTTGTTTTTTAACAGCCGATTCAATTACTGTCCAGCCTAAAGGGGTTCAATTCAATTACTGTCCAGCCTAAAGGGGTTCATTTTAATGAGGCTTTTACAATATGACTTGGAAGGGGTTATCCCTACCAACAAGTGTCTGCTGAATGCCTGTTCTAGGCGAGTCATTGTTCTAAGTGTTAGAGATGGAAAATGTTGTAAGACTTGGCAGCACCCTCTCGGAGCCAGCAATCTGATTGATTCACTGTGGCTGGGCAGGTCCGTAAAGTTCCGAGACAGCCAAAGTAGCTGTATAGAGAAAAAAGCAGGTTCAGAGCATCTCATTAAAGAAAAAAAGAGCGAGATTCCTTCAAAACCACATTGTAATGATTGGAAAGGGAGCAGCTGCTGCTCCCAGGACAACAAACTTAGCGTCTTTTGTCCAGCTCCAAAATTCGCGGGAAACTCAATCCAAGACGTCTTTACTTTGTTCTTAAATCCCAGAATGCGTCAGTGGATGAAGTTAGTGAGGAATGACAAGGACAGAGAGAGGAATAAGAAAGGAGAAGTAAACCCACTGTGACAGCTTCAGAGAAACCCTCCCTTCCCCCCGAACGGGAGCAAGGACGCGGCCACTCTGAACAGGCTGGCCTTCGGGTACTGTCTCTCTGATCTTATTTGCACAGCTGAGCCGTGAAGGCAGCCATTTCCCTGGGCTGCTCCCCCATGGGGCTGGGGTTTTCCTAGGGGCCTGTTCTCTTTTCCTAATTCGCTTTGCATCTCCTCAAATGGAGAGGGTAAGAAGGTATGAGGCAAATGGTCATTCGTTATTTTATAACTTCAGGGCTTTGTGCTTAAAGACGTCAGCTCTTTGTTTCTTCAGCTCATCCGAGGGGACAGCGTGGCCTCGGCTCAGCTGTTTGGGCCTTTCTGGGCCTCAGGGGTCAAATGAAGAGCATGATACCAAATCACTTACCAGGACTCAGAAGGCACCATACACAGGGAGACTACATGAAGTGCGTTTAGTGAAGATCAAATTCAGTTCCCCAAGGTAGCTGAACCACCACAGGCCACAGGGAAGACGAGCTTAATTAAAGTGGAAGGGCATTTCTGAAGCAGTCTGGTTGCTCACCTGTTTTAGAAAGACACTAATTATATTCCAGTGCAGCCCAGGCCTGAGTGTGGGCATGGTCCCCAGGAAAAGCTGTTGTCAGCGAGCAGTCTGGGTCAATTGCACCCTAAAGCACACCTTAGCTGGGTCAAGAATCTGGGTTTTCTTACACAAGCCTAAGTTAGCTCTGTGGAAAGCAGATTATATCTGGACAAGTAATTCTTGGTCTTTTAAAACCACAGCTCACAAAGGATTAGGCTGGAATGAGAAGCTGCCAAGGGCAGTTAAGGACACAAGCATATTGCATTGCTATTTGGCGGCCTCACTACTCAGAGATGGTGCCATGTGGAAGTGAGAAGAGCTGGGTTCAATCAGGCTCATTCATTCATTTATTCATTTAGAGTTTATGGAGTTCCTATTATGGTCCAAGACTGTGCTAAATGCTAGGAGGAACTTTTATGGGAGATGAATGAGAAAAACATTGTTCCCATCAAAGAGAAGCATAAACATATCATACTATGAGCTTTTTGGTCTTAGAAGCCTAGATCGCTAGAGCTGGGATCGTCAAGGTCCTGTAGTTCAACTCTACCACTTGACAGATGAGGAAACTGAGGCTCCCAGATGGAAAGGGATTTCAGGCCTAATAGCAGCTGGGACTAAACCCACTCGACTCCTGATCGAGCTCTTTTTTCAGTGGGAGTTCCTTTCCTGGAAGGAGTGAGAGAGAAAACAGTGCCACAGGATGTGTCAGAAGCTCCATGTGGCATTAAGGGAAGAGCTCTAAGCTGCCAGATGCAGCCAACTACAGTCATGTGCAGCATAACAACACTTTGGGTCAATGATGGATCACATATACGACGGTGGTCTCCTAAGTCAGTAGCATAGAGCTTAGGTGTGTAGTAGGCTGTACCATTAGGTTTGTGTAAGTACACGCTATGATGTTCGCACAACGACAGAATCACCTAACGACGCGTTTCTCAGAACGTATCTCTGGTGTTCAGTGACGCATGGCTGTACTACTAGCCGCTAAGAAGACAATTTCCTTCCTCTCCTGAAAGCGGACTCCTCTTCCCGCTTCTCCAAGACTCTCCATGGGATCCCTTAGCCTCCTGCTTCCTCCCTTCAGCCCCAGGGTTCTCATGGGTGGCTTTTCGGTGCTGGCTGTCTACCCCACCAGACCCAATCTCCTTAGAGCCTCCTGTTTAAAGGGTGAATTTGCCACGTGACCTGCACCAAGAAAGGACTGACACAGTTTACACTCAGATGAGAACCATAGAATATGGTCCTTTAATCTCAGAGCAGGCAATCACTGCTGACTGATTGCGTCATCAATCAATGATGGGAAGTTTTCAGGGGCTCTAGAACATCAGAGAAAAATATATCAGTTTTGCAAAGTTGGGGGCCAAAGAAACCTCCTGAGGTAGCAGCAACTATCCCAGCAGCTGGAGGGGTTATCTTTCTCTGAGTCTGAAATACAGTAAGTCCAAGCAAAGCAAGAGAGAGGGCTGGGGCCAGCGTGTAGGCAAACCAAAGGCAATCTTTGCTTGTGTTTACTCACTGGAAGTAGAAACAAGATGTCTAATCATTGTCTTCATACTCTGCTTTGCTAGCAGAGGTCTTACTTCCTGGTATTTAAACATTTGTATACCTTTTTGGGAGGTCAGTATTTCCGTTGGGTGGAAAACTCCAGTTCAGTCTCTGAGGGAGCAAACGTTGTCAGCTAAATGAAAAAGAGGCAATGTTTCTTTTATTTTGGGGGCCAAACCTTCATCTAAAATGGAAAGACTCTGCATCTCAGACAGCCTGATTTAATTGTTGAACAAAGCTCTATTCTTGTGGGGAATAAATAAGAGGAATCCCACAATTAGCCCTCTCAAAATGTAGGTCTGTGAAAACAATCGAGAGGAAATAGGCAGTGACATCCATCCGCCCACTGCTTCTGGCTGGTCCAGGAGAAGGAAAACACAGGAAAACACGTCCAGCTGGTTCAAGAGTTCAGCTCTCCCTCCATCAAGAGAAAGACTCGTCTTTCTTCTCCCTGGCCAAGCCAGATCTCTGTTCCCATTTCACTGCTGGGATGTTTAATCTCCCAGACCCTCCTAGTTGAACCTTTTCTAGTGTTGAGAGGGAATATCATATCTTTTCAGTGGTCACTTATGGTGTTAGAAGGGTTCTGGGAATCCAGACTAGAGGCAAGAACTTAACTTGATTTTCTTACCAGAAAATATATGAAGAAGTGGTCCCAAAGAATACGCAAAAGTCATATCTGAACGCCCACCGTGGGCTAGATGTTTAGTCTAGAACGTTGCATTGAATCTTCCCAACTTTATAAGCTAGTTACATTTTTTTCCCATTTTATGTTGTTAAAAATAAGACAACAGGCCCCAAATGGAGTCACTTATGCCAAGTCCCATGACACCAAACCAAGACTTAGTTACCATTTCAGGTCTCCCAGAAATGGAAACTTAAACCAGTCGGTCAGGAATCGCCTGATCAGCACTGGTTAGGTAACCTACCTGATAGACCTCTGCCATCCTCTAAAGGACACTGACCTTGCAGTAACCAACCCGCTGTTTTTTACTGATGTCATAATAGTTTATAACATTGTGAAATTTTAGTTGTACATTATTGTTTGTCAGTCACCATATAAATGTGCCCCTTCATCCTTTGTGCCCACTCCCCAACCCCCTTTCCCTTTGGTGACGACAAATCTGTTCTCTTTGTCCGTGTGTCAGTTTATCTTCCACATATGAGTGAAAACATGTGGTGTTTGTCTTTCTCTGTCTGGCTTATTTTGCTTAACATAACACCCTCAAGGTCTACCAATGTTGTTGCAAATGGGACGATTTTGTCTTTTTTATGGCTGAGTAGTATTCCATTGTATATATATATACCACATATTCTTGATCCACTCATCAGTTGAGGGGCACTTGGGTTGCTTCCACTTCTTGGCTATAGTGAATAATGCTGCAATGAACGTAAAGGTGCATAAGCCTTTTTGGATTGTTGATTTCAGGTTCTTTGGATAAATACTCAGTAGTGGGATAGCTGGATCATAAGATATTTCTATTTTTAATTTTTTGAGGAATCTCCATACTGTTTTCCATAGAGGCTGCAGTAGTTTGCATTCCCACCAGCAGTGAATGAGGGTTCCCATTTCTCCACAACCTCTCCAGCATTTGTCATTTTTTGTCTTGGTGATTATAGCCATTCTCATGGGTATAAGTTGATATGTTAGTGTAGTTTAGATTTGCGTTTCCCTGATGATTAGTGATGCTGAACATCTTTTCATGTGCCTATTGGCCATCTGTATATCTTCCTTGGAAAAATGTCTGTTCACATCCTCTGCCCATTTTTTATTTGCTTTTTTGTTGTTCAGTTGTGTGAGTTATTTATATATTATGGAGATTGACCCCTTGTCAGACATATGATTAGCAAATATTTTCTAATTTTTGCTGACGGGTTGTCTTTTCATTTCGATCCTGGTTTCATTTGCCTTGCCAAAGCTCTTTAGTCTGATGAAGTCCCACTTGTTTATTTTCTCTTTTGTTTCCCTTGTCCATGTAGACATGGTGTTTGAAAAGATCCCTCTACGACCAATGTCAAAGAGTATACTGCCTACATTTTCTTCCAGGAGTTTTATAGTTTCAGTTCTTACCATCAAGTCTTTGATCCATTTGGAGTTAATTTTTGTGTATGGCAAAAGAAAATGGCCTACTTTCCTTCTTTTGCATGTGGCTGTCCAGTTTTCCCAGCACCATTTATTGAAGAGACTTTCCTTTCTCTATTGTATGTTGTTAGCTCCTTTGTCGAAGATTAGCTGTCTGTAGATGTGTTGTTTTGTTTCTGGACTTTCAATTCTGTTCCATTGATCTGTGTGTCTGTTTCTGTACCAGTACTATGATGTTTTTTCTTTCTTTATTGTGAAATTTTTGTTGTACATTATTGTTTGTCAGTCACCATATAAATGCATCCCTTTGCTCCTTGTGCTCACCCCCTCACCCCCTTTGCCCCAGGTAACCACCAAACAGTTCTCTCCGTCCCTGTGTTGATTTATCTTGCAGTACCATGCTGTTTTGATTACTATGGCTTTGTTGTATGTTTTGAAGTCAGGGATTATGCTGCCTCCGGCTTTGTTCTTTTTTCTCAGGATTGCTTTAGCTATTTGGAGTCTTTTGTTGCCTCATATGAATTTTAGGATTCTTTGTTCTATTTCTGTGAAGAATGTCATTGGGATTCTGATTGGGATTGCATTGAATCTGTAGATTGCTTTAGATAGTATGGACATTTTAACTATGTTTATTCTTCCAATCTATGTGCATAGGATATTTTTCCATTTCTTTATGTCATCATCGATTTCTTTCAATAATGTCTTATAGTTTTCATTGTATAGGTCTTTCACCTCCTTGGTTAAGTTTATTCCTAGATATTTTATTCTTTTTGTTGCGATTGTCAATGGGATTGTCTTCTTGAGTTCTCTTTCTGTTAGTTATTAGAGTATAGAAATGCAACGGATTTTTGTAAGCCGATTTTGTACCCTGCAACTTTGCTGTAGTTGTTGATTATTTCTAATAGTTTTCCAATGGATTCTTTAGGGTTTTCTATATGTAAAATCATTTCGTCTGCAAACAGCGAGAGTTTCACTTCTTCATTGCCTACTTGGATTCCTTTTATTCCTTTTTCTTGCCTAATTGCTGTGGCCAAAACCTCCAGTACTATGTTGAATAAGAGTGGTGAGAGTGGGCACCCTTGTCTTGTTCCTGTTCTCAGAGGAATGGCTTTCAGTTTTTCCCCATTGAGTATGATGTTGGCTGTGGGTTTGTCATATATGGCCTTTATTATGTTAAGGTACTTTCCTTCTATACCCATTTTGTCGAGTGTTTTTATCATAAATGGATGTTGGGTCTTGTCAAATGCTTTCTCCGCATCTATTGAGATGGTTATAAGGTTTTTATTCCTTGTTTTTTATTCCTCATTTGTCAATGTGATACACAAATGTGTATCGTGTATCACATTGATTGATTTGCAGATGTTGAACCATCCCTGTGTCCCTGGTATAAATCCCACTTGATCATGCTGTATGATCTTTTTAATGTATTGCTGTATTCTGTTTGACAATATTTTGTTGAGGATTTTTGCATCTATGTTCATCAGCGATATTGGCCTGTAATTTTCCTTCTTTGTATTGTCCTTGTCTGGCTTTGGTATCAGGGTGATACTGGCCTCATAAAATGTGTTAGGAAATGTTTCATCTTCCTCTATTTTTTGAAATAGTTTGAGAAGGATAGGTATTAAATCTTCTTTGAACGTTTGGTAAAATTCTCCAGAGAAGCCATCTGGTCCTGGACTTTTATTTTTTGGGAGGTTTTTGATTAATGTTTCAATCTCTTTACTAGTGATTAGTCTATTCAGATTCTATATTTTTTCTTGATTCAGTTTTGTAAGGTTGTTTGAATCTAAGAATTCATCCATTTCTTCTAGATTGTCCAATTAGTTGGCATGTAGTCTTTCATATTATTCTCTTATAATCCTTTGTATTTCTGTGGTATCCATTGTAATTTCTCCTCCTTCATTTCTAATTTTATTTATTTGAGATTTCTCTCTTTTTTTCCTAGTGAGTCTTGCTAAGGGTCTGTCAATTTTGTTTATCTTCTCAAAGAACCAGCTCTTTGTTTCATTGATCCTTTCTACTGTTTTTTTGGTTTCAATTTCATTTATTTCTGCTCTACTTTTTATTATTTCCCTCCTTCTGCTCACTTTGGGCTTTGTTTCTTCTTCTTTTTCTAATTCTGTTAGGTGTAGTTTAAGGTTGCTTATTTGGGCTTTTTCTTGTTTGTTAAGGTGGGCCTGTATGGCTATGCATTTCCCTCTCAGGACCGCTTTTGCTGCATCCCATATGAGTTGGCATGGTGTATTTTTATTTTCATTTGTCTCCAGATATTTTTTAATTTCTCCTTTAATTTCTTCAATGATCCATTGGTTGTTCATTAGCATGTTGTTTAGTCTCCACATCTTTGTCACTTTCCCAGTTTTTTTCTTCTAGTTGATTTCTAGTTTCATAGAATTATGGTTGGAAAAGATGCTTGTTGTGATTTCAATCTTCTTAAATTTATATAGGCTTGCCTTGTTTCCCAACATATGGTCTATCCATGAGAACGTTGCACATGTGCTTGAGAAGAGTGTGTAATCTGCTGTGTTTGGATGGAGTGCTCTCTATACATCTATTAAGTCCATCTCGTCTAGTTTTTCATTTAAGCCCAGTCTTTCCTTATTGACTTTCTGTCTGGATGATCTATCCATTGATGTAAGTGGGGTGTTAAGATGCCCTACTATTATTGCGTTGTTGTTAATATCTCCTTTTAGGTTTGTTAATAGTTGCTTTATGTACTTTGGTGCTCCTGTCTTGGGTGCATATATATTTATAAGTGATATGTCTTCTTGGCGGAGTGTCCCTTTTATCATTATATATTGCCCCTCTTTGCCTCTCATTACCTGTTTTATACTGAAGTCTACTTTGTCTGATATAAGTATGGCAACACCTGCTTTCTTTTGTTTGCCATTAGCTTGGAGTATTGTCTTCTATCCTTTCACTCTGAGCCTGTGTTTGTCTTTAGAGCTGAGATGTGTTTCCTGGAGGCAGCATATTGTTGGGTCTTGTTTTTTAATCCATCCCGCCACTCTGTGTCTTTTGTTTGGAGAATTCAATCTATTTACATTTAGAGTGATTATTGACATATGAGGGCTTAATGTTGCTATTTTATCCCTCATTTTCTGGTTCTTTTGCATTTCCTTTGTTTCTTGTCCCATGTGTTTTGGACTACCAGTTCAGTTTGGTAGTTCTGTATGGTGGTTTTCTTAGTTTTCTCTTTATTTATTGTATGTGTCTGTGCTCTGATTATTTGTTTAGTGGTTACTATGAAGTTTGTATAAAAAATCTTGTGGATGAGGTAGTCCATTTTCTGATGGCCTCTTATTTCCTTAGACTAAGTTGATTCCATCCCTTTCCTCTTTGCCTTTTAAGTTATTATTATCACAACTTATTCCATCTTGTGTTGTGAGTTTGTGTTTAAAGTGATGAGGTTATATTTATTTTTGGTGTTTTCCTTCCCTTAATCTTAAATGTTATAATTAAGTGTTTGCTAACCTATTCTGATAGAAAGCTGAATTTTTCTGATTTTGTCTACCTATTTTTCTCCTTGCTCAGAGCTTTGTATTCCCTTTCTCTCTCTCTCTCTTTTTTTTTTCCGGCATGAGGGCCTTCTTGAGCATTTCTTGTAGTGGGGGTCTTGTGGCAATGAACTTCCTTAGCTTTTGTTTATTTGGGATAGTTATTATTTTTCCATTGTATCTGAAGGATATTTTTGCTGGATAGAGTATTCTTGGCTGAAAGTTTTTGTCTTTCAGAATTTTGAATATATCATTCCACTCTCTCCTAGCCTGTAAAGTTTCTTCCGACAAATTGGCTTAGAGCCTGATAGGAATTCCTTTGTATGCTATTTTTTTTTTTTTGTCTCGCTGCCCTTAATATTTTTTCTTTGTCATTGAATTTTGCCAGCTTTACTACTATATGCCTTGGAGAGGGTCTTTTTACATTGGTATATTTAGGAGATCTATTGACTTCATTCACTTGTATTTCTAGTTCCTTCCCCAGGTTTGGGAAGTTATCAGCTATTATTTCTTTGAACAAGCTCTCTGCTCCTTTTTTCCTTCTCTTCTCCCTCTGGAATATCTATAATCCTTATGTTTCACTTCCTAATTGAGTTGGATATTTCTCAGAGAATGTCTTCATTTCTTTTTAGTCTTAGTTTTCTCTGATCCTCCATCTGGAGCATTTCTGCATTCCTATCCTCAATATTGCTAATTCTTTCCTCTATATTGTCAGCTCTGTTCTTTAAAGATTCCAGATTTTTCTTTATATCCTCCATTGTGTTTTTCATCTCCAACATATCTGATTGGGTTTTCTTTACAGTTTCAATCTCTTTGGCGAAGAAGTTCCTGATTTCATAGAATTGTCTATCTGTACTTTCTTGTAATTCATTGAGCTTTTTTACGATAGCTATTTTGAATTCTCTGTCTTTTCGGTTACAAATTTCTGTGCTTTCAGGATTGATTTCTGGCCAACCCGCTTTTTTTCCTAGTGTAACATCCTTGCTCCCCCTCCTTTCTGCTTATAAAAGTCTTTCATTTTGTACAGCTCCTCGGAGCGCCTTTCTATCTGCTAGAGTAGATGCTGCCTGATCTGAATTGATTTTTGCTCAAATAAACTCTTGAAAACTTTAATAGGCCTCAGTTTGTCCTTTAACAATATATATGAGAAAACCCAGGCTCAGAGGTTAAATAATTTGCCCTGATCACACAGAAGGTCATGGATAGAGGGGGAATCAAACCAGGTAACCATGGTTACCAAGTGGCCATGAAGATAATGTCTTTGTTTTGCTGAATCCGTCTTGATTGGAGAAATGTCAGTGAGTTTCCAGAAAGAGAAGAAATCTTGTGGAAAAAATCTTTTGGGATGGAAAAAAGATTTTTATTTCTTTTTTTTTTTTTTGTGAGGAAGATCAGCCCTGAGCTAACATCCTATTTCATTTTTATTGATGTGATTTCTTTGGAAATGTATTCACTTCCATTTCCCCGGGCCAATATAAAAGTGTAAGGTGTGAATTTTTATGGCTTGGAAGTGCTGTTCTCTCTGCTGTATTTGAAGTGTTAAATTTGTAGTTTTAGAAAATGCACTTTGTTCCTGATATTGAGTTCCTAAAGAATAACTCTTGTGGAGTGCATTTAATCAATCACCTCGTGAATATTTATTGAATACTTCCTACATGTAAGCACTATGATGGGTACTGTGAAAGATACAAACGTGACCTAGAAGTAGCCTGAGCTCCAGATGCAGGAAGGAGATAAAATAGTTTAACACATAAAAATATAACCTAAAGTATAAGGGATGATATGAGCGGGTTGAATTAAGCCAGTGCTTCTTAATTTTGGCAGCATACTAGAGTCACCTTGTGAACTTTAAAAAGTGCTGAGGTCTGGGCCTTCCCCACAGATTGTCTGTTTTAATTGGTCTGGGTTCCTCTTGCCCTCCACCCCCAGGATATTTTTAGCAGTTCCCTAGTTGGTTCTAACATGCAGCCAAGGTTGAGAACCATTGAACTAGAATAACCTAACTATCTTTTACACCTCTCCAATTGTGTAAGTCTAAATCGATCTGACTAGACATTGGATGTTCAGAGGGCAGGGGTTGGGGTGAGAGGAAACCACCAGGTTTATAGATTTTATCTCAGTTAATCTTCACAGGATTTTACATCACTTTCCCTCAGTCAATCACATACCCATCCGTCCACCCATCCATCCCCAATTCAGTCATTGCCTCTGGAACAAAGTGCCATCACCATTCACGGGGAAGAGGGCCTTGCTCTCTCTACAATTTAGTTCCTTTAGACTTTGAATCCAGAGTTCCTAATAGCTTTTTAAAAAATATATATTTGTTAGTTTACCTAGTTTTCTTTTTCTCCTGTTGGGGTGGGTGGGTGTGATGGTCTGTTACAATCTTCTACATTCCAATGGGAAGCGTAACTCTCTCTCTTAGGCATTGGGAGTTCCTGCAAAAGGATGGATGCAAATTGATGGATGGGAAAATTAATCTGATGGCAAAGTCAGGATGAGTTAATAGGAGAGCCAGGATAGGGGCAGAAGGGAGGGCGTTGTAAGACTAAAACAGAAGTTGATGAACGAGAGAGAGATTATGAGACAGTGAGCTTCACGTTGTAGGGATAGATTCAAATTCATATCTAACTCCAAAACCTGAACTCTTTAGTCTATATCTTCTGTGTAATTGGCCACAACAAGCAACTGCCCCTGCTGAATGGCTAAGATAGAAATAATACTCTTTCGCTTAAGTTGTATTTGTGGGATATGTTTTCTGCTCTTGGGATTCCTACATTCAGCTTCACTTTGTCTGAGAGTGAATGAGATGGTTCAGAAAACTCATGCCAAACCTCAGGGTATAATTAGTAATAGATGCCCAGAACATTCTTTGTAAATTTCCTTTGTGATTTTTTTTTTTTGATGATTTACAGTAGTACATACTTTCTGATTGGTCACTGGATAATTAAGCACGCAAGACTTTTGTTTTAAAAAGTTTGTCTCTGGAGCCGGCCCCGTGGTGTAGCGGTTAAGCTCGCATGCTCTGCTTTGGAGGCCAGGCGTTTGCAGGTTCGGATCCCAGGAGTGGACCGATGCACTGCTTGTCAAGCCATGCTGTGGAGGTGTCCCATATAAAGTAGAGAAGGGTGGAAATGGATGTTAGCCCAGGGCCAATCTTCCTCAGCAAAAAGAGGAGGACTGACAACGGATGTTAGCTGAGGGCTAATCTTCCCCACACACACAAAAAAAGTTTGTCTCTTCTGATTCATGATTCAGCTTCTAGAAATCTGTCCTAAGATATCAATGCAGACAAAGATTTGTATAGGAAGTTATTTATAATAATGATAAATTTAGAAATGGTTGAAATGTATTACAGGAATGATATATGTGATGTACATATATAAAATCCTGTATACATGATTATAAAAACATCTGAAACAACTTAAATGGCCATCTATACGGAATTGGTTCAAAAAATTATGATATGGTCATATTAGGGAAAAGTATGCAACAATTAAAAATAAGGAGATAAACATATATGTACAGATTTGAAAATATCTCTAATACATATTATTTTATAGTATGATACCATTTATGTCCCTGCTTATATGTATATATGCCATTCATATATATCATGTGCCAATGCATAGAAAAAAGGCTAGAAGGATACATATCAAACTGCTAACAGAGGTAAGTTAGTTTTGGAGGTGATGTGGGTGGGGATGATGAAGTGGGATCTTCATGTTTTATGCTGTAAACGTGTATACTTGGATCTTTTACAACGAGAACATTAACATCTGCTACATATGTAATTAAAAATAAGAAAATCTTAACTGCTCCTTTTAAAAAGTCTTTTGACTTTTAGTTTTCTTCTTACGTGCCTTCTCTTAAAGCTTGGCTGCCTATTGAAAGATAAAAACAAAATTACCCTCTCTTCTAGAAATCGAAAGTGGTATCATAAAATTTAACTAATCGGGCAATTGCTTTGAGGTGAACTGGCTACCCGATGAGATTGCTAGCAAGTTCTGTTGAGATCGATGGCCGTGGGTGGCAGGATGTGATTCTCTAATGCAGATGGATTTGTTCCAGGTGAGGATGACGATACCATCATCCAACAGCCAGGTGGGTGAGGTGTGTTCTGTGACGTGAGTTGTTAGCTCAGAAGGAGAGCCCCCGTCCTTGGTTCCAACATTCTTCTACCTTGGTCGCTGGCCTAGAGAAGAGAAAGAAAAGGTGTTGCCACAGCCTGGTGTTGGGGGCGGGGGGAGAAGGGAGGGCAGGTGATGCTCTACCAAAACAAAAGAAAGAGCACAGTCTTTAGACCACCTTTATTAGAAAGTGACATGTTTCACTTGACACAAGGAAGGGTGTCTTTTAATTCGTGATGGTTAGTTTTCCCTCTTTATCCCCTTCTGATTTTCCACTCAAGCCAATCAACCCACAATGTGCTCCTTCCTATTTAGGAGTTAAAGAATGGAGTTGCTGGAAGGGACCTCGGTTCCCCTGTCTATCCGCCTGACTAGGAGGGCAGTACGTGGATACCTGGAGGGGTGACGGGCATCCAGGCGCAGAGCTGGGACTCGCTCCCAGCATCCTGGAGCCCAGACTGCTGTTTTTCCTGCTTCGTCACTTCTCTGGTTCTCTTGAAAGTGGCTCCTAACGACACCTGGTTGAAAGAACCACATTAACCAGAGACAAAGATGAGCCACAAAGAGAAGGTTTTCTTGTTCTGTGGTCATTTGGGCATTTTCTCAGATCAGTGTCAGTTGCATAAAATATAAGGTTTAGTGTCTTTACTTCTGTGTTTTTGTGTCAGTACAGACCAATTGAAAATGACTGTTTTCCATTAACCTTGCTGTAACACAGCCCAGCATTTTTTGCCGTTAGCTCTCTTGGGCCACATTTATAGAATTACGGTGGGGATTTACACCTATTTCTATTTCTTTCTAATCCCCATGTAAATGAAAGAAAATTTAATCAACCTTTAAAAAATCAATCAATTTTAATGCAAAAATGCAAGATATATTTTTTCTGGATAAGCTTATTTCAACAGGTGTCTCCATTATCTGACTGTGTAAACTTGAAAGAAATAAAGAGTAATTTCTCTGGGTTTAGTTTTGTTTAGTATGTAGAACTCTGTCAGGTCAACCAACAATGGTGCTCGATGGGTGGACTTTGCGAGAGCCAGTTTGCATGTGTGAATTTCATGGGGTGAAGGTTCTGCTTTCTGAATGACATCAGTCTGGCTGGTAATGCTCCAAGTTCTAGGCCCAGAGGGGCGGCTTGGGTAGGTGTGATGCTAAAGCTGATGGAGAAGTAGATCTGCTACTTCCCCTTCTGGGCCTTCGCTTCACTATGTGTGAAAAAAATGTGACAACAGCATTCTGTAATAATAATACAGTAATAATCATAGTAATAGTAATAATAAAAAGAGAGTGTTGGCAAGTGGTCAGAGAGGCCTTGACACTGCTTCTGTTCTCTCCTGAGCTCTTTTTGCTTCTAACAACATTAACAATATGGTTTAGTGGAAAGAGCCCCAGGCCAGGAGCTAGGAAAGCAGGCTGCAATCTCTGACTTGCCACTAATGAGCTGTTTCAGTGGAAGCCACTTCAAATCTGAAAAATTGTTATTTTTGTCTGCCGCCCCATCATAGTCTGATCTCTGGGTTCCCTTCTACCTCTAAGGTCTCAGGGCCTGTGCCCTCAGAACTTGCTTTGTCTTTTGTTCGCAGCATCAAGACGGAGATGCTTTCCCCGAGAAGATTAAATTTTCTTCTTCTTGGATGGTTTGATCCAGTAGTCCTCAAACCAGAGGACAGGAATTGAAGATTTTTTTTTCAGAATAGTAAGAAGTAGGTCATTAGGAGATCGTGAGAGGTGCAGGTGAGTCAACCTGTTTTAAGTTTGTCATCCTTGATGAAAAAAATAGATAGCGTCTATCCTTGCTAGGATGTGAATGATAACAGACAGAGGCAGCTATGTCTGTACCAGCTGGTCCTAGGGTTGTGGTAATGCGATTATGTCTGCAATGCCTTCTCATATTCCATCTCGCAGCCAAGATGTCTTGCAAGTTGGAGATTGCAACTGCCACAACTCTTTCTTCACATGATGGCTGTATGTTGTAAGTGGACTGACTTCATTAATTGCCCTGGAAAGCTTTAAGAACGAGGTGGGTCTACTACCAGGTATATTTAATGTGATAGAGATTGTCATTTTGCAACTTCATTTGGAACTATTCAGTGAGTGGACATCTGTAGACAGAGATGAGAGGGGCTTTCAGATATTGATAGATCAAATTCGCCCACGAGGAGGGAAAAAAGAAGGAATCAAATTATTGCTGTGTTAGGTTCTGTGCCAAGAGAACTGTGTGGAAGTCTCTACTCTGGTGATTCTTTAGAGAGTAAGATAGTTTAGCTTATTTTTAGAGGTTTCCTAAACAAAAGGGCTCCAAATAGATTTCCATATGTCCTAGCTGCTCATTTCAAAAAGAAATATACAGCCCACTTGGAGCTCTTTCCTTCCAGAAATTCCCAGAGAATTTCACAGTAGCATCACAAATGAAGTCTCTCCATGGTTAAGATTTCATCTTCTTCATTTGGGACCATCCAAGGAGTTGGGAAGAGGTTAGACCCTGAAATATAAGACCTCATAGTTTCTCAGACAAAGGACTCCTTCTGAGTCATTGATCTGAAAATACGTCTCAGGACCCAGCCTCTGGGGAGGGAGTGCGATAATAACCATTGATTACTTAGGAATCTGAGAGCAGGGCAGTTCAGGAAGTTGTGTGGGCTGAACTTTTTGATCCTAACTTAACTCCAGGAAAAATAAACAAGCACGCTGAGTCATTTATCTTCATGGTTGCTAATAAAGGTAGTGGGTTCCTTGCAGTCACGTTTACATTCTTATTTTTAAACTATGACAGCAAGATACCAGACAGCTGACTTGACCACCAAAGGAACTTATAAGAGTAGCCAGGTAGGGGATGATTAGGAGTCTGTTGTAGTACTAGTGTGTAAATATGTGTCTAGCATGGTCTGGGATAGGAAAAGTTAGAAATAATATAAAATCCATTAATGGGAGACTGGTTAGGTAGGTTATGGCACATCCTACACCATGGAATATTGTGTCATCTTCCCCAGACACACCCTGCGATGAGGATTCATTTGCGTGTGATTTATTACAGAAGTGTCTCTAGACAATCTGGGAACGGAGTGGGGGGGCAGGAGTGGGGAAGAGAAAGAAACCAAGTCAGAGAGTGATTTCAGATAAAGTCCTAGCACTCGTCTGATCCCTTTGGAGGAACTCTGGAGTATAAATTGTACAACTGGAGGCAAGGAGCTGGGCTTCCATAATCCGGCAGACCCTCCTGAAAGCACCCTCTCGGTGCTTTCAGGCAAAGTGGCTCCAGAAGCCCAAGGGCAAGCCGCAGAGGAGAGTTGCAGATGCAGGTGGCTAAAGACAAGCACACATCAGCTGGGTGATTGACACACACTGGAATGGTGAGGGAATTGGAGGGTTCCGGTTAGAGTGTCTGCTTTACTATGCAACTATCAAAAAGAATGAAGTAGACTGCGAAGTCCTTCCTCTGAAAGTTATTTATGATAAGCACCGAGCAAAAAAAGCAAGTTACCAGGTAACATATTTTGGGGTGTTTCCTGATGCCAATCAATTCTTTGATGCCAGCTGGAGAATGATTCAACTATTCAATTCAGTTCTGACATTGACTACCTGGAGTTAGCATCAGATCCCACAAGTTAAAGGGCTCAGTTCCATAAGACTGCCCCCAATTCAGATGCTGGTCGCAGATCCCAGATTGCCACTTGTACTCTGGCTGACTGACTAGAAACAGGGTTCTCAGGATCCCCTCTTCAGGTTGAGTAATTTGCTAGAATGGTTCACAGGGCTCAGGAAGTCATCTTACTTATGTTTACAGGTTTATTACAAAGGATACAGCTCAGGAAGAGCCAAATGGAAGAGGCGCATAGGACAAAGTCTAAGGTCTGTGGGAAGGGGTGCAGAGCTTCCATGCCCTCTCTGGGTGAGCCACCCTCCCAGCACCACCATGTGTTCACCAGCCTAGAAGCTCATCAAATCTCATTGTTGGAGAGTTTCTATAGAGCTTAATCTCCAGTCCTACTGCTTCCTTCCCCTAGGTCAGAGGATGGAGCTGCAAGTTCCAACCTTCTAATCATTTGATCTTCCTGGTGACCAGCCCCATCCTGAGGCTATCTAGGGGCCCCACTTATATCACCTCATTAGCATAAACTCAGCTATGACCAAAGGGTTCAAGAGGTTCCTTCATGAATAAAAAAAGATATTCCTATTACTCAGGAAGTTCCAAAGGTATTAGGAGCTCTGTGCCACGAACCAGTGAGAAAGACCAAATATATTGCTGATTATTTGTTGTTAGTGCCACTGAGTGGATTCCGACTCCTAGCAACAATGTGCACAGCAGAGTGGAACCCTGTCTAGTCTTTTTGTGCCATCCTCTCACCTTCTGATGCTGTATCAGACAATGCTCCACTGCTATTCATAGGGTTTTCGTGGCCAATTTTTTCGGAAGTTAGTGGGTAGGTCCTTCTTCCTAGTCTGTCTTAGTCTGGAAGCTCCGCTGAAACCTGTCCACTATGGATGACCTTGCTGGTATTTGAAATACCAGTGGCAGAGCTTTCAGCATCCCAGCAACACACAGCCACCACAGTATGACAACTGACAAGTGGTATGATTCCCTAACCAGGGCATGGACCCTGGCCGTGGTGGTGCGAGTGTTGAATCTTAAGCACTAGACCACCAAGGCTGGCTATTGCTTATTATATTATACATATATAGTTTGATATCGTTTTTCCAAATAAACAGAAATGTGTGTATATATCTGTATGCACGTAAAGAAAAAGTCTGGAAAGAAACAGACCCAACTGTTAATTGTGTTACCACAGGAGGGATTGGGTTTGGGGAAGAGGGGTGGAGGGGTAGGTGGAGACATTCAGAGTTTATCAGCAAGCATATTATGCTTTATAATAGGATTAAAAAATAACGCAACGTACAAGGCTTCTGCCATGTGACTCTAGCATATGCCTCTGTAGTCAAAGGGCTTCTCGGTCTGCAGTTCTAAGAACCAGACAGGCCTCACTGAGTGAAAGGAGCATATGACTGCTTGGTGAATATAGTGATGTTTCTGTGCAATGAACAAAACTTTGAAGTCTACAATTACATGCAATACTGACTGGAAATTGTGGCTTCAGTGGTCTCCATTCCGGATGCCTGGTTGTCATTTTAGGCTGTTTTTTGCCTAGTGCCTCCTCTTCATGCTTGAATCCCTGTCCATGGGATGTTAGTTTAGCCTCTGCTCCCTGTGGAAGACTATCTGGGTGGAAAAACTACTCTCATACTCTGCCTTCAGCCTAGATTGGTAGCCTGGGCAGAATGCTTAATTTGTAGGTAAAATAAATTACCCACTTGATGGCAGATATTATAGATCCAGATTGATATAATCTCTTCCCCTGGCCAGAAACAGCGAGGAAGGACCATGAAAAGTTCTCCAAGAATGGTTACCAA
This sequence comes from Ceratotherium simum simum, assembly GCF_057802395.1. NCBI lineage: Eukaryota > Metazoa > Chordata > Mammalia > Perissodactyla > Rhinocerotidae > Ceratotherium > Ceratotherium simum. Next base: position 27,184,850 of record NC_141931.1, on the reverse strand, counting down.
CTTCCCTGTTATCACAAAGCCTGAAACCTTAATGTTGTGTACTCTGCTGTGTTAAGCTCTGGGCAAAGAGAACTTATGTATGGAGGAAGTCTCTACACTCTTGGACCTGCAAGATTTGCATTAGACTAATTCTTGTTTCAATTTAACCACCCATCCTTCTGTCCACCTGTCCATCTGTCCACCCACCCATCCACCCATCCATCCACCCACCCATTCATCCATCAATCCATCCATCTACCTATCCATCTATCCATCCACCCACCTATTCAATCATCCATCCATCCATCCATCTTTCTAATAATTATTGAGAGACTCTCATGAGCCAGGCATTGTGGCTTGCACTATTCCTTGTCTCCTGGCATTTATCTGTAGCCTGTACTTAAAACTCACCTCCACCCTCTACCTACAGTCTTCAGTATTTTTAGAAACCATTTTAGGCCCTCCAACTGCTTCTTGTTAGAGTTTGTTTTCTCCAAGCCCAGTGCTCTTGGTTACTTTCGTCTTTCAGTAGTACTAATCCAGATAACAATAACTACCATGTACTGAATGCTTATTATACATCTTATGCTTTGCAAAGCCATCTATACACACTATTTCATTTAATCCCTACAATGATCCTAAGAAGTGTGTATTATTATCTACATTTTGATCTTTTTTATTGTGAGATACAACATACATAAAGAAAAGTGCACAAAAAATAAAGTATGGTTCTATAATGTATCAAAAGGCAAAGACATACATAACGAGGTAAAACACAGAACATTGCCGGCACCCAGAAGTCCTCTTCATGCCCCCTTTTATTGAGAACATTTAAGTTCTTTTATTTTTTTTTTTTTTGTTTTTTTATTGCAGTAACATTGGTTTATAACATTGCAAAAATTTCAGGTGTACATCATTGTACTTCTATTTCTGCATGGACTACATCATGTTCACCACCAAAATACTAATTACAACCCATCACCACACACATGTACCGAATTATCCCTTTCACCCTCCACCCTCCCCCCTTCCCCTCTGGTAACCACCAATCCAATCTCTGTCCCTATGTCATGCCCCCTTTTAATTGCCATCCCCTCTTTACCTCCTAGAAGTAACTACCATCCTGATATATACGATAATGACTTCTGCTTTTCTTTATAGTTCTACCATCTAAGTATGCATCGCTGAACACTATAGTTGGTACTGCCTGTTTTTTTTAAAAAACTTTGCATAAATCATATTGTATGTTTTCTTTGGTGACTTTGGTTTTTTTTGAACTCAACATTAAATTCTTAGGATTCATACTTATTGTTGCACTAGTTGTAGCCAATTTTCTTCCCTGCATAGTATTTTATTCTATGAATATACTACAATTTATTTTCCATTCTACCGTTTTTGGCCGTTTGTGTTTTTCAATTTAACAGAAAGTTAAACCAAGCACAGAGTCCTTCTGAGCACAGGCCCCTGTGTAACTAAATAGTTCACAGGTCTCTTATTTTTCAAAGATTTTCTTAAGAGTCTCCTCCCAACTCTTTACTCCCAAGTTCTTGAAGCCACAGCAGAGCTCCAGCCATAGATCTGCTGCAATTAGGTGCATATTTCTCTGCATAATTTGAAGCTCCTCTATATCCTGGTGATGCTGAAGGGATGTGTGGTGTATTTTCTCTCCTTGATAATCTTGGGCTTTTGTTTTTTTGAGATTACGCGGAAAGCTTTGAATTCAAGTGGCTACTGTCATCCCTCAGACTAGGAACTTTTTTGATGATATCATAAAAATTATCCTTTTTTTTCTTTTTTTCCACAACAAAAGACTGTTTAATCACAAACATTTTTTTTTGGACTAGGTAATACATTAGTACATTCAAGGTCAAACATAAAGAGGTTAAAGATATCATTAAAAATTTAATTTTCTAATTATTTATTGATGTTATGTAGAAATAGCAATTGCTTTTTAAAAAATTTCCTTGTATCTTGGGACCATATTATATTCACTTAATAGCTCTAATAATAGCTCTAATAGTTTATCTGTAGTTTTTTTTTTTTATTTTTGACTCTTTACATAAACCAATTAGGTGGTCAGAGAGTGATGACAGTTTTATTTCTTCCTCTCCAATTCTTACTCTTTATCCATTTTTCTTGTTTTATTGCTGTTAGGCCCTCCAGTACAATGTTGAATAGAAATGGTGAGAGTGGACATTCTTCTCACTTTCGATCTCAGAAAGAAAGCATTTAACTTGTCCACCAATAATATTATGGGTTTTTTTGTAGATGCTTTTTTGCAAAAGCAAGGAGTTATCTTCGATTCCTAGTCTTCTAGGCGTGTTTTTTTCAAATGCTGAATATATTTTGAAGTTTATCAAATGCCTTTTCTGCATCTTCTGAGATGTCATGTGATTCTGACATTGAGTTTTGAATGTTAAGCAAACCTGGCATTTCTAGAATGAGCGTAACTTGGCTGGGATGTATTTAACTTCTTTATATATTGTTGGATTTGGCTTACCCTTATTTTACTATGTTTAGGATTTTTGTGTCTGTGTTCTTGAATAAGATTGGTCTGAAACTTTCCATTCTTGTAATGTTCTTAAGAGGTTTTGGATCATGGTTAGGCTGGCCTCAAAAAACCAAGTGGGAGATTGCCTCTTTTTTCTTCTTGGAAGGAGTTGGTATAAAAGAAGCGTTATTTCTCCTCTGAGTGTTTGGTAGAATTCCCAGTGAATCCATCTGGACCAGGAGCTTTCTTTTTGGGAAGTTTTAAATTATGGACTCAACTACCGTAATAATTATATCACTATTTATATTTTCTATTTTTATCGTGCCAGTTTTGGTAAGTTTTATTTCTCTGGTAATTTGATCATTCATCTAAATTTTCATAGAGCTGTTCATAATACCTTCTTAGTATATTTTTAGTTTACAGAATTTTGTAGAATTTGCAGCGCTATTTCTTTTTAATTCCTGACATTGTTTATAAATGCTGTCTCTCTCTCAGCACTTTAAAGATAACATTCTATTATTTTCTGTTGAAAAAATCAGCTGTCATTTTATTTTAGGTCTTTTTAGGCCTTTTTTCTCTTGCTGTAGTCAAGATATTACGTGTGTCTTTGATTTTCAGTTTTTTTATGACGTGCCTAGGGGTGAATTTCTTTCTGTGTTTATCCTGCTAGAGTTCTTAGAGTTTCTTGAATTTTAGGTTTGATGTTCTTCATCATTTTTGGAAATTTCTCAGCCAATATTTCTTAAATATTGCATTTCCCCTCATTCTCTCTGTCTAGAATTTCGTATGTGTATATGTTAGACATTCTCAGTGTACACTTTATTTCTGTTACCTGCTCTGTTGTATTTTCCATTTTACGTTGCTCCATGCTTTATTTTTGCCATTTATATTCTAGTTTACTAATATTCTCTTAAACCTGCCCATAGAATTCTTAATTTTGGTTATTGTATTTTCAGTTATAAAATTTCCATTGGTTCTTTCTAAAAGAAATAATTTCCATTTCTCTGCTGAAATTGTTAGTCTTGTCTTTCATCTCCTGGAATATATTAAGCATTTAACAGTTTGTGCTTGTTAACTGGAGCCCCTGAGTCTATTTCTACTGTTTATTGTTTCTGCAGATTTTCAATTATGTGGTTTTGTCTCCTCATGTGTCTTGTTACTTTTGGTTGTGTGCAGGACATTATTCTTATAAAATTATTTGTAGAAATAATTCATATGATGCCATCTTCCTCCAGAAAAGATGTACATTTTCTTCTACCACGTGCCTGAGGGCACTAACATCTGTGATTCCTTCAATCTGGTTTCAGTGATTGAGCTTATTGGAAATCGAGTGGCAGCTCTGTATGGTTACCTTTACTTTTATTGTGTAGACCTGTGAGATTCCAATCCAAAGAGAGGGACATTCACCATGTCCCGCTCCTATTTCTGTCCCTGGACTCCAGTCCCCAACCTCCTTAGCCAGGTGAGGCTATCAGAATCACTGCTCAGCCTCTTGGCCAAGCTTTCTAGAATGATCAAACACCTCCAGGAGAAAAGTAGTTCTGAACATGCATGGGCTCATCTCCCTCAGTCTTCATCTTCCCCCGATGGCAATTCTTCACTGTATTTTTCGCTTCCTGATATGTCCAAGTAGATGTCTTTTACCTTTTTCCAGCTGTTCTAATTGTTCTTAGCAAAATTTTTGGTTGGAATTACCTGTTCTCTGTTATTGGGAGTGGAAGTCTTATTACTTCCATTTTGTGGATGAAGATACTGAAACTTAGCATAAATGACTTTCCCTAAACAAATTTAAGGCTGAATTACAGACTCAATGGTCTAGGATGATTTAGACTTTGTCTTAGGGAGTAATACATACCATTTTCTTTCTCTTTTCAAGATGCTAGTGTCTGTGGTGATAGGGTCATGCTGAAAGTGAAGTGAACATAGCCTTTGACATAGGCAAGACATTGCAGGTAAGAAGTTGGGAGGGACTAAGTGTGGAGAAATGGGAGGAGAAATAGGTTTCATGTGTGGAGAGAGGAGGTAGTAAGGCTTAACAATTCCTAGGGGTAAAGATTAGGGGGCTTGTATTTCTGGCCACTGGCTGAGTCCTTTGTACCTTTTAAAAGTCAGCATGTCAGAATGCATAAAAAAAGAGGCTCATCCAATGTAAATATCTGACAATTTATTTATTTATTTTTTTGAAAATGAATGTTTAAAGTCTTGGGGACATGGGGGACACAAGAGTCCTGTGCTTTGGCCTTTGGTACACTATGACCTGGGCAAAAGGCTTTACTTCTCTACATGCCAATATTGTCATCTCAAATGTAAATAATAATTCCTCCTTTTTCCTATTTCATATGAAAAGTGCAATCTAGCTGATACTACTCATTATATTACCGTGAAACTGGAGGAATGTTTTTGAGGTAACTTTGTGTTGTCACAAGGAATAAAGCCCTTCAATGGTTTCCAATTGTTCTCGGGCTGAATGACAAATCCCGCAAGCACAGCTCACTATGTACTGGGTGGCCTGGTCCTTGCCTGCCTCGCCAGCCTCATCTTAGACCCCACTCCTCCAATCATACAGACTTTCTGACTTTCCGTAGCTCCCTTGAACTTGCCATGCTCCCTTCTCTTGTAAGGCTTTTGTACTCGCTGTTGCCTCTAGCTAGTCAGTGACCCCCTTCCCTCCTGCCCAGTTAGCTCCTGATGCATCTAGTGTCCTGTCCTCAGAGAGTCTTCCCAACCTCACGACTGGCTCGAATCCTGTGAAAGGCACTCATTGGACCATGTGCCCCTCTCCTGCAGGATTCCCAGAGTTGTAGTTTTCCACTTATTGGTGTAATTATTTGCTTCCTACCTCCTCTCTCACTAGATGTAAGCCCCGGGTGTAGAACCTGTGCCATTTTCCCACGACTCTCTCCCCAGCCTCTAGCCCGCTGCCTGGGGATGGTAAGCACCCAATAAAGATTTGTCAGAGAAATGAAGGAAGGCAAGAAATCACGTTAATCTCATCCTAACTATAGATTTTGCCAGTTTATTAACTCGTTTTCTGAAAAGTGGGTTGGGGCAAGAACTAGTAACAGATGATTTAAATTGTGAAAAAAGTGAAAGATGGTTCTCAAATGTCCTTGGCTACAAGTAGTTAGTATTCAACCAGTTCCACAGTCTGGAACCTGGTCTCAAGTGCCAAGAGAAAATGTGTTTAGAATTTCAACTGATTCTGGAAACACCGGTGGCAATGCAGTTGCTGAAATATCCAAGCCAGGCTGTGTGGATGACAAATCTCTCTTCTCTATTTGTTCGCATTTTTTCTTTTTTTGTTTTTGTTTTTAACTGCAGACATTGCTGTGTGGATCTACCAAGGGAAGAAAGGAAAAGTGGTATTTTCGGGAAATGAGGAGACCTCTCCCGCCACTTGCTAATCAGCTGACTGAACAGATAGACTAGTTCTGATTGTTGTTGCCTCTGGTGCTAGTGTTCTCTAAGTGTCAGCATTGTCTCTAAAACCTCAGATAAGGTAGGACTGAGAACTGGACAAAAGTTTTGCCTTTTAGTTTATTTCCTGGTGCATATGTGACAGCCTGAGAAGCTCTTTAGCCACTGATGGACTCTGAAGGCAGCCTGCATGGGAGCCAAGAGACAAGAAGTCAAACATCAGACGTGGCTATGGAATGGCAGGGTGAACAGCATGGTAATGGTGCTCAGAGGAGGGCTGGGAAGCCAGAAATTCTCTGAAAGCAATGAAGCCACTTCCAGGCCATTTGCTCAACAAGCTGATTAAGCTCTGTGTTTGAATCAGCCATCTCGGAGCTCCAACCCTGGTTCATTGCTGATCTGTTTCTACCCACAGCACACTTCCGACACCAAATGTGTGGGTTTTTTCCCCACATCAGCCCATTCTCTGATATCAGCTGGGTGTCCCATGATTCAATTCGATTCTGATACAACCTACCTGGGGTTAGTGCAGACCCCCAGGTTAAGGGCACAGTCGCACAAGACTGACCCCACTTCAGAGGCCACGTGCAAGTCCAGGTTCTTACTTGTACTTCTAGCCCATTGGCTAAAAAGTTGGGGGAGTCTGCCTCCTCAGGTTCGATAATTTGCTAAAATGGCTCACAAAACTCAAAGAAAACAGTTTACCGGCTATTACCCTTTTAGTATAAAGGATACAACTCAAGAACACCTAGATGGAGGAGATGCACAGGGCAAGGTCTGTGGGAAGGGGCGTGGACCTTCCCTGCCCTCTCTGGGTGAGCCACCCTCCCAGCACCTCCACGTGTTCACCAACCCAGAAGCTCATCAAATCTCACTGTTCCAGAGTTTTATCGACCTTAATCTGCAGCCCTTACTTCCCTTTCCGGAGGTTGGTGAGTGGGGCTGAAAATTCCAACCCTCTAATCACTTGGTCTTTCTGGTGACCAGCCCCCTCCTGGGGCTGTCTAGGGGCCTAGGTTCATTAGCATAAACTCAGAGGTGATCAACAACAAGACACTCCTATCACTCAGGAAATTCCAAGGGTTTTAGGAGCTCAGTGCCAGGAATGGAGACAAAGACCATAATATGTTTCTTATTATGCCACAAATACCCGCTAGCTGTCTGACCTTGCACAAGACTTTCAACCCCTTAATCTATGAGTGTCTAAAATAAGGTCATTGTGCAGAATAAATGAGGCAGTGTACACGCAACCCTTGGTAGCAAGTGAATGTTCTGTGAAGGCTGTTGGGTTGCTGTTACCCGAAACAGCCACAGGGCCTCCTCTGGTGGATGGGTGGGGTCTGCAATGCAGGTTGCAGTGTGCTTTCTGCTCCCACACTCTGGGCATGCTTTTATCTTTTTAAAGCTAAATTTAAATGAACGAGGGTAACCTCAAAGGGGAGGAAGTGTTGCAAAAGGACAATAGGCTATTGGAGAGGTGGGTGTGGAGGTGGGAGAGGCATTCATTGATCTGCTGAGGAAATATTGACCAGTGTCTGCCCCGTGTGGCAATCTGTGCTTAGCACTGGGAATACGGTGGTGGGCAAGATACGCAATGGCCCCTGCCCTCTTATTGCTTATGACCTAGCGGGGAGGACAGATGGGAAGCAGTAATTACGTGCTTGATTACCATTGTGTATGTATTTTGTATGTTGTGAAGAACTGCAAATTCATGTGACATGGGGGCTATAACCAGGCTGGTTTGCCTTTGTGAATGGCCAGTGGGGGCGGCTGTTCAGAGATGATAAATGTCCCTGATGTCAGTTTAGGATTTGCAGGTCATAGTTTCCCCTGTTCCCTCCTTTGACCTCAAGCTGTCTAGAGGAGGTGATCATTCTGATTGCCCCATTAGGACATAGAGGTGCTGGGTTTCTTAACTAACCCTGACTGACACATCAGATTTATGGGCTCTGACCAACGTATTGAATTAGATCTATCAGGACCCCAGAAACTCTGTGCATAGACTTGTTTCCATCAGACTTCTTCTACGTCCTGGATTTGTACGTGCCAGCAGCTGTGTGGAAAGATTCACTTCAGCTCTCTTGAGAACAAGGTCAGGGGAGGGGACAGGATTTCAGATGTGGATAATAGGCCTGAGGTCAAGATTTATCAGAGAGATTCTCAGAGAGAAAAGAAATGGCAAGAAAACATTTCCCATTTTCCTAAAGTGTTCAAATGTCTTTGTCATAGGAAGTGCCATCAAGGCTGCAGCCCTTTTCTTGGAGGTCACAAGTGGACACCCTGTGCCCCATCGCCTGCCACCTTACAGGCGTGATGCGGATGATCATAACTGTTATAAAAATTAAAGACGAGACTGGAAGTAGCTGCCAACTGAAAGTAAAGGAATTATACCAGAAGTCTTCCCTGCTGCTCTTCTGAGAGCCAAAGAGCTGGCTGCCTAGAGGGTAGAAAAGCTTTGCATTCTGATCGGGCCTCTCAGGATTCTGAGAGCATCTGTATACAGAGAGGATTGCTCCCCGCTCTCCAACGGGTTCCAGCTGCCATTTACCCTACAACTGTGTGGCCTTTATAGTTTATAAAGCACTTTAAATCCTGAACTAGGTGTCAGGAGAAGCTGTGTTCTATTAGTAATCCTGTGAATCACTCCACTGCTCTGGGCCTGAGATTCCTCATGAGGAAAACGTGGAAATTGCTAGAGCGAGTGTCTGTTATGGGTTGCATCGCGTCCCCTCCAAAAAAGATATATTGCAGTCCTAAGCCTCAGTACCTCAGAATGTGACCTTATTTGGAGATGGGGTCTTTGCAGAGGTAGTGAAGTTAAAATGAGATCATTCATGTGGGCTCTAATCCAATATGACTGGTGTCCTTATAAAAAGGAGAAATTTGTACACAGAGACATACATAGAGGGAAGACGACATGAAAAGACATAAGGAAAAGGTGGCCATCTGCATGCCAAGGAGAGAGGCCTCAGAAGGAACCAACCCTCCTGACACCTTGATCTCAGACTTCCAACCTCCAGAACTATAAGTTTCTGTTGTTTAAGCCACCCAATCTGTGGTCTTTTGTCATGGTGACCCTAGCAAACTAATACAATGTCCTTAAGACTTTTTGTGCCATGGACCTCCTTGGCAGTCTAGGGTTGACCCTGGACTCCTTCTCAGAATAATGCTTAAATGTAAAAAGTAAATACATCAGATTACAAATGAAAAAACATTTCTTGAAATACAGTTATCAAAATAACCAAATGTAAACATTTCTGATAAAGTAACATATGCATTACTTTAATAATGGGTTACATAGCAGGATGTAGTGGCAAGTCTAAAACAACTGTCAGTTCCAAGGAGAGATGAAGGGTGAATGATATTTCAAGATATCTGTATCAACCATAATGTGACACAAACATATTATGATTTTTTATTGGTGGCAGACACAGATGCTGCTGATGTGGTGTGTTGCCTACATTCATAGTTAAAATGCTAAATATCTCTTGTTGGTTATCGGAGGCAAGGATTTTTTTTTTCTTTTGTTTTTGTTTTTGTTTTTGTGAGGAAGATCAGACCTGAGCTAACATCTGTGCTAATCCTCCTCTTTCTTTTGCTGAGGAAGACCGGCTCTTAGCTAACATCTATTGTCAATCCTCCTCCTTTTTTTTTCCTCCCAAAGCCCCAGTAGATAGTTGTATGTCATAGTTGCACATCCTTCTAGTTGCTGTATGTGGGATGCGGCCTCAGCATGGCCGGAGAAGCGGTGCGTCGGTGCGCGCCCGGGATCCGAACCGGGGCCGCCAGTAGTGGAGCGCGTGCACTTAGCCGCTAAGCCACTGGGCCGGCCCAAGGATTTTTTTTTTCATACAAGTGTACCTTCCTGAAGTCTATCCACTCCTGAACTGGATGATGTCTAGGGGCCTTTTGAGATCTGTGATTGGGTGACTCTGAATTGGTTCCACTCTGAGGCTGATGTCTCTGGCTCCTTGTTTGGGTCCTACTAATCCTCTAGCTTGGGCCTTGGGGACTTGGTGCCAGGAGCTGCTGGTCATGGCCACACCATCCTCTTCTCAGGTCATCTCTGTAGTCATGGTGGCGGGCCTATTTGGTTTCTGGAAATTGCTCCCTTCTAAGTTGAAGGCACAAGAGCATTGCTACTGCTCCTGAAGATTTCTCTGTAGGGCTGGTCTGTGACTCAGCAAAGGACGTGTATTGAGAAGGAGGCGCGAGTCAGTTCCTCTGACAAAGCCACCCAGGTCACTGCTGTGTGACTCAGCTGAACCCTTCTCGGGGTCCCTCACAGGCAGGAAGCAGTTGATTATCTATCCCAGGAACTCCATTCCCACCCTTGTGATGGAGCCAGCTGTCCATGAGTCATGGCCCTCCAGTCAGCTGGTCTCCACGCACACACGCTGTCTCTGGACTCTAGTCTCTCCTGGAAGTTTCACGTGAGCTTATCTAGTTAACGCATGTAACCACTCATACCCCTTTCCCCACACAGGTTCTTATCTCACGAAAAGGAAACCTTTGTTTGGGTCTTGTGTTATGAATGGAGGGATTATTTCACCACAAATGGAAACATTCTCTTTATAGTGTATCGGAGGATTCTGTTCTTCAAATAGATGCAGAGGTTACATTATCTCAATTTGGAGGTATTTGGATGGAATATTACAGTATTCCATCCATTCTAAGACACACCTTTTTCACGCTTGAATAACTTTGAAATCAGGGTGTGTCTTACAATTCCTGGTGTCTTGTATTTGACAAAATAGGGTGCATAAAGAGAGAATTAGAGGATTAGAGGACAGGGAATTAGAGGATTTGGGTAAAAACAGGACCAAAGCTTCTGCTGACCCTAGAGAAGGTCATGGTCACTTAGAGTGGGCCATCAGCCAAATGCTACCAGTATTTTGTGGGATTTTTGGCCTTTGAATCAGGTTCATGGGTGGCAGATTTTATAGATAAGATAACAAATGGAAAAATTCTTCAAAAAAGAAGCATGACATGGGCTTCTTATTTATTTGTATGTATGGGTCATAAATATATTTTAGATCATAATTTAGAAAATGTATAAAAGTGCAACATGTGTGTTTGTAGATCTATTTAATAAAAGGACCGTGCTTTAGAAAAAAAAAAACTCTGTATATGAGACTATAATTTGGCTGCTGTCAGGATAGTTGCATGTTAACTGCTGACTTGATTAACCATCAGCTATGATAACCTCCATCTGAGTTTTGCCAAGGACCAACGAAATCTTTGCTTTCTCAGGGCAATGGCCTCAGGGCAAAGCAGAGATATTGCAGCTGCTAGTGGGGTTAAATAGTCTCCAAAAAAAGAGACTAGTTGCATAATAGTTACAATTTTTTTTTTAATTTTTGAGATAATTATAAATTCAAGTAAATTGCAAAAAAAAAAACTACACAGAGAAGTCCTTGTACTCTTCACCCAGTTTCCCCCAATGGTAACATCTTGCGTAACTATAGTACAATATCTCCACCAGGGCATTGACATGAGTTCACAGAGCTTATCCAGATTTCCTGATTTATATGCATTTGTGTGCATGTGTGTGTGTGTATGTGTGTGTGTGAATAGTTCTAAGCAACATTACCACATGTGTAGATTCTTATACCCACCACCAAAATCAAGACACAGAACAGTTCCATCACCACAAGGCTTCCTCATGCTACCCCTTCACAGCCTCATCCTCCTTCCCCATCTCATCCCTAACCCCTGGCAACCACTACCCGTTCTCCATCTCTATAATTTTGTTATTTCATGAATGTTACATACATGGAATCATACAGTATGTAACCTTTTGGTTGACATTTTTCACTAGGCATAGTTCCTTTGAGATCCATCCAAGGTGTTGCATGTACTAATAATTCTTTCCTTTTTATTGATGAATGGTATTCCATGATATGGATGTGTCACGGTTTATTTAACCATTCATCCACTGAAGGACATTGAGTTGTTTCCTGTTTTGGGTCTATTATAAATAAAGCTGCTATCTACATAGTCATTTTAGAGCTAATGAATGATACCATCTACTCGACCAAAGGTTTGCTGAGGGCAGACTGTATTTCATAGACATTTTTATGCACTAGTACTTGGCATAGAGTTTGTACACCGTTGATTAATAAATGCTTGTTTAGTGAATGGATAGATGTATAGCAGCCATTTCATGGATACAGTATGGTGGGGTAGTTAAAATCAAAGATTTAGACTCAGGCAACTAGAACTCGATGCCTGACTTTATCACCTCATGGCTGATCTAATGCAGACCTCTATTCTTCATCTGCAGAATGGAATAATAACAAGACAGCTATTGTCAGGATGTTGTGAGGATTAAATGAGGAAATGCATGAAGCTCTTAGCCCAGTCTCTGTTACACAGTAATTGCTCAATAAATTTCAGTTGTTATTACTACTATTTGTAAGTAAATCCGGGATCTACATAAGATCATAGTGATGTAATAGCTAATAACTTTTTATCGCTTGTATTCTGAAATGCTTTTATCCTTCATATGAAGACATATCGTTGTATAGTCGATATTTATGCATATTTAAATTTCGTGTTCATGTATATGCGAATGTTTTAAATATCTTAAGTTCCTTTTTTTTTAAATGACAATTCTTGCTTAACATTATGATGTTACCTTACGAACACTAATGGTTAAATATCTAACACACATATGCATATTTTTAGACAGTTGGAAGGATTGAAATGTTCTTTTCTGTGCAGCTGTTCAATGGTTTATATCATCCTTGGAAAATGGCATCTGCTCTTATAAAAGTGGGCTGAACAGATTTTATTTTTCCCTTTGCATCAGACTATAAATCATTTGGATAAGCAGCGTCGTGTTTCCCTTTTTTCTTTTCTTTTTTGGAAACTTGGTTGCTATCTGGACACTTCTTAGAGGGGAGAGGGTATTCTCTCCTCTTGCCGAGCTCATGGCCTGCGTGCCTGGGGTCACGTTTTGGGGGAGCGTCTCTCCCGTGACCTCCTGGAATGTCAATAAAGCCCTGAGTCACACGGAACCTCCCATCACACAGCATGAGGCAGCGATTAGAAACTAACCATTAACTAGCTACCAGGGCAGGAGGAGGTGAGTAAAATTTCCAGCTGTTTGACGAATAAAGACCAGTGATATTTACCATTCCATAAATGGAGATATGTTAAGGCCCTTCTGTGAGGGAGGTGCTGTGCTAGGCATTGTTAGGTTTATCAAGATTCCTTAGACTTTGTGCTTGACCCTGGCAGGATGTGGGGTGTGTAGGAAAGGTTGCTAAGGAATGCTTCTTGGAGGAATCTGGGCTTTGCAGGTGGGTAGAATAGACAGATATGGGGAACAAAGGATTCCAGAGCTTGTCCACATCACACACTGGCCACACCTGACTGGCTACTTTCCTGCCCAGGTATCTTTGGTCAGCTGCCTCTTCTACCTAAATGCCCTTCCCTGGAGAAATTCTACTCATCTTTCAAGACCCAGTTCATGTCACTGTCTCTGTGATGCCTTTCTCACCTCTACTGAATTATTTGGTTTTTTCCCTCTGTGGTGACAGCCCTTTATTAAAATATATATATAATATTATAAGATATATATTATATATAAAGATTTTAAGATATATATATGATACATATTATATATAAAGATATATATATATATATCTTTAGCCTGTTGATGAGATGGAATATATTAATTGATTTTCAAATGTTGAACCAAACTTGCATACCTGGAATCAATTCCAGTTGGTTGTGGTGTATAATTCTTTTTGTACATTGTTGGATTCAATTTGCAAATATTTCATCGAGGATTTTTGCATCTATGCTCATGAGAGATATTGGTCTATAGTTTTCTTTTCTTGTAATGTCTTTGTCTGGTTTTGGTATTAGGAGAATGCTCATAGAATGAGTTAGAAACTGTTCCCTCTGCTCCTGTTTTCTAGAACAGATGATAGATAATTGGTATGATTTACTCCTTAACAGTTTGGTAAAATTCACCAGTGAAACTCTCTGGGCCTGGTGCTTTCTGTTTTGGAAAGTTATTAATTATTAATTCAATTTCTTTAATAGATATAGGCCTATTCAGATTGTCTATTTCTTCTTGTGTAAGTTTTGGTAGATTGTGTCTTTAAAGGAATTAGTCCATTTTTTCTAAGTTATCAAATTTGTGGGTATAGAGTTATCCATAATATTCCTTTATTACCTTTTTTAATGTCCATGGGATCTGTAGTGATGTTCTCTCTTTCGTTTCTTATACTAGTAATTTGTGTCTTTTCTCTGTTTTTCTTGGTTAGCCTGAGTAGGGGTTTATCAATTTTATTGATCTCTTCGAAGAACCAGCTTTTGATTTCATTGATTTTACCTATTGTTTTCCTGTTTCTAATTTCATTGATTTCTGCTCTGATTTTTATTATTTCTTTTCCTCTGCTTACTTTGAATTTAATTTGCTCTTCTTTTTCTTGTTTTCTAAGGTGGAAACTTAGATCATTGATTTTAAATCTTTCTTTTAAATATATGCATTCAACGCTAAAAATTTGCCTCTAAGCACTTCTTTCACTGCACCCTACAAATTTTGATAGATTGTATTTTCATTTTCTTCAAGACATTTTAAAATTTTTCTTTTGACTTCTTCTTTGACTCATATTATTTAGGAATGTATTGTTTAATCTCCAATTATTTGGGGATTTTCCAGCTATCTTGTTGATTTCTAGGTTAATTCCATTGTGATCTGAGAGCATACTTTGTATGATATCTTTCCTTGACCCAGAATATGGTCTATCTTGGTCAATATTCTGTGCGAGCTTGAGAAGAATGTATGTTCTGCTGTTGTTGGATGAGGTAGTCTATAAATGTTAATTAGATCCTGTTGATTGGTGGGGCTGTTCAGTTTAACTACGTCCTCACTGATTTTCTGCCTGCTGCATCTGACCATTTCTGGTAGAGGGATGTTGAAGTCTCCAACTATAACAGTGGATTCTTCTATTTCTCTTTGCCCTTCTATCGGGTTTTGCCTCACGTATTTTGATGCTCTGTTTTAGGCACATACACATTAAGATCTGTTATGTCTTCTTGGAGAATTGACCTCTTTATCATTACATAATGCTCCTCTTTATCCCTGAAAATTTTCCTTGCTCTCAAGTCTGCTTTCTTTGAAAGTAATATAGCTAACCCAGTTTTCTTTTGATTAGTGGTAGCATGATATGTCTTTCTCTAACCTGTTTCTTAAAAAATATTTTTTTATTGTGGTAAAATATACATAACATAAAATTTACCACTTTAACCCTTTTTATGTGTACAATTTAGTGACATTAAGTACATTCACAATGTTGTGCAACTATCATGACTATTCATTTCCCAAACTTGGAAACAGAAGCTCTGTACCCATTTAACAATAACTTCTATTCCTCCCTCCCCAACTGGTAGCCTCTATTCCACTTTCTGTGTCTATGAATTTACCAATTCTAAGTACTTCATGTAAGTGGAATTGTAAAATATTTCTCCTTTTGTCTCTGACTTTTTTCACTTAGCATAACATTTTCAAGTTTCATCCACGTTGTAACATGTATCAGAATTTTATTCCATTTTTAACACTGAATAATATTTCATGGTATGTATATACCACATTTTGTTTATCCGTTTATCTGTTGATGGACATCTGGGTTGTTTCTACCTTTTGGCTATTGTGAATAATGCTGCTATGAACATTGGTGTACACGTATCTGTTTGAGTCCCTGCTTTCAATTCTTTTTGGTATAAACCTTGAAGTGGAATTGCTGGATCATATGGTAATTGTATGCTTAAATTTTTGAGGATCTGCCAAACTGATTTCCGTAACAGCTGCATTATTTTGCCTTCCCACCAGCAAGGCACCAGGGTTCCAATTTCTTCTCCATCCATTTACTTTTAATCTATCTGTGCCTTTTATATTTAAAGTAGGTTTCTTGCAGACAACATATAATTAGGTCTTGTTTTTTAATCCACTCTGACAATCTCTGTTTTTTAATTGGTATATTTAGACCACTCATGTTTAAAGTGATTATCGTTATAGTTGGTTTAGTATTTACCATATTTGTAACTGTTTTCTGTTTATTGTCTGATTGCCCTTTGTTCTTTGTTTCTTGTTTTTCCCTTACTGCCCTTTTTCTGCCTTCTTTGGTTTTAATTAAGCATTTTATATGATTCTATTTTCTCTCCTTTCTTAGCATATCAATTATACTTGTTTTTTTTTTAAGTGGTTGCGCTAGAGTGTGCAATATACATTTACAACTAAGTCAAGTCCACTTTCAAACAACACTATGCTGTTTCACAGTTAGTGTAAGTAACTTAGAGTACTCCCAATTGCTCCCCCCGTCCCTTATAATGTCGTCATTCATTTCACTTATCCATAAGCTATAATCACCAAATATATTGCTGCTCTAATTATTTTGAATCAAGAGTTATCTATTAGATCAATTAAAAATAAGAAAAATAAAAGATTTATTTTACCTTCACTTATTGTGTCTCTAACTCCCTTCCTTTCTTTACATAGATCTGAGTTTTTGACCTATATCGTTTTTCTTCTCTCTGAAGACTTTCTTATTATATTTCTTGCAAAGCAGTTCTACTGGCAACGAATTTCCTCATTGTTTGCTTTTCTGTGAACATCTTTATTTCTTCTTCACTTTCGAAGGATAATTTCACCAGATACAGAATTCTAAGTTGATTATTTTTCTTCCAACACTTTGAATATTTCACTCTGCTTTCTTCTTGCTTGTATGATTTCTGTAGAGAAGTCTGATGTAATTCTTATTCTATTTCCTCTGTAAGTAAAGTGTTTTTTCTTTCCTCTGGCTTCTTTCAAGATTTTCTCTTCATCTTTGGTTTTCTGCAGTTTGAAGATGACATGCCTAAGTGTAGATTGTTTTTGGATATTTATTCTCATTAGTGTTCTCCAAGTTTTCTGGATCTGTGGTTTGCTGTATGTCATTAATTTTTGGAAATTCTCAGCTATTATTACTTCAAATATTTTTTCTGTTCCTTACTCACTTTCTTTTCCTTCTGGTGTTCCCATTATGTGTATGTTATGCTGTTTGTGATTGTTCCACAGTTCTGGGATATTCTGCTCCATCTTTTTGATTATTTTTTCTCTTTGCTTTTCAGCTTTGGAAGTTACTATTGACACCTCTTCAAGCTCACTGGTTGTTCCCTCATCCATGTCCAGTCTGATGACGAACCCATCAAAGGCATTTTTCATTTCTGTTGCAATGTTTTTGATTTCAAGCATTTCCTTTTGATTCTTTTGTAGAGTTTCCATTCTCTCTGCTTACGTTACCCATCTGTTCTTGCACGTTTACTTTTTCCATTAGAGTCCTTAGCACATTAATCGTAGTTATTTTAAATTCATGGTCTGATAATTCCAAAATCTCTGCGATGTCTGAGTCTGGTTCTGATGCTGGCTTTGTCTCTTCAGACTGTGTTTTTTGCCTTTTATCATGCCTTGCAATTTTTTTTTTTTTGTGAAGAAGATTGTCCCTGGGCTAACATCTGTGCCCATCTTCCTCTACTTTATATGTGGGACACCTGCCACAGCATGGCTTGATGAGTGGTGTGTAGGTCTGTGCCCGGGATCCGAACTTGTGAACCCCGGGCCACCAAAGTGGAGCATGCAAACTCAACCACTATGCCGCCGGGCTGGCCCCCATGCCTTGTAATTTTTTGTTGAAAGTCGGATACGATATATCAGGTGAAAGGAACTGAGGTAGATAGGCCTCTGGTGTGAGTTTTATTTCTATATGGCTAGGAGTTATGCTGTGTTTACTGTTTGCTGTGGCTGTGGTGTCAGAGGCTAAACTTTTCTCTAACGTTCTTGTTTTTGTCTCTCCTGCTGTCTTAGCTTTTCCTAGAGACTCCTTGAATAGGGTCTGAGGCTTGCAGGTTTTTTAGCTGAAATCCTGTTATTACACAGGAGCCCTATTGATGTGGTGGTGAGATGTGGGAGAGAGGAAGCATTCCTTAGTCCTCTGATTAGATCTCAGTCTTTAAGTGAGCCTCAGTTGGATATTTCTTCTCCTCCAGGTCGGTTAGGCTTCGGTAAAGCTCCAGTTGGTTAGACTCTGGTAAATAGTTCCTCTTGAGGGCAGATGTTGTTAATGAGAACAGAATGTTTTTCCTTCCTCTTGCTGGAAGCAAGAGGGGATTTTTCTCTGATCTTTACAGTGAGAACCTGGCAGGATTCTTGGAGGTAAAACTCACAAAAGTGTGGGATTCCCCCTCAGACTGGGTCCCCTTAGAGTTTTTAATTCTCAAGCTTGCCGTCTAGCAAGCGGAGCCTCCAGCAACTAGTCAATTACAGCTTAATGTGTCCTCAGATATTGGCTCCAGATGTGGGCTTTTACTCTTGGTAAGCTGTGATTCTTCGCATTTGCCTGTCTGTCTCTCCAGTTTTGGGGGAAGCTGTTTGCCTTGTGACCTCAATTCTCTGAAGGATCTAACAAGAGTTGTTGATCTCCAGTTTCCTTAGCTTTTTTTCTTTATTTTATTTTATTTATTTATTTTTTTGTGAGGAAGATCAGCTCTGTGCTAAAGTCTGCCAATCCTCCTCTTTTTTTTTGCTGAGGAAGACTGGCCTTGGGCTAACATCCGTGCCCATCTTCCTCCATTTTATAGGGGACGCTGCCACAGCGTGGCTTGACAACCAGTGCGTCGGTGCGCGCCCGGGATCCGAACCAGCAAACCCCGGGCTGCCACAGCAGAGCGCATGCACTTAACAGCTTGAGCCACCAGGCTGGCCCCCTTAGCTTTTTTTCTTGTTGTGAGGATGGTAGTGATGTCTTCCAAGCCCCCTGGCAGCTATTGAGTTCATAAAAGGGACTCCCAGATCTCGTTTATAGAAATGTGAAGGAAAGGGACAGTTAAGGACTGGACTTCACCTGAACCTGAAACAGGTGTAGGAAAAACCGCAGGAATCTTGAGACAGAATCTGGGTCTCCTATATCACCGACCAGACTTCCCTGGGTATAGTTGGGAAGTGGATTTTTTGGGTGCCTGAGGACATCCTTGTGTGTCCCAGCAGAGCATAAACTGAGAATCAAGGTTTGAGTGAGCGCTGGAGTAGTGGCCCTGTGTCCCCCACTTGTTACGCATTTGCAATGGTTTATATGCGTGAAAGAAGAGCTTTTCATGGGAGAAATTATTTTGTGCAGGTCCTGGGAGAAATGGGAATATTCCACTTGTTCCCAAGCCAGGACATAGGAGTGATGCCTGAGAGAGTAGGTAAAAGATGAAAAGGCTGCATTTTTGTGACTCAAGGAGAGGAGCAGGGCTGCTTCAGGGCCCAGGTGACAAAGTAAAACTCAAAATCAGGAAGAGAGGTGTCAACGAGGTATCCTTCCTATTCTTTGCAGACTTTTGCGGATGTAGCACAGTTGAGAGGGTATATGGTGGCACGATTGGGAGGGAAGCAAAATATTTTCTGCTTCAGGAACTGAGGCAAGATGGCGGGTGCATGGAGGATGGAGTGTAAGCAGACCTGTTTCTGAGCACATGTGGGGACTTGTCTCAGGGCGTTGAATTTCGGCAGGAGGCTTGTCATGTGGGTGAAGAATCCCCTGATGATGGCACGTTGGAGGCTGTGCGAAGAGGGAGGGGAATAGCTTTACTTCTCATCATATCACAGAGGGGTCCTCTTTCACGTCTGTGGGTATTTCAAGCTCTACTATATGCACCCCCATTTTTGCTTAACCCCTGAGTCACAGGTGTTCCTAAAGACCAGTCTCTCTTCCCTCTGCTGACAACTTCCTAGGGGTGTCAGTCTGTTCATCTGTCAAGAATGTGGAAGAACAAACCTATAAATTGCATTTTCCAACTGAAGTGGCTCTTAATAATTGGGCTGGTACCATAAGTCACTATTTTCTGTTTAGTTAAGGAACGTACCAGAACAAAAAGAAGGGGAGAAGAAGGAGACTTCTTGGCTAGCAGTCTGTTTATCTTGTAAATCAGTCTGAGTAAAGGCTAAAAGAAAATGTGGGGGTACATGCTATGACCCAGCCTGGGGACAGCCAGGCGTAAGCCAAGCCAAACCCATGTCTGTGTTTCGGCTCCATGAGCTCAGTACTGTTCCTTCCAGGGTAACCGGTACAGAATGTCCTTGGGTGATGCCCATGGAAGCTGGCTCGAGAAAGGAGGTGGGAGAATGAAGAGGCCGTAGTCCATTTATTCATTGTTTGGTCCGTTCTTCATCCTTAGGGGCATTCTCCATCTCAGGCAGCTGCTCAGGGGCATTGCAGTTGTGAATGGTCCTGAATGACCTATGTGGTCTTCCATGTGGATCTCCGTAATACACCCCAAAGCAGATGCTCCCTGAAGGCTTCCCAAACCTGTTGGTGCCAAGAAAGAACCCAGCATTTGGTGGCTGTGAGTGATGCTGATCATCTTGAAGAGCTTATTGTGCTGTACCAACCATTGTTCTGATAATCTGTATAATGTCTTATTTCCTCTGCCTGAATCCAAGCTCCTTGGGGATGTGTCTCATCCATCTCTATATTTGCCATGTAGCCCGAAGCCTGTGCTGATGCATATTGATTTCATTTCTTTCTCTGATAAAGTGAAAGAACCCAAATTGTATCTATTGACTCACCACTAGCTTGACGCACATGCCTTTCAGATTTTATTTTCCTTCGTGCTTTCTTTTATAGGACCGAAAATGATGGTCTTGCTAGTATTGTGGTTAGCTAAGCATTAATGGCTCACAACTCTGGGGGAGACACATGAGTTGATAAGTCCTTTAGGGAGGCATTCTGCCTGTAATTGTCAGGAATGGCATGTGCTTCTTTCAATGACGGCTGTGTTGCTGCTATAATGAGCCAGTCCTTGCTCTTGCTTTGTCTCTCAGGGGCTGGTGTCTACCACCCCCCCCACCCCACCAGGATTTGTAGGCGGGTGTTAGTCAGCTGACCACAGAGGGTGGCATTTCCATAGCAGGACAGACATTAGCTGGCATGATTTGGGGCACCTCATGGTGCTAATGTGCCTACGTGGAGATGGCATAGCTGAGTCACGTACAGCAAATCAAGTGAACCGGAGCCTCTCTGAAGTGTTGATCTTTCCCAGGGACATGCTGTGGCTCTATTTTAGAGGGAAATACTCTGGATATCTTTCAATTCTTTTGGATATATTCCCATCTGTGAACTACTTTGTTCCTTAAGCAGGAATTGCTCAACCTTGGCTTCTCAAGAACTTGCCCAATTTTATCAGCTCTGGGTGTTTCCTTGGCTTAGAGTACCTTCCCCCAACCTTGTTTTTCTGGCGAATTTTTACGCTTCCTGTAGAGCTAGGCAGAGACAGCACCTCCTTTCTGAAGATTTCCCCAATCCCAGGCAAGGTTAAAGCCTGAAAATTCATTTTTTTTACTGTGGTAAAAAACCTATAATATAAATTTACTCTTTTAACAATTTTATATGTATAGCACAATAGTACTAACTCCATGCACACTGTTGTACAGCAGATCTCCAGAACTTTTTTATCTGGCATGACTAGAACTCTCTACCCACTGCACAGCATCAAGTTCCCCTTTCCTCTTCTCTCCAGCCCATGAAATCCTCCATTCTACTTTCTGTTTCTGTGAATTTGACTACTCTGGGTACCTCATATAAGTAGAATCATACAGTATTTGTCTTTTTGTGACTGGCTTGTTTCACTTAGCATGATGTCTTCCAGGTTCACCTATGTTGTAGCATGTGTCAGAATTTCCTTCCTTTTTAAGTTGACTAATATTCCATTATATGGATATATGATATGCCACATCTTCTTTATCCATTCATTCTTTGATGGACCTTTAGGTTGCTTCTGCCTCTTGGCTATTGTAAATAGTGCTGCAATGAACGTGGGGGTGCAAAGATCTCTTCGAGATCCTGTTTTCAATTCTTTTGGCTCTCTACCCAGAAGTGGGATTGCTGGGTTAAATGGTAGTTCTATTTTAATTTTTGGAGGGACCTCCATACTCTTTCTCACAGTGGCTGCCCCATTTTACAATCCCACCAACCCTGAAAGTGTTTGGATTGCTGCACTTATCACATTATTTGGGAGCTCTGTTTCCATGGCATCCTCCTTCACTCTTTGCTGAGCATCCTAAGGCATGAATTTTGACTTTTTCATGCTCATGTTCCCAGAGCCTAGCACAGGCCTGCTCATAATGGACACTGAAACTTTGTTATGAGGAGAGAGCAATATAAACCTAATTCAAGTCTCACCAAGGCTGATTATTAAGATCACTCTGAAAATGTTCTACCTTTTTGGAATTCCCATTGTAGTCGGAGTTAGTACCCATGGTTTGGCACAAATGGCTCTCTAGTTGTGTGCTTTATCTCTTCAGGTGAGATGTAAGCTCCTCCAGGGCAGGATAAAGTCCTTATACTTGTTACACATCCCTTGATGCTTCTCTCAGTATGTACAAACTACACTATGGACCTTTCTGCCTTTGTCCTCAAGACTCTGAACTTCTCAAAGGTGAGACTGTGGCTGATTCCCCTTACTTCCTCCATCATTTGATGTAGTGCCTGGCACATAATAGGTGATCAACAGATACTTCTGTTTATTGAATAAGTAGTGGATTCTGGAGCTGTGGGGAGTTCAGGTCAAGATCAGTTTTCCAGTGAAGTCTTGCTCAATGTTTCCAGATAATATTTTCTCTGATGCTTATCAGCACATGCTAACTTGAAATGTCAAACCTGGCATTTCCAGAAAGCAACTCATCAATCCTCTCCTGGGGCCAGAACAACTCTGAAACTAGAAGGAAACTAAATGTCACACCTCAAATCAACTTTTCATGCTGTTTTATTGTTAACCACCACCCACAAGCCTATACTTCAGCAAAGTCAGGCTTGTGAGGCAAAGTGGAATCAGGAGTTGTGTACAACTCGATTTGATTTCTTCCTGGATTTGAGTTCTAGATTCCTTTCAGATTCCATCCTGGATTTGAGTCTGGAAGCCTTGAAGAGACTTCTTGAAGAGATTATGCCGTAGACAGTAGAGAGAGCTAATGCCTTTGAGAGAAGGGTAATTACTCAGGATTAGAAAAGGGACAGGAATCTGTGGCTCTCATGAATATGGGGGCCCTGATCTTCTCTCTCTGGCAACATCCAGAAGGGTGGGAAGACCACTGAGGGGAATGGCTGTGTGGTGCACCATGGAGGCTGGACCCTAGCAACTGAAGCTACCATCTCCCTGCAGATTCCTCTGCCCAAGCTTGGCATGGAAGCCACAGGCTGTCAGACTTCAATGGGCCATACGGTGGGGACAGGAGATGGATGTTTTTCTCTGTGTGCTTTTGATAACCTTGGAGAAGGTGTTGAACAGGAGGAAGTATCCACAATTGGACTTGTCACCATTTCAGTAACTTGGAGTTGACTTTGATTTAAGGAAATAAAGTAATGTGATGACTCATGCACACCTGGATTGCAAGACTAATTTATTCCTAGCACATATGTGAGGCATCTGGCATGATTCCTGGATGTTTAAGGGACTCAGTAAAGATTATTTTCCTGTGCCTTTACTTGTAGGTAATGGTCAATGCATACTCTTTGATTGTTTGAGATACATCCTTAAAAAATATTGAGTGTTGATCAAAACTTGGGGGGAAGTTGGCTTGTTTTAAATGCACTAGGGAAACATCATTTCTTAAAGTGAAGAATTCTTTTTTTTTGGGGGGGGCAATGAATCATTATTTATTTATTTATTTTATTTTATTTTTTTAAAGATTTGTTTTTTTACTTTTAATTTTTAAAAAATTTTTTGTTTATTGCAGTAACATTGGTTTATAACATTGTATAAATTTCAGGTGTACATCATTATACTTCTATTTCTGCATAGATTACATCATGTTCACCACCCAAATACTAATTACAACCCATCACCACACACATGTGCTGAATTATCCTCCCTCCCTCCTTTCCCTCTGGTAACCACCAATCCAATCTCTGTCTCTATGTGTTTGTTTATTGTTGTTATTATCTACTACTTAATAAAGGAAATCATACGGTATTTGACCTTTTCCCTCTGACTTATTTCACTTTGCATAATACCTTAAATGTCCATCCATCAAGGGACGAATGGATAAAGAAGATGTGGTATATATACACAATGGAATACTACTCAGCCATAAGAATTCTTGTTTTAACAGAATTCTGCTAATCTGGAGTTTCAGATAGTTTATTTAATGGGATAACCAGGAGATTAAGGAAAGCTCTCTTTTATGTTTTTTTGAAAAGCACTGCTTAATGTAACTGTGGGTGATAACTTGACCTAGTGGGGCAACAGATCTGCCTTAAAGAACAGCTCAGCTCAAAGGTCTCATGTGGGAATCGTCGTGTGTAACGGGGGTTAGCCACAGAGGAAATGGACTTCTAATTTATTGTTGTCACTCTATCTTGATAAGGAGAGCCACACTGCAAATCACTCCTTTTGTTGTGATTAAATTCCAGGAAATGAGAGACCTCATGATGCCAGTGCAAAGAGCTGGGCTGAGGGCCACCTGCTTTGCTAGCTGCTCTGATAAATGATTAATGACTGATCAACCTCACAAGTTCCTCCCAACTCAGTTTAGTGACTGGATTGGCACTTTGCTTTCTCTATTTCCTCCTGGGAGGGAACAGAGAAGCATGCTAATTTTATTATTTATACAAAGCTAACATACTGTTTATTTTCCCACACCTGTCTTCCTTTCAGGAAGGAAGCCGAACCAAAAAAACAAACAAACAAAAAAAAACTTGGTGTTAAAGTGATCTTTCTTGGGTTCTAAACTGAAGAAGTCATCTACGGAATTCAGAAAAAAACCTTGGGTGTTTGGGAGGGATTTTGGATATCACACCTACCCAGTACGTTCTTCATGGATAAAAGGGAAGTTCAAGGTGACGTGGCATTGTGACATACTCCAGGTAACAGTGGGACAGAGCTGAGACTAGAAGCAATCCTCCTGATGGCTGGTCCAGTACATGTTGACAAAACAAGCATAACAAAGGCCTTGTAAAGCACAAATATTTTGTTTTTCAACAACTATTTACTCATTACCGCTTTTTTAAAAGATCCAGCTTAATATCTTTAAGGATTTATAGATCGCTATAATCTTGTAAGAGTAATAGATGTTATATACTGTATAGGCAATATATTGATTCATTTACAAAGCTAGCAAAAACCAAATGCAAAAAGGAGCAGCAGGAAGTAGAAGAAGAAATAGAAATAGAAATAAAAGTAGAGACTTGTTTCCTTTATAAATGGAGAAGTGAAAATTCTAATAAAAATATGAGTAAATGGTATAATATAGCAATATCCCACCATGCCATCATGGTTGAATATTCAAGAATGCACTGATGGTTTAATAATAAAAGTTTTGTCAATTTAAATATCACATGGATGGGTTCAATACAAAAAGCTCATGACTTCCATAAACACTGAAATAGCATTTATTTACTCTTGATTAAAAGAAAAAAAATCAAGAAAATGAGAAGTAGGTGGTTACAGTGAGTTCTAGCCAATGGTGTGGGAATGGAGTGAAGTGTTCCATTTCTGGGCTGAGGCTTGTAAGACACAGGTCTGCCGCCATGCTTTTCGTTTGCTGCTGGCTGGATTTGAATGAAAATGAGGGTCCAAAGGAAGGCAGAACCACAAGATGGAAGGATCCTGGGTCCCTGAACTACCTCGTGGAGAAGATGTGAACAAACAGCACTTGCTTTGATCAGTTTTATAAACAAAAAGTAAACCTGTGTTATATTTGAGACCTTGAGAGACATAATCTTTCAAAAACTTTAATTTAAATTATGTATTCTTACATTTATGAAATTTATATCTTTTCAAATTCATCCCTTATAATTTCTTGCTCCTTGTTCTTGCTATCAAGCCTCTTGTTAATTTCTTTAAGGATAGCAAACATAATTAAAAACAATAGTCTGTAGCAGATAATTCCAATGTCTAGGAAGTACCAGCAAGCCTGATTCTGCTGCCTGTTGGTTTTGCTTAGTTTCGTACACAGTGCTTTGCTTACTTCTGTGTTTAGAGGTCCTTTTATTGTGGGCTGCTGATTTTCCTGGTTACTTTATCTGTGGGGTTCTTGGAGGCCTGGGCTGAAGTGCATCTCTCTAGAGAACACCTGCTTCTGCCAGCTGCCGGGGAGCGCTACCAACCCTGACCACTTTAAATTAAATATTCAAAGGAGGCTTTTCAGAGCACACAGGTAATGCGAGTTCAACATCTGCCTGAAATCTGGTTTCTGGCAACAACTTCTAAGGGCAGATTTTTTTTTTTTTCCTCTCCACACAGTACCAAGTTCAAGATAAGCAAGTTTTGTTGCCTTTTGAGGGGTATGTTTCGGGTTAATTTCTCATTCCTCTTATTCTGGTGATCTGCCCTTTGGGCGAGGTCTCAGTTTTTGTGGTAGACCCTCTACCTTGGGAATGCCCTGTCCCCGGGCCCCGTGTAGCCACCAAAACAGAAACGCAGCAGACGAGCTGCCTTTGATGTTGGCTCTCCTCTTCGAGGGGCATTTAAAGCCATTTGTTGAATGTTTAACCTAGCATTTTGGTTATTTTCATTGAGAGTATCTTTGGGGGTATTCAGTCCTCCAGACAGCTGCAAAGGGACTCTTTATGCAGCTTCTCTAAGGGTTTGTGGGCCAGGCCAGAGGCGATGATGTGGGGGGTCCCCTTTAGCTCAGATTAACAGGTAGCTGGTCAGGTTTCCTTTTCTAAAATGTAACAAATTTCTCTATTATACCAAAAAAACAAAGAAATAAACATACATAAACCCCAGAAAGATGAATTACGATCTGAGTGAGTAGAGGAAGGAGGTAACACAGTCACTCCTACCACAGAGTCTCTATTCAGTGTAATAATTATTTTTCAGGACTTTCCACAAGAAGGCCCTGTCCTAGCTCCTGCAGAGCAGAGCAGGTCTCAGGGACTGGCCAAAGATGAGGACCACTCACAGTTCTTCCCTGAGGCTCTTCCAGTAGGATGTGGGATGACTAAGCTGTAGGGTCATAAGCAGTAGTCAGGGCAACGTTCTCAGCTCCTCAGAGTGATGGTTCATTTTATGTGTCAGCTTGGCTGCGCCATTGTGTGCCCAGATGTTTAGTCAAATATTATTCTGGGCGTGTCTGTGAGGGTGTTTGTGGATGAGATTGACTTTTAAATCAATCGACTCCAAGTAAAGCAGATTGTCCCCCATAATGTGAGTGGGCTTCATCCAATCAGTTGAGGGCCTGAATATTAAAAAAGGACTGACCTCCCCTGAGCAAGAGGGAATTCTCCAGCAGACTACCTCTGCACCATCAGCTCTTCCTGGTTCTACAGCAAATGGCCTTCAGACTTGAACTGGAACGTTGGCTCTCCTGGGTCCTCCAGCCTGCCTGTTGGCCTGCAGATTTTGGACTTGCCCGCCTCCATAATTACATGAACCAATTCCTCATAATAAGTCTCTTTATATATATGCATCCTATTGGTTCTATTCTGTGGAGAAACCTAATACACCCAGGATGTAGTTGGCTACCAAGGGTGAGCCTAAACAAATGACAATTTCAATGCCCTGAGAAAAGACTGGCTTAAAATGGCTACTTTCCTCCCTCCCTCCCTTCCTCCTTCCCTCCCTCCCTCCTTCCTCCCTCCCTCGCTCCCCCCTTTCCTTCCTTCCTTCCTTCCTTCCTTCCTTCCTTCCTTTCTTCCTTCCTTCCCTCCCTCCCTCCCTCCTTCCTTCCTTCCTTCCTTCCATCTTGGACTGTTTGGTCTGCTATAACAAAAATACCATATGCTGGTTGGCTTATAAACAACAGAAATTTATTTCTCACAGTTCTGGACTGTGATTGGGATTGGGAAGTCCAAAATCAAGGTGTCGGCAGATCTGACGTCTGGTGAGGCCCACTTTCTGGTTCCTAGATGACTGTCTTCTCGCTGTCTCCTCACATGGTGGAAGGGGCAGGGAGCTCTCTGGGGTCTCTTTTATAAGGGCACTAATCCTGTCATGAGGGCTCCAGCCTCACGATCTAATCAACTCCTGAAGGCCCCACTTCCTAATACCATCACCTTGGGGGTTTCAGCATGTGAATTTTGAGGAGACACAAACATGCAGACTATAGCCCGTTCTTCCTTCCTCCCTCCTTCTTTCCCTCCCTCCCTCGCTTCCTTCCCTCCTTCCTTCCTTCCTTCCTTCCTTCCTTTCTTCCTCCCTTCCTCTCTCCTTCCCTTCCTCCATCGCTCTCACCACAGTTACATACTTGCACAACCTTGTTCATGACAGAAGCTTGCATAATCAAAATTGGGCATCTGAGGGTCCACAGTTTGGTGCCACAGCCTGACAGGTGATGAAATCCTTCAATAGCTTTTCAGTGGAAAAGCCACCGAGGCGATGGCATCACTATTTGTTTTGGCCGCCATTGACTTCACATAGAGCCTTCTCAACATCCTTGACACACATCTCCCTAAAACATTCAGAAAAGAAAACGTCTGTGAATAAACTTCATTGTAATTAAGAAAAGATCAGCAAGTATAATTTATACTTCTTTAATTTATTTAGGTAATAAAAACAGGTCCTAAAGGTGTGATCGCCTTTTCTATTTTTCTTTTTTGATGAGGAAGATTGGCCCTCAGCTAACATTGGTGCCAGTCTTCCTCTATTTTGTATGTAGGATGCTCCCACAGCATGGCTTGACGAGCAGTCTGTAGATCTGCGTCTGGGATCTGAACCCGTGAACTCCGGGCCGCCGAAGAAGAGTGTGCAAACTTAACCACTATGCCACCAGGCAGGCCTTGAGATCGCCTTTTTAAAAAATTTGCTGCCTACAGTTAGACTTAGTTCTAAACTTCCTGTTTATTGTGTTGTAAGTTCATCTGTTAACCCTTACCCATGAGAGTCAGCTTTATTATTTAATCATCACTGTACAGCTGGCCACGACTATGTCTTTTCCTTCTTGATCAACATAAATCTTTCTTGTTTCTGGAGTCTCCTAGAAAATCACTTTATAAACATCATTTTAAAAATGTTGGTCAACCACCCCTATGAAGTGGTCTTGCCAAAACCAAACCACCATTTCACAAGATATACAGAGAACAGAGGAATAAGTTCAAGACATATGGGAATGCACAAAATACAGACTATGTGACAGTGTACAGGGCAAACCACCTAATTTCTTCAACAAAATATGGCAAGTGAGAATAAAAGATGGGGGTGAAGACGGGGTATAGAATCTGTAGAGCGATTTTAAGAGACAGATCCCCAACCACAATGTGAGAAACTTATTTGGATACAAACAAATTGTAAAAAAAAAACCCTAATGCATTTATGACATTTATGAGACAACCAGAAATTTGATCACCAATTGGATTTTTGATGACATAAATTAATTATGGTGTTTTTAATGGTATAATAAAGGTTTTATGATTGTTTTATAAAGAATTATTTTCTTAGAGATATCTTAGAATATTTATGGATCAAATGATAGAATATCTGGGGTGATTTGCTTCAAAAATAATCTGGAAGAGGGAAGAGGACAGAGTGTAGATGAAGCAAGATTAGTTATGAGATGATAACTGTTGACACCGAGTGATGGGTCCATGAGAATTCCTTGTACTTTTCTGTTTTTATGTGTGTTTAAAACTTCCTTAATAAAAGATTAAAAAAATGTTGACCAATTCTCATGATCTACTGATGCATGAAATGAATTCTTCTATGTGGCTTAATTCACGTGAGTAGAGGTAAACTACTGTATTCTGAACAGCTTCAGTGTGCCAGGCATTAGGGTTTTTTTTAATACTTTTTTTATTGATGTCATAATAGTTTATAACGTTGTGAGATTCCAGTTGAACATTATTATTTGTCAGTCACCATATAAATGCGCCCCTTCACCCCTTGTGCCCACCCCCAACTCCCCCCCCCCACCCCCCATAACGACCAAACTGTTCTCTTAGTTTATATTCCACATATAAGTGAAGTCATACCGTGTTTGTCTTTCTCTGTCTGGCTTATTTCACTTAACATAATACCCTCCAGGTTCATCCATGTTGTCACAAATGGGAAGATTTTGTCTTTTTTTATGGCTGAGTAGTATTCCATTGTGTATATATACCACATCTTCTTTATCCAATCCTCAGTTGAGGGACTCTTGGGTTGCTTCCATGTCTTGGCTATAGTGAATAATGCTGCAATGAACATAGGGGTGCATAAGCCTCTTTGGATTGTTGATTTCAAGTTCTTTGGATAAATACCTAGATGTGGGATAGCTGGATCATAGAGTATTTCTATTTTTAATTTTTTGAGGAATCTTCATACTGTTTTCCATAGAGGCTGCACCAGTTTGCATTCCCACCAGCAGTGAATGAGGGTTCCCTTTTCTCCACATCCTCTCCAACGTTTGTTATTTTTTGTTTTGGTAATTATAGCCATTCTCACAGGCGTAAGGTGATATCTTAGTGTAGTTTTGATGTGCATTTCCATGATGATTAGTGATGTTGAACATCTTTTCATACAAGCATTAGGTTTTTTCACATACATCTTTTCATTTCATCTTCTTAAAAACAGATGTTGAAATTAAGATTCAAAACAAGTTAAGTTTTCTGCCTAATACTACAGGGCCAGGAAATAATGGAGTGGGTGTAAGCATGTGTCTGTGACTTCCCAGCCTCTCTATTATATCATGACCTCTTTTTATCCTGCCCGTGGTGGAAAAGGAAAACACACGGCGCTTTTTGGATATGGAGGAGGCCCTATCAACAGGGAATGTGAGTTGACTTTGTTTTTTTCAGTTTTCCACGTTCACTTGTCTCCCCACACTGTCCACCGTGGAGAGTAATCATAAACTGACCTCTCGTCTAGGTAGCATCCCAGCGTTCTACTGTCACCTGTGACCTTTCGCTTTTCCCTAATGCAGAGAATCGTTCCTTTGATTCCTCTTGTCTCATGAAAGTTCCCGGAGGAAGCCACCCCCAGGGAGCTGCCAGGGATGATAGTCATGGGAATGCTTGGTTAGTGTGGACAGAGTGCAGCGGGCAGAGTTGAAGCCAGGTGGTCGCTGTGCTGGGACACAGTGTCTTCCTCTGGCTCTGTCCTTATAAAGCTGCGAGCTTCTATGTAAAGCGGGTTCCTGAAACAGCTCCTACAACCGCCTGTCCCTGTAAGCAGAGGCATGGACTCCATTTAAGCAAGGCCTTGACTACAAGAAAAGCAGACAGGAAAAAATCTCAGACAATGACAGAAAATGATAAAGGCACCAAGTACAGGTTGCAGGAAAGCCTGAGTGGGTTGATCCTGAGTGCGGGAGTTGGTGCTCCCTGGTATCTTGTTTTGTTGTCTGTTTTCATGTCCTGGAGGGATCCTGCTGATGCAGGGAAAGGCTTGGGGGCCTTCCATGGGGCTGGGAAGCTTAGCTCAACTTTCCATAAGGAACGGAGAGTGAGGTGGAAGCATCCCTCCTCTCTATCTGTCAGGATGACGGATCTCTCAGAGGGATAAAACATAAATTCATTCAAAGCTACTTTTTGCCAGGACTCTATCCACCTGTCCACCTGTTGTCATCTCTCACATGATAGACAGGGAGGGGGCCCTCTGTCTCCACTACTCTCTAATCCAGGCTTTCAGCTGGAACGACATTCTTACGCCAAGGGTGGTGCAGTGGGGGCCGTCTGCCCTGGGCACAAACAATAATGGGTATGTTGTCTGTAGAGAATTTTTAAAACCATACTAGAGAGGGCTAAAATTGCATCTGCTACTTAGTATCACCAAGTACTGGCAATTCTAAACCATGTCCGTGATAAAATATACCTCCCAGAAAAAAACCTTTTGTTACTATAAGTTCTAAACAATTGCTGCGGTTGTGGTTGAGTTTTAATAATGTAAGTTTCAAATAAGCAGATTTCTATTACTTGTTCATTGCTAAATATTATTTTACACATGGAAGTCAATTTGGAGAACGCCCAGTTATACGGCCAGCCTCAACACATGCGGACTTACTACATGCCTTTGTTTCAAGAGTAAATTCAAAATAATTCAGAATCAGCTCACTGTGGTCACAGTTACTGTCTCCAAGACCTGTGGTGCTACATATTTTTATATTTAAATAGTAGATTCAAATAGACAGTGATATGCAGTGATTGGAAAGGCAGAGAAACAAAACTTGAGTTACTTCACTTTTGGCATTCTGTGTGACCACCTGTAACTTTTAATTAGTGTTTAAAATTTTAACCAGTGAAACGGTGTGAACTGGGACGTGTAATATTTTTGTTTGGCAAGAGCAAGTTTAACTTGTGTGTGTGAAATATTTTACTAGATTTGATAAATATCTTTAAAATGAAAACTTCTTTTTAATTGTTTATTGTTTTAACACTGAAGAATGAATCAAGAAATTAAATGCTAGTAATATGATTTAGTAGCTGCCTAAATTATGCCCTTTGTGAATGTTTTGATTTTATTAAAATTTACTGATTGTTTTTATAACTGTAGGATTATATACACAAAATCCAATACAAGGAAAATATCATGTTCTGCCTTTCTACTCTGGTCTTTATTATTCATTTAATTTTACAATTATTGCTAAAAATAAGTTTATGGGGGAATGTTATAAAATGTTCTGCCCCGGCTGTACCACCATTTATGACTTCCCAGCGTGACGAGCTCTCTCATGCCTCTCGGCTGTTTCTCTGCTTGGAACGCAGACATGTGAAGCCAGTTCACACATCGCCTTCTCTGTGAAGCTTCTCTGATTCAATCATACCCAAATGATCAGTTATTCCCTCTTTTTTTGCCTTTACGATTCTTTGTACACCAGTTTATGCTTGCATTGAAAATACTGAATTTTAATGATGTATTTGTAAATTTCTCTGCTACTAGATGGTGAGCTAATTAAGAGCAGGGACTATAGCTCATTCATCTTAATAGCCCCAGTTCCTAGCCTAATCCTTGGCATATTATAGGTGCTAAATAATGACTCTTGGAATGAAGGAGAGAAGGAAGGGAGAGAAGAATGACGTAGCTCTTGGTAGCTGTTAAATTGGGCTTGGCTTGGAGACTGTACTTTACGAAACGTTTTTTTCTGTCCAATGAGCTCAACAGTTACACCCCCCCGCCCCCATACCTCTCCCAACCACTGCCCCACACACGCCATCGCTGAGGTGGTGGGTAGGTGCAACAGGCGGGGGACAGGTATGGTTGGGGGTGGAGAGAAATGGAATTCCACGATCCAGACGTCTAGAAATTATACAGAGCACCTAAAAACTCTGGGTGAGGCACAATCTCTCTTTTTTGAGAACTTAAACTTGGGATGGGTTTAAGTAGTTTGTGAGTGGAGTAATAGGAATAATCTAAAATAATAATAGGGCAGAATGATTTCCCTTAGCAACCCCCATTCCATGAACTTTGTATTAGTTAAATACTTACTGTGGTCCAACACCCTTCTAGGCTGTACGGAAAGTACAAGGAAAGACGCATATGTTCACTGTAGAAAAATTAGAAAATATAAATAGGTGGAAATAAGAAAAAAATCCATAGTCCCATCATCCACAGGTAATTGCCATTAGGACTTTGGTTTATCTCTTTTATTCGTCTCTTTCTCTACGTCTCTGTTTATACGTGTGTATTCTACACAAAGGGAGCTATAACATACATCCTGTCTCGTAACCTGATTTTTTTCCCACATGATACTATATCATCAGCATGGTGTTACATGCTCTTCACAGTGTTATATTTAATAGCTGACTAGTATTGCCTTGTACAATTATATTATAAATTATTCAATCCATACTCTATTAATGGATATTTAAGTTTGTTTTAAACATTTTTACTGGTAAGAACAACACCTATGCTGTTTATAATCGTAGATGAATCACTGAGCAAATGCTTAATCATATCCTGAAGATAAATTCCTGGAAGTGGAATTGCTGGGTCAAAGGTTAAGAGTTGATAGGCTACAGGACTAGACTGCCTGACTGAAGGGGTTCATGTGAGTTTGTTACCGTCATATAGTAAGAAGCCTGACCTGAAGGCGGGGGATTCCAGGGTCTGTTCCTGCCCCAATGGAGTCGTGAAGGGC
Organism: Ceratotherium simum simum; assembly: GCF_057802395.1. Taxonomy (NCBI): domain Eukaryota; kingdom Metazoa; phylum Chordata; class Mammalia; order Perissodactyla; family Rhinocerotidae; genus Ceratotherium; species Ceratotherium simum. The sequence goes on along the minus strand of NC_141931.1, from coordinate 27,150,939 downwards.
CAGGCTCTCCCTTCTTCCAGCTCTGCTGTCTTTCATTTGTTGGCAATATCTCCTGTCCCAGGAAATGACAGATGCCCCAGCTCCAAGCATTATGCACTCACACGGCAGAGCCCAAGCAGAAAGGAAAGGGCCAGGGGCAAAGGACTTTACATTGTCCTCTCTGTTATTAAGGAGGAAAGGCCAGCGTAGAAGACTATCTCTTACATCGTGTTAGCCAGACCTGGCTCCCCTGCCCATCCCTAGCCCGGGCAATGGTAAAGGGAGTGGAAGTGCCCTGACTGATTTGTTTCAAGCCTGACAGATCTTCAGGGCTTGGCACAAACTGCCTGAAGAAAATCAGGGTCCTTAAACAAAGAGGGCAAAGAGGTAGGCTGCTAGCTCCTGATGGTGAATGCCATTAGGGTGTGTGCATATAACCTGGATGTCCCCCCACTGGAAACTTCCTCAGCGCTCGCTGTCTGCCTTCTTGTTTACCTCTGCATCCTCAGGGTCCAACAAAGCACTTGACATGTAGCAGGTGCCTAATAAAGTGTTAGTTGAATAAAGTCCTTCTTGGGACATCCTTTTTTTTTTGCTGAGGAAGATTCACCCTGAGCTGATACCTGTTGCCAATCTTCCTTTATTTTGTATGTGGGTCACCGTCACAGCATGGCCACTGACAAATGGTGTAGGTCCAGGCCTGGGATCTGAACCTGTGAACTGGACTGCCGATGTGGAGTGCGCCAAACTTAACCACGAGGCCACGGGGCAGGCCTAGGACACCCTTTTAAAAAATACTCAACAGAATGGCTGAAGAGCTCACCCCAGAGTTTCTGGGAAGTTCTGAAGATTCCTAAGGTAGTGCTCAGCTTCTTGTATAGCCTTCTGCACTGAATTCCTGCTTAGAGCTGACCTCAACCATCAACTATTTATTGTGAAAAACTTCAAACAGGCTAAAAAGTTGGAAGAATAATATAATCACTTCTTCTGTACCTTTGAATTCCATAATCGTTAATATTTTGCCCTACCTGCTTTGTCCACATATGTATAGAATATTTACACATGTGACGCTTCCCTCCTAATTACTCTACATACGTCTCCCGAAAATACCGGCACTGTCCTGCATAACTGCAAACTGTGGTGTCATCGAAAACAATGAACAATCCTTTAATATCTTCTAAGATTCAGCCTGTATTCAGATTTCTCCACTCCGCTCACAAATGTCTTTTATATATTTTTTCAACGAGGATCCATGCGTTGTACTGTGTTTTGGTGTCTCTTTAATCTCTTTTATGCCAGAATAGTGCCTCCACTATTGTGTTCCCATGACAGTAGCCTTTTGAAGATACCAGGTCAGTTGTCTTACAGAGTGTTGCACATTCTAGATCTATCTGATTATTCTTTGAGGTTTCATTTAACTTGTTTCTCTATCCCCAGTGTTTTCTGTAAACTGATTAGATCCACATTAAACATTTTTAGCAGTGTTACTCTGTTCATACTGTGTCATGCCAGGTGGCTCATAATGTCAAACTGCCTACTATTAGTAATGATCAATTTCTTAAATTGGATGCTCCAAGAATAGAGTCCAGAGCAATTTTTTCTCTTCCATTCAACAAAGAACTGTCAATACAAATCTGTTTATATATAAAGGACTTTATATAAATAATGGACCATATGTATAATCATATATAATAGACTGTAATACTAAGAATTTAGGAATAATAGAATGGATTATAGCAGAACACAGAAAAATAAAGAGCTCACAACTGAATAGTGGACAGCTATAACACATCACAGGGATATCCTCGCTGGCAATCTTTCTACTTAGAAACAATTATTGCCATTGTATGACCACGTATGACCACACAAACCATTGTACGACCACGAACTATTTTTTTCTCAGTTCAAGAGCTCTTCAAGCTCCTCCTTTACCATCTATCCCAGAAAACTTCAAATTCTCATTAGAAAAATAAAAATTCATGTTGCTTTATTAGAGAGAGCCATCTATTCCTTCTAAGCCATCGTCAGGGGATTTTACTTTTTTCAATCAAAATAGCCCATCAAGGTATTTCCCTAAAGCAAAAAGCCATTAATTCCAACTCTCCATCCATAGCAACATGAAGAGCCACCAGATTTGAAATTCCAGTTTTCTTTAAAAATACATAATCATTTTGAATAATTAACACAGGCATATGTTTAAAAATTTAAAATGTACAAAGGAGCTTATAATATAAAACAAGCCTTCCTTCAACTCTTGTCTCGCAATATCTTTCCCCAGGTGCAACTACAGTTACTAGTTCTCTATGTATCTTTTCAGAGATATTTTATGTACATGCAAATATCTACAAAATACTTTCTTAATTTTAGTATAAATATGGTTTACTATGCATCCTTCTCTATATTTTGTTTTTTAAAATGTTTTGCTTAGTTTTTTTCCTTAATATATTGTGAGTTGTTCCATATGTGCACAAATAGAGCTGGTTTTTCTTTTTGATGACTGCATAGTATTCCATTCACTATTTGGGTGTACCACAATTTATCCGATCAGTGCTCTACAGATTGTCATGCATGTTGTTTGTGATCTTTTGCTGTTACAAACAGTGTTTTAATCAATATCCCTGTACATACATCTTTTCACACATGTGCAATTATGTCTGTGCAATAAATCCTAAAAATGGAATTGCTGGGTTATGTTGGGAGACAATTCCCCATGGGCCTCTCATGTTTCTACATGTCTTGTTAGCAGAGGCACAGACAGCTTTTGTTCCAGATTATCTTTTAGAGGATATCTGTGTAGTAAGCAGCCTTGGGAGACAGAGATAGTACCTCCTTCTGGAACAAAGGCCAGTTTGTTTACGCTCCAGGGTAATAAAGATAGCGTCTCCTTCTAGAGCGATGGTCAGGTGGACTTTCAGCCTATTATAAAAGAATTGGGTTTCCTAAGCTCAGGATTCATCTCCTGTAATGAGACCCAACATACATGCACACATTACCTGGTTGTCATTTTGTAGCCTCATGGGAACTAGGGTTTGGGGAGTGAGTGGAAATGCTGATACTCTGGCTACTGCTACTGCTGTGAGTAATAAACTGTCATTTGTCTCTGATCCAGCAGTTTTGTGCCAGCATCTATGGAACTACGTCAGGTTGACTTGTTAGCTTTCAAAGGTAAAATCTCAATTATCTTCACAGATTTTGACAGTTTCGATGACGAAGATGGGATGCTGACAGAGACATGGCTTTCTGGAATCGAAAGGCTGAAGGGCTCATGGGGTAATTAACAGGATTTGACAGAAATCCATGGAATTAGTAGCAAAATGGAGGAGGAAAATCTTTGAGCTTGGTCTATGGACATAACAGCTCGGTACGTGGGTACAAGCCAAAAATGGCCTGCAGCTATGCTATAGCCTGTTGGGAATGGCCTTGAAAGACAGCAGTAAGGGGGAATCCTCCCAACAGGCAGAACTTTGGGTGTTGAACCTGGTTGCCTACTTGGTGCTGAAGGAGAAGTGGCCTGAGGTTAAAATATTTGTTGACTCAAAGTGGCAAACGGCATAGCTAGCTAGTCAGGAGAAGAAGAGAGGGAGAGATTGGAAGAAGAGAGATTGGAAGACTGGAGACCAGAAGTTTCGGGGTAGAGGCATGAGAACACACATATGGGAGTGGAATGAAGTGTGAAGATAGTTTTGTCACATGTTAACACCCAACAAGGAACGTCCGCCACAGAAGAGGCATCAATGATTTGGCCAGTTGACATTGGTGCTGGCACGATTGGCACTTGAGCAGAGTAGACATGGGGGGAGAGATGGAGGCTTTGCACAGGCTCATAATTATGGACTCCCTCTTACCAAGGCTGTTGTAACTACTGCGGCTGCCAAATGTTCAACCTGCCAGCAACAGAGACCAATGCTGAGCCCTTGATTAGGCCTTATACCTTGAGGAGACCAAATGGCCTCTTGGTGGCAAGTTTACATTGGGCCCCTCCCATCATAGAGGGGCCAGAGGTTTGTTCTGATAGGAATAGACATGTATTACAGGTACAGGTTTGCCCTTTGTTCTCACAGCACTTCAGGTAGTATCACTATTTGAGCGTCCTAGGGTACATGGCTATTTCTATGAACATTTGTGTTCATTTTTTTTTGTGTCGACATAAATTTTCATTTCTCTGGAGTACAATTTCCAAGGAGTGCAATTTCTAGACTATGTGGTAAGTGGAACATATTTTTCCTAGCTATAGAATAGCACTATGGCCCCTCCACTCTAAATCCACTTCCTAAGAACTCACTACTGTTGACAGGCATGTGTCCTTCTGGAGTTTCTATGTGTTCCTTATTCTGCGGGAAGGGATGGGTGCGGGGCTCTTTCAGTGGAGAGGACCCTGGAGGGCGTCTGGAGGGCCCCCCATCCATGTCCTCTTCGGGCCACCTGCCCCTTCTCAAGCCTGGCCCTGGGGGCAGGTGTGTCTTGCCGTTGCCCCAACTGGTTCCTCAGTGAAGGAGACCACTGCTGGCAGAGTGGGGAGTTTTGAGAGTACATCCCCTGCTTTCTTTTGTTGGTAGGTGCTCCATGATGGCCTTGGGGTTTGAAGACAATCTGATTGGCTGACAGTGTTATCTCTTGGAAGCTCAGACATGCATGAAACGTCAGAAGGATGTGAGTTCTCCTGCCCATCTCTGCAGCTATGCTTCAGCCTCTGCTAGCAGACTGCAGCCGGCCACGTTCCTGCCGACAAGCGCCGTGATGTTTTGACTCGAAGCAGAGATGCTCATTCCATGCTTACGCTGACCGCTATGATCCGCCTGCTGCGGCTTTACAGTGATTGATGTCACTTATTCCACTGTGGAAAAATCCCAGGACCATCACAGATCAAGGGCCGGAAGAAAAGCACGTGGGAGGCCACTAACGATTTGTGTAAAGGGGAAAAATATTATTCGCAGCAGGCAATCCATCATGGGGCTGTGGACTCAGGTCCCGGCATGCAGCTCCAGCTTTACGGTGAAATGGGACTGTGTCATGCACAAACACGAACAGGACTGGCTAAGGTGTGGGGGCCCAGGGAGATTTTCCAAGGCTGCCTCCATGTGCTTCATTATCACCCTGCTGCAGACGTGGTCCACAGCCTGGCCCTTTGCCGTTTGAGACCCACATTCCCCACATCCTGACATGGCACCTAGCACAATGCCTGACAGTAGGTGCTCAATAGATACTCATGGCAGGAAGACTTTCGACAAGTATTTATTGAGCCCTTTATATGTTCTAGATGCTGAGGATTCAGTAGTAAAAAAAATAGACAAAAATTACTCGTTCTGATGATCCCCGATAAATGACCTCCCTTGGCACATTTTCTTCCTCTCTGGTATATTCTATCATCTTTCTGTATTTACATCAATTAATTTGGTTTTCTTTCCCTTCAAGGGAAAAAAAAACCTTAAAACACCTTGTAGAGGGACCATTCTTGTTCAGGTCAATAACCGTATATCAAGAATCTGTCTTCTCTCCTTTGCACTCTCCTGGCAAAATCCCAACCCTGGTTGAAGCTGAAGGTCTACTTCCTTTGTACTTGAACCGAACTACTGAATATTGCTGGAGAAACTCACTGACTGGCTTCCCAATAAATTGCAAACCTTCACTGAGAGCTCAGCGCCACATAGAAGTTCCATTTTTCTTCCCTACTAAGCTTTCTACCATCCAGGATGTCCACCGTGCTCCTTCTCATTCTCATTTGCTCACTGCTCTTCTTCTTTCTGACTTTTTTCCCCAGGATAATTATATTATGGCTTTTAGGGACACATAATGAATTTTTATAATACATAAAAAAGAGTCTTGAAGAAACTAACATTTAATCCTTGTTCAATTCTATCTTCCTCTGCTCTATCCTTTGCTTAGGACTATAAAAGTATGCTGTCTTCTTGATTTGTCTTACATTTTTCAAAATTTTTTCTTCTTTCTCATTAGCTTTAACATTAACTTTTTTTTTTTTTGTGAGGAAGATTAGCCCAGAACTAACATCAGGTGCCAATCCTTCTCTTTTTTTGCTGAGGAAGATTGGCCCTGGGTTAACATCTATGCCCATCTTCCTCCACTTTATATGGGATGCCGCCACAGCAAGGCTTGATAAGCGGTGCATTGGTGCCTGCCCGGGATCCGAACCTGTGAACCCCGGGCCGCCGTAGCAGAGCGCGCGCACTGAACAACTGTGCCACCGGGCCAGCCCCTAAAATTAACTTTTAATAACCCCCCAAAAGACATTACTGTTTTTCAACAAAGACTTAAAAAATAAATATCAGAAATAAACTGATAAAATGGAGTGATCATGGATCTCGGAGTCTTTCAGTCTTGGGTTTGAATTCTGGCTCTGCTGTGTGACTCTGGGCAAGTTATTTAGTATCTCTGAGCCTCAGTTTCCCAAATTGTAAAAATAATTACAATAATACTTATATTTCATTGTTGTGAGGACTATATAAGGTAATGCTTATGAACGCATCTAAGTCTAATGACTAATAAGAAGGAAAGAAAGAAGGAAGAAAGATACACAATATAATTAAGAGAGCATTGGTGCCACATTACACACATTTGGATGGCTATTATCAAAAAAAACAGAAAATGACAAGCGGTGGTAAGGATGTGGAGAAATTGGTACCCTTGTGCATTGCTGGTGGGAATGTAAAATGGTGCAGCTGTTGTGGAAAACAGTGTGGTGGTTCCTCAAAAAGGTAAACATAGAATTGTCATATGATCCGGAAATTCCCCTTCTGGGTCTATACCCCAAAGAACCGAAAGCAGGGACTCAAACAGCTTCTTGTACACCTGTGTTCATAGCAGCAGTATTCACAAGAGCCAAAAGGGGGAAACAACGCAAATGTCCATCAACAGAAGAATGGATAAACAAAAATTGGTATATACACAATAGAATATTGTTCAAACTTAAAAGGAATGAAATTCTGACAAATGCTACAACATGGATGAACCTTGAGGACATTATGCTCAGTGAAATAAGCCAGATACAAAAGGACAAATGTCGTATGATTCTACTTATATTGGGCACCTAGAGTGGTCCAATTTATAGAGCTAGAAAGTAGAATAGCAGATGCCATGGGCTGGGGTGGAGGCGGCGCAGGGAGTTATTGTTTAATGGGTAGAGTTTCAGTTTGGGAAGATGAAAAAGTTCTGGTGATGGATGATGGTGATGCTTGCACAACAGTGTGAATGTATTTAGTGCCACTAAACTGTATACTTAAAAATGGTCAAAAGAGTAAATTTTATGTTATGTATATTTTACCACAAAAAAGAAAAGAAAAATAACGAGCATTGAGAAAGCACAGTTGATCTTAATTTGGGGGTTCACTCTTCTTTGAGTCTATAAAAGCTATGAATCTTCTTCCTACAAATATGTGCATATTCATAAAAGCTTCAGCATATAATTTTAGAAAATAAAATGTATTGTTTTTAAACTTTTAGGGCCGGCCCCATGGCTTAGCGGTTGGGTGCGCGCGCTCCGCTACTGGCAGCCCGGGTTCGGATCCCGTGCGCGCACCGACGGACTGCTTCTCCGGCCATGCTGAGGCCGCGTCCCACATACAGCAACTAGAAGAATGTGCAGCTATGACATACAACTATCTACTGGGGCTGTGGGGGAAAAAAATAAATAAATAAAATAAAAAAAATTAAACTTTCAAAAACGAATGATATGTGCATTATTATTATTTTTTTAATTATTTTTTTTTTTGAGGAAGATCAGCCCTGAGCTAACATCCATGCCAATCCTCCTCTTTTTGCTGAGGAAGACCAGCTCTGAGCTAACATCTATTGCCAATCCTCCTCCTTTTTTTTTTCCTTTTTTTCCCCCAAAGCCCCCGTAGATAGTTGTATGTCATAGTTGCACATCCTTCTAGTTGCTGTATGTGGGACGTGGCCTCAGCATGGCCGGACAAGTGGTGCATGGGTGCGTGCCCAGGATCCGAACCCAGGCTGCCAGTAGCGGAGCGCACACACTTAACTGCTAAGCCATGGGGCCGGCCCCTGATATGTGCATTATTGAAAATGAAAAACATAAAGAGCAAGGCTCACAGAAATCATCCATAATCACTAGCAGTCTACACCTGACCTTGGCCTGCTAAGTTCTTGTCTGTGTGTACATACACACTTGAACACATATTGTTATGTAGTTGAGATCTCATAGTATGTATCATGTTTTTTCACACATTATGAATATTTACCAAAGTCCCAAAGCTGTGAGAGTGTGTGTGTGTGTGTGTGAGAGAGAGAGAGACCTGGATGGATTTCCAGTACTTCAGAGTGTGACACAGGGACCTCAGTGTGACTTACCTGGAAAGTCACCCTTCAAGGGAGCATTACATAAGTTTTTCCAGTTACCCTGAAACCTGCAGGATCATAAGACCTTCCAGAAAATCCAGGGAGAAATTTGACATATGCCAGAGAAGGGAAGAAAACCCCCAGTAAGGATAGCTCAGTCAATAGAAGGGGTACCTTGGTGTAGACCTGCCAGAGAGAGGAGTATGAGCCCAGGACAAGCCAAGAGTGTTTTGATAACCAAGAACACACCACACCAACTCCCGCAGGGAAAAATGTGATCCTGCCTTTCATGGAGACAACAATTTCTTAAAAGACAAAAATGGCAGCAGGATTCTGAATAAAGATATTGACAGGGTTAAATTAAAATACTGCCTCCCCTTAATGATCAATTTAAAGTGAGATATAGAGCAATAGAGTGCAGTAAGTGTGATGCTTCTAAGGGCATGATCAGATCATCCTATGGAAACATTAGCAAGAAGATGTGTTTGCACTGACTTACTTAACAGTGTATTCATCTAGCGCAGCCAATAGAGATGCACATGTTCATCCATGGTTATCATTAAGATGTAAAGATGACCACACCTGCATAATTCCTTCCTTGAACGTCCTTCTGTCCCTCTGCTGCCAAACCAATGAGCAAGCCCTGACGTGCACTGCTCAAAAGTGGCCTAACAATGCCATGTCTACGGTGCTTCTTTTCTATTAATTATAACAGAAAGACTCCATCCGAGAGGGGGATTAACAAAGGTCCTTCCTATAAGCTAACAATAGGACTACCTCTGCTTTGAATAAACTATGGGCAGTTAGGCCTTGTTTGTCCTTTAAATAGACATCAATATTAACTCAAGTGCACATATAGGACGATGGTTACACAGTCTGAATTAGTCTAATGACTCATGGGCATAGACCTGTTCCTCTCCTTGTGACAGTATATTGCTCCAAGAGTTCAAGTTGAGCAAGCCCATTCTTGAAAGATAATCATGTTTACGAATTAACAGAAAAAAAATACTAAAGTGTGTTATTATACCTTCTCCGCTTTTAACACAGTTTGCATAATTCTAAATATCTGAGAAGACTGGATGTTCCAGATGTTTCAGATAAAGACCTAAGATGAGGACCACAGTAACATGAAACAGACTGCATACACGTCATGTCACAAAGGCTGTGGTCTGAAGGTGTCTTCTAAACAGGAACATTCTGGCCTAGAAACCTTCCCCTTCTTACTGCTATCAACTCAATGGGCAAGTATTCACATCTGTGATGCTTAGAGGGGATTTTAACAATTTGCTCAAGTCGTTTTTTGGAAGACAGTCTTTCCTATGAATTTTAACACAAAATGTACAAACTAGCTTACTAACTCTACTTTTGTCAGGCACTGGCAACCTCTTTAACCTCTAGAAAGACTGGATGTTGTAAAATTAGAACTCATTTGTCCATGATATACACTATATGCACAGCAAAGTAAAACAAAATGCAGACCCATGGGACAGCGGTTAATCTTGCCTCCCCCGATAGAGGCATTGGCACAGAGCCCTTCACTCTCCCCTCTTCTCTCAAACCAGGGCACAGATGCAACATGCCCTGTCCAAAGAGGCCCTTCCATTTCCAAAGGACAATGCTTCTTATGTATCTTAACAAAAAGACATTTACAAAATGTGTCCCTTTACTACTCTACTTTTAGCATTTATCAGATACTTTAGGACATCAAGAAAGATTAGATATCTCAAAAAAGTACTGCTGTGGTCAACTAAATATGCCTTAGTGAAGAATAAAATGTACACGCAGAACAATGGTTATATGAAAATGTCTTCTAAATATGACCACTCTGGCATAGAGCCCGTCTGAACTCTGCCTGAACTTAGCTGTGGCCTCAATTTTGGGGCTTGCACAGACCCCCTGGAGCTTGTTCATGAACCTTCTAGAGGTTCACAGAGTTCAGGCTAAGAACCCCTCTACTTTTGATTTTTATGTGTTTCTTACTCATTCCACAATGGATTCACTAAAGGAGAGAAGGCCTTTAGCTAACTCTTTTAATGCTTTCCAACTGGGGCTGTCTTGGAGAAGTGCATTTCCAGTTACCGAACTGTCATTTTGCCCTGGGTCTCCTCCCAGGAGAGAAAAGTGTTTGACTCCCAAGGTTCCTGGCATCTTTGAAAGAACTCTAAGCCACCGCCAGCTTTACTTTGGCGAGTCACTCCGTTCCCTTTCTTTCCCTCTCTCCTTTCCCATGGAACCACTTCTTCCATCTGTCTTTCAAACTCTGCTTTATAAATAGCAATTCAAGTTTTATTTTCTTCTTGAATGCACTCTCTCCGTGAAAGAGGCTTTTCACCAAGAATGTGGTGTCTGACCGCTATCTTGCCAATGGGTTTAACAAAGATCTTCACGGTGGGTAAAATTTTTACAGACTCGTTCACACATGCCTACTCTTTTTGCACTTGGCTAAAACCAACAACATGTTCGTGAAAGTATATAAGGGATGAAAAAATCCTTCCCCAAAGCAATTGAGAAATAACTTCGACAGAATTTGAAAAAATTATTTCCACTTTGCATCTGGTTTTTCTGGAATGCACTAATTCAGACAGACACATGCAAAGCAGGTCATACATCCACATATGTGGAAAGTAGAAGTGAACGCATCTACTCAGGCTGTTTATCCAAATGTTCAATAATATGAAGTTTGAAGAACTCACTTAATAACTTATATGTGCTGAGAGCTTTCACAAAACTAAGAGCATCTAACTCTTGAGAGACAGCCAAAGACACAGAAATGCATTCAAGAGAATTTAAAACAGAAGAGGAGGAAAGTGCGCACTGGAGACTGTGCCTACCGAGAGATGATGAGATGGGGCTGGTTGGCATGTACCACTGACACCTTGAACATCGGATAAGTGGGAAGCAGCTGCCCAGACCGGAAGCCTCCTGTGGATTATGTTCATCTGTGCAGCAAAGAGCAACAGCTCTATTATGTTCTTCCTAAGCCCGTGGTTCTCACCTTGATCACATGTTAGAATCATCAGTGGGACTTAAAATATCCGGACCATGCCCCGCAGGAGAATCTCTGGGTAGGGCCAGGTATCAGCACGTGTATTTTAAGCTGCCCAGGTAATTCTAATATGCCGGCAAGGTTGAGAATGACTGTTTGATGCAAATTCATAATTTATTAAGCACCTCCCATGTGTCAGGCATGTGTCAGGTACCACGTCGTGTCAGATGCTGTTGTGGACTGAATGTTTGTGTCTCCCCCAAATTCATATGTTGAAACCCTAACCCCCAATGATGGTATTGGTGATGGTATTTGGAGGTGGGGCCTGTGGGAGGTGAGTAGGTCATGAGGGTGGAGCCCCCGTGATGGGATTAGTGCCTTTATAAGAAGAGAGATACCAGAGAGCTTGCTTCTCTCCGCTCTCCACCATTTGAGGAGACAACGAGACAGACGAGGCCCATCTGCAAATCAGGATGCCACTCTAACCAGACGCTGGATCTGCTGGCACATTGGTCTTGGACTTCTGGACTCCAGAACTGTGAGAAACAAATGTCTGTCGTTTAAGCCCCCTAGTCTGTGGTCTTTTTGTCATAGCAGCCCAAATGCTTGTCGTTTGTTGTTAAGACAGAAGATGAGCATACAGAGATGAAGAAATGGTCCCAGTACTTGAAGGGGACACAGTCTGGGGGCTACACGGCCAAAGATGGGAGAGAGCCCTGTGCATTTGGTCTCTGGCTCTCCGATGCTGCTCATATGCTTGGGGACCACTTGACTGCCCTCTCTATTAACGGTCACCACATGCTTGAACGGTTAGAAACATAAAACAGCCAGGACTTCAGCCTGCCACACAACAACCATTGAACATTCCCGTAGAGAATCTCAGTGGCTTTTATATTTTTGATGCCACCACTCTTCTGTATATATTAACATAAACAGTCAAGATTTAGAAGTGGTTACTTTAAAATCATTGCATGTTAATAATAATCAATGACTGGGCAATGCTTTATGATTTTACAAAATACCTTCATATATAGCAGTGGTTCTCACCCGTCCCCCCCCCCCCCCCCACCAGAGGACATTTAGCATTGTCTGGAGACATTTTTGGTTGTCCCAGCTGGGGAGAGTGTTACTCTAGTGGGTAGAGGCCAGGGATGCTGTTAAGCATCCTGCAATGCACAGGACAGCCACCACAGCAAAGGACTATCTGGCTTAAATGTCAATAGTGCTGAGGTTGAGAAACTCTGATATATAGGATCTTATTTAAATTTTTGCAATTTTTCCAATGACTGCATGAGTTAGATATTATTACAGTTTTTTTACCAAAAAGGATCCCTAGGGCCAGATGATGACTTACTCATCCAAGATCATAACTCACAAAGCCAGGCATCTCATGTTAAGCTGGGTTTTTTTGTTTGTTTTCATCCTCCCCCCAGCCAGCTTTATTGAGATGAAATCCACAAGTAAAAATTGTATTATTTAAGGTCTACCATGTGATGTTTTGATACATGTTTATATTATGAAATGGTTACCAAAATCAAGCTAATTAACACATCCATCACCTCACATAGTAATCTTTTTATTTTTGTGGTGAGATCCTTAAGATCTACTCTCTTCACAAATTTCAAGTATACAGTAAATATTGTTAATTATAGTCACTGTGCTGTACATTAGATCTGCAGAAGTTTTTTCATCCTGCATAACTGAGACTTTGTATTCTCTGAACAACATCTCCCCATTTCCCCCACCCCCCAACCCCTACCAACCACCATGCTACTCTCTGCTTCTATGAGTTTGACTTTTTTAGATTCTACATGTAAGTGGGATCATGCAGTATTTGTCTTTCTGTGTTTGACTTATTTCAATTAGCATAATGTCATAATCTGGAGGACTCCAGATTCATCCATGTTGTTGCAAATGGCAGGGTTTCCTTCTTTTTTATGGCTGAATAATATTCCATTGTGTGTGTGTATTTATATATATGATATATATATATATATCTCACATTTTCTTTATCCATTAATCTGCCAATGGACACTTAGGTTGCTTCCATGTCTTGGCTATTGTGAATAATGCTGCAATGAACATGGGGTTGCAGATATCTCATCAAGATACTGATTTCATTTCCTTTGGATAAATACTGAGAAGTGGAATTGCAGGGTCATAAGATAGTTCTATTTGTAATTTTTTGAGGAACCTCCATACTGTTTTCCAGAGTGGCTAGACCAATTTACACTCCCACCAACAGTGCCTGAGGGTTCCCTTTTCCCCACATCCTCGCCAGTGCTTGTTATCTCTTGTCTTTTTGATAAAAGCCATTCTAACAGAAGGGAGGTGATATCTCATTAAATAGTTTTCTCTGAGTGCAGGAAGGTGTAAATTTAATGACAAATTTATACAAATAAATCACTCCATATACATTTGCTGATATATGAGTATACAGTGCTTTCAGAAACAGATAGATAGGGACTAAAATATTCATACGGACATGTAAATTCTTCACCTTTGAAAAATATGACAACCACAATGGCTTTGATTTGCATTTTCCTGATGATGAGTGATGTTGAGCACCTTTTCATCTACTTCTTGGCTGTCTGGATGTTGTCCTAAGCCTGTTTAACTGCAGGCTAACTTCACGTAGAACCAGAGTGTAAGAGTGACCAGGCCATTTACCACGTGCTTCTGTTTAGATTAGACACCCTCCATGAAGCAGAAGATGTGTGGGGTCACTTCAGCCAAACGAAATAATTTTCTTGACTTCGTTTGATTCCTTGGTCTTCAAACGAGTTACCAGGTTTAAGGCATGGAAAATTTTGCCCCTGCACATTTTATCTGGCTCTTTTCATTTTTGTTTTAATTATAGTCAAGGATATTTTGGCTGGCATAGAGAGAGACAACCAGACTAATCTCTGACCTTGTCCTTGAAAATCCCCTCCTAGGAGCCAAACCATCTGAAAGCTCGACGCCTCATGCCTGGCGCAGCCTCACTGGAAGGCAGAGCCCCTCCCTGAGCTTGGTGTGGGTCAGGCAGGCCTCTGACAGATACCCCGGAGCCCGCTTCATGGAAACAACCACAGGCAACAAAGCCCACACTGGTCTGTGCCACCCTGGGCTTGGGGTTGAAGGGACTCCTGGCCAATTTTAGGTCACACAGCAAGACTTTTGACCTGCTGCTGGCTCAGTCCAAGCTGGCAATCTGGAGTCTGGAATCATATATATCGTATACACACATACATATATAAATGTAAATATATTTAAATTATAGGGAATATATATTAATTATAAGGAATATTTTACAAATTATAAGCCAATTATGGAGGCTGAGAAGTCTCAGGATCTGCAGTTGGCAAGCTGGAGACCTGGGAGAGCCGATGGTGTAGTTCCAACACCAGTCTAAGTGCTAAGGCAGAAGAAGACCCATGCACCAGCTTGAAGGCAGTCAGGCCAAGAGAGAGACAGAGAGAGAGGGGGCAAGACAAAGAAAGAGGAGCGGGGAGAGAGAGAGAGAGAGCAAATTATCCCTTACTCAGCCTTTTGTTGTAGTCAGGCTTCCAATAGGTTGGATGATGCCCATGCACAGTGTAGAAACTGAGCAATCCACTTTCATCAATCTATCAGTTCAAATGTTAATCTCATCTATGCTATAGACCGAATATTTGTGTCCCTTCAAAATTCCTGTATTGAACCCGAACTTCCACGGAAATGGTATTGGGAGGTGGGGCCTTTGGGTGGTGATGAGGTCATGAGAGTGGAGCCCCCCTGAATGGGATCAGTGCCCTTATAAAAGAGACCCCAGAGAGCTCCCTCATCCCTTCTTCCATGCGAGGTTACATTGAAAAGACAGCCGTCTATGAGGCAGAAAGCAGGTCCTCACCAGACACCGACCCTACTGGCACCCTGATCTTGGGCTTCTAGCCTCCAGAACTGTGAGAAATAAAAGAACACTCCAAAAGTTGAATTAGACAGCTGTAGTGAAGCTACAAGGTGAAAATTTGGTGGTGAAAGTATTTCTAATTTTTGAATCAATGACTGTTATTCAGGAAATATAATGTAAACGTCTATAGAAGAGTCTGTATTTGAGTTTTAGAAAATTAGTTTTATTATATCCATGTGGTTGTGTTTAGTAAGAAGGCCTCTGCTTCATACACCTTAAAATATGTATACTCTGTATTCTAAGTTCGTAGATGAAATGTTGTCTTTTTATTATTTATTATTATTTATTTATTTTTCCCCCAAAGCCCCAGTAGGTAGTTGTATGTCACAGTTGCACATCCTTCTAGTTGCTGTATGTGGGACGCGGCCTCAGCATGGCCGGAGAAGTGGTGCGTCGGTGCACACCCGGGATCCAAACCCATGCCGCCAGCATCGGAGTGCGCACACTTAACTGCTAAGCCACGGGGCCGGCCCATGTCTTTTTAAATTAAATTCAAATAAAGTAATTACCAGAGTGTTCTGGCAGGAATAGCACAGTGATATGGATTTGTGAAATAAAGAATAAAAAATGTTCTTGCCAGCTTGAAATAATCTGTTTCTTCCACAGTGAAAAAGAATTCTATAATAGACCATAATATTGTTCAAGGTAGTAGCTGCTCCTTTCTGGTCAAGAATTATAGTTCTCTCCGTATGACATCAGGCTTTGCTACGTGACTTTGACCAACGAAGTCATCGTGGGTTTTCACCCTTCCCCTTTTTCCTTTTGTCTGAAGATAGTGTGGGGGATAAGAATTGGCCACCCCAAAACGTATCTCTTTGGCTTGGGTCTTTTTAAGAACAAAAGACTCTGAAAGAAACTTTGACTTTCCCCCTAACTGCCTAAAAGAAATTTAAGATAAAAGGCCTGTCCCCAGGACAGGCCATCACCATAGATAACTCTGGGTATCGGTAGACTTGGAAAGTCCTTGCTAAGCCCATTCTTATCAAAGTTTTGTCTACCAAACATTTGCTTTTCCATCTCCATGTGAATTATCTTCCTCTCCTTTGAAGCCCCACACCACTACCCCCACCTTCCTCCTTTGTCTTTAGCTAAAGATGCTATTTATGGTGGCAGCTTTGGCCATTTTGGCGAGTTACCCAGTTTTCTTGGCTCTCTCCCATGTATACATGTTATAAAGCTTTGTTTGATTTTCTCCTGTTATTCTGTCTCATGTCAATTTAATTTATAGCCCAGCCAGAAGGACCTAGAGGGTAGAGGATTTGTCTTCCTCCCCTACAATAAGCAATGTTTCAGATAGAGGCTGCCACCAGCTTGGGTTCCGGACGTGGAGCTGAGCCTCAATCGACCTGCAGTGAACATAATGTGAGCTAGAAATAAACTGTTGTTGTAGGCCTTTGGGATTTTGAGGTTATTTCTCACAGCAGCATGACCTAGCCTGCCCTGATGGTTATATGACCTGATATTTTCCCTAGACTGTAACTTCTGTCCTCAGGGAGGCCTCCCCAGCTTGAGAAACAAGATCAACTCAAAGATATGTGTTCTTTCAGTTGTACTGAGGATGCATCAAAGAAGGAAATGGGCTTAGCCCAAAGGTAAAGCCAATGCTTGTTATCCATGGAAAATATGCAAGGGCGTAGGCTTTGGGATCTGACAGCCCGGCGTTCAAATCCTGGTGCTACCACCCCTCTGCTGGATAGCCTTAGGGAGCTAACCAATCTTGGTGAAAGCCCATTTTCCTTTCCATAAACCTGGGATAAAATTACCTAAATTACAAGATCAGGTGAAGATTAAATTATATCATATATATAAAGCACTTAGCATTGCGTAAGAGCCCAACACTATGGGCTTACAAGATACAAGACCTCAGTGAAAGGTAATTATTATTAACATTCATCTACACACACACAGAGGCATTTAAATAACTTAGTACACAGTGTGAATGCTGATAAAACATTCACACTCGTAGAGAGAAACGTGATAACTTAAACCACCCACCAGTTAGCATCACTGATGTATCATATAGTGACCCTAATTGCAATATGGCTAGATGGCAATTTAAAATGTTTGACGATTATCTAACATTTGAGAAACCAAGTCGGCTTGAAACTGTTTTTGGAAACAGAATATGTTCATAAACTGTAAAAATTTCTAGAGATGTATTCAAATCAAGGCACCGAATCGTTTCAGCCAACTTTTAAAAACAAATAAATCAAACAAATAAATCACATGTGGTTCCCACCTGCAACTCGTTTAAGTCTGGTAACAGAAACAGGCATGTGAACAACTAACTATATTATGAGATGGAGTGACAGCAGTGCCAAAGGAAAGCCGAAGTGACACGCTCAAGTTACACCAGTTGGGTGTAGGCGGTATATTAGTCAGCTCTGGTTGCCGTAAAAAATACCATAGACTGGCTGGCTCAAACAACAAACATTTATTTTCTCAGAGTTCTGGAGGTTAGAATTCTGAGATCAGGGGCCAGCACTGTTGGTTTCTGGTGATAGCCCTCTTCGTGGCTTACAGATGTCTGCCTTCTGACTGTATCCTCAGATGGCCTTTCCTTAGTGCATTCAATGAGAGAGAGAGACAGAGAGAGAGAGAGAGAGAGAGAGAGAGAGAGAAAGAGAGAGAGCAAGATCAAGCTCTCTGGTGCCTCTTCTTATAAGGACACTAATCCTATCAGATCAGGGCCCTGATCTCATGACCCAATCACCTCCCAAAGGCCAACCTCCCGATACCAACACATTGAGGATTAGGGCTTCAACAGATGAATTTTGGGGGAGATACAACATTTAGTCCATAACAGATGGCATGGCATATAAAAAGTTCACAAACGCCAATAAGAGAAGCTCAACCATCATTTTATGAAGACAAGTACTGTCTTGCTGTCATGATGATAAGCTTTAGCTCTGTTCCAAAATAAGAGCAAGAAAAATAACAACAACAATACCTATAACATAACAGGGCTCTTCATTCATTCAACCATGTGCTCGATGCTGTGGATAAGAATGAGAATGGGGGAGTTAGGACCGCTGACCTCATGACCCTAGGCAGTCAACTGGGAGATAAAAGTTGTATCAGAGCATCAGGGCTAGATGGCGGAGGCCTAGGACCAGCTCAGGGAAGACTGTCCTGAGTATGTGATAGTTAAACTGAGACCTGGAGGGGAGTGGAAGAGTAGAAGAAAGGAAATTCCAGGCCTAGGGAAAAGCTGTGTGAGGGTGAGAACTAGAGAAGAGCCTTGTGCCCTGGAGTGACGAGAAGAAGACCAACAAGGCTGGAACAAGGTGAGAAAGGGGCTGAGTGAACTGGGGTAAGGTGGGAAAGGCCAGGGCAGATCAGGTGAAATTCAGACATCTATTTACCTGCTTATCAGGTGCAACGGGAAGTCATCAAAGGACTTGCAGGAGAGAAAAGACATAATCCGACTGTTTTTAAAAGTTTGTTATGGTTCTCAAAAAATTAAACATACAATTGCCATTTATTCCAGCAATTCTACTCCTGGGTATATACCCAAAATAATTGAAAAGAAGGGACCCAAACAGATATTTGTACACCCATGTTCATGGCACCATTATTCTCAATAGCCAAAAGGTGGAAACAACCCACATGTTCATCAACAGATGAATGGATAAACAAAATGTAGACTATATGTACAATGGAATACTATTCAGCCTTAAAAAGGAATGAAATTCTAACACAAGCTATAACATGGATGAACACTGAAAACATTATGCTAAATAAACCAAGCCAGATACAAGACGACAAATACCTAAGATTCCACGTACATGAGGTTCCTAGAGTAGTCAAATTCATAGAGACAGAAAGTAGAATGGTGGTTACCAGTGGCTGGGAGGGTGGGTGAGTGGAGAGAATGGGATGTTATTCTTGTTTAATTGGTACAGAGTTTCATGTAAGAAAGACGAAAACGTTCTGGAGATGGATGGTGGTGATTGTTGCACAACAATGTACTTATGCCACTGAACTGTACACTTAAAAATGGTTAAAATGGTAAATTTTATGTTATGTGTATTTTACCACAATAAAAAGAAGTTTATTGTTGCTGCACAGGGAGTTGGGGGTGGGGCATGGGGGTGGGAAGCAAAATAGGGGACGGGAGAGACCAACCTCCAGGCTACTGTGTGGCCCTGGTAAGAGAGGAGGATGGCTCGGATCAGGATGGAGCAGTGGAGACCAGGAGAATCGGATGGATTCCCAACTCATTTTTGAGGTTGACTCCACTGGGCTAGGTGACGGACAGATGTGGGTAGTGGTGAGGGAGATGGGGAGGGAAGTGTCAGGGATGACATCATCCTGGTTTCTGGCATGAGCAATGATAGACTAAAAATACCACTTATTGAAATGGTGAACACTGGAGGGGGAACATAATTGGAAATGGAGGGAGGTTGGGAATTGGGGTGGGGGGAGGTTCAGATGATCAGGTTTGGATACACTATGTTTGAGGCTGCTGTGAAAGATCCAAGGGCAGCTGTGCAACAAGGATTGGATATACAGGTCTGGAGCTGGGAAGGATGTAACAGGTAGGAACTGGGAGATGACAGAAGATAGATAGTCTTGAAAACCACAGAATCAGATGAGGCTGCCTAAGCAGAGTGTTGACCAGTGAGAAAAAATGCAATTCAAGAAATGCAGTGAGCCCTCACCAGCTCTGACAGGCTGACCTTAAATTCCAGTGAATCAGCTTGCTTTTCTCTTTAACCAGAGATGTGAGCACTTGAATGAGAGTTGCCATTGCCTAGATATAGAAAATGCATGGAAACAAAGTGCACAGAGCAGACTCTGAAGACTGGTGGTGCCTGCCAGTCACACGGACCCCTGATTCTCCCAGTTGCAAAATGGAGACAATCAGCTCTCTGGGTGCCTGCAGAAGGCATCAGGGCTTGAGCCCAAGGGCGCTCTGAGGATCATATCTTATTAAACCAACCCTAGCAATTCCTCTTTGCTTGGGGAGGCTGAACATGAGAAAGAGAGAGAAAAATAAGCAACCATGATGGCCACGAGACGGGTGCAGAGTAGCTAGATCCACGATCTACCTCAAAATATGAAGGATCTCCCTGTTCAAATCTACTTGTGTTTGAATAGTAAACCCCCTCTTTCCCTGCAACTAGTCTGACTGAAACTTTGACATCAGCAGGCAAAAGAGTGAACTAACCCAGAGGGCAAACATTCTCATCTTTGAAATGCAATACCAGTCTCATATTATAATGGTCATAAAAATATCAGCACTTTTACCAAGTACATATATTTATGGGAATTCCTTCTCTCTCTCTCTCATTACGGGAGACTTATTTTGGAGCTTACAATTAGTCTGCATTTCCTGGACACACTTCAATTGGCCCAGAAATGGGTATCCATAAGAAGTTAGTTTGGGAATAAATAATCATGATTTTTCTAAATATGTAAGAACTTTCTAACAGCAAATGCTACTGAAAATTGGGATTTCAATTGAGAGAATTTACCACTCACAAACTTGGACTAGGATAGAGGATATAATAATCTATGTCAGTGTCTAACCTGAGGAGTGGGTGTCTGCTGGTGGGAGTGATGGTGGTGGGGACCTAGATGGAGAAGAGCTCGGCTGCCAGTGTCAGCGAGGCTTTGAATGGGTGGACAGGCTGAACAGCCGAGGATTCAGATCAGGCTTTGGAGCTGGATTTCAGTGCAGACTGGAGGGCATAGAATGTCCTAGGACCCGAGTCTAAAAGAATGGAGTAGGAAGAAGCGGGCTGGCATTGTGTGCGCGGAGGTGGACGGGTGGAGGTGGAGGTCCCTGGAACTAGGCTAAGGGTGCTGTGATGGAGGGAGGTGCCAGGTCCTGGAGTGCTGGATCCAGAAAGCCTCCTGGGGGTGAGAAAACACCGAGGAAGCAGACTGTCCCGATACTGCCACCCCTCCGCTGTGCTTCCTGCTGGGCCCTGGCTCCAAAGCCAGGCTGTAGGCAGGACCAAAGTTACCTGAGGATGAACAGGGCCTCGCGGGGCGAGTGAAGGATGTGCACATGCGGGTGCGTACATGTGCATGTGTGTGAGCGTGCGTGTGAGCATGCCCGTGTGCATGTTGCTTCCAATGATGGCCCCACGTCTGGATGCAGACACACCTGGAGGGTGAAATTGAACTAGGTGGTCTGTCGGTGCCAGTCTGGTCTTATAATAATATGACTCCGTGAGCCTGCAGAGAGCGCTCTGGGGACAAAGTGACAGCAGCATGAAATCTGAAAGAGCAGAATCTCTCAGACGTGGGGTCACTGGCTCCAGGGTCAGCCCAACAGGGTCATGGCTCTGTCCCCACCCATTAGGTTCCATCAGGTCTGTGTTGGGCTCCAGGCCCCAGGGTGGAGGACGTAGGAGACAGTCAGACTGATTGCTGGGCAAGTGTTGTGTTTGCTTTATCTCTTCGTGATCTCAGGGCTAAGCAAGGAAGGGGGTGACTGGAGGGGGAGGCCTTTCTTCCTCATGCTTTGGAATATTATCTTTTCCTCCTAATTATAAAGGGCAGTAAGGGCATGCCGTGCTCTGAGGTCGGCAAAAGGAAAGGACGTTGCTACCGGAATTTTGATTAAAATTCGGTGGTAGAAATGCCACTTTAGGAGCAAGATCAAAGATGGCCCTTCTCCCTTTCTTTGCCTCAGTTCCCCGTCTCCCATTCTGTGCATTTGTCCCACGGGAGTGGGAAGATGAGTTTAGAGAGTTTCCAGATGGTGTCTCATTCCAGTAAAGCAGAGCTTGGCCACATCTAAAGTCAAGCCTTAGCAACGGAACCGGGCAGAGGGCTGCCTCCGGGAGCTAGGAATGATTCTAAGTACCAGAGAGGAGAAAAGAAAAGTGCATGAAGGTGGGCAGGGGTGCAAGATGCCTATGGAGCAAGATGGAGAAGCCCCCCACAGGTCGCCTACGCTTTCCTTTGGGAAGGAAACTGTGTCGGAGGCTGTTACTTGCCTATTCAATATCCATTCTTATCTCAGAGCCATGGGGTGGAAGATGACCTTAAATGTCATCTAATTTGCTTAGCTCTCACTCCCTTCTTTCTTTATTGGTTACCATATAGCCCTGTGAAATTGGCCCCAGTCATTGAGCATCAGATCCCAGAAGTGGTGACTCTTTCAAGTTTGGTTTGGTTTACCGGGGAGAAGACGAGGGGAGGATAGACTTGTGCAAGCAGTAAAGATACAAAGGTTAATTGATAACAATATGTCATAAAATGAATATATATTTTTTTATTTTAATGAGTCAATAGCTCTGTGCAAAAATGATCAAATGATTTGTCTTCATCTTAAATTTGTCTCTACCATTGTCCCAATGAATTAGAAAAATAATGTCTTTTTCATAGACAGTGACTAAATGAGGTTGGATAAATATACCTGATGACACTGTGAAATTGGGTAGCAAAGAAAGGAACAAAATTTAGGTCCTCCTGTTGTCTCCTCTGAGTGTTATTTCCCCACACAGAATTGAATTGTGGATGGGGAAGGATATAATCCAGAATAATGAGAAAAAATTATGAGTGGCTTTCCTGTAAAGAAATAGAGTATCAGATTGGAGCTGAAGATTAATAATACTTCACAGTGTGAAACACTGAGAGCTATTTATTTTATCATTTGGGTAATTGCATGATTTGCCCCAGGAAGAGTTTCTGAGAAATAAACTCACCTTTTCCTCCAAAATATTTGAATATCTATCTATCCATCCATCTACCATCCATCCACCCATCCATCCATCCATCCATTCAGCTAGCTATCCATCCATCAACTAGTTATTGGGTGTTTCAGGCACTGTGCTAAACACTTTATACATAATCCTCACAAGAACCTTGTGAGGTCAGTACTGTTATCTCCATTCCACAAATTAAGAAACGAGATTAAAAATAGTTAAGTGATTTGCCTAAGGTCAAAGAGCTAAATGTGGAATAAGATTTGGATGTGTCTGTCTAGTTCTAAAGAGCCCTACATCCTGGACTGCTTTTCAAGGTTGGCTTGCAATGGCTCATATTTCTGTGTGAAAAGCAGACAGAGAATTCATCTCAGCCAACATGCGTTGATTGTACAGATACAGGCAGATTTGATAAAAATGTTGTTTGATGGCCTTTGATATAAAAAACTTGTGCAAACCTATCTTTATTTCCCCTGCCCTCTAAAAATCTCCTTAAGAAGCCCAGAAAAAAGGTGCGATGTTAAAAATCGTTGGATAAGTTGGATGAGAGGAAATCCTTTTAGTGGCAAAGACTAATGAAATGCACATCTCCATGGTCAATAGAAATGGAACCCTGCTAGATTATGACTTATTCTTTCAATTCCAATATATCCACCTGTCAAATCATATCTTCCTCGGATACAACCACGTAGAAGAAAGCCAGATGGACCCCTCTCTTAGACGGCAGTCCTTCGCTGGATATCTGAGTTACAAATTCATTCTACTACGTAGGTTAGCGTGTACCCATGGCCCTTCAATGGACGTAGTATTTTGGTGTTGATCTTCAAATCAACTCCGAAGGTCCATAATATGTAGTTATTTTAATTTTGCGGAGGTGCAATTTTACGTACTTTGTCACGCAGTGCCTGCTCTGTCCAGCTGATATCTGGGATTAGACATTTAGTTAGTAAGGGAGTGAGGGGGCCAGCAAACCCTGTAAAGCTTTTCAGGTGATAAAGTCTTTCTTTCTTGTTAGAAATATTTGATATGAGAGAAAATATAAATGTAAGTTGAAAAGACAACTTGTGGGATGAGGATATTTCCAGAACTGTGACTCAGCGGGCATATGACTGTTGAGAAAGTCAGGAACCTGTAGAAACATTTTGATTCAATAATTTAGAACTCTCTAAAGGGCTGGAAATACATCCTTTACCAGTGTACAAGGTCCGTTGCACTCTGATATAGGAACAAGATAATTCAGGATTGTTATAAAAATGATGAAATGCTCTCATAAAAGTGAAGTTTATATGCACGTCTAAATATGACCACATACTTTATTACCGTGTTGGAATTTCCCACTAGTTTTTGTTCCTTGTAACAAGCCAACACATTAATATACTGTATTATGCGTTTCTGCTGATTCTGTTGGGGAAGAATCCATTGGTTTATCTGAGAGAGATGACATGAATCTTGGTCAGATACCACCTACAGAAATATGGTTTCCTTGGATATGTGCCCACCTGCCTTTGTGCCACCCATATCAGAGCAAGGCAGTTCATTTGTGTCTCTGGGCACATCTTAGATGGAGTCTCAGGGACCAGACAGCAAAGCTGCTAATTACACGGCTGGAAGGAGGCAGTAATCTGTGAAAGAGATTCAAATAGAGAGAAAAAATCGAACTGCATCTGAAAATCGGTGAGAAAGAGCCAATTTGCCTTGCAATGATATAGCCATTCTCTCAGTGTTGGCTCATTCTATTCTGCTCAAACCTCTCACACACTCATGCAGAAGTGCTCCTTGAAATAAGGGGCTTCTCTCAAGTGGAATGACAAAAAAACTCAGATTTGACTTGCCCAGGTGGCTGGAGAGGGGACCAAATCCCTGATGTCCATTCTCCACCATGTGGAAAGGGGGCACCAGATGTCACTGTTACTTGTCGCCACTCATTGTTGAAATGGCTGAGGACCCCTAGCCCCATCCTTTTCAACCAGTCTCTGACATTTCCAGTTTGATGGCCTGGCGTCTCTAATTAATTAAGAAGAAAAAATTGATGGCGAGAATGGTCGGGCCTCCCTGGAGCATTTGGCTGCGTTCTTTTATCCCCCTTCCAAGTTTTTGTGCTCTGTTTGAAATTAAGCTTATGTTTTCTTCCAAAATGAATGACAGAGAGAGAAAAAAGAAAAAGCCACCTAGGGTTGAAAAGTGGTAGCTTCTTGCAGCTGACTTCCTGCCCTTGCCAAGAAGGCAGCCCCGCGTGTCCTCAGATCACCTTTCGGGGGCCAAACTCTATGCAAACGAGACGCTGTGTACGTGTCTGCTCATCTAAAGTCCTTAAGTAAAAAAGAAAGAAAGGAAAAAAAAACCCACAGTCACCACCACCAACAAAAAAACCCCAAGACCAATTAATTCCAGTAGATTGCAGCAAAGCGGGGGCCCTGGTGGGGACACATCCTGTTTTGTCATTTAAGCTGTCAGCCCCCATGCCAGTAACCTCTCTGATGAACTGGACGAAGTTATGAAAGAAATCAGGGTGACAAAGAATTTAAAACACTTGTGGGACAATTTTTATAACCTTTGGTCACCTGGAATGCTACTTCTTTTAGGTTAATTTGCTTTGGTGGGAAAACAGGAAAAGCAAACCTAAGTCTTAAAGGACACCTGTAGATCTATTTTAGAGCTAGGCTGGAGGTTAACCAAGTTGGTGTTTAATCTTGCAAGAACAATCGTTGCCTTCTAACGGCTGTAGGCTGGTGGGACCGCTGCTAGGGAGCAGGGTCCCCGTCACAAGAAGTACTTCTGTCCTTTGCTTTTGTACCTCTAATACCTAGGTTTGATTTGCAGAGTCACCACCCAAGCAAACCTGAAGATTATGTAGCCATCTAATGCCATATATTGTCCCAGAGCCAGATGAGAAATTTAAAACCCAGCTGGAAAGATTTAGTTTAGCTGTGGGCAAAGACTGTGTTAAATAGACTGAATTTAATGAGTAGAACCAGGAAAGGAATTTATCTATCTTCAATCTCTGCCGTCAATGATGCCATCTTGAATAGATTTCTTAATTCATCCCTTTCCTGTCACTTTCAGCCCTAAGAATAGTCTCTTTTTTAGATCATTGAGACTCGCTTTCAGGGTTCAGTAATCTAGCCCAGTCTACATAAGACCTCCACTGCACATCCAGTCCAGACCTCCTTCAATAACGTTGAAGGTAGTTTTCAGGTGAGGTCGGTAAGACAATTAATTGGGAGGAGTGAAAGACAATATTAGCACACCTTTCTGTTTATTTTTCTCATTCTCTTTTAGTTTCTCTTTTGTGCATGTTCTAAAATATACCTAAATTTTGGTTCAGTAGGGAATTTTCAATTTGTGCATATGTATAAATATATTTGGGGATGGGCTCAAATTTTTGCACTTTATGTTTAGGGGGGCAAAATAAAATATATTTGGAGTGTTTCGCAATAGAAGAGGGCTTGAGGGGGAGCGAGACTAAATTCAGAAAGATCAGCTAGGAGCCAGTGCAGTAATCCAGGAGAGACCGGCATTATAGAGAAGGAGAAGAAGTGAGAATCACTGATGGGGTATGGGGTCTGGGAAGTGGAGGTGCTGAGGGCAGGGATTTGGTTTGGGCAATGAGGGGATGGTGTTGCTTTTGTGTCCAGTTTGTCCCAGGTTTCAGCCATGAGCAAGTACAAGTTCACGTTTATCAAAATCTCAGTGCTCTGAGGCCCCATTTGGTTGCCTGGCAGGGTCTCCAGTCTTTTCCTGGAACCCTACCCCCCTCAGTCATCCCTCTTGATCTGTCTTTCAAATCAGGGTTGTTGCTGTTCTTCTGCTCTATTGCCCACAGCTTTGCCCTTTTCCCTGGGACCTGTCCTGTCCCCAGGTTAGTGTCTGTGCTATGTCCATCTTGAAAGGCCTGTACCTTCTAGTGCTTTTCTCCCTTCGACACCAGCTTTTTCAGAGGGGCTTCTCAGAGCTGACCGGGCTTTTATACCTCAGCCTCTTCTTCCCAGGACGGTGTCAAAATAAGATCAGCCACGGCTTCATGCTCCAGGAAACCGTGTTCTCTCCATTTTCTACACTGGCCTGCTCAGACAGCCAGACTTCTTCAAAGACTTTTTCTCACAGGCTTATGCAAATTAAGGGATGTGGCTGGTTGAGAGTCCTCCACATGTTTCAGCATCCTCAAACATTTCATGAATGTTGCAAAGCCCAGGATCACACTGTACTGTTAGAGGTTGGTCTAGCCACAACACGCAGAGGACTACTTCATGAGGGTGTGGCGAAATCCATATGTTTCTCACAGAGTCTTGCTCTGACCTAACTCCAAGTACTGATACCCAAGTACTGATGAAGGACATAATAAAGAATGGGTGTAGGGGAAAGAGGATGAGTTTATAGCTGAACAAGTTGAATTTGAAATGTGTCTAGTGGATGTAGGGATGACAACATCCGGTTGCTTGTTAAGTATATAGATCTTGTAGTACAGGAGGAAAATCAGAACAGAGTTGGAGAGGAAAAACTGTTCCTCCACTCTCTTATGTTCAGAATTTGGGGGCCTGCAAATTAAACTCAAAATGGCAGATTAGCAAGAGAAAAACAGATTTTAACCTATGGGAGTTTACAAAGAAATGTGACTCAAAGGGCAGTTAGAATTTGGGGTGCATGTATCACCTTGATAAGTGAATGGGAGGGAGAGAAGGGCACTTACGGGAAACCAATTTAAAGATAAAACAGTCGTCTTACTTCTTGGAAAGATAAATGGTCCTGTAAGAGAATGGATGAGAGAGACGATAATTTTGTAGACAATGTCTGTTTGAATGTGGTGCTGACTTGTCTCCTGGAGGATTAGAGTTGCTCTCGATGAGGGGATTTATGACAATTGAGTTCTTTTAGGCAGATAAGGGATTTCAGGAACTCAAATGCCTTCAGCCCAAAATAATTTTTATGCCACGATGGCTTATTCTGGATCCTTTCAACAGGAGTGTTCCGTTTGGAGTGTTTCTGATCATCGAATGGGGAAATTGAAACCAGAGGCGAATAAGAATGTACAAGTGACCAGGCAGCCTTGGAGAAATATCTGATCCACATCTGGGCCAGGAACTGGACAAGGAGCCAAGAACATCTTGTCAGAGCAGCAAGGAAGCCATTAAAGACTACTGGGGTCATATCAAAAGGGCACAGAAGCCGCCACTGGCCAAAGATGGGACAATTTGAGCATCGCAAAGAGTGACGTCAGTGGATCGAAACACATAAACAGGTATAAATCCATGAATTCATAGTGATATTCAAAACAACTAAACTAAACTCATTTGTTCCTTTGGAGGAGTCTGTCACCTTTGATTATTCTGAAAGCTAGTAAAATAAAGGAGGAAAAAAATCAAGCATTTATTCTGTTTTTTTCCTGTATGAACTGTACTCACAGTATCCAAAGAGTTGACCAGGAAAATGTCTTCTTTGTGGGAAAATCCAGCTAATAAAAATTTAGAAAGAATGATAGAATTAGAATATCACCATTTTGAAGCATTTAATGGCACAGTAGAGCTGGGTAATTATCATCCGTAGTGTAATGCTAAAACAAACGGGTGGAAAAGCTGATGGGACTTTCTAATGGATGGATCAATCTGGCACCACCTGAGGCTGCTGATTAATTTGTAACATCAGAAAAGAGAGAGCCAGACACCATGCACTTCCTGTGGACACAGAGCTACCTATGAAATATACTTGCGAAGAAGTGAAACCCGAATCTGATCACACCTTTAGATCTAACTGCCAGTTTACAGGCGGGAACTACAGGGGGCAGGGGAACACGTTAAATGACCCTTTGGGGGATGCAATTAATAAAATCTACGATGTGGGAAATTCTATAGGACAAATGACCCTGTTTCTTCAATAAATAAAGTGCAAGGAGAATAGGGAGAGTGAACCTGTAGATTGGAGACTTAAGAGATGCAACAATTAAACCAATGGGTAGCCCTCATTTGGATCCTAGTTTGAACAAGCCAGTTGTTTAAAAAAATTTATAAGACACTCAGAGAAATCTTTATCTTTTCACAATATATACTGAAATATTTATGGATGAAATATGATATCTGGGATTTGCTTCAAAATAATCCAGTAGTGTTGGGAGGGAAAGTGGGTGGGGTATGAGACGAAAAAAAATTGGCCATGTGTTGATATTTATTGAAGCTGGATGATGGGTGTTGGTCTTTTTACTTTTGCATATGTTTGAACATTTCTGTAATAACTTAGATTGAGGAGAAAAGAGGCCTAGCTTGATAGAGGAAGAGGATCCAGTGCAGGGGATAAGCTAGGAGAAAAAGCGATAAAATGTGCCACACAGGCCCCTGGAGGAGTGACAATCCCCATAGACCTTAATTCTGGAAGTTTTCCACTGGAAGAAAAGTTAGCTTGAATGACAGGACAGAGCTTTTAATTTTCACTCCACATTTGCCTACATTTCCTAAATTATAGCTCTTGTATGCCTCCGAAAATACCACATCGTACCACACAAACATGATGATTGTAGTCATATGTCATGTCATGTTGTATGTGGCATAATGTGGGGATTACATACAGTTCCATATGCATTTACTCGGAGAAGAAATTGGATTTTGATCTCCCTCCTTTTGACCACCTGGTGTGAGGCAATCTTCCAAGTCAGGAGTGGCTATTGGTCTACTTTGGGAGGGGTAAGAGGTTAGCAAGCCTGGACGCTTTTGTTCACCATTCAATACATATTTATTGAGTGTCCAGTTGTTGTCCAGTTGTTTTTATTTTGGCAGAAACTCTGCTAGGTGCAGGAAACAGACTAACAAAAAGACAGTTGGTGTCCTGACCCTCATAGAGTTTTGATTCTAGTAGATGTATGTATTAAACAAATAATCACAAAAAGAAAAATAAAATGTCAATGAAATGTTAACTCTGATAAGTGCTGGGAGAGAAAAGTACACAGCGCTTTTAACCGCTTAGAAGACAGAAAGCTGACCTGGTCTGCAAAGTTAGTTAAGGACAGCTTCCTTGGTGAAATGACTTTGGAGCTGAGACGAAGGGTGACTAAGAGTTAACTAAGTAACGGGAAGAGGGAGGAGGAGAAAGGGAGGGCTTTCCAGGCAGAAGCATGAGCGTATGCAAAGATCCTGTGGTAGGAAGGAACCTGGTTAATGGGAGGAACTGAAACAAGTCCAGGGTGGCTGAAGTGCACAGAGTGAGAGGGGAGAGGCAGATGGTTGAAGAGCTAGACAGGGACCAGACCATGCAGTTCCTTTTGGGCCATGACAAGAGCAGGGGGAAGGCATAGGAGTGACTGACCTCAGAGGTTGAGGAGGAGAGGTGGGGAGAGAGGAGAGAGCAATGCTGAGAAGTTGCTCGTATGCTATGATTTGTGTTTGGAAATATCCTGCTCTGGCTCTTTGCGTTGTCATTGTTGGGTGCTCTTTCCTATTGTTTTCCTCATTTGTCTTGACTAATGAAGAAGATTAGGGTCTCAAAAGATAGTGCTGTTTACAGCACTCTCTGTTTGGTTGACATAGGCCAGTGGGTTCAGACTCTTTAAGTGGACTGAGTTTTTGCTCAGGGACCGGTAGAGTATTCTAGGCAGCCTGTTCTGTGAAGGTGGGACATCAAGAATTATGTTTGTCAGATTTAGCAAATCTAAATATGGTATGAAGTTAAATTTGAATTTCAGGTAAACGAATAATTTCAGATAAATGTCAGATAAAGAATGAATGTTTTTAATATAATATTGGACAATGAAGCATTTCAGTAAACTAGTGTCTTGTAATTTATGTGGCAACCTTAACCAGAAAATGTTAGTGCTCAAACTAAAAAGTTTCGAGAAGTTATCAGAGATGCATACAAATATACATCCATATTAGTCCATCCTTTGATACCCATTCATCCGTGTCCATCCATCCATCTGTCCATATCTATGCATCCATGCCCATCCATTCATCTTTCCATCCATCCATCCATATCCATCCACCTTCTCTTCCTTCCTTCCTTCCCTCCCTCCCCCCCGCCTCCCTCCCTCCCTTCCTCCTTCCTTCCTTCCCTCCCTCCCTCCCTCCCTCCCTCCCTCCCTCCCTCCTTCCTTCCTTCCTTCCTTCCTTCCTTCCTTCCTTCCTTCCTTCCTTCCTTCCATCCATTCTTACTGAGCTTCTACTATGTGCTGAACACTCTTTGGGGGCTGAGGGTACTGTGATCAATAAGACAAACAAACTCACTACCTTCATAGTATTTATGTTCTAGGGGCAAATGTTCATCTTAGAGTGATTATAGCAAACCCTTAGAGATAACCTTTATGTCCAACAATAGAGGAATGGGTAAATAAATGATAATATGATGAACTGTCATGAAATCATTGTAGAAAGCATGTTTTTGAAGACTGTTACATGTCATGGGGGATTGTTTCCAATATAAAACTAAATTAAATAAAAGCAGTCCACAAAACCATACATACAGTATCATGTAAATTTTGTAAATTAAAATTACAAGGTCTGGATATATGCTGTGTTAGCATCAGAAGGAGATGCACCAATAATGGCTCTGAGTGCAGGAATTATGGATAACCTATTACTAAATCTTCATATTTTTATTTTTTCTTTCACATTTTCTACCAAAAATTATGGATTACTTTTATATTTAGAAAAGGTTTTTGCAGAAGCTCCACAGCAGCCTTGGAAAGACTGCAGATTGGTGCCAGTGTGGCTCTGCCCTTAATTCAGGACAACCTTGAGTAAGTAACGTCAATTATCTGGGCCTCAGTTTGTTTGAATTTAAAATGAAGAGACCAAGCTGTGATTTTTTTGTATAATTAAGAACCAAACTAAGATTAAAAAAATGTGCTCATTTTTATGGAAGGAGCCCAGAGACTCCATCCTTATGCTCTTGTGTTGCTTTATAAAATCCATCCATCACTGTTGTGTTCTTTTACTTGAGATATCTAGCTATTATATTGTGCATAAAATTTACTTTAAATATTTTACTTTTAAGATTTGCTTTTAAATATTTCAGTATAGATGGTGGTGGTGTGTGTGTGTGTGTGCGCGCGCGCACACGTGTGTGTGTTCTTAATCCTGTATGGGGTTGTTATTAACATTTGGGATACCCTAACTGGACATACCCTTCAGGAGTGGTTGGTAGTAATGAGGGGCTACTGTAGACTGTAGTGATCTTTATCTCTGGTCAGTCCTAAGGGTTCCCTAATGAGCCTGATAAATACATGAAGTTATTTTTCATTGGAGGATCTAGCAGTGTTCAAGATACATGAGTTGGCTAGAACTATTATAAAGACACCCTTGTCCTTGCATGAATAGGGTTTAGCAATCCAGTAAAGCTAGCAAATGATAAACTTTGGAGTGATGTCTAAGCCAGGTACACCAATCTGTCTTGTGTCCAAGTATTAACAGAGGGGTCTAGCCACTTGATCCCACTAGCACGGTCACTGAACACTACTGTTAGAATATTGTTACATCTGTTTTGAGTTAACATTTCACGGAAAGGTCTGAGCCCTGGTACTTCACTGGGCTTATAGGAATTGACTGTTTTTGTGTCTACTCCCTAATAAATATTTCTATTTGTGGCAGAATTTGGTCTGGGTTTGCTATCTGAATCACACATCTCCCACCAGCACGATTATGGATGCTGAGACCTGTAGATCTCACTCGCCTTTAGTTATTGGATGTGCAAAGATTCTGATAATTTTGAGTGACTGAATTGATTCAGATCACTTGGTGTGTTAACAGTAAACTTTATTTTAGAACTCTTTTATTTACTTGAGTTTCTAAGAAAATTATAAAATAATACATGTTTTAGGCAAAAATTAAATAGTAAAGAAGAAAAAGTATCTTACCAGCCCAGCTCCTATTCCTACTAGTTAGATACATTATGAGCCTTTTATTTTTTGGATAAAGCTGTGTCCCACAGCTTCTCTTTTTGGGCCAAAAATGGATAATAATTCACTAAAAATGGATGCTGGATTTATAAAGTGTCGTCACCTAAATGCTAAATATCAGTAGACAGCCCAGTTCTGCCTCTCTGGAGAGAGTAAAGGGAGGCTTGCCAGAAAGTCTTGGAAATAGCTGGCTTCTCTTCCTGCTTTCATTTTGATGAGTTAATTTGCGTTTATTCACATATGAAATTTCACTTAAATACATGGAAATTTAAAATGCCAAAGAAGGGGAAAATACTGCATAGTACACATTTTGAAGCGTTTTTCTGCTAAACTCAAACCATTTGAGAGCTAGGAAGAGTCACTTTTAAAAATTCCAAATCTGAAATTGACAGTTGACCCTGGCTAGTCATCACGGGGGTTAAG
Source organism: Ceratotherium simum simum (assembly GCF_057802395.1). Taxonomy (NCBI): domain Eukaryota; kingdom Metazoa; phylum Chordata; class Mammalia; order Perissodactyla; family Rhinocerotidae; genus Ceratotherium; species Ceratotherium simum. Next base: position 27,117,772 of record NC_141931.1, on the reverse strand, counting down.
CACCGTAACTGCACCAGGACTGGACTCTACATATAAACTGGTCCCCAGTAAGGGTGGAGATGTGAGGCGAATGCATGGGAACTCGGACTGGGGTTCAGTTTGCTGTCTGCCAGTGCTAGCCCTGGGAGCTATGAGACTTCTGTATGTGACTAAGTCATCACCTACAGAGCAGGACATGTCAAACTATTTCATTCGAGGAGCAAATTTAGCAAACCCTCTCTTGGGGGACCTTGTAAAGGCTTAGGCGATTGGAGGGTAATGTGGCAAAGGGGGAAGAGTCAGAATTTTGCCCACAACCAGTGTGACCTGGGACAGGTTGCTTGTTTTCTCAGCCTTGGTTTACTCATCAGCAAAATGGAGATACAAAAAGCGACCTACTTCACAGGGTGATTGTGAGCATTATAAGTGTTTAATCAATTCACTTACTCATTCTAGATGATATTCTGAGCAGCACAAACCTGTAGGTGCATGAGACACAGTTTCTATCCTTGAGGAGTTTATAGTGGGAAATAAGAACTATAAATAAACAAAACATTGAAGCGTGATAAGGGCTCTCCTCGTCAGCCTAGAGAAGAGTTTTCAGAGCAAGTGAAGCCTGAGCTGATGCTTTAAAGATGTGTGTCAGGTGTAGTGTGAAAGTATGTACACATTCATATTACAGAACTATTCTGCTGTATGTTTATTATTGTTATTGCTCGTGGTGCTATTGTGGTGCTTGCCTTTGAGGGCATGTAGTATTTTGGGGGAAATGTGGTAATTAAACCTGGAAAATGCCACAGAAACAACAACAATGGCAAAACAGATCCAGGCTGTTTAGAGCTATGCACCTGAGGGCCAGGGGACATTAGAGGAACAATGGTAGAAAAACAGACAACACTTCCTGAACATCGACTAGGTGTCATGGAATATAATATCTACGACAAGACTTCCAGTTGAGTATCCTTACAGATAAATCAACTTTTCAACCTGGACCTTCTTCATTATTAAGGCTAAGCACGGGGCTGGAGTTGGGAAGATGGGGATATGATGATGTAGGTGAAGACCTGGTCGTAAAGGAAGGGGAAGTAAGAGAAGAGCTGGATTTTTCCTGTCCCTGGAGATAGTGTCAAGAAGAGGTTATATCTATTCTAACATCTCGCTGCTCAGAGTGTGGTCTGTGGAGCAGCAGCATCAGCAGCTCCGGGAACTTATGAGAAATACTGAACCTCAGCCCCCCACCCCAGACCTACAGAACAAGAATCTGCATTTTAACAAGAGCTTCAAGTGATTTCCATGCACGTTCTAGTTTTAGAAGCACTGCTCTAGCCTGACGGTGTGTTAGAAGGGCTGTGCTGTTAAAGAGCGGGGTCTGTGTGGTCTGGGCAGGCAGGAACTGGTTAGCGTTGATCACTCCGTCACTAGGAAGAGGTACTTTGACCAGAGGATGTACCTCCCTGTCATAGCGGGGACGGGTGTATCAGGCTCTCGGAGCTCCACGTGAGCTTGTTTCTTTTTCACCGTGCAGTGAATGTGATTGGGGCTGTTTTCTGGTAGAGTCCTTGTCACCTTGGGCTGGCTCTGGGCTTTGTCCCCATCCCCTGTACCACAGGAACTTGTGCATGCCCAAGCTTGAATCCATTTGGTACAGAAAATGCCATCAAGGTGAGAGCAGATTTGCCTCCACGAATTTCTATTTATTTATTTATTTATTTTTTCCCCCAAAGCCCCAGTAGACAGTTGTATGTCATAGCTGCACATCCTTCTAGTTGCTGTATGTGGGACACGGCCTCAGCATGGCCGGAGAAGCGGTGCGTTGGTGCGCGCCCGGGATCCGAACCCGGGCCGCCAGCAGCGGAGCGCGCGCACTTAACCACTAAGCCACGGGGCCGGCCCGCGAATTTCTTATTATTTGGCCTCTGTGTTCTTTGCTTTCTTTTTTTTGCCATCTTATCAATGCTTTTAAAGAGCTGTTTTGCCAGCACTTTTACTCATCTTCAGTGGGAGAACTGGTGAGGATATCGAGTGTGCCCTACCGCTGAAAATTGGAACCGTATTACCTTTTTACAATAGTTGCTTAGGGACAACTGTAGGAGGAAAAAAGTTGAGAAGATCCCAGATGCCCATGACCTCCTAACTTCCCTACCTCAGGATGGGAACAGGAGGGAGATGAATAAGATCATTCAGTTTCAGCTCCTTCTCACCATGTGGCATGCCCTGTGTTGCTTTATAGACTATAAATTCCTAGGCGATGGAGATCCTTTTTATTTTATTATGCAAAATGCCCTCGTCAATTCCATTGCAATCCTAGATTTTTATCAGTTACTGTTCATACACTTCAATTTTCTGGCATCACACCAAGAACTCATTTTGTCTCTAATAGAAATGTAAAGATTTTGGCATCACACAGATCTGGGTTCCAATTTCTGATCTGATACTTTCTAGCTGTGTGACTTTCACAGATTACTTTAATTCTCTGAGTCTTAGATTCTCTAAAATGAGGTTATTCATAGCTACTCATAGGGGTGTGGTAGGGATTAGGTAAAAGACTGTCTGTAAACAACTTGGCATATATTAAGTATTTAATAGATGGTAGCACTTTCATTGATCTTTAATCTTTTTCCAGTGAGTGTAAGATTACAGAATTCTAGGATTAGAAGAGATCACAAGAGCCTGATCTCAGGCAAAAATTGCATCTAAGCTAACCTAGAGCGTTTAGTTTGTAAGCCCAATTTTAGAAAACTTTTAGCATCTTGATCTAGAATTTAACGTAACTGCTCTTACTTCAGTTTATTTTACTGCTGGCAGACCGAGAAGCTATCATGAAAAGTTAACAAAGATATCTCTAATGGAAGCTTTCAGGAAGGACATAGGAATGTGAAATTGACGTTCCAGAGGAACTCAGACTTCATTGCCTTCAGGGTAAACAGATCAACATCCTAATCCAGACCAGAGTCTGGATGTGCGTGCCAGAGGAACATTAGTATTTTTACCACATTTAGACATTCTTGGATTTTCCCATAGCGTGTATTCCTTCCAGCCACCTTCAGGAAGTTAGCACCCAATAGAATACAGACTGATTCCAATAAAATCAGTCTGGACCATGACTTGAATGAGACTTGATCTCTCTCAATGGGCTAAACCAGTCCTAGCGTGCACATCCATTCCAGACCTTTAGAGATTGCCTATCCCAGACTGTGTGCCGGGGTAAGAGAGAACAGAAGAACTTTATACAAGACACAAAGGCCATTTCAGGAAATAGCGTTTGGAGCTGCCAGAGAGGAGAATCAGACGAGTTAGAAATGACAGAGGAGGATGTGGAGTACTGGGAGCAGTACTAATACTTTCACGAGGTTAAGATGATAAAATTTAGGCTTCTCTTAATTACAGGAGCGCTTTCCCTCTTCTCTCTTTACGCTCTTTTTAACTTTTTATTTGTATTATAATTATTTATATATCAGCCTATCTCTCTTATTAGATTCTGAGCACCTCATAGGCAAGACCAACATAATCATAGTGTTAACTCAACTTCATGCTGCTGATTATTAAACACACACAAAAGATGTAGCCCACAGGTATGCTTATTAATATCCGTGGTCAAGTAACTATCATTGAATACTCTGAGGCATGAAAAAGGGCTCAAGCTCTTGGAAACGTCTCAAAGGACTCCTGTATGGAAAAGGCATTGAAGTGGAGGAGGCTTATCTTGGAGCCTGTGACCAATGCTACTCAGTTGATTTTAACTTAACAATCCTAGTATGTGCAAGGAAAGATGGCATGTTCGTCCAACTCTATTGGAAGAAGAGTTATGAGGACATATTGTTTTGGTACATATTTTTTGGTACATATTCTGTATTCTTAATAAGTCATGCTACAGGGATAACAGCAGAGGCAGCTGCTTGACTTTTATCTGGCTATGCTGCTGGTTCCAGGATTGTTCAGAATCTTGGCCGTTATTCTCCTTGATGTTTCAGGTCACCATGAACCAGAAGGGTGTTGAATTCTCCCACTTCAAACCTTTTTCTCACTTTCTGCTCAGTGACAATATCAGAGGAGTATGCAGCAGTCAGTTAAAATTAATTTATCCACGTTACAAAGATATTTGCTTGGGAGAAAGCTACAGGCCAATTTCCTGCCAGTTTAACCTTAATCATTATTGAAACAGACTAGAAACCTCTGCATGAGTCTTGAAAACATCTTCTGTCTTTTTCTTCACAAAGTATCAATTTTATTTGAAAAAATGCCTGCCATGTCTGTTTCCACATTTCCATTTTTGCTGCTACTATTTATTTCAGACCTTTGTTATTTCTTATACGGACTCTTGCAGAAAACACCTGATCCCAGACATCCCTTCCTTTAGTTCATGTGCTGTATTTAACCAAAGCTTGCACCCGAACAAACCCCAAGGAAAACCTACAGTGTCTGCCCACGGGATCAAGCCTGAATGTCTAAGCATGATTTTTAAAGCCTTGAGCAATCTGGGACCAGCAGACCTTTCTGACTTTTCCTCCTTGTGACCCAATGTCCCAGTCACACCTGATATCTCACCATTGCTAACATGTCAGGTGTGTTCACGCTTCTGTAACTTGGTTCACCTGTTTCCTCCCTGGATTATCATTCTTTCCCTCCTTCGCCTGGTGGAAACCCGTTCATCTGTAAAGACGCAACCAAATGGAACAGAATCTTTACAAACTCCCTTATCTAACATGATCGACACCAGCAATGGCTGATCAACCAAAAAAGTCAAAGGAGGGAATTTAAAAAAGAAAACCTATCTACTTAAACAGTCTCACTTAAGCATAACGAAAACACTCATTTATTGACCCTTTGGTGTAAGGCTTTTTGAGTATGGTTTCATTGATTAAAGTTCTCCATTGGCTTTCTTTATAAACCACAGTCTGAAAGCTTTGTCTTCCAGTTTAGATCCTCATAAAGGAGTTAGAATTTAAAAGTGGTTGAGGGGCTGGCCCGGTGGTGTAGTGGTTAAGCTCGCACACTCTGCTTTGGTGGCCCGGGGTTTGCAGGTTTGGATCCTGGGCGCGGACCTTCACACCACACATCAAGCCATGCTCTGGCAGCATCCCACATACAAAATAGAGGAAGATGGGCACAGATGTTAGCTCAGGGCCAGTCTTCCTCATCAAAAAGAGAGGAAGATTGGCAATGGATGTTAGCTCATGGCCACTCTCCCCTACCAAAAAAAAAAAATAAAAAAATAAATAAATAAAAATGTGAGCAACTATTAGTAATTAAAAAAAAAGTTTATAAAAAATAATAAAAAAAGGTGCTTGAATAGCAGTCTGAATGCAGAGTTCTTCTAGAATTTTATCTTTATCTCAAATTTTTTATAATTGTCTCACTTCTAATTAAACAACATTAAAGAATCATTTTGACATAACAATGCAAATGTACTTAATGCCACTGAACTGTACACTCAAAAGTATAGTGTATTAGTCTGCCTGGGCCGCCATAACAAGCCCGAGTTTGTGTGGCTTAATAACAGACATTTATTTTCTCATAGTCCTGGAGGCTGGTAGGTAGGCTTGATTATGGAATCAAGACACTGTTAAATTTAGTTTCTGGTGAGGACTCTCTTCCTGGCTTGTAGACGGTTGCCCTCTTGCTGTGGCCTTTCCTCTGTGAGTGCGCAGAGAAAGCAGTGAGCTCTCTGGTGTCTCTCCAAGGACACTATTCCTATTGGACTAGGCCCCACCCTTGTGACCTCATTTAACCGTAATTACTTCCTTTGAGGCCCCATCTCCAAACACAGCCACGCTGGGTGGTTAGGGCTTCAAATATACATGTGGAGGGGACGCATTCAGTCCATAACAGATGGTAAATTTTATGTTATGTGTATTTTACTACAATTAAAAAAAAAGAAACTGCCAAATTGTTTCTAAAGTAAAAAACAGAAAGTCAGTTTGCATAATTGAGTCTTTACAAAGCACTCAATGTAGTTTTCACGGAAACAACGCTCTCTTTTGTGCTTGTATTTCCTCACGTGATGTAACGTTTGGTTACAACGGCACGAATACGATTGAGAAGGACTGAAGCTGATCTGGTAAGGACCGCACTCCAGCGTGTGCCTCTGAGACCAGCCTCCTGGCGCGAACTGTCCGGGTGTTCTGAGCAGCAGAATCTGTCGTGCAGAGGACGTGAAGAGCGGTAGTTAACCTTTGAGTCAGAGAAGCAGAGGCCAGGCGAGAGACTTTCTGCTGAAATTCTTCCATTGCACTCTCTAGACTGCCTGATCCTTAGATCCATACACGGCTTTGCAATGAATGTTTCCCTACGAGGAGTTACTCTGCATTGCAGTCTGGTGTGCATGTGCCCGACATCCTTAAGACACTGAAGTTTTTGCAGAAAAGTTTAATTTTTTTCTTGTGTTAGGCTTTGGCTGTGATTATGCTGTATAACAAACAGCTCTAAAACCTCCAAGGCTTTATAACAATAACTGTTTATTTCACACTCATGGGTCAGCTGGTCGTCTGTGTTTTGGCTGACCATAGAACCAGAACAAAGCCAAGTGGTGGCCGTGAGGGGTGTTCCTTCTGGCCGCAGTGGGAGCCAGCAAAGACCAGGGACTGGAATAAACTTCTCCCCAGATTTCATGCTGTTCCGCCCTGTGCAGCTTTGGCTGTTTTCCTGTGACCCTACACCTGTCATTTCTCTTTGGGTGACACATTATTATATGGAGACATGATGTGTGTCACCGCGGGCCTTGTGCATAGGGTACCTGGTGGCGTACACGTGGCTGACTTAACCCTTTGTTTGTTGATTGAATGCTGTCTGGACCCACACTTCATATGCTTCTTATGTGTATAGCATAGAGTAAGGGGTCCCCACTAGTCTCTGTAGTGATGCCACTAAGAAAGACTCTTCACAAAAAAGGGAAAGAGAGAGAAAGAATTCTTTACTACCTACCCGCCTAAAATTAATCCCCTCCCTTTTCGTAAATGTAGCTAAATGCAAATACCTTGGGAGAGGTAATACACTGATTTGAATTCATACTAAAGCATAAATGATATGTTTCAGATTCTAGTTTTGACCAATAACTACAAATGGGAGAATGAGGCATTAGGAAACTGAAAGATCAAAAAAAAAAAAAAATAACTTGTTAAAAGTGACACCTTGACCACTGAATTCTTAATATGTGCCGGCACTGTGCTAGGAGTCCCGTAAGAGAAGGCAGTGGTTAAGGGAGAGGGGAGGGTGCAGAATTGGGAAGCTGGGGCTCCTGAGTTCCTGCTACCATTTTCATAGCTATGCTAATATCCAACCCTGTTTAACTACAGTCATCTTGTTCAAGAGGCGTATAGTCCAAGGAATATGAATACCCAGAAACATGGTCCTGCTGCTGGCACCCAGACTTTCACAGGTGGTCCGGAAAATATCCCTTGCTCTGGATCTTTGCTATTTTTGAGTCTTGGGTACATAGCAGTCCCTGTAGCTTCAAAGGTGGAGTGGGTCCTTTCTATTTGGCCATTATATTCTGCACTGCATTATATATGGCAGGACATTAGTCCTGGAAGAAAGCAGCTTTAGAGATCATATAGCTCCACCCCTCACTTTACAGTTGAGGAAGCACCAACTCCAGGAGGCTAAGTGATTTGCCTCAAATGTCCTGGCTGGTTAATGACTGTGAAGGGATGCTAATTATGGCTCCTTCTAAGGGAACTGCCTCACCTGCAGCCCTAGGTGGTCATCTTTTGTGACCCTGATTCCCTGGGATCATCAATTGAGCTGGGATGGTCACCTGACCCACGCACAGCCAATCTCTTGGTTTTCCCACAACCTCTGACCCAGAAGTGTGGCCAATCAGATGGTTTTCCTTAAGAATATGAACCCAGAAGTGGGAGCTGAAAATGCTGATGTCATGTTTCCACATTTGGACAGCGATGGGCAAGTCATGCCAGTCGGAGCTTTGAGGGAGCATAAACTATGAATAAACAGAGAGGAAAGAGGAGAATGGGGTACATTCAGGGAGAAAAAGGTCCTTGAAGGGGACATCATGTGGCCCACAGGAAAGACAGAGAAATTAGCCTTGCGTGGTTCCTGTGGATGTCCCAGTTCCAGCCGTAGAGCATTTGTATCCAGTGACGATCACTGCCCCCTCTGTTTTCTTAAATTAAAGATAATTTTGGCATCTCTCCCTTGCTCCAGGCAGAGGCTGATTGGAATGGTAGCAAAGCCAGGACCAGCTGCAAGGTCTCCTGACTCAGCTTATGTTCTTCCCATTCTATTTTTCTAGGTCTCTTATGCTTGCTAGAGTTCTGAGGGCCAACACTAGTTCTCTTGGTATACCTTTAACTACCTGGGCTGAGCTGTGTGGCTACTTGGGGCTCCACATGAATTGACTAACTCAAATTTAATTATCAATAAATCCAGAATTATGAAGTCGTGTCCTTCCTGAATTTGTTTTTCTAGAATATAAACTTTTTCCTGGCCAGAAGTACTGACATTTTAAAATATTTTTAAGTGAACAATTTATGTTCTTGAGGAAATTATTAGATATATTGTAGACACCTCCAGCCAAAGGAATAGAACTCTACTGACTGTGCTTACCCATTCGGTCCATCCATGTCCCTTGTTGAATGATGTGAGTTTTGGCCTGGGCTGTATCAGAAATTCAGTTTTTCTTGGTGCGGTCCTCAATTCATAGGTTTATTCATCTTGCAAATAGCTACAACTATCTACTTTTGAGAGTTTCAGGGAAAATTCATGAAAGTTGTAATGCTCCTAATTTTATAATTTAGCAAATGACTTTGGACAAAGAGGCTCCTTCAGAAGGCACATGGCTGGCTCACTCATCGGCTTACCGTCTCAGTTATCTATTGCTGTATGTATAACAAACCACCCAAGACTTAGTGGCTTAAAACAACAACCATTTATTACCTACACCAGTCTGTGGGTTGACAGGGTTCTGGGATGTTCTCTGCTCCGTGTGGGCTCACCTGGGTTGGAACATCCTCCGTGGCTCACTCACATGGCTGCCAGTGGCTGTCAGCGGAGAGCTCAGCTGGGGCAGGGACAAGAGAGCCTTAGTTCTCCTCCTCATGGCAGCTCCAAGGGTTTCTTACAGGGTATTCGCTAGGTCCCAGGAGAGAGTGTTCTAAGAGGTGAAGGCAGACACTTCAGATCTCTTAAAGCCCAGCCTCGGAGGGGACCCAGCATCGCTACTGCCATATCTGTTGATCAAAATAGGCCACAGAGAAGCACAGACTCATGGAGATGGGAAACAGATACCATCTCTTAGTGGAAGAAGTGGTAAAAATGTGGGGCCATTTTTAATCAGCCATGCCCCTTGATGACAGTTTCCTAATGGGAGGCATCTTTTTTCCAAAGCATTCTAGAATAGTGCTTCTCAAGTTTTTGTGTGCAAAAGAGTCATCCATGGTCTTGTTAAAAATGCAAATTCAGATTCAGTAGGTCTAGGGGTGAGGCGTGAGGTTTTGCGTTTCTAACAAGCTCTGAGCTAATGCCGATGCTGCTGGCCCATGGACCACGCTTCTGAGCAGCGAGTGTCTTCAGTCTTTAGTTTGCATCAGTGTCACCTAGAAAGCTTGTTAAAACACAGATTGCTCTCCTCTCTGCCCCTGCCCGTGGGTTTCTGATCAAGTAGGTCTGGACTGGGCCGGACAATTTGCATTTCTTTTAAGCTCCCAGGTGATGTTCGTGCTGTGGGTCTAGGGATCACTCTTTGAGAACCACTGTTCTAGACAAATGTTTCATCAAATCCTGAAAACATCCGGAGAGAAGTAGAAGTAGCTCGTAGAAACAGAGGCTCAGAAATGCAGCAACTTTGATTTCTATTGATCATACTGATAAGACACAGCAACATAGAAACGGCAAAGTCAGTGTTGGCAATTTAAATGGAGAAAAGGTACCTGTCAGGTGGAAAAAAAACAAAACAACACAAAACCCTGCACAAATACTAAATGTGTCACCTAAACCATTTAAAAAAAGTGGTTTGTGATCATGTCACATCGAATTCAAATTCTTAACAATTAGCTCTAAGATCTTCACCAATCCCAATCAAGTCCCTCCAGAGCCCAGCCCCGCTCTCCCTCTTCAAGTCAATTCAGCAAATATTTGTTGATCTCTTATTAAGTGCAAAACATTGTACTGGATACATCTGAAGGCAACCCAGCAAGTCTTCCTGTGGTAGTAGGACCCAAAGTCAGCTACTTAAGAATCTTATCTTCTCCATTTGACGGAAGACTACTTTCCTTTTCGTCCAGTATCCTAATCATTGTTGTGCCTATAAATAAATCCGTTTTGCATTATAAAAAAAAAATAAAAATGGGCACATAAGGAAAACCAGCCCAGCATTCTTTCTCAACGGGACTTATACTTTGGTAGGAAGATAAGTGAAGCACATGAACCCAAATCAGTTCATTAAGGATTTATTACTGCAAGATGTTCTGGGTAATATGGGGATAGAAATGAAACCTGTGTGATTTGGGGGAGATTCAATGACAGGCAGGATCAGGGAATAGGGGTTACGAAAGTTCTCTTTGAGGAAGGGTCATTGTAGAAGAAAGAGGGTGAGTAGGGTTTCACCAGGAGAATGGGGGGAGGAAATAATGGCAGACCTGAGTAAGAGGTAAAAGGCTGGGCTAGCAATGAGCAGTCCAGGAGTGCAGGGCACATGCTGGGGACCAGTGGGAGACAAGGGTGGAACAAGAAGATGCAGTAAACAGTGGCAGGACCTTGAAGGCCAAGGTGGGGAGTCTTCTTCCATCTAGAAGACGATGGTGTGACTGCACAAAATTGGGGTTCTATTGCCTGATGCTCATAAAGAGCCAATTATTACAGCATCAGCTTTTGGAAAAAGAAAACAGCTTTATTGCGAGATCGATCTGCAAGGAGACAGGAGGCTATGCTCTCAGAGCCGTCTCCCTGATCCAGGGCTTGGGGCAAAATTTATGGGATGAAGGGCAGGGCAGTCTGAAGTGTGGAGATAGATGATTGGAGGTGAGGAGGAGTGAGATAATTGATGATCTGTGCAAGCGTAGTCAAGCTTCATGGCTCTTCATAGGATGCGTGTTCACAAAATGATGGTGTTACCATGATCTGAGGCTGGAGTTTTTAGCTCCTTGAAGTCAAAAATGTCACTTATTGAGCATTTGCACAGTCCCAGTTGATGGGTTGGTGGTCTCAACTGGGCCTGAACTGGACAAGGGGTCATTTCTCAGTTCCTGAAAGACAACTCTTAATTACTCTGTTGATAAGATCTGGTCAGTTGAACTGGTCCTAGAGGGCCCGTGGTTACCATGGGAGAAGCACTGAAGGTATCTGAGCAGGAGACAGCATGATTTGAGCGGTGCTTTAAAATTCTGGCTGCCTTTTGTAGGATGGCTTTTGAGAGATGCTAAATGGGAGACTGGTCAGGTTGTTATTGCAGTGACCCAGACAGGCAATAACGAGGGCTTTACAACCCTCGGAAGGCCAGCTGTGGTGGATGCGACAGCTTCTGTGGGTGTGGGAGCAGCTGTTGGGGTGGGGGAGTAGAGAGCATGATGATGATAAAAATAATGATTACAAAGTGCTTTCCGGGTCATAAAGCACTTTCATGTAAATTAGCTCAGAATGACTAGGAGAGGGTGGTTGTAATGTTGTCCCCATTTTACAAATGAGTCAGTTGAGACTGGCGAGGCCAGGGCAGGATGTGGCAGAAGAGGGACCCAGACCCCTGGGCTCCGAGGGCCGACGCAGGAGACTGCAGCCTGGAGAAGGTGGTCCGGGCATGTTCACGGTCGCCCCATCAAATTGTTTCTCAGAGCTGAACCGGCTGTGTTCACCTCTTCTCACAGTCCAGTGAGGACTCTTAAACCGTCCTCAAAAGCCATGCATGAAAAGGAAGGAAATGCATCCCTCCCATTTGCTGTTCTTTCCACATTTTTAAGTAAAAACGTCTGCAGAAAAGTCTTAGTGATGGAATAGCTTGACGCATTTTGAGCTAACCTTTGGCCTGTCACAGGTGACCATCACTTTCCTTCCCACATGAGACTTTTCTTTCCTCCTTTCTCTGCTCCCCCCTCACTCTCCCAGTTTTGGGTCTCAGCACTCCTGGGGAATCTGTCCATCCCTGCGGATAGGAATCCTTGAGACATGTTGCTGCCCGAACCCAGGCTCATCATCAACTTGGTCTCCAAGTAAAGGGAGTGCTTAAGGCTGCAACAGCACCATCTGGTGGCTCCCAGGCACCACTGAGGGGACAAACCCTCCTCTGGGCAAGGAGAGGATGTCTCGGAGGAGCAGGGACCCCTTAAAAGCGTAGACTTCTTCCTTTGTGCTAAGTTTTTTTGTCTTTTTTTTTTTTTTTAAATACACTATTTCTTAGAGCAGTTTTAGGTTCACAGCAAAATTGAGAGTACAGAGATTTCCCATATGCCCCTTGCCCCCATACATGCATAGCTTCCTCCTCTATCAACATCCCTCACCAGATGGTACATTTGTTACAAGTGATGAACCTACATGGCTGCATCATTATCACCCAGAGTCCATAGTTCGCATTAGGGTTCACTCTTGGTGTTGTACAGTCTATGCATTCGGACAAATGTATAATGACATGCATCCACCATTATAGTATCATACAGAGTAGTTTCATTGCCTTAAAAATCCTCTGTGCTCTATCTATTCATCTCTGTCCTCCCAACCCCTGGAAACCACTGATCTGTTTACTGTCTCCATAGTTTTGCCTTCGCCAGAATGCCACATGGTTGGAATCATACAGTAAGGGGCCTTAGAAAGACTGGCTTTCTAAGTTTCCTCTATGTCTTTTCATGGCTTGATAGCTCATTTCTCTTTAGACTGAATAATATTCCTTTGTCTGGGTGGACCACAGTTTATTTATCCATTCACCTACTAAAAGACATGTTGGTTGCTTCCAGGTTTTGGCAGTTATGAATAAATCTTCTATAAACATCCAAGTGCAGGTTTCTGTGTGGACATAAGTTTTCAGCTCATTTGAGTAAATAAGGAGCATGACTGCTGGATTCTATGGTAAGAGTATGTTTAGTTTTGTAAGAAACTGCCAAACTGTCTTCCAAAGTGGCTGCACCATTTTGCATTCCTAACAGCAATGTATGAGGGTTCCTGTTGCTCCACATCCTCACCAGCATTTGGTGTTGTCAGTGTTCTGGACTTCGGCCATTTTAATACGTGTGTAGAGGTCTTGGTGCTAATTTTTAAACCACAAAAACACGGAATTCCTCCACTCACTATTTATGTTATTGGGGAGAAGGAAGGGAATGAGCATTGCTTTTGAAAGAAGGAATTTCACACCTGGGGAAGATACTGATACCTTGTGCCAAGCTTGGGGAAATTGAAATTCTGCTGAATTTCAGCAAAAGTGAACTGAAAACAGAGTCCGAACTGAAGACAGATCCCCCTTCTCCATCCTTGGAATTTGCGGACACATGGAAGCTGTGATTTTTCTGTGCAACTTCAGTCAGTGTTCTTCCTTACAGGTAAAATCTACCATGGGGGCTCCAATTCCTTCTAGGGCCGAGCCCTCCTAGGATGGGAAGACGAGAAGAGAGAGGATGATGCCTTTATCATGTCAGTCTTTTCTGACCCAGCTGAGTTGAACAGCTTAGCTCTCTGCTGTTCATGCTGATGGTGATGTTGGCCCTACCCTCTCCGGTGCTTCCTCCCTGCCCCCTAATCCATCTGCCAAAGACCCACCTATTCTTTAAGGCCCAGCAGCCCTCCATGGGCAGCACAACAGATTGTATTGTTTTCCTTCTATGAATCCCTAGAGCTTTTTAAATTGGAAACTTCTGTGCCTCCACTTTTGTTATTCTTTCTGGAATTCTTTGTTCCTCTTTGGCTGCCAGGTGAAATCTTACTCAGCTTTAAGTACACAACCGGTACGTCATCTCTTATGCAAAGCCTTACCCCATCCCTTAAAAGCAGAAAAATGTGCTCTCTGCTGAAGCACTTCAATCCTACCAGTGTTACAGACGGTGGCGTGCTGGTAAACCATCTCGCAAAGAAACCACACACACAACAGAAACCAAAACAACACCGACAAAACCCTGATCTGTAGCGGTTGCCAGTTTCCATAGTGTAGATACTCCCACTTTGGCTGATTTCAAACTGCCAACGTGGCATTTCTGAATGCGGAGTTGGGAAGAAATGTGTTCAATTTTCACGTAGATTGTCAAAGTATTTAGGACATGTGAACAAGGATCAGGTCTTGTTCATATTTGGTGACTAGTCTTGTGTTTAGCATATTATTGTGAGCACTCAGTGTGTATCTGCTACTGGATATTTATTGTGTAATTGACTAGGTGACCACCACATCACTCCATGGGCCAGCTGGATGGATGAATCTTCGGAGGTGGTAACTGTGACTGTCCTGCAGAGGGCGCCCTAAAAGAAAGCCATTTTACCCAATGAGATGGAGGACAAGTATTAGACACATGACTGTCTCTATTCTGGAAACAGGGACAGGGATCTGAAGACTTCTTTCTCAAGACCCTTCCACTAGTTTGCTTCTCAGACTCTAAGATTAACATTAATCTGAAGTGTAACTACAGCTGAAACTGTGGGCACAGGGGTGTCCCATTGGCACCTTGAAAGGTTAGACAAGACGAGGGGGCAGGAACACAGTGGCCACTTGCTGCAAAAATGAGGTGCCTTAAAACATATTAGGCCAGAACTAAGCTTTGGCTTTCCCCGTAGTTTATAGGACATTATTACCCTGCAGTGCAGCTGAAAATTATGGCTTTTTTAACTGGAAGGCCCTCGGGGAATGGCATGGGCACCAGATGTCAGTGCTTGTGGGCATGAGGAGGAAGGAGAGCAGACGGGGGCCCAGCGGAGGATGTCTGCACAGCTGCAGCCCGTTGCGTTCTGCCCTCGCCTCTGCTTCTTTCCATTCCTGTCTGGAGTTGGCTCGAGGCTTTGGGCTGTGACTAAGGTTTCGTGAGCTTTGGCAGCTAAGCAGACGTGAAACAAGAAGACACTTCTCCCTGTGCACATGGCTTTGCCTGGAGCTCAGTTGAAGAGGACAGGTTGGCATTGGGCTGTGGCTGTTTTTCTTCCTGGAGAGGACTTGGTCACAATGGGTCACTTGGGACAATGGGCTGCTCCAGACAAAGGGCTTAAAGAGGATGAGGCTGGACATTTGTTTTGGTGAGGAAGACTGGCCCTGGGCTAACAGCTATTGCCAATCTTCCTCTTTTTGCTTGAGGAAGATTGTCCCTGAGCTAACATATGTGCCAATCTTTCTCTATTTCTTGTATATGGGACACCACGACAGCGTGGCTGACAAGCAGTGTGTAGGTCTGCGCCCAGGATCTGAACCCGCTAACCCCGGGCCGCCGAAGCGGAGCACATGAACTTAACCACTACGCCACCAGGCTGGCCCCAAGGCTGGACATTTTAACAAGAGAGGTGAGAAACGAGAGACCTGGACCCTGGCCCTTGTAACTTGTCATCTTGTACTATGAACCTCACAGTCATTGAAGCAATCTCTGCCTCAGTTTCCCTTTTCACCCTGAGCCCCTTTTCCTCCATCTCTCTCATTTCTCTCCTCTGGCTTCAACCTCTTCTTCTTTTGGGAGCCCAGTTCTCTCAAGATGTCCCCATGAAACTCCTTTGCTATAGAAAACTGCTCTGGATGCTCTATCAATCATCTACATGTTAGTATGAATTTAAGCTAATGTTCTACCCCATATATGTCACTACATTTAAAATCTCCAAGCTGAGCTCTTTCCCATGTGCTTCTCTAGGAGCAATAAGATAAAAGTCAGCCGTTTGCAGGTTCTCTACCCTGTCCTATATAGACACAAGGGAGAGGAAGGAGCTATTTCAAGATGACTACATGAAACTCATTCCTTTTACATAGAGGAAGAATATACGATTCTCCAGCTCCTACTCCTCATAGCTCAAAAAACACTAGCATCTCCTTTCTTGAAGCTTGAGGGTATAAGGACTGGGAAGTTGAAATTTTAGCACAGAGGTCTCTGTCGCTAGAACCAAGTTTCTAAAAATGTGCCGTGTTATATAATCCAGGAGAAGGGATGGAAAAGTACCAGCTAGTGTGAAGCTGGAGTCTTTCCTGCCTCTGACTCACCCAGGCAAAAGCATTTGAATTAAGATGCATCTCAGAAAAGCCAAACAAAACCCATTTATTCTCCAGGGCTTTGTATTCATTGGGGGGAGTTGGAATGTCACCATGGGACAGAGCCCTCCTGGGCAGTTGAAAGTTTACAAGGGTTTCTCTTGTGGTCCTTGAGGCCTGCTTCCAGAGCCTTCTGCTCCTTTTCGGATGCCCAATGCCATCCCGCTCTATCTATGGCCCCATAGCCCTACCAGGCAGACCGCCTCTGACAGCCCTGCTGACGTCCCTCGTCCACACTTGCCTCTTCTCTGTCCTGTGGCTTCAGACTCTGCCCCAGGTTGCACTTGCAATGTGTTGTCATTAATTAAACAGTTAGGTGGATCCTTGCCATTACGTCAGCTAACCGAATAGAGCACTTTAATAAAAATAATGTAATGCTGGACCTCAAAGTGCATAGCGACTTATGCAGTGAGAAGATTGGCTGTCACAGCAGGAGTGATGATCCCGATGGGAAGGAGATGTTTTCAGCCCCGTGGAGCCCTCCGGAGGTCCCTCCAATCCCACTAGCAGCCACTAGCTGCCTGCTCTGCTAAGAGACTGGTGTGTGGGAGCCCTCGGGCCGGCTCTTCTCCTTTCCCGAACCGCTAACTGCTCCAGGACTCAAGAGGAAACTCTCTGCCATTTCTAAAGGAGTGCCTTTGAAGGAACTACTTCATCATCTTGCTGCTCCATTACAGGAGGTGCTGAGGACTGGCTGAGTGTGAAGAGCTGGAGGGTTCTGCGGGAGGCTTTAAGAGACCGAGTGTGAAGTGGTTACCGTCATGCCTGGGTGTATGAGGCTGGGGGTATGTGGGGGCCGGGCATCATGAGAATGCGGGGAGGGGAGATGTGTTGTTAGTTTGGAGCTTAAGCAGGAAGGAACTTTCCCCACCCAGAGAAATGGAAACTGACTTGGTTTTGTCCCTGGTGCTCTTCCTCTGGCTAGGATGATGGAGAGAGCGACAGCTACGCGTTGTCGTCCTCCGTTCCTGCACACTGCCTCCCTGGGGCTGCGCTTCCTCCCCAGGGGGTGAGCAGACGTGTGCAGCGGCCCAGCACTGTGCTCACGTGCACGGCAGGAGGAAGGGAACACCATCTTGCCATTCAAGGAGCTCTCAGCCCATAAGGGAGTTGGTAAAACCTCTGAAATATAGGCTTGCCTGAGACAGCAAAACCGAGGAAGAGAGCCAAGAAAAAAGAAAGGAAAAAGGAGGAGACCTCTTGCCCACAATTTCTTTAAAGAATATGGGTGTCCAATCTCCCAGCAATGGTGTGAGGCATTGCTTTCACCCTGGAAGCCGCCCTGAGAGCCTCTTAGATCTTCAGATCATTGAGAAGCCCTTGCCTTCTAGAACACCTGACTCAGCCTCAGAGAACATTTTATGTTTCAGATTGGGCTAAGTGTGAATGATGGATGGGAAACCCGGGCCAAGTACCCAGATGTCGCAACCACAGCTAGCTCCTCATTCCCAAGGCTGTCAGCTCGTCAGGCTGATCCAGTCAGTTTCTAGGGTCCAGGCGTCTGTGTTTAAAAGCTCTCCTGGAGAGTCCCACTGTGGCCAGTGTTATGGCTTCAGCTGTGGAAAGCATGGGGAATGATGGAGAGCTACAGCAAATGCTCCTGTTGTATAGACGGCAGAGCATCAGGGCAGCAGTCTGGGAGTCTTAACCCTTCTACACACAGAGACTGTTAGTGAGGCTCCCAGCAGCTTTTCCCTCCTTGAATGTCACTATTCATTTTGGATCTCCTTTGCCGTGGTCGACATCTCTGTGCCATGGTCCTCTGGACTCCAAACTCTCTACGTCCATCTCAAGTTGTGGGACAAAGCAGGAGACAGAGCCGCTTGGAAGGCTGTGCATTGTGGAGTCTCGTGGGAAGGTTTCCTCTCCTGAGTTATGGCCTGTTCCCCTGATATATTCACAGAGAGTAACTTGTTTCCCATCAAGTCACACACACTGTTTTCTTATGACATCATTAATCTATAAAAGAAAAGTTTGGAAAATGATATTTACACAGCTTATTGATGAATGGGTTACATGGGTCAGGACATATTTATTCTAGAAGGTGCTGTCCTACCTCTAAGGTTACATTAGGCCCTGTGACTCATTTTTGCTATGTATTGCCTTTGGCTATCTGAAAAGCTGTCAATTTACGTCCAGCGAAGGCCAAGTCATTCTACAAAATAGAATTTCAAAGCTGGAAGGGAGCATACAGGTCATATGGTCTAATCCTCTTATATTACACATAAGGAAACTGAAGTCAGGAAAGGTCATACACAGGTAAGCGGTAGAGACAAGGCTCCACTTCAGGTCTTCTGACTTCCAGTCCAGCAATATTTCCACTATCATAAGGGTTACACTGCTTTTCAGTTGTTCACCATCATCCTCTAATCCACCCTACACACACTGCCATTTTGATACTCGGCCAATCCACACACGATTCCTGGCCCAAAAGATGCCCATCATCTCTGGCCTCAAGCTGCTCTTGCTCTCTTCATTGGCGCTAATAACTACAAACTTGTGAGTGAAGGATTTAGGAATATTTCTCACCCCAGAATCCCATCCGTTTTAAGGAAAATGTAAGGAAGTGCTTAAAATATGAACACAATTAAGCAATTATCCATCCACCTCAAGAGGATCTTAATAGAACACATGTGCTATAGTTCAGAAAGCAGAACTACGAACAAGTTACTTTCTATATATGTAGGCACACACACACACACACACACACACATACACACAGCATATCTATGCATCATTGAGAATGTAACATTATTTAATGAGACCTGAAGCCTTGCCATGTCTCATGTTAGTTTATAATACAAATTCTTAAGTTTTATATCATCTATAGAGACTACTAAATATTCTTTTGATTCGAAGAGCCGTAGAGAATAGTGAGAAAGCTTTCCACGATGACCTATAAGAAAATCTAAGCTCTATCCAGGGTTAGTGTCTCTTTCCTTCAAGTTTGGGTAAGCCATTCATAGCTGGTACTACATTTAATACTTGCTAAAGCTGACATAACCTTACGTTGAAGTGAATGCCGTTTTAGTGACCAACCCCCCAAGGCGACATTTCCCAAATGGGGCTTCAAAAAGATGTTGATGGGCTTGCATCTCTCAGACTTAGCATTCTGACCCTCACTGACAACTCCTGAATCTAAAAGATGGGTAAGCATCATTTCCACACTCTTTGTATGATATGCATCGAGTCCTATCCTGTCCCTCCCACATGGCTCACAAGCCTACTTTTGTGCCTTTGGTCCATGTAGCCCAGTCTTCTCTGTCTTATCTTATTTGATCTTTGATTCTTCCTTTTTGGTGGTTATGTTTTTCTTATGGTGAACTGATGGGCAGAACTAGCAGAATTCCAGGTGTTTTAAGATGAACCCTCCATGTATACACTTTTGAGGGGTAGCCTCCCCAAGCCCCAGAGTCCTCCTGTAGGGTTTCCGTAGGCACCGCTCAGCCTGTTTCATAGACAGACAATCTCACACCCGGAAGGGAGGCTTCCCATGTTACTGTGGGAGAAACCAGTCCATGGAACCAGACATTCAGACTCTAGTCACATGGCTATGCAAATCTTTAGAATCAAAGAAAACTCAGTAAACCATTATGATTGCCAAGCCATCTGTGGCCTGGTTAGAATGTTGTATACTCCATCGGAAAGAAGAGAAGTGGTAAGCACTATGTCTGTCAATTTTGAACTCGAGGAATTCTAGGTTTTTGAAAGTTGTAGTAATAACTTTTGAAGTAAAGAGCTTTCTTTTGCTCAGTCATGGTAAAAGAGAATCACAGGATGCCTGCACTGCGGGGATCTGTTCTAACGGCCTCATTCTCCGGAGGAGGACACTGAGACTTCCTAGGGGTGGACTGGTACACCCCACATCACACAGACTGTTAGTGCCTGAGCAGGGACCTGGAGCCAGTCACCCTGACTTCTTGTATAAGTTTCCCCACTACATCACACAGCCTCCCTTATATCCACGTCCTCATGCAGCATGATGTAATGAAACATATTGAACTTTACATATTGTCCAGGCTGTGGCCTTTGAAGTATTAAAAAAGAAAAGCACCATAAAGTTTTTGTAAACATCCCCCGACAAGAATGTAAAGGCTTGGAGAGTGGGGAACCCTCTGCCTTTGGCATACCACAGTGCTATGATGATAGCGATCATGTTTTCCAAATAAAATTGTTGGGGTCCGTCGTCTGACCGAGAAAGCTTTGTCTCTGGATGGAACACGCAGTCTTTGCATATGGAAATGTTGGATTGAGGGAAGTTTTGATGCTTTATGGGGGTGCTATATAATAAGACAACTTGAATCTGGGATGTCTGAAGCTGTAATAGCTTTCTATATGAGCTGATTTTGGAAGTGATAATAGCTGGCACTGAGGTGAGGGGGCATGATGAGGGTGATAACAACAGTGTCTATTTTGAGTCAGGCTTTTTTAGCTGTAAGGAAGTAAAACTCACTTCACCTCGCTAAAAAGGGGTAGGTGGGGCTGAATGTATGCACGCACCTCCCCAGTTTCACCTGGTGCCACCTGTCTTCCCTCCCGGGCCCTCGGCTTCTTGCTCAGTGGTGGCAGGTGCGGCAGCTCTGGCATCTAATCCCTGGTCCCAACCTGAGGGTCTCGTGGTGGCCCCAGCTGCTCCCTCCACATCCAGACTCAGAGGACGTGCTGCACTGCGGGGGGTGGGATCTGGGTGCCCAGTGGCTGACTGGAGGGACTCAACCTGGAGGAGCAGGTCGGTCCACACTCCACGGGGTGAGAACAACCTGGAGGTACGGGGCGGAGAGGGGGGATGCTTAACACCCCATGCAGTGAGCCCTGACCACTGAGACAAGAGATGGGAAGCAGTTGGCATGCAAATTCCTCTCCCTTCCTCCCCGCCTCCCTCCTGCCCCCATCCGTGAGCGGTTCTGTGCATTGAAGCTGTCGGACCTTCCCCGGAATGTCCCACATGACTGAACAACCAGCTGTGTTTTCTTTTGAGGCCATGACAGTGGGTGGCACATGACCGTGGGTGGCACATGACCGTATTTGCTTTCCCCACATTCTCACGTCCCTTCCCTTTCCCCTCACTCCTGCTGCCCCAGGATCGCCTCCACCTCTCCGTAAAGCATCAGCATCTAATATTGCCTCAGGATTTGTTTTCTAGGGAGCACAGGCTATGGAGAGGTTTATTGTAAAGTTGTGCAAGCTTTGTAAGTGTAACCAGGGAACTATGAACATGCTATACCCAATTTCTCTTCTAACTCAATTAGCCTACAAGCATCTAAAGTGGCCCTAAGAAGTGAATACCCTGGTTTTCTTTACCATGGTAGATCTGCTTCTCTATGTGTGTTCTCTTTGGCCTCCTCTTCTTCCTGATGAGCCAGTTATTTACACCAAATCCTATAAGGAGACAAACTAATCAGTTTAACCAATGACTAGCACACTTATTGGGCATATATTTTGTACTGAGTCAAGTCACTATATGGCTTGCCATCCAGCTTACTGATAGGTGATTTGTGGATTTGTGGTCCTGTCAGGCACAAAGAACAGCTAGCCCTCCTTCCTTAAATGAGGGTCTATTGGACGGACAGAGTCAGCTAGAAGGTGAAGTTGGGGATGGCTTGTTCAGTAGACCTTACAATGAAACAAAGGAGGTGTGTTTTCAGTTCTCATAGACAGGCGCTCTGGGTGTCTTTCACAGGCTGGCGATGCTTATCCTTAGCTGCTTTGGCCTCTTGCGTAGCTGTCTCTTGGCCATAGTCCTGTATGCAGTTCCACCTCCCATTCTCAGGGATCATTTAAGCTCTTGGACAGTGACCAGTTCTGCGCTCAAGCGATAGCTAAGGTGTGCTGTTGAGTAGAGGTGAATAAAGACACAGGTGAGAATTTCATCCGTCCTATTCCTCAAGAATATGATAACAAATCAAGGGAAAACTTACCCTCTCTGACCAATTACCCAAGATACCTTAAGGAAGATGGTGGTGTGGAAGTAGTTTGGGGGAGTTACCTGGCTGGTGAATGAGAAGTTGTCCCAGAATTAGGAAGCAAAGTAGAAAAGACAAAGTAGAAAATACCAAATATTGGCAGGTCGAACAATGAAGGAGGGTGAAGAAAAGAGGAAGCGAACGCCAAGGATATTGGCTAGGCGAGAGGCCCTGGTGGCTACGCTGGCCCTAATTTTGCAGTGGTGGGAAAAGAAGAGCCGATTTGGGGCCTTGGAGGATGTGGAACAAGAGGAAGAAAAGCTGCTCATGCTTATTACAGGCTTACTTTAAGGGCTTTATTTGCATTATTTTATTTACCATCATAGTGTAGGGGAGGAAGAACTATTCTTCTACCCTCTAGGTCTTTCTGGCTGGTCTAAGAATTAAATTGATGTGAAACAGATTAACAGGAGAAAATCAAACAAAGTTTAATAATGTGTTTACATGGGAGAAACCCAGGAAAACTGAGTAACTCACCAAATTGGTGGAAGCTACTACCTTAAATATCATCTTCAGTTCAGGACAAAGGAGGATGTTGGGGGAAGTGGTTTGGGACTTCAAAGGGGAGGAAGACAATTTACATGGAGATGGAAAAGAAAATATTTGATAAACAAATGTTGACCATGCCTTGCAAAGAAAATGAGAGACAGAAAGGACTTTGATTAAAAAGCCCTTGTTAGGTTCCTCCCTGTCTATCACACTTGGTTCACATTATACTATGGTTATCTTATGGTATTAGTTCCTTCCTGGAACAGGGCTTCCATTTTAAATTCTTTCAGGCATTTAAGGGGAAGGTCCAAGTTTCTTTCAGAGCCTTCTGTTCTTAAAAATAATCAAGCCAAAGAGACACATTTTGGGGTGGCCAATTCTGATCCCCAACAATAGAAACCTAATGAGGTTTTACAGATGAGAAAACTGAGATATAAAAAGGTGAAGTATTTGCCTAAGGTCCCACAGCTGGAGAGAGACAGGGTGAGGATTCAAACTTTCTTGTGCTGTACCACCTCCTCTCCCCTCTCAAACCTTCAAAGATGGGAAAACTCGACATATGTTGAAAGGTCACTATAGAACGTGCTTTTGGTAAACATTTTTACAGTTTACTCTGTGCTGAAGCCTGTTACCTTTCTGTTTAGAAACACGTGTCTTAGCAACAACAGAATGACATTACCCACTCATTGGATCTTGGTGAAACTGCTGATCCTTGCAGATCTGTTTCACAAGTATGACCGGAGGGTCAATGTTTTACATCAACTATGCATTTAGAATCCCATTCATTCATTCATCCATCCAATCATCCAACAGGTACTTATTGAGCTCCTTCTGTATACTATGTTCTATAATGACCTTGTGCTGGGCCCAGAGGTTACAACAGTGAACAGGACAGACAAGGTCCCTACACTTGTGGGCCCTTAGAGATGTGCCCTGGTAGCCACTAGCCACTTCTGACTATTGAGCACTTGATATGTGACTAGTTCCTACTGAGGTGTACTGGAAGTATAAAATTTTTATTGATTTCAAAGACTTAGCACAAAAAAAGGTAAAATATCTCAGCAACAATTTTTTATATTGATTACATGTTGGACATAATGGGTTAAATAGAATGTATTATTGAAATTAATATCGTGCGTTCTTTTTAGTTTTTTACATATGGCTACTAGAAAACTAAAGATTACATATGTGGCTTGCATTATATTTCTATTGAACAGCACTGGTCTGGAGAGAAAGCTAGATCCTGAGCAAATAACTAGAGTGTAGCTAAGGAGAAGTAAAATGTGCTATTGAGGCAGGAGATGTTGGCACGTCACGCAGCCCACTCTAGCCAGTCAAGGAGGGATGTGTGAAAAGAAGCTTGTAGTCTCCAATAAATGGTAGGTTTTGTTATTTTTAGTGTTATTTCTAAGAGCAGCAATCTTAATTGTGCAACTATTTTAAGGTATAAAGCTTTCATTTGTTTAACTGCTAGACTTGGTCATGGATGATGATCACATTAGCTCAGCCCTTGTGTTAATGAAGGGCTGACTGCACTTTGAGGATAAGCTATGAATGGTGTTAACTCTGCGTGTGTGTGTGTGTGCGCGCGTGTGCATGTGTTAAAGGGGCAGCATTGTGTTTTAACAATGATAGTTAACATTTATGGAGAATTTACTTTACCCGAGATATTCTTCTAAGTGCTATTAAAGTATTATCTCACCTCATCCCACGAACAACTGTCTGAAGAGGTAGCCTTATTATCTCCTCCTTACGAACTTGGGGTAGGAGTTGGGGAGGTTGAGTAGCTTGCGTCAGTCACATCACCAGAGAGAGAGAGAGAGAGAGAGAGAGGGAGAAAGAGGGACATAGATAGATAGATAGATAGATAGATAGATAGATAGATAGATTATGAGGAATTGGCTTATGCAATTAGGGATGCTGAGAAGTCCCACTATCTGCCAATCTGCAAAGTGGAGACCCAGGAAGTCCAGCGGTGTAATTCAGTCCAAGTGTGAAGATCTGACAACTGGGGGAGCTGAAGATGCACATCCCTGTCCGAGGGCCAGAGAAGAGGAGATGAGATGTCCCAGCTCAAACAATGAGGCAGGAAAAAAGGGTGAATTCTTTCCTCTGTCTTTTGTTCTATTCAGGCCCTCAACAGATGGGATGATGCCCACCCACATTGAGGAGGGCAATCTGCTTTACTGATTCAAATGCTAATCTCATCTGGAAACACCCTCAAAGACATGCCCAGAAATAATGTTTAATCTGGGCACCCGTGGCCAGTCAAGTTGATATATAAAATTAACCATCACAAGCTCTCAGGGATCTCATTCATTCCTTCATTTGTCCACTATTTATTGGGTGTCCATTATGTTTCAGGCACTGAGTGTGATGCTGGGGAATTGATGAGGAGCAAAACCAGACAAGGCCTCTGCACCCCTGGAGCTCATGGCTCAGAGGGACATGCAGACACTAATCAAATAATCTGAAAGGTTGTGGACTAGATAGATGTTGTCTATGGTCTCTTGTGGCTCTCTAAAATTAAATGGTCCTCTTCAGTCTCTGAACCTCATAACTCATAAAGAAGAGAGTCACCAATTCCTGGCAGTCCAAGAGCCCAGATTAATAGGAATTTGCCTGGCTGTCTGGGGAGAGTTTCCTTGACTCGGCTTTGGTCAACAGTACCACCCTGCGCAGAAGTCAAGTCCTGTCCTTCTAGAGGCTCCTTTCTCCATGTTCCTGGCCTCCCTCCCTTGCCCTGATTTGTTATTTGTTTGTTTTAGAGGAATGAATTCCATCTTTGGTGATGAGTACTTCTTCCTCCATGACACTGCAGAGCTGATTACTGGCCTGTGTTGAACATAACATCTCTTTGGCTGTAGTCCTGGCGTCTTTTCTGTTCTTTTTGGCCATCAACTTGTTGCCTCCTGGTGCTGCCTCATGGGGCTTGCCAGTAAGCCAAACAGCCACAGTCACTCACAAGGGCTTAAGTGGGCTCCTTAGCCAAGAGCCTTCCCTCACCCCTTCTGCTTCAGCTTCATCAACTCTTGAACCTCTCAGGCCTCTCTGGTGCTCACTTCAGAGGCTCATTCATGTACATAACAGGTACTGAGTGCCTTCTCCACCCCAGGCACTGGGCAGATGTTGAGACTGTATAAATCCTTCTTCATTAGGAAGAAGAAAGAAGTGGAAAGGACCCAGTGTGGAATGCACACGCGTGCACACACACACACACATACACACATACACACAGCCAAAGAAAAGAAAAAATGGATGAAAGGATTAGGGATTTAGGAAAATAGAAGCTTTGATACAGAGTGAAAAAGGTTGTAAAAACTAGGAAAGATCACATGAGGACTCAAGGGTCGAAACATAATATAAAGGAAAATTTCTTAGAGGAAAGCTGTCCAAGCCTTTCCACTCTGTGAAAGACAGAAAAAGCAACTTCGATGAGACAAAATGAAAAAAAGGAATCACATCTGAATTGTGTGGTGAGGAAATATTTTTAAGCTCAAATTTTTATCAAAGTTAGTGGGCTGACCCCCTGGCTTAGTAGTTAAGTGTGCGCGCTCCGCTACTGGCAGCCCGGGTTCGGATCCCAGGCGCACACGGACGCACGGCTTGTCCGGCCATGCTGAGGCTGCGTCCGACATACACCAACTAGAGGGATGTGCAACTATGATGTACAACTATCTACTGGGGCTTTGGGGAGAAAATGGGGGAAAAAAGGAGGAGGATTGGCAATAGATGTTAGCTCAGGGCTGGTCTTCCTCAGCAAAAAGAGGAGGATTGGCATGGATGTTAGTTCAGGGCTGATCTTCCTCACAAAAAGAGACAGAAAAAAAATTTTTATCAAAGTTATACATGCACCAAGTTTAAAGAATCAAGGAGTTGTACAAGGTTCATAATAAAAATCAGCATTCTTCCATTCCACCCTTCTGAGGCCAGCACTTTTACAGTTTATTTCTACTTTGTTTTTTAGCTTCAACACCATTTTTGACTTCTGTCTGTGAAAGCAAAGCCTTAGCTCTCCTTCTCACCCCTTCCCACTGTGCATTCACAACTTTCTCAGCCCATATCCTCTCAAGTTTTGTTCAGATTAATTTTTAGTGTTTACTTTACTAGCACTATATACATGCCGAGCCATGTAGTATACTACAATTAGTTATCTATTTCCATGTAACCATTTACCCTAAAACTTAGCAGCTTAAAACAATAAACATTTATCATCTCATCACTTCTGTGGTCAGGAGTCCAGATATGCCTTGGCCAGGACCTTTGGCTCACGGGTCTCTCACAGGCTGCCATGAAGGCTGCTGGCCAGGGCTGTGGTCATAGGGGGGATCCATTTCCAAGCTGACTCACATGGCTGTTGGCTGTCCTCAGGTCCCTGCAGGCTGTTGGAGAGAGATCTCAACTCCTTGCCACCTGGACCTTTGCATAGGGTGGCTCACAACACAGCACCTGTCTTCCCTCAGAGCAAGAGAAGGAGAGAGGAAGACAGACCAGTCTTTTTGTCACTGTATCTCAGAAGTGACACTCCATCACTTTTGCTGTGTTCCAGGCATTACAAGCCAGTCACTAAGTCTAGCCACATTTAATAGGAGAGGGTTTATGTTAGTTATCTATTGTTGCATAACAATATCACCACACATTTAGTAGCTTACAACAGCACCCATTTATTATCTCACAGTTTCTGTGGGTCAGAAGTCTGGCCATGGCTGAGCTGTGCCCTCCGCTGAGGGTCTCACAAAGCTACAATGAAGGTGTCGGCTGGAGCTGCAGTCTCATTGGAGGTTTTCCTGGGAAATGACCATTTCCAAGCTCACCTGAGTTGTTGGCAGTACACAGTGCCTGCTGGTTGCAGCACTGAGGGCTTCAGTTTCTTGCTGGCTCTCTGCTGGAGGGTACCTTTAGCTCCTCAAGGCCACCCACACTTCCTTGTCATGTGGGACTCCCCAACATGGCTGCTTCAAAGCCAGCAAAGCAGAGAAACTCTAGCAAGACGGGCATTACAACCTTCTGGAGTGTAATCACACACGTCCCGTCATCATCTTTGTTGTATTCTGTTGGTTAGAAGCCAGTCACAGGTCCCACCTGTGCTCAAAGGGAGGGCATCGCACAGGGTGTGAAGCAGGAGGTGGGGATCCTGGGGGCCAACTGATGACTCCGTCTGCCACAGGATCACACAAGGGTGTGAATAGAGGTAGGGATTACTGGGGGCTGTTGTGGACTGTGTCCCCCAAATTCTTGTTGAAGCTCTAACTCCCAATGTGACTACATTTGGAGATAGGGGTAATTAAGGCTAAATGAGGTCACAAGAATGGGGCTCTAATCTGATAGGACTGATGTCCTCATAAAAAGAGGAAGAGACTGAGGAGCTCTCTCTCTGCCGTGTGAGGACACAGGGAGAAGGCGCCATCTACATGCCACGAAGAGAGGTCTCACTGGAAACCAACCCTGGAGCCACCTTGATCTTGGACCTCCAGCCTCAAGAACTGTGAGAAGATAAATGTCTGTTGGAATTATGGCAGCCTGAGTGGACTAACACAGGAACCATTTTAGAGACAGTCTGCTACACGCACTATGATTGCTTTTTCCTTTGAAATGATTTTAGACATACAGAAAATTTGCAGAAGTAGTATAGAGAGCTCACATATACTCTTCCCCTCGTGTTAAAGCTTATGTATTTTTCTTTTTTGATATTTTCTATTTTGTCTGAAGTTAAACCAAGCTTGACATTTTATTTTCTTGGTGTTCTATGCACCTGTCACTAATAGAACTCCAAATTCTTTCCCCTAAATCTACCCTTGAGACATTTAGAGACTTAAGGTGTTCTAGCTATTTCACTTTCTTGAAGAGGTCTCTCCTGGAGCCTTCTGACCTACTCCACCCCTTGACCAGCTGAGCTCTATGCCGGGGGTACAGCTGGCAACTTGGGATTTCTCTGCACCATAAGCTTGGGGATTCCATTACTCGCTCTGAAGTAGGATCCTTTATTTCTTATTTTTCCCCCTTTCCTCTTTCTCAGCTTATTCTCTCAATTTGGTGGGGCATCTTCTGATGCCTTCTTGAGAATGGTGCATGAGAGGTAACAGTTTTTTCTTTTTGTTACCTTGCATGTCCAAAAATGTCTGTATTCTATCCTGACACTTGAACGATGTTGTCTGGATATACTAGTCTGGGTTGGGAATCCTTTTCTATCAGGATTTTGAAGACATTGTTCTGTGGCCTTCTAGCTTCCAGTGATGTTGAGAGATCTGATGCCATTCTGATTACTGAAACTTTGAAAATAATCTGTGTCCCACCCCACTTGGAAGGCTGTTGGATCTTCTCTTGTTCCTGGTGCTCTGAAATTATGTGACAATATGCCTTGGTCTGGGACTATGTTCT
This sequence comes from Ceratotherium simum simum, assembly GCF_057802395.1. Lineage (NCBI taxonomy): Eukaryota > Metazoa > Chordata > Mammalia > Perissodactyla > Rhinocerotidae > Ceratotherium > Ceratotherium simum. The sequence continues at coordinate 27,088,828 of NC_141931.1, read as the reverse complement.
TTCATCTAACTGGATATTCAGTGATATCTTTCAATCTTCAAATGCATGTCTTTCAATTCTGATAAATTTCATGGACTTACTTCCCTGATGATTCCCTCTCCTCATTTTCTCTGTTGTTGCTCTCTGTGTTCCTGTTAGTTAGGTATTGAACCCTCAGGACTGATCCTTTAATTTTTTAATCTTTTCTTTCCTATTATCCATCTCTTTATTTTATTTGCTCTACTTTATAGGATGTTTCCTCAGTTTTATGTTCTAATTCTTCTATTGTTTTTCATTTCTGCAATTGTGTTTTTAATTTTCAAGAATCGTTTTTTTTGCTCTTTGAGTGTTACTTTTACATAGTACATGTTCTTGTTTCTTGTTCTCACTCTCTAAAGCTATTAGTGATAACTTCTCTTTTGGAAGTTGATTTCGCCCTTCTTACATAAGTTCCGTTTTCTCTAAATTGCTTTTTTCCTATTTATTGGATGTGGCCTCTGTCTTCCTTACTAGAGATTTTCTTCAGTTGTCTGGTAATCTAGGATTGTTTACTAATATTTTTAGGGTAGGAGACCATGTCGTTGGTAGAGCCCAACGTGCATGTGGATGTGTACATGTAGATGGCATGTGTTGATGGAACTTTTGAGAAGAGCAGTCTGGTGAGCTGTTGAGTTTGGGAACTCCCTTGGCTGTCCTGCTCTCCTGTCTTCTTGGCTGTATCAGAGCCCACAGAAAACTCAACCCATCTCTCGCCTGGGGGTAGAGGCCTGACTCTGACTTCTGAGAGCCGAATAGGGAAAGAGGATGGGGCTGGGGTCAGGTCTCAGCATATGTACATAGCCACGTAATCCCTCCCACCCGTGCCTCTAGTATACCCCACATGCTAACATGTGGGGAGAAATGATTTCTTAGAATACATGTGAAGAGGAAGCTGCCCTTGCCATTTACGTGGGACTCTTACAGTCTGATTAGCTCGTCTGTGAAGCTGCCCTTCAATCTATTCCTTATCTTTGGCGGTAAGTGGGGTTTAGCACAGACCTGAGTGATTTTGACTTTGACACATTCTCAACCTTCCCCCACCTGCCTCATTGTCTTAGGTGGGGAGGCCTGGTCTCCAGATAAGACGTATTGTGTCTCCACAGTTGGCTTGCTGATTCATAGGGCAGACAATGTACCATTGATGTCTTGGGGCCTTGAACTAGATCAGTCATTTTTCTTTCTTTTCTTTTTTTTTTTTAATTTTTTGTTTATTGCAGTAACATTGGTTTATAAGATCAGTCATTTTTCTAATGTGCCACTTATCTCCTGGAGTAGAGTGGGGGATGAGTTATAACACAGATATCCTAAAGTGCAGGACAGACCTACCAAGTCATTACCCTTCTGGTTGTCAGCCTCAATGAGCAGCACCATTCCTCTTCCTGATTGTGAGCACAGTTTGGGGACTGGTAGTGTTATGTACCAGGGTCACCTGCTTTCTCACACACTCGTTGTAAATATATGCACCAAATCATTGCAGCTGGAATACACACTGGACAATCTGTTCAATTAAATGAATTTAGCTCAACAACTGATGAAAAGAGGAAGTTACAACTGAAAGCCCAAGAGGAGAAAGAAAATCCATGTTGCTTCCAAGAACACGGGAAATTTTATAATCTATTTTCTCAAAAACAAATGAGGAGTGTGTCAGAATAAGAATGGTCAAACACCTGGGAATTTTTTTCTCCAGAAATACATCTTTCATTCCTTCCTTTCGTGAATATTTCCTGAAGGTCTTCCATGTGCCAGGATGGTGCCACCATCACTATTATCAATGTCACTGAGACCCTGTCTGTCAGTGCACTATGCTGAGTATATTTTTCATGTCACCCTTTTGCTTCTCCTACTCCCACTTTTTGTAGCTAAGTATGACACTGTGATATTTTTTAAAATTTTCTCTATTGGTAAGATACATGCAGACTTAATGGAATCCCCAAGTAGTAAGACCTTCCACTTCAAGGGACAAAAAAAATTACCAAATATTAAAACTGCCCAATATCAAATCACAATTGATCATGATATCATTCCTACTCTGGGCACATAAATGCTAGTATTATCACACTTAAATGAATACTACATTTAAAAAATCACCTGTAAGTACCAGAGCCCCCAAATTAATTCCCCTTATCATTTGCTAGACTTGAACACCTTAGCTAAAAACAAGTCTTTTTTCCCTCAAAAGTTGGTTTTTTTTAAATAAGGTTTATTGAGCTGTAATTCACATAATACAAAATTTACCCCTTTAAAGTGTCCAATTCAGTGTTTTCTGTATATGTAGAGTCATGCAACTACCACCATAATCTAATTTTAGAACATTTTCATCACCCTCAACAGAATCTCTTTGTCCATTTGCAGTGGCTCCCCATTCCCGCAATCCCCAGCCCTAGGCAACCGCTAATCTATCTGTCTCTATAGATTTGCTTAGACTAGACAGTAGGCTGGAGGATGGAATCATACAATAAGTGGTATTTTATGACTGACCTTTTCAACTTAGCATAGTGTTCTTGAGTTTCATCCATATTCTAGCATGTGTCAGTGCTTCATTCCTTTTTATTGCTGAATAGTATTCCATTATGTGGATAGACCACGTTTGTATATCCATTCGTCAGTTGATGGACATTTGGATTGTATACACTTTTGGCTATTATGAATAATGCTGCAATAAAGCTTTATGTGCAAATCTTTGCATGGACATATGTTTTCACTTCTCTTGGGCAGATACCTATGAGAGGAATTGAGTCATATGGTAACTCTGTGTTAAACATTTAACTGCTAAACTGTTTTCCAAAGTCATTACACCATCTTAAATTCTTGTATGGTGGTTCTAATTTCTCAACATCCCTGTCAACATTTGTGATTGTCCATATTTTTAATTTCAGCTGTCTCAGTGGGTGTGAAGTGGCATCTCATGGTGGTTTTATTTGCATTTTGCTAATGATTGAGTGTCTTTTCATGTGCTTGTTGACTATTTGTGCATATTCTTTAGAGAACTGTCTATTCAAATCCTTTGCCCATTTTTAAATGGGATTATTTACTTTTTCTTGTTGAATCATAAGAGTTATTTATGTATTCTGGATACTATGCTCTTATTGGTTATCTGAGTTGCAAATATTTTCTCTAAGTCTGTCGGTTGTCTTTTCACTTTCTTGATGATGTTGTTTGAAGCACAAACATTTTTAATTTTGATGAAGTCCAATTTATCAATTTTTTCTTTCATCATCTGTGTTTTTGGTGTTAACTCTAAGAAATCATTGCCTAACCCAAGGTTATGAAGATTTATTCTCATATTTTTTTCTGAATCTTATAGTTTTATTTCTTTCATTTAGGTCTATGATCCATTTTGAGCTAATTTTTGTGTATGGCGTGGGGCAGGGGTCCAGATTCATTCTTTTGCATGTGGATATCCAGTTGTTCCCAACACCATTTGTTGAAAACATTATTCTTTCTCCATTGAATTACCTTGACACTTTTGTTGAAAATCAGTGACCACTAATGTAAAGGCTTATTTCTGAATTCCCTTTTTTCTTCCATTGATCTGTATGTCTATCCTTAGGCTGGTACCACACTGATCAATATAGCTTTGTAGTAAGTTTTGAAATGAGGGAATGTAAGTCCTCTAACTTCGTAGTTCTTCAAAGAATGATGCTTATTTTTAAATAAAGGGTTGTTTGTCATATAGTTTGACTGTGCATTTGTAGATACTTGTAGATTTTGAAAAGTTTGCAGAAATCAGTTGATATTCTTTTTTGGAGATCAAAAACTTTACATGCCCAGCTTTCCAACAATAAGAAAACTGTATAACATGTTTTACCATACATTTGTAGTGGACATGTGAGTCAGCCTTTGGGTGGTTGTGGAGACCTTCTTGAAAAACTTATTTTCAGAAGTTTGATTTGTTCAACAGACATTTACCCAGTGTCTCCTACACATCTTGGTCTGTGCTAGAAGCTGGGGAGAGAAAGATAAAGGGGGCACCATCTCTGCATTCAGAATGTTTACAGTCTAGCAAGGAACCAGCCAGGATTTCATTGCTGATTTTCTGGAGATTGTCAACTTAATAGGTAGGAAAAGGAAGCCTAGAGAAAGAAAGAGATTTGCATGAAAGCTATAGTGTCCATATAAATAAATAATTGTGAGCACAGTGCCTTGCACATAGTAGCCCCTCAAAAAATATTTGCTGTGGTTTGCTTAAGAGATGCTGTGAAGGCTAGTGGCTGGGACATCTCCCTGGGGCATTAGAGACTCAGAAGCTGAGAATACGCTCAGTCTCTTTCTGGGGGCTGACTTTCACGTTTAAAGATTCTTTTGTGCTCACTGCCCAGCCTCGGGCTATTGACAGTGCTCTTGGCAGTCAGCTTTGCCCTGGAGCCTGCACTAGCCCTTTCTTTCTTTTTTGGCCCCGGGTGTCTTGAGACAAGTTGAATAACCACCCTGGAGTTCTGCCAGAGTCACAAGATGAGGAAGGGCGAGAAGGACAGCAGGAGACACAGAGCAGGGTGGGGAGGTGGGGGTGGTAGGAGTGCAAAGGAAGTTCACCATCATGTGGTTTTAGTGGCTCAAGTATGCTTAGTTGCCAGTGTTAGTCCAAGCAATTTAGACTTTTGGAAAGCCCGGCCCTTCCCCTTGAAGTCATTTGTTGTCTCCTGTCTGGTGGGCTTGTCTGGCCATTTCCCCAAACTCACCAACACAGAGTTCTCCAGGCAGAGCCTTCGTTCCTGCTGGGTAGGCAAGCAATTCTAGGGGCCCAACGTCCAGTGTGGACTCAGCTGTAACCCAAATCACATCCTCAGTTGTGACACATGTCTGGCGTAGATGGAGGGTGCTGAATTGAGTTCAAGAAAGGCTTAACAGATTTTGTGTGCTCCTCTCTGCTACTCATGGAGATGAATTTTGATTACAGAGCAAGGTTAGGTGCATGTCAGAACTGAAAGAGAAAACAGCCTTGAGGTTAAACGCAGAAACTGGAGTCAGATCATCTCAGTTGGAATTGGGGCTCTGCTACTACCAGCTGGAGATGATGGGCAACTTACACGATGTTTCTATACTCACATCTTCTCATTCAGCACTCCCAATCTCTCATTCTTCTATCCACAGCACTGTTACCTTTTAGAATGCTATGTAATTTATTTATTTATTGTGTTTATTGCTTACCATCTGCCTTTCTCATCCCCCACCCTTAAAGCACAGAAATCTTTGCTTTTACAGTTGTTGTTTTTTGATGTATCCTAAGAATCTAAAAGACTTGGGACACACAGTAGGTACTCAATAAATATTTGTTGAATGTGGTTAATAATAGTACCAACCTCAACTGGATTGTTATGAAGATTAAATGAGTTAATGTTATAATATGTTCAGGGCAGTGCCCACCACATAGTAAGTGCTACATAAGTAGAGTGGCCATGTGTCCCATGTCCAGTTGGCTGGAGACAGTCTTACTTTTGACCCTGATGGGGAGCAGAATTGGCCACCTCAAAATATGTCTCTTTATCTTGATTATTTTCTGAAAGACACTTTGACCCCACCCACCCTCCGCACTAACTACCTAAAAGGATTTAAGATAGAAGGCCTGTCCCCAGGACAGGCCATCACCGTAGATAACTCTGGGTATGGATAGACTGGGAGGGCCCTTGCTAAGCCCATTCTTATCAAAGTTCTGTTTACCAAACATTTACATATATAAGGGAAATCTCCATTTGTAAAAGTATCTCCCTCTTTGTCCAGGAAGAAGGAGGGATGACCTCATCTCTAGAAACTTGTCAATGCAGAAGGCGAGGCCTTAACTCTGCATAACAACCTTACTCTTGTTTACTGTGCTTTTCTGGTAATCTCCCATAACTGACTTCCCCCACCCCCAACGTCCTCCTTTGTCTTTAGCTGAAGACAGTATTTAAGGTGAGAACCTCCGTCATCTTGTCGAGATACTCAGTTACCCGGTAGGTCTCTCCCATGTATACATGTTATAAAGCTTTATTTGATTTTCTCCTGCTATTTGGGCTCATTCAATTTAATTTGTAGCCCAGCCAGGAAGGACCCAGAGTGGGTAGAGGACAGTCTTCCTCCCCTTCAAATCATTTCCTGATGTAATTACTAATATAGCTCCCTATCAGTAAAAAAAAAAAAAAAAGGCTTGTTTTAGATGTTAAACTATATTGCTTTCCTACATGTAAGTGTTTTTACTCATTCCTTTAAGAAACTTAAAAAAATTACCTATTTACCAGGTACCATGTTAGATGCTAAGAGCAATGGCCATAGTTCCTTCCCTTCCAGAACTTATGTCTGTGAACTATCTCAGTGGAGAAGTTTAAGAACATAATTAAGTTGACAACCTCATGAATTGAACATGTAGTTAGTAATAATAATTGGATTTACATCCATGCAGTTCTTTGCTGTTTTATGAGGTTTTCCATTTATCAGTTTATACAGCAACCCAACAAGGTGGAAACAATTACTATCACTTTTTTACTGATGAAGAAAAACTGGGGTTCTAGAAGGACAAATAACTTGGTGAAGGCTGGAGAGCACTGGTCCCACAGCTCTGATTCCTACATGTTTTTCTGTTGTGTCCCACAGGCTGCTGAGAGGTTGACCAGATGACCTGACAGCCCCTTTAAGTCTTGGACTCAATAATTCTGCATTGCTCTATGATAAGCAGCTTCTTTCTTATTGATTCTTAAGAAATCAGATGACACTGATTAAAGATAGAATACACATTTTGATTTAAGGGCAAGGCAGGAGAATCTAATTCTTCTGATTTCTAATCATCCCTGGTCAACGAAGTACATCTTTTCTCAGATCAAGTCTAAGACAGTCCTGTCTAGCAGTGGCAGTCACTACAGCTTTTCTCACATTCCTCTGCCTCCCTCTAGTGACTCAAGTCCAGAATGACTATTTTATATATATGTATATACGTCTGTGTGCATGCGTGTGTATATATATACAATGTGTAATATGGTAGTATATATATATATATATTTGCAGGAGGTAGTTATTGCAAGAACACAGAAGCTACAAAAAGAGCCAAACCTTATCTATTCCTTCTGTCCTTTCCTCCCTCATACCTAATACCTGTGAAACACTGTACTAAATACCAAGGGCACAAAGATAGAAGTCTGACCCAGCATTTCCCCACTTAGGACACTTTGGCAGTTACTCTCCAAACCAAAAGAAACAAACGGAATTTAAAATTTCAAAGGAGAGTGGAAGTAACTACTCTTTCCGTTTCCAATCTTTCCTATGTAAGGTTCAGCGAAGTGTGGCGCTTGAGACTGCCGTTAAGGGAATAGGACCACTTTTTTATTCTGTGTCTGCACATTATGTTCCGACCACTTGCGTCTTTTTCTTTCCTCCTTCCTGCTTCTCTCTCCTTCCCCCCCTCCCTTCCCCTCTCTTGTCCTTCTCTTCTATTCCTTAACTAATGCTTTTTTATTTTGTTTTTCATCTTCTCTGCCAATAATAGTCCAGACAAGGAAACCAAGGCCACTATCCGGTACTGCTCAACCCCGAGGGTTGCTCTCATACCTAAAGAGATCACTCACCTCTGTGTTGGAACATTTAGTTTCCAGCAATTTGCAGATGGTAAACACTCAGAGGGAGGGTGGGGCGGGAGTCAGACTTCTCCAGGACACTGTCATCAAACACACACTAAAGAATTTGCTGCCAAGCACTTTGTCAAAACAAGGCAAGGCTACAGTCTTGGCGATGCCTTCTACTTGGAAACCAGGAGCGGAGGGAAGGGGTTCTAGCATGTTCTCTTTACAGAAGGATCCAAGTGGCTGGAGTCTACCATCTAATACCCTGAGTCTAGCTTAGCATCCAGGTCTCCATCACTGCTCTACTACCCTCGGAGCTGTCTGGTGTCGTTGGACCATGAGTTCCTGGATCACTCCCAGCTTAATGCTGACATGAGGGGTCTCAGATGAGACCTTTGATAGCCGCAGAAACAGTGCTTCTCACCATGCTAGTGGCTTGAGGGAACTTGGGAGAGGTATCATATGGATGTTTCATATAGAACTACTGGCAGTTTTTATCTGTTTACCTCTTATTATTGCACCCAGCACACTATATCACAATCCACTGTTTATCTCTCCTACTGGAATGGAAACAGCTACAGGACTTGAATGATACAAATTTATTTTTGTGTCCCCAATGCCTGGGACATGATTGGTGCTCAATAACTACTTGGTTCAAGAATAAATGAATGAATGAGTAATGATTAGCCTCAGCAATGCTTTGTTCTTAAAATCAGACATGCAAATATTTACTTTTTCCAAAGTACAATCTCTAAGCCAACAGATATATGTGAGATGAGGCTTTTGAGAAAGGTCTTCATGATTTTATAATCTTCATGGTGAGAGATAAGACATGAAGGTATATGCGAAGGAAAGACAGAAGATACCAGGCCACAAAGGCAAAAAAAGAAAAAAAAAAAAAAGAAAAAAAAAGACAACAACCCCAGAAAACAAAAAAACCCAAAAAGACAGACTGTCTAACAAAAAGTACACACGGTTTCTGATAACCGAGAGACAGTTTCCAGCCATGATGGTTACAGTTTTAGTCGTAAGAATAAAAAATACAGAATTCTTCCCTTTCCCTTGCCAAGGTTAAAGGCAAAATCTTGAACATCGTGAAGGAGAAAGTGTGATATTGTATGGGAACCGAGGCAGGCAGTAGCTAGAGGACGTACTCAAATTCTCACGAAGTTTAGAAAAAATATTCTATTCCATGCCAAACTCTTTGACAGTGGACTCTGTTTTCCGTATTGATAGCTGAACAATGAGCAGATTGCTTGTTTTGGGCAGTATTTTCCTTCTGGCAATTCTGTGCTTTAGACAACTCTGTGTTTGGCCTTTTCTCACTTGGATGTTTATGAGCTGTTCTTGTTTGTGTCCTGGCCAGCCCCCCACCCAGGGCTGTGCCTGCTCTCTTTCTGGCAGGTCTTGAAGTCACATACCGACAAAATCTTAAGTGTGAATTACCCAGCGCCACTGGCATTTTAACCAGGGAACACCCCAGCCCTGAAGATCTTTCTGATCTAGGATGTTAACTAAACACTGTGGTCATCATTTCGCCATATGTACATAGATCAAACCATTATGTTGTATGACTAAAACTAATACAATGTTGTCTGTCAATTATATCTCAGTAAAAAATAAAAAACAAATAAGATTTTAAATAGTAAAATGTTAAGCTGGGTGGGTGGGAAGGCAGAAATTTTGGAGGGGGGAATTTGCCTGGTATTTTTCCAACCACTCCCAATAGGTGACCCAGTTCTTCACCTGCTCTTTCCACAAAGACATTCATGAGATTCTGGATGTAGGAGAGGCACCAGGCTTTGAACTGAGAATTCAGGAAACTGCCCGTGTTTCCCACTGTACCCCTGGGAACAAGGACAGCTCCAGAACCTAAGCCGTCTGTTGTCAAGGAGACCCTCTGGTTGGAATGATGATTTTAATTTGGTGGAGTTTCAAGTCAGGCGTGTTGGCTACCTAGAGCTTGCACAGCCAGAGTGCCCGTCTTCCAGGGAAGTTTGGCCATTTATTTTTTTGGGACTTTGTAGTAACCAACACTTTTCATATTTTATCAAAGTGGAAAAAAGCATAATGATAACTACGCCCTTTGAAATTGAGATTGGTTTGTAAAAGAGTGAAGTCTGAAGGATGGTGTGGATTTAAAATGTACAACATTTTAGAAAATCCTTGGTTTAGAATTAATTTGTTAGAACTGGAGATATCTTAGAGCATACCCATATCAAATATCGTCCTGAGATGATTCTTTTAAAACACAAAATTTTGTTCTAGACCAGTCTCCACCACCCACTAACCAGGTTACTTTTTTTGGCAACTCGAAAAGGATAAGTTTGCACAGTGGGGCCTTGTGTTCTTTTGAGCTTTAACCTGTGGTTCCAGAATTTGGCTGTGAAATAATGTTAACTGAAGTCGTCCCCCAGTGGCTAAAATTATAATTGCACATTATATCAATGTGGAATTTCTGGTTGCGATAAGAAACCGAAATTCTACAGTAACACAGTGATTACCCTTTTCTGTTTTTTTTATTATTTTTTTTGTGAAGAAGATAAGCCCTGAGCTAACACCCGTGCCAATCCTCCTCTTTTTGCTGAGGAAGACTGACCCTGAGCTAACAACCGTGCCCATCTTCCTCCACTTTATGTGGGATGCCACCACAGCATGGCCTGACAAGCGGTACGTCGGTGTGCGCCTGGGATCCGAACCTGGGCCGCCAGCAGCAGAGCGCACACACTTAACGGCTACACCACGGGGCCGGCCCGCATGATTACCCTTTTAAATGAAATGATGCAGGAACAACAATTGGTACACAAGCCCTCAGGAAATGGTGGGAATTATTTCCATGTACAGCTTGTCCTCTCTGCATCCAGAGGAACTTTCACATAAGTGTAAAAAGAAACCTTGACAAGTGTGTTGACTGCAGTATTATAACAGCAAAGAATTAGAAACAGCCAGAAAGTCTATCAGTAGGATAGTAGCAAGTTTGCCCAATGAAATACTATACACTAGTGAAAATTAATTATCTAGAGTTACATCTGTCAACCTTGGAGCAAAATTGTTGGGTCGCAGCATAAGTGCATCTTTAATTAAAGCAAATTACCCTCCTAAACAGTTTGACCCATTTACGCTCTTTCTAACCGTGTATGAGGGTTCCCATTTCCTCACATACTCACAAATACTTGCAATTGTCTGATTTCGATTTTTTTTTGTCAATGTGATGTGAAATTCTATTTTTTAAAAAATAAGTTTTCTCTTCATTACTGGAGAGGTTAAGCATGTTTTTGTACTTTTGCCATTTGATTTTCTTCTCTGTGAATAGCCTGTTCAAATCCTTGTTCTATTTTTCTACTGATTGGAGAGTCTTTTTCTTATATATTAGTATGAGTTCTTTACAGATAAGAAATTTTCAGTGGATATACACTTTCTTCCAGTGTATGGCTTGTCTTTTTGAGTTTAAAATGACTTCTTTTCTCATAGAGAAGTTTTACATCTTAATGTAGTCAAATTTATAATTTGTTTCTGTTATGGCTCATTTTATCTTGTCTGTGTTGTGTTTAAGTAATCCTTTTCTACTCTGAAAATGTACAAATATTCTACTATATACTCTTTTGAAAGTTAAATTCTTTTTTCATCTAAGTCTTTGATTCACCTGAAATTGATTTTTGTATATGGTGTGAGGTAGGGAACTGATTAAATTTTTATGCAGGTAATCAATTGTCCTAGATCCATTTACTGAATAATAAATTCTTACCCTTCTAAGGAAAAGGGTTATGTGATCAGATTGCTTGAACTCCAGCTTCACTTTTAATTAGTGATGAGATCTTGAGAAAGTTACTCAGTCTCTCTGGGTTTTGATTTCTTTGTCTGTAAAATGGGAATAATAATAACAATGATAGTAGCTATGTTATAGGATTGTTGGGGGGATTAAATGAGTTAAATCTAAAACACTTAATGCCTGTCACAAAGTTAAGACTCAAATATATGTTAGCTATTATTATTTTTATTGCAAGAAAAATAAGAACAAATGTTAACTGTTATTATTTTTGTTCCAAATTTATTGTGCTACCTTTGTCCTATATCAACTTTTCACATGTGTCCAGGCCCAGATCTTTTTTTCTGTTGGTCTAGTTTTCTGTCTTTGCACCAGGGCTACACAGTATAAATTATTATAGCTGCATAACTAGTACCTCCCCCAGTAGGGCATATCTCTCCACCATGCTCTTCTTCTTCAGAATTACCTTGGCTAGTTTTTGCCTTCTACTCTTCCCTATTGATTTTAAGATCAGTAATTCTAGTTCCCCAAACAAAAATCTCCCCCTGCCTTCCAACACGCACATCAACTCTGCTGAGAGTTTGAATGAAATTACACTTAATCTACTGACTGATTTGAGGAGATTTACCATCTTTGGGATAATGATTTTTTTCCTATCCATGAACATGGAAAATTTAATATGAAGAAGTTAATAGCTAGTAAAAGAATGTTATGAAGGAGTAAAATTGGGCTCTGAGGAACATAGGAATACCAGATGCAGGAAGCAGCTGCTACCTCAACAGCAAGAGGGAGCATAAACAAGGAAGGAATCAAGAACTTGGAAGGCAACCCCCAAAGCTGAGGCTGAGAGTTAGTGGGAGAGGGTGTGGCTGCCTCAGGCACACACACTTGCTTGTGGTGAAGAAACTTGTCAAGGATGTGGGCCAGCGCTTGTCTGTGGGAAGTGGCCTGCTGCTTGACGGAGACATTTGCTTCACTGTGGACGAGTCAGTGATGATCCAAAGGAAGTGGCTCACTGAGTGCTGGAGAAACTCTCTGGAGGGTGACCACCAGCAGTCCTCCCAAGTACTACTGTCAGCTACTCCACAGGGAGAAAGAATGTCCACCAGAACCAGGAAGACTAGCCCATCTCTACGTGCCTTCCATTGTTTCCCTCTAGTGCCCTCTGTGGACAAAGCTTAACATTTGTACCAGCTATCAAAGGACAAATGGATATTGGGATCAGCTGCAGTATCACAAAGCTGGGAAAAGAAGGGTGAATTTGGAGCTGACAGACAATAGGTTGATAACTGACACAAACATGAATAAAGTTAAAAATGTCACAGTCCTAAAAAAAGTTTACAACAAGAGAGCAATTCCCTGCCTCAACCTTCCTACTTCCTCCCACCTTCCCAGCCCCCAACTTGCTGCTCAGAGGTAAACTTTCCAGTAATATAGATTGTATTGTTTCGAGCACAGCTTCTGGAAAAGACTACCTGGGTTATAATCCTGGCTCTCCCACTTACTAGCTGAGTTCCCCTCTGGTCATGATTTAGTTTTCTTGTCTATAATGTGAGATTAATAATTTTATAAGATTTCATAATTTCAATAATTTCATAGGATTTTTGTGAGGATTAAATGAGTAAAGCTCTTAGAACAGAGTCTAGCATATGATGAACACTCAATAAATGTTAACTATTTTTTACTTCCATTGTAAATTATGTGCTAATATTGCCATTTCTCAATTTACCAATATTTGACAATCTTTATTGACTTTCTCTTATCAATAGTTGGAAATTTAGCTCTTTTATGTCATCATGCCCCCTCCCCCCTTCTCCTCCTTTGTCCTCTCAGTAAAGTTATATCACAATTTTTCAAAATCCACAATCAGTGTTTACATTACTCTGACTATGCAAATATCATTTATGGTTTAGCCAAGGTATTCAAACAACTTCTTGTTTTGGTTTTTCCTCAAGTTAATAATTGTTTCATATTTCATTTGCTTAGTTTTCTATGTCCATATTGCTATTTTCCCGCACATTTTTTAAATGGTTGGTCAACCATCAAAGAATAATTTTTCCAAGTTCTCTTATACATTCAGTAAACTGTTTGTTTTAACTAACTCCTCTCTCTTGTACGTTTGTTCCTTTCTTCTTTCTCTTTCTCCTTAACTAGAAGACTCTTTCCCTCATCTGTCCATCTTCCTGCTCCATTCTGGATGGATTGTTGCACCTAACACTGGTGCAGATTTTGTCTGGAAGTTTTCTTCATCACTCTCCCGTGTTGGGCATCCTGGATTCCATATTTTCCTCATTTTGGTTTGCACTCTCATTTTGATGAAACAAATGCTTTAAAAGGGGGATATTTTCCAAGTCTATTCATGACTGAAAATATATTTGTTCTACCTTCACACCTGATAGCTTGGCTGGGTATAGAATTACAGCTGAAAATACTTTCCTTGATAATTTTAAAGGCTTTCCTTCAGTGACTATTACCATCTGAGGATACTATGAGACATCTGAGGTTATTTCAGTTCTTGATCTGTTGTGTGTCATGTTTTTTTTTTTTAATTTCATGAAGCTTTTAGGATTTTTCCTTACCCCCAGGGTAGTGAAATTTCACAGTAATGTGCCTTGGTTTGGAATATTCTTATTCCTTTTACAGAGCACTTAAATGACTTCAACCTGTACTCTCTTGCCTATGAAATTTGTATTGTTCTGTTGGCAGTTTCTGCTTGCAGGTTTTCTCTCTTTACTCATTCTGCAACTGCTATCAGTACAAGTGAGGACCCGTTAGATAATTTTATTATGTCTTCTCTTCCATTTTCCATGTCTTTCTCATTATGTTCTACACTCTGGGATATTTCTTCAACTTACCTTTCTGCGTTTATGTTTTTCCTGCCATTTTACGTACTATCTTTGAGTTTACAAGATCTCTTTACTTGTTGCTAGTTGCTCCTTTTTTGTAATCTCTTATTCTTCTTTTATGTATACCAAATCTTCTCTTTTTGCTCTGAGGGCATCAATTACATATTTTTTGAGATTCTTTTCTACTCTCTTCATTGTCTATATTTTATCTGGCTTTATTTTCTCTATATGTATGCTTTGGTCTCTCTATTACTGGGGACTTTCCCCAAATATCTGGTGTCTTTGGCTATCCATTTAAATTTATGAATGAGGAACTAAAATATTGTTTTAGTACCTAAAATACAAACTCTGCATAGGGAGTTTTTTTGTGTGTTTGGTTTGGTCAAATGGTAGACTTTACTGTAGCATGGCCAGGCAGAAATTCAGTCTTAATTTTGGAGAATTCCCTAAACAATATGTGGAAGTCTTTTCTCAGTGGCCATTCAGCTTCTTTAGAGAAGAAGCCCTCAGTCTCTTATTTGAGTCAGAGATGGGTGTTATTTAACTCCTTTTGTAGAAGCAGGGCAGGAAAAATGGGCTAGGAGTCCATATTCTACTCTGGAAGTTTTTGCTTAATTCCCCTGTTTTTAGTCCCATCAGAACCTCTTACTAACTTCAGTGTGCCTGCCCCTGAGTTTGGAGACACTTGGGTTCAGTTCACCCAGAGACAATCCTCTGGATCTTATGTGTGGTGAAGGCGGGTTTGTTGCCCAGCTGCATGTAGGGCAGAGGTCCTGGCATCTAGCTGATCTGTATGTAGGCTTTCAACCAGTCCACCTATTTTCAGAACTCTACCTCCCCCCTTCTTTGCATTACCTGGAATCTGCACAAGCTGGGCCTCTCTGGGATCTGCAGGGTGCATGGATTCACCTTGCGTTGGCATGCTCTCTCTTGCTAAGCATTTAGGTGGCCACGTCCCTGATCTACTGGAGTTGGCTGCCATCCCTGTCTGCTCTTCCTCTTTCAAACGTTTGTTGAAATCTCTTATCTACTGTTGTCTTTTCTCCCACTTTTTTTGTTCTTGTGATCTTTAATTATAATTTTTAAATTACTTTCCAATTTTATTTTTATTTTATTGTAGTTTTTTTTTAGAGGAAAAGGAGATCGCTTTCTAGTCAAGTTGTTTAACCAGAAGACTTTTATAATTTTTCTAATCAGAAAATAGTTATTAAGCATACTGTGATGGTTAATTTTATGTGTTAACTTGACTGGTCACGAGGTGCCCAGATTAAACATTATCTCTAAGTGTGACTATGAGGACGTTTCTGGAAGAGATTAGCATTTGAACTGGCAGACTAAGTAAAGAAGATGGCCCTCACCAATGTAGGGGCATCATCCAATCCATTGAGGGCCTGAATAGAATAAAAAGGCAGAGGAAGCGTGAATTCACTCTCTCTCTGCTTGAACTGGGACATCCATCTTCTCCTGCCCTGGGATATCAGCGCTCTTTGTTCGTGGATCTTCAGACTTGGACCAGTACTTAAACCATTGGCTCCTCTGGTTCTCAGGTCTTCAGGCTTGGACTGAAACTACACCACTGGCTTTCCTGGGTCTCTGGCAGACGGCAGATTATGGAACTTCTCAGCCTCCATAATCTCATGAGCCAACCTTGCATAATAAATCTCTTTCTATATATCTGCATATATCCTGACGGTTCTGTATCTCTGGAAAACCCTGGCTAATACAAATACCATAACACTAATATCTATCTCTGGGCAGGTCTAATGGTGACCTGTTCTTCCTTAAGGCCGATTACCTGAGGCAATAAGGAAGTCATACATCACTATTAGAATGGCTATTCATTCATCACTGCTAAAGAAGGTGAGAAACTAGAGTTCTAGCCACTTTTTAACAGCACTTTTTAATATGCAAATGGTTGGTTGAGTTAGACAAGATTAATTAGGAAGTCTCACGTGAGTGAGGAGATATTCATTTTAGATTTGATGGTTTAATCATAGTTAATTACATAATTGACATGTAAAACCCTGATGCAATTAAAAAGTGGAATGAACAAGAAACTAGAATAATTGTTTTGATGAGATGACAATCATAAAGTTGAAATGAACTAATACACGTTGAACATGCAAAATGGTGTAACTTTTATTTTCTTGGGGGTAAAAGCCCTTTGAAAAGATAAATGAGCTTAGTTGAAAAACCACAGGCACCATTTTATTTTTTTCACAAGTTCAAAAAGAGTTGTAAGTTCTAATAGATCACGCTAAAGGATTTAATAATTCATCCATCCAACCATTCATTCCATAAATATTCACTGAGTGGCTACATTATATCAGGCATTTTGTAATGGACTGGAGAGACATGATAAATAAGAGAAAATTCCATTTCTGGCTGAGCTCACAGACAAGTAAGTGAGTAATTTTGAATGTGGTGATGAGGGTGTGTGCAGGGGGAGGTGGATATGCACGAAGTTGGTAAGTGAAGGCATAAAAGGCGTGTGGATGAGGTGATACCTCAGCAGAAATTGGAAGGAAGAGTAGAAGTTCAAGTAAGTGGGCAGAGCTTTCCAGGCAGCAGTCTGTGTCAGGGTGTCTTGGTCCGTTTGGGCTGCTGTAACAGGAATACCACAGACTGCGTGACTCATAAACAACGGACATTTATTTCTCACCATTCTGGAGGCTGAGAAGTCCAAGATCATGGTCTTTTTGCTGTAACCTCACACGGTAGTTGGCCTGTGGGATCTTTTTCAGGCTCCTTTTATAAGGACAAGCATCCCATTCATGAGGTCCCTACCCTCATGACCTAATTCACCTCCTAAAGGCCCCATAGCCTAACACTATCAAATTGTGGTTTAGGATTCAACACATGAATTTTGGGAGGATACAAACATTCAGACCATAGCACAGGGCCTGGAAGTGAGAAAGCATGTGGGATGTTTGGAGAGCTTCATGAACGAAATTTTTTTGAGTGTGTGTATGTGTGTGAGATATGAAGTGGGGCTGGAGAGGAGCACAGAAAAATTGTGGTGAAGGTTGAGGAGGATAGGCACAAGGGAAAATAATGAACTTCACATGTTATATGACTCATGACTCTTCCATTCACCATTGACCAAAATCCAACTCAAACGAAAGGGAAACTTATTAGTTTTCCTGACTGGGAACGTCAGGAGGGGCTATTCAGATGCAGCTCAATCCAGGGGCCCCAGCAATGTTTTCAGGGTTCATTTTCTCAACTCTGCTTTGTGTTTTGGGCTCACTGCTTCGTATTATGTCCAGAGTCTAGGGTAAATGATCACTGGAGACTTCAATTCCACATCCTTCCAACAATGTGTTGAAATCTTTGATGAAAATTGAGGATTTGTCTTTCTCTTTGAAGCCCTATAGATTTTGCTTCATATATTTTGAAGCTCATATATATGATAAATATAATTTGATACATAAATGTTTAGAATAATTAAGTCCTCTTAACAAATTGACCCCTTTATCATTATGAAATGACCCTCTTTATCCCTGGGAATAGTCTTTGCTCTGAAATCTACTGAAGACTAGACCTTATGAGTTGGCCTGGCCCTTGTGGGGTGTAACGTGAGTTGCCAGATGCCTTGGCATATGACCTTTCTAGGTGGTCTCTTTCTAATTGCAATACTAGCTACCCCTCGTGATTTCCTCCTTGTTCCCTGCACTTTGAATCTAATAGGCTTCTCTTTAACTACTCACACGATGGCTGGCATGGAAGTTTTCCAGATTATTTATAGACTCAGGAATTTGTGGGTGTGAGGATTATTCAGTAAAGCCAGTTCAGCTGCCTCCAGGTCACCCAGCCCTGCCCCACGCATCTAGGTTTCCTATCCCTAGAAACAATTCAAAGGCTAGGTTAATGGGTAGGACTTCACGTCTCTATGTGCGTGCCTGTGCACGTGTATGTTTGTAAATGTGTGTGACGTAGATGGGCAGGAAAAAAAGTAAGGAAAAGAGTTTGGGGAAGCTCAGAAGCATGGCTAGATTAGAATGATAAAAACAGGGCCAATTTACCTCCCCTTTGAAATTTTGATCCAGGACTTAGTTTCAATGTGCTACGAGAAATTGTTTTCTGCACACGTGCCCAAGAACACCTTCTGTCATTTCCATGATTCCAGTTCTAAAATAAGTTGGAGCCACCAAGTAACTCACCATGGCAGAGAAGTTGTCTAGTCTCTGGATGGATTTGTGAAGGATGGTAAATTTGGAAAACCAAACAGTATCTACTTCTTTCTAACAAATTAATCTTTCCTTAATAAATAAGATT
Organism: Ceratotherium simum simum; assembly: GCF_057802395.1. Classification (NCBI taxonomy): domain Eukaryota; kingdom Metazoa; phylum Chordata; class Mammalia; order Perissodactyla; family Rhinocerotidae; genus Ceratotherium; species Ceratotherium simum. The sequence goes on along the minus strand of NC_141931.1, from coordinate 27,070,394 downwards.
ACTTTATCCAAGCTGATCAATAAAATGTGCAAACCTTCAATTTTATGAAACTAAACAATAAACTTATAGTTAAGTCTTAGCTCTCCCAAAAGCCCTCTGGATATTTCAGATTTTTAAATGAGCTAACTTAATACTGTTATCCTTGCCTTTCCATGTTCCTTTCAGTTCCAAGCATTCTGCATCTTTTCCCTCAAGAAAAAGATGCAAAAGAGATAAAATAAAGAAACAAAACCCCAAACAACCTCCTCCTTTTTTTTTTTTTTATGGGGGAAGTGTCTAAGGATCTACCAAAAAGTGATATATTGGGAAAATAGTCAATATGTAAGTTATACCCAATAGGCTGGGATGAGGTGGTTTACTGTTCAGGAAGAAAGTAGTGTGCTTGCTGATGGCTGATACTCTGGAAGGTCAATCTTTCCACTAGATAGATCATAAGCGTAAGAGAGTGAAAGAAGAAAAAATAAAAGTAAAAAGAAAATGGGATAACAAAATTGAGAAATAACAGTGGACATTAGCAGGGGCAGCAGCAGTGAAAGCAAAAAGAAGCGATGGTGGGATGGGTAGGTGGTACAAAACACTTTTCTCAGGGGCAAAGAACTTTCCCATGTGGGTGTCTATCCTTCAATAGTCCATCAGAGCCTCCTGTGTCACGGGAAAATAACGTTCCCATCAGGATAGGTAGTTCTACAGTTAGAGTTTGTTTTCATGAACTGAGAAACCTCATTTAGACAGTGCTTCTAGCCCCCTCTCTCACATGGGGTATTTTCAGTCCCAAATACCCTGAAGGAGCAGAGTTACATGTGCTTTGAAAAATTTCATGCCTCTGACTTTAAAAACACAGGCTAAATAAAACATTTCCAAGGAAAATAAAAATTAATAAAATTGACTTTCCTGGAAATAGAAATTCTGAATTAAACAATAGTCACTAATGAATTTAACTATTAGACAAATGTCTAGGTGGTTTCCGAGCCCTCAAAGAACTTGTACTCCCCATCTTATTAATTTTTTTTTAGAGACTAGAAAAAGAGCAAATGATACCTAACTCATTTTATGAGGCTAGTATTACATTGATTTAAAACCTGACATACAAAATATAAGAAAAGAAAATTACACAAGTAATCTTACTGATGAATTTAGAGACAAAAAATATCAGCAAATCAAGTTTTGCATTGTATTAAAATGTACATTATGACCAATCCACGTTCATCTCAGAAATGTGAGGATGGCTCCACTTCAGGAAAATTTATCAGTGTTATCTTCCACATTTGCAGGTTAAGGGGAAAAACCATATGATTATCATAAAGAACGCAAAGAAAGTTTTCAATGAAATTCAGCATTCATCATACAACAAAAAGTTCTTGGCAAACAAGAGTAGAAGGGAATTTCCTTCTTCCAATAAAAACCAACAGCAAACATTGTTTTGATGATGGAATTGTAAAAGAATTTCCATTACATTTAGAAATAAAAAGCCTTTATCACACCATTACTCAATATTGTTCCAGAGGTGCTAGCCTATCCTAAAAAACAAGGAGAAGAAGAAAAATGTACAAGAATTAGAAACAAAACAGTCATTATTTTGAGGAACTATGATTGCCTACATAGAAAATCCAAGAAAACTACAGAAAAACTATTTGAACTAATAAGAAATTTCAGTAGTATTTCTGGACCCAAGCTTAATGTATAAATATCAATAGCCATTTATAAAATGTATGAGGAAGAAAAGACACCATTTATAGTAAATGAAAGGTACCTAGTAATAAATTTAACAAAAGATGCAGGGTATGCTTATGGAAAAAATATAAAATGTTTTTGATAGACAAAAAATAAGACCTCAACAAATGAAACAACATATGCTATGATTGTGGGTGGGGATGTTCGTAAAGATGGTATTTCTTTCCACAGAATCCATAAATTCCATTACAGTAAAAACTGTAGGATGTTTTTGAAAATTATATTTGACAAATTTATCCCAAAATGTGTATGCATATAGAGGCCCAGAATATCAAGAAAATTTTAAAAATAACAGAACAGGTTAGGGCAAGGGTTGATATTTGTGAAACTAGACGTCAAGACACATTTATAAAAGTGTGGTATTGGTTGAGAGAGAGAGAGAAGGGAACGAAGTCGAGAGCTAGGACAGACCTGTGTGTGTATGGAAACTTGGTAAATGATGGAATGGCATTATAAAGCTGTCGAGAAAGGTCATCCATTTAATAAGTGTGCCAGTTCAACTGGTTGTCCAAATAGAAAAAAGAAATAAAATTATATTACTACTTATATTGCACAAAGTAAATTCCAGATGGATAAGCATTTTGAAGTCAAAAGAAAGTATAGGAGCCTATCATCATATCCTCAGCCACAAAGGAAAAAATTGGTAAATTTGACTACATTAAAATTAAAGATTTTTCTAAACAAAAGAGACCAGACAAATTTAAAAGACAAGATATAAGGTAGTAGATAATGTTTGTCACATATATATTTGACATGGGTGTTTAGCAGAAGTATTGATCAGAGGGGATTCAGGTGGAAAAATCTGTTGCATGGGAAAAAGGAAAGGCACCAAAATGCTGACACTAGAAATTGGGGACCCGTATAAAGCAATGACAGAAAATAGGCAGGAGGATGGAATGGCTTATTAATTTCAAGCCACGAAAATGAAAGTAAACAAGAACACGTAAGGAATCTGATTAAAGGTATCTGCCTCAGTTATCCTTGCCTGGGGAAAAACAACAATAATAACAGCTGACTTCTCATCTGAAAAAATGCAAGCTAGAAGACAATAGAATGTCTTCTTTTTTTTTTGCAGGGAAAGATTCATCCTGAGCTAACATCTGTTGCCAATTTTCCTCTTATTGTTTTTCTCCCCAAAGCCTCAGTGCATGGTTGTATATCTTAGTTGTAAGTCCATCTAGTTCTTCTATGTGAGCTGCTGCTACAGCATGGCAATTGATAGACGGGTGGTGTGATTCTGTGACCAGGAAGCAAACCTGGCTGTTGAAGGGGTGAGAGCCAAACTTTAACCACTAGACCATCAGGGCTGGCTCTAGAATGACATATTTTAATGCTAAAAGAAAACACAACATTAAAGTAGGTGTGGTAGGCTGAAAGATGGCCACCAAAGATATCAGATCCTCATCCCTGGGACTGTGAATGTGACTTTATATAGCAGAAAAAGGGTCTTTGCAGATAAGACTAATTTAAGGATCTTGAGATGGGAGATTTAGCCTGGATTGCCCAGGTGGGTCCTGAAGCAATCACATGTATACTTATAAGACGGAGGCAGAGGGAGATTGCACACATAGAGAAGAGGAAAAAGCAACGTGACCATGCAGGAAAAGATTGGAGTGACGCAGCCACAAGCCAAGGAATGCTGGCAGCCACAGAAGCTGGAAGAGGCAAGGAATGAGTTCTTCCCTAGCGCCCCCAGAGGGAGTGCAGTCCTGCTGACACCTTGACTCCAGCCCCAGTGCTGCTGACTTCAGACTTTTGGCTTCCAGAACCGTGAGAATAAATCTCTGTTGTGTTAAGCTATCCAGTTTGTGGAAATTTGTTACTGCAGCCACAAGAAACTAAAACACAGGACTGGAATAGAGAAAGAACACGATGAGCCTTCAACATCTTGTGCCAGAATTTATAAAAATAGATCCTGCCATACATAATGAGAGAATCTGTCATGACCAAGTGGGGTTTATTCAAGGAGTACAAGGTTAGCTTAACATTTGAAAATCAATCAATGTCATTCACTACATTAATAGAATAAAGGGGAGGAAAAGTATACAATCAGCTCATTAGTAGAGGTGGTAAAAGTGTTGGACAAAATTAAAATCCAATTTATGAAAAAAAACTCATCAACCAGGAATAGAAGGACAATTCCTCACCCTGATAAAAGGCATCTACAAAAATTCTGTTGCTAACGTCATACTTCATGGTGAAGTATTAATCTTTTTCCCACTAAAATTGGGAACAAGAAAAGAATGTTTGTGCTCACCACTTCTATTCAACATCATAGTACTATGTGGCTTTAGCAAGTGTGCAATGAAGCAAGAGAAAACAATTAAAAGCATAAAGATTGTAAAAGAAAGAAGTAAAATTGTTTTCATTAGCATGTAACATGTTGTTTAAACAGAAAACCATAAGAAATTTACAAAACACTATTAGATCTAATATGTATATTAAGCAAAGTAGCAGGATACAAAGTCAATGTAAAAAATCAATTGTATTTCGAATATACTTGTACCAAACAGTTGGAAAATGAAATTAAAATTCAATTGTGTCAACTATATGCTCTCAGGCTAAAGACAGGGAGAACTCGAAATCAGTAATGAATTACAGATAGTAGTCTTTTTATCACAGATACAAGATAAAACCACTTTCTATATATTCTAGAATTGAGGATGTAAGTAAATATATTGTAGGTAACAGGAATAAGGTTTTTCACTGTTGGAGAAGGTAGTTACAAATATGGAAAGGAGGAGGGACAGAATGAATGCTATGGTGTTGGGCTGGGATTGGAAGCATCATTATAGACTTATGGTTTTTAATATATAAATGTAGACATAAATATATAGATAGGAAGACATTGAAGTATATATTTGCACATACTTTCATTTAAATTACATATTTCCGAGATCTCGAGTCAAGATGGCGACGTAAGCAGACTCGGAACTCACCTCCTCCCATGGACACAGCCAATTTACAACTACTCGTGGAAACATTACCCCTGAGACGGAACTGAAAACTGGATAAGAGGAACTCCTGCAACAACGGACAATCCTAACTGGGGTAGAAGAGGCAGAGACTCCCTTCTAGAGAGGAAAAACGCTGCCTTCACAAGCCACCAGCTTCACGGCCGCCGGGAGCAGCGCACAGGTCCACAGCCTCCCTGGAGGCGCAGGGCCCTGAGCCGGGGAGCGCCCCTGCTGTGGGCATTTTGTGGACCCAGCACAATCGAGACCAGCTGCATAATATCTGACTTTGCCTGCTACTAAAACACTGGGGAGTACCCCCAGAAAACCCAGTTCGCAAAGAAACTAAAACCGGCTCTTAAAGGGCCCACGCGCAAACTCACCCATTTCAGAAAGCATCCTAAAATCACCAGAAAGAGAGGTGCACAGTGCTGTGGTGAAAAGAGACTCACCTGATAGGCCCCGAGTGCATCTCGGTGAGGGGTAAGACCTCTCCAGGGACTGGGACATTGGCGGCGGCCATTGTTGTGGCCTGGTGTGGGCGTGCTGACACAGACGCCATTGGAGTTCTCCCTGAGGCCTGCTAGCCCAGGGTCTGCCCCACCCGCTAGAGCACCGATTTAATCCAGCTCAGCCAGGGCAGGCAGCCCACCCTAGAGACTGGCCCCTCCCAACAACAAGCCCTCAGGCAACTTGTGGATCTGCATAGATTGGTGACTGGATTCTCTGCAGCCTGGCAACTGAGCCAACTTTAACGGGGCAGGGTGTGCACAAGGAGCAGGTGGAGAGTGTGGGGCGGTGGCGGAGTGTGTGTGGCTCCTGCTGTGGAGAGACTGGGTCCACTTGGGGAGGTCGGGGCGCGCACACGGGGCAGGAGTGTGTTGACTGTGTGTGTGGACCTGTGGGCGGCAGGGCTTGTCAGCTGCAGAAGACTTGTGCTTCTCAAAGACCCACATAGGGGGTTTGCCCTACCTTCCAAAGCCTGAAACAATTGGGTGCTCCTGTGCCTGAGGCCAGCCCCACCCAGCTGCAATCCTCAGAGAGCTGACAAGAGACCTAATAGGCTAGAGGGTTACAGCAATTGTAAGACCCTGAGCCTAACAACCTGCCATGCTGGGGGCCTACTCACTTAAAAGAAATACTGCAACACAAATGTGGTATTAGAACTTGCAGCCAACTGTGCTGGGGCTCCCCACACCTGATAAAGAGACTGAAGGGCCCACAACAACTACAAGCAGCTGAGCATTACAACAGCTGGCCTGGAGCATAACTCGGCCTCCCTGGGTGCCTACAGGGAGAGCAAACAGGCCACAACAGAAGGACACACATAGCCCACATAGGGGTCACCCTTGGAACATTGAGAACTGAGGGAAGCACACTGGAAGCCTCCTAAGGCATCACTTACATAAGGTCACCTATCCAAGAGCAGGAGATGTAGCTGACCTACCTAATACATAGACACAAGCACAGGGAAAGAGGCAAAATGAGGAGGCAAAAGAATACATTCCAAGTAAGGGAACAGGACAAAACCCCAGAAAAGGAACTAAGTGAAACAGAAATGAGCAACCTACCCAACAGAGAGTTCAAACTAAGAGTGTTAAGGATGCTCACTGATCTGGGGAGAAGAATAGATGAATTCAGTGAGAATGTCAACAAAGAAATGGAGATATAAAAAAGAACCAATCAGAAATGAAGAATACAATACTGGAAATGAAAAATTCATCAGAGGGACTCTAAAGCAGAGTAGAGGATATAGAAGAATGGATCTGTGAGCTGGACGAAAGACTAGAAGAAATTACCCAAGGTGAACAGGTAAAAGAGAAAAGAATTAAAAAGAGTGAGGACAGTCTAAGGGACCTCTGGGACAACATCAAGCCCACTAACATCCGTGTTATAGGTGTCCCGGAAGGAGTAGAGCAAGACAAGGGGGCAGAGAATCTATTTCAAGAAATAATAGATGAAAACTTCCCTAACCTAAGGAAGGAAACAGACATCCAGGTACAGGAAGCACAGAGAGCTCCAAACAAGATAAACCCAAAGAGGCCCACACCAAGACACATCATAATCAAAATGTCCAGAATTAAAGATAAAGAGAGAATCCTAAAAGCCACAAGAGAATGTCAAGTTACATACAAAGGAAACCCCATAAGGCTATCAGCTGACTTCTCAGCAGAAACCTTACAGGCTAGAAGAGAATGGCACGATATATGTAAAGTGCTAAAAGGAAAAAACTTACAGCCAAGAATACTCTACCCAGCAAGGTTATCATTCAAAATGGAAGGAGAGGTAAAGCGTTTCCCAGACAAGCAAAAATTAAAGGAGTTTGTCACCAAGAAACCAGTGCTACAAGAAATGTTAAAGGGACTGATTTAAGGGGAAAAGAGAAGACCACAAATAGGAAAAATTATGTATTTCCATGATAAGAACGTAATGGATACAAATGCACAAAAAAGAGGTTAGATATGATATCAAAAACATAAAAGGAGGGAGGAGGGGAGTTAAAGAGTACAGCTTTCAGACAGAGGTCAAACTAAAGTGACAATCAATTCTGTATAGAAGAAGAAAGGAGCAGAGAAGGACTACTAAAACACTGAGAAAAAAAAAAAGTTATAAAATGGCAGTAAGTACATACTTACCAATAGCTACTTTAAACGTCAATGGACTAAATGCTCCAATTAAAAGGCATAGGGTGGCTGACTGGATAAAAAAAACAAGACCCATATATATGCTGCATACAAGAGACACACTTCAGACCTAAAGACACTCACAAACTGAAAGTGAAGGGATGGAAAAAGATACTCCACGCAAATGGCAATGAAAAGAAAGCTGGGGTAGCAGTGCTCATATCAGACAAAATAGACTTTAAAACAAAAACTGCAAAAAGAGACAAAGAAGGGCATTACATAATGATCAAGGGAACAATCCAACAAGAGGATATAACACTTGTAAATATCTACGCACCCAATGTAGGTGCACCTAAATATATACAGCAATTATTAACAGACATAAAAACAGAAATAGACAGTAACACAATAATAGTAGGGGACTTTAACACTCCACTTACACCAATGGATAGATCATCCAAACAGAAGATCAATAAGGAAACATTGGCCTTAAATGACACACTAGAACAGATGGACCTAGTAGATATATACAGAGCATTCCATCCAAAAACCAAAAAATACATGTTCTTTTCAAATGCACATGGAACATTGTCCAGGATTGATCACATATTAGGCCACAAAACAAGTCTCCATAAATTTAAGAAGATTGAAATAATACCAAGCATCTTTTCTGACCACAACGGTATGAAACTAGAAATCAACTATAGGAAGAAAATCAGAAAAGCCACAAATAAGTGGAGATTAAACAAAATGCTACTGAACAACGACTGGGTTAACGAAGAAATCAAAGAAGAAATTAAAAAATACCTGGAAACAAATGAAAATGAAAATACGACATGCCAGAATTTATGGGATACAGCAAAAGCGGTTCTAAGAGGGAAGTTTATAGTGATACAGGCCTATCTCAACAAACAAGAAAAATCTCAAATAAACAATCTAACAATGCACCTAAAGGAACTGGAAAAAGAAGAACAAACAAAGCCCAAAATCAGTAGAAGAAGGGAAATCATAAAAATCAGAGCAGAAATAAATGAAATAGAGACCAAAAAACAATAGAAAAAATTAATAAAACCAAGAGCTGGTTCTTTGAAAAGATCAACAAAATTGACAAACCTTTAGCTAGACTCACCAAGAAAAAAAGAGAGAAGGCACAAATAAGTAAAATCAGAAATGAAAGAGGAGAGGTTACAACAGACACCTCAGAAATACAAAAGATTATAAGAGAATACTATGAAAAGCTATACGCCAACCAATTCGACAATCTGGAAGAAATGGATAAATTCTTAGAATCATACAACCTTCCAAAACTGGATCAAGAAGAAGTAGAGAATTTGAATAGACCAATCACCAGTAAGGAGATTGAAACAGTAATCACAAACGTCCCCAAAAATAAAAGTCCAGGACCAGACGGCTTCCCTGGTGAATTCTACCAAACATTCAAAGAAGACTTAATACCTATCCTTCTCAAACTCTTCCAAAAAATTGAGGAGGGGGGGAAGCTCCCTAACTCATTCTACGAAGCTGACATTACCCTGATACCAAAACCAGACAAGGACAACACAAAAAAAAGAAAATTACAGGCCAATATCACTGATGAACATCGATGCAAATATCCTCAACAAAATACTAGCAAATCGCATACAACAATATGTTAAAAAGATTATACACCATGATCAAGTGGCATTTATTCCAGGTATGCAGGGATGGTTTAACATTGGCAAATCAATCAATGTGATACACCACATTAATAAAATGAAGAATAAAAATCACATGATGATCTCAATAGATGCAGAGAAAGCATTTGTCAAGATACAGCATCCATTTATGATAAAAACTCTGAATAAAATGGGTATAGAAGGAAAGTACCTCAACATAATAAAGACCATATATGAGAAACCCACAGCTAATATCATCCTCAATGGTGAAAAACTGAAAGCTATCCCTCTAAGAACAGGAACCAGACAAGGAGGCCCACTGTCACCACTCCTATTTAACATAGTACTGGAAGTCCTAGCCAGAGCAATCAGGCAAGAGAAAGAAATAAAAGGGATCCAAATTGGAAAGGAAGAAGTGAAACTATCACTATTTGCAGATGACATGATTTTATATATAGAAAACCCTAAAGAATCCACCAGAAAACTTTTAGAAGTAATAAACGAATATGGTAAAGTTGCAGGATACAAAATCAACATACAAAAATCAGATGCATTTCTATACACTAACAACGAAGTAGCAGAAAGAGAAATTAAGAATACCATCCCATTTACAACTGCAACAAAAAGAATAAAATATCTAGGAATAAACTTAACCAAAGAGGTGAAAGATCTGTACACCAAAAACTATAAAACATTTCTGAAAGAAATTGAAGAAGACACAAAGAAATGGAAAGATATTCTGTGCTCTTGGATTGGAAGAATTAACATAGTTAAGATGTCCATACTTCCTAAAGCCATCTATAGATTCGATGCAATCCCTATCAAAGTTCCAACAGCATTTTTCACAGAAATAGAACAAAGAATCCTAAAATTTATATGGAACAACAAAAGACCCCGAATAGCTAAAGGAATCCTGAGAAAAAAGAACAAAGTTGGAGGTATCACACTCCCTGATTTCAAAATATACTACAAAGCTATAGTAACCAAAACAGCATGGTACTGGCACAAAAACAGACATACAGATCAATAGAATAGAATCGAAAAGCCCAGAAATAAACCCACACATCTATGGACAGCTAATCTTTGACAAAGGAGCCAAGAACATACAATGGGGAAAAGAAAGTCTCTTCAACAAATGGTGTTGGGAAAACTGGATAGCCACATGCAAAAAAATGAAAGTAGACCCTTACCTTACACCATACACAAAAATTAACTCCAAATGGATTAAAGACTTGAATGTAAGACCTGAAACTATGAAACTTCTAGAAGAAAACATAGGCAGTACGCTCTTCGACATCGGTCTTAGCAACATATTTTCAAGGACCATGTCTGACTGGGCAAGAGAAACAATAGAAAAAATAAACAAATGGGACTACATCAAACTAAAAAGCTTCTGCACAGCAAAGGAAACCATCAACAAAACGAAAAGACAACCTAACAATTGGGAGAAGATATTTGCAAACCATACATCTGATAAGGGTTTAATCTCCAAAATATATAAAGAACTCATGCATCTCAACAACAAAAAAACTACCAACCCAATTAAAAAATGGGCAAAAGAGCTGAACAGACATTTCTCCAAAGAAGATATACAGATGGCCAATAGACACATGAAAAGATGTTCAAAATCACTATCAGGGAAATGCAAATCAAAACTACAATGAGATATCACCTCACGCCCGTCAGAATGGCTATAATTAACAACACAGGAAACAACATGTGTTGCAGAGGATGTGGAGAGAAGGGAACTCTCATACACTGCTGGTGGGAGTGCAAACTGGTGCAGCCACTATGGAAAACAGTATGGAGATTCCTCAAAAAATCAAGGATAGAACTACCATATGATCCAGCTATTCCACTGTTGGGTATTTATCCAAAGAACTTGAAAACACCAATTTGTAAGGGTACATGCACCCCTGTGTTCATTGCAGCGTTATTCACAATAGCCAAGACTTGGAAGCAACCTAAGTGCCCATCAAGGGACGAATGGATAAAGAAGATGTGGTATATATACACAATGGAATACTACTCAGCCATAAGAAACGATGAGATCCAGCCATTTGTGACAACATGGATGGACATTGAGGGTATTATGCAAAGTGAAATAAGTCAGAGGGAGAAGGTCAAATACTGTATGATTTCCTTCATTAAGTAGTAGATGATAACAACAATAAACAAACACATAGAGACAGAGATTGGATTGGCGGTTACCAGAGGGGAAGGGGGGAGGGAGGAGGGTGAAAGGGATAATTCAGTACATGTGTGTGGTGATGGGTTATAATTAGTATTTTGGTGGTGAACATGATGTAATCTATGCAGAAATAGAAGTATAATGATGTACACCTGAAATTTTTACAATGTTATAAACCAATGTTACTGCAATAAACAAAAAATTAAAAATAAATAAATAAATAAAAATAAATAAATAAAATAAATGAAAAAAAAATTACACATTTCCTATGTCTATCCTCTTACAAATTCTAAAAACAATGACATCCCAGTAACAATGTACAGAGCTCCCAGATCTTGGATTCTAAGTGTCATTTTCCACTAAAAGGAACAAGCGCTCTTTGGAGAAATGGCTGATTCCTGCTCTAGAGCAGGGAGAGTATATGAGGAGCCTGGAACATCTTGTTTACCAGGAAGTAAGGAAAGGCTCAAAGAGTGATGGGGACATGTCGAAAGAAAACAGAAGCCAGCTTAAAGGAGCTCCCCCTGACCAAGTCTGGGGCAATTTGAGCATCAGTATAACTAATTATAGTAAAAGATTATAACCTACAAAATAAAATAAGAATCCAGGAAGTATATACTGATATAAATAAATGCATCAAAAATACTCAGATAAATATAATAAATAAAGGAGAAAGGAAAGATAATTTATACTGGAGAAACTTGGCAGATCAGCAGTTTAACCAACTGATCGGAGTTAACATCACCAGTAATGGTGCTAAAAAGTGCTAAAAAGCTGAGTTCTATTCTAGTTTTGATAGAAAGTGCCTGACAAATAAAGGTGTTGCCTAAACTGATTTTTGGGATTTTTTTTGTGTGTTTCGTTTATTTTTGTATTTACTTTAAATTTCTCTCTCTCTCTACATATATATATACATATACACATATGAATAAAATATGCATGGATATATCCAAGTGGTCATATACATGTTTTTTTCTTAGTGTAGAACTTTAAATTTTTGCTTGGCTATCCTTTTTCTCCTCATATCAGGACCCCTCATTCCCTGTGTTAACAATTTGATATGTATCGCATATTTTTCTCATACACATATCATCCCAAATAGATCTATAAATGAATACAGATGTATTATAGTTTTTCTAACCAAAACTGGAAACCTAGAACTTAGAAAAAGAGACATAATGGATGCAGAAAATTAAAACTTTTGTTTGGCAAAAGAAAGCATAAACAAAAAGCTTCTTATAAATTGACTAAACCAAAACAGGACAGATAATATGACCCAGTAGAAAAATGGACAAATGATATGAATAGAAAATATCATAGATGATCAAATCTAAATGAGCAAGAAATATATGAAGATGTTGCACTTTACCCGCAATTAGGGAAATGCAAACTTTACCAGCAGCAACGAGATGTCACTTTATATCCATCAGACTGGAAAAATTAAAAAGAACTGTGTTGCTTGTGGGAACGTGAGGGAGCATGTTCTCAATCATCCTTGTTGGAATTGCAAGGTGCTCTTTTGGAGAGCAAAGTGGCGATAGACATTCAACTCGGCACTTCCTCCTCTGAATATATCTCATGGAAATAAGAGCAAATATATAAGGCTGTTTATTACTACATGGTTGGTAGCAGACACTAACTGGAAACAAACAATGTCAATTAATGGAGAAATGGTTGACAAAATTATGAATACTTACCAGAGAATATGATGTAGCCATTAAAATGAGTGAATTAGAAATCTACTGACTTGGAGGGATTTCCATGAGGAACTGTTGAGTGAGAAATACATGCATTCAAGTGTGTATAATGATTTCATTTTTTATAAAACAATGAGAAAAAACCTCAAGCGTCTTGAAGCCTATGTCCTGTAAGTTTTATTCTCCTGTGTCCCTATTTATTCTTCTACCCAGGCCCATCTGGTTTTCAGTTCCATCACTCTATGAAAACTGCTCTCGCCAGTCTCTGTTGATCCCAAAGGAGCCAAATCTAATTGTTACTTTTTAGTTTTCATCTTGCTAGATCTCTCAGCAGCACACGGCACAGTTGACCACAGCCTGCTCCATGAAGTGTCCCTTTCTTTTCATCTTGGTGATACCATATGCTCCTGGCTTTCTTCCCTCTCTGGTTGGTCCCTCTCCATTTTCTTGATCTCCAAATTCAGTCATCCTTGTGCTTAGTCTTGGGTCTTCCCTCCAACACTTTCTCTATAGATAATATTATCCTTCCTGATGATTTTAAACAGTTTCCATGTGCTAAGACTTCCAATTTTTAAATTTCCACCCCAAACCATTAATCTCCAGGATCACATGCTAACTATCTGTTAACATCACCATCTGGCCATCTTGCTTTTCTCCCCAGACCTCTTTCTTCCCTAGTTAAGACCACCCAAACAGTTGCTCATGCCAGAAACTTGGGTATCATTCTTGACACCTCTCTAGTTTTCTACCGTCACATGTAATCTATAACCAAATTCTATAGATACTATCTCTAAAATATAATCCAAATTTGTTTCTTTTTCTCTACTTCTACAGTTGCCTTCCCTCTCGTCTGGATGCTTGCAGGAGCTTCCTGTCTGATTCTCCAGTTTTACTCCTCTCCACTCCAAACTATTCTCTGTGTATCACATGGAGTGATCTTTTATGTATATGTATATATACATAAATCTGATCACCTTACTCCCACTTTTAAAACTTTCAGAGGCTTCCCATTGCAATGAGAAACAATAGTAGCCTAATATTGCCTACAAGCCTCTACATAGTATGCCCTATTTATATCTCTAACTCAAGATCCAGCCACTGGTCTTCTTCCAGATTCTTCTATGTACCAACCTCTTTCCTACTTCAGCACTTTCAAATTCACTATTTCTTCTGCCAGACAAGCTCTTCCTCTCTTTTTTTGATCTGATGAATGCCTACTTACTCATCAAGTCTCAGTTCAAATGTCACTTCCTTGGGGAAACTTTCCCTGAACTCGTATCTAAAAACCTGTTCCTCTTGTTATTCTTTCTCCTAAATCCCTCTTTGTTCTCCTTCCTCTCCTCCTCCTCCTCCTCCTCCTCTTTTACAAAGCACTTAACAAGATCACTGACTCTATATTCATCTGTTTACTTTACCAGACTCTAAGCCCCACGAAGACACAGACCAGTGTCTGCTTTGTTTCAAGTGTGTCCCTGGTGTAATGCCTCAATATGGGCCCTTGGATTAGTCAGTCAATGGTAGCTGTTGTAAGAGAAGAACTCTGGACTCCTAGTGCAAGCAAAATAGAACTTCAGTTTTTGCTCATGTTAAGTTCAAAACAGATGTTCTTGATGGAGAGTTGAGTGGATGGAGGATTCTGTTCCGTGCATTCTCCAAGGAACCAGGTTGATAGAGGCACTGCCACATTCAACATATGGCTTCTGTAGTATCCCTAGATGTAAATATCCTGTTGGTAGAAAGAAAAGAGAGAGAGAGTAGAGAGTACTATGGAGGTTTTGTGGGCCAGGCCTGGAGGAGCTTGCAAGATTTTCTCCCACGTTTTATTGGCTAGAGCATAGGCACATGGCCTCATCTGACTGCAAGGGAGGCTGTGAAATCTAGCCTAGTTGTGTGCTCAGGAGTAAGAGGAAAAAGGATATTGGAGAAGAGAGAGCCAGTCTCTGCCCTGGCACTCATGACATTTTTGTTAGATGAATTAGTAATCAGAACTTCACACCTAAATGTGAAATTTCTTTTCTTCTTTTTTTTATTTTTATTTTTTTATTTTTGATTTTTTTTTGGTGAGGAAGATGGTCCCTGAGCTAACATCCGTACCAATATTCCTCCATTTTGTATGTGGGACGCTGCCACAGCATGGCTTGATGAGCAGCAGTGTGTAGGTCTGCGCCTGGGATGTGAACTGGCAAACCCCGAGCCACCAAAGTGGAGCATGTGACCTTAATGACCATGCCATCAGGCTGGCCTCATTTATTTTGTTTTTTAAATGAATTTGAGAACTACTGTTGGAGGTGGGAGCCTTTCAGTGTAATATAACTTCAGTGATCTTCAGTGTAGATATAACTTATAATTCCCTTGGAAATACCTTTCCTCTGATGCTTACCCTGAGTCAGCAAGACAAACTGAACTTTAATGCAGGACATTGCACATTTCTGTAAAAACAATTATAATGCCTTCTGGTATTTGAATAATTAACTCTCAGGAATCAGTAGGACTCTGTTTTCTAGACTGCATCATTCCCTGAAGGTTCTGAATAGGATATGAATTGTAAAACAATGAGAAAAAACCCCTAAGCATGCTAATCTTTAGGTGGCCTAAAATTCAGTGGGGACCACTATCTGAATTTTGTTTTAATTGCTTTCCTTTCCTTTATTTTTTTAATCAATGTTTTGCTTTTCTCTTTTGTTTATGAACTTTACGTATATGGAATCAAAGTGTATGTATTCACCTGTGACTTAGTTCTTTCACTCAACTTTGTCTTTATGATTCAAACATGTTGATGCACGAACTGTACATCATTAATTTTAACTATTGTATTTATATTTCACTGAATGAATATACTATACATAATTGTCTATCTTAAGTTTTTATTACGTGGAGAATTCCAACAATACATAAATATAGAATAGTATAAGGAATCTCCATGTACCCATTATCCATGTTCAACAATTACCAACTCAAGGCCAATCTTGTTTCATCCATGTCCCCACCTAATCTCTTCTCACTAGTATTATTTTGAAGCAAATCCCATGTATCATATCATTTCACTGTATCTCTAAATATCTAAAATATTGTATATGTATTTCTAAATTTCTCTAAAGAATTTTTTTTAGAAAACATAACCATAATACCATTATCACACCAAGAAGATTACCAACAATTCTTAATACCATCAACTCTTCAATGTTCAGATTTTCAATGGCTCACGTCATTTTTGTTTGCATTTTTCAGTTTTTTTGAATCAGGATCCAGATAAAGTCCACAGGCTGTGGTTAACTGATGTCTTTTGAGCCTTCTTAAATCTATAGTTTTATTTCCCCCCCCTTTCCTTGCAATTTAATTAATTAATTAATTAATTAATTTATTTTTGTGAGGAAGACTGGCTCTGAGCTAACATCCATTGCCAATTCTCCTCTTTTTACTGAGGAAGATTAGCTCTGAGCTAACATCTGTGCCCATGTTCCTCTACTTTGTATGTGGGATGCTGCCACAGCGTGGCTTGATGAGCAGTACATAGGTCTGTGCCCAGGATCTGAACCTGCGAACCTCAGGCTGCTGAAGCAGAGTGTGTGAACTTAACCACTATGCCACAGGGCCAGCCCCCCTTCAATTTATTTTTTGAAGAAAACTTTTGTCTTATAAAATTTCCCACTTTGATCCTGCTGATTACATCCCCAGGGTGTACTTTGACATATTCTGTTTTATGAATTTCCTATATATTAGTACTTGGATATAGAGGTTTGACCAGACTCAGATTTGACTGATTGATTTGTTTTTGGCAAGACTACTTTATAGACAGTGTTCTGTCCTTTCATGAGATGAATAAAATCGAGTTGTCTTTCTTTTGGAAATGTTAAAGCTGTTGATGTTTTACACTTAGTTCTATTAATTCGTTAGGTGTGACCATTTATCCATTCAAATGTTGATGGACATTGGGGTTGTTTACAGTTTTTTGCTATTATGAATAATGTTGCTGTACATATTCTTATACTGCCTTCTGGTTAATAACTTGAACAAGAATTTCTCTAGAAGTGGAATGGCTGGGGTCAAGTAGGGTGTATTCAAGTTTAACTTTACTAGTCAATGCCAAACTGTTTTCCAAAGCAATTGTTCTAATCGACACTTCCACCAGCAGTGGGTGAGAGTAATTGCAGCTTCACTTCCTTGTCCAACTTAAGTTTTGTCCATCTGGTGGATGTGTAATGGTATTTTATTATTGTTTTCATTTTCACAGTAATGGAGAGGGATAAAAGGAAATTTAGTTCAAAGGTTTTACGTGACCAAGTATGTTTCTCACCATCCAATCTGAGTTGGCTTAAAGAGGATTTATGGAAGAAAGAATTAAATCCAGATGTTTGTTGCTCCTCACAAGCTCATAAAACAGGACTTAATACTGGTGTCCCCTCCCACTCCTGAAGTTGGAGTATTTATTTCTTTTTCATTTTATGTATGCTTTCTGGAATTTTTAGTTGGAATGCCATTTTAGCTATTCCTGAAAGAACTTTCAAGCACCACAATTTGGCTAACAGTCATCTATTTGCCTCCATTTAGGTTAAAGGGACTAAACTCACAGAAGGATATCTCCCATTTTGTAGCATGGAGGAAATATTAGAGCGAGAATGTTGATACACTGAAAAGCTGTCATTTTCATGAAGGGTAAAAATAGCTAGAATTAAGGTAGCAAACCAAGGTGAAATTTCTTTGTTCATGCAATTATGCCAACAGCAATTTCACAAGTCTTGTAAAGTGGAAAGGTTAGTTCATTATGCCTTTGGTGAAATGTGTTAAAAGGCCGGTTGAAGCCACGGCAAACACAACATTTAAGAGACCTAGTTTAACTTTGGACTGCCTTGCGTTAGAAGTCTGGCAGTAGCTCATTAACTGTGTAGGAAAAGGTTGTGAGGACAGAACGCAAGCCAGCCCTTTACCACTTTTTGGGTACTCACTCCTCAATAAACATCTTCATTCATTCATTGGTTGATTTTGAGGTGATTTGCACTTTATTCTTATTGAGGGATATTTATGGGACTGTTTGATGTGTTACCACTTTGGCAGGATATGCTCTTTTCAAGTGATGTAAATCCTTAAGTAGATGAACAAAGCTCCTAGGTTGGAATTTCAAGTGCCAGGGGTCACAGTTGCTTTTTTGTTTGGGACTCATCATACAGGCTGAGTGAGGCTGACAGGAAGATACCTTTTCCTTCAATGCCTGCTGCCTTCTTGGAGGAAATCTAGGGCAGAGGGCGGAGCCTTATTTCTAGGTCAACAGCTGCCAAAGTTGACTCCAAACAGCTTCACAGCTCAGGGCTTTAGGTAGCAGTGGTGTTTGGAAATGAATAGGGGCATTTTCGGTTTTTCAAAATGCCCCCCGGGGTGGTGGTAGTGGGCATTATTGGTAGTTAGTGATTGGGGGTCAGGGAGGCAAAGTGTCTTGCTGGGATTGAGCAGTCCCAACCAGCAAATAATGGTCCTTCCCTACACGCCAGTAACTCTTGTTGAGAAACAGTGCAGACCTATTAGAGGGAGTGAGAACTTTGGTCTTTGGGTTTTATAGAAATCCAAAGGTTTTTAGGCAATAAGTAATTTTTGGGGGCTCTTGCTTGCAATGAGAGAGGAGTCTAGAGTTCACAGCCCACCTCATTTCTCTAATAGTGATGTAACCTTGGCCTAGTTACTTAGCTTTTCTGTACATCAATTCCTCATTAGTTAAGGGAGGATCATCTTAGTACCTACTTTATATAGTTGTTATGAAGATTAAATGAATTAATGCATTTAAAGCACATAGAAAGTTCCCTAGCACATAATAAGCACTCAGAAAGTGTTAGTTATGATTACTCTTTTCCTCATTCTCCTGGGAAAACTCACCATTGCCTGCCAACTGTAGAAACACTGCTCAGACATGGGAAATCTCCAAGAGTCTAGTGATATTTTCCCTACGGAGAAACAAATTTCTATGGTGCCAAGTCACTGCAGAAAAGACAAAAGGGAGCATTATAAGACAAGAGAAGGACATCATAAACAAATATAACTGACTTCCTGATTTTGTCTAGGGATTGGCAAATTCCATTCCTTAGATAAAATTCTATTTTTTAAATAAAATTATGTTGGAACGCCCATTTGTTTCCATATTGGCTATGACTGCCTTCCTATTGCAGAGTTTAGTAGTTGCAACTGAGACTGTATGGCCTGCAAAGTCTAAAATATTTACTATTTAGTCCTTCACAGAAAAAGTATGCTGACCTCTGGTCTAGCACATAATTTACCTTATGATATGGCTACTTATCAGTGTTATCTGGTGGCCATTTCTTAACATTGTTCAAAAAGATAAAAACAAAGGGTCTAGATAGTGATAATAATACTGATGATAATAGCTAACATGTATTTACTTATTACGGCCAGACATGCCTCTAAGTACTCGGCAGGTATTAACTCTTTTAAATAGGTGCCTATAATAATGGTTGGTATCTCAGTACCTTCCTCAAGTTTATTCAGTTAGTAACTGGGAAAATCAGCCTAGGAACCCAGGCAATAGCTGGATGTTGAGGAGAAGATTTTAAATGTGATAAATTTATGGTAAGAAGAATCTAAGAAGCCATATTTAAGCAAAGGAGAGTTTAGTTACCTTGGAATTCACTTTAAGATGTAAAAGAAATTCATTATCCTCAAATCTGTTTATAAATTCAGTACAATCCCAATAAAAATATCAAGTGGGAGTTTTAAAAGTGAAATTTAAGCTAATTTTAAAGTTTATTTGTAATAGTAAATATGTAAGACCAGATAAGAAGTTTTTGAAAAAGAGCAATTGCCTTGTGAGATATCAAAGCATATTATAAAGTGATAGTAATCAAAACAGTTGGGTCTTGGTGGAAGAATAGATAAATAGCTCAATAGATTATAATAGAGGATATTCAAAGATAGATATGGTAAAATAATACATGACAAAGATAGAATTTTAAATCAGTGAGGAAAGGACAAATTATCCATTCAATAAAAGTAATGAGTCACTTGGTTATCCATTTCAAAAATCAATAAGGTTAGATCCCTACCTCACACCATATATTAAAGAAATTCTTAATTGATTAGATCTGTGTTTCCTGACCAATGTGCCTCTGCACACTGGTAGAGTATAAGTCACTCACAAGTGGCTTGAATTATTGATCCCTTCAACAGGGCAGCTGGGCACAACTGGTATTGTCAGAATGCCTAAGTTGTGCTGTCTCCCACAATCATGCATGAGCACAATTGTTCATGTACCCTAGTTTTCTGCAAAAAGATTATAATTTTCTATGTGTTTCAACAACTCTAAAACGGTTAGGCTTACCTTTAAAAACAAACAAAAGCATGAACTACAAGTATTAAAAATTTCTGTCAGTGTCATGTATAAGAAAACAACCTACCCCGTATTCCTCAGGCCCTTCTGCAACAATCTCTTTAGCTTAAATATTTTTAATTCTCAGGTAGACACAGACATGGGAAGATAAAAAATTATCACACACACACAAGATTAGGAAGCACTGAATTAAACATCTAAATGAAAATATATTAAAAATGTTTGAGCATTCCACTTTTGGCAAAGATGGAGTAACAGGGACTAGACTTATCTTCCTGCCTGAAACAACTAAAACCCAACAAAATAAATGAAATAACAGCTCTTAAGACATTGGGCATCAGGTAAGAAAGGACAGTGATCCCTGAGAGATGGGAAGCAAATGAAGTGAACCTTAGGATTGTACCAGCTTACTGCCTGGAGAAAGCTTCAAGGTCATGGTGGATGGAGGGGGAACCCAAGCAGGCTCTGGCAGTTTCCCTGAGTTGAGTAGATGGAAGTGGGAGTCCAGAGAATCCAAGGCAACTGGACTTCACAAGATGGTGTATCAGAGAGGAGAGCGTAGCCCAGAGAGAGAACTCCTGAGATCTGCAGAGGATCCCACTCACGTATTCAGTTGAGTACTGTTCATCACATGCATGAGGAAACTGCGCATGGCTGGGGAGAAACCACCAGAAAGGACTGGAGATAACAATGTCTAGGGCTTCCAAAGAGCTGGAGAGACTGCCTGTTTCCAACAGCCAGAGTGTGAAACCTCATACTCCACAGGACAGTGGCTAAAGTATGGAGAAGTATCTCGCCTCAGTAGTGTGGAAAAGCTAGCCTTAGACTTAACATTGTTCTAGTCTTGTCTATCAGAGCTTAAAGCGAGATCTGAAAGGATCAAACAGTTTCCAAGTAACTCTACAACACCATAGAACAAAGCTCAAAAATATTTTTAGGAGTACAAAAATATCCAGTACCCAACAAAGAAAAATTTGTAATGTCTGACTCCATTAAAAAGAATTCCAGGCATACAAAGAAACAGGAAAATAAATCCCTTAATAAGGAGAAAAAAAAATCAATTAATCAAAACTGATCCAGAAATGACATAGATAAAATTAATAGGCAATGACATTAAATATATTGTTATAACTGCATTTCATAAGTTCGACAAGCTAGAAGAAATACTGAACATGCTAAGTACAGACATGGAAGGTATTTAAAAAAACAAACTTCTAGAGGTGGAAACTACAATGTCTGAGATGAACAACTCACTGATTGAGATTAATTGCCAAAGAAGAGATTTGTAAACCTGAAGATGTAGCGATAAAAACCATCCAAGATAAAACCCCGAGAGAAAAGTGACCAAAATAAATAAATAAATAACAGGACATCAGTGAATTATGGGATAACTTTAAATGACCTATATACTCAAGTGACATTCCCAAAGAAAGGGAGGAGACATAAAAAATATTGAAAGAAATAATGCCCCCCCAATTTTCCAAATATGATGGAAACTTTAAACCTACAGATGCAATAAACTCAATGAATCCCAAGCACAAGAAACATGAAGAAAGCTACACCAAGACATATCACAATCAAATTTCTTAAAACCAGTGATAAAGAGAAACTCTTAAACACAGGAAAATACATATATACACAAAGACTCAAAATTTGCAGGAAATTTCGACTCATTCACCAACCCTGGGGTAAGAATTCCCTAATTTAGATCAAGAAGGTGAAGGCATGGAGAGAAGTTCATGGTAACAAATCACACTGGAAACCTGGGGTCAAAGCTTGCTTAGTGCCATCCACGAAATTCCCTTCATGCTGAGAATCCAGAGACCGTGTGTTTCCATGTGTTATTCTGGGATCGGTGGCGTCATGGTATGGGTGGAGCTCCATTGCTGGCATTGTCTAACGTTTTTCTCTTTTGAAAAAGGATTGGACTCGTTTATAGGCTACTTGGCAAATATGCCTTCTAGGAGAGTCAAACATTCACCATGATGAAGCAATTTGGATTCTTGATATGATTGACCACACATATAATGGGTGTAAAGTACAAAAGATTCTTATTTTTATTCCACTCTGGGGTTCAGCCATTTTAGGACCAATCCTAGCTAGTAGGCTCATTTTTCCTCTTGATCAATTCACTGTCATATGCACCCAATAGTATAATTGATTCTTGGAGGATATACAATTTTGGGACGCTAGAGGTCTCCACCTTTCCATACAACACAGGACATCTCAGAAGAAAACTTTAAAAGCACAATTTCCATGGCAACAATGAGTGGGTGTCTTGCCCCTAGTAGGTAGGAGGGGCAGGGGTTGGGGAGAGAGTAATCTGTGTGATGGTGGGAGCAGTTCAAATGGGTTGTTTCTAGTTTCTCTTGGGTGGACGTCATCTGTTGGTGTTTTGAAATACTTACTGAAATTTGAGTAGGCTTTGCTGGACTTAGATTTTCCACTTGTTTTTCAGATTTATATCTTTGGTTGGACACCCAAAGCTTCTTAAAGCCTGCAGCACTGGAAAAAACCAATAACTGTGTGGTCATTACTGCAAACACTTGCAGAGAATTTCTTTTCCTCTTTGGATTTTAAACTGACTTTTTCCAAATAACAACATCTCTGTTTTTAAATTAATTACATGCTGCTGTTTACATTTTAAAGATCCACATGTGAATTCAGAGAGCCTTTGGGTTTATTAGAAAGAAAGGAAAAGATGCATCTCTAAAATCTGTGAGGCAGAATCAGTCTTTGAGAATGAAAAATTCTTAGATTGATAACATTTCTTAATGTTTGTCTCTTGCCAGAGGATGCTGATGAACTTACAGGAATGCTTAGAATACTGTCTGGTGTAAATGCCCCTGTGCTCCTTCCTATCAGAGATCAGTTGGGCCATCTTTGACTTCCTCAAGGAGATGGGACCCTAAGCCTGGGTCCTCCTCTGTTGCCATCCTTCTCTTCTCTTCTCTCTCCAGTCCCAGTGAGAGGAGAAGGAAGTATGGGGGAAGGAAGCCTGTGTGCTACTCCTTCCAGGATGCTCCCCAACTGTCACCACAATCTTGGCACTGGATTCAGAAGCTGTCAGTACCCCTCTTCATCCAAACTCCAATGACTACTTACAGAATCATAGAGCTTAGAAGGAGTCTTGGTGACTGGTTCCATTATAACTAGAATCTAATGCTTGAAAACTCTCTCAAGTCCTCTGACAGAGTGGTTATATATTCTGTGCATGATTAGGCCCAGATCCAGAGAACTTCCTACCTCCCAAGGAGCCTGCCTACCTGTCTGTCTGTCTGTCTGTCTATCTATCTATCTAATCTATCACCTATCTTATCTCTCTCCTATCTCTGTCATCATCTCCTATCTTATCTCTCTCTCCTATCTTATCTCTCTCCTATCTTTATCTATCTATATATCAATCATCTATCTGTTTATCTGTCTATCTATGATCTATCTATGTAATCTATCACCTATCTTATCTTTCTCCTATCTCTCTGTCATCATCTCCTATCTTATCTCTCTCTCCTATCTTATCTCTCTCCTATCTTTATCTATCTATCTATCTATCTATCTATCTATCTATCTATCTATCTATCTATCTATATCTATCACCTCTCTCTCTCTACCTATGTATATGTGTGTGTGTATATATGTTATATGCGTGTGTGTTCAAAGTAATAAATGCATATAATTTAAAAACTCTTTAGCTGTTTCTCTAATATATCTCAAAGAGATTTGTGTACTGCTCTTCTTGATTTTTAAATTTTGAGATTATTTTTTGGCTTCCTACTAAAAAAAGATGAGAATTTGTTTCACCTACTCCCCCATACACATACCCTCTGTTCTCCCCCTGTTCTCCCAATTACATTATAATCTGTTTGATTAATTTTGCATTTACATAATTATTATCATGTGAGTATTATTCACAGTGGATCTATTTAACGTATTATAATTACCTTTGCATTTTTGAACAAATTTTTATTTTATCTAGAATTAATAATTACCTCATTTATTAATAAGCTTGGTTTTCTGTGTATCTATCACTAACTCACCCTCAAATCTCTGACAGAACTGAAATCACTTTTAATACTCTTTAGCACACCAGATATTCCCATCAGTATGTTTGGTCTTCCCTCAGGGAGAACATTCTGGTAGCTCTCTGCCACCCTGCTGTGGTCTGAACTGGTTGCTCTCCAGGCCTATATTACAGTGTTGCTGCTGCCCAGCAACTTCTTTCTGTAATCACCCTGGGAATTCTCTTTGCTCCATTCACTCTTCAGTTGAGCCCTCTGTTTCCAAGTTCCTTTGTCTGTGTCTTTCTTGCTTAAGTTCCCCTCCCTGGTGTAACCACCCCCCCACACACTTTTTTTGGTGAAATATAACCTCTCGATAAAGGGTGCAGGGGGGATAAATTTTTAAGTATTTGCTTGTCTAAAAGTGTCTTTATTATAGCCTAACATCTGAATGATAGTTTGATTAGTTATGCAATTTTATGTTCGAATTTGTTTTCTCTCCTGGTTTTGAAGACATTGTTCCATTGTCTTGTGTCTTTCAGTGTTACCATGAATAGTCGCATATCATTCTGTTCCCTGATCCACTGCGTATGGCCTCTTTTTTCTCTATGGAAAGTTTTTGGATCTCTCTCTCTCTTTTCAAGTCACCAGTGTTCTGAAATTTCTTTATGATGAGCTTTGATGGGGATCTTTTTTTTCATTCATTTTACAGGGCATCAAAATAGTCTGTTCAAACTGAAAACAGTATTTCAGTTCTGAGTCGTTTTCTTGTACTATTTCTTTCATGACTTCCTCCCCTTTGATCTCTTTGTTTCTCTTTTTGTAACTCCTATTATTTGGACATTAAATCTCAGGACCGAAACTTTATCTGCTTTCAACATTTTCTAGCTCTCCTTTTGATCTATTTTCTGGGACATTTCTTTAACTTTATTTTCCAACCTATTTGTTGTTGTTTTTTATTTCTCTTATGAATTTTTACATTTCTGAAATAATTTTTCTTCTCTGGATGCTCTCTGAATTTTTGTAGCACCCAGGTCTTTTTTATGGATGTAATATGGATGCAATACTTCCTTTTGTGTCTCTGAAGATAATAATTATTGTTATTGTTATTATTTAGTTTTCTCCTGCTCCTCATAGTTTCTCTATTGTCTTTGTTTTCTCAGTTTTTTCCCCCCTGTCATTTTCTGTCTTTTAGGTTAGAACGTTTCTTCAAGTGCTTGGCGATTCTTAGTTATCTGTTTATATTTTGGAGAGACACCCTAAAATGATGATTGAGATTTTTGAGTCCTTGGGATAGGCCTATACATTAGTGGGACTCACTTAAGGGTAAAGAGGCAGGAACCAAGCCATTTCCATTCCCATCCTCAATGGCTGGGTCTGTTGGCTTTTTCTCTTGGGCTCATCAGTTTCCTCAGAAAGGAATCCTATAATTTCCAGCCGTGGGAGAAATAATTATTCTGGAAACGAAGTGAGGGAAGGGGACTGGGGCAGGGGGAGGTCTTCTCATTCAATATGTGGACTTTAACTTAATCTCCCACCTTTTAATATAATGATTTATCCCCACCCTCCACTGAGGGTCCTTGAGTCCAGATCTTCTCAAGGTCACCCTTTCTAGAGAGCAGATCTCTAGTCTTCTGCTGGCTGCTAGGTTCAGCAGTATCTTGGCTGAATGAAGAAGGTATCTCCAAAAGGTCTAACTGCTGCCTTTAAAGAGTTTCAACCTATCCCCCATCTTCAGCTCTACCTTACACCATTGTCTTCCAGGATCTTCTGCACAATTCACATTTCTGTTCCTTTCTGAGATTCTATGGAATACAGAGGCCTCAGGCTTAGGATTTCTCTCTCCACTGTGCCAAGTCTTCTTCAACTGTTTTCCAGCTACCAAAATTTTGTCATCTCTCATTTCTGTTATCTCTTTTCTTGTTCACTTTGTCCTTTTAAATAATATATCTTTCTTAAAAAACATTCAGTGAAGTTGGGAAGGAAGTGGATGAAATGCTGCATTCAGGGCTCTGTGCTTCTTCATTTCCTCAGACAACATGATAGCTCAAAGAGTCATTCTTTTTTTGTTTTAGTTGAGATATAATTCACATGTGTCTTTCTTATATGAATTACAGTTGATATAATTTTTTCATGTGGCAATGTTCTGTCTTCTCTAACATCAAGCTAAATGAAGCAAGTGCAATCCTTCTTTCACATAACCGTGGCCTTCAAATATTTGTCCACAGGACCGAAGCTTCTCTTCTTCTCTATAATGTCTTCTCTTCTCCAAGCCAAACATCTCCAGTTCTTTTGACCGTTCTGATGTGCCATAATTTGGTTTACTTTTATCTCTTTGATAACCTTTCTGTCAATGAGCTTCAGTTTTTTGAGGTCCCTCTTAAAATGTAACACCTAAACTCTTGGCATGGCCCGACAATTTCAGAAGATTGCATTGTTGTTGTACCTAGATTCCTTACTCTACCTTTAACCCACTACCAGGTCTGCTCTGGGGGAGTAGACACCTTGGCATGCAAGGCTGGAACTGATAAATCTTCCCAATAGAAAGGCACAGTATACTGTAACATAGTATTCCTCAAATTGGGAGAATATCAGTGGTATGAAGGTTCTTGCTACACATTTGAAAGTTTTGTGTGTATATACCCACACATACGCATGTATGTTATTTGGTTTCTGGTATATACATATATATTTATATATATATATATATAAATAAATTATAGATAATACAGATGACTGCCTTATAACCAAGTACTATCATGAGATTTCAGAGCTGTGCTATCCAACATGGTAGCTACTAGACACATGTGACTGTTTAAATTTAAAGTAATTAATATGAAAAAAATTTAAAATTCAGGTTCTCAGTCTCAGCCACATTTCAAGTGCGCAACAGCCACATGTGGCTATTGGTGACCATTTTGTACAGCACAGATATAGTACATTTCCATCATTGCAGAAAGTTCTATTAGATAGTGTTGAAATCCAGAGCTTGTGGTACATTTTGGTCATGACTGTGATGGCACCAATGGGATTACTTTGCCAGGTGCTATAAGAAAAGAGCTGAGGTGCACTTAAGCATTTATGACAAATGAAAGTCAAATGCATCAAGACGCATAACAGATTCTTCTTTGGTAGTTCCAATAGAGAAAAGCAGTGGATGGATTGAGTCGTCCAACCATGACCATACATGGTCATCCAACCACGCTTAAACTCAAAAGAATTTGCACCACGGGAGTCAGGATACATTTATATTGGGTGTGCTGGTTTAGTTTCAGCTTCCCTATGTCATCATCACATAAAATTAATATTGTTAATTTCAATGTTATCTTATTTATATTAACTTTTACAAACCATACCTTTACCTTTACTTTTACACAGGTTTTATAGCTGTGTAGGAGCAATAAGGTAGAGTTTATGTAAATATTGCTCATATTTAAGTTTTATCTCCTCCTTTGGTGATCAGATAGAATTGTTTTTCCTATAAAAGAGGTCTGTACATGATTTCTGTTGGGATACATCAGTATGGTAATAATACTGTTAGATTAGAGGGTGCCTCTTATACATTAGGTGATCTTCTAAGTGCTTTGCGTGTATTGTCTCATTTGCTTCTCATAACTCCCCTGTGAGGTTGGTGATACCATTATCCTCATTATAGAAATGGGGGCACTGAGACACAGAGTGTTTAAGAGACTTGTCCAGGGTTATGCATCTTGTAGTCATGAAGCTGGGACGTGAACTGAGCAGTCTGACTTCAGAACCCACTTGCTTAGCCATGATGCTGTTTTGCACACCCTTATGATGATAGAGAGCACAGGCATTTTATTGAAATACTTTTATAGACTCTGGGCAAGATATGTAAACTTTCCAAACCTCAGTGTTCTTATTTATAAAATGGGGACAGTTATGCCGTCCTCACGGGGTTGTTCTGAGGCATAAGTGAAATAATATATATAAAGCACCTCGCACAGTGCCTGGTACTTGGCAAGATTTTTCCATAAGACAATCTTTTACTCCCACCTTGCCTGCTAGGGGCTGGCCCAATAACCACTTCAGTTAATGAAGTGAATGCATCCTAATGATGTATTTTTTTTTTGTTCACAAATGGAGTTTTATTGGAACACAGTTACATTCATTCATTTGCGTATTGTCTATTATTTCTTTCCTGTTATAGCAGCAGAGTAGAGTGGTTGTGACTGAAACCACATAGCCTGCAAAGCCTAAAAGATTTAGTCTTGGCCATTTACAGAAAAAGTTGACTCACCCTGGCTTAGATGACTCTCTTTTCACCCCTTGGGGAAGGGTCCCTTTTCCCTGGACATGTTGCTGCCTGCACGATTCTGGAACAAAATCAGGGTTTTGTTAGCAGAACCCTGGGGGGGATGATGGCTATGGGGAGGCACATAAGAGTGTTGGCCTTATTGGTAATATTATTATAGCTAACTTGTTTCTCTGCTGCTGGTTTGCTGCCACTCTTCCCCCCCTGCATCATTTTGTATACAATGATGTATTTTATTGCCAAAGCTTCGTCAGCAAGAGAAATGATATAGAAGGCAGAGAACTGAGGGGCAGAAAGTAGGCTCCCTGCCTGGGGCATTCCCTTCCTGTCTCCCTGGTGGGACATCACTTCCCCTCCCGGACAGGCCTGTGGTGGGGGAGTTGCTCCCACCCTCTGAGGGTGCTTTCCTGACAGTGAGTTGAGAGCTATATAAAAGCAACCATGGTGGGGGGTGCCTATTCCAACCCCAAATATCTTTGGGCTTTGGTTCTCTGGGCCTGCTCTTAACTATTGTCCTTTAAAAGACAAAATGAGAGGGGCCGGCCCGGTGGCATAGTGGTAAAGTTTGCATGCTCTGCTTCAGTGGCCCGGGGTTCGCGTGTTAGGATCCCAGGCGCAGACTGACACGCCGCTCATCAAGCCATGCTGTGGCAGTGTCCCACATACAAAGTAGAGGAAGATTGGCATGGATGTTAGCTCAGAGCCAATCTTCCTCACCAAAAAAATTAAAAAAAAAGACAAAATAAGGAGGGAAGCCTCACTGACCAGTGTGAGCAAAGGCTTCATGCAGGAGGTAGGAGCTGCAGCTGGGGCTTGGGGAGTGGGTTGGTTTTGGGGTTGTTTACAAGATGTGGAAGGACCGTTCAGGCTGGTAGGAGAAAATGAGTCAAAGTTCTGGGATAGGAATACACCTCAGGTATGTGGGGGAATAATGAGTCAACCAGTCTGATGCTAATAACTGTGTGGCATGTTTTGTCATAGTTCAGTTAATCTCTCTCTGTCTCACACACATATACAGACACACACATGAGACACACTCAGGACTCTCTGGGCTCAGGGCTTCTGAGGATCCATGGAGAAACAAGGCAGTCAGGACTCTCCCCTCATTGCTAACCCTCATGGAGATTGGACAGTGTCACTGAGGGAGCAAATGCATCCAGCGACCTCAGGTCCCTGGCAGGCTTTCTGTTGGGATGGGCTCCCACCTCTGTCAGGAGGGCTCCCTGAGTGAGTTCTGTGAGTTCTGTGAGTTTGAGGACCAACACAGGACTGACTTGAGAGTTGCCTACAAAACTACCCCCCAGCAGCTTTGTGGACGCTCAGTCCCTCCAGGACGATGGAGCAACCCTAGGTGTCCCCAGAATGGGTTAGTTCTTGGTCAGTACTCTAGTGCTTCTCCATCGTGGTGACAGATGTGCTCTCCATCACTGCTTCTGTGTTTGCTCTCTACCTCCTGGCTTCTGCTGTTCACGCCTTTTGCTGCCTTGTGTTCTCTGCTTTGATGCCTTCTCTCTTAGTCAACTGGTTTCTGCCTCTTCCTAAAATTCCCCAAGAGAGAGAATCTGATACCAAAGTTCCGTTAATCACTGTTGGACAAAGCACTTACCCCCAGGCCTTCTCAACAACCAGCCCCATATGCTGACAGATGATCAGAGTTCGGTGCTCACCCACTGTCCAATTAATGCATTCAACAAGTATTTGTTGAGCACCCACCAGGGCAGTAGGATTGGTGATGAAGGGCAGGTACGTATGCATCCGAAATCTCTCCCGAATGCTGTGGCACCAGGAGCAACATAATCTAGGCTCCAATACATGTTTGTGTGTAAACAAGCAGAACTCTTAGGATAAAATGGAGCAGAACAAAAAGTATTATTTTTGCTTCCTGTCCATTCAGACCTGCTCTGTGGGGCTAATTCTTCCAACTTTTGAAATCTCATAGGTCTCATGAATTTCTGCTTATTTTCAGGTGATTGAAAATGTCCTTAGTCACTTCTGGTCTTCCCTCAAGTCTCATTTCAGTGACTTAAATGTGCAGCACCATGGAATAATCCAAAATCCACTTAAAGCACATCTTCTCCCCTTCTCGAGTTCAGGCGGGCTGCGTGCTGGCTCCTTGCCGTGGGAAGGAGAGAAGCGGTCAGCTTCTTCATGCTTTCTCACTCCCCAGGCTCAGTCTTCTTTCCTGGCTTGATAACCGTCGTTTCTGCTCCCCTGCTCTCCTTTCCCAACTTGGGAGAGGAGAGCTAAAGAGTAAAGGGTGGCGGGAGAAGTCTTCTTTGATTTGTGCTGTTGTGAATGGATTCTGGCATATTCTTGGCCTGGTAGGTGATTAAAGACGACGCTTCCTTTCATGCGGGTCCTGGCTGGGTCTATCCCAGACGGATGTGCTGAATACCGGGATCTCTGGCTGCACTTTCTGGACATGCGCAAAGGCGTCTCTCCTCTGGCTAGTGGTGTACGACTTCTTCCTCTGCACTTACGCGTTGGTGGGCGAAGCCCCAGCAGAGCGGCTGCACCAGGTGGTCCTGCTAACAGACTCTGAGAAAACCCTGGGTAGCCTTTCTCAATGGCCAACATCTGGTATGTAGGAAGTACTCATGCCTCCTCATTTGTCTGCATGTGCAGTAAACGGACCGTTAGAACAGCCAAACTCAGTCCACATCTTCCTAAACGAAACACTGATCTCTCTTTTTCCAGCACATTTCACTCGGCCCCCAGGAATAGTTCTCATTTCTTTTAGTGAGATTGAGTCTAGACAGAAGTACAACGTGGGGGAGATTTGGGGGGGTGGGGTGGTGTGAGGGCCAGGCTTCCATGAGACTGTCTCTCTGTGCTGACTTCCCTAGAAAGGGAACAGGTAAGACCAGGTGTGAACCTGAACCAGGTGAGTCAATTTAAAACTCTTTCTAGTAAATAACAGGGATATAACCCTGATGGATAGATGCAGCAGGAATGCTGTAGTCTGGAATGAAGCAGGATCTGATGTTAAGAGATCTGGGTTCAAATCTCCACTTGGCGACTTTCTAGTATGACCTTAGATAAGTCACTATCTCCCTGAACCTCAGCTTCCCCATCTATTATTAAATAGGTATATTAATATGTAATTTCAGAGGGCTCCTGTAAGAATAGAATGATAGGGGTAGTTCCTTTGTACACTCCAAAACATGAAGCAAATATTAATATTATTAGTCATCCAACAAATTTACATAGGCAACACTTATTAAAAGCCAATTATGAATTAAACATTATTTTGGGTACTGTGGAAGGAATACAGATTTGGATGTTATTATTTCTAAGAGCCGACTCTTAAGTGTCTCCTGCTGAGGGTCCTGGTGGGGGTCTTGGGGCAGCATGAGAACACTGGGTGCCTGGGCAGGGGGTGTGTAGGGACCCAGAAAGAGGGAGAAGGTTGCTGAGAGGGAAGGAGGGGCCTGAGGCCGGCCTCAGGTCTGCAAAGAGTGGAATCAATGAGTGTCTGTGTGCATGGAAAGTATTGCTCATCGACCTTTGCAGCTTCTCAGGATTTTGATTCAGATTAGAACCAGAAAATGTTCGAGCTGGAAGGGACCTTAGATATTATCTTCATTGACCCCCTTATTTTGAGGCCCCAGAAGATTAAATGAGTTGTTCAAGGTTTCCCCGTGAGCAAGCAGCGGAGCTGTTTCAGAACAAAGACCCGAACATTTCCCATCCTCTGTCTATGGTCTTTTCCCTCACTCAGCTGCTCCCTCCTGGCCCTTGTCCGTTCTCCTCCTCCTTCAAGAGGGCGCGTTTGGTAAATACCTGTGAGCATTGTCATCTGCAGCAAGGGAAGGAGAAGTATTGCCTTCCATATAACTAGAGATCTGAGGTCTTGCTATTATTGTCAGAGCAAAGGACCCAAACATCTGAATGAATGCTTCTGAAGATAGGCTCCTATTTTCACCGCATTCGACGAGGTTCTCGGTGTTCCTTTCAGCAGAACGTTTATGTTTTAAAAAACGTCACAATAGCCTCAATCTAGTATGATCATTTTATAGCACACCTGTCTGACTTTTATTATTGCCTTAAAGTAGCATGAATCCCCAGCACTTGGGCCTTCCACCATATTTTATTTTCCTCATCTGTCTTTTCACGTCTGGGACAGTTCAGTTTCACGTGCATCGGTAGGTTACTCTTCATATAGGTCCTGTGGTGCCAAAAATGAAAAACGAAAAACCAAGCAGACAGAGCAGCTCCACCGTACGTCTAGCTTTATCCTCGCGTTTAATCTGAAGTTTGAAGCACTAACTTCACCTGGTTGTTCTGATCACCTTGTCAGGGTGTGACCCCCACAGCCAAGTCAACATGGCTTTCTCCACTTGTTCCTCCCCAGTCCCAGCTCAGACAAATGCACACAGCTTCCCGTCTCACTCCACTTTCCTGCCCGAGGAGGGGGCAGCAGCCGCTAAGCCAAGGATAAACAAATGTGTGTTGGTGTCCTCTTACTATTTGGAAATGAATCTACAGATAAGTAACCTACTCCCATATAGACTTCCTCATGTTCTCCAGTTTGAGGGTCTGTTCCTTTGTCTTGGCAAATTATTTCCCCTTTAAGTTTATTTCCCTCTTCGTTTCATCATATTCAAGACTGGTCTGACTTTGAAGTGTGGTATTCCGGACCTTATTTTAAATATAATGTCAGAAGAATGTCCAGTTAGTTGCTCGACGAGTGAGGGTACCCACTAAGAATCACGGGAAACACATCTCGCATCACAAAACCCTCTCACATATCTGGACGTGTGTCACACTAAGACATCGTAGGTGACAGGGAATAGAGACTTGATTGGAAAAAGAAGTAGTAGTATGATAAGATTTAGAGAAATTGGATGGGGGCTTCTGGTGGTGAAATCTGAGTCAGAGTGAAACAGTGCATAGACCTCCACCCTGTACTTTTAATTGATAATTTTGTAGCACAGATTTTTTATTGTTGTGCTACAAAAATATTTTTTAAAAGATATGGGAATGAATAATATGAGATATTTTTGAAACAGCTTAAGACAGTGACATTGACTTCTTCCTCTATTGTTAAATATGCCAGAGGGCTCTTGGTTCAGTGTGTTGCCATTTTGACGTGGCCTGTGTCTGGGTGGGGGTACTCTTTGACTGGCATAGCACAGTGGTTGTGGCGGGAATGGTAGAGTAGGCTCGAAACAGGGCTAGAAGTTATAGGGCTGCTGGTTCTGTGCTTGTTTTTAAAAACACCTATGCAAACTACATTTATATGGTTTGCTAGATTCTGAATTTATCAGTAGAAGAAAGGGAACTTACAGACCTTTGTTGCCAAGCTGGTCTCATTTCTCCATCCCATTTACCCACATTTATGATTGATGTTCAAAATATCTAAATACCCTGATAGCATTGTCACTGACCAATCAGAACGGACGGCAGTTTGCAAACAGCCCCTGTGGACGTATTTGTATTTATCCACTGAAATATCCACAGGTAATGAGCTCCCTGTGTCATAGATAAGCTTGGGTGTAAAAAACCCAAAAGACACGTGAAGAAGGGGACTATCTCATTAGGCTCAGATGCTGCCCAGAGCCATCTGTGAGCATGTGATTAAGTAAAAGTGAGCACAGCAAAACTCGCTTTAAAAGGACAGTATTATTGATTTTTAACAGTTTTATTGATCAGTCCTGCCCCTGGAGAGTTTTGCTCCGACAGCTCATTGATGGTTGTCTTACTGAGTTTCTTGTTTTAGGGAGAGAAGATGGGGCTTCTTTCTTGCCCTGTTCTTAATTGTTTTCAGAGAAGTAGCCTGGAGGATGTTTGGAGCTGAGGACATATCCCTCTCCCCTGCACACACATTTCATAGGGTAGGACATAGTTCCCCTGGAGCTGGGGCCTCCTGGGCAACATCTCCTCCCAGTGCTCAGAGTTCTCTTTGTGGAGTCTACATGAAGGCCAGGAGACTAAACCCATTTACCGAAGCACAGACTGAGATGCTCATGAAGCCTAGCCCCATTTGCCACCCAACCCCAGGCCATCTAGCTTCTAGAAAGAGTACTGTAAGTCATCCCTGTACACCCTTTCGTTCAAGACCCACCACCAACGCAGTCCCCTGACAATTGTTTTAGATATGTGGGACTTCTTTTTCCTCAGTCCATTTATTGCAAGAGCCAAAGTACCTTGGCAGCTATCCTATTGAACCTTTCGAGCCAGTGTCAATAATAAGTAAACGTTTGTCTGTGGCCCCTTCTACTCCGAACACTTGTAAAGGGATTAACCAGTGTAGCTCAAGGAGTTGAATTCTGATAAAAGTATAAAAGCTTTAAAATAAATAAGCCTCTGAACTCATGTAGGACTTGGGCTCAAAAGAAGTAAAGTGACTCTGAAACAGATGTCTTTTTCTCATTAAGCCAAAAGGGAAAGCCAAGCCAGGCTTTGAGTGCTTGGTTGATGGGCACATGTGTCCAGTTTTGTGCTAAGTGCCAAGGGTCAAGACATTTGGGTTCTGGTCCCAACTCTGCCACTGGATAATAAAAATGGGAGAATGGGTTTAGGGGTCCGTAAGATCTTTTTCTTTCAGTAGAAATTATATGATCATGGTAAAAATAAGAAAAATGTATATAAAAGAATTTTTCCTTAAAAAGTTATTTTTAAAATATGCAGGTGATATATGAATTGGTTCTTGTAAAAATAATTCGAATATCTAGATAATGCAAGTATTCCCTTTGCATCAGGCCATCCCAAATCCTCTCTCTTCCTTAGTGATAACCTCTGTTATTGGTTTAGAGCCTATCCACCCAGACCTTTGTGCATTTAGCTACATATATATTCATGGAAATATATATTTAGTTTTTGTGTGTGTGTGTTTTATACATACTATTTATGTTGTTTGATAACCTTTTATTTTTAAAAATGTACAATATTCTTTATTGTAAACTCCACATAACCAATTGATTCACAAAATGCTTTTGCTTATTTTTTTGCCAAACTCTTGAATCAGTAGCCAGCTTGCAGCTGATGAATGAGTATAGTTCTGACATGAATGTTAGTTGATATTTTTTTTTTTA
Source organism: Ceratotherium simum simum (assembly GCF_057802395.1). Lineage (NCBI taxonomy): Eukaryota > Metazoa > Chordata > Mammalia > Perissodactyla > Rhinocerotidae > Ceratotherium > Ceratotherium simum. The sequence goes on along the minus strand of NC_141931.1, from coordinate 27,034,904 downwards.
ATTATTTTATTGAAGTCATAATGGCTTATAACATTGTATAGTTTCAGGCGTACATTATTATAGATCAGTTTCTGTATAGACTGCATCGAGCTCACCACCAATAGTCTAATTTTTATCTCTCACCACGCATATGTGCCCCTTTACCCCTTTCACCCAACCCCATACCCCTTTCTCCTCCGGTAACTGCTAATCTGTTCTCTTTATCCATGTGTTTGTTTATCTTCCACATATGAGTGAAATCATACAATGTTTGTGTTTCTCTGTCTGGCTTATTTTGCTTAACGTAATACCCTCAAGGTCCATCCCTGTTGTTACAAATGGGACTATTTTGTCTTTTTTTTATGGCTGAGGAGTGTTCCATTGTATATGTATACCACATCTTCTTTATCCATTTATCAGTTTATGGGCACTTGGGTTGCTTCCATATCTTGGCTATTGTGAATAATGCTGCAATGAACATAGGAGTGCATAGATCTCTTTGCATTGTTGATTTCATGCTCTTTGGATAAATACCCAGTAGTGGGATAGCTGGATCGTATGATATTTCTATTTTTAATTTTCTGAGAAATCTCCATATTGTTTTCCATAGTGGCTGCCCAGTTTGCATTCCCACCAACAGTGTATGAGGATTCCCTTTTCTCCACTTCATCTCCAACATTTGTTATTTTTTGTCTTGTTAATTATAGCTGTTCTGACAGGTGTAAGGTGATATCTCATTGTAGTTTTGATTTGCATTTCTCTAATAACTAGTGATGTTGAACATCTTTTCATGTGCCTGTTGGCCATCTGTATATCTTCTTTGGAAAAATGTCTGTTCATATCCTCTGCCCATTTTTTGATCAGGTTGTTTTTTGTTGTTGTTGTTGTTGTTGAGTTGTATGAGTTCTTTATATATTTTGGAAATTAACCTCTTGTCAGGTATATGATTTGCAAATATTTTCTCCCAGTTGATGGTTGTCTTTTCATTTTGTTGATGGTTTCCTTTGCTGTGCGGAAGCTTTTTAGTCTGATGTAGTCCCATTTGTTTCTTTTTTCTTTTGTTTCTCTTGCCTGAGTAGACATGGTATTTGCAAAGATGCTACTAAGACCAATGTCTAAGAGTGTACTGCCTATATTTTCTTCTAAGAGTTTTATGGTTTCAGGTCTTACATTCAAGTCTTTAATCCATTTTGAGTTAATTTTTGTGTATGGTGTAAGATAATGGTCTACTTTGATTCTTTTGCATGTGGCTTTCCAGTTTTCCCAACACTGTTTATTGAAAAGACTTTCCTTTCTCCATTGTATGTTCTTGGCTCCTTTGTCAAAGATTAGCTGTCCATAGATGTGTGGTTTTATTTCTGGGCTTTCAATTCTGTTCCATTAATCTGTATATCTGTTTTTTGTGCCAGTACCATGCTGTTTTGATTACTATAGCTTTGTAGTATATTTTGAAGTCAGGGATTGTGATGCCTCCAGCTTTGTTCTTTTTTCTCAGGATTGCTTTGGCTATTCAGGGTCTTTTATTGTTCTATATAAATTTTAGGATTCCTTGTTCTATTTCCGTGAAGAATGTCATTGGGATTCTGATTGGGATTGCATTCAATCTGTAGATTGCTTTATGTAATATGAACATTTTAACTATGTTTATTCTTCCAATCCATGAGCATGGAATATCTTTCTATTTCTTTATGTTTTCTTTGATTTCTTTCAATAATGTCTTATAGTTTTCAGTGTGGAGGTCTTTTACCTCATTGGTTAAATTTATTCCTAGATATTTTATCCTCTGGGTTGTGATTGTAACTGGGATTGTGTTCTTTCTTTCTTTTTTTTTTTTTAAGTCTCCCTCCATCCCAGATCTCCATTTCCCTCCTCAAAGGCAACTGTTTTTACCAGTGTCTTTTTTTTTTTTTTTGAGGAAGATTGGCCCTGCACTAACATCTGTTCCAATATTCCTCTTTTTTCTTTTTTCTCTCCAAAGCCCCAGTACATAGTTGTGTATCATAGTTGTAGAGCTGTAGCTCTTCTATATGGGATGCTGCCTCAGCATGTCTTGATGATCAGTGAGTAGGTCTGCACCTGGGATCCGAACCTATGAACCTTGGGCTGCTGAAGCCGAGCATGTGAACTTAACCACTGCACCACTGGGCCGGCCCATCACTCCGTGCCTTTTGATTGGAGAATTCAATCCATTTACATTTAGAGTGATTATTGATATATGAGGGCTTAATACCGCCATTTTATCTCTTGTTTTCCAATTGTTCTATATTTCCATTGTTTCTTTTCCCTTTTATTTCTGACTGCCATTTCAGTTTTGTGGTTTTCTGTGATGGTTTTCTCAGTTTTTCTTTATTTATGATTTGTGGCTCTGTTCTGATTTTTTGTTTAGTGGTTACCATGAGGTTTGTATAAAAGATCTCATAAATGAGGTAGTCCCTTTTCTGGTAGCCTCTTATCTCCATTAGACTAAGCAGGTTCCATCCCTTTCTTCTTCCCCTTCTGAGTTATTGTTGTCACAAATTATTCCTTTTTGTGTTGTGAGTTTGTGACTAAATTGAAGTGTTTATAATTATTTTTGATGCTTTCTTTCCTTCCCTTTAGCTTTTTTGTTAGAATTAATTGTTTGCTAACCTGTTCTGATAAAGAGCTGCAATTTTATGGTTTTGTCTGTCTATTTATCTCCTTGCTCAAAGCTTTGTAAACCTTTCCCTTTTTGTTACAGGTAGGAGGGCTTCCTTCATCATTTCTTATAGTGGAGATCTTGTGGCAATGAACTCATTCAGCTTTTGTTTATCTGGGAAAGATTTTATTTCTCTATCATATCTGAAGGATAGTTTTGCTGAATAGAGTATTCTTGGTTGAAAGTTCTTGTCTTTCAGTATTATGAATATATCATTCCATTCTCTCCTAGCCTCTAAGGTTTCTGCAGAGAAGTCTGCTGAAAGCCTGATAGAGGTTCCTTTGTAGGTTATTTTCTTCTGCCTTGCTGCCCTTAATATTTTTTCTTTGTCATTGATTTTGCCAGTTTAATATTATATACCTTGGGGAAGGTCTTTTTTGCATTGATGTAATTAAGAGTTCTATTGGCTTCATGTACTTGTAAGTCCAGTTCCTTCCTCAGGTTTGGGAAGTTCTTAGCTATTATTTCTTTGAACAAGCGCTCTTCTCCTATCTTCCTCTCTTCTCCTTCTGGAATACCTATAATCCTTATGTTGCTTTTCCTAATTGAGTCAGATATTTCTCAAGTAATTTCTTCATTTTTTAAAAATATTAGTTCTCTCTCCTCCTCCACCTGAAGCATTTCTAGATTTCTCTCCTCTAATTCACTAATTCTGTCCTCCATAACATTTGCTCTATGTTTTATGGTTTCTAGATTATTTTTTATCTCACTAATTGTTTTCTTCACATCCAGAATTTCTGTTTATTTACTTTTTTTAGAGGTTCAATCTCTTTGGTGAAGTATTCCTTATCCTCATTAATTTTATTCCTGAGCTCAGTGGACTGTCTTTCTGAGTTTTCTTTGTAACTCATTGAGTTTCTTTATGACAAGTATTTTGAATTCTCTGTCATGTAGAGTGTAAATTTCTGTGACTTTATGATTAGTTTCTGGAGACTTGTCATTTTCCCTTTTCTCTGAAGTGTTACTGTAGTTCTTCACAGTGTTTGATGAATTGATCCTTTGCTGGCGCATTTATGGTAGTATCAGGTCGCAGATTCCACCTGCCACCACTGGAGGGGAGCAGGAGCTGTGTTTTCTTACCCTGCCCCATCTGTTGGAAGTTGTGTGGGTAGGGCTGCTCTGTGTGCAGGCTGGCCTTAGCTGCTCTGCAGGTTGCACTAACATGGGCAAGGCCTCTGTGCTGGGTGAGCGGGTCATGTACCATTGGTGGGGCCTCTGTGCTCGGTGGACAGGTCACTCTCGCAAGGGCGGGGCCACTGCACTTGGCAGGGGGTAGGTGAGCTGCTGCACTAGGTGGGAGGGGAGTCTATGCAGGGGCTGAGCTGCCACTTGGTGGGTCCCCTGGGCTGCTGTGCTCTGTGGGTGGGGTGCCTTCTGAACAGGCTGAACCACTGCCACTAAGTGTAGAGTGTTTCCATGGGCAGGGCTGCCATGGCATGGTGGGTATTCTAGTGGGCCAGGCTATGATTCCAAAAGCTTTCACATGGGCCAGGCTGCCCCTGCCTCCTCTTATGGTCATGCCAGCCTCTGTGTGAGGATCTGCGACCTGTCTTGCTGCCGTCGGGGAGTGGTAGGGGTGTGCTCACCTAGTTTCTCTGCCCTCTGGTGATCTAGTCCACCCACCTTCAGATGTATGGCTGCGTGGATCTCTCAGATGTCCTGTTGTGCTGTGCAGGAAATCCTCTGCTGCTTAATGAATGTCCATTTAGTTGTAAGTTAGAGGGAGAGACAAAGGGAACAACTCACTCCGCCATGATGCTGACGTCACTCAATAACCTGTTTTGTATTGAAAGATTTGAATATGTGTGTGTGTGTACTTTTTTTTTAAACCACCGCATAGTTCAGTGTTTCAAAATTTGACTTGCCAGCCGTTTGTGGGTCATAAAATGTTTCAAGGATTGCTGTCAGCATTAAAAAAAAATAGATTAGAATAAGTAGAATAGAATAGAAAGTATCATATTGCAGGTAATGTGGGCGTCATTTTGTGAAATTTTTGTTTCAGTCATATAAATGTAGGTGGGCTCTAGTTAACATTGAGTTATGAATTTAATTGTATCCCCCTAAAAAGATACGTTGAAGTCCTAATCCCAGTACTTCAGAATGTGACCTTATTTGGAAATAGGGTCTTTATAGAGGTCATCAAGTGAAAATGATGCCATTAGGGTTGGGCTGTAATCCAGTATGACTAGTGTCCTTATGAGAAAGGGAAATTTGGACACCGAGACAGACGTGCACAGAGGGAAGATGACGAGAAGACACAGGGAGAATGCCATGTGAAAATGGAGGCAGAGACTGGAGTGATGTTACCACAAGCCAAGGAATGTCAGGGGCTACCAGAAGCTGGAAGAGGCCAGGAAAGACCCTTCCTCTACAGGTTTCAGGGAGAGCAGGGCCCTGTTGACACCTTGATTTCAGACTTCTAGCCACCAGAACTGGGAGACAATAAATTTCTGTTCTAAGCCACCCAGTTTGTGGTACTTTCTTATGGCAGCCCTAGGAAATGACTACTCATTGAAAAATGTATTTCTTCTTGTATTCCAGTCAAAAAAAATTTGAAAAACATCAATTGTTTATATAACCATATACAGACTGTTTCCAATTTTCCAATAAACAATGAAGGTTCTTCATATGTCTCTTGTTGCATGCATGTGAGTGTTTTTTCAGGACCTAAATGTAAAATTTTTGGATTGAAGAATATTTGTATTATAAAATTTAAAGTATACTGCAAAATTGCCCTCTCCAAAAGCTTTACAACCATATATGGAGATCACTCATTTTCCCAGACCTTCGCTGATACTTGATATTAGCAATATTTTAAATGTTTCCCTCCAAGAAGTTGAAAAATATATATTGTTTTAATTTGCAGTTATCTGGTTAATAGTGAACTAGAATATCTTAATTGAATTTTCCTTTGTATTTCTTTAGCTAAAAACTTCCCATTTATATTCTTTGCCTGCTTTTCTATTTTTTCTTTCTGGAGCACTTTACATATACCATGTAATAATCCATTATCTGTTATATAAATTATAAATATTTTCTCTTACCCTTTCTCTTGTCTCTCATGTTATTTTGGTGTACTTTGTTAAAAGAATTATTAATTTTTATGTAGTCAAATTTATCTCTTCCCTTCTGGATTTTGAATTTTTCTCTATTTTTTACAAGGATTTCTACTCCAACATCACACATAGTCTTATATTTTATATGTTTGTTTTATTTTATATTTAACTTTGCATCTCATCTGAAATCTATTTTGCTATAAAGTCTGAGGTAAGAATCTACCTTTATTTTTCCCCCAGACAGTCAATTACTGAATAGCTCATGTTTTACCATGATTCAGCATTTCACAGTTTATCATATCCTAAGGACTCATACGTGCAGTTCATTCCATCTGTTTACTTCTGCACTCTTACATCTCTGTTGTATACTCTGATAACTGATAAGGCATTCTTCCATCATCATTTTTCTTTTGAAAAATTCCTTGGCTCTTCTGAAGCATTTTGTTTTTGAGATGAGTTTGAAAATCAGCTTGTTTAATTTCATAAAACTATTCTGTTGGGGTTATAGTTGGGATTGCACCAAATTTACGGATTAGGTAGAGATATTTGATAACTTTAAAATCTTGAGTCCTACCATCCATAAGCAGGGCAGATCTCCATTCATTCAGGTCTTCTTGGTATTATTCTGTTAAGTTTTATAATTTTTTCCCCAAAGATCTTTATTTCTTGTTATATTTTACTTTCCATTGGTATTATGAATGTGGTATTTGTGATACTTTTCTGTCACATTTTTTGAACTGGTTATTTCTTATTTCTAGAAAAGCTTTTGAGATATTAATAAAATTTCTCTGGACCTTATTAGACCTTTACAAATTACATCTAGTCATTTGTCAATATTTCTTGATTTTTAATTTAATTATATCCTCTGAAGACAATTATTTTTGTCTCTCACTTTCTAATACTTATATATGCTATTTCCTTCTCTTGTTTTTTTTTTTTCTTTGTGAGCAAGTTTAGCCCTGTGGTAACATCTGTCGCCAATCCTCTTTGCTGAGGAAGACTGGCCCTGGGCTAACATCCATGCCCATCTTCCTCCACTTTATATGGGACACCACCAAAGCATGGCCTGACAAGCAGTGTGTCCGTGTGCACTGGGATCCATACCCTGGGCCGCCGCATCGGAGCACGCGCACTTAACCACTCTGCCACCAGGCCGGCCCCTTTCTCTTGTTTTTTGAATAAGTATCATAATACAGAATTGTAGCTATGATAATGAGTAAATTTATATTATTCCTAATTCTAATAGAAATGCTTTTATGTTCCTACTTTCATATGATTTTTTAAAGTTTTTAAAATAGATATACTTTGTTAAATAAAGGAAGTTTCCTTCTATTTTAGTTTATTAATGTTTTCTCTTTATTCAGAATGGATTTTGAACATTATCAGGTGCTTCACTGGCATATATAGAGAGGATTATATGTCTTTTTTTGTATATGCCTTTTTAAAATAGACTTTATTTTTTAGAGAAGTTTTAGATTCATGGCAAAATTGAGCAGAAGGCACAGAGATTTCCTGTATGGCCCTGGCCCCACACATACATAGCATCCCTCGTTATCAGCATCCCCCACCAGAGTGGTACTTTTGTTACAATTGATGAACCTACATTGACACATTATCATCACCCACAGTCTATAGTTCACATTAGGGTTCACTCTTGGTGTTGTACATTCTACGGGTTTGGACAAATGTATAATGACATGTATCCACCATTATAGTATCATACAAAGTAGTTTTACTGCCCTAAAAATCCTCTGAACCTCTGGCAACCACTGATCTTTATATTGTCTCCATAGTTTTGCCTTTTCTAGAATGTCATAGAATTAGAATCATACATATGTATGGAGCCTTTTCAGATTGGCTTCCATCACTTAGTAATATGCATTTAAGCTTCCTCATGTCTTTTCATGGCTTGATAACACATTTCTTTTTAGTGTTGAATAATATTCCACTGTCTGGATGTGCCACAGTTTATTTATCCATTCACCTACTGAAGGACAGCTTGGTTGCTTCCAAGTTTTGGAAATTATGAATAAAGCTGCTCTAAACATCTATGTGAAGATTTTTGTGTATATGTAAGTTTTCAGCTCATTTGGGTAAATACCAAGGAGCACATTGCTGGATCATGTGGTAAGAGTATGTTTAGTTTTGTAAGAAATGGCCAAACTATCTTCCAGAGTGTCTGCACCATTTTGCATTCTCACCAGCAAAGAATGAGAGTTCCTGTTGCTCCACATCCTCATCAGCATTTGGTGTTGTCAGTGTTCCAGATTTTGGCTATTCTAATAGGTGTGTAGTGATATTTCATTGTTGTTTTAATTTGTATTTCCCTGATGGCATATAATGTAGAGAATCCTTTCATATACTTATTTCCCACTGGTGCATCTTCTTTGGTGAGGTCTCTGTTAATGTTTTTGGCCCAGTTTTTAATTGGATTGTTTGTTTTCTTACTGTTGAATTTTAGGCATTCTTTTGGATAACAGTCCCTTATCAGATGTGTCCTTTGAAAATATTTTCTCCTAGTCTATGGCTTATCTTTTTATTCTCTTGAAATTGTCTTTCACAAAGCAGAAATTTTTAATTTAATGAAGTCCAGCTTATCATTTCCTTCTTTCAAGGATTGTGCTTTTGGTGTTGTATGTAAAAAGTCACCACCAAATCCAAGATTATCTAGATTTTATCCCATGTTATCTTCTAGGATTTTTATAGTTTTGCATTTTACGTTTAGGTCTGTGGTCCATTTTGAGTTGATTTTTTTTGAATAGTGTAAGATCTACATCTATATTCATTTTTTTTTATGTGAATGTCTAGTTATTCCAGCATCGTCTGTTGAAAAGACTATCTTCTCCATTGTATTGCATTTGCTCCTCTATCAAAGATCAGTTGACTATTTTTGTGGGTGTATTTCTGGGCTCTCTGTTCTGCTGCATTGATCTATTTGTCTATTCTTTTGCCAATACCACAATATCTTGATTACTGTAGCTTTATAGTAAGTCTTGAATTTGGGTATTATCAGTCCTCCAACTTTGTTTTTCTCTTTCAATATTGTGTAGGCTACTGTGGGTGTTTTACCTCTCCATATAAACTTTGGAATCAGTTTGTTAATATCCACAAAATAACTTGCTGGGATTTTGATTGGGATCTATAGATCAAGTTAGGAAGAATTGTCATCTTGACAATGTTGAGTCTTCTTATTCATGAACATGGAATATCTCTCCTTTTATCTAGTTCTTTGATTTTTTTTCATCAGAATTTTGAAGTTTTCCTCATACAGATCTTGTACATATTTTGTCAGATTTATACATAAGTATTTCACTTTTGGGGGTGCTAATGTAAATGCTACTGTGTTTTTAACTTCAAATTCCATTTGTTCCTTGTTGGTATTTAGAAAAGCAATTGACTTTTATATATTAACCTTGTATTTTGCAACCTTGCTATAATTGCTTATTAGTTCCAGAAGTTTTTTGGTTGAATCTTTTGCATTTTTTATGTAGAAAATCATGTCTTCTTGCAAATAAAGATAGTTTTATTTCTTCCTTCTCAATCTTCCTTATCTTGTCTTATTGCATTAGCTAGAATTTCCAATATGATATTGAAAGTGGTGAAAGGGGATATCCTTGCCTCTTTCTTGATCTTAGTGGGAAAGCTTCTCATTTCTCACTATTAAGTAAAACGCTACATGTAGGTTTTTTGTGGACATTCTTTATCAAGTTGAGGACGTTCCCCCTATATTCCTAGTTTACTGAGGGTTTTGAGGTGTGTTTTATGGCCAATAATGTAGTCTATTTTGATGTGTAGCCCATCCCCCTGCCAAAGCATGAGGGAATTTTTCTCCAATATTCACTTTGAGAACCTGGTGGAGCTCCAGGAGGTAAAACTCACAAAAGTGTGGGGACTTCTAGCACTATGCTGAATACAAGTGAAAACAGGCATCCTTGTCTCTTCCTGATCTTAGAGGAAAAGCTTTCAGTCTTTCCCTATTGAGTATGATATTAGCTGTGGGCTTCTCGTATATGGCCTTTATACCTTGAGATAGTTTCCTTCTATTCCTAGCTTGTTGAATATTTTTATCATGAAAAGATGTTGAATTTTGTCAAATGATTTTCTTGTATCAATTGAGATGATCACATGTTTTTCCCCCCTTCATTCTGTTAAGGTGCTGTATTACATTAATTGATTTTTGCGTGTTGACCCATCCTTGAATAAATAAATCCGACCTAGTCAGGAATATTAGAGTTTTTAAAAACCTATTTCTTAAAGTCAGTTTTAATAATTTACATTTTTAAAAGGAAATTATCCATTTCATTTATATTTTTAAATTTATTGACTTGTAATTATAATATATTTTTATAACTTTATCATCTATGGTTTCCTTTTTGTTTTTGTAATTATGATTATCATTGTCATCTCAATTATTTTCTTAACAAGTAGTCAAAGAGTTTTTGACTTAAAAAGTCAAATTTTGGGTTTATTGATGAAGTCTACTGCGTATTTTTTCTTAATTAATTTCTGCTTTATATTATTATTATTTTTTTCCACTTTTTAAGATTTCTTTGCTATTATTTTTATGACTTCTTCTTGGGTAGTTCATTTCAAAATATTTTTAATGTGGAAATTTTCACATATACAGAAGTGGAAAAGATGCTACAAAAAAATCCCTGGGCATCAATCATCTAGTTTCAACAACCATCAAGTTTCTGCTGGATGTGTTTCATGTAATTTCCTCTACATTTAAATTTTTTATTTCTGGAATATTTTAAAGCAAATCCCAGATGTCATAGTTTTCACCCTAAAATAGTTTGTATTTCTAGTAGATGAAGATTTTTTTTTGCTGATGTGTTTAAGATAATCATGTTTCAGTTATTTATCTTTCTTGTTTTATAATATATGAACATAGATTATACATTTTTGTTTGAGTACTTTTATGGTCACATCCCACAGATTTAATATATATATTCTTATGATCATTCATTTCTAAATATCTTGTAAATTTCATATTTTTTTCCTTTTTAATCTAGAAGTATTGGCAAGTCTATTTTAAATTCCCCATGTAGATAGAACTTTGTTGCTATCTTCCTACTGTTACTTTCTGATTGTGCTCAGTGACTCCAGCCTTATAACTTGTGCTTTGTAGAATTTGTTGATATTTTCATTGGCAGATTTTGAGAATAACAATGGCACATACCTGTTGAGTATTTACTATGTGCAACACACTAAGTATTTTCCATATGTTAACTTATTTAATCCTCATACCAACCCTGTGAGGTTGGGTCCATTTTTCCTTGGAAAGAGTGTATATTCAGTGTCTACTGACTTTAAAGTTCTCTATTTATTTATTAGTTCAAGCTTCTTAATTCTGTTATTGAAACATTCTCTATCCTTACTTATGTTTGTTTACTCTTTTGGTTTTTGAGAGGGATATTTTAATGCTTCCCTTTATGATAATAAGTTCATCTTTCTTGGATTTCTATCAGTTTCATTTCATATACTCTTTTTAAATTTCTATTTTTGCGTGTATTTTTCTGTTTGTCTTCAATCTGGAATGTCTTTGTTCCAATTGTATTTTGTCTGGCATTAATATCGCTATACCTTAATTTTTCTTTTCTCTTCTTTCCTCTCTTTTCCCATCCCTTCCTCCCTTTTCCCCCCTTCCTCCTCTTCTTTTCTTTTCTTTTAAATTTGCCCAGTATATCTTTTCTTATCTCTTTTTTTCCCCAAATTCCCTATAATTTGTTTTGACTCTACCCCTCTTAAATAGCATTTGACAGAATTTTTTTTTCTCTTTATCAACCTGAGCCTTTTTTTCATTTATTAGAAAGATTTAACTCATTGGCATATATTGTGATTATAATTGTTGTCTTTTGCTTCTTTCTGGTTTCCGCATTGTTTTCTACTCTTTGGCCATTTCACTGTTTATTCCTATTAGATCAGCTTTCCTAGGGATGAGTACGGAGCAAATTGCAGGACAGCTGCACTGCCTTCATGAAGGCTAATTATTCCCGTCAGTGAACATGTCTTTAGAGTCTATTGACATTTTAAGTCTCTTACTTCAAATTTCAGAGCCGAGATTCTGACTTGGGTAACCTATGTTGATCTCTTTAATCAAGTTAGTGGATCTTTCTTAAGCCAGCAAATAATTATCTTTCTGAATTCACAACTTGCTTTTTCCTTAAGAGATCATCTCTGTCAGAGCATGTGAAGAGGATCTGGAGTCTCAGTCTTGATATTTGTCCTAAGTTCTGGAAAAACACTTTATGGTCAAAAAGATTGAAGCAAATGGTTAAGAGGGAATTTTTGGATCATATCAGCATTGTAGTTATGTTGTTCTTCCTGTCTCTACGTCATCATTGATTATCGACAGTTGGCCTTTTTGGAGAAAAGGAACAGGAATGAGGTCTTAATAATGATACTTCTTCATATTTCATTTGTGCATTCACCACATATTTATTGAGCAGCTGTGATGTGCTAAGCATGATGCCAAGGGCTGAGGGTACAGAAAAGAGACTGTCTTTGTCCTCAGGGAGTTCACGGTCTAGCAGGAGAGACAGTCCAGTGTAAGAAGTGCCATGGGAGAAGTGTGCAGAGGGTCTATGGATGCATAGAGGAAGGCCCCTAATTTGGTCAGACCAAGTAAGGAAGTGTCCCCCAGACAAGGCAATTTCGGATTGAGAATTGCAGGATGGTTAGAAATTTAAAACTATGGCATGTTTAACTGCATGTTTAAAGCCAAGAGGTGAGCAAGAGCATGGTGCCATGGTCCACAAGTGGCCAAAAATGAGGATGTGAGTGGAAAGAGGGTGGCAAATGAGGCTGGAGAGGGAGGCAGGACACAGATGTGAAGGCTCTGGAGTGGGGATTTTATCCTGCCTGAAATGAGGAACCATAAAACCCGGGGTTATTAATTTAGGCTCAATGGAGAGACTTCAGGGGGTTCATGATCCCTTTGATATTCTTTGATAAACTGCATTCACAAAAAGTCAGAATCATTGCTTTAAAGGCAATAAGAAGAAGAAGTAGGAATAATACAATCATGTTAACCTGTTAGAAGGATCTTGGAGGCCATGAGGATGGATCAGGGGGGTTGATGGACTGGGCTCTTGCACTGGTGCAGGCAGGAGGAAATGAGAACTGGAACTAAGGCTTTGGCAGTGGAGGTGGAGGGAAGAGGACAGACGGGCGAGGACAACGAGACTTGGGGACTTATAGACTGCGGGAGCGAGGGCGGCGTTCAGGGTGACCCCTACATTTCTACCTTGAATCTTAGGGTGGGTGGTGGAGTAACCCTCCCTGTGATTTGTATAACACTTTAGAGTTTATGCAATACCTTTATGTCTCTTTAATTTTAAAATCCTTGCTTCTGAAGTGTGTCTTATTTTCTGTGTTTTGCAGATGTGCACGCCATGGTATAAAGATCTTAAATGGCCTTTCCAAAGTCACTCGAAACCATGTTTTCTGACACTAAGTCCGGGGTTCTTTCCCCCACACCATGGCCATCTTCAATGTCTGAAGAAGGAACAGTCCAGGCAGCATTTGGGGCAAGGTAAAGAGGATTAATTGTTACTATTACTATTACCTGTCCGCGATTCTGAGTAATAAGCAGAATGCTGTTTATAAATGATTTTTCATATGGAAATAATTTCAAATTTACAAAAATTGCAAAAGTAAAATAGTACAAAGAACACCCAAACACCCATTCCTAAACTTACCTATTGTTCACATTTTGCCCCATTTCTTTTATATTTGTTCTCTCGATATTTTTTCTGAATCATTTGAAAGGAAGTAACATACATTATGGCTCTTTATCCCTGAACACCTCAGTGTATATATTTCCTAAGAATGGGGATAATCTTTTACACAATTACAGTGTAATTATCAGCTTTAGAAATGTAGCTTGATTTTCTTTTATCTAATATACCTTCCATATTCCAATTTTGTCAATTGACGTAGTCATGGTGTGTTTCCTCTGCAAGACAGGGTCCAGTCTAGGTGCTGGCGTTGCATTTAGTTGTCATGATTCTCTACCCTCTTTTAATCTGAACATTTCCACAGCCTTTCTTTGTCTTTTATGACATTGGTATTTTTGAAGAATACTCACCTCCCTTTCTCAATTTTTTTTAATAGAAATTTCCCATCTTGTGCTCATCTGATGTTTCCTCAGGATTATATGGAGGTTAGACTTTCGTAGCTGAATGCTGCCTAGGTGATGTTGTATCCTTCTTAGCTTAGAGCACCTGGAGGGTCACAATATCCTTCTGCCTCTCACCGGTGATGTTAACTTTGGTTACTGGGTCAAGGGATTGTCCAGTTTCTGTGCTGTTTAATCACTGGGGTTTTTTTTCCCTCTTTTGCAACTAAGAAGCAGTTTTTGGAAAGACACTTTAAGACTATGCAAATATACTGCGCCTCACAAAAATTTCCCTCTAGATTTAGCATCTGTAGATGGTTTATGCCTGGTCCAAATGATGATTTTCCAGTTCCAGCACTCTCTCCATATTTACCAGTCAGCCTCCCTTCTTCCTCACTTATTTATCTATTTACTATTGGTATGGACTCACTAGTAATAAATTTCTAGTTTTCAGTGGTTTGTAATTCATTACTACACTTAATTCTTTTGATGCCCAAATTGTCTATAATTTGGTCAGTGAGAGCCCCTTCCAGCTGGTTCATTGTGACATGCTCCCATCCTCATTTTTGAACACTTCATTACTTTGTGGCATAACAAGATGTCCTGGCTCATGTCGCACCTACCCTGCCCCAGCCCTGGAATCAGCCATTCCTCTGAGGAACTCTGGTTCCTTTAATGAGGAACAGTATTAGAGACTAAGACTTGGATGCTCATTGCCACTAGGTGTCTTTAATTCTTGGCCTTTTCAGCAGAAAGAGCTGGGAATATATGCATAGGAGAAACACATACATATACATACATATTCACATATATACATACACATACATATATACACACGTATCTATGTATATACATATGTATGTATGTACATGTATACCAGCACAAAAATGTGCTTCCATGCAAATGTAGCCATATTTTAGAAGTCATGAGCCCACACTGATTCCTTCAATCCCGGTTTATCACCCAGGCTCTTCCTTCCTCATTCCACATTTGCACGTCCCTCCTTCCACAGTGAGACCTTGGCTCTCAACAGCAATTTGTGTCATCATTTTCCCAGTCCTATGTCACATCTAAATAAATGTCAGAATGGCTTTGCCGATTCTACTGTAGTTAAAACCAAATACTGAGAAACGAGTTCAGGACTTGTTGGCAGCCTTTCCACCCCCTCTTCCTGACTCAGGATGTCTGGTTAGATACTGTGCTCACAAGTTACTTGGATTAGTTTTCTTTCTTTCTTTCCTCTTTTTTCCCTCCTTCCTATTTTTCTACTTTCCTTCTCTTTCAATGAAATTATGTTATTCACTGGAAATACAATTAGACTGATTTGTTTTAGTTTGCTTTCAGTTATGGATTTTTATCCCTTTCTTACTCTTTCCTACTCTGATTTGGTTTTATTTTTATTTTTTTTTTGACTATGTAGAATATTAACATATTTTCAAAGGTCAAAACTATACAAACAGGTGTTCTCAAAGACGTGCCCCTTCCCCAGATCCCTCCATTGCCTTCTTCCCTGGTAGGGAATGACCTGCAGTATTTCCGCTTATCCTTCCTGTGATGACAAGCACACGTGTGCATGGTTTCCCTTCTTTCTTACACAGACAGTTACACACTATACACTCTTTTACACTTTGCCTTTTCTCACTCACCACCGTCTCCTAGAAAGCACGCCCTCTCAGTTCCTAGAGAGCTTTCTTTCGCTTTTAGAGTAAGCAAATGCTTTTTGAATATGTTTTAGTAATCGCTGGACTTCGGATCATGAACTCCATTTACATCATTTTAAACCACAAATAATAGTCAGTGAGAGGAAACAATCGGACTTGAGAGTTTTGGTTCTGGCACAATGCCTGGTCCCCGGAACACCCCTTCACCTTCCCCTCTGTACCTCTTCTAGCCCCACTCTCCTCAACTCGAAATCTGATCATGCTGCTCCCTGCTTAAGATGTGCTCTTCACTCTGTTTTCTTTAGGATCAAATCTCAACTCCTAAGGGCTGTGACATACTGATGTGCCTGCCTTGGCCAGAACACTGCCCCCTTTCCTTCCTCCTTCAGATTTTCTGGACTTTCCTCAATTCCCTAAATCCACCACATTCTCCCTCAGTTTCGGGTCTTTGGAACACTTTCCTCCCTCTCTGCATCATTCACACATCACTCCAAATGTCACTTCTCCAGGATGGTCTTCCATGATGTATTATTTAATTTAATCCCTCTGCATGCACTGCCAGCCCACCTTGTGTTTCTCATTTTATATTTGTCATGCTGAAAATCGTTTGTTTAACTGGTGCACACTCCATGAAGGTAAAAGTTGTGTGTCTTCCTCAGTGATTCATCCCCTCATGTCCAGCACTGCATTTGACCTGTGCTGTGTGCTCAATAAATGTTTGTGGAATTGAACTATAAAATGGAGAACATGCTCCAGGTTTTCTAAGTAAATGATTGAATGAAGAACTGATATTAAGCACTCATTGAGGGTGACGTAGAACAGATTTTGTGCTTCATTAGTCAACAAATACTGATCTGTTGTTACTCCCCATGGCACCACTGGAAGGGGAAGCCTGTAGTTACTGAGGCACCAATAGCCATAACTTGTGGACACCATTGTGTGCCTGGAAGTCATGGTGACCTTCCCGTGGAAGTCTAAACTTGAGGTCAGATATGTTGAGGTACCAGTTTGTCCTAAAACAGCATCTCTATTTCCTGGCCTCCCTCTGTAGTCCTAAGGCTCTGTCATTATCTCGTGCTGGTAAGGATTTCTCTCTCCCCATTCCCAGCTAGAGCCGTATGGAGGAAACGGTGGCCAGTCCCCAATTCTGTTCTGCCTCCAGTTCTTATAAGAGGAGGAAGAGAGTGGCTGCCCATCTCTCCCTTCCTCACACTGCTGCGCGTGAAAACACTTCTTAGGATATTGCTATCGTCATCACACAAAAGACCCCAGATCCAGTACTTTCGAAGGCAGCAGAGTTGCGATGCCTGAAAAGGTCGTCTCTCCCCTCCCAGCCTCCCTTTTTCTGCCCTTTCTCTGCCCTTTCTGTGATCTTGGGTTATCAGATGCTTCTGGTCAGAGCAAGAGGAGCTGACTCAGTCCAAGTTCTTGGTAACTCTAACCAGGTGTCAGTCTGTGAGGTCTCATTTTTGGGAGGAGGATTTTCAGCAGCCCTGAGGTCACATGCCGTGGTAACAACATACGCTCAGGGCAGCCTTGCTTACGCACCATTTCCAGCCCAAGTTCCAGGAGCCTGTGTGGTCAGAGGGCTCTGATCTCATCCTTTGGTGACCTAATGTCTCTCCCTGAAGACCGAGGAGCAAATAATTTGTTCGTGAGCATGAGGATTAGAGGTCTTATCACTTTTTTGCTTCAGAAGGAACCTCAGTTCTTCTGCAAAGGCCAAGAATATCACACTGACCAGAAATAAAACTGGCCTCAAATTCATCCTAAAAATCAATGTAACTAATACACTAAAATGCAAAAAACTAGTGGGAGGTCCCCTTTTGGCTGGTTCGCCAGCCCAGGCGGAATTACACGGTACAGTCACATGTCTTTGTTCTGTTGGAAGAATGGGTACTTGCTCTTTTGTTTCCCCTAGTGTTGGAAGGGGGCCTCTTCCGGGGCAGAGAGAGGTTTCTGGGCTCTCCTCATGCGGAGGTCTGGCCACTGTGGTCTTCCATCAAGGAGCAGCAGGAAGCTCTTTGTGAACAGTCTGCCAGGACCACAGGGGCTCAGCCCAGACATGGGGATGCCAAGGGACTAGGGGAGCCAAGAGCTTGACCTTTCATTCTGGCTCAGCTTGGTCAATGCTTTTCTTCTTTTAGCATCTTCCACCTGTAAAAGCTGAATCACCCTTTCTGGCATCCATGCCACGGGGACCTACTAGTGGAAAGGGCTTAAGGACATGCACGTGCTCCTTCATCCATTAAATGGAAACTCACTCACACAAAATAAGCAGCCATAGGAACATGTATAAGTTTAATGTATAGAGATTATCTACCTCATTGTATTTCTATTTTTAGTTCTTTTTTAAAATTAAAAAGAAATTTCACCTGGCTTTATTGAGGTGTAATTGACAAAAATTGTATATATGTAAGGTGTACAGCTCGATGTTTTGATACATGTATACTTTGTGAAATTTTCACCAAAATCAGACTAACTAACATATCTGTTTCCTTACATACATTCCTTTTTTTTTGTGGGGAGAACACTTAAGATCTGCACTCTTAGCAACTTTCAAGTATACGGTATTAACTATAGTCACATTGTTGTACGATAGATCTCCAGAGTTTACTCATCTTGCATAACTGCAACCTTGAACCTCTTGACCGGTATCTCCCCATTTCCTCCTTCTCCCAGCCCCTGGCAACCACCATTCTACTCTCTGCTTCCATGAGTGTGATTATTTTAGATTCCACATATAAGTGAGATCATGCAGTATTCATCTTTTTTTGTCTGGCCTCATGCACTTAGCATAATGTCCTCCTGGTTCATTCATGTTGTTACAAATGGAAGAATTTCCTGTTTTTAAAGCTAGATAATATTCCATTATATATACACACCATACTTTCTTCATCCATTCATCCATTTACGGGCATTTAGGTTGTCTCAATATCTAGGCCATTGGGAATAATGCTACAATGAACATAGGAGCGCAAATCTCTTTGAGATAGTACTGATTTTGTTTCCTGTGGACATATACCCAGAAGTGGGATTGCTGAATCATGTGGTAGTTCCATTTTTAACTTTCTGAGGCACTTCCATACTGTTTTCCATAGTGGCTGTACCAATTTACATTCCCACCAACAGTGCACAAGGGTTCCCTTTTCTCCACATCCTCGCCAACACTTGTTATTTCTCAACTTTTTGATAATAGCCATTCTAACAGGTGTGAGGTGATCTCATTGTGGTTTTGATTCATATTTTCTTAATGATTAGTGATGTTGAGCACCTTTTCATGTACCTATTGGCCATCTGTATGTCTTCTTTTGAGAAATGTCTATTTAGGTCATTTGCCCATTTTTAAATCTTTTTCTCTGCTGTTGAGTTGCATGAGTTCCTTCTATAGTTTGGATATTAACCCCTCATCAGGGGTGTCTGCAGCATGGAGTGGGCTGCTGCGCTCCTCCTGCTCTCTTTTTTCCTGCAGGGAGAAGTTGTGGTCGAGGGGATTCCTCCTGGTGCCGAGCTGTGCCAGTTTGAAGCATGGGGAGACAGGTAAAACACTTCCTACACTTCTCTATGCAGCCATCCACAGTTTTGCCCTCTGCTGGGTTGTTGCAGCTTCTTATCTGTACTCTGGAGCTCTCCTGGAGCTATGTTCCTCCATGCGTAGTTGTTAAACTGTTGTTTTGTGGGAGTACAAGGGCTGAGACCTCTCAGTCCTCCACCTTGCTGATGTCCTACTGAGATGATATGATCTTATATGTAGAATCATGTAAGTGGATCTTTGCTTCAGAAAATTTGCTTCCAGGTTGGCAGGAAATTCTTTTTTTTTTTTTTAATTAAAAAATTACTTTTTCATTTATGCTTCTGGTGCTTACTCTTTGAGGATTTCGTTGTGTTTCGTTGTGCTTTGTTGGCATAATTTCAGTGGCTCCACCTTGCCTATGGAATGTCGTTCAAACTCTTTAACCAAATATTTGCGGCCCTGGGAATTAGGCTCTAATGTACTTTTCTGTCTTTAACATTCTGTTACTCCATGTGCTTCAGCGAGTCCATTGGTTTGCTGACTGTCCCCTGAAGGCCAAGCCCCACGTGCACAGTCTTTGCAATAGCGTGGGAGGTTGTCACCAGGAAAAGGACAGCCTATTCCGACTATAAACTAAGCCCCCCCTTTGCCTTGAAGATGGTAGAAGTGCATCTGCCTTAGTCGGAACTCACAGCAAAGGGTGTTGTCTGGAGGAAACAGCAAGGCTAGCCCTAAAGACAGCCTCAGGGAATTGCTTGGGGATTACCAGCACCGTTTAAGAAAATGCTAAACTGGTTGTGATCCCAAAGCCCTCACAATGCTAAGACTGTAAGTTTGCTCCAAATACTGATGAAGATTCTCTCCTTGACCAAACTCTACTCAAGGTCCCCTGAAATTTTCAACTAGGCATGGCTTTTGGGCCTCTGTGTCTGCTTTGTCCAGTTTTAGCAAGAATCCTAGTAAGTCAGTTTAACAAGAAGCCCCCACTCTCAATATCTGATGGGGTTTCTCATCCCCCACCATCCTCCAGGAGACGTTTGATTGCCTGGCCTGCCTTCAGCAAGAATCCTGTTAGGTGGGTTTAGCCAGAACCCCCTCACCTTTGATGTTTCCTCTTGGTTATTTCCAGTCCAATGACCCCAGCCTGCTCCTTGTCTATAAACTCCCACTTTCTCATGCTGTGTTCAGAGTGAGTCCAATCTCTCTCCCACTGCAAAAACCATTGCAGTGGTCCCTACACCCATCGCAATGGCCCCCTTGAATCCAGTCTTCCTGACTGTGCCTTAACAAGCATCAGGAATAATTTTTCCTTAATAATATTGACACAAGTTTATAAACCACAGTGTAGATATTCCACCTGCAGGAAGAAACAGCTGCTGACTCACAAATAAAAAGCTGGAGAGAGGCTTTCTCCCTATTTGTATGGAAAAACCATGAGCTCAGCAGTCAAAGAGAACGATATTGGAGGCAGGTGAGGGAAAAAAGCAGACCAGACAAATGAGATAACAGGAGAAATATGCAAGGAAAGACTAAGAACTACAATGGGGAATTCGCGTGGACAAACAGCTGAGTGACAGTGAGAAGTTATATCACAGGAGAAGCAATGTGAGGGTCTGTCAGGAATGTGATGTCCTTTTGGCATGTGTGGTGGTCGAGGTGGGCAGGAACACACAAACCTCACTGGAGCCTTCTAGAACACTGCTAGTTTCATTTAACAGTGTGTATTAATTTCCTGTAGTGGCTATAACAAATTACCACAAGCTGCATGGCTCAAAAAGAACAGAAATTTATTCTCTCACACTTTTGGAGGCCAGAAGCTTGAAATCAAGGTGTCGGCAGGACCACGCTCCCAGAGGGAGCATGGGAGGATCCTTCCTTGCCTCTTCCAGCTTTTGGTGGCTCCAGGTGTTCCTTGGCTTGGGGCCGCATCACTCCAATCTCTGTCTCCCTCTGGCTTTCTCTTCTCCCTGTATGTCTCTTGTAAGGACACTTGACATTGGATTTAGGGCCCACCCATATGATCCAGGATGGTTTCATCTCCAGATCTTTAACCTGACATCTGCAAAGACCCTTTTGCCAAATAAGGTCACATTCATAGGTTCCAGGTGGACATATCTTTGGAGGAGCCACCATTCAAACACTACCCAGCACACTCATTTATTTACTCATTGGCCCACAACGCTTTTTGAGAGCTAATGTACAAAGGAACTGTGGGAAGTAGAAAGATGAACTGGACAGAGATCCTGCCCTGAGCGGTGGATTATAGCTGAGAAAGAGAGGCAAAGCAAAACACTTTTACAGCTTGACAGAAAGTGGTGAGAGCCACGAGAGAAGTATAGAGAAATCCAGTATGATGGGAGCCTAGAGAGGTAGAGATGCACCAGCTCAGTGGGGGATCAGCGAGGATAGGGGATACTTCACGGGATTGATGGGCAGACTCATCAGTCGAACTGGATCTTGAGAGACAGGAAAGCATTGAACATGTGGGAATGGGGCATTCCAGACAGAAAAACTAGCATTAGGGAAGCCTGGAGGGAGGAAACGATGGGTGTTTATAGGCCGTGCTAAGAAATTCAGATTGACTGGAGCACAGGTGACTGAAAGGTAGAAATGAGAGGTACAGGTAGACAGGTTGTCTGGGGATAGAATGGGTGGCCCTGAATGGGTTTTAGCCAGAGAAGATTGCTCAAGGTTTGTACGTCAGTGTGATGAAAGAAAAATTTTGATTTGTGCAGATACTATTTTTATATTTCATAAATAATAGAGATTATTTTAAGCTAAAGTCATTTGAGATTCAACAGATGCAGAAAGAGGCCTTCTTGGAGCTTCCCTTATCTGACTAAAAGCAGAAACTTCAGAGAGATGAGGACCACCATAAATTCCTTCTTTGCGGTGGGTCTGTTCCCAGGAATGAGGCCAAGAGTAAACCTACTTACTACACATCCCCTTTCTGGGGGAGTTTCATGGCCCTGAAGAAGACAGAACATGATCACAAACTTTCTTATCTCCTGTTTGTTCCCCTGAAACCCCATTTATCTTTCCTAAAGACCCGTATTTGTTCTTCCCATAGGAGCCTTGCTCTCCTCTCCCTTTCCCCTGGTAAGTTAGGGATTTAAGCCCCAAATTCTAACCACTCCTTTGAGTTACTCATCATGGAGCACTCCCTTATGTATGCGCCTTGCATGTGTAAATAAAAGCATGCTTCTCTTGCTAATCTGTCTTTTGTCAGTTTAATTTGCAGGTGCCTGGGTACTTAACATAAGAGGGTAGAGGAAAAGTTATTTCTACCCTACAGTTTATAATATATATTGTATATATGAGTTAAAATGGACAGAGAGACTTACAATGGGGAGATTGATCAAGACATGATTCGCAGGAGAGAAAGTAGAGATGAGTATATATTTTGGAGAGACTGCAGAGGCAGAATCATAAGGATTTGGTAAAAAAAAAAAGAGAGAGAGAGATTAGATAGGGAGATGGGGAGATGGTCAACAACGACTCTGAAGTTCTGAGCCTGGATGATGGAGCCTATGATGGTGCCATTAATAGAATTAGGAAACACAAGAGAGATATAGAGCATAAGAAAATAAAATGAGTTAATGGAGCCTCTTTGAAGCCTGGCAGAGAGATGAGAACTGGAGATGTGGACTTGAGATGATCTGCATTGAGTGATCCTCGAAGGCATGAGGTGGATGGAGAAAACAAAGGGAAAGTGAAGGCAAGGAGGGGAGGGGAGGCTTGGAAGTGATTTGGGGTAGGAGGAGGAAAAGGGGCGAGCCAAGGGAGTAATCAGTGGTGGGGGGATGGAAGAGGAAAGTGCTGTGTCTGAGCATCCGATGGGGCCGAGATCAAAGAGAGGGTCTTTCCTTGTCTAAAAGCTGCAGAAAGGTAGATGAGGACCTAGAACATTCTACAAGTGCTGGCAAGAAGGTAGTCTTTGGAGGAAGCAGTGCAGGAGAGAGGTCAGAGGGCAGAGCTGAATTCAAGTGTTGGACAGGTAGAGGCAACATGTGTGGACCACTCCAAGAAATCTTGTAATGAAGGGAAAGAGGAATAGAATATCAATAACTTAAGGGTTATCTGAGTTTCTCCCCCATTCCGGGATTTTTAATGATTCCCAAAATTTAAAACATCAACTCAATGCTAGCTACATTTTGATGATAACCAAGACAGAACCAAGTTCATAGGGGCCACAAGTAGGGAATTAAGCTATTAACAGGCATCTTTCTTTCTTTCTTTTATTCCATTTTTACATATCCACCTTTGTGTCATTAAGTCACAACATTTTATCAAAATATACAAACAGCACAGATACCAAAAAATGTATAGCTAGAATTCTAATTCAACAAGATTGACTGCTACAAGTAGCATGCATGGGTCTTTTGTCTTGAATGATGCCTACAGAGGGACTTAACGAGTCATCGAATCATCAGTAATGGTCTAATAAGGGATTGGTTTTCTTTTCTCCTAGAAGAACTATGCACTTCATTTCTTTTCTTGTTATAATGTGAGGCTGGTAATGAGTGACTGCCCCTGATACTGAAATCAACTGAGAATGGATAGATGGAAAGGTTTTATTGGCAGGAGTAAAATGATTCTATCTTGTTGGATTCTAAATTTATTATCTACGTTGACAAGAGAACCAGAGTAGTCGTTGTATCAAAGCTGCCATGTCAGTGACGTGAGCTCTTCCCACTTTCCTCTTTCCCATGAATTTCATGGCTAATCAGAATGAATGGATTTGAAAATCTCAAGTTACAAGCTATGTTTATTGTGAAGAATTCCCATAAAAACCTACTCAGGGCCTTCCCCACCACCATTTACCCTTCCACAGATGTGAACAGAATAAAATGGGTTAGTGGTTACTCGTCTGTGGCTGAACGAAATCCACTACTGCACCAGGCGACGTGCTGCTTCCGTCTCGAGAAGTCTGTACTCACTCTTCTCCTCGGGTCATCAAGTATTTCATTGACCTGCAGTTGGTGCCCCAGTGAAGAACTGTAATTTAGAGCAGGATTAAGTCTCCTAATCTTCACTGTGCAGAGAACCATCTTTCAAGTAAATAACTGTGGTTAGTAAGGACCTAACTTCAGGAGTGGCTGTGAAAGATGACAGGAGAGAAACCGGAGGGCGTCATCATTAGTGAAGTAGATTGATTTCTGCTACAAAGTCAGTGAGGAGCTGAAAGGACTCAGCCTTTACCGTTGAGTGTTTCTTTTCTTTTCCAAGTTGAAAAGGAACCCAAGGAGCGTCCCTTGAACCAGTTCACGGGGAGAAGGCAACTTCCTTCGTGTGTCTGGAGGATATCAGCTTCTCCATCCCCGGGTTAATGAAGGAAAAGTTTCTGAACATGTTCTGGTCCATACTGTTGATGAGGGCCCTGTCGGCGAACGACAGCCGGGGTTTCTCATTTAGGAATTCTTTGTCGAAGTTGCTGCAGTCATACGGTGATTTCTTGATCAGAGTTTAAGACAGGGAAAAAAGGGAAGAAAGTCAGCCACTGAATTAACTATCTTTGCTTTTGTTATCTAGGCTATGATCTGTGTACGACAACACTGGCTTTGCAGATAAACTAAACTGAAGTAATACTTACAGATGATCATATGGGGTTTTTATTGAACATCTCTAGGACCCCGAGCCATCAGTTTATCAATAGCAAAATTAAATTCACATAAAGGAATTCTATCGTATACATTCTAATAAGATCTAATGATTCTAGTCAAGAGTTTTTTTTTTTTTTTTTTTTTAATTTTTTGTTTATTGCAGTAACATTGGTTTATAACATTGTAAAAATTTCAGGTGTACATCATTGTACTTCTATTTCTGCATGGACTACATCATGTTCACCACCAAAATACTAATTACAACCCATCACCACACACATGTACCGAGTTTACATGAAGCGGGATTGGCAACCTTTGAAAAAGTGGTGAGCCCAAATTTGACCTCTGTCCTTTTAGTCTACAGGGGACAGTGTGTAGGGGGTTGGGGGGGTGGGGGTGGGAGCAGAGGGAAGGAGTTTTGCAGATTATATATTCCTGTTCTTTTATCAACATCCTTCACTACTGTTATTTTCCTACTCCTGATAATTTTATTATTAAACATCTTGGACTCTCTTCCATAGACAACACAGATTGGGACAATCTCCTCTCAAGCCACCTAGTCCAATGGTGCCCAGGACAAAAAGAGAGAGAATGTAAAAACAAACACCTGTTCATAAATACCATCCAGTATGGTGTACAATTCAGCTTTCTAAGATAATCAAAAGTCACCCCTATATATATGAGCATAACAGGCCCTTCCCACCCTCAAGGGGGCCCTGGCCTGCTGAGGCCAATGGCCTGTGGCCTCTGCCCAAAATAGCTGCTTAGATGACAAGTCAGGGAAATTCCTTCCTGCTGGCGGAATTGGGATTGTCCTGTAGGGAAACAGTAGATGAAAGGTCTGGTTTTTATGTGGAATATACCAAGTCAATTGTAATCTACTGTGGAAGTTGAGACATGAATTGCACTGCTCTGATGAGCTAAAACAAGGTAAAAATTTATTTTATCACAAATTATTAGCCCATGTTTTAGATACGGTGCTGTTACAAATAATAAGAGTGCTAGAGGCCAGCCTGTGGAACCCTTGGAACATCCCGGAGCTTGGGGCAAATGTTGAGAATTACTCTTCTAACCCTCGGAACATGCTTCCTTTTTCTGGCCATCCACTGTCAGGACTAATAACGGCAGCTCTTTCCCAGAGCGAACACTCTGCTTTGAAGTCCATGAGCCTGTGCCATCTCCATGCAGAGACGGTGGGGACTGTTCACAACCACCCAGGTCATTGCTACCTCTTTCCCAGAAATTGCCAGGGATGGGTAAAACTGGTGAATCTGCCACTTGGCCTTACTCTTTAAAAAAGATTATTATTTATTTTTAAAATTGTGGTAAAATATACATAACATAAAAGTGACCATTTGAACCATTTTTTTTTTCTTTTTTGAGGAGGAAGATTCGCCCTGAGCTAACATCCGCTGCCAATCTTCCTCTATTTTCCACAGGGGATGACTCCAAAGCATGGCTGATGAGTGGAGTAGGTCCACGCCCAGGATCTGAACCCAAAAACCCGGGCCACTGAAATGGAGTGCTCAGAACTTTAACCACTCGGCCAGAGGGCCGGCCCCCATTTTAACCATTTTTAAGTGTACACTTCAGTGGCATTAAGTACATTCATGTGTTGGGCCACCATTGTCACCATCCATCACCAGAATTTTTTCCATCTTAACTTTGCTTTACTTTTGTGTTCACTTTATGGTGGCCCGTCCTGCATGTGACCAGGTCATTCTGCCTTTTCTCATGGAGGTTAGTGACTTTGCTAATGAGTATACACATGGGAATTTAGAGACCTGTCTTTTTCTCAGCACCAATTTATTTCTCTGTAAACTGGAGAACACCTAACAATTGCCATTGGGGAATGCAGTTACATGAACAAATTGCAAACGTCAGGTAAACTTTAATAAACATCATGGAAAAAATGGCTCCAAAATTCCTGACATAGGGTGCAGGGTTTATGACCAGATTTGGGTCATGCAGACTGTGACCCTGAAGCAGGTATGCATCCCATGCAAAGGCTCCATACCTCATCTGATGGTCACCCTCACACACATATACTCAGTCTAAGGCACGTACACGTGGCAAATCATTTTTCACGCAGGTACATTTGGATCACAGAGGTCAAATTTTGCAAACATCGATTTTTTGCAAACAAAATTTTTTTTTTGGCTGGTGGTACCCCCCAGCAGCCAAATAGCCTGAATTATGGTTAAAGCAGCGCTTTCTTCCAAGAATTGCACTCCAGAGGGTGGGGCTGGGTGGGAAGTCAGGGCTTGGGCAGGGTAAGGGATGGCCCCAGGATGGGACAGGCGGGCGGCCTGGGAGTAAAGCGAGATGGCTGGAACCAAACGGTCCCTAGGTGGGTCCTTACCACTTTAGGCCTGAACGGTGGGTCAATCTCCTTTCTTTCAAGCTCTTCCCAGTTGATCTCCCGAAACAAAGGGTGCTGGCGGATGTCTCCCCTCACTCCCAGCCTCTTTTCAGGCTCTCTCACGAAGAGCTGAAAAGGAGCAGAGAGGGCACAGTTACTCCTCAAGGGACCAGCCCATGAGCCTCAGATGGAGGTTGCATTCTCTTAGCGGATGAAGTGCAAGCCGCATGAACTTGACTCCACAAAGATAAAGGCCTGGCTCTTTGCCACTTGCTTTCTAACCTCATTTTTCTACTTACCGTTACAAACTGTTGACTCAAGCCAAACTGGTGCAACATCCTCTCTCAAATGAGCCTTCTGAAATTTCTGGAGTGTGGGCCTTTGCTTCCTTACTCTTTGGCCTAGAAATGCTCTCTTTTGAGTTATAGGGACCTGGTTTGAAATCAGCTTTGACCAGTGTTATTTACGGGAACTCTGGCAAGTTAAGGACTCTGAGTCACTCTCCTCATCCGTAAAGTGAGTGAAGTGTCCTTCTCCCAGGCTGTTCGTAGATTAAATGAAATAATTACACACACACATGCACACACATGCATACACATGTATGCACTAATTCCTGGTCTGTAAAACCCGACGACATAGAGTAAGTGATCAATTTATTTGTTGTTTGGTTGACTGCCCATTAATCAAGTTGCTTTCTTACAAAGCTTCCCTCTCAGGATTACAGTCTCACGGTGAGGAGGGCTCATATCAGGTGTAATATACACTGGTCCCTGACGTCAGCTTTGATAAGGCATCTGAGTATTGCGGATCCCTCTGGACTCCTGCAAACCTGCTGGACAAGTAATACTTAACTCAAATCATCTTTCATCATCTCTGACCTGTTACATATTTATTTTCCTTTTGCACTGTCCCCTCTCCTGTTACTTTCCCCCATGAGGTCAAAAGGAACACAGGCCAGGACAGGAAAGAAACTTGGAAACTCTTGAGACAAACAAAATATGTCAAGGGCATTAAAGAATAGGAGAGTGCAAACCTGAAACCTAGAAAGGTCCTGGGTCTCCTGAGTGTCTGAGCCTTTATCCTTTTTCTCACATCAGCTGGATGTTTATTTATAAAGTAAACGCTAGTTGGAGGGTGTCCTGAGGAGGGTAGGGGTCTTGAAAATAGAAACCACAGTGAGATGCAGTGATTCTCCATGCGATTCTGGCAGGATTTGACCCCCATCCACACTTAAGTTGCAGGGATCTCTTGCTTCTACCTCTTATAAGAACAGCCAATCTATGTGTTTTAAAATCCTGCTTTACTTACCTTACCTGACTACTTGGAAATCTGCAAAGGCTCTATTCTACCAAAAAAACACAAAAAACACAACATGCTGTAGTAAAGTGGAGATTCTTTCTTTCTTTTTCTAATCAGGAGAATCTTTTTAAGAGTCCAAGTGAAATGCTCACGCAGCTATCCCACCTATCCAGGTGACCAATCATCGGCATGGTCCTAACTTCCTCTCCCCTTAGCATGTGGTGGCTGCTGGGGCATCTCAATGGAAACTCGGGGTTCCAAAGCACCCTGTTAGAAAACCACTGCACAGTGGAAATACCATGAGACTGTCATCCAGGAGGCTTACTACCCACGTGGCCTTGGGCCAGTTTTCTGAGTCTCACTTTTCTCAGCCTTCAAGGCTCTCTGTAGCCTGATGCTGATGCACGTCCTTCAAGTCTCCCTGTACCCCTCTCTTCTGTCCACACGTGTCTACTCCTGAATATCCCACCTGCCTTGTCTGCCTCTGGCCTTTGCTAATGACACGTCCACCTTGCAAGGAGATACCTCTCCCCACATTCTGTTCCCATTTCCTTCTCCTCCTCTTTAAATCCTGACCCACATTTCAGGGTTCAGCTTACATGCCCTCTGTTTTATGAAGCTTTCTTTGATTACCTCAATTCATGGTGAGCTCTCCTTCCTCTTCAAGTCACATTCATTGACATATGGTTGATTACATCATTCATTCCAACCAATGTTCCTTGAGACGCAGGCATTGTGCTAGATGCCCCAGCTATATCATCCTGATAGTTCTAAAAGCAGGTACTGTTATCCCAATTGTCAGCTGAGGAAACTGAGGATTGAAGTAGCTAAGTAACTTGCTCAAGATCACAGGTCCAGCCAGAACCTAATTTATAAGCAGGCCCTTCCTACTTCTGGGGTTGGGTAGTCTCTCCTCTGCGCTCCATAGAACATCCTCCCTCCATTAGAGAAATCAGCACACTATATGTATATTTAAGACTATCTTTCCGACCAGACTGTGAGCTCAGGAGAGCAGCCACCATTTACGTTTCCATTTCTTACACAATTCAGCACAGAGCATGCACACAGTAGATGCTCAGTAAATGTTTGTTGAATAAGTGAGTAATCTGTCTGTCTACTTTATTTGCAGATTACGTGTCTTCCGTCCTCACCTTCTGTTAGCCTCTTGTTTTCACCATATAGAACAACATATAGAAAAGGCACCGAGTTCACAGTAAAACACATTTTTCTGTAGACTTGAACACCAGTATGAGTCAACAGATGGGAAAGCAGATTGATTTTTTAGAAGCAGAGGGAATAAATGACTTGCCCCATCTCTCTTCCCTTGAAATGATCATAACCAATTATTGACTTCCACTTCTGAAGGACCTTTTGATGAAACAAGATTAGAGAGAAGGTGTAAGGGCCTCAAGAATAGGCCCCAAACTAGCTCATGTTGTTACAACTAAATGCTTCAGGGAATTAAGTTAGAAGTAACTGCCCCAGACCAAGGGTGCACCATGCTAGGTTTTCCATTAGATTTTTCCAGTAACGTGAGGCATTTGTACCAAAAGAATCATGACAAAGAGCCCGCTAGGCCTAGTATATGTACCTGTGAAATTTAAAAACATATATATATTTTTTTGAAGAAGAAGATCAGCCCTGAGCTAACATCCATGCTAATCCTCCTCCTCTCTCTCTCTTTTTTTTTTTTTGCTGAGGAAGACCGGCTCTGAGCTAACATCTATTGCCAATCCTCCTCCTTTTTTTTTTTTTCCCCAAAGCCCCAGTAGATAGTTGTATGTCACAGTTGTACATCCTTCTAGTTGCTGTATGTGGGACACGGCCTCAGCATGGCCGGAGAAGTGGTGCGTCGGTGCGCGCCTGGGATCTGAACCCGGGCCGCCAGTAGCAGAGCGCGCGCACTTAACCGCTAAGCCACGGGGCCGGCCCTAAAAACATATTTTAAAAGATAAAATGTATAATGAGAATATAATATGATTTCCAGCTTTGAGATTCAAAATTCTTTCTAGTTTTGCACAGAAGAGTAAATTATCTTTTCTGTCCTGCTGCAAATCACCCCCTCTTCTTCCCGGTCCTGAAGGTGACTGGTGACCTCATGGGAGGTTGTTGGCTCTGCGGCAGGGAAGCTGCACCGAGCGAATAAAGGTTCACGAAGAAAGACTTGCTTTTGTCCATAAAAGCTGTCAGAAGGGTGGTTTACATCACTAGGAAACAGCACACCTGTTACACAAATGGCCAGGATGCAGCTGGAGTTTGTTTAACTTTATTTGACTGTCTGGGCAAGAAAGCAGCACTGGGCTGCCAAGGATGGTGACCAGTGCTTAGCAACTGTCACTGGAGTCTTCTCTTCTTCGTTCCCTTCTCAGATATACTTTCTACACAACAGAGAGGTATCTCTGTTTGAGATCATTAATTTTCCATCATTTTCCAAACAAATGGACAGGACATCCTGGATGAATAAGTGGGGAAGAAAGGGGTGTTTCTATGGCAATAGTCAACCGGACAGCAGATTCCTAGCTGTAATTCTAGATGGAGCACAGCCTCTCCTGATGTGCAATTGTTCAGTGCGCTACATGCATCCACACCCTCTGAGGGCTGAAGGGGATAGAGTCTGGTACTGAGGCTGCTGCTGCAACAGACACCACTCAATCCCGCTTGGTTCAACCTTCCAGAGGACCCATTACTTCCGGGTTTGACATCATGATGTATAATCCCCTAGAGGAAGTTTCTCAGAAATGAGATTACCTTTGATCTTTGCAGAAAAGGGAGTTCAAGGATGTAGGGGCTGTTGGATCAAAGTTATAGAGCGAATGAGGAGCAGAGATGAAACTAGAAGCCAGTCTAACGGTCAGCAGATTGCTTGATGGAAACCAATTTTTATCAGCCCAACTGCTAGGACATGGGAGAGAATTACTTTCCCCATGGAGCACGGACGGGGAATTTTTACTAACTCTCATGGGAAAGAATAAGCCCAAACTCTTTCACTTGGATTTAAAACCTCTTTCACCAACTAGTCCCCCCACTTCTTTATCCTGAATTGTCTTGGTTTCTGCTCTATTCAACCAAATTTATTTTCCATTCTTGCAGCAAATCTTTTTTCCTGCCACTGAAACTCTGCAGTTTTTTTTTTGTTTTGTTTTTTTTTTTGGTATTTGCTGGCAGTTAGCCTTAGATTTTGTTTTGTTTTAAAACTTTTTATTTTGAAATAATTATAGTGTCTTAGTCTGCTGGGGCTGCTGTAACAAAATGTCATAGAGTGAGCAGCTTAAACAACAGACATTTATTTGTCATACTTCTGGAGGCTGGAAGTCCAAGATCAAGGTGTCAGCATGGTGAGTTTCTGGTGAGGGTTCTCTACTTGGCTTGTAGGCGGCCACCTTCTTGTTGTGTGCTCACACGGCCTTTCCTTGGTGCATGCACTTGGACGGAGTGATCGCTCTCTCTTCCTCTTTTTATAAGGGCACTAGTCCCATCGTGGGGGCCCGATCCTCATTATGTCATCTATATCTAATTACCTCCCAAAGGCCTCACCTCCTATAACCATCACACTGGGAGTTAGGGCTTCAACAAAGGAATTCAGGGGGACACATTCAGTCCATACACACAGATTCACAGGACATTGAAAGACAGTACAGCGATATCCTGTGTACCCCTCACCTAGTTTCCCCTAATGCTTCCATCTTATGTAATTACAGCACAACATCAAAACCAGGATGCTAGCATTGGTACAATGCGTGTGTCTAGTTCTGTGTCATTTTAGCACATGTGTAGATCTGGGTCACCACCATGACAAACAGGACACGGAACTGTCCCATCACCACAGAGATCTCCCTTGGGATACCCCTTTGTAGTCACTCCCCTGGCTCCACTCGCCCTAACCCCTGGCAACCACTAATCTGATTTCCATCTCTGCCATGTTGTCCTTTCAAGAACATTACATAAATGGACTCATTCAGTATGCAACCTTTTGAGATTGGCTTTTTCACTAGCATAATGCCCTTGAGATCCATCCAAGTTGTTTTGTACATCAATAATAGTTTATTCCTTTTTATCCCTGAGTAACATTCCATGCACATGGCTTTTCATCTTCTCTCCTCCAACTGAAAGTAATCCTTTTCTCCCACCCACCTGTCTCTCCTTTGAAACCATTGCTCCCTGCATCCTTCCATGGAGTTACTTCTTTTTATTTTATTTATTTATTTATTTATTTATTTATTTATTTATTTATTTATTTATATTTTCCCCAAAGCCCCAGTAGATAGTTGTGTGTCATAGTTGCACATCCTTCTAGTTGCTGTATGTGGGACGCAGCCTCAGCATGGCCTGAGAAGCGGTGCGTCGGTGCGCGCCTGGGATACGAACCCAGGCCGCCAGTAGCGGAGCATGTGCACTTAACCGCTAAGCCATGGGGCCGGCCCCATGGAGTTACTTCTGATTAACTCCACCTGGCCCTTGTTACTCCATTACCCTCACTCCTTGCTGGGAGCTCTGCCTGATCCCGAGGTGGAGCTGGGTTTGGGAAGCACAGCTGTCACCTTTATGCCACATCAGCAGGTGAGGGTGGATTGCAACTGTAGCTCCAGGGCCTCCAGACCGCCCCCAAGCTTTTTCCTTATTTCCTTTTTCTGTGGGTTTTGCTGGCCTAGGCCTTCTCAGTGCAGCCCCCATGCTATGGACGGAGTCGGTCTCCTCAAAACTCATCTGTTGAAGCCCTAACACCCAATGTGAGTATATTTGGAGTAAAGAAGTAATTAAGGGTAAATGAGGTCATAAGAGGACTGTCATGTGAGGACACAGCGAGAAGGCGGCCATCTGCAAGCCAGGAAGACAGCCTTCACTAGAAACCAACCCTGCTGGACCTTGATCTTGGACTTCCAGCCTCCAGAACTGTGAGTAAATACATTTCTGCTGTTTAAGCCGCCCACTTGATGGTATTTCCTTAGAGCAGCCAGAGCCGACTAATACACCTCACGGTACATCTGAAGTCCTTCAGAGAGCCAAGTGTAAAATAAAGATAGTAACCGTAACAATGTTTGAACTTGCCTTTTTTGTCAAGCAAAATTGTTTACATTCTGATCCTGGTAACTTATTTTTACTGCTGTCATCTTTTTTTTAATTGGTTAATTTTGAAATCAGCTATCATTTTATAAGTGTTTTGTTCAGTCATTAAAAGTGAATTTAATTGGTCGTTCGGGGAGTTTTCTAAGTTTATTGCTTGTTTGCATCAGAATCAGAAAGTGAAGGCTGAATTGAACTGGCGCAGATTTTTAACTAGCATCCTCCTTGGGCTGGGGGTCCTGGGAGGGCTCTGTCATCACTTCAGATTCAACATCTTGATCCCTCAGGGAGAGCTGCAGAGCTGTCCTAGACAAGCTGTCAGTTGTGTCAGAAGTAAAAGTGCATGCCCTTTAAATTTAATTTCAGGTAGTTCTTCAATAGAAAAAAGTAGACTAGTGAAAAAAGATGGGCCTGGTCATCTTTTTCTGAGTTTAGATTTAAAATCCACTGATAGCTTCTAATGTTGAAAGATCTTATCCTATTCCCCTTTTTAATATAGGAGAGCAAGGCTAAAAATTATTTCCTGAAATGTTTTTTTTTTTTCTTTTAGCTAGTTGAGAGATGAGTTGCCAGAAATCAAAACACTGTTTTGTTCAAAACACCTGTATTTTTGGCCCACTTCTTTGAGATTTGTTAGCCTCTTGATCACACTGGTAGGTCTCTTTGATCCAAATAGTTGCTGGGACAGCTCAGTAAATGTAGGTGGTTATGATTATTATATGTAATTAGCATGCTGTATTACTGCGATTTGTTTTTATTTTTTACAACTTGTTGCACTCATATATTATAGGTGGCATTTTACATCCTCAAAAAAGGTGGACGGGGACTCTGCCTAAACTCTAAATCTTTAATGATGGCTCTTAGGTGCTTCTTCTGTCTCTGCATTGGTTTGCCCTGCAAGCACCTGGCTCATGGCTAGCGATCCTCAGAGCTCAGTTTACATCTGTAGCACTGTACCCCAATTCTTAATTGATCCTGGGCTGTCATGGATGGGGTCTGACTCCTGCTTTGATGGTGAATTCTGGAGATGGCTGCTAAGATGGTGACAGCCTGCACTCTCAGAGTTTCAGGGTGACAAATGCATCATTATTTCTAGTGGACACAGGTAGGAGGTGGAGGGATAGAGCTGGTCTGCAAACCATTTTAGGTACTGCCTAAGAGACTCTGCTCAGCAGGCAATGAGCAGTGAGAGTCTCAGGGAGATGACGGAGAGTTGCTGAGTTAGAGTTTGGTACAGTAGTTAGACCAGGAAATGGACTGAATAGGCTGTATCTCAAGGGCTTTAGCCAAAAATGTCCCCAGTGATAGGTATTTCCAAGAAACCTACTAGAATGCCTCACCAAAGTCTTGGCTTTAACAACCCACCAGATTCAAAGAGCATGAAGCCACCCAGACATATAAGAATAGTTCTTTCTCTTCATTATCCCTCCATACTCTCCCTGCTTATAACCTGCTATGGTCTGAAACAGAAACTCAGGAGTTGGAGAGGAAGAGAGCAAAGACACAGTTGACAACAATATGACCACACTCCTTTCTCTAAAGGTGAGCAGCTGCCAGCCATGGACCTGACCAGATGAGAGGGAGCAGAAGTCTTTGCTTTAGAGTTGAGATTGATGTGATGACATGTCTTGAACTGAACAGTTTTCTCAATTGAGATGGTGTTTTATGACTTAAGAGTAACAACAGGTTTGTCTTCTACCTAAAAGTGAGCAGAAAAGTTGGGCATCCTGTCCAAGTTTTCAACCAGGAGCAGGAGAAGATTCACTGGGCTGAATAGAGTTAATAGGGACTATGGGAAACACAAAGTTGAGTTTTAAGCCACAAATTGTGCTTGTTCAATGGACCAATTACACCTCAAAGTGAGGGCATTCAAGAGTCATGGAAGTGGTTCCTGGACATTTCTTTTGTAAATTATGCACATGAGGGTTTATCTTATACTGATTTTGATATCTGATGTTCATCATATTGGTGCCTCAGTTAAAACAGAGATGGTGAGCATCTCTTCACCACATCACATTCAAACCTGGTTCAACACAATTATTGTTGACTCTACCATGTCTAAATCAGAATCTAGAAATGAATGGGAATGCTGATCAGAAAACCCAATACTAATCTTATGAAGTCTCCTTGACTTCATGTCTTACCTTCACTAAAAGGTCCTTGGCCTCCTTCTCAAGCCATCGTGGGTAAAAGGGATTGTCCATGCGGATGGAGTGGAAGAGCTCTTCTTCATCTTGCCCGTGGAACGGTGACTGACCGATCAGCATTTCATAGAGGAGAACGCCAAAGGACCACCAGTCAACAGAATGGTTGTATTTCTGACCCAGCAAGATCTGCATGACCAAAAGGCAGAGACATAATTAGTAAAAATGAGATAAATGAGTGACAACCCTACATGCACTTCTCAAGGCCACTCAGTAAATAATTGATGGTGACAACAGTATGTGGTTTTAACAAAGATCATGCTGAAAACCACATCTTTTGAGAAGCTAATGATAGAAATGAGGGAGCAATGCCAAAACTGAGCAAACACTTTTGAGTTTCAATTTCTACTTTTCCTTTGGACTTAAGTAAAACAACTGAACTGTGCTGTTAGCCTTCATTTTCCCCTCTGTGATGTGAGGCGTTGGGTAGTAGATTCGGACGTAGGAAAGCTGGTGTGTTTCTAAGCTTTCCAGTGCCTCTGAGTTGAATATCTAAACCAAACCCATGTGTTGTCCTGACTTCTATCTACCATCCTGAGGCTTTGCATACAGTTTCTGTAGGCAATCAAGCATCAAAAAACAGGTCATCTGACCGAGTCCACTCCTTAAAGCCCAACTATTCACGGTTCTGCAACTAAGGAGTCACATTTGTGGTCACCATTATGAAGAGAGAAATTTTGTGACTGTGCCGAGAGAGACTAGTTTAACACACTGTTCAAATCCAGAAATCGGAGATCTTTAAGCCCTACGTACAGCTTCATAGTGGTGTTTCAAGTGGAACTAGTCTGCTCTATCCTTTAAGGAAGTGGATTTAAAGTCTGGAACCTAACTTTTTAAAAGATGTCTACCCTTTCATCAATCCACTTTCCTGGCAGATAAGGCTTTGTATTCTGGCCTTTCTGCAACTTCGTTGTTTAATGTTGGGAGAGAAAGGGTACATGTCACTCTGCTCAATGCCTGCCATCCCAACAAACCATGCTGTGCCCTTCTCTAAAACAGTACATATGGTCCATCAGTGGAAGAACGAATAAACAAAATGTGGTCAGTACATACACTGGACTATTATTCAGTCTTGAATAAGGAAATCCTGACACATGATACAACATGGATGAACCTTGAGGACATTGTGCTAAGTGAAATAAGCCAGTCACAAAAAGACAAATACTGTATGATTCCACTTATATGAGGTTCCTAGAGTAGTCAAATTCATAGAAAGAGAAAATAGAATGATGGTTACTAGAGATTGGGGGAAATAGGGGGTTGTTGTTATGGGTACAGAGTTTCAGTTGTGCAAGATGAAAAAGTTCTGGAGATCTTTTCCACAACAATGTGTGAATATACTTAACACTATTGAACTGTACTCTTAAAAAAGATGGTGTATTTTATGGTATATATATTTTACCACAATTAGAACCAGTACATAGTAGAGCACAACAACAATTTGTTACATGGAGAAGAGGAGGAAAATGTTATCTTTCATGACTGCTGCTCCCAGGATGGGCTGGGGGCAAGCTGCTTTATTACCCAAAACCAAATGGAGAAGGGATAACAGCACGGAAGCACTAAACTTAAAAAGCAAGACCGGGACCCTCTCGGGGAAGTACCATCCTTTCCACACTGCACTTTGCAGCTTTGCTCATGGACCCGAGTGAGCACGTCACATAAACACACACACGAACACACAGAGGTCATGTTACTATGAGCGCTCCTCCTCTGAAATGGAATTTCCCCCTTCTTCTTAAGCGGGTCTTTGGAATGAATGGTAGAATTGTAGCCTGAGGAAAGGAAAATGACACACGATTCCCGACATTCCAGTATTTTCCAGGAAAGCTGCATATGACCTTTTTGATGCAGTAGAATAACGTGCACAGACCACCTCTGAGCCCTATCCCACCCCAGGCCTGTCCTTGGGAAACGAGAGAAGCGTGGAGCAAGGTTCAGCGATACCGTGAAAGTGCCTGTAACACAAGACTTGCTAAACAAACAAATGGCAACAACAACAACTGTGATGGCCATATAAAATGCTGCCGGTTCTACTGCTGGCTTAGTCCTTTACTGTATGGTGTTGGGTAGATTCCTCAACCCCTCGAAGCCTCATTTCTGAAAAGCAGTGATAACATCTGGCTAGCTTATTACTGGGTTGTGGTAAGGATCCAGGGAAAAGTAGGAAGGCCTACATGTTCTCTGATAAATATCCTGCTCGATGAAGTGTCACCCATTTGTGAAAATAAGAAGGAAGCTGCAAACAAAATTTTGCAATCTGCCACTGACTTCCAGTATAAAGATGCTATCCGCTAGCCTTAACTCAATATCTAAATACTGAAGTTCACTTTAAGGTTTAGAAAAAATAAACTTTGCCTTAAGGAATAATCTAAAAGTAGACCCAGGGAGAATGATAAAGAAAATTAAGATGCGCACATGCACACTCTTCGTTCAGGCAAATTTGCCTTCACCGGGGCCCGGTTCACACGCAGTTTGCAGGATGTGCCACAAGGGGGAGCCCACAGCAACCCAAAACTGCTCTGAGGTCACGTTGTTGTAAACAACTTCATTTGGTAGGACAAATGGAAAGAAATTTGGAGGAGAGGAGACAGCCGCGGCGGAAATGAAGTCTTCTAAGGTTAGAGGATGTTAATAAAGAATTTCAGTCTTAAGTTAGGAGGAAGAAACATAACGCAGATTCACACTCAAATACACACCGTTATTTGAGTGTGAATGTCTGTAGATGGGGGCTGTTACACATCAAGTGCTATGTATTTTATTTCTAAGAACCCCTGAGGTAGGTCCTGCTGTCCCTATTTAACAAAGGCCATGACTGGACTTAGGGAGGTCTCATGTCTTATTTAGGGTCTCCTAGTTAGTGAGTTGAAAGCTTCGTTCTGAACCCTGGTCTTTTGGGATTTTATTACGTAACATTCCTTTCATACTATAATGTTGTCTCCTGGATTTAAACCTCCACCTCACATGGTCATGCTCACACTAGTCTCTATTTTTAAAGAAACTGCGGTGGAGCAACACTGGCTGGCATGGCCCCCGTTTCCATCTCAGCCTCTGGTGTCTTCTATGGCCTTGTCATCTTTTGTTCTGTTCCCTCCCCCATCTTTACTCAAATAATTCAGGTCATAATGACATTCCCACTCGACGTCCGAGTCTCTCGTTCTCTCTTATACTGAGCGACATCTGTAGTTCCACCTGCCCCGTGGAGCCAGTGAGGTACAGCCTGTGCAAGCTTCCCTTGTGGATGTGCATATGGCGGCACGTGCTGTTCTGGTGTATTAAATGACCAGTGCCCTACAGTTTTGTGACTTCTGCTTTCTTCAGGGAGCAGCTTCTAAGTACTGAGTCCCACGTGGACTTACTGAGTGGCTAGCAGATATCAGAAAGTAGGGTGTTGCCCTATTTTTTGTCAAAAAGAGTTTGGACCTCCATTAGAGGTCAGACCCCTCGGTCCTGTAACTGGGAGACAAAGGGAACCACAGGGCTTTTGAGAAGAGCTTCAGGTCTCAGGAGACGAGAATACTCCCCGGCTTTGGAGAGCACAGTCTGTTCTTCGTGCATCACTCCTGATGTTGCTCTGAAAAGCATTCATTTCTGTGATGTGGGTTCTCCTGTCAGGAGATACCAGTGTCTGCCAGGTGGGCTCCATAGCTCTGTCCTAGCTGTTCTGTGCCCTGTGTCTTTCTAACGCCTGGCCTGGCTAGCCTTTTGTTTGCTGCAGAGTCCCTTCCTTGAAGGAGCTTATCCTTAATAGGGGAGATGGCAACTGAATACACGAAAAAACAGTACCCACAAGAAGGGAAGGTTAAATTATTGTTAA
The DNA here is from genome assembly GCF_057802395.1 of Ceratotherium simum simum. Classification (NCBI taxonomy): domain Eukaryota; kingdom Metazoa; phylum Chordata; class Mammalia; order Perissodactyla; family Rhinocerotidae; genus Ceratotherium; species Ceratotherium simum. The sequence continues at coordinate 26,995,549 of NC_141931.1, read as the reverse complement.
GGTTCAGAGGCAGGAGAGCACACTTCATTTTTTTTTTCTTTTTTTGAGGGAGGAGACGGCAATGGGTCAATGAGTGAGAAAAAGGAAAAACTTCACAAAGTAGATGGCATGTGAGTAGAGCCTTGAAAAATGGGTAGAGAAGGGAGAGGCTAGAGAGCCTTATTGTATGAAGGAGGCCCAGAGGTGGAAACTCAGCAGAGTCAGAGATGGACATTCAGGGTGCCTGTCTCAGTGTGGTCATTCATTCAGCAAACAGTGGATGGTGCACTGAGCTAGGAAGGAGGGTGGAGAAATTCAGTTTATTGGTAAATTGGGTTACACGTGTGCTATGGTAGCAGAGGAGGAGACAACTGATTATTCCAAGAAGCCAGAGGCATCTTTAGGGAGAAGATGGCCTCGGAGGTGCGACAGTCATAGACCAAGGATTCAGAGTGCATGGTTAAGGAATATGAGAGATGAAGGCAAAATAGAAGTCTAGGGACATGTTATTAAGGACCTATACTCAGGGTTTTGGCTTACACCAGCTGATAATGGGGACTTCTTGAAGATTTTAAAGCAGTGGAATGACAGGTTTGCCCATTAGAAAGGTGAATCTGGTGTCTTGGTGTGGCAGTGGCCTTCAGAACAGTGGATGCACCCCAGGGGTCAACCAGATGGTGCAAGGAAACGTGGGAAGACAATAGTAGAACTTGTATTTACGCTAATTTAAAAAAATCCAAGAGTGACACTGGTACCCTCATTTAGAAATTTACACAGTGACTGCAGCATCCCGAGGGAAGAATGGGAAGCCACATCTCAGGAGCTGGTGGTGGCTCTGCTTGTGCATTTGCTCTGAGCATATCGTAAGGGGTGTTACTATTATTACTAATTATCCTAAGGTGCATCATTTATGCTGCATGCCCGGTTAAGGGGATAGGTGGGTTCTGTTTTCACTAGCCCATTTTCACAAAATGGCAAGTCCTTAAAAATTTATCTGCGAAGAGGCTTGGATTGATGATAATGCTAAATAATGCAAACATACGTAGAAGGTAAGAAAATGGCAGCACAGAGGTCTCTCTCACTCCTAGTCCGAGCTCTTTGTCAGCCGCGTTATAATGAGGCTAAAAACAATGACGATCTCATTAGTTATGACAAGTTGGCTAAAAAACTTGGATGTATCAAAACATTGTTTGGAATTATGGACTTTATCCACTGTCAACGATGAGCCTTGCCTTAAGTACATATTGCAAAGCCTTTGTCATCGTGTGCCTCTGTGAGTATCTTTTCCAGCTAGGAAAGCCAATAAGAGCTGAAAGAAACTAATCAGACCTTTGAATCTCAGAATCATAAAATGTTAAATCAAGATTTTAAAAAGTTATTTAATCTCACTATTTTAATGAAGCATAAATATGTTTTTACTATTAAACAATAGAATAAAATTTAAGTTATTGAAAACTTTTTTTGTTCATTTCATCTTCAGTTCAACTTGATTATATTCCTTTTATACATGTTTTATAACATAGACTATATTAATTGGCAATAATGTATGAGATTCATATATAATATACAAATACTGGGATGCTTTAGAATTGATGAGGGAACATGATCAAAAAGTTTGAAAATATGTAAAGAGGATGCACTGGCAGTTGGATATTGACGGAGAGGAAAGCCAAGCAAAAGGGTATCATCGGGGTGCAGATGAGAGATGCTCTGAGGGTCTGGGGTAGGGAAGCAACAGTAGGATGAGAAGGAACTGGAGAAGCCTTGGCGATCAAATCGAAGGCATGCACTTTGAGGATCGAGAAGGAATCAAGGAATGTTATTAATTCAGTCACCAGATTGGGGAGGTGGGAGAAGAGGCGTGAGAGGTCCTTGAGATCTAAATTTAGAAGGTCGTGGTGTTTGGATTTGGGAGGGGTAAGGAAGAAGGAGAAGATTGGATAATTCCTAGTTTTCTGGCTAGGTGACTGGATGGACGGATGCATAATTCACCAAGAAAGGGGTAGAGGAGAAGGGTGTGGGGAGAGCAAGTTCCACAGAGAGAGCAAGTTCCTTATGTTTGAATGGCTGTGACGGCTTGTTGGAGATCCCAAGTGGGAAAATAGACATATGGGTCTGGAGCAAGAAGAAGAAGTTGGGACTGGCCATGTTGATTTTGGAGTTGAAATCATAGTCATAAATACAGTTGCTCATGGAGAATGTACGGTGCGAGGAGGACCGAGAATGGAATCACGTGAAGACATGCATATTTGAAGATGAGAGAAAGAGACTGAGGTTGCAAAGAGAGAAGGAAGTCATTGAAGCTAAATTCTGACAGATGCAGAAGGAAACAGAATCAGGAAAGGAGGACTGCCAGGGAAAGGAGATGTCACAAGGTGTTTGTAGACAGGAATGTTAAGAGCTGTAATTTCTTGTTGACCACAGGCCAATCTTGCATTTAAACAAGGTTAAATCAAAATTAAATACCATGTAAGCACAGGGCAAAACCACATATTTCTTAGATTCAGGATGCCACAATTACTTTGGCAATGACAGGGATTTGCTACTAACATCCATCAGAGGTCCATCACTGTCCATCAAACAACCATCACCGTTCACACATTTATTAATACAGTTATTCATTCTTCCAAAAAGGTATTTATTAACACCTTAATGTGCCAAGCCCAGGACTCAGTCCTTGGATGTAAAAGCGACTAAGATCACACGTGACAAAATGGTATAGAACTAGACCCACCTTCTACCAACATCACTCTCCTGGTTTTGATATTGCACCACAGTTATATAAGATATGACCATTGGGGGAAACTGGGCAAAGGGTATATATTTATATATATGGCTGATGTTTCTGTACTGATTTTGCAAGTTCTTGTGAATCTCTATCTCAAAATAAAAAGTTTTAAATAAGTGAATAAGAAACAGCCCTTGACTTTAGAGCAATACGCTAGTGCAAGAGATTCAAAGATAAAAAGCAACGATGATGAGTGTGATGCTCTGGGAAGGACCAAGGGGTATGGGGCTGTCTAATCTCCCTGGGCTGGGCAGTGAGGCAGGGCTCCATAACAGGGGGAGCGGTGGGTGGAGTCGGATTGATGGATGTCCTCTGGGCAAATGCCATTTTCTGGGGGCTCAGACATATGAGAGCAATGCCTTTTTTTTTTTTTTTAACTTTTATAGGTTCTCCCATTTTACACTTGCAATAACATGTGATGTAACTATTCTCCTCATTTTACAGAAGAGGGAGTGGGGGTCGGTAGACTCCAGCAATCTCTCCATGCTCACACGGTGGCAGCTTGGAAACCACATTATAAATTTTTCTGGTCCCCCAATGAAACCACTGCACTGCCTCAGGTGGATGCTTACGAGCCTGTTCAGCGTCCACGTGGTTCCTCACCGTTGTTTCCCCTGGTTGGTCTGAGAGGAGTGAATATGTTTTAAGGCTGGGGTTGGGGGAGCCATGAAAGGACATGCTGAGCCATTCCAGACTTGGAGAGAGAACCTAATTACCGTGAGTACCATCCCCCACAAAATAATCACAGCAGCCCCTGGGTGTGGCTGCATTTATGAAATACCCAGAAAGACAAACAAATCCTGAACCAAAATACTTAAAATCTTCTGATTTTCAGGGAAGGAAGAGGCAGGGGTGCTTGGCCCAGGTGTGTTGAGCTGGGAAGGGGCCGGTGTAGGCCTTTCCAGCAGCACATCCCTACCTCCGGGGCGATGTAGTCAGGGGTTCCGCAGAAAGTGTTGGTCTTGGCATCTCCTAACATGTTCTCCTTGCACATTCCAAAGTCCGCGATTTTGATATGTCCATCTTTGTCTAACAGGATGTTATCTAGCTTCAGGTCCCTGAAAAACAAAAGCAAATCACAATCTCACTTTAATAAATATGATTTTCATAAAATAGAACTGCCCCAGGAGGAGTGGTCGCTTGTCTCATCCCAGCCTGAGAAGCTGACGAGTGGCTGCTTTCCTGGTTCCCCTCTCCCTCCCAACCCAGTTCTCAGTCCACAACTCCACTCATGGGCTCACTGCTGTCTCCTCCCTGCTCTTTCCTCCTCGACCAGTGGCTCATGCTCGGGACTTCGCCAATAGCTCTCTGTGACCCAGGCCAGCCTTCTTAGGGCCTAACTCTGATGGAATTTATATCTTCCATGCCCAGGGCAGCACTTGGGCCATCTTTGGAGCTCAATCCATATTTCTTGTATGAATGGCTGAGCAGGTAGTGAGATGGGGAATGTGTTCTCTCTCCAGTGTAGCATCCTTCACTTTTAAGAGGGGCCTTGAAGAAACAATGCCTGGATGTAAAGAAATAGCTAGTGATGAGATGTCAGGGGCCAGGAGTTGGTGATGCGTTTGGGGAAGGGTGGTATTTAACACTACACAATATGTAACCCTATCTACTTGCATACAAGATAGGAGAATAGATAAAACCAGTGCTTCAAGGAAATGGCTGGTTGCTGCTGATTCTGCTTTCTGACTTACCAAAGAGTACAGCTCAACATAATAACACAGACGAGACACAGATCTGAGGCTCTTTATCCCAGGACCTTTCCCAGGGGTCACGGCGAGGAAAGAAAGGCCTAAAAAATACACTGACTTTATGCCATTTTCCAAGTATTTCTATTTGTTTCTTTGCGGATAAATTATACTGTACCTAATTCTAAGACCAAGTGAAGAAGGCTGCTCCTAACTAAGAATAATGCCAGAACCAGGATCCATCTGATGCCAGAACACCAAGGCAATAAACTCTTCTTTCCTTAGAGAACCAGTATCCTCATAAAGCACCCATTAAGTTTTTAGGTAAATGTAACTGATAAGAAGATTTTAAAAAAATGGATGAACCAAATTACAGCTTCTTGTGATTCTACCTGTGGGTCCAAGAGCATTTCTGTTATTACACATGATACCCTGAATATCTGAAAAGTGACACCAAGTTTTCTCTTGTCTTTCTTTCATCAAGGTCAGGAAGTTTGTTCCTCATATGGCATGGCTTTCAGACACTTCAACATTCCAGCGCCTCCCATCCAAATATCTCCAATCTGTCAATTTTCTTCTTAAAATACGGTGCTGAGAATGGACCCGATATGCTCCAGATATATAATCTCATTGGTGCAGATTATGGTGGACGGTTAGCTTCTGGTATGATCCTCCAGCCTCTTACCTCTGTGGCCTGAACTACTGCACTAGTGGGTTAGAAGCTCCATTACAATAATGGTTAACATTGAGCTTACTGTAAACTAAAACCTCCAGGTGTTTTCTTTTTTTGCCCTATACAAATTGCCATTATACTACTTTCTTCTCATCCTGTACCTGTGAAACTGATTTTTTAAAGATTATCCAGGTGCTACACTTGACATCAATTTCCTTAAACTTTTATTTTACCAATTTTAGTCAATGGCATTTTATGAATTCTAGTCTGTTATATATCATCCAGCTTTTTTTCTTTTCATGTCATCTGCCTATGAATTTCTGAACTTTATGAAATCTTTCTTTAAGTCTAGGATACGTGTTTGGTGATGGCTACCATTGCCTTCCTTAGTGAGTGAAGATGACCTGGGAGAGAGCAGGAACAGCTACTGTTCTTACCCTTTTTTGTACGCCCTTTTAGAGAATTTCCTCAGAATTCCCTTCTCAAGGATTCTGCTCCCAAAGGCCTGGCAAGCAGCCCCATCTCCTCCACCCCAGTGGATTGGCCCAGAGGTGGATGTCTGACTCAGCTGGATCATTCAGACTTTCTCTTTTAGGATGTTGGGGTTGCAATGTGGCAGCACTAATCTGTCTTGGTTTCATGCCTGAACTGAGAAGGTACTTAGGATGCTTATGGCATATCCTCTAGCATGCCCTTGGAGGAACAGAAAACCAGTCTGTAAAAGGAGAAAAATGAAGTGGCTAGGCCAAGAGCAGAGACGGAGGTCATGTAAACCCAGAGAGAAACAGAGATGGGAGAGAAGCTACCTTGCTTTCTGATGGGTCTGCATCCTTGATTCCAGTGTCTCAATGAGGCTGAGATTTTGCTTAAGAAGTTTGAGTGGTCTTATGTTACTTGCCATCAATATTCATATTAGTCTAAAGTTCCCATCACTATTGGTTTTGTCTCTCTCATTAAACCGTAAGCTTCATGAGGTTGGAAACACGTATTGCTTGTTATATGCTGTACTGTGACTGCTCTGATAAGAGTAGAGCCCATATCGAGCATTCAGTAAATATATGTTGAATGAATTCATCACCAACTACTGATTACCAGTTGCAATTAAGTCCTGAGTAACTGTTCCCTTTCCTTGTGTTCGCCACCTTCTGGGAGAATAAACTAGCCAGAGAGAGTGAGCATGGAATGCAGGTCTGTTTCGGTGGAGTGACACTATTAGGAGATGTCCCTAGAGTTGACATCTTCCATCTGGGCCAGCTTGGTAGTCTCCATAACCAACGCATCACAGTTTCTGCCTGACTGGGTGGCCTGGATGTCTCCAGCATATGTGAATATATATCTGACATTCATATCAGCACGGTTCTATTTCTCTCATCCTAATTCAAATGGGGTCACACTTTCATTATCAGGATGAAAGACTTCGATTATGTCTACGTCTTCTCCTTAGGTCTTCTGCCTTCTTGTGCCTTCATTTTAATTAAATACACTTTCACTGTGACTTATGGATTATATTCCAATTATAGGTCATATTTAACTCCTCCTTCTAAAATTGCAGGTTCATTTTCTAATCTGAACTCTATGCAATATTGATATCTTTTTGGGTTTCTGCTGTATGAAACATATTTGCATCATTTATAGCCACGTACATATGGTCCTAGAAATTTGGCTGAAAGATGGTTTTGGGGGCATCACTAAGGAGCCAGATACCTAGCTGCTGTGCTATACATGGATCTTGAGAATAATGAACATAATATCTAACATCTGTATTGGATTTTGTGACTTTCACATGCATTTTATCATCTGATTCTCACAACAGCCCTTTGACATGGAATTATTATTATTCATATTTTTCTGGTTAAAACCACAGGCTCTTAAGGGGTATGTGATTTATCCCAGCTCACACAGTCAGTCAGTGTGGTAGGATGCAAACCCAGGCTTGTCCTCTTTTCCATACCCTTAAACCAAGCTCACCTAGTCTTTCTCACTGAACGGGTCTTGCTAAGATGTCCAGAGTCTTCTGTGACTGCTAGGGTGCATTTTATCCAATTCTAAAAATAAATGTTCTCTGGGCCTCAGGCTAGGAAAACAAGCTGCATGTCCAATTTTCAATCCACCCTCTAAAGTGGGCCAGGTGTGTTAGGGGGTTGGGAGAGAAAAGGTCATTGGTGCTTGGATCTCTCAAAGTTGGAATGGGAAAGGTCCAGAAGTCTGCCATGCAGAGCCAAACCTCCCTGAGGGTAAGGACCGGGGAGAGGAAGACTAACTGAAAAGGCCTCAGAACCCAAAGGCCACAGTGTTCACAGGTACATCAGCTATTTACTCCTCACAGGACACCAGGAGCCAGAAAGGAACTTCAGAGACCAGGTCACGTGGCGTGGCTCTGGTAAGTACCCGTCTGCCCAAGGGGCAGCACATCAGGGCATCAGGTGTAACAGAGAATTCAGTGGAAGCCTTTCCTTCAGTTATGTGGTCAACACAAGCAAAGCTTTCCATTTGGAAGAGGCAGAGTGGGAGTCAGAGGAACCAGCTTCCAAATCCCAGCTTTACTGAAGTCACTTAGCCAAGCCACATCCCCTCTCTGAGCCTCTGATGACTCATCTGTAAAATGGGTACAATGATGCCCGCCTTGCTTATCCCACAGGACCCTTCTGAGCATCAAATGAGATAATCCATGTGAAAGCATTCATTAAGTGGCTTCAAATATATGGGTTGAGCCTAGTGTCATCATTGATTACATGTCATCTGAAGGTCCCTTTTGGTTCTAACATTTCTAAGATTTGAGATTCTAGATTCTTCTCTTTCTATGTCTGCATATTTTCCAGCTCCTTGTTTTTACATTTAACCCAAACCAGAGCTGAGGCATCGTTTAAGATGCCACTGCTTTTACGATTCCACTAGCAGATGGTCAATGAGGATGTTGCCACCTGCTTCTCTACATCTTGGCCTCAATTCTTGTGACTGCCTGCCAACAGCCTTCCCGATAAAGCCGGACACCTTTGGTTAATATTCCTCCACTTGCCCTCCTTCTTCCTATTTCCATACCTTTTCTGGAGTCACCTCTTCCATCTGCAAAGCCTCTGCCTCTTTAAAAAAAATCCACTTTCTGATAGGAATATTTTGTTGGCAAATCCTCACCCAGTTCTGATGATACCTTCATTTTTATTCCCTTCAGCACTTACTTTAATTAGAATCTTATTCACTTGGACTTTTTTAGAGTGTGCTGCTTGTATCTTTTCATGTACTTATTTTCTACCTCCACAAAAACTCAAATGTAACAAAATAAAAACCCAGAGAGTGGCTTCACTAGGTGTCCAGGAGTTGGGATTTTCCTAGCTTTTGTGGCCACCCCCATGCTTAACAAAGAGCTGCACATTCAGTGGACAGTTACCAGTTGTAGTGGGTTGAATGGTGGCCCCCCAAAAGATAAGTTCACATCCTAACCCCTGGAACCTTGTGAATGAGCTCTTATTTGGAAAAAAGGTCTTTGCAGATGTAATTAAGTTGAGGATCTTGAAATCAGATCATCTTGGATTATCTGAGTGGTCCCTATATCCAATGTCAAGTGTCCTCATAAGAGACGTACAGAGAAGAGACACACAAGAGGAAGAGGAGACCGTGCGAAGATGGAGGCAGAGGCTGGAGTGATGCAGCCAAAGCCAAGGACTGTAGGCAGCCACCTGAAGTTGGAAGCGGCAAGGGAGGATTCATCCCTAGAGCCTTCAGAAGGAGTGTGGCCCTGCTGACACCTTTATTTTGGACCTCTGGACTCCAGAACTATGAGGGAATAAATCCCTGTTGGTTTAAGCCATCAAGTTTGTGGTAATTTCTCATGGCAACCCTTCAAAATGAATACATCTCTTTTGTGCACAAACCCAGAAATCAAATCATAAGTGGCCAGAGGAGAGAAATTAGTAGAATACCCTTATTAATTCAGTTGCCAAATGAAAAGTTTGGGTCAGTGCAGTTACACATGGCAGCTGAATAATTTCTTAAGGCAAGCCAGTCTCAGCGTCAGTGAACTTGCTAGATGATCTCTCCTCAGTTTTAAATATTTGATGATGTCTTTCAAGGATCCCTTACAACCTCAGTGAATACACGACTAAATAAACCCCATATTCCTTTTTACTGGTGCATAAGAAACCTTAGAAAACAGGATTTCCTGTACATGGACATAGTAAGATCTATAAAATGGGTACAATTTGTTTGTGATGTTAAAGATGCTTATGGATCCTTATTGGTCCTTTTGTTCTGAGTGTCAATAATTTACAAGATGAAATGATAGAAAGAAACATTGTGGTATGGAGAAATAGACTGCACTGGGGCAGGTGGGGTTTAGTCTCATGAAGTCCCTCTCAGCTCTAAGATCTTTCTCTCTCTCCAGTCTTCCTAATTTTTCCTCCCTCCCTCCCTCCCTTCCATCCATCCGCCCATCCATTCATCCCACATGATCTACTGAGTGCCCTGGTATAGGTACATTTTAGGTATATTGCAGGCATTACAGATATAAAGAGAAAGAAAAAAAATGTGGATTCTGATTATGGTTTTTGATGTTCTGGTGGGTATTTCTCAACTTCCTGAAGATTAAAGGATGGTATAAAACAGGTTTTTTATCTATTATTTTGTAGATAGACCCCCTCCCATCTCTGGAAAAAACAAAACTACATCCAAAGGTTGCTAAAAAGACTGCTTAAGAAGAATGACTTCCCAACCGCCCCCAAGTCTTTAGCTTTGTGACTCTAGATAGGGCAGCCCTCCCTTGGCTGCACCCTCTGGAAATGGAGAGGTTCCCTAAGTGACTTGTCAGCTTTCTCTGGAAGCACTGAAGCTCACTACTGACCATCTCTGATGGAATGCTCTGGACTGTGTATACACAGTTGGCTGTCTTCAACAATCGGGTGGGACATCACGTAACCTGTATTGATGACTCCGGGTCGTTATTACCACCACTTGCCACAGAACAGCATAAATCCCGCTCTCCCGGAGCCTCTCAGTTGTCTTGTATTTCCCTTTATGTCAGGTTCTCCACTGTTCCTTCAACCGCAGTCACTCTGCTGGCCTCCGGCAGCTCGGGCAGCCTCCTGTCTAGCTCCTTTCTTTGTTTTCTTTTTAGTTTTTTCCCCTAATCTGCAGCAAGTCAGAAACCAGACAACTAAGCTTTTGAAGGTTCGTATGTTAAATAAGTGTCAACCACGTTTGGAGAAAAGAAGTAAGGAAACTGAAGTACAATGGCTTTCATCTAAGGATGTAAAATGATGGTGTCCAATAGAGAACTTTTGGACAGACATCCATTCATAAAAGAGGGTATGTGTGGCATCCTTTGTGCTTGTATGAGGTGTAGGCTCCTACGTTTCCATGGGCGTGTGTGAGTGTTCAAGGAAGACCCCCTCCCCCCATGGAGAGCACGCAATAAGCATTTCTAGGTGGCTCAAAGCAGAGACAGGAAAAAGAGGAGACACAAAGGAGACAGAAGAGAGAGAAAGCAATGATAAAATGCCAAAGAGAAAGCAGAGTCATGGAAGGAAACGAGAAAAACAGAGGTGAGAAGGAGAAGAAATGTAAGGACGAGAGTACAGAACAAAATAAGATCAGAACCTTCCTGCTTGTGAGACTGGAATCTCTGACTTGGTTGTTTTTAAATCATCATCCATGTTATCACGATGGGCAGGAAGCCTGGTGTGGAACTTTCTGCCACAAAAGCACACTGGCCCATCACGTCACTCAAGCACAATGATAAATTAACGGGAAATCCAGACAGCTCAGTATTTGTCTGCAAAGAGTCAAATTTACCTGTAGACAATGCCTTTAGAATGGAGGAACTGCAGCCCGAGAATGATTTCAGCAGCATAAAACCTGAGGGAGGGAAAATCGAGGTTCAATGTGGATGCGTGGATGGGACAAAATGGAATCCCCATTTTGTATAGGGTGCTCTGCTAAATGGACACGTGTAATTTAAACGCATACATGCATAGTTTTGTTTAACCCCAACAAAAGGAAGATGTCATCCATTCCATAGGTCTAGACGCAGCCCTGAGGGCAGGAAACAGCTGGTATCTTTAGTTATTCTACCCGCTTCTAGTGCTCATTCTTATAGTTTAAACTATAATGCTCAAACTGTCATTTTTTGCTAATAACACAAACATTCAATGTAAGAGTACAGTATAACAGGAAAATCATTTTTCCTTTTATTTTAAACTCTGCTTGGAACACTTAGACCTGTATGTGGGGTCATTCCAAAGAGATCTGACTTGTTCATGTGCAAGAAACGCAGCCTGACAGGTGGAGGAAGGGATAGGAGAAGATGGGAGGTGAGACATTCCTCCCCATCTTTGATGACAGACTCAAAGGAAATGGGTTTGAACTATCACTAGTGGGATTAAAGTTAGAGAGAAGGGAGAACTTCCTGGAAGTGAGGTTTGCTGGATCTCAGAGAAGAATGCAAAGTCCTCTTCCTGGGAGGCATTGAGGACAGGATAGATGGCATGTGTCTGTGATGGCTTCCATGGCTTACAGAGCTGGAGAGGACGGTCAACCGAGAGAATCCTTTCTAGCACGAAAAAGACCTGATGATTAATCTGTTGCAGAAATCCCATAAAATTATCTCTGGGCACTTTGCTGATGGTTCCTGGAGGCAAGGAGATCAGCGGCGTGCTACCCACTGGATTTGACAAAACGGCCATTTCAGCCAAGGGTTCTGCAGGACCTGGTGGAACAAGTCCATCTTTCAACCCAGCTCAACCTAAACTACTCCAAGTGCTCATGAGGGGTGAGTGAAAGATTACTGAGCATCAAGCAAACAAAGCTAGAGCGTACCCCCATTTTTAAGTGGGCCTGGAGGCACGGTTTTCTTGTTTTTGAATGTCACGGCGGTTTCATTACTCAGAAAACGGGACCCACAGGAGGAAGAGTGGCAGGGGTTCTGGGGACTCAGCAGCAGTCCCACCCGGTCAACGCAGCCCGCTCCATTTCGCTTGCATCTCGGGTTGCTCGATGCCCAAGAAGGTGCAGATTTATTCTCAGAGAGCGTAAGGACCTCTTCCAGTTTCCTAATTTCCATGCCCCCGGAGCCAAATGCTTTACGGCTTTACATCGAGCTTCCCTTTAGGGCCTCAGTTACAGCTTCCTCCCCACGGCCACCCTCAAGATCTGTGTTCCATTTGACTGCTTCCTTTCAAAGGGCAAATGTTTGCTTCTGTGTTCAGATTATGTAGAAGCCTGGTGCACTGGGGTGGTTCCTTAAGACACTAAGCAGTTGATTTCAAAACACAGAGAAATGAAACAAAACTGACTTGAATTTAAGCTTCACAAACTGGGGAAACTGCTGCCTTGTTTGCTAGGTTTCCAGGGGATTTAGGCCTGCCCCAGGCTTGAGACACGCTGAGAGAAGAAGCAAGAAAATGCCACATGGGAAAAGTGTTTTGTGGGCCCTGTGGGTCCTCAGGACCTGTCAAGACCAGTGAAAAATCCCAACCCCTTGAAAGGGCTCTTACGTTGCTCTGGAAAGATCGAACTTGTGACAGCTCTGAATGTGGTACATTAAGTCTCCTCCGTTGAGATACTCCATCACAAAAAAGAGGTTTTCCTAGGGAAAAACAAAACAGTCCCAACTTTTAGCTTCTTAAAAAGCAAAAACAAGGATTACTTTTCAAATGGATGTAGATTATTTCAGAGGAACCAATTCTGTCTTGAAATGACTTACAAAAGACTGTCAAAATAATTTAGCTCATCTATAGCATTTCTGAACCCCAAGGAGCCTGGGGAATCTGGCGGTGGGGGATGGGGTACGTGTCATGTTTGCTAGGATGCTTGTATGCTGTGATCCAGCAGATGGGGCACAGCATGAGGAAGGGTCCCATTGGACTTTCCCCTCGACAGTAGGATGGTGTCGGGCACTTAGTGGGTGCTGATCATAAACCTACTGAAGTTGTCAGCGTGTAGAATGGGAAAGAGAATACAAGTTGGGGGCCCTGGCTCCAGGGGCAGGGCTAGAAAGCATTCATTCAACACTCAGCAAGTAGCTCTGAACATAGTCTACGGGCATGGCACCATGGCAGGAGTGAGAGGGGGGATGCTCATTCCTGCCTAATCCATCAAAGATGCTGAGACACAGTCCTGCCTTCAGGGAGCTTACAATCAAGTATAGTCTTATTTCTCTCCAGACTCGACTTCACTTGTTGCAAAACATGGCTTATGAGCCAGCATGTTGCTCCTAACAGAGACACCAGGCATGTTATTAGAGGTGATTTCCTTGAATGGCAGCCCTGAAAAGCAAGGCTGAGTGGTCTTCAGCTTGTGGTCAGGGTGTCAGAGGTAAGCATGTTTACAACGCTTTGAGCACCTTGATTTTGAGAGTCCTCGTGAACCACAGAATTAGTAATCCATGAAGTGTGGAGACGTTTGGCGTGTCTATGCATGAATTTGCACCTGCAAACCTCACCTGGGTGACTTTTTAACAGAATTAACCTTTAAGTTTCGATGTGAGACTAACTGAGGCCCTGAGGCATATGAGGTGACGACAGTAACAGTGTTCTGGCCTGAGAGTGACACACACTGCCTGCCATTTGTACTGAGGCCAGGTTTCCACAGAACTGGGGAACCAAGGATTGTGGCAATTATCTCGATAATTCAGGTAAAGATATATGTCCTAGTTTTTCCAAAGTTGACCTCAGATCAAATTTATTGGTTCCATGTATCTTTAACTGGAGCCCACTCTTTCTCTTGTGGACAGGCCAAAATTTTCTGTGGACAAAAAATCCTAACTTAACATTGTTATTTCAAACATAATTTGAGATTAATCATTTGCCCCATCTGCACATACCTGCTTTCTCATTAGCATATCTTCCCTCTAGCTCTTGTTCTCATAAGTCATATGAACAACTTCTAACCATTACTTGTCTACCTCAAGCTATGAAGACCTGTGCACACGCAGTGGTGGAATCTCCAAAGTACTCAGGAGAATCAAAGGGATAAAAGCTTAAAGTAAGATCACTGATGTCAGTGCTCAGATGAAAAGCTCCTTTTAAGTGTTAGGATGCTCACAAATTCCCCTAAAGGTTGAAATTTTGGAATTTAAAAATTGTCAGTTTGGACTTGGAGAAAGTGGGGAAGGTGACTCAAGGCACAAGGTCAACCCTAACTTCTCCATGTCCCCAGCACAGTGGTCCCATCAATTCTTGCAGCTAAATCAGACCCAGCACCTCTGCTGAGCATTGGTGGCTGAATTTGTGTGGTCAAAGGGAGTCTAAGAAATCACGGGGTGCGGTTGATGTTCACTACCATGGGCATTCCAAGAAGACCCCACTGCCGTGGTGATTGTTAATCAAATAGTAATGGAGATTTACAGCATGTTGGATGCTACACAATCCTACTAAAAGATTTTATGGCTGTACAATAAATCTTTCAAAAGAGTCTGTTCTAGTTGTCATCTTTATATTAAGCCAGGGGCACTGAAAAGGCTCATTGATTGTCTTTTGTTATTCATGATGGCATTTTGCTTCAGTTGAAGCTTTTGATTTGGGTGAATAACAGCTAAAACATGGGCTTCTTAAAGGTGGGTAAGTGCAGTCCATGCCTGAAGTCCAGCTTGGGAGGGCAAGACGGGGAGACCTATTATCCCGCTAGAGGGTGCCATTCTGAGGATCTCTGCCCTCTTCTAGGGGGTTCCGATAGCTATTTGGGAGTCTTGGGGATCCACTCATCCAGGTGACTGTTGGGTTCACTCTGGGCCCAATGAGATGGCTCCATGATGAAATCAGCATAAATGTATGTACATACAGACCATGCAGTAGTGGGGTTTGGGTTTCAGGATCATGTTTTGAAGGATGGATAAATCTTTTAAAAGTGGAATCCCAATTCCCAGTCATCAAAAGTAAATAAATATGATAGACAAACTTTCATAAATGGCTAGGGAAGGAGTGCTCAGAGCTGAAGGTGACCTGCTGCTGACCTGGAACCCTGTAGGACCACCTTCAGAAAGAAAAGTCTGCCCACTGGAAAAACTCTGGTTTGGGTTAGGTAGAACCAAATCCAGAAGGACAAGACTCAAGGTAATTGTTAAGAACATGGGCTTTGCCCTTTCTCAGACCCGAGTTCAGATTTCCTCTAATTGAGACCTTGGAGAAGTCACTTAACCTCTCCTGAGCCTCATATTCTTCATTTGTGAAATGGAGGAAATAATAATCCCATCTCATAGGGTTGACATGAGTGTTAAATGAGATGATACATGTAGAATGCTAGCTCAGGGTTGTCACTCAGCATGCACTTGATAACTGGTAGCCGTTGTCATTAGAGGAAACAATTTACACGCCAGTGAATAAAACAGCAGATGAGAAGAACTAAATAAATGAGGAGATATTCATTCCATGTTCATAAATAGGAAAACAATATTGTCAAGATGTCAGTTCTTCTCAACATGACCTATAGGTTCAGTGCAATCCCAATCAAAATCCCAGTGAGGTATTTGGTGGATGTCAACAAACTGATTCTAAAGTTTATATGGACAAGCAAAAGAGTCAGAATAGCCAACACAATACTGAAGGAGAAGAACAAAGTTGGAGGATTGACACTACCCAACTTCAAGATCTACTATGAAGCCACAGTAATCAAGACAGTGTGGTACTGTTGAAAGAACAGACAAGTAGGTCAATGGAACAGAATAGAGAGTCCAGAAATAGACCCATATAAATACAGTCAACTGATCTTTGACAAAGGAGCAAAGGCAACACAATGGAGCAAAGATAATCTGTTGAAGAAATGGTGCTGGACATCCACTATATATTATAGTATTTCCACATTTCTTAATTTACATTATATCTTATGGCATAAATTTACATGACATCAAACAAACAAACAAACAAAAAAACCCAGCAGCTCCTTTCCAGGGAAAGAAACTACACAGTCCTGAGGCTCTTGAAACAAAGAGGGCCACAGGGAGTTAGATCTCCTCCAATGCTGCCCTTTCTGTTCTGATCACAAGCTGAGAGGAAATGCAAAGCAGGGTAGCGAGGGGGAGCGTGAGCTTGTGACCCACGTCATACCAACACAGCCCTCTCTTCTTCGTGCTGGTAGTACGTTAACTGATGCATATCATTCTTTTGAGGAGTGAAAACTGAAGTGGTGATGGTGTTGGGAGATGGGATGCTCCAAATGTGCCCTGACTCAGAATTTATCAACAACTTGTGGCACAGCATTTGTGGGGTGCAGAGTCTCATCTCTGTGCTGTCATTCACTAGCTGTGTGATCAGGTCAACCATGCCATTCCTGGGCCTCATTCTCAACCTCTGTAAAGTGAGATGTATCAGTGAAACCCTTGACTAAATTGCCCTTTACTAGCCTAAAGACCCCTGATTTTCACCATACATTCAATTTTTTTTTCCTTTTTCTTGGGGGAAAAGATGAAATTAGCAAACAGTGACTATTGAGTACAAGACCCATGTAGTGCTGCCCAAATGATAAAATAAATATTGGCAAGAGGATGTTATACTTGCAAAATTCTTAAGAGAAATCTTTGTCTGGAAACAATGCATATTTGAAGTATAATGAAAGAACAGAGAGAGTTGGTGGCAAGATGTCAGCATAGGCAGACTCTGTACTCACCTCCACCCACAGTCACAACAGATTTACAACTACTCTTGGAACAATTACCCCTGAGAGAGAACTGAAAACTGGATAAGAGGAACCCCTGCAACAAGTGACAGTCCTGACTGAGGTGGAAGAGGCATAAATTCCCTTCTGGAGAGAAAAAAAGCCACCTTCACAACCCACAGTGCTTCATGGCTGCCCAGGAGCAATCCAAAGGTATGCAGCCCTCCCTGGGGGAGTAGGGGACCTGAGCTGGGGAGCATTGCCGCTATAAGCATTTTTTGGACCCAGCACAATCGAGATGAGTGTTCAAATATCTGGCCTTGCTGGCTACTAACAACAACAGGGAATACCCTGAGAAAAGCTATTTGATATGAAAAAAAAAAGCTGGCTCTTAAAGGGCCCATGCACAAAGTCACCTGTTTCGGAAAGCAACCTAAAATCACCAGAAAGAAAGGTGCACAGTCTTTTGGTGAAAAGAGACTCAGCTGATAGGCTCTGGGTGCATCTCGGTGAGAGCTGAGAACTCTCCAGGGACTGAGACATTGGCAGAGCCATTATTGTGACCTAGTACAGGTGTGCTGACACAGATGCTGGCAGACACCATTGAAGTTCTTCCCCTGGCCTCTCAGCCCAGGGTCTGCCCCACCCACTAAAGCACCAATTTAATCCAGCTCAGTCAGTGCAGGCAGCCTGCCCTAGGGACTGGGCCCATCCAGTAGCAAGTCCCCGGGCAACTTGCGGGCCTGCAGAGGCTAGGTGACTGGATTCTCTGCAGCCGTGTGAGTGGGTCCACCTCTGCAAGGCAGGGCATTGTGTGGGGAGCTGGTGGAGTGTGTGGGGCATTGGTGGAGCGTGTGGGGCCCCTGCACTGGGGAGACTGGGTCCATTTCAGGGGGTTGGGGTGCACACACAGGGTAGGACTGTGTTGTGATGGTGTTTGTGGCCCAGTGGATGGTGGGGCTTGTCAGCTGCAGCAGACTTGTGCTTCTCAAACAGCCACATAGGGGATTGGCCCCACCTTCCAAAGCCTGAAACAATTGGGTGCTCCCATGCCTGGGGCCATCCCCAGCCAGCTGCAATCCTGAGAGAGCTGACAAGATCCTTGTAGGCTGGAAGCCTACAGCATTTGTAAGCCCCTGAGCCTAGCAACCAGCCACGCTGGGGGCCTACACACTTAACAGAAAAACTGCAACAGGAATGTGCTATTAGACCTTGCAGCCAACTCTGCTGGGGCTCCCCATGCCTGATAAAGAGACTGAAGGGTCCATAGCACCCACATGCAGCTGAGCACTGCAACCAGCCAGCCAGCGGGACAGCCCAGCCTCCCTGGGCACCTAGAGCAAGAGCAACCCTGCCACAACAGAAGGACACATGTAGCCCACACAGGGGTCACTTCTGGAAGATTTAGAACTGGTGATGAGAGGGAAGCACACTGCTGGGCCTCATAAGGCATCTCTTACATAAGGCCACCTCTCCAAGAGCAGGAGATGTATCTGACCTACCTAATACATAGATACAAGCACAAAGAAAGAGAAAAAATGAGGAGGCAAAGGAATATGTTCCAAGTAAGGGAACAGGACAAAACCCCAGAAAAAGAACTAAATGAAACAGAAATGAGCAACCTACCTGACAGAGAGTTCAAACAAAGAGTGTTAAGGATGCTCACTGATCTGGGGAGAAGAATGGATGAACTCAGTGAGAAAGTCAATAAAGAATTGGAAAATATAACAAAAAACCAACCAGAAATGAAGAATACAATACTGGAAATGAAAAATTCACTAGAGGGACTCAAAACCAGAGTAGATGATATAGAAGAACGGATCAGCAAGCTGGACGAAAGACTAGAGGAAATCACCCACGCTGAACAGCTAAATGAAAAAAGAATTAAAAAGAATGATGACAGTCTAAGGGACCTCTGGGACAACATCAAGCGCACTAACATCCATGTCATAGGTGTCCTGGAAGGAGAAGAGCAAGACAAAGGGACAGAGAACCTATTTAAAGAAATAATAGGTGAAAACTTTCTTAACCTAAGGAAGGAAACAGACATCCAGGTACAGGAAGCACAGAGAGCACCAAAAAAGGTAAACCCAAAGAGGCCCACACCAAGACACATCATAATCAAAATGTCCAGAATTAAAGATAAAGAGAGAATCCTAAAAGCCACAAGAGAAAGACGAGTTACATACAAAGGAAACCCCATAAGGCTATCAGCTGACTTCTCAGCAGAAACCTTACAGGCTAGAAGAGAGTGGCATGATATATTTAAAGTGCTGAAAGGAAAACACTTACAGCCAAGAATACTCTACCCAGCAAGGTTATCATTCAAAATGGAAGGAGAGGTAAAGCGTTTCCCAGATAAGCAAAAATTAAAGGAGTTTATCACCAAGAAACCAGTCCTACAAGAAATGCTAAAGGGGCTTATTTAAGGGGGAAAGAGAAGACCACTAATAGGAAAAAATTATCTATTTCCATAATAAGAGTGTAACGGATACAAACGCACAAACAAGAGGTTAGATATGATATCAAAAAAAAAAATGTGGGAGGAGGGGAGTAAAAGAGTAGAGCTTTTAGAAAGAGGTCAAACTAAAGAGACCATCAACTTAATATAGATTGCTATATACGTAGGTTATTATATATGAACTTCATGGTAATCACAAACCAGAAACCTGTAATAAATACACAAAAAACTAAGAGAAAGGAACCCAAACATAATACGAAAGAAAGCCATCAAACCACAAGGGGAGAGTGCAGAGAAGAAGAAAGGAACAGAGAAGAACTAGTAAAACACCCAGAAAAAAAGTAACAAAATGGCAATAAGTGCATACTTATCAATAGCTACTTTAAATGTCAATGGACTAAATGCTCCAATCAAAAGGCACAGGGTGGCTGATTGGATAAAAAAACAAGACCCATATATATGCTGCATACAAGAGACACACTTCAGACCTAAAGACACTCACAAACTGAAAGTGAAGGGATGGAAAAAGATACTCCATGCAAATGGCAATGAAAAGAAAGCTGGGGTAGCAATACTCATATCAGACAAAATAGACTTTAAAACAAAAACTGTAACAAGAGAGAAAGAAGGGCACTACATAATGATCAAGGGAACAATTCAACAAGAGGATATAATACTTGTAAATATCTATGCACCCAACATAGGAGCACCTAAATATATAAAGCAATTATTAACAGACATAAAAGGAGAAATAGACAGTAACACAATAATGGTAGGGAACTTTAACACTCCACTCCACTTACACCAATGGATCCATCATCCAAACAGAAGATCAATAAGGAAACATTGGCCTTAAAAGACACAATAGATCAGATGGACTTAGTTGATATATACAGAACATTCTATCCAAAAACTGAAGAATACACATTCTTTTCAAATGCACATGGAACATTCTCCAGGACTGACCACATATTAGGTCACAAAACAAGTCTCAATAAATTGAAGAAGACTGAAATAATACCAAGCATCTTTTTTGACCACAATGGTATGAAACTAGAAATCAACTACAGGAAGAAAATCAGAAAAGCCACGAGAGATTAAACAAAATGCTACTGAACAACAATTGGGTCAATGAAGAAACCAAAGAAGAAATCAAAAATACGTGGAGACAAATGAAAATGAAAATACGACATGCCAGAATTTATGAGATACAGCAAAAGCAGTTCTAAGAGGCAAGTTTATAGCAACACAGGCCTGCCTCAACAAACAAGAAAAATCTCAGATAAGCAATCTAACAGTGCATGTAAAGGAACTTGAAAAAGAAGAACAAACAAAGCCCAAAATCAGTAGAAGGAAGGAAATAATAAAAAATCAGAGCAGAAATAAACAGAGACTAAAAATAGAGAAATACAGACTAAAAAAAAAAAAAAAAAGAAAGAAAAAATCAATGAAATCAAGAGCTGGTTTTTTGAAAAGATAAACAAAATTGACAAACCTTTAGCTAGACTCACCAAGAAAAAAAGAGAGAAGACTCAAATAAATAAAATCAGAAATGAAAGAGGAGAAATTACAGTGGACACCTCATATATACAAAAGATTATAAGAGAATACTGTGAAAAGCCATACACCAACAAATTGGATAATCTAGAAGAAATGGATAAATTCTTAGAATCATACAACCTTCCAAAACTGAATCAGGAAGAAAGAGAGAATTTGAATAGACCAATCATCAGTAAGGAGATCAAAACAGTAATCAAAAACCTCCCCCCAAATAAAGGTCCAGGACCAGACGGCTTCCCTGGTGAATTCTATGAAACATTCAAAGAAAATTTAATGCCTATCCTTCTCAAACTCTTCCAAAAAATTAAAGAGGGGGAAGCTCCCTAACTCATTCTACGAAGCTGACATTACCCTGATACCAAAACCAGACAAGGACAACACAAAAAAAGAAAATTACAGGCCAATATCACTGATGAACATGGATGCAAAAAGCCTCAACAAAATACCAGTAATAGAATACAATACATTAAAAAGATCATACACCATAATCAAGTGGGATTTATTCCAGGGATGTAGGGATGGTTCAGCACCCACCAATCAATCAATGTGATACACCACATTAGCAAAATGAAGAAAAAAAATCACATGATCATCTCAACAGATGCAGAGAAAGCATTTGACAAGATACAGCATCCATTTATTACAAAAACTCTGAATCAAATGGGTATTGAAGGAAAGTACCTCAACATAATAAAGGCCATATATGACAAGCCAACAGCTAATATCATTCTCAATGGTAAAAAACTGAAAGCTACCCCTCTAAGAACAGGAACCAGACAAGGATGCCTACTTTCACCACTCCTATTTAATATAGTATTGGAAGTCCTGGCCAGAGCAATCAGGCAAGAGAAAGAAATAAAAGGTATCTAAATTGGAAAGGAAGAAGTGAAATGGTCACTATTTGCAGATGACATGATTTACATATAGAAAACCCTAAAGAATCCACCAAAAAACTTTTTGAAATAATAAATGAATACAGTAAAGTTGCAGGATACAACAAGCAACATACAAAAATCAGTTGTGTTTCTATATACTAACAATGAAGTAGCAAAATGAGAAATTAAGAATACAATCCAATTTACAATTGCAACAAAAATAAACTTAGGAATAAACTTAACCAAAGAGGTGAAAGATCTGTACACTGAAAGCCATAAAACATTGTTGAAAGAAATTGAAGAAGACACAAAGAAATGGAAAGATATTCTGTGCTCTTGGATTGGAAGAATTAACATAGTTAAAATGTGCCTGCTTCCTAAAGCAATCTATAGATTCAGTGCAATCCCTATCAAAGTCCCAATGACATTTTTTCACAGAAATAGAGTAAAGAATCCTACAATTTATATGGAGCAACAAAAGACCCCAAATAGCCAAAGGAATCCTGAGAAAAAAAAAAAAAGCAAAGCTGGAGGTATCACACTCCCTGATTTCAAAATACACTACAAAGCTATAGTAACCAAAACAGCACAGAACTGGCACAAAAACAGACACACAGATCAATGGAACAGAATCAAGAGCCCAGAAATAAATGCACACATCTATGGACAGCTAATTTTCGACAAGGGAGCCAAGAACATACAATGAAGAAACAAAAGTCTCTTCAACAAACGGTGTTGGGAAAACTGGACAGCCACATGCAAAAGATTGAAAGTAGACCATTATTTTATACCATACACAAAAATTAACTCAAAATGGATTAAAGACTTGAATTTAAGACCTGAATCCATGAAACTTCTAGAAGAAAACAAAGACAGTATGCTCTTTGACATCAGTGTTAGCATCATATTTTCAAATACCATATCTGACCGGGCAAGGGAAATAATAGAAAAAATAAACAAATGGGACTACATCCAACTAAAAAGCTTCTGCACAGCAAAGGAAACCATAAAAAAAATGAAAAGAGAACCTAACAATTGGGAGAAGATATTTGCAAACTATACATCTGATAAGGGGTTAATATGCAAAATATGTAAAGAACTCATACATCTCAACAACAAAAAAACTAACAATCCAATTAAAAAATGGGCAAAAGATCTGAACAGACATTTCTCCAAAGAAGATACACAGATGGCCAACAGGCACATGAAAAGATGTTCAACATCATTAACTATCAGCGAAAGGCAAATCAAAACTATAACGAGATATCACCTCATGTCCATCAGAATGGCTATAATTAACAATACAGGAAACAACAAGTGTTGGAGAGGATGTGGAGAAAAGGGTACTCTCATACACTGCTGGTGGGAATGCAAACTGGTGCAGCCACTATGGAAGACAGTATGGAGATTTCTCAAAAATTAAGAATAGAACTACCATATGATCCAGCTATTCCACTGCTGGGTATTTATCCAAAGAACATGAAAACACGAATGTGTAAAGATACATGCACCCCTGTGTTCACTGCAGCGTTATTCACAATAGCTAAGACTTGGAAGCAACCTAGTGCCCATCAAGGGATGAATGGATAAAGAAGATGTGGTATATATACACAATGGTATACTACTCAGCCATAAGAAATGATGAAATCCAGCCATTTGTGACAACATGGATGGAACTTGAGGGTATTATGCTAAATAAGTCAGAGGGAGAACGTCAAATACCATATGATCTCACTCATAAGTAGAAGATAAAAAAAATAACAATCACATAGAGACAGAGATTGGATTGGTGGTTACCAGAGGGGAAGAGGGGAAGGAGGAGGGCAAAAGGGATGATTAGGCACATGTGTGTGGTGATGGATTGTAATTAGTCTTTGGGTGGTGAACATGACATGTAATCTACACAGAAATCTAAATATAATGATGTACACCTGAAATTTATATAATGTTATAAACCAATGTTACAAACCAATGTTACCACAATAAAAAATAAATAAATAAAAAGAGAAAAGAAAAAGAACAGAGATGAGCCTTCCCTTTGAGCCTTCCTCAAAGGAGGTAAGCATTATGGCCCACACGACACCCCAAAGAAGGTCATACAATAGAGGTCAGAGGGCATCCTCCCACTGAAGTCGCCTCCTTGTTATGCTCCTAGAGCTTGGCCATTGGTTGGGGACAAATACCTCTCTGTACCGAGGGTCCTGACTGCTTTAACATTTAAATTAATCCCACCATGGGCCAAGGGCTGAAAAGCACAAAGGGTTAGAATGGACTATGGCTTAGCATTGTTGAGCAGACAACGGGAGTGGCAGGAGATTAGCTTTTTGATTGGTCTTTGTATTTTGTTTCTGAATTGTGCGTCCTATTCTCTTAGAAGGAACTCAAGCAGGCTTGCCCAGAGAAGTGTCTTATTTCTGATTTTGGAAAAGAATCGGAACAAAGGCACAGAATGATAACCTCTAGGATTCTCGCCCAGTCTGAGCGTTTGGTGAATTTTTTCACTTTTGCCTACTTTGGTGCAAAAACATAGCATTTTGTCAAGTAGCTGTTTGGAAAAGTGAATTTTATAGTTGGAAGGTTGCCTTACTTAGCCAGTTTCTAGAGGAGGAAACACACCAAGGTTCCTGGAACCTCTGTGGGTGTCAGCTCAAAGGGACTGACTTGTAAAGTGAGTGTTCCTATAAGGCTCCTGTTCCTACCATTCATGGTCTTCAGAGGGAGTTCTCTGAGTGTCCTTCCACCATCCACTGACTTTATTAATGAAATGCTAAAACACTGAGCATACTGCCATCCTGTCTGGGAAGCAGGTTTTAGTTGGGATTTGACAGTACAATGACGTTAGGGTCACTGGAAGAAGGGATTCATTGAATAATGCCCAAGTACCTCTGGCTTACAAGAAAGCATTTGATGCAGCATTTAACAACATTTATTTAACTCTCAACTCTCCAGTTTACAAGTATACCTATGGTATGCATGCTGTTCTGGATGCCGGAATATAAAAACAAGAGTCACAGTTATTTATTGCTCTGCTGTGATTTTCTGACAGCTGAAGGCAATAATTGATGCCAATATTCTGTAGATAGATGGGTATTCAAAGCTCTGTGGCTCTTTTTTTGGTGCTTTTAAAAATGGTATTTATTATATTCTTGCAAAATCATTTAAATATATATAGAGAGTACTCAAAAATTCAAAATAGCCTAGTGTTTTTGCCAAGAATTCTGTGTTTGTGTACAAAACACCGAATTTTCCAGTTTCCACAAATATCTTTCATTCCTTGGTTGATGGAACTGTATAGTTGCTTCTCCCCTGTTCTTATAAAAATATGACATAGCACTTAGGGAGATTCTAAAATGTAAATTCCTTTGTATTCATTTTCTTTGTGAAATATCTATATAAAATTTAGTTGTAAAGGTGATTTATACTGGTATACAGAAGGAAGGGAGGTCAACATTGTGTACGAGAATAAAAATATTTAAATAGTTTGCTAATCTAAGAACTAGAAAAAATATCATTTTTCAGATAACAGGTGTTATGTACTAACTTTAGTGGTATTCAAGGCCAAATTATTTAAATCATTCTGGTCTAAATTTAACCAAGACATTGTCTTGAATCTCTACTTTTGTGACTCCCATCCTTTTTACTTGCACCATAGCTGCAACTGGTGTTAGAAGTAGAGGCAGGTCCCCTCCAGAGGGTGGACTACCTCAGCGGAGGTTTACGTCTTTACTTCTATGTATTGTCCCCCAAAAGCAAGGTTTTAGTTGAGAATTACAACCTGTGAGAGCTGCCTTTTTGACATCCTCAGCTCTGTGGTCGTGAGACTATGGAGGGGCTTCCTGTCTGGAGGAAGACCACCAAGCCGGGGGCAGGGCTGCCCAAGCTGGGTGCACAGAAGGTGCACCCCAGGTGGGGGCGGAGCTTGCATCCCGATCTGCACACCTGCTGGCTCACCTGGACGTCCCTCTGGTGTACTTACACACCCTACATCAGTCTGGTCACACCAACACTCAATTTCCTAGGTATGCTTGTAATTTAGAAGGCTGAGCAATTCTGAATCTGGAGTACTTAACTATTCCTTTCTTCTGTATTGAGCTATAAATTAAAACATCCTAGAAAAACAGGTTCATTTCCTTTTTCATAAAGAACATACTATCAAAAACCCAACACATAATCATATACGTACTTTTTATATCTATAGTGTGTGTGCGTGTGTGTGTGTGTGTGTGTGTGAGAGAGAGAGAGAGAGAGAGATGGCTCTCTGCAGACCAGCCAACTCACTCGTTAGGGCCTGTGGATATTTCTACTGTAAACTCTAATTAGTAAAATTCTCTGCCTTCAATAGACCCATTAGTATGTGTCAGAAAGAACGTGCCTGAGTTTCTAGAGGTTTGTACTTTGCAACAGGAACTCAGGCTAGGTTGGTATTTACTGACTTAATTGTCCCACAGCATCTTCTTGCATTAACTAACCAATTATTTTCCTTCATAACGGAAGTACAAATAGCACTGCATTTCATGAATTTTAAAATTGTTTTCCCTGCTAGGATTAGGTCTCTAATGAGAGGAATACTGCAGTCAGGCCTAAGGACTTTGCCACCAGACTGCCCAAGTGTGAATCCTGGACCCCTCCTTAACAGCTGTTTGACCTCTGATGCTTGTCTTACCCCCGTAGGGCCACCTCACTTTCCTTATCTGTAAAATGGGGATAATAATAGTGTCTGCCTCATAATGTTGCTAGGAAGATTAAATGAGCTAAAATATGCAACCTGCCTACAACATGGACTGGCTCACAGTAAATGCTCCATGATCATCAGCTGCTATTATTATATTTATGACAATAGTTATTATATACGATACACATGCATGTACTTGTTGAGAAGTATATATTCACACGCACAGAAGGGTCTCAGGAACAGACTGACTTTTACCACAAAAGGCAAGTTTTAAGGAATATGGTTTTGACGTGAAATGACCTACTCTACTGAAGATTTTCAAGTTTCTAAATTATCACTGTTATAAAGAAAAAAAATGTAAAAAATGGTGAAAGGAAATACTCAAAAATCCTACCTCCGGGTGCCTTTGAATGATGTAACTAGGACTGATACCCTTCTTTTTATAATACTTTTCTAACTTTTAAAGTATGTTTTGGTGTAATTACTTTCATAATTAGGGAAAATGTTAATGAATTTTACTTAAAAATTATAAGTGATTGGGGCTGGCTCAGTGGCGTAGTGGTTAAATTTGTGCACTCTGCTTCGGCAGCCTGGGGTTCACGGGTTCAGATCCCGGGTGTGGACCTACACACCGCTCATCAAGCCATGCTATGGCAGCGTCCCACATACAAAGTGGAGGAAGATTGGCACAGATGTTAGCTCAGGGACAATCTTCCTCACCAAAAAAACCCACGAAAATTATAAGTGACTTTTCTGTCTCCTTATGTTTATATGGTATAGATTCTCAACATTTGTCAAGGGGGGTTGTTATTCTTGTTCTGATCTAGGCTACTGAAGAGCAGATTCCCCAAAGTACAAGGAATAGCTAAAGACTGACAGTCTAGCCTATACATCAATTTGAAAGAGGTCTGGAATAAGTCTGATTCATTGATAGATTCAAAGAAGTATTGCTATTGGTAGGGCTGGCATGGAAATTTAGATTGTTTGATATAAAGTAAGATCTCTTTTTCAGCTCACCTAAGTTCAAACTAGCAGGCTTAAACATTCTGAAGAAAGTATGACCAGGCACAGGGTAGTAGAGTCTGACCTGATGAAATACTTTAAAATCACTTTTAATCCAAATAACACAAATAGAATAATTCTTTCAAAAAAGAAACAAAATAACAGAAAGATCTAATAAGGGAAGTGTCATTAAAGTAAAAATCTGTGTTCACACTATGAAAGAAAGATGTTTAAATACAAGATTAAAGCCATAGATTTAACAAAGTCATTTGTGTCATTCTCACAGGACTGTGTTTGCATACACAAATATTATTTAGAGAAGTTAAGTCCTAGGGCTGTCAAAATACATCAATATTTAAAATATACAATAATTCTTTAAAAGGACATTTTGTGAATGGATATTCTAGAATTAGTAAAGGGGGCCTATAAAGATGGCCTGAAAAGTTATTTTAATAGATCTAGCTTCTACACTGCCTTCTTAGAATGATTACATTTCTTTTAATAAGAGAATGAAAATAAAGAGCATGGAAAATTATTTAATAATGACAACAATTCAACATAGCTAGTCAAATACTGAATAAATAAGAGAACAGTTGCCAAGTGTGCACATGTTATTGGATAAACGAGAACTTTACAGCATTAAAGAGATTAGCTAATGATTTTTATCAAACCAATAACAATTTTGAAAAAACACAGAGAACTTGGCAAATATCATGCAAATGAGATCAGGAATATAGTCTCCATCTCCAGAAAATCTAAATTGGGAGAAGGAGGAAAAGAATAACTGTAGTCATTTTTCCTAGTGTTTTTTCCTTCAAAAGCTACTAAATTAATAAATTGTATACAAGAAAAGACTTGCCATGTCTAAAGAAGAAATAAAATTAGAATCAAAATATTTATTACAAAATATCTAAGTATACCAGGACTCCTTTCAGAGTATCATATG
Source organism: Ceratotherium simum simum (assembly GCF_057802395.1). Classification (NCBI taxonomy): domain Eukaryota; kingdom Metazoa; phylum Chordata; class Mammalia; order Perissodactyla; family Rhinocerotidae; genus Ceratotherium; species Ceratotherium simum. The sequence goes on along the minus strand of NC_141931.1, from coordinate 26,967,328 downwards.
TTAAGCATATGTAATAAATGCTGTAACATCCAAGATGATAGCCTAACAATATAGAAACTGGAGAGGAGAATTCAGCTCTACTTTGGGATCTATCCTATCATAGCCAGTGGAAAGAGCCGGGAAGTTCACCTGGGAGAACAATGGGGAGCTGGTCCCTATCTAAAGTTAAAAGAAATCATCCACATGAAGTATTTAGCTCTGTGCCTGGTATATGGTAAGAACTCATTACATGTTAACCTTTATTATGTATATTGTTGTTATTTATCACACAGGGAAGGAAAGCTTTAAGTTATATTATATTCAGAACAAGGATGGCCCTAACATTTGCAAGGTCTGGAACAGGAGTACAAACAGATGCCCTACACCATATGTCTAAGAATTTAAGTGCTATAAATCAAGCTCACCAACTATTAAATTAAATCTATTCTATACTCTTATATGGGCTCTTTCCTCCCTCTCTCTCTATAGTCTTGAGAAAGATAATTTCATAACGACCAAGAAAATTAGTGACGAATTTAGAAATTTAGAATTCCTCCAAATCTTGTACCAGTTAAGTGGCCACATGGGGAACTCCCCTCTCCCCCTGACAACAGACCCGAGGAAGACGTTCACACATGCTTGGAGCTGTTCGAGTATGGAATTCTGAGGACCAAAGCATGGCTTAGGAATGGGTACGGGGGCCAAGACGACATGCTCCATGGGGAGAAGTGTGGCTAGAGGAAGGTCAAAGGGAGGCTCCTAAAGTGAGGCTGGGCAGAACCCCTCTTGCTTGGGTCTAAGCAATGGATACTTCTCCAGTTAAATGAGTTGTGAGTTGGATTTGGTGTTTAGATAGTACCTTGAAATTTCAACTTTTCTAATAATTTTGGATTGACAGTATGATCCAGAAAAGAGCACTGCACTGTCATCAGCTAGGCTGATCTTTGAATCTCAATTTCCTGAGCCGCAAAATGAGGGGATCTGACACAATAACCTCTACAACCCCTCCCTATGCTTAAAAAGTTCTCTATCTATTGAGCCTATCATTATAAGAAAAGCAAAGGAGTATAACAAATCAAATTAGTAGCTATAAGCAACCAAGATGTCTCCCAATAGCTGAATGGATAAACCAACTGTGGTCCATCCAGACAACGGAATATTATTTGGCAATAAAAATAAATGAGCTATCAAGCCATGAAAAGACATGGAAGAACCTTAAATGCATATTACCAAGTCTCAGAAGCCAATCTGAAAAGGCTCCATACTGTGTGACTCCAACTCTATGACACTCTGGAAACGGCAAAACTATGGAGATAGTGAAAAGATCAGTGGTTGCCAGGGTTTTTGGGGGAGGGAGGGATGAATAGGTGAAGCACAGAGGATCTTTAGGACAGTGAAATCATTCTGTATGATACTATAATGGTGGATGTCTGTCATACATTTGTCAAACCCTATAGAATGTTCAAGACAAAAAGTGAACCCTAATGGAAACGATGGACTTTAGCTTTATCAATTTTATCAATGTTGACTCATCAGTTGTAACAAAAGTACCACACTACAAGAAGATATTAAAAACAGGGGAAACTATGGGGGCTGGGGGAGGGAGGGGATATATGGGAACTCTCTGTACTTTCCACTCAATTTTTCTGTAAACCTAAATCTGCTCTAAAAAATAAAGTCTATTAATTAAAAAAACTAGTAACTATAGGCTAGCCAATACATTCAAAGTAACGTTAGTGCACAAGACAAGAAGAAAAACATTCTTTAGATTCCTCCTCATATGGAATTCATACAAATATCAATAAAATAATGGGACTGAGCAATATGGAGACTAATAAAGTTCTACTAAATTCTTATAATGTTTATTTGCCCTGTAAAGGTAGAAATTACACAAAGAAGGTAACACTGCAGGTTCTATTTAAAATCTTCCTTGAAAATATGAGTTCTAGGAACACATTTTTATTTATTTTGGTTGATAGTGTCCACTTAATCAAAATATTTGTAAGTGCTCTTCTAGAAATGGTTTTCAGAGAGTTTCTTGGAGAATTACTGCTTATTTCTTTCAACCTATTAAATGCTTAAGATTTAAGAGCTCATTCACATTCTGGATAAATACAAATCATTATAAATTGGATATAGCAGTTAAACAGTAAGTTTTATACCAACTTCTTTCTTTGTCTGGAAGGCTACTTTCATCTTGCCAATTCCCATCCCTGGGAAATTCCTATCACACACTCTCTCTCCAGACTCTTGTCCTTAGACGATACCTCGAAGTTCGTGCTTCTGTCTCTTACTGAATCTCTATTAGAGCCCCTACTGTTGACATTTCTAGCCTTGTCTGTGCCTCCAAGGTCTCAGTTCTATCCCTGTCCCTCTCCTTCCCAGCAAGAGGCAGTTTCCTACTTTATTGCAGTGACACAAGCTCAGTGAGCACTCTCAAATCTCCTCTCCTTCCCACTTCATCTCCATCTCCCAGCACCACCTCTCTCCTTACCAAGGTCTGCTGTACTCTTTGCCCTAACCCCTTCCTCTTCCAGAATCTACCTCCCTTTGGTCTGGTTTCTTCCTCTGTCTCAAGCATTCTCCATTAACTCTTAAACCCTGTGATCATAACAAGCTTCCATCTTCTGAAACACACTTTCTGAAACACTTCTGTATGACACCGAAGCCGCCCACCTTCCACTCACTCCTTAAGACTCTGTGACCTGACATATGCCTTCATCCTCCTACTGAGAGGCTGCTTCCTGTTCCTCCTGAAGGGCACAGTCAGCAGTCCTGACTCCTCACCACTCTGAACACGTGCTCCCCTCATTCTTGAAATTCTTCCCCCACCACTGACCCTACTCCTCTGGCCCTCCCCACAGCTCTCTGAGGGATCTCCCCTGTCACTTTCTTTTCCTCTTCTTCCTCCCACTTCTTAAGAGGGGGCTTTTCTTTGGTTTGGTCCCTAAACCTCTTCAGTGGGTTTATTCCAACTCTCATGTAGTCCCACAGTTTCACCCAGTGCCTCTTTGCAAAAAAAGTCCTACATTATTCCCTTCCTCAGGCATCTTCTGTAACCCACGCAAATGCGACATGGTCTTGGGTGTAATAAGGAACGGCATCTCCAAGTGCCCTATTTTGGGGAGCAATTATTGCCGGGAACAATACATATTAAGCTGCCATATGCTATTTATCATATATTTTTCTCTGAGACTTCTAGCCGAGAAAAGGACGTTGAAAGGACAGAAGTTTTAATGCGGCGAGATGAGATGAGAAGGACTTGAGCACAAGATCCTGGGAACCCGGGTGCAGGGGCAATGATGGGATGGAAGGGCACAGAGAGGTGGAAGAGGCTATGCCAAGGATGAACACCCTCTTCTCTGCAGTTTTGTCAGGACTAGCCTTTCTGGTACCTGAGGATTCTGGCAGAGATGTAGTCAGTCAATATAATTTTCCATAAGACCATTTGTCTCTTTTTTTCTCTCCCCAGAAAATTATCTAGCATTCCGTGGGGAAATGAAAAAAAAAAAAAAAAGGAAAAGACCAAACGTACTTCTTGGTATCAAGGAGTGTCATATTTAAATGGAGAAACAGAATAAGTGCCGACGAAAGTTCTGACAGAAAAGGCCAAGCGATACAGGAACAGAACCAGCTTTCTGGATCTTGTAAGCAGAGAAGCCTGAGGGGGTGAAATATACTGGTAATTAAGTAGGATTTAGTGGATCAGAAAGCCATTATGGAGGAGACAGTCTTTGAGCAAGCTTTCAAAGGTGCGCGAGTAGATTCACAGAGGAGAGGCACTTTCCTAAGACACTCTTGAAGGAGATGCAAAATGCTCATGTCTTGTGGGAAGCTGGTGACAGCCCTGTTGGGGCTCTGAGAGAACAGCTGACAGAAGAATGGACTGATAATGTGGGCACACGAGCCCTGAAGAAACATTACAAAAGTCACATAAAGGTGAGAAAACATCTGGGAGCTTAAAAGGCAGGTGTGCAGAGAGGGCATAGCATCTCACACTCGCCAGGCAAGGCTTAGAGTCAAGGAATTCCTGAGCATTTGTGCATTAATTGGTGATTATCTCCTGTGTCTTTGGGTGCGAAAAACCTAAAGCAAGCTTGGTGAACACAACATGAATTTACCATAAATCTACTGTAAATTTACTAATTTTTGTGAATTTACTGTAAATCTAACATCTGCTGAATCACAGTTTGGTTGCACAGAAAGGGCATCCGAAGCACATCAAAGGGATGCGCAATTTCGGAAATAACAGTTTTCAAGTATCAGAAAACTGCCAGGGTACTTTAAAGAAGAGAGACTTATCAGTCACTATAAATGGCGACGGCACAAAAAGTTAATTCTTTTCTTAGTTCATGGATAAGTCTTTTCGAGGATGTGGTTTATGTGGTTTCTCTCTTCCTTGCTAAAATTGTGATAACTGCTGGCGCTCCCAACTCAACTGGAGGGTTTATGGATTAAAGTGTTTTTGAGAGCTTCAGGTGGGGCCATTTCTGAATGAAATGCTTGAAATTAAAAACCTTCTGGCAATCTTAGATGGATTTTACCTTCAAACCATGGAAATACCAGAATGACATACTTTAGAAAAACTGCCAAGTTGAAGAAGTTTTTCTTCTATTTCAAAAAATAACATCTTATAGTTAGTACAATATCTTCCACTTTCTCCTCAAAGGATTCAAACTTCTCTGCAGGTGCCATTTTTTAAACACTATCCTTTTGGAGGCAAAAGGAAGAGAACCAAGGATACAAAGAAACGTTAGGCGACTTGAAAGTCACAAGAAGTGTCAGGCAGAAATTCATGCCCCGAAACCATAAATAGAGGGATGACCATGGGGAGGTTGGCCCGGAAGTCAAGCTTGGTGTGTTCTATAAATGGAAAGTGAAACTCAGTTTTCTTTTTCATAAAAGAGAAATCTCAAAGTAAGACTGACAAAGAAGGTTCAACTGGCTCCACTGAGAGTGTGGAAGTCCAGGGCAGGGGTGTAAATATATGAATAAACACTAGTATCCTAACTCCTGCCATCGTGACGGGGAGTCTGCACATGGAGACCTGCAAATTGCCCACCTTCGCTCACGTTCAACCTGGAGAGGGACCCAGAGATGTTCTCCTACGATCTAAAAATCCTTGTAGGTGTGAAATTGTAACACTTCTTAAATTAGTTGAATACAGATAGACTTGAGTACAGATAGGCCTTTCAGAATTCAGAGGAAACACAAATGAAGGTGGGCCACAGTTCACTTTAACTTCTAAGGAAAAATTATTGTTTTAAAAAACAAAACAAAACAGTGTTCTCACAGCGTTAGACGCCTCCTTCCTTTCCAAACCGATGTTGGAACTAAACCTTCTTATTTTTCCACAGTGTTATCAGACATAGATCAGAGAAACTTTGGGTACTTGAATTATTAATCTTTCTTTTACTCTAGCATAATGAAAAAGAGAGGAAAATTATTTTTCTCAGTGTTTTTTCTTCCCTGTAGGTGAACATTTAGTTGCTACAGAGATGACACATCACTAAGATACTTACATGGTATGAATATATAGGAGGCCAATGTCTGGACACAGAGACACACGGTAAGACCCAACACTGCTCCCAGGTACCAGCTGAGTGGCCTTAGTCAAAGCCCGTCTTTCTTAGCCTCAATTTTCTCGTGGGTAGAATGGGAATACTATCTACTTCATTGAGGTTAACAGAATTAAATGGCATAATACACTTACAGATCCTAGGAGACTATCTGTCACAAAATAGGCCCTCAATAAAGGTAGTTTTTATCATATTTTTCTCTATTTTAAAATATATATTGGAGCTGGTTGCCTACATTTCTTTCTTAGTAAAAAAATTTATTCTGGATGCCAATGTGCTTTCAATTTCCCAGCTTTCCTTGTAGCTATAGAAGAGTCAAATATGTAAGCAGAGGTTTTTTGTGGGTCTTATGGAAAAGTGATTTAATCAAGGAGAGAGAGCTGGCATGGGCTGTTCTATCCTCTACCTCTGCCTCCTGCTTCCTGACTAGAATGTGGCTGTGAGGGCTGGGCTCCAGCAGCCATAGTGGACTGAGAAGTACCCTTGAGGATGGAAGCCCAGTTCTGTGGATGATATTTTAATGTAAATAATGGAAAAAAGGTACTGAACACACGGGTCTAAAACCCAGCAGTGCGAAAGTTGGCTGGCATACATATTGCATTTGATACTGAGAGGGACCATGCAATTTCCAGCCCTGTGGACTTTCATGTGAAACACAGAAAATAGAAATATTCAAAAATAATAAATATTAGTAAAAATTAAAGAATAAAAAGTCTGCCTTCTCCTGCTAAGACAACAACCTCTCATAATGCTCTTTTTTTTTTTTTGGTGAGGAAGATTGGCCCTGAGCTAACATCTGTTGCCAATCCTCCTCTTTTTGCTGAGGAAGATTGGCCCCGGGCTGACATCCGTGCCCATCTTCCTCCACTTTATACGTGGGACACCTGCCACAGCGTGGCTTGATGAGCAGTGTGTAGGTCCACACTCGGGATCTGAACCTGTGAACCCTGGGCTGCCAAAGCGGAGCACGAGAAGTCAACCACGACGCCTCCGGGCCAGCCTCCCATAATGCTGATTTGTACTAGACTCTGATGCCAATAATTTATGTTGCACATTGAATGATATACAAAGTTATCTTGATCTAGCTCAGAGAAAATTAATTTCAAAGATTCCTTTCTTTTGAGCCTCATTCAGATTCAAGTTCAGATCCAGCTGATATCATTTTGCACATCTATGTCCCAAGCACTGCACTTTCACACAAGGTACCTGATTTATACCCCACAATCCCTCTGCATGGTAATTCTTACTCTCCATCCCGTGCAGGGGAGGAAGGGAGCCCCAGAGCCCTGCTGATATATGGTTGAGCTGGGACTGAACTTCTTCGGAACCAAGTCCACGGCCATTTTCACTCTTCATAGCTTCCTAAATGGCTTTACTATATTTTCACACTTCAACAGGTCATATGTCCCTCACTTATGAACTTGAAAAGCCTTTAATGATTTAATCCACAGGCCCTGATAAATAACAAGTGAATAACTGTCGTCAGAATCTCCTGAACAATCTGCTCTTCAACAGGTGAGCTCTTTGGACGCAGAAAGCAAATGAGTAATTTTCTCCAAATAACAACAATTCCCTGGAGAAGTAAATAGTTCATTTATCTTATCTAATGTCTTCACTAGTGTGCAAAGGTAACTGTCCCCTCAAGAAAGGCCATTTCAAAAATGTTCCCAGAGGAAATCATCATTCATATCAGCTGTTGCTTTCGTACACTCACCTGGGGTATCCAACTGCTTATTTTGTTTGACAGGCAAGGTCTGAATAATAAATCAGGACATCTTACAAACAACTCAGGGTCCTTGAGAAAGTGCAATGCAAACTTTTTTTTCCATCCCTTATTTCTAAAAGGACTCAATTTCTTGAAGTGTAAGTAGTGAATCAGTCATTTTTACATTTGATGCACACGTTCTCTGCCGCTTTTTCTCACGCATTTACTTCTCTGGTTTTGGTAAAGCATTCCAAATGCACAGAACCTCAAGAGCATCTCCCGGGACAGGGAAAGAAGTGAACACTACCTGAAGCTCTGATATATACCTATTTTCTAAAGTGGGATTCATAACAACCTTCCCCGTTAGATACGAAAGCAATCATACATACAAATATAAAAAAGGTGCCAAGCCAGGTTTGATGACATAATGACCCTAGAAGCCCGGTCTGAAGTGTATTTAGCAGTTTGATGCAAGCCTCACAATATTTCAAAAGAAAAAGTGAGATTGTGTATCCGAGGGCGCACAGCAAATCTAGAACACAGACCAGGAGAGCACGGCAGAGTTCCTCACTTTGCCCTGTGGTAACACATCCACACCATCCCAGATCAATAGATATTTACGGTCTCCAGAAGGAAATTTCTAGTGGAAAATCTCCCTAACTCATGATCAGAAATTCCAGACTCCTTCCTGCCGCAGAAAATGAGCCTACTTTCTCTGAAACAGCTTATCATTATCCTCTCATTCCTTCATGCCTCTCTCTTGCAGCCACCACACCTCTGCTGCAAGGCTGTTTCTGCCTGTTCACATTCCACTATCTGGTTTCTCTCCACTTTGGTGCTTAGGATCTGCATTCTGCAATTTAATATTCCTCACCTCTGTTGGAAGTATCCCTTTTGCCTCTTTTATTAGAGTATGAAATCCTAGAGGTCAGGAACTGTATTATATATTTCTGCATCCTCCACAGTGTTTTGAATACAGGAGATAATCATTAAGTGGTTTATCATGGTCTGGTGTCTCTTACTTTAGTTAAGTGTATTTATTCATTTATTTGTTCATTAAACCTTTGTTGAGAATCTACTGGGAGCTGGAGAAGGGGTCATGAAAGCCCTAGCTGCTGTCTACATTTTCTGACAATTCCCACAGTCTTCCCACTAATAAATACTTTCTGTGACTGGAGACAGCTAGAGGTCTTCTGTTATGTACCCTGAGGTAGTACATTATCATCAAGGCATGAAATAGAAAAAAAAGACAACTCTGCATGCTCTTTAGACCTTAACCACATGGCCCCACACGGATCTGCTTATTATTCTGGGCTACATACAGTAGGGACAGGGCAAAGGAGAGTAGAAAAATGAAAAGAGAAAATCATCATGCTCGTGCATGAAGACTGATCTACAAGGATGTTCATTTCAGTGTTATTCAAATCAGAACAAAAAGTTAGAAACGTTCTAATTAGACAAATCATGTTGTATAAGAATATCCACAGACGTCAGGAAATGTAGATAACAGAATGTTAAAAACACAAGTTACAGAACAGTAGGTATTTATACTGAGTTGCTATTTTTATTTTTAAGAATCCATTGGGGGGTGGGAAATCTAGAAGGATAAACTTCAAAGTATTAACGGTGAGTATAACCAAGTGGTGATATTATAAATGATTTTCTTCTTTGAGCGTATAAGCATTTTGCAAATTTTCTAAAATGATCCTGACAACTTTTGAGTCAGAAAAAAAAAAGCAATTACAAATTTTTTAAGGAATAAGGAGATCAGGATGAGGATCCTCCTGGAATAGGAGAGCCCCTGGCAAAATCATTACCTCACTACCCAGGGCCTTGTTCTCCAACAAAGTCCCTGTGAAGGCTGCTCCTCGGCTGGGCTTATAAAGGAAAACAACAGTGCACATGCATTTTGATCTCTTTTCCAACTTTCGTCTCTTCAAATACATGCATGGTAGATGGATGAACAGGTATCATATTTTTTTCCCCTCACAAACCACTGCTTTGTCAAGCAAGTTACAGACTGCTGATAATCCTGGTTGTTAGGTAAATTAGACCAAATTCCAAAAAACAAGCAGACAGACAAACAAATCTAGAAGTAAAGCCCTTTCCCAACAGACTACATTAAAAAATTCTAAATAATATTTCAGTGGTGTTCAGGGGAGAAGAAACTCATTTGGATGCATAGAAGGTGGACTGACAGGTAACAAGAAAAATATGGAGACAACACCCCAAGTCTCCCAATGGGGGTACCACCAGGGGCACCACACTTGTTCGGGCAGATTTACTGGGCGAGAGGTGGACCAATGGCTGTCTGGGCAGAAGCCTTACCTTGGTCTGGAATGTACAGAACATGTGCGTTAAGAACGGATGCTCCCAGGCCAAGGAGAGGACTCTCTTCTCTACCATCGTACACTCAACGTCATCATCCATCAAAACTACGTCTTTCTTTAAGGCTTTTATTGCAAAAAATTGATTGGTTTTCTTGAACTCTGCTAGAAAGACCTAGAAGGAAGGGGAAGAAGTCACTTTATTTGGAAATTTGGATTCACACTCATTAAAGAAGAGACAAAGTCCTGAGAGACACCTGTGTTGGGTGAGAAAAGAGGATTCCTTCTCCAATTTCCCCTCTCTTCCCTTTGCAATGACAAAATAGCGTGCTTCACTGGTTTAGAATATTACCTAATAGTTTCAAATTCTCTTTGCACCTTTCAAAGGGTTTCACAAAACTATGGTGCAATTGGATGGGTTATTCTCAGTCCTGGAAAATTCTATTTAAAAACGTATGCCCTGTCTGCCCAGGGACCCGAGTAAGTTTTTAATAAAAATTCACAGAGACAAAGCATGTATTGAAGGAAGAAGCAGCAAGTAGTATAAAGGAGGATTCGACTGAAACATCTCTGCAAATGAGCATAATACTTATCTCTAAGTTCTACCCAGTTTTTCAAGGAGAAAGAGAATACATGAGGACTAGAGCTCTCCTTCTGTGCTTAAAGAATGCACACCATTTTATCTGATGCCACAGACCCTGATACCATCTTTAGGACCTACTGTATGTCAGACATTCTGTTATGTACTTTATGAGTGCTATCTAATTTGGTTATCTAATTTAATTCTTAGCTCAGAACTCTCTGCAAGACAGAGACTAATAATAAAAAAACTGGGTTCAAAGAGTAACTTCACTGGCTTAAATTCACGGAACTGCTCAGTGGAAAATCTAACTCCAAAGTTTACTTTTCCTACTTGATTTCCTGAATCTTATGTGAAAGGACACCAGATGGCATATATTGGAGAGTTTCTACAACTTTCGCTTTTGCAAATGATGCAGCAACAGACGCTTGACAGTTGTGAGGACACGGCCTTTGGAGACAGAAAACTCCAGCTCGGGTCTCATTTCACAGACATTTACTAGCTGTGGGAAGGTAACCTCTCTGGGCTTCAGTTTCCTAATGTGTGAAAGAGATAATCATCACCACATTCTCTAATTTACAGGACCATTGTGAAAATCAAATGAGATACCACATGGGAAAGTGATGCGTGAACTATAAAACGTTCTCTAAATGACAGTCATTAAGAACACTTGTCATTTGTTTCTTTCATTGACTTTTAGGGAATGCTGAAGCCAATGATACTAAACCAGTAGTGAAAATGCATGTGTCTATGTTTAAAATAATATAGTGCAGATACATAGCTTTGGGGTAGCTGACTTGATAGAGGGGACAGAGCTTAGATAAGAATTGAGGCAAATGAATGATGACAGATCCCCAGAAAACATGCAATTTGTTCTCCTGGGCCTAAAAGTAGACTGAGAACAAGAATATAGAGGCTACCATTTTGGTGAGGAACCATACTTCCTATATAGAGTGAAAAGAAAGAAGAAAAACAAGGTTGGAGAATTCTCAGTGTTGTGAGACAGGAAATATGGGTGTCCCATTTTGCTTTGGTGTTTCAGCCTCCTCTCCTCTTCAATCCCATGGTCCAGTCCTCGCAGTGCATAGGGACCCAGGGTCCAGATGAAGACAAGCACACTGCTTTGGACACAGAGCAGAGGATAACTTAAGCTCTCAGTTGTCCCTTGGAATATTTACCAAGGATTGTAGGTTCAACTTAATGTCTTTCTTATTAACCTTGTTCAAATGTAGCAATCCACACGGGAACAAAGAAAGATAAGCATTTCATTAACAATTAAAAGTACTCTTCCAGTAATTGCTTCTTTCAATAAAACATCCCAAAACCAGCCATAAACTAAGAAGCGGAAAAGGCAATTTCCATCTCTATAATGTGCTTTCAATTTTTTGGTAACAGGTTATAATTGCACATTAATTGATGCTAAATTATAATGAAGACTGGCTGTAAAATTGCCTATTACACTCAGATTAACACCAAATGAGCCTGCTGTGGTTCACATTATTGTCGAAATGAACTAAAAGAATTAATGGATATCAGCTATAATTTGCAAGGCAGAGTAGATTTTGCCGAAGGCAATGTATTGGTATTTAAATGCAGACCCCAACTGCAACAGTGTCATTTAGCTGCGGCAATGCTCAGTTGCATTTTAGTCTGTTTATTATTAAATACACTGGGTAAGTTTTTCAGCCAAAGTCTGGTGAGCAGGTGCTGAGCATAATCCTGGCTTTCGATACACAAATTCATGGAACAGTATTCTCTGGCTAAAATTTTCCTAGGAGTAGCATCCAAGAATATAAAACAACTGGGAGTGCCATTAACACATTAGATATCCTTAATATCTAAAATAACCTAAAAGCCTACATTCCATATCATCCCTCCTTATAATCACTAGCTTGAAAATCTGCTGCTGTTACTAATCGATTATAATTTCTTAAATTATATTTTTTTCCTCCCTCCCTTGTCCTCTCTGACTGACAGAGACAGCCCACAACTTGAGTGTGTGGCAGGAAGAATTTAGAGGAGGGATTTTCTCCGTGAAACTTTTCCCAGGACTCTCAAGCTACAGCCTTGTTAAGGGCTGAACTGTATCCCCTCCAAAAAATTCATATGTTGAAGTCTTAACCCCAGAATCTCAGAATGTGACTGTATCTGGAAGTGAAGTCTTTACAGAGGTAATTATGTTAAAATGAGGTCACTAGGATGGCCCTAATCCAATCTGACTAGTGTCCTTATAAGAAGAGGAGATTAGGACACACACACAGAGGGACGATATGAAGACACAGGGAGAAGACGGCCGTCTACAAGCCAAGGAGAGAGGCCTCCGGAAAACAACTCTGCCGAGACCTTGATCTCAGACTTCCAGCCTCCAGAACTGCGAGAAAATAAATTTCTGTTATTGAAGCCACCCAGTGTGTTGTATTTTGTTACAGCAGTTCTGGTAGATTAATACAAGGCTGAGGACATTTGATAGAGAGAAAAATAGAGAAAAAAGTCACGTACGAAGTAAAACAATACTCCAGGTTTGAGAAAGGAGCAAAGAGGAAAAACAGTAACAACAAAACCAACCAAACGAAAAACCTGTGTGAAACAGGAACTGGGTGAGGCATCTTCTCATTCTTTGGTGTCCAATGTGGGGTAGACCTTTGGAGCAAAATGGCCTGAAAACAATGATTCCCAGGAAGCAGAGGCTGCTACAGCCCTAGAGTTCTCTGGGTCCCTATTTATTCAGACATCTCTTGACCCTCTCACAAAAGGCGCAGGAACACTCTCTCTGCACACCACACACAGTTCTGGGCCCACGAGTTTTAGTTCCACCCACCAGGAGCTTTGCCCTTCAATTTCCGGAAGTTGGTCCCTAGAATTCGATAGGATGGTCTCATACCTTGCCAAAACTTCCTTTCCCCAACATTTTGTGCAAGATAAAATCCTCGATTTTTAATTTCATATGTAGAGATGGTCTTTCTACCTTCAGTTCAGGTTCTGGATGATGGCACATTTTCTCTACCTCATCCAAGGGAGACTCCCAGGAGATTCCCTGAGGCTCTGAAAATGGAAGCCAGTGGTTAAAACAAGGAACAATGGAGGTCATTCGAGCGACACTTTCCCTTCCACTTCGCCTTCTGAGGCTCTATCCCAACAATGCGGGAAGGGATTCCCTGCAGTGCAGAGCGGCTCTAATGCCCCTCCCTCACTGTGAGGGCAGCACTTCCTGCTTGTGGGCCTGGCATTTGGGGCGTGGACTGTGTCTCTTTATCTACCCAACAGACTGGGAAAGATGTCAAGTTGTTAAACATATTCCAATCAGCAAAAGACCGTATGTGCAAATCAAGCGAGCACTTTTAATAATGTCAAATCATGGGCCAATAGGGATTTTAACCAAATTTGAGGAAAAATGATCCCCAATTGCTTGCGTGGCTCGTGGGCACAGTGGCATCAATTTCTACGACTTAGTGTGGGAGGGAAGAGGACACGGATAGCAGATGGTTAAAGATCCAAATTGGGTCATTCACCAGCCTTCAAGTCAAGATGCTGCTGCTTTGAGCATCTCTGAGACATGGTCTACATCACTGCCTGGAGACCCTTCCTAAGTCTAACCCAACCTTTCTTATAAATCTTTAAGTCGATTTATTTATCACCCAATGCCAGAGGAGGTGTAGAAAAACTTTTTTGGAATCTTTCCCCTGCCTCCTTATAACATTGCTTTTATTTTTCAATCTCTACGTTTATCTTTCATATTCTCCCTAAGTCCAAGGAAAATAAGTATTTTACAATGTATGCTGAAACTATTCGGGGCCCCAGAATCACATGGTCATATCCGCTCATGAGCGACCTTTCAACAGTAGGCTGGATAAACCTCCCTAATGTCATAAACATTAAGGACTTTGGGTCCCGTCGTCCTCTTTTCTACTCAAACTTCCCAGAAAAGTCTCAAAGGTGCAGAAGACAGTCTTCTGTAGTATTCCCACCATTGAGCTTTATGGTGGATTTATTTCTGTAAAGCTGTTTAACAGTGACAGGAAGTAACGTTCTAAAATTCTAAGGAAAATGTGCAGTTGTTTCCCCCAGACCTATCCCACGCCTGCCCCCACTTCCCACCCTCTTATAGAGGTTTCCTAATGGGGTGTATTTTGGTTTCATTTCTAAGAAGTAGGAGCCTCTGAGTTGGTGGCTAGGTCTGTAATCTTTAAAATAGAAAAGTATCATCTGTCTGACCAGGTAAACCGAGAACTGAAATCCAGAAGACTCAGGTCAAGTTTGATCAAGATTAATTACAGACATTGATGCTACCACAAGTCAAGATAGTACCTCTTTTCCCCAGTGCTGGTACATGTGGCAGCTTTGCTTCACCCTTTATGGAGCAGGGGAGACCAATTTCAACTGGACCTTCTCTGCAGATGTGTTCGGAATCTCTTAAGCAGCGAGCCTAGATTACAAAGAAAGAGTCAGACCGCTCATCTACCCACCCACCACTGACAGGACAGCTCAGCCTGCTGTCCACGGGGACGAAAGCCATTTAAGATTACTAAATGCGTAGGATAACCAAAGCTCTTCTTTCCCTCAGCACTGTTTTTCCTTTTTTGGTGAGGAAGATTGTCCCTGAGCTAACATCTGTGCCAATCTTCCTCTATTTTGTATGTGGGACGCTGCCATAGCATGGCTTGATGAGTGGTACATAGGTCTGTGCCTGGGATCTGAACCTGCGAATCCCAGGCTGCCGAAGTGGAGGGCACAAACTTAGTCACTATGCCATCGGGCCAGCCCCCTTCAGCACTCTTTTAGGATCCCATATCCTTTGAGAGTTTATCATATTTGATGCACCAGCAGAACATACTCACTTCCCTCATACTTTCCTGAGGGCTAACTGGTTTTTCCTGTGCTATCCACATCATCCCATCAGAGATAAGACCAGAAGGCCAATGGATGGAAACATAGCGTACACAGGCAACACCAAGTCTTAACGAGGGTTTATTCTTGGATATGCAAATTCAGCATGCTAGTAAATGGCAAAACAAAAGCTGCGCTGGACTCGGTGTTCTGAGGGCATTGTAGGGATGATTCCAGCCAATAAGTGTTCCCTCCCCAAGGCTATCAGATAGCCCTAGCATATAGGTATAAAGCTGGCAATGAACCCTCAATACTTTATGAATTTATTTGTTTCTGCCCCTGCCCCATTCCACAAAGAATTTAAGATCTTATAAAGATCCATATAATACAAATGCATTAAAAGAATATCTCAAAGGGGGGATATGGGCTTGAAGATGAAAGGGGCAAAGCAAGTGCTGGGAGACAGACTCCATGTTGTCCTGCAGAGTTGCTGCAGATCAAAGAGTAGAGGGGATGGAGTTGTCCTTGTTGAACTGAAATTGCAGGAATTTGTCACCTGAAAGCCTTTCCTACCTGTTGAGTGCTCTCGATCATCGCCAGGGCTTCAGCCATTAGCTTCTGGTTGATGCCACAAAGGTTGGCCACCTTTGTCTGGCATCTGTGATGTACATTCATGCCACATGCTGAAAGGAAGAAAGCGACACCGTGAGGAAGAGCGACAGAACCAACCTCCGCAGGTTGTGCACAGGATCTGTTTCAGGTACACATCTGTCAAAGGAACAACTGGCTAATCCCTGGCCCATCTTCCCAGCAGATGGAGACACTGAACACAGATAAATTAGTCAGGGCAGTGCTTTTACCATGCCCCCGTGCATCCACCTCCCCTTCCCAAAACAGGCACACACAGACCAGATGCTCCCACTTGAGATAGAACCAGAGCCTTGTCGAGAGGGGAGGTTGCATTTAGACTGTGCCATTGCAGAGAAAAACTGATGCTGGCTTTCACTGGTGGTAATGTGCAATGCTGGAACTGAAGGTCGTTCACTCATCACCCTAGACCAGAGCCCAAGCATCCCCTTTCCCATGTGGGCTGTGAGGAGCTTCTCTACCCTCTAGGCAGAAGCCCAAGGTGCCGCCTCAGCCTGCAGGACTGAAATTGTGATGGTGGGGGGTGTCTGTGTATGTGTTTAGGGGCGGGGGTGGCAGAGGAGAAGTGGCCTGGAGATCCTGTTCTCACCATATGGGAGGGTTGGGCTGAACTAAACAATCTATGTAGGCTTTTAGCTTTGAGACCTACGATTCCGGGGGAGTATTCTGATTCATTAGTCCTGAAAACAGCACCATAAAGGTCTGCCCTCCACGTACTGTGACCACGTGAGCCTTCTTGGATTGGGGGGGGGCGCTGTGCACACCTGGGTGTCTGTGTAAAGACAACTATTACATCGTGTCGTTAGTTATAGAAAATTCAAATTCTGCTTATGAAACGTCACCGTTACAATGAAAAAAAAAAGCTAACAAAGATTTCCAAACTCCAGCTGACAGAACTCTGATCTCAAGTTCATATAGATCTCAACTTGATTCTATAAAGTGTATCAATAGGGATCGTTATAATGGAACCAGGCAGGAGAAGCTATAAAATCCTGCAGTTTTAAACATATCTGCTTATCACCAGCCCACTTGTGTGCAAAAAACTCAGCCCAGTGATTGGCATCGAACACGTAGGTGCTCACCAAATACAACTTCTCTTTATTTATTACAATGAAATATATATTGAAATATTTAGGTGAAATTTTAGCAGCCTTCACCTTTAGTTTTAACTAGCCCACTCTTCCTCAGATGGTTCATAATAAAACAAAAGAAAACAGCATTTTCTATGTAAATAAGTATAAACTATTACTGGTCCCAGTAGACATGCAAAGATATAATCATAAAAATCCATTCGAAGTGAAATCTTTTAACACAGTGAAGATGCTGTTTATGGCGGCTCTCCACCCTTTGAATTCTGCACTGTTAGCACGACTCCCCTGGACTTGTTTATGCAGGTTTATGCTGGGCGCCCCTAGCTCCATCTCCTTACTCATCACTCCAAGGCAAAGGCAGGCAGTTAGCGAGGATTTAGACAAGGGATTGGGGAGTTTTATTTTGCTCCTTAAAACTGTACCCAGATCTGAGCTTGTCTCTGAAGCGCAGTCGTGAGGGATGCCCGCCTCTCCACTACGACAATGTCATAAGTCTTTGTCACTAACCTCTTAGGCGAGAGCTGGGTCTCTGTGAGTGTAAATAGTTCCTTCCTATGACGATTTTCATGGGAATTGTAGTGGAGAGAGAAAGGAGATGGGCTAGGATGAAAAGAGGCTCTACTTAAGAAGGTGGCTTATAAGAGAGCAAGATGCAGAGGGAGTGAGGCCAAGGGCAAGGGAGAAGGAGGCCCGGGGAAGGTGGGAGGGGAGCTGAAGACCAGGACATGAGGGGTTGAGCACACAGGGCCGTTGGGGGTGTTGGGAGGGGGAGGAAAGGGAGGGAGGGTGGAGAGGGGATGAGAGAAAAGAGGAAGGGGGCCACTTGAAGTGCAGGAGGTGGAAGAGAGTGAGGAAGAGAATGGAATGGAGAAGAAAGAACGTTAGGAGGACGGAACAGAGCAGCACGTGGGCCGTGAAATAATGCAGAGGAAGCCTCTGGAGGTTCTAAGCTCAGAGCGTAATCACACTGTCGGGACCAGCGTGGCCTCTGCAAGTGGGGTGCCGGGGCAGGGACAGGAAGCCTGAACGGGGGACTGTCACAGGAATAGGAGAGCCCCTGTACAGGCATTCGATTATTCATCTCTTGTTTGTACACTTAGAATACTCTGCAATTACTTCTTGCCCATGAACTCTTAACCATATTCTGTCTCACACCAGGCCCACCCACGTCCTCTTGAACAGGGGTAGAGAGGAGAGTGCAGAGTGGTACTTTTGGGCGATGGAGGGATTGTTTAGGTGAATTTTGACCACACGTGGGTTTTCTCTTCAGTAATGATTTGAAAACCTCACCCCTCTGCCCCACCGAGATGTCACTCCAGGCTCCATAGACATGTGAATGCAGTTGGGATGAGGAAGGGGGAGGCTGTGAAGGTCACCTTTTACCTTACATCAGCCACCTTGATCACTTAAACGCTAAGACATGTATTAGCCAGTGGTGTAATTAAAATGGGGCTGCCAAGAAAAAATATAGCGGCATCTATGTTTAATAATTCAAAATAAAAGGCCTTTGCTGCAGCAGGACACAGTCCTCTTTGAATATGTTATCTGGGCCCTGTCCCTACTCTCACCCAGACTCAAAAGGCAGAAGTGCTTTGTTAGTTCTTGGGATTTTTTTCCTTTCTACTCCCTAATCCTGGCCTAACGGCATCTCAGTTTCTAAAGGTTATTGCCTTAGCGACTTGGAATTTCAGAGCAAGAAAGCCCTTTTTGCTTTATCTCAGGGTGGATCTGAATAACTCAGAAGAGCTGCAGGCTTGGCCTCTGCTGAAATGCCAGCCTTTGAGGAAGGATCAGAGAGGCAGAGTGGACTGGGCCTCTCGCTGGACACTCTGAGTTCACAGCATGCTCTGGGGATGGACTCTCCAGCTTAAGTCCCAGAATTATTCTGTGCAGGACCATCCATCAGCCAAGCAGACTTGTGGGGCTTGCTCCTTGAGGGGACGACAGGAAGAACCTTACTGGCTGGTGCCAAGGACAGCGGCAGGGACACAGCACAGCTGCAGCTGCCAGAGTCAGGGAGGGGCAGGCCCAGAACACAGAGGAGACGGCAGGGTGGGTCCGAGGGAAGGGGACCACTCAGAGGAGCAAGGGAAGGGGACCACTCAGAGGAGAAACGCTGTTTCCCTTTCTCCCTGGGAACGGGCGCAACAGAAAGCAGAGGGCCAGGAGCCTTGACATGTAACCGGAACGCTTTTGCACTCATCTGGGATACAAGGCTCAGGGTTCTGGGGATGGAAGGAGACGAAGAGCTGTGGCTTATTGTCCTGGCAATTTCTCATTCATGATCCTGGCTCCTCCAGGCTGGTTGGAGAAGTCAGCCATCTACATCCTCCCTCCTTGCCTTATGCTCTCCATCGAAGCTGGGACTCCAGCCCACGGCGGGGTTCTGTACTGGGGCCCAGCTCCTTCCCCGTTAGACTCACCGTCACACTTGAGGCCTTGCCTCGCCAGGCCCCACAGCAGGGTCCCACAGTGTTCACAGAAGGTGGGGCTCTTGTAATTGTAGACTTTAAATCTGTGCGGCATGTCAATTTTGAACCTCTCCTTGTGGAACTGAACAAGAGAAGAACGTGAGACCACACGCGTATCCTTGGGTTCCCAACTTTTGATGTCTTAGCAGATTCTTCAGCATAATGAACAGAGATAGAAAAACACTGGAATGATGTGTATTTTAAACTATAATTTTTACTTGTCAAGCCTGATAATCATGTCCAAAGAAGGCAGGCAGCCATTAACTCCTCTCAGTAAGGGGCAAGCGTGCAACAGACACATATCAGGTAACCCGGAGTCGGCTGGAGTCTGGGGCACCCCCACAGACCGGCTAGCATTTCAGGAAGAGGGGACTAGGGTTATTTATTTAAATGGGGCATAAGTAAATGTTGCACTTCCCATCCTATTTTATTTATTTATTTATTTTTAATTTTTATTTATTTATTTATTTATTGGGAGGAGATCAGCCCTGAGCTAACATCTGCCAATGCTCCTCTTTTTTTTGCTGAGGAAGACTGGCCCTGGGCTAACATCCGTGCCCATCTTCCTTCACTTTATATGGGACGCGGCCACAGCATGGCTTGCCAAGCAGTGTGTCGGTGCGCGCCCAGGATCCGAACCGGCGAACCCCGGGCCACCGCAGCGGAGCGCACGCACTTAACCGCTTGCGCCACAGGCTGGCTCCTATTTATTTATTTATTTTTTGGCGAAGAAGATCAGCCCTGAGCTAACATCCATGCCAATCCTCCTCTTTTTGCTGAGGAAGACCGGCCCTGAGCTAACATCTATTGCCAATCCTCCTCCTTTTTTTCTCTTTTTCTCTCCAAAGCCCCAGTAGATAGTTGTATGTCATAGTTACACATCCTTCTAATTGCTGTATATGGGATGCCGCCTCAGCATGGCTGGACAAGCGGTGCGTCGGTGCGCGCCCGGGATCCGAACCCGGGCCACCTGTAGCGGAGCGTGCGCACTTAACCGCTAAGCCACAGGGCCGACCCCTCCCATCCTATTTTAATATAAATATTTCTTTTTCTCTTTCAACCCAGAACTAGTGTTTTATCCTTTTGAAGAAGTCATATAATGCCTCATCTGGAGGAAACATTGCTATGGGTTTATTCATTTGAGAACCTAACGTGTGAAGCATTTTCACACCCGTTACACATGAACCGAGGAGGCCAGAGGCAGGTAAACAGTTCTGCCAGATGCTGTGGACAAATATGTCACATGTATTATCTTTTACACATATGCTATCTCAAATACTCCCTTTGAAGTAGCCTCTATTAGTATTAGTATCTCATTTGATAGATAAGGAGATTAGGCAGAGAGAGGGCAAGACACTTGTCTAGCTCACACAGCTATCAAGTGAGCTGGGAAATCTGTGGGTCTGGCAGTCAGAATCAGAGCCCATCTTCTTTGACCATTTGTCTTTTCTCTCCCAAAATAAACATAATGATGCAGGGGGTGGGGAGAGGGGACATGAGAGAGGGATGGTGGCAGTAGATACATTGCAGGTGTTTTGTTATTTTTAACAGTTTTCCAGAGTTTAAATTCTCTCCTTTAATCAAACTTGTCACATGAACAACAATAAAAAAATCAGGCAGTTTGATTCCTGGGAAGAATATTGATATTGTTGTGCAGTATAAAAAGTTTTATTTACTTAAGACTTACGATGTCTGCAGAAGTTTTTAATTAAACAATTCCTCTGGGAACGCACACAGCAAAGAAGCCTTAGTCAATAACAGTGACATATTTAATGTTCCCACTGTGGATACTGATCAGCACTGGGTCTTCAGAATGGCTGTTTAGAATTGCTTAAAAGTTGCTTGGCACTTACTCTAGCCATTTTCAAGCAAGAAAAAATAATTTTCAGAACTCGTTTCATATAAACGTTTCCATGTAAATATGAACAATTTGAAGGCTTCTACTCAAATCTTGAACTCAAGCCCAGATGGTTCAAGCTACAGCCGGGAAAGACTGTGGATCTGTACTGTCCAAAATGATAGTCACTTAGCCACATAGGCCAAGTGAACACTTGCAAGGTGGTGAAAAGATGTGCTGTGAGTGTAAGATACACACTGGATTTTGAAGAGTTGGCATGAAAAGAAAATAATGTAAAATATCTCCTTAATTTTTTATATGGATTACATCTTGAAATGATAATATTTGGGCAGATTGGGTTAAATAAAATATACTAGTAAGATTAATTTCACCTGTTGCTTTTTCCATTACCTAATGTGACTATGTGAAAATTTAAAATTATACTTGTGGCTCTCATTCTGTTTCTATTGGACATTAGCCATTGAGGCTAACAGTCATGCTTACAATTTGCGATTTTTCTAGGAAAGCTGAAGGCATCAAGCAAAGGGAGCAACGAGGGCAGGTTGGGAGGGGGCAAGTTGATTTAAACAAACAAAAACATTGGCCTGGGAGATTGAGATCTGAATTTTAGTCCCAGCACTGCCACTTACAGGTGGTTGACTGTGGACAAACCACTTCAACCTCTCTGAGTCTTAGCAGAGTCACTTGTAATATGAGATTATCCCTTTCTGGCTCTAAATTGTAGAAGAAATTCTACTTTGGAAGAACTCAACCAATTTGCCTTCTCTGTACCTGCTCCTTTGCTGGAGAAAATCACATACCTGGGCAAGTCGGCCCCCTCAAACTCAAGTGGACTTTCAACTGTGCTCGGCGATCCTACTGCCTTTCCCAAATCTCTAAGAGAATTATTTCACAGATCCTCCTTTCTCCCCAAAGCCACTTGTTGCCTTCTTTTCTTCCTTCCCCCAATCCTCAGACTTCAGTGAGGATGTAAGCTGTCTAAGGAAGCTCCCTCATCTGCCAGCCATCTGACCTACAAACCTACCTTCATCTGTAACCATCTTCTCCTGCTCCCTTCCTGGTGCAATTGATGACCTGTCTGTCAATCCATCAGAGTCCCATCTCCACGCGTGCTTTGGACCTCTTCTGCTCTTGCCAAGACTGACTGCTTTGGCTGTCCCTCTCTCTCTAGCTTCATCCATCTCTCATCTCTCCCTGGCTATGGGAGCATTTCCATCCCTGTGCCTCACCTCCCTCCAGCTACTGTTCAACTTCAGTGATCTCCTTCATGGTTAATCTTCTTGACAATATTGACATAGGTTGTTTCCAGTCATCTAATGCATAGGCTGTTTCATCATCTTCCAGTAACCCTCAGTGTTGGTCAATGAGGCAAACACCTCTATAATCCTCTGAAATTTCTCTGATCAAGGTCTCCAAAGACCTCCATGTGGCCTTCATTTTTCTCAACATCTCAACTGTACTGGACACAGCTGACCCCTTCATACACTTTTAGTATATGAAGAGTCCTCTCTGAACCCTTGTTCTCAGTCTCTATCACAAGCTCCTTCTCTTCTATCCAACATCTAATTTAGATTCCTTTGGGGTCAGCCCTGAGCCCTCTTCTCACTAGGTAATCTCTTTGGCAGCTTTAAATTCCACCTATATGCTAGCCACTCCCCAATTTATAGATTTGGTCCATTGGCTTTTGTGAATTCCAAGCTCATATAAAATTGTCCATTTGATACCTCTAGTTGGATGTCCATAGGCATCTCAGACTGATCTTATCCAAAACCAAAATATTAATTTATCCCTCTAGATCTCTCCCTCCAGTCTTATTCACATGGTTCTGCTATCTACCCCACTGCTCAAGACAGGAACTCGGGCATCATCATTATTTCTCTCTCTTTCATTCTCAGCATCCAATCCATTGGCAAATGTAGTCATTTCTAACACTGAAATTACCTGAAAATCTGCTCGCTTTGCTCCATCTGCACTGTCCTCACACTGGTACAAGCCACCAACCTTCCCTCGTGGTGGGACTCCTTCAGTCACCTCCGGTTTTCACTGTCACATCTCAACACACCGTTTCCCCTACAGCAGTCACAGAGTGGGCTTCACTACAAGTCAAATAAAATCCAACCTCTTTCTCAGGGTCCAGAAGAGCCCCACCTGATCTAGGTCCTGCCAAGTTCCCCCACTGCAGGTTCCATTCTCTATCTCGCCCCTGCTGTTCTAGCCACATGGTCGCATTTCAGTTTCTAGAACATGCCGATTCTTTCCACCCTCATGCCTTTCAGTCAGCCTGGAGACTCCTTCCCCCTGTTGTTCGCATAGCTGGCTCCTTTCATCCTTCAGCTCTCAGCTTAGATGCTCCCTCCCTTGGGAGATCCTTGACCGTCACTCTAAGGAGGCCACTCGATTATTCTCCCTCATTGCACCTTGTTGGCTGTTTTCACAACACCTAATATAAATGGAAACTATACACAGTTGTTTGTTAATTATCTGTTTCCCCAACTTTACAGTAAAGTCCATAAAAGCAGGACCAGGTCTGTTTTGTGCTCTGCTGTACATTGTGTACACAGTATAGTATCTTCCATGTATTAGAGACACAATAAATATTTGTTGAATGAAGAGGAAAGGGTAGGAGATGCCAGGTTGCCCGGCTTTCTAGCTCAGCTCCCCTTCCCCATGGGGTAAGATCTAGCTTGTCCCCAGACCATGTACCTCAAAGTTCATTCTGAAATATTTGCCTCTTAATGTAAGAATGATAGGTCTGTTATCATCTCTTACTAACCTTGTAAATGCTTATGTCTGTATTTTCTAATCATCTGCCTCTATTTACTCTTTAACGGTCACTTCTAGCTGTACACGACACAGGAGTTATTCTTGGATAATTGATCAAAACCATGCTTTCTGGCCACGTTCTATTATGTTTTTATGGAAAAGGTAGAGTCACTAAAATTCTTACCATGCTTCTCTTATTCATCCCCTAGTTTTGGATCTCAGTAATAATCATTAATGAAAAGGAAAGGGTTTTAGGGAGATTGATATCCACGGATAAGCTTAAGGATTCAAGTTCAGGCACTATTAAAAAGAATTAGTGGGCTGTAGAATTTAGCGTCAGGATAAATTCTTCACATTTCAAACAAAGAGAGGAATCTAGATACGTACCATTGTTTCTCGGCTATTGATAGCTGATCCTGTGCACTTTGCTATAACTTTATCGATACACTTCTTGTGAATTGCCGCGTTACATTCTGAAAAGAAATGATGGCAACTGAAGATATTCAGAAGTTATGGAACAACTAAAGAAAAAGAATGAGGGTAACACAACAAAAATCCTTCTCACTTACGTCGACACTGGTAGCCCTGTTTGTTCAGACCCCTGCAATGAAACACACGTTTGATTTTTATGCGTGTTCAAGTCCAGAGCAGCACCACAGACATTTAAGAGGTGAACAAGATCTCATAGCTTCCTACTGTGACAGAGCATTTTCTGATAAGCAGCCCTGGTCTATCATTTGCCAAGAGTATTAACATGTGTTTTTTGTTTTAAACTGCTTTGTTAAAAGTTGGTTAATTAAACAAATGAGGAGCTATTGCTTTCCCTCGCATTTGCATATTTTCCAAACAAATGTGTAGAGATTAAAATGTCTGACCGAAAATGTGTCACGGGCTCCTAGTAGGAAATTTCCATGTTCTGCACTTAAAAATTCATTGTCTCACTAAGGTCAGTGTAGATGAGCAAAGACATCTGTACAGCATCTTATTTCCTTTCTGAGTATCTGAGAATATTTGCAACTAATAAATTCTCAAGCTTAAGATCGATTCCTGAGTAACACTCACTATTAGAAAGGAAGGTGGTTCAGAGAAAGATGGGCATGGATGTTAGCCCAGGGCCAATCTTCCTCAGCAAAAAAAAAAAAAGAGGAGGATTGGCATCAGATGTTAGCTCAGGGCTAATCTGCCTCACAAAAAAAAAAGAAAAGAAAAGAAGGAGGTTCAAGTCATTAGATGAAACAGGTTGATGGAAATCCATCAAAAGTCTATTTGAGCTTTGGATACCCTGCTTAAGCTGAGGTTGTGCATTAATGGATTCTGCAGTAACCCAGAGGGAAGAACACCTCACTAACAGGTGAAGAGGCTGAGAACAGACATAGGAGTCATTTCAAGTCTCCACTCTACCATAGCCTGTGCTATGTGGTTACTGAGGCTTGAACCCATCTCTCTTTGAGGGTTTTAAGACACCCACAAGCCTTGTAAACACCTAAACCCATTGGCTCCAATGGAAAATGTTGCCTGTTACAGACATTAGTACCAGCCCAGCTGGGCTGTCGAGGTGGTGGCAGCTTTGTCTGTAAAACTGTGCTTACGACAAAGATATCTACCTCTTCTGTCCCTCCCCTCTTACCCCCAGCAGCCTCTCATTTAATCAGAAATGAAAGTTCTTGGAATCTTTTTCTGATGGAACTGGCTTCCTTGCTCTACAGAAGCCACATTATGAAAATATTTTATACAATCATACCCTGTAGGCCTTCTCAATCCAGGTGCGGCCACTGAAAACTCTCACGTTGTACTTACTCCAGCACACTCCCCAAAGGTGGAGCGTGCCAGGCCTGGTGGATTAAGAGGATATGACAAAATGCATAACCTGAGGCTTGGAGGGAAATGCCAAGTTACGTACCAGACAAACTCATGGCAGACAGAGCAAAACGTGGGTTGTGGGAAGAAGGTGGCGGTGAACTCATGGCACTTGACGTGGTGCACCTTAGCCTGTTTGATGGCTCCTCGGCGGTGATGCAAGGCAAAGAAGCCTTCATTCTCAAATTCACTCATGTCCTTTGTGTCTGCAGGAAGAGGATAGGGGACAAAGTGAAGTTCTGTGATATGGCTGGGTGGGGAGGGCGGGGAGATGGGTGAGGGACAGAGATGGACAAGGAACTACACAAGCATTGAGACCAATAAGATTCCCAGTACTTATAAAGGTTGGTACAATACTAAGCTTCTTTCTTGAATTCTATAACACAGAATTATCATAGGGTATATCATTATAGGATTGAAACAATGAGGTTGGATTATTGGCTCAGTCCTTCACTCCTCTTTGCCTGGGCTGATCTATCCTTCAATTTTTAAAACCAGAGGTCAGAACTTTCAAGGTATTTATCAACCTCTCCTATTCACACTCAATGATGAGTCAGCCAGAAAAGGCAGGAAGTGGCAAGTACTTTTCTACCTGTGATTCTAGAGAACAATGTGGTTACTGACAGCAGCTTGGGAACGGCATTTTTTTAGGTCCCAAGATGCTTTACATCTGGGTGCAGACAGAGTACAGTAGGCTGGAGGGAGCTTGGCAGACTTGCGGGTGAGGGCAGAAGAACTTTGGGAAATTGTTTATGCTCTGGTTCCTGATGTCCACAGAAACCAGATGCACCAGCTACAGACTACACTGGTCAATGTGGAAAGGGCCAGACATGAACAAATTGCTGCAATTTTTTTTTTACTGTCTAGGTAATCCTGGATGTTACCTAGTCATCTGCATCAAACCATCACATTGACATTTCTTCAGTTCCCCCTGGGCTCATGGATATTGGTGAAGGTACTTTGGTAGTCACTGTGCACAGTGCCCTATGCCCAGATGACATCTTCCCAAATGGCTGGTAGAATTCTGAGAATAACAGTGATGCCTTGGCTGAAGCCCACGCCCAATGAAAACACGCAATAGCAAGGCCGTCTTGGTTAAACAGCATGATGAAAACTCCAGCATGCAAGAGAGGATGGCATGGTGAACAACAGAGAAATAACAAAAATGATCATCATCACTAAAATGAGGACAATGAGTTCAATGATTATAACTCCTAGAATTGTAGTTCTGTGACAGCTTGAAGATTCTTTGATTACTTATTCTATTTCTTTTATTTTTATAAATACAAAAAATGGAGGTTTAGCGAGAATAAGGGGCTTATATTTACAAATATAAAGAGTTAATGATATTTAAACTAAATTACTTGCACTCTGGCTAGGCAGTGACAGAGATGTGACAACACACTTGAGGCAAATATCCCTGCCAAGGTACTTTATTTTCCGTATCCCAAATAGTGGCCAGGCTAGAAATGCATTAGGTAGACACAGGTGGGACCGTGTAGATGGAGACCTCTCCCTAGGAGTCCAGCCAAGGCCCAGGACACATTTTAAGACTCAAGTCCTCTCTGCAGTGGTCCACAGGTCTGTTTTATGGCAACCCCAAACCCCAGATAAAGAGCATTCCCAGTAACCATCTAAAGAGTTCCACAGATGGGGCATAATGCTTTGCCTAATACTTTAAGGTTAGGTAATATAGGTATTTTTATTTGAAACTAGGCTGGAAATAAATTAGGCTTGGTGAATGAGGGGTTACATTTAGAGTCAATGAGGCAATCGCCTTGTTCCACAAGTTCTGGTATAAATGTGGAGATCTATTTACAACTTGTGACTGGTGCAGTGGGTCATTTGTCAGCAAGATTTGACTCATTTCTATTTTGGTCCAGATGACATGAAATGAAATAAATAAAGCATAAAATTACTTTCAAATTTAGGATATGGAAGTGAATTATTCTGGGAACCCCATCTGTATTATTGTAAAAAATTATCCATGTATAATTATCTTAAAAATTATATATATAGTCGAATGCACAGACTATCATGGATATAATAGTACACACTATACATACACGAATATTTATATAAATATTTATATAATATATAAATGTAAATTAAAATATAAATATATATTTAGAATAGTCTGTGCATTAGACTATAATACTGTAAATTTTTAAAAATGTCAGAGAGTTCTAGAAATGTATTCTCTTGCTCCTTCCTATGACTTCCTTTGTCCTCTAACCATTTCAATCATTACAAGAACATACATGTGTAAAATCTCAGAATCTTTGAATTCTTCTGGTATTTATTATGTTTATTTCTGAAGTAATTTGCTCTTCTACTTATTTATTGGCTTGAATAAGCTCATTGGTTTTTATATGTTTGGTTATTTCTTTTATAGCAATGGTGTCTAATCTATTTATTTAGGTTAATCTGTCACTTGTTTGTAGTCAATCAAACCACAAATGTTTCTTGGGTGGCTATGAACAAATTGTTATGCTGAAAAGAAATATGAGATGTTATCCCCAACTTTGAGTGGCTAACAGTCAAGTCAGGGAGACACGGCACTCACACCAAAAATAGTGTATGATGGTGTGGAACAGACTTGGAGATAGGCACACCCATATTTTTTAGGAGGTAGGAAAAGAAATTATAAAAGAGACCACGAAGTGGCAGCTGAAAAATTAAGAGGGAAACTTGAATAATATCACATTGGGCAAGCCAAGAAAATGTGGGGTTCTCAACATTGATTGATCTAGAGAGATCAAGGGAACTGAAGGCTAGGAAACAGGTATTTGTTTTGAGGATTCACACTCTTGGAGAAAGTCATTTAGCAGATTGGTTGAACTATAACCCAGACTCTTAGGGTTTAAGAATTGACAGAGTAGTGAAGAAACAGGAACTTATATAAATATAAACCACTTTTTCAAGAAATGTGTCAGGGAAGGAGAGGAAAGAAAAACTCATGGAGGTAAAAAGGTAAAAAAAAAAAGATCTTTTTTCAAGATTGGAGAAGATGGCTTAATTCACTATGTCTTGGCAATGAGGTGGAAGCCAATGAGAGAAGGAAAAGTTGAAGGTTGAAGATGCCAGAAAGCGTGCACACTTGGTGGTGCAGAGCTACAAAGGATGAGAGGCAGGAGACCAAGAAAGGGAGGGACTTTCTCTGAGGCAGAAGAGCAGGGAGAGAATGCAGGAAGAAGCAGCTATATTCTAAAGTGCAGAGACAGAAGATGGAGCATCTCCCAGTTATAGTTGGGACAAGGCCAACCTCTAAGAGTGAGAAAAGAATGGATACTCTCAGAAACCGAGGAGTTTGGGAATGTTTGGAATAGCCATTGTATGGGAAACAAAAGAAAATAAAAGGAATTTCTAAATGCCAGGGTGAGTCCAACTGAATAGTTCAACAACCATTCATTGGGTACCTCCTGTGGACCTAGCATACAACCTGGTGCTGGAGTCAAAGAGACAAATAAGATGTGCTTCAACCATTGCTTTCCTGCAAGGAAGTCACAGTCCAGAAGGAAAGACAATGTAGTAAATGTCAGAATAGAAGTATTCACAGGATGCTATGGGACCATGGAGTTAGGACACTACACCAGCTAAAGCAGGTGGAGGTCGGGGGAGGTGAGAAAGACAGGAAAGTTGGGGGAGGAAGGTACTAGCAGAGATGATTTATGAGCTGGGTTCTGAAGGATAAGTAACTCCTACTCATATGGGGGAGAAAGTATGGTGGGGAAAAGTAAAAGGTGTTCTCTCTAGATGGAAGAGAATGAGCCAGGGTACAGAGAGAAGTATCTCAGGATGTAAGCATTGCTAGAGTGTACAGTAGGAAGCAGGAAACATCAGTGGTCACATCCAGAAGATGGGTATGTATCAGACCAGTTTGTACATTTTCCTGTAGATAATTTGCAAACACTGAAAGGCTGTAGGCGGGGGCAAGGCAAAGGGACAAAGAAAAGCATGACATGTTCAGAGTGGAGCTTTACACAGTTCATTCTGGCAGCAGCGTAGGAGAAAAATTGGGATTCGAGAAGAGATGATGATGTAAGCAGAGGATAAAATTGAAAAACATTGAGTAGGCAACATGGGCAGAAATAATTGATGGATTAATGTGGGAGGTGAAGGAAAAGGAGGCTACAAAAATGATTCCCAGGTTTCTGGATGGATGGAGTTATGATTGAGATAGGGAATACAAAAGGAATTAAGTTACTGGTAAAAATGGTAAGTGTGATTTTGGACATACTGAATTTACATTACTTGTAGAAAATCTACTTGGAGAGGCCTCCTAAGAGGTCAAACACATGAGGCTGAAACATAGGAACATTATCTAGCAGCATCGGTTTGTAATGGACACAGCTGGATGACTTTTTCTAGCAAAGCCTTGGAGGAGAGAAGAGAATTCAAGGTTTAGAGGTCAGAACATCTGTGGCAGAAGAGTGCGCTCGTGAGAGAGGAATACTGGCAAGTGCACATCATGGGGTCCAGGTAGGGAGGTAGTTAATGCCAGAAGTGGGCTACTAAATGGCTGTGAAAGAGAAACTAGATTAAGGTAAGGTCTATTACTTATTGGGTATGAGGGAGGGCAGAATTGACAGGGGAGGAAGATGAGCTCTGAGAGAGAAAGGTCTGACTCGGAGTCCTTGACGGTGGAGAATTCTGAGTGATG
This sequence comes from Ceratotherium simum simum, assembly GCF_057802395.1. Lineage (NCBI taxonomy): Eukaryota > Metazoa > Chordata > Mammalia > Perissodactyla > Rhinocerotidae > Ceratotherium > Ceratotherium simum. Next base: position 26,936,983 of record NC_141931.1, on the reverse strand, counting down.
ACCTGTTGGGTGATTGTGGTTTATTGAAAGGATAAAGAAAAGTATAGGAAGGTGTGAAAAGATGAGGTGGGGGTATCAGATGGTGATGGTGAACATCGAAGCCACCCAGAGTGACAGTAAGAGAGCAGAAGAAGAAGAGAAAAAGTGATTCCAGCACAGAAATCAAGGAACGGGGATTTTAAAAGAGAAAGAATGGAGTGATGTGTGTGTGGAGAGTGATGAGCCATTTACTTCCCAGTAGAGCAGAGAGGAATTGAGGCGTCCACTAAAGAAGGGTGCAGGGGACATGATATCATTTTAAATGTTTTCCAAGATTGAATTCCTGATCCCCTACTCATTTGCCTTCTCTTCCCATATCTCCCATTTCTACCACTCCTATGATAATTTTCCCAGTCTAGCTATTTTAAGAGAGATCATCAACATTTTTTCTGTTCATTCAACTTTCATTTATAAAGAATTATGAAGCACCTCATCTATGTACTGATAATAGGGCTACCCCTTCACCTACCGTGTCATGAAATCTTGCTCTTACCTGCTTTTCTTTTGGCCTTCTTCTTTTATTTCAACCCCATAACCATATCTCTAGACCAGATTCTCATAACCTCTCCATTGCATAACTGAAATTTTATAACTCTCCTACATCCAGTCTGTCTTCTTTCCCACATCTGTTCCACATTCTATTGTAAGCAATTTCCCTCAAACACTGCTTCCATCATGTCATGTCCTGCTCAACACAACAGTGACTCCTTGTGGGTGACTTCCCCAAGTCTATACACTCCTCTTATCTGGCTTCCAAGCCCTCCAAGATCTGTCTCTGATTCTTCATTCTGATTTTAGCAGGGGCCCACTGATCTACTTAGACTGGTCTTCTCACAGTCCTCTGTCCATTCATATTTTTGCTCAAGCCTACTTTTTTTCCCTCCTAGAAGGCTATTCCTCTTTGTAAATCTCAACTCTGCCTGTCTTTCAATGCCTGCAGTAGGGAATTTTCTGGAATGAAGGTAACCCATACTGATCTTTTGGTTAATCAGTATTTATGTGGTTTAGGATTTCATTCTCCACTAACTGTTTAATCTGCATCACCCCTCCAATCTGGGTTTAACTTCCCTGAGTGGAAGAACTCATGTTTTGGTTTTCCGAATCCTTCAGAAAACTATTTCTTATATATAATAATAAACATTCTTAAAATTGAATGATATCCTATACTTCCTGTCATCAATAAGGAATTTTCTAGTTGGATTATTCCATAATATTGCTTGTTAAAAATTAGGGTTTTTTGAGATATAAAAATCGAGAGAGAATCTCAATTTGGGTCTAGATATAAATGTTTTAAATACGACAAAGTTTTATTCTTAAAAAACAACTTCCTGGGCTTGTGTAATTATTGTTTGTGAAATATCATTGTTTTTGCCCCACCCGAATTTACTCTCATTCTAAGACAAAATTTAAGTTCCATAGTAATATGACGAACGTCTATGAAATTGTTTTTCAAAGGAGTGATCTTTAAACCATTTAGCAAAAATACTTGCATTCCAATGGAGGACTGTCTTCAATTTACATTGGGCCATGTTTTGAACTCATGGGAAGAGGTACTTTCTCTTGAAGAGGGAATTAAACACTATTGGTATTACCATTTAGGCCAGTACCTTCATTTTTTATGCAAGTCTAGTTATTCAGCTGTTCTACAATCACTCTATATAATTTTGCCAACTCAAAAATAGTACAATGACATATACCATATATCTACAGCTTCAATGAGAAAAAGAAGAAGAGTTCGGATTATCTTTTTCCCTCCTTAGGAATTATTTTTCTTTAAAAAAAGCTTTTTTATGGGAAATTTCAAATATATACAAAAATTTGAGGAAATATTGTAATCAATTTCCCAGTACCAATAGTCCAGCTTCAACAATTACCAATCCATGGCCACTCTCTTTCAATATACCCCAACCACTCCCTCCACCCCATGCCAATGGATATTGAAGCAAATTCCTGGTATCATATTATTTTATCTATAAATACTTCAGTATGTATCTTCAAGATAAGGTCTCTTCTTAAAAAAAACATAACCACAATATCATTGTAACACCTAAAAAATTAATAATAATGTCTCAATATCATCAAATATCTGGTGAGTGTTCAAGTCGCCCTGATTATCTCATAATATGCTTTTCCAATGATTTGTTTGAATCTGGACCCAAAGGAATTGTATATCTTAAGCAAAACCCCAGAAAGCTCCATAAATCTCTAATTAAAACTTGCTTCTTGCTAGTGAAACTAATTTAGGAAAAAATGATATCAGTTTATTATCAGTCAGTTCACATACCCACTCTGAGATTTGGAATTTTATGAGTAGTAGCATACGGTTCGTTTAAACAGCACTTTGACAACAGAATATAAAGGCAACAGAAGGAACTGTCAGGCTGTCACAGCACCCAGCACACTGCTCAGAAATGTACCTTCTGTGACTAACGTCTGTATATGACATAGAACCGAAACTCTTTAGCAATGCATTTTTTCCTTCCTTGTTCCTAAAAGGATTTGTGGTGACTAACTTGAAGCGTTAGTATTTGGCCACTAGCGTTATGGAAACTATTTATCGGTTTCTTATTTATTTTGTATTCTGCTGCTGGTGTGACAGCTTTTTATATCACATCATTTATGCACAGACAATGGGCATACACATAGCGACACATAAAACAGAGCCTTTTATATTTACATTAAATTCCCAGACTATAATAAAGACAGACCATCAAAGCACTGGGCATATGAGTTCACACAATTTAGAAAATGATGCTACACATGTTTCATATTTCTATGCTTATCTGGCCCAGAGAGTGTATTTTCAACTAATATTTGAGCACCACTGGACATGTCAGGAAAATTCCTTGTCTTCCATTTTCTCCTAATTCTTTTCTAGGCCATGGCAAAAGTAAAATCAGTTGCACATGAGGAGAAGAGACATGCCCGCCTCATCCCCAAACAGGAAGAAGAAATGTCACTTGCCACTCATTTCCAGAAAGTATCTTGCGTTCATTAGCATTCGGCCTTGAGGTTTCAGCTCTAACTGGTTGAGAGAAGGAGAGAAATATCAGTCAGAATGTGAAACAAGCGCTGAATTTAATGACGTAATAACAGGTGGGTCTGGCGACGGCAGAAGATTTCCAGTGCAGGGTCCAAGCACGGCCCCGTGTCACTCTACTCAGACATATTATCATCAGGAGAGCACAGCATCCATGAAGCTAGCCTTTCTCTTATTAAAACACCTCAGCAACTCATTAATTTTACTTGGAGATCAAAGCTTCCGTAAGGAAGAAACAAAATTCTAGAACAGATCTGATTTGATTTTCTTGCCCTGCGCTGCTCCTTATCTGAAGAGTAGTAACAGGGCAGATTCAGATCTTAATCACGACAAAAGAATTGCAGACACTGGACCAGCTCACTTGGGGAACAAGTAGGTCTTTTGGGAGGAAAGATAAACCCTGCTCTGAGGGTGCCTACCCACGTGGCCCTAGGTTAATCAGGTATGAAATGGGAGCAACGTTTTTCTTTCACAAGGAGAGGCTGTTTGGAAAGCGCTAGATAATCTACTAAGGGATATTTTAATTAGATTGATCCGAGAAGGGATAAAAAAATATATTTCAGTATCGTTATACAGAGGGGACCAGAAGAAAGTGACATTTTAAGGGATGATGCAGGATATCCTGTGATGTGACCTAAGGGGAAAAACGGCAAATCTAAGACAACCTGAGCACTATTGCTAATGTACGAAACCGTAACACTGTACCGTTAATATGCCAAAAAGAATAAGAAGGTGACTGAAGCTTATTATTGATCATTACATCCATGGGTAACTAGAATAACTGATAAACGGTAAGAAGTATCCGGTGGAACCCAGGGTTGAATGTGAATTGTGGCTAAATAATTTACTGGCTGTGTGACCTTGTGCAAGTCACTAACCCTCAAAGATCTCTGAAAAACTGACATAACAGCAATACTTATGTCACAGTTTCACTACTATGAGAATTTTATGATAAAATAAGCTTGCACTGCTTGGTCAACTATAAATTCTCATGCCAGCTTAAATAGATTAATGAAGAGAAGTGCTTTTGACATGACGTATATACACCATTGTTCTCCAGTTTGGGGAATAAATAGTAAAGATCGAAGCAAAATAGAACTAGAAGAACGAGAGATAAGGGACTCATTCCCCAATGAAGTGGGGAAAACTGTGACCACAAAGATGACCACAAAGGTATCAATAATCAGGACTTAGTGGTGGTGGAGGAAATTAAACCTCTGCTGCTGGAAAAACAATATCCATAGAAAGTCAAATTCTGTCACATTTTTGAGAGTGAATACTCGATAACCACTCAAACTGTTAAAACCCAGGGAGAGCAGAGGGCGAGTCACAGTGTGGTGTTTAGAAACTGGACGGTGTCTGCGTAGGTGAAAGGCAAATTTCAGAAAATAATAATTTTTAAATAGAGAAATTAATTTTAAGAAAGCAGATTTCAATAGAAGGGAAAATATAAGTCCCAAACAACCTGTTGGCCCTTACACACTATAAATAAAAGTAAACTAAGAAATGACCTTGGGAAAAAAAAAAGCTGGAAAATGTTAAATGGTTGCTAGTCAAATGAGGATCTGAGGCTACCAAGTGCTTATGTCTAAATAACCCTAGAATGCAAAAAAGTGAAAAGTCTGATAAGAACAAAACCAGAAAAAGCCTAGGCAAGAAATCAAATGCAACTTGAAGAGCTAAGAATAGAAAGGCCACCTGTTCATCAGGGAAGCCTAACAAAAGGATTAACAACTTAGTTATCCCTCCACGAATTGAGAAAGAAATCAGATAGCATGCTACTTTAAAAAATTAGGGATTTTGTGACTCTTCTTTTTAAAAAAAAAAATAGAGGCAGAAAGCAGAGAATAAATGGAATGAGGGAAAAACCGGGGGAGATTCTCTAGTTAATCTCTTCTTTCTCCTAGCCCAGCCACACGCTCCCATGGTTAGGCACAGTTACAGCCTTTCCCCCTCGCTTACCTGGTTTGTGTAAACCCTTCCACACTAAGTTGCACACCTGTGACATTGTCCAGTTATTTAACCTCATCCTATTTTCCTAAGCAGCTCCCCAAGAGGACTTCTGTTTCTATGATCCTCTCCCCTAGCTGAGTGCAGAAGTCTGTCAGTAGACACATCTGAACACATCTAAGTGTGGGCAATTTTTCTTCTTTAAATCTTGGTATGTGTTTATCTTTAAAGATGACTTTGGTGACACAAGCAAAGATTTATGTAAATATATACTTTCCCAAAAAGTAATGTATTTTTTTGAAGTCAAAAATACAAAACTGACATACAAATCTAGTTTTTAGACTTATATCATTCCCATTTTGAAATCTGTGATTTGAAAATCTTTTGGGTGGAGTTGTTAAAAATCTGAGTTACAGGAAATAAGAAACAGAAAGGAAAGATTCTCTCCTTTTCCATAAATGATATAAACATTTTCTGAGTTTCAGATCATTTAAAAGCAGTTTTGGTTTTTTTTGGTGAGGAAGATTGGCCCTGAGCTAACATCTGCTGCCAATCCTCCTCTATGGGACACTGCCACAGCATGGCTCGATGAGTGGTGTGTAGGTCCACGCCTGGGATCCACACCCGTGAACCCTGGGCCACTGAAGAGGAGCATGCAAACTTAATCGCCACGCCACCCAGCTGGTCCCTAAAAGCAGTTTTTACTGGTATATGTTTTTGCATTTTGTGGACCCCAGAAATTTTCATTGGAATTTTTTATGCTTTTGTATTTTACTCTTCCCTTTAACATTTCTAAACACTTGCTACCAAAATGGTTATAACCTAAGTTTTCCAAAAACCTGGTGTGGTAACATGGATTGTGTATGACGTACTTCTTAGTACAAAGTAAACTAAGTGAATACATTATGGCTAAAAAATATTTATAGGGATTGGCAAAGTACGGAGAGAGAAGACCAAACGTTGAATGAGTCTTTGCTCTATCCTTTCATTTAGCTATCTTCACTTTTTCTATCTTATAAGATATCTTTATCAAGATGTCTATGTGATATCTTGATAAACAGACAACAGTTAAGTTTTCAAAGTTAGGAGGAATTTGTGATATTTCTGAGCACATTTTGACAGTTATAAATCAATAACAGTTCTTCATAGCTTAAGAGACCTTCATCTTACACAGGAATCAAAGAGATTAGAATATGTCAGTACGTTCTATAGTCCATAATGAATAATCATCGTCATTATCAAGTCAACAATGAGTAAGTGGTAGGGAGTCTGCTTACTCAAGGCTGGTGTATCATTATTTTAGGATGACACTGACATTTTGAGCTAGTCTTCCGCTAATATGGTACTTATCACTTAATGGTACATACACTGTAAATAAAGCTCACAGCTCAGATACTTACCCATATCTCTGTCTTCCCATTGTTCTTCCTGCATCTCTCGGCCAGCGAGTAGAGTTCAACGGTAGTTTCGGATATTAGGTCCACATTTTTGCCCTTCACGATGATCTGCATTACTCTCCCCTTGTTGATATGGGCATCAAAAGTGCTGTCCCAGGGAGGGTACATAGTTGGCTTCTTCTGGACATACATTTGCCCATTCTCTAGGAACAGAGAGATATGTTCTCATTACTCCTTTAGCTAGCTCCAGGAAATAACTCAATTCAACTCAACAACAGTGGCGCCCATTCCCTCTGCTCTCTAGGATATATAATTCCATTGGGAAGGCAAAAATAACATATGAAACAATTAGAGACAATATAGGACAGAATGAAATCCATGGTCTACATGCAAGGTCACATATTGAAACTTAAGAGTCAATCTGGACAATTTAGGCAACAAAAATCTGAGAATGTCTTGGACTGGCAATATTCTTTTCTTAGTCAATAGTTAGTCGCTTCACTTTGACTGTGAACACCTGAGCAAATAAAAAGCACTCAGGGGCTAAGCCTGGAATATTTAGTAGGATAGAGTGACCCAGACCCCATTCTTTACACATTTTACACTTTTGTGCCTTTCAGGATCCTCTTTTGCTAATCTATAAAGGCGGACACATGCCTAATTTCACTGGCATCTGGTAAAAAAATAGACAATACAAAACCACTGCGTGTTCTTCTGGAAAGACACAGTAGCATAATTTAAGGCTCATAATAAGTGCTCCTTTAAAAAGATATTTAAGATTTTTGCATTTGACATAAATATACTAAGAGGCAAAACCTTTAAAATATAATGAGTCAGTATTTCTCTCTCTGATTCTCAAATGAGGATACATTTTACACGCACCACGCACCCTAAGCAAAAGCTAACAAGTAACAGAGGGAGGTGGTGTTCTTAATGCCTGGAGTCAGCGAAGCAGGCCAGACACCTGCCAGCGAGGAACACCAGGCGGGTGGCAGTCCTCGGCATGGTCAGTAGCAAGACCCAGGGTCAGGCTGATAAAGCGTGAGGGAAACCTCCCCAGAACCACCAGGGGATTGGGAAAGAGTTTACTAGTGGGATTAAGTAGTGTTGTCTTATCTCTCATCCATACTGGATTTTCTGTAGTATTTATTCCTTAATCATCTCAGAAGCAGTAAACTGCAGCTGTATCCGAGTGTGTGTTTCTTGTGATAATAAGCACCATAAGCAGCAGATTTAGCAATTCAGAGATGTTGAGAAAGCAAAAGGGAAAATTCTGTTTAAAGCAGGGAAACCAAGCAGTTCTGACTCCTGAGGGCCCTTCCTCTCCAGTCAACAATGCTGCGACAGCACAATCATTTAGCATTTGCTAAATTATTATTTGGGAGGTACACAAGGATTTCAATAAGCGGAAACTTCAAATTTTAGGTAAACCTGGCTATTAGAGGTACAAACTCTGACAATGTTAAGGGTGGAATAGAAGGAGAAGACTTTTATGGCTTGTTTAAAAGAAATTTCCCTGGAGATTGGACATTTAAAAAAAAAAACCCAGTGGCAATATTAATGATCATAATAACATTTTACTTCCACAGACTTGAAACCTCTCCTACACATAATTCTTTTCAACCATTCTCCATGCCCCCAAAAGACAGAAATTCCCAAGGCAATTTTACACTTTCAGTCCCTGGGTTTGTAATCATCCTTCTTAGGTGACTCAGGACTCAGGATCCTATCTACTGACAGTGAGCATGAGCACTTTCAAAGGCTCCCAGACCAACACACTGTGTGCCATTTGTCCCTGTTCTGTTGACTCATCTGGGAAAATGTAGCCTCACACCCCAAGATTGAAATGTATTTAAATTCTGTAGAAATAACACTTGAATTATAATGTTCACAGTGGTTTCTTTTCAGAACAAAACCAAAACAAAATCAAACACAAAAATCTCCAAACTCCACCGACCAACCTTTCGGAAGAACGAAGTCTTCCTTTCTGACAAGATCACTTGATCCGCATGGCTGATTAGACCAAGTTCAAAGGCAAGGCCAAATAAGAAGAAGAAATTTAAAAAGGGCTCTCAGGAGGCAAATGTCAGGGAGACCTGTGGTTGCAAAGAGAACTGGATCCAGGAGACGCATGAAGTCAGAAGCGGCTTTGAAAACTCAGACATTTTACACTTCAAAGATTTCTGTGACATTTGAAAGGTTTTAGATTGGGAGCAAGTGCCACTCTTACTTTTCACTAAACAGGAGAGAAATCTGGGCAGAAAGGAAATCAAGATGATGCAGACCATCTCCTCAGCTTTGATGGACTCGCAGTGGCTGGAAGGCTGAAGTCAACCACAAAGCACAAGACTTTTCAGAGAGGGAAAAGCCAACAGAATAGGATTTGGAACTCCAGGATTCAGAGCTGGAAACATCTAGCTGGAGGTTCTCAGCTTCTGAATCAGGTCCCCTTGTATCTGTAAATGTCACCCCCCAAGAGGCCTTTAGAACTACCCCATATAAAATAACACACTTCTCTTTCTCTCTGTCCCCAATCCTTTTCTCTCCCTTTTACCCCACCTTGTTTTTCTTCACAGCACTAATCATTTTGTTGTTAGTGTCATCCAGTCAATTCCGACTCCTAGCTCCCCTGTGGACAGCAGAGTGGAACCCTGCCCGGTCTTCCCATGCCATCCTCTCACCTTCTGGTGCTCTATCAGACAACGCTCCACTGCTGTTCATAGGGTTTTCACGGCCACTTATTTCAAAAGTGGGTAGTCAGGTCCTTTTTCCTAGTCTGTCTTAGTTTGGAAGCTCCACTTGAAACCTGTCCACCATGGATGACCCTGCAGGTATTTGAAATACTGGTGGCAGACCTTTCAGCATCCCAGCAACACACAGCCACCACAAGCTGACAACCAACAGATGGGTGGTGTGGTTCCCTAATTGGGAAATGAACCTGGGCCACACGGTGAGAGTACCGAATCTTAACCACTAGACCACTAGGCTCATTACTTACTATATTATATTTTTGTTTCTTGCCTCTCTTCCTCTGCTAGAATGGAAGCTGTAAAGTAAAGGCACTTTTCCTGTCCTAGTGCACAGCAGGCACTCCATAAGTACTTTTTGTGTAAATGAACTGTAACGGCTCCTATCATTACTGCAAATCTGGATGGCGGTACTCATCCTTCTCTACAAAGTGTCCGCTAAAACAAGTATATGTAGGGACACAGAGGAAGGTAGTGAGGCTGGGAAGACCTGGAGGTGTAAACTTCCTCTTACCTTTCCTTCAGAAAGTCTAGAAGCATCTTAAAATACAGAAGTGGGGATTAAGGAGAATGGAAGTCAGTTAAAATGACCGTGGAGAGATTCCCAACAGAATAGGATGATTTTAATTGGATGATCTAACTTGGAAGACTGTCACATTTTCCCCCTCACCGTGGACTGCCTATAAATATTTAAATTTGACAAAACCTGACTATTCTTTCACTTATCCAGGGTCTTAGTAAACATAAAAGTAAGTTTTCTGAAATTTGGATTCTAATGGCCAATTACATATTCTTTGTAACATTCATCTAAGCTTAGCCAAAGAAGCAGTAAACTGTCTTTAAAGTTGATTGTAAGATTATGCAGACAATCTATCTATATTCATTGAAAACAACCAGGCTCAACAATATAGGTCCCATGTTCTATTTCAGCTCACTAGTAGATTTTTTTGCCCTATTAACTCCTCATCCAATGTCCTCAACCCATTTCTCCTCTCCTGTGTTCCCTCTGTTTGTGTGGAAGAATGGTGCAGTGAAATAGAGCATGAGGCAGGAGACCTGGGTCTATTCAGAGGCTGTCACTAAGCCCACATGCCCTCAGCATCAGTCTCCCTGGGCATCAGCTTCCTGAATTGTAGAAAGATCCTGGAAGGCCTTGCTTCATGGTTCATAGCAGAGGCTTCCTCCTCCTCCCCCACCTCCAACACCCACTCAAGCTTACCTGATTCAACATATTCTTTGACAAGCACAGCGCAGTAAGGGTTAACGGCCTCTCCCTGACACGGCTGGCAGGACCCACAGTCGAAGTTGGACAAACCAATTCGAAGAAATGGCGACATGGTCGCTCCCTGCAATGTGACAAAAGACAAATGCTATTTGGGGGCTAAAAAATATATTATTTTTTTAATAATAATATATTTAACCGTCCCCACTTAACCAGTGCTTTATCACTGGCAGCCAGAGCCTCGAATGGTTCAACTATCCATTCAAACTAGTGCTTTTACTTCCCCTTCTGCAAAGTACATTATTGGGCTCACCCCAAACCACAGACTGACTTGCCAAAGAAAGAGGCTTTCTGGAAGTCTGCATTATTCAACCTCGTGAGTTAGGACAATAATTCCACTCTTAATTTAGTGGAGTTATGTTCAATAGTTGCAGAGAAAGGCAGAAATTTTCTAACATTTTATGTCTTCTATTATTCCAGTAGGTACCCAGGAAACTACATACAGTAATAAGAAAATGAGTTTATAAAGAGTGAGTCTATTTTAGTCACACCAGTTAAATATGATACCACCAAATTCTTACATGGGCTATTTATGTGTGTGATGGAATTGGCTCTGGACGTTTAGCAGCTGATCTCTATTTACTTTAGACATTTTCAAGAAGGTCTGCTTTCTTCACACTCAGATATATACACATGTGTATGCATGTATAGACACACACATATGTACATATACACACACATGCGTAAAAATAAGCTTTTGAACATAAACCACTTAAAAAACCCTAAATCACTGACCATCATAAAATAGTGCTTTATTGTGTAAGGACAAATGAATTACTTCATAAACACCAAATAACTAATAATTACATTTTCTTAGAGATATAGGTGAAAATCATCATAGTGTTGGCTACAAATTCCAGGATCCTAGTCTGATCTTCATCTGACATTCCTTCCTTGTCCTTGTTTGGCCATGGCCTCAACTAAACACCTTTCTTATTACCTACTTTTCCATTAGGTCCCATTAATCTGAAACTATCATTTGGAATTTAGTGGAAAAGTTACTTCCTTGCTTCTTCTGTCTTCTTGAACGCTTTCTCCTCATGAATTTTCCCAAACTTTCTTAAGTAAGCCAAAGATAACAAGAACGAAGCATCAGCTGTCTTTTCTACCTTTGTTTAAAGGAGGAAAACTACTCGAATAATAGAACCCAGATGTGAGAATCAATGACAGACCTGGAAATCTTGGGCCCCTAATCCCGAACCCGGCAGAGCCATCAACGATCGCCTGTCCTCTGGAATGCTGGCGGTCTCTGGGTATTTTTTGAACCTCTAGAGAGACAAATTAGGGGCTCTTGACAACTGCTGTTAATTTCATGGATCTTAAGAAATTCCCAATTTCCTGCAGAGTTTAGCACGTTTAACTAAAGGATATGGTTAAGGAATAATCATGACTTGTTGGGTGTCCTTAGTCTCTGAAACAATCTATATATGTCACACTATTGAATTGGCAGCTAGACGACTTCCAGATTTGTCTTTAGGGGGCTCCCTTTACCCTCTGAGCTTAGAATTCTTATTCCGGGCAGCAGCCCAGCTAATAACGAAGAATTCTCTGGAGAAAACTTCTTTGAGATCCCCCTTTTCCTGGGCCACAAAGGTCTTTCAGACAAATCTGTATTTCTTCACTAATGAGGAAAAACCACCAAGAACTATCTTCATTCATGAGAGTATTTACCACATGAGGGCTTTTTGTAGATTTCCTCCATACAAGTAAAGGTAAGCAATTCATTCTGATTTGAGCCTGGAGGGATCACTGGCTCATAGAGCCTGAGTTACAACCACTCTGAACTTTAGTGACCGATGTGTCACTCTGCTATGTCCAGGCTGGGCTCAGAATGAGGCAACAGCAGCTCAAAAGGCACCTGGGGACACCTGTCTGGGGAACAGACAGAAGCCTCTCGGGTAGCCAGGGTTTCTATGGCTGTATGGAAGAGGCTGCAGGGGACCCCTTCTCCTCCCGAAGGTCTTGCTTAGACATCAGCTGTCTTCTATTTCATAAGCCATCCAGGTTCACTTGCCATTTCACCAGATTCACTTGCCCTATTGAGCATTTTGACAATTTACCCAATGCCTGCATGTGTCTGAAGCCAAGCCACCACCTCTCTTTCTAAAGGTCTAGCCCCAGTGACATGATCTGACATTTGACGTCTAGAAGACAAAACTGGCATTTGTGCCCTTAACCAGACACATCGTCCAACAAAGCCTCAAGCTCTGGGGTTTGTTTTTAAGGCAAAAGGTAGCATTTTATTTCTGAGCTACTCAGAACTTCTTCCCCTTCTGTAACAGTAATAGGTGATCATTCTGAAATGAAGAAAATACACAAAATTGGTAAAAAGGACCTCATAGTTCCACCAACAAAAGCAAAATCACTGTTAGTATTTTGATGTATATTCTCTAGTCTGTTTTAATAAACAGGTTTTGTGTTTTTCTTTTACATGCTGTGTGTATGATTACGTTTAACTCTTTAATGTAACATTTTACCGTAAAACTTGTCCAAGTTATGACATCATCTTTGTAAGCATCCTTTTAATTCTTGCATGGTATTCTATTGAAGGACAGCTCCAGGATCTGCCTTACTAAAGTCTTATGGTTACACATTTAGACTGTTTCCAATTTTTCCATAATAGAAATAATGTTATGCTAAGCACCTTTTTACTATTTTTTTTTAAATTTAGGAATATGGCATCAGACTAGATTACTAGAGTACTACAATATTACTAGATCAGATGATATTACTACTTGTAAGGTCTGATACATTTAAAGAACATAATGAGACATAAAGGCAAAGATCTAACGGGAAAATATCTATGGTAAATGTAACAGACAATAAGTTAGCATCATTCTTACATAATAAGTATATACACATTTGTAAAGCAAAAAGCCACTACCCATGACCCAAGTAAATAAGTGGTAATGACACAAACTATACAAATTCAAACAACGTAGTTGCACTAGTTATATGGAAAAATGTTCAGCCTTGTGAGCAATTTAAGAAATGCAAAATAAAACTATATAATTGCATTTATGTGCCATTCTTGAAAAGACAAAACTATACGTAGAAAAAAATGAGTGGCTACTGGTGGTTTGGGTAGGGGACAGAGTATGTCTATAAAGAGTAAGCTTGAGGAAGTTTTTGGGGAAGATCAAACTGTCTATAACCTGATAGTGGTAGAGGTAACGGAAATCTAAACTTAAATTCCTAGAATTATACACCAAGAACAAAGGCCAATTTTACCATATGATAATTTAAAAACCAAAATAAAAAAAAAGGCTTTGGCATTTCGAGGCATGGATTATAAATATAGAGGTTATAAAGATAAAATACAAAGGATATACATTAGGAAACTGGGAATTCATATAATAAAATATTAAATTAAAATCTTAAAGTAATCAAAAGCAACCTCAATTTACTAAAGGGAAATCGTCAAAGCCTTAAAAAAAAAAACAATACAGCTTTTACTCTGTAGTATTTAAGCTCTTTTGAAACTTCGCATTTTGGTGCAAATAGCTGAGAAAAAAACATTAGAATTTGATAATGCATTTTTTTTGAGGATGCATTAATATTCAACTCTTAATTTAAACTGTAATAATAAGAAGAGTTAAAATATTTAAAACACAAAATAGAAAACAATCGTCTTTTCCCTGTGCAATTAGCAAATATTTTTGAAATGTTCTTACCTGACACTGGCAAGGACAATATGAATCATATACTTTTATACAATGCTGTTTGGGGTGTAAATTTCCATAATCTTTTTGAACAGACACACACACATATACATGTATACATGCACACACGTATATATGTGTATCTCAAGAGCCAAGAAGCTGTGCAACAAGCACACGAGGAAGAAATTAACACGAAAGATTTTGTGGGCTGGCTTTTTGTGCTCAGAGCTGATGGTAAGGGAGAAGGGGGATTTCCCTGGTGCTAAAATAGAAAGGAGAATTGCTTGTGTACAAAAATACACGCCCTGGAATAGCATCTATCAGGTCTGTCCTCCCCCAGTCTCCTGCGCAGTGTAAGTCTCACAAATCTCCTCTTTACTTGCCATTCACGATGGTCTCAACGTTTACAACAAACACTGTGTGTAGAAGACAGACCGGCCAGGCTGCTTCTGACAGCGCAGGGGCCAGGTCCCTCTACAGACTTCTGTCTGAGCAACAAAATCACACATTCAATTCTCCCCTGGCCAGCTCCTGGGACCCTCCACCTGCCGAGTCCCAGTGACTCACTGTCCTGTCTTCTTTTATTTCACCAGCTCAGTGACTGGTGCCATGACTCCTGGCTTAGCACTCTGCTCAGACGTCATGCCCCACAACCAATTTGCTTTCCTCCTTCCCCACCTCCTCTCCCTCCATCTCTGTGGCCTTAGATTCTGCATCGTCTCTTGTTTGAGGCATGGCAGCAGCTTACCCCGTCTCTCTATCCAGTCCTGGTCACCTCTCATTCCCAGTCAAATCTCCCTACTGCAGGCCAAAGTATCTTTCTTAGGATCGTGCAGATTTCTCCAAATTGTCATGTTGTTTGGTAGCTCTAGGCTTTTAGTCACACTGCCCCTCTCCCTGGAATGCCCTCCTATTTCAGTTCATCCTCCATCCGTCCCCACCCCCACTTCCTCATCTTTCAAGTTCCTGCTCAGTCTCTACCTCCTTTTTGAAGCCTGCCTTCGCTCTGCCTCTATCATCCTCCCTGCAGCACATCATGGTGGGATTTACTCGGCCCTCCAGGTCCCCAGGGCTCCCTGGGTCCATTTTGAGACAGCACTTGTCATATCTGTTTGCCTCAGCTCTGCTATTTCAGAAGTCTGAGTGGGGCAGATCCTGTCACTCCCATTCTCTGTCTTTGTGTCTCCAGCTCTCAGCTCCCAAATTTGGGGGACACAGTAGAGCCCCACCAGGATTTCTCCTACTTAATCCTTGAGGTACCACACAGACTCAGAAGAGGAACTGACTTAAGACTACAGAAGTCCCTCTGGTTTCACCTGCGATATCTCTAGCCAACCCCTCTAGAGTGAGTGGAGTGTGGGATTACTTACTCGACGCTAGCTGTGATCAAAGGTTTTCTCTGTTACCACATTCATTTGGACATTAAGGTCAGCTACACGGGGTGGGGGACAAGACCAAGTGCTGGCTCTCACATGGCCATAATTCTCTGTATCGCTTTATAGATTTACTGGTTCGCGTCAGTCTTCGCAAACCAGACTGTGGGCTCTGAGAACAGGGACCATGTCTTGATTGTCTATGCTCCTCCAAGGTGGGTTCCTCTGTTGGATATGTAGCAGAGGCTCAAGGCCTTTTTGCTAAGGGACTTAATTTTCAAAAGCAAGATTTTACATAATCTCTTCATCTTCACGCATTTCTTTTACTTGCAAGGGTTTGCTACAGTCCAATTAGGCAGCAGACAGTTATAGAGGAAGTCAATTCAAAGGAACTGTCTCAGTCATTGTTACAGGCGGAGTATCGATGCCATCACGAGCTCAGCTGTAGGGGTCATTTAACCTCTCCAAGCCTGTTTTCTCGTTTGGAAAATGGTGATGATGCCATTCCTCATCTCAGAGGGCTAAGGGGATGAAATGGGCAATTACATGGAGGTGCTTAGAATAGGGCTGCACATGTAAACTCTCAAAAAATGTTAGCTATTATTATTATTATTGCAACTCTTATATATTTCCTAATGAACTTTCTTGACTTTTGGTGTGTACCAAAAAGGGACAAGAAGAAAGGAGAAATAGTCTTTTAGGAGCCTATCTGGGCTGAATTATGTGACCTTCCTCTGTGCTCCACCACCGAGCTCCCATAAAACCCCACATATATCTCTCCGACAGCATTATTACGGTCTAATAGAGTCATCTCAGTGCCTGCACTTATCGTGATGAACTATCAGCGTGTCCATCCAGTCTTCTCTGCTTTTGCAATTCCAGCTGCGCAATATCATAATATGTACTTAAATTTAAAAAGAGCCTTCACTCTTATGAGCTCAGTGTTTTCACCTTACTTGTGATCTCCTCTGTCTTTAGCAGGTAGCTATGATACAGGTCGATGGTCAAGGATAATTGCTCAGCGGTGTGCTTAAGGTCACACACTTCCAAGCACTGAACCAAGAAGTCTGGTCTCTTGACTCCCTGGGCGCTGACTCATCTATTTACCTAGACCGACTCCCCTGCCACAATTCAGACCTGCCGAACACCTTCACAGTGATGTCAAGGATTGCCACCACATCACAAAACCTGATGGGGAAAAATCCAGAGACATAGAAAGCAACAGAAGTGTGATATACTCTCATCAGCTGCAAAATATCAAGAATTCTCTTCCTCTGCAGCAAATGACATAAGAATGAGCCTACTTTAGTTTTTAAAAAATCTGGACGCATCTGTATTGCTATAATTTAGTTGGAGATGTCTCAGTGACAGAGGGAGATTCTTTCAGAAATAAAGGAACAGTACTCATCGCTACATCAAAACCTCTAACATGTAGAAGAGAGAAGACAAATGAATCAACAGTAAACTTGAGAATGAGGGAAAAAGCATTCAATCATTTCCAAATGCATCGGCTCAGCAAAAGTGCGGTAAATTTAACATCAGTTTGGGCAAGTGTTGGCAAATGAAGCTATACTTAGAGCTTTTACATTTCTTGATGAGATAGGAAGGTTTCTTAGGTAAAAGCAACATATACAAAATAAGCTGTAATAAAAAATAACTTGTCTCTCAATGTGCACAAGAGAAAGACAGAACTAGTGAAGGATCACATAGTTGGAAAGTGTTTTATCTTTTTGCTAAGACTGCTACAAAGTATCATAATAAAAGAGTCAGGTTAAATATTAGCCTCTTGCCCTCAAACACCGTCTCACAAGTGAAACAAAATAAGAAGTATGAACTGAAGATAATATTTTAAAATAACCCCTCCAGGGGCCGGCCCGGTGGCACAAGCAGTTAAGTGTGCACGCTCCGCTGTGGCGGCCCGGGGTTCTCTGGTTCAGATCCTGGGCGCGCACCGATGCACTGCTTGGCAAGCCATGCTGTGGCGGCGTCCCATATAAAGTGGTGGAAGATGGGCACAGATGTTAACCCAGGGCTAGTCTTCCTCAGCAAAAAAAGAGGAGGATTGGCAGATGTTAGCTCAGGGCTGATCCTCCTCACACACACAAATAATAATAAAATAAAAATAAAATAACCCCTCCAGTATGTGGTGCAATGACAAAGGAAACTCTAGCCTAGCATTTGACTAGCTGTTAGAACCACTGAGGAAGGGAGATTTGTTGACAGAGCCAGTGCTGCCCTCCTACCTGCAAACATTAACAAGACCCCCCCCCAATTATGGTATTGGTCTGAATTATATCCCCCCAAATCCATATGTTGAGCCCTAAGCCCCCATGTGACTGTATTTGGAGACGGGGCCTTTCAGGAGGTGATGAAGGTTAAATGATGTCACAAGGGTGGGGCCCTGATCTGATAGGACAGTGTCCTTATAAAAAGAGGAAAGGACACCCAAGCTCACTCTCTCTTCTCCATGTGAGGACACGGTGGGAAGGTGCAGTCTACACGCCACGAAGAGAGGCCTCATCAGAAACCAACCCCAACGGCACCTCGATCTTGTGCTTCCAGCGCCCAGAACTGCGAGAAAATAAATGTCTGTTGTTTAAGCCACCCGGTCTGTGGTTTTCTGTTATGGCAGCCTGAGCTGGCTAATATAACACACCCCCTTGCCCCACCAAAAAAAAAAAACAGTGTTGAAACATTGAAATATAGAAAACAAAGCACCTGGGATGACATTATTAATATTCTGACACTAATTTTAATGTGGGACATGAAGAAAGAGTCAACTAAAGCACAGCTCGGATCAAATTACACGAACACTCAGGAAAACCATCCTAGTCCCTGCTGAGTGAAGTCATGACTTCTCAATCTGTTATTTAAAAGCCTCCATGTGTCGGCTTCAACTTGCCCTCCCCACACAGCACGTCTTAGCAGGAGCCCCAGCCCATCTCGCATTCTCTGCTGAATATACTCCAACTATCCATGTCGATGGCTGTTCAAGCCATTCCTTCTGTTTGCAATGCTCTGTGCACCTCCGCCCCTGCACAAATGCCATCCTTCATCTTTCTCATCTTTCAAGGACCTCACTTATGTACTGCCTCACTCAGAAATTCTTTCCCGCTCCCCACGGGAAGAGGAGTGATTTATCTGATGGATGAGTTTTAGAAAAAGAAAGCGTGCCTGCCCAGCCCAGCCCCCTCCTCTCTTTTGGGGGAATCTGCTGACTTGCAGAGAGCATGTTTTTCCATTCTCTTCTCTGCCATGCCATAGGCAGGGTGGGGCCATCCGCCTCAGTCCTGGGAGGGTGGCCATTGTCCAGCATCGCCTACGACCCAGTGAACAACAACCAACCTCTTTGCTTGAACACTTCAGCCATCTCCACCAATCCAGTCTTTATTACCAGTCAAGCGGGCATTTTTCTTCATCTCTCTGACTCTTGGTCTGTCTCCCCATTTGTTCCAAGCACAAGCATAGTCCAGAGGAGTTATTTATTGGATTCCCTACAATTCACAAGACTTTGCCAAGAGCTTTACATAGCTTATACTACTCAGTTTTCTCACCACACCCATGAAGTAGGTATAATTAGCTCCATTCTACAGATAGGAAACCCAAGGCTTGAGTGGGCGAGCAGCTTGCTGAAGGTCACACAGCCAGTAAGTGGGAGAACCTGGATTCCAGCCCTGGTTGCTAAGTGTCTCCACCCAAACTAGTCAATTATCTCTTGTTAGAAAATGCCTTGGAAGGTTAGGTCATGGAGGAAGTGAAAGCATGGAGGTTCCTCATAGATTGTTTCCAGTCTCTCATTAGAAAGAGTCTATTAGAACCGCTGGCACAGGCTTTCTCTGCCTACCTGCCTCATTACCTTAGGTACTCAGGTGGTGTTCCTCTTTGTCAGTACCTCTGGTTTGAGGATCTATCCTTCTACCCATGACCATCATTTGAAGAGTTAGGAGCAGGTAACATACACAGAGTTGAAGTTTCTTGGAATAACTTAAGCTGTCTTCTGGAGGTGAGGTCAATGCTGCTGACCTGGGTAATTTCCCCAGGATGTCATCAGTGTGTGCTGTCTCACCTGAGAGCTTTCTCCATTCATGCCATTCCTGATGGCTGACTGGGGTCAGGGAGGATTTCTATGGCCAAAGTCTAGAACAAAGCTAATGCTTCATGTATCCTTGGAGCATCTCAGACTCCTTGGCACTATTTTCTAACCACAGTTAGAGTGGTCACTGACTGAGTCCAAGGATGCTGCCTCAGATAGGAAGTAATTTAATTTAAGGATCTGTTCATGGTGTCAAAATTTACTCTTAAAAGACAATCTTGGGGCTGGCCCCATTGTATAGTGGTTAAGTTCAGCACGCTCCACTTCAGTGGCCAAGGTTCTCGGGTTCAGATCCCGGGTATGGACCTACGCCACTTGTCAGACATGCTGAGGCGGCAATCCACATACCAAATAGAGGAAGATTGGCACAGAGGTTAGCTCAGGGTGAATCTTCCTCACCAAAAAAAAAAAAAAAAAAAAAAGACAATCTTCACCACAAAAAAAGAAAAGGGTGAGGTGTTGGACATATTAATTAGCTTGATTGTGGTGATTATTTCACGATGTATATGTATATCAAATTATCAAGTTGCACACCTTAAATATATCCAATTTTTAATTGTTAATGATGTCTCAATAAAGTTGGGGAAAAAGAAATAATTTCTCTGTGCTTCTACCATGTTATCAACCCAGGAGCTCTAATGAGACCCAGAGTGCTCTGTAATCTTCCTAATGCATTGGAGGAAGAGTTCTTCTTCTACCAGGCAGGTGCCCAGTGAGGAAAAGCACACCACGTGAACCAGGGACCTCAGATGAGAGCCGGGGCCCAGGCGCCCTGGCAAAGGGCACCTGGACTGAGAACGGGAAGCTGAAGTCCCTGTACACAGAGTCCATTATCCTCCGGCCTTGGCCTGGCCGTGTAAGAGGCATGGAGACACAGGAATGGGAGGACACGTGGATGAGCTCACAGGTGCACACACGAGACCACCGTGGTGTAAAAGCCAGCTTTCACCAGCCGCACAGTGTTCGACAAGCAACCTCATCTCTTTGTGACTATGTCTCCGTGTCTGCAACTTGGGGAAAATAACAGAGCCTCTTCATAGAGTTGTCATGAGGATGAAATGAATTAATTCATGGGAAATGCTTACAACAGTGTCTGGTGGAAAAGGTAGCTCTTATCATATGGGACTTTTCCAAAGTATACTTAGAAATTCTCCCTGATGATAATTAGTTACCAATGATGGCAATTTGCTCAACGGATTAACTGACATGGCCTAGAATACACCTAAACTGCTGGCTAAGTAAATGAAGCGACAGGCACATCTGTGTTTTGCCATTGCTCAATAAGCATTTGCTAAACCTGCCTACCACGTATAAAGCACAGTGCTGGATATAAAACGTGACATGGTTCTCGTTCTAAATAATCCTTGGGACCTCAGAATGGGGTCAACCACCATCTAGAGGGGATCAAAGAAGGAGGTTTTGAGAGCCTGGACTTACTTTCTTGCCCTTTTATCCTGTAAATAAAGTGACGCAGCCAATTAATGTGGACTTGGCGTTAGAGACCAAGAAAACAAGAAACGGCGAAGTGGGCTGTCACTTCGGGGACACCAGTAGCAAAACACGCCTGTCCTCCCAGTGCTGGTTGAACACCACACCCCACTTCCTCTGAGGGTGTGTGACACTTTTCAAAGAAAATACAGTATTTGGTAGTATCACCCCACAAGCGGAAATAGCAACGTTCAGTCAGTAGATGAACTAATGGTTTTGTTCAGAATAATAGGCACGGAATCCTCTGTGTGCCAGCGACCACAGGCAATGCTGCCCTGAGTTACTGCCCATCACTGCTATTGACTAGGGGACAGGGTGACCCGGGGATGGGGACAGAAGGAAGAGAAGGAGGCAGAGTGGGGGTCAGACAGCCTAGGGTGGATGTGTGCGTGTAGGTCTAGGTGAGTCACCCACGTCTTGTTGCACACAGAAATGTCCCCAACTTAGGAGAAATGAGTGGGTTGTAAAAGCGTGTTTGTAATTAAAGCTTAGGATCCATGGAAACCGTGAAATGAGATCTATTAGCCCATTAACTAACCTATGAATCTGTTGATTCAGAATGAGGTCAAAATCAATTTGTAAAACTGACCCCCTTCTGTCATTGTTCTAGCTTATGAGATCCTCTACTTGCTTTTTTTCCTGCGACATTTCAGATTTATCGAGGGTTTAGTAGCCCATTTGGGGTCTAATTTCTCAATTCAAAAACTACAAATTACTCTGCTTCTCAGGGAACACTAGTTTTACGCTGTGAGAAGGGAACATCTGTATTCTCAGCCGTAACTGCAGGGGACACCCAACACCCCGCAAGATGGGAACCCGCTAGCTCAGCGGTTCTCAAAGTGTGGTCCTGGAGGACCAGCCACATCAGCAGCAGCATCTGTGGGGAACTCTTTAGAAATGCAAATCCTCCGGCCCCACCCAGACCCACTGAATTTGAGACTATGCGGGCGGGCTCAGACATCTGGGTTTTAACGGCCCTCCACGTGACTCCCTGCACACTCAAGTTCGGGAAGGGCTGCCCTTGAGTAAACCCCACAAGGCCAGGCTGTGTACTTTTCATCTTTATTTGCTCAGCAGCCAGCACAGCGCCTGGCAGTCAGGTGGTTGTAATCATTGGCTCTCAACCAGGGCGATCTTGCCTCCAGGGACATTTGGCAATGTCTAGAGTCATCATCGGTTGTCACAAATGGGGGGAGACGGTGTGAACGGCATCTAATAGGTTGAGGCCAGAGATACTGCTAAACAACCTACGATGCACAGGACAGCCCCCACAACAAATATGTTAATGGTGCTGAGGTTTAAATAAATATCTTACATGTGGTGAAGCCAGGAGAATTTCCCTTACCCATTCCTCACTGTCTCTCATCACTTCCCCAGGTTTAGACAATTCTAGCCCCACAACGAGAAGGGACTAGTGGTCTGTCCCCTTTAACAGATGAGGAAACTGAGGCTCAGAGAAATTAAGGCAAGTGGTCCAATCCACCTAATTAGTGGAAGAAGTGTTACTAGGACCCAGGTCTCCCAGATCCCTGTCATTCATCTTTGCACTGTGCCTTTATTTCACTGTCGTGGATATCACTCGGCGAGGAACAGGATTTGAACAAATGCTTGCTTTTCCTCCTGCACAGAATATTAGCACTGCTTATAACCAAGACTGTGTAAACCACCAGATTTCAGACCCTTGGCCAGCTCAGACTTAACATTCGTGACATGTACTAATTTTGGTAATTTTGAACAGGGCAGGAGCCTCACATGCAGGAGCCAGGCATTCAGTTAGTGAGTGAACCTAGCTAACTGTTGATTATTCATATTCCAGAGGGGGCTTTTCTGTATTCATCATATACATATAAAATGTGAAGATATTAAACACTTTGCTTCCTGGAAGAAAAAAATGGTAAAAAGAAAAAGAAGTACTTGGTTATGGGATATATCTCTTGCAAATGCCAAGCTTTGACTTTACGTGGTGAATTTTTAGTGAGCAATTAAGATTATTTTGTGATCAGAGCCATTGTTTGAAATGTTCTTCAGCCTATTCTTACAAGACAACAATCTCTTAAGAGGACACCACAGCATTTTGTAACTGCAGTGTCATTGTTCTCCAGATAGAAGGTAAGTGGAATGAATAGGGATCTTCATTTTAGCAAGGAATGCATTATAGTGCAGCGGCAAACAACAAGTAAGATGCATAGAGTATTTGACAGTTTACAAATTGCTTTTCAGAGATGAGGGTAATAAAGAGGTTGCTAGTCCTAATAGATACTAGAAATTGTTTTTGTTTTTTTAAAATTGGTCCTTCAACCCAGAGTTTGAGAAGCATTATTCTACGGTACCTATTTGTATCACAATACTTGCTAAATTACAATCTATACTAATTTTCTATTTATCTCTTTATATTCCTCATCTCCTCCTTCCCCGCACCCCCCGAATGGAAGCTCTATGATTTCAGAAGCAATGTCTAGGGTTTGTTTTTTAAATAGACTTCATTTTTCAGAGCAATTTTAGATTCATAGCAAAATTCAGCAGAAGGTACAGAGATTTCTCATTTAATCCCTGCTCCCACACATGCACAGCCTCCCCCATTATCAACATCACCTACCAGATGATACATTTGTTACAACTGATGAACCTACATGGACATGTCCTCATCACCCCAAGCCCATAATATACATTAGGGTCCACTCCTGGTGTTGTACAGTCTATGGGTTTGGACAAGTGTATAATAACATTTATGCCCCATTATAATATCATACAGAGTCATTTCACCACACTAAAAATCCTCTGTGCTCCATCTATTCATCCTTCCCTCCTCCCAGCCCTAATAGATACTAAAATAAAGATAAATAATGGAAATAGTGTGGTGCTGTCAGCAGAAGAGTTGAACAGATCATCAGAACAAAATAGAATACTTTGAAACAGATCTAAGTATTTATGAAAATTTTGTGTACAGTGAAGACAGTATTTAAAGTCGGGGGAAAAGGAAGGATTGCTTAATAAACGGGACTGTGCCCAGTGGCTGAAACCTACATTAAAGCTAACATCAAAATAAAATTCAGATAGATTGATGATATTAATGGAGAAATAAAATTTCTGAACTACTAAAAGTACTAGATAAATAGATTAATGATTATATCCTTTTGGAATTAGGAAGGACTTTTCAAATGTGATACCAGAGATGAGCTCCATAAAGGAACACATTTCTACACCATTTTACCTAAAAATTTATGTGTGTTAAACATTAACGAAGTATAAGACATGACAAACTGGGAGACATAATTATAAAATTTGTGGCAAAATATTAGGCAAATACGTGAAAAGCTCTTAAACATCAATAAAAAAGAAAAACGATAATTTAATATTACTTGCCTGATAAAAATAGGCAAAGGCTAAGAGCAGGCATTTTACAAAAGAAATATAAAAGGTCAATAAAACAAGAAAAAAGTTCAATTTCACTAGAAATAAAAGGAATCTAAATTAGCCAGTTCCATAATCCCTTCTATGCAATTCTAAAATCCAAAAAGGTCTGAAAATACAAAAAAAAATTTATTCTGTCGTGCAAACTGATTTTGTAGAAAAACCTGATGTGAGCTATTTATGGTTTATTTATTCCGTGCAACATAACTATTCATACCCTCCCCTCAAGCACACAACTTATTGGGAATATTTTGGAATATACTGTATATAACTTTATTTCCTTTATAAAATACGAATTCTGAAACAGATCTGGCCATAATGGTTTGGATAAGGGATCTGCACAATCTTTATGGAAGAAAATATGTATTAAATGACTTTAAAACAATAAGGCAAGTATATGAAGGTATATATACAAGAATGCCCATTGTAGCACTGGTTAATAATAGTAAAACCGGAAGCAGCCTCAATAGCCAAAAATAGTATATTGTTTAAATATATTATGGCAAATAACTACAATGGAATGTTTTACAACCAGTAGATTGTTATTCACTAAAATAAAGATATTTATAGGATATAGTTAAGTTAAAAAAGAGATGTACTAACCATCCTGTGTATAATAGGACCTCATTTAAAAAGATATGAATTTATATGCATAAATCTTAGTGGGAAAAAGTTTGGACCAAAATGTTGTCTCTGGGTGGACCAGATTTTAGATGGTTATTTTTGAGGAGTTTACAATTCTGACTTTTCAAAATGATCCTGTATAACAAAAAGGGAAAAACGCTTTTCATATACCGACTCATTTTTCACTGCCAACAATTTTGTGAAGTAGAATGGATGGTTCCCATTACACGGAAGGGAGAAATGGATGTCTGTTGAAGTCAAGACTTTCTTCAAGGGTACAGAACTCGTAAGTGACAGGGCCTAAGACCTCCAATTCCAAATCTAGTCCCTTCCACTGCACGGCCTCTGTGCACCCCACCCCAGGGTACCAGCTGGCATGCAGTCAGATCCCCGGCTTTGATGACATCTGGTAATTGCACAAGTCACTCTTTTAATTAACGCCAATTTATTGGAAGTTTAGTATGTGGGGCGGTAATGTAGACATATAAGCCATAGTTTTTGATTTCAAGAATCCTCCAATCCTTATAATATGAGATTCCTAGTTTAGAAACAACAGTGGTCCACCACTTCATTAATCAACATTTCAGATCAGAGGATATATTTTTTCCCGTAGAAATGTTACCCATGATGCTGAATCCGCATAAGCACATGTTCCGGAGTACTAAACAGTCCTATGAAACCACCTACAATGGATTTACAATAGTTGCAATATATGTACTAGGAAATGCCTCCCAACTTCCCTTTCGGGGTTTTAGGAACACACCCCGGGCAAGCTGTGGCAGTAGGATCATAGATTCCTCTTCCTTCCTCCTAAGTAGTGGCATCAGGTCCTTTCTCCTGCTCCAGGTTGCCTGAGGGGCTCCCATGGCTGACGGCAGTGAGAAGTCAGGGCCCAGGGAAAGGGCTGTGGGAGGTAGGAGTGGGGGAGATGCACCCTGCACGTGATGCTGAGCATGGAGAGCAGAGGTGAAGCAGGAAAAAATGATGGATGGCATTCCAGGTAGGAGTGGGATTGAGACACAGGGCAGTGGAGAGTGATGCCAGAGAAGGCAGAGTAGGAGACAAAGGAGGATGAAGGCAAGAAGAGGACCACGTGCAACTGGTGGTCTCCAACAAAGGGCATCTGAAGGTCGGGCAGCCTACGGCACAAACCTCGTCACCGCACAGAGACTGAGAGCTGCCTCCAGGTCTGTCCCCTTCCACTTCCTGGCAGCTGAACGTGGCCAAGGGCAGGTGAGCCTAGCCGATGAACTTCCAGGCTGGGCCCACCTGCCTGCCACTGGCTACAATACGGAGGTGGTGGCCTTGAATCACCGTGGCGATGCCCTCGAGCCCTGAGCCTGGACTCTCAGGTGGGAGAGGGGTCAGCTACCTTGTTTAGGCCCCTGTTATTCTGGAGCCCTGTGACAGCAGCCAAACACACAGACCAACGAATGCCACGCCTCACCAGGCTTTAGTAAGAAACACATAAGAATATAACTGAAAGAGTTTTCTGAATGATAGAGAATTATCCTAATAACAAAACAGAGTTTTATTCTTATACTCTAAAAAGTCCTCCGCCTCCCCCTGCCCTATCTTTCCTCTCCCCTTCCCCCTTCCTTCTCTTCCAGACTGACCAGCCAATTCTCCCTGTCCTGCTCACAGGAAAAAAAAAAACAGGATGTGACAATGGTAACCAAATGAGGCATCTGGTGTCAGTGTCCTGACACTGCCCCCAAACTGACAGCACAAAACAAACCCCAAGTACCTTCTGGGCAGAGATATTTTCCTGAGGTTTAAAAATTTGAAATTCAAATTTGTTTGCCCCTGGGGGACAACTCTGGGAGAGAAAGCAGAAGGAAATGTGTAGTGTACCTAGTACGTCTGTCATGCTCTTGGGCTGCAAGAGGAGAAAGGCTGAACTCTGGGGGTACAACCCCTTCCTCCTTGAAATGAAACAGAAACCTACCAGATCTTGGAAATACCCCCACCCCGAATTCTCAATGTCTCCCAACCTAGGGGCTCAGAGCGGAGTGAGCACAGGCCAGGCTGCTGCTGGGACAAGCTTGTCAAGCTTAGGGGACAGAGAGAGGCAGGTGCTGGAGCTCATGGGTGGGTGTGGAGGAGAAAAGATTGAATGCTCCACTTAACTCTTCACTGTGGGCATTTGTGAGTGGCTGTAGGGAAGGGGGAGATTCCTTTTCTTCATTATTTTTGTTTGTTTTTAAAACTAACATTTCATCTTGTTCTGAAAAGAATTGAGAGCAATAAACTATTTTGTTAATCTGTGCCTCGGTAAGGAAATAAATGAGAATGAGGAATAACAAAATCTGATATTTATCCAAGTGCTTTCATACGTTTCCTCCATTTTAATGCCACGAACTTGTGACATATGCAAGTTGATAATCTTATCCATATTTTCCAGATAGGGAAACAGGCTCAGAGAGGCGAGGACATTTGTCCAAGGTCGCACAGCTAGTCATGGTGGAGTGGGGATGGGAACTCGAGGGCCACAGAAGCTAACCCGAGGGCTCTCTGCTGTAAACCTTCTCTTCCTTTCTCAGGGTCTGTTCAGAAAGCATACACGGTTCTTTAATCTCCTGTAAGCTAAGTTCTGTTCCGTAAGTAATTATTTTTAATTACATCTGACCGAGTGACTTATGTTGACATCTTTGTCAAGAAACCTTTGGGTTCCCACTGAGTTCTCTGCGGCTGGTCTTTACTGCAGAGACACGATGATTAAAAAGTATTATTCATCTAATGCTTCCCTAGGGCTCTCAAAAGACACTTTCACCTCAGCTGCTCCCAGTAATGAAGCCACTCTTCTTGTCTTTGCAAGCTCGGGTCGGGGAGGGCAGGATCAATCCTGCCGGTTCTGGGTCCTCTTCGACGGTGCCACCCTTCACACACTAACTCTTCGAGGGCCTCTGCAGCTCAGTGCTTCCTCCCTGCTGACAGAGTGGTAATAAAAGACAAGTGACAGGAAGAGAACATCTGGCCTTCAGGCAAATGGGAAGGAAGAAAGGAGAAGGGGGATTCGCTTACCTGCACCATCTATCCCCAGGAGGAATGAGTACATTGCCTCCAGGAGCAGCAAGAATGGGACCATGGCTCCTGCCAGCTTCCCCCAGAAGGAATCTGCCTTCAGTTCCTGGCAGAAACGCCCCCATCTTGCTGAGTGCTTAGGCTCTGAAGCCAGAGTAGCTTCTCTAGAGTGACGGTCTGCCGTGCTATGCTCCAGCATCCAACCTCTGGGGCTGCCATGACTGGGGCCCAGGGATGGTTGACTCTGGGGGCAGCAGGATATGGGTATGCCAGCCTGCTGCAACCTCTCTGCATCAATTCGTTATTTTCTTGCTGGCCCTTTGGTCAGCTAAGGAAGCCAGGCTGGTTTCTGATCGGAGGTAGAAGGCATTCTAACAGGAACGACTTCTGAGCAGAGAGGGAAGAAATATCGTATAGAAGCTGTCCCATTGGGAAATGTTAAGCCAAATTCTGGGTTTCAGATCTACCGTTGGTGTGACTAGGTTTGAAGGGCATAAGAAAGGGCTCTTTAAAACCAAGGCTCCTCCCACTGGTTTCTGCCTTCAGAAAACCCAGGCAGAACTAAAACAGCGGAGGATGTCCTTGCTTAGCTGTGATGCCATGTTGATGTCACCGAGGTGACACAGGTCTAGCAGAGCAGTTCTCTCACCACCATGCAGTGGGAAGTCTGAGCTGGAGTGAGACCAAACCTCCCAGTTCAGATTCTAGGCTTTCAACTTTTTTTTTTTTTTTTTTTTGTGAGGAGGACTAGCCCTAAGCTAACATCTGCTGCCAATCCTCCCCTTTTTTCTTGAGTAAGATTGGCCCTGGGTTAACATCCGTGTCCATCTTCCTCTGCTTTACATGGGATGCCGCCACAGCATGGCTTAACAAGTGGTGCGGTGGTGCGCGCCCAGGATCTGAACCTGCAAACCTCAGGCCGCCACAGCGGAGCGCGCGCACTTAACCGCTTGAGTCAGCAGGCTGGCCTCTAGGCTTTCAACTTTTAACTATTCCCAAATGACCCATAAAGGAAGTACTTTTAATTTATTTTTAACAATTGAAAGTGCCATGGCTAAGGATCGAGTTACGGTTCTTAGTACAAGAGAAGAAATATCAGTGAATTTAATAATTAGAGCCCTAGTTTCCCTCCTGTTGACCCTAATATTTTGTTTTACTATAATTTCAGGACTCTTCCGTGAGTGATAGTAACAAATCTTAGAACTTGGAGGATATTGATTTTTCTAAATTTACATACATTGACCTTTCGGATAATCTTTCAGTTTAGCACTCTGAATCACAAATTGCACAAAAGTTCTTTCTAGAGAACACTGTGAGCCCTCAAATGTGCATTTAGCTATGACAGTCCTTTTTTTTTTTTTTGGTGAGGAAGATTAGCCCAGAGCTAACATCCGATGCCAATCCTCCTCTTTTTGCTGAGGAAGATTGGCCCTAGGCTAACATCCGTGCCCATCTTCCTCTACTTTACGAGTGGGACTCCGCCACAGCATGGCTTGATAAGCAGTGCATAGGTCCGAGACCGGGATCCAAACCTGCGAGCCCCTAGCTGCCGCAGTGGAGCACGTGAACTTAACCACTGTGCCACCAGGCCAGCCCTCAAAGCCCTTTTCTTAAAAAAATATACATATAGATCTAATCGGTTAGAAACTCTTTCCTGTAGTGAAATTTACCTCCCCAGATCTCATTTTCCCCATTGATCCCGGATCTGTCCCCAAGGTGCCTCTGAATAAGCTGAATAAGTATAATGCCCCTGCCCCAGGAGATCCTTCCCGCTGGCAGAGGACGGCTGACGTGCTCCTCTGCCTTGTCTTCTAGGTAATAAGTATCCCCAGTTCCTTTAGTGATCTCTTCTTCGTCAGTTTCTAGACCCATGGTCTTGATCACTTTTGCAGGGATACAATGAAGTTTGTCAATATGCTTTTTGTTGTTGTTGCCAGAATAATTTGTCCATATTTAATAACATTTTTACTGTGGTAAAATATACATAAGATAAATTTATCATCTTAACCATTTTTAAGTGAACAGTTCAGTGCCGCTAAACACTTTCATAATGTTGTGCAGCTATCACCACCATCCATCTCCAGAACTTTTTCATCTTCCCGAAGAAACTCTGTACCCATTAAGCAGTAACTCCCTCTCCCTTCCTTCCCCTAGCCCCTGGTGACCACCTAAGAGACTTTCTCTCTCTCTGAATTTGACTATTCTAGGTATCTCACTGAATGGAGGCATACAATATTTGTCCTTTTGTGTCTGGCTTATTTCACTTTGCATATTGTTGTCAAGGTTCATCCACATTGTAGCGTGTATCAGAATTTCTTTCCTTTTTATAGCTTAATAATATTCCATTGTATGTGTAGACCACATTTCATTTATCATTCATTTGTTGATTGATTGGTACTTGGGTTGTTTCCATCTTTTGGCTATTGCGAATAATGCTGCTATGAACATTGGTGTACAAGTGTCTGAGTCCCTGCTTTCAATTCTTTTGGGTACATATTAGGACTGGAATTGCTGGATCACATGGTAATTCTATCTTTAAGTTTTTGAGGAATCATCATACTGTTTTCGACAGCAACTGTGCCATGTTACATTCCTACCAGCAATGCATGAGGGTCCCAATTTCTCCACCACACTTATTTTCTGTTTTTTTGATAACAGCCATCCCAGTGGGTGTGATGAGTATCTTATTATTGTTTTGATTTGCATTTCCCTAATGACCAATGATGCTGAGCATCTTTTCATGTGTGTTAATGTGCTTTTAAAACATGCCCAGAACAATCAACACTCTCCAGATATTGTCAGATCAACAGAGGAGAGAGTTCTATGATCCACTGAAGATCCATCAATGCAGGCTAAGAATAAATTGACTTTTGTGGAAGCTTCTGTTACCTCCTACAGAAATATGAATTAACTAAAACTCCTGAATCCTCTTCATCATAATGTTCTCAAGTCATATTTTCTCCACCCTGCCCTCAACCAGTTAGGTCGTTGAATCTAAATGGAGCTTTTACCAAAGCTAGGTCTGAGTTTGGTCTAGGTCTAGCTTTCCAGTCTATGCAATCATTTTGACTCCGCATTCTGTTGACCCTTCTAGTGTGTGTTCAGCTGTCAATCTGGCCTGACTTCTAAGTCTTCACTAGGATATTTATTTGTACAAATGCTGGTGACTAGGACAGAATCAAGTGCAGACTTCTATGATCTGCCACTAATGACCCTTCTTTCTTGAATTTGAGATGAATGATTGCTCCCTAGACAATAGCTAGATATTTTTCATCTTTTTAACGGGAGTGTTATGAGACATTCTGTTAAATATCATATTGAAATTAAAATACTCTCTTGCTAGTCCGGTATTTCACTAGTCTGGTAACTCTACAAAAATGGAAATTAGGTGAGTTTGGCATGAAGCTTAGTAAGTCTATGTTGAGTCCTGCAGATTATCACTTTTTTATCATTATTTTTTACAACTAAACAGAACATTTCCTGCTACATTACAGGCCTATTTCTCTCTTTTAAGTGAAGATCAGAAAATTGCTAGTTAGGACTCTCTTTTCAATTATCCTTCTTATGTTGATGCCACATATTAAAATCACCTCCAAGCCTTCTCTTTTCCATATGAAGCAATATCTACTCTTTACTCTTTTCTCCAAAAAGTATTCATGTTCAAATCAGATGACTTTTTCCCCTACTCTTTGGATCGTATCTGATTTCTATAGGAACTTGTTAAAATGCTGAGCCCAAGGCCACGTCTGCACTTTTAAGTTTAAGGCCCAGGAAAGCAACCACATCTTTTTCCACATGCTCTTTGATTCAGAGGCAGGAGCCACCTGTGAAAAGGGCCCATGGTTCTAACCGTGGCCAGTTCTTGTGTTCTCACTAAGAATGATGAGGCCAACACAAAGCTCGATGGGGAACTGGGTAGACTTGGGAAAATCACTGCATCTCTGTGGGCCTCAGCTTCTTTGCCTATGAAATGAGAGAGTAGAGATGAATCTCCCCAGTCTATTTTAGTCCCAACACCCCGTCGTGTGGGATGTCTTCCAGGCTTGCTAGTCTCGCTCACCATTTTGCCGAGGCTAGTGCATTTACAGACAGAAACCTGCCGTCTTGGAGACATCCTTGCATCCTGATATTATAGAATAACATATAAATGATCTGTTCAATAGTAACATTCACACAATAAATACTCATTGAGCATGGACTATAGGTATTGCATCCTCGAAATACTTGCGCTGTAGTGGAAGCAATAAAAGAGGAATACAACAGCACTGACAGAAACCATGGAGACGTGAATAACCTAGCATCTATAATTTTAGAGTTAACAGTTCTCACTCTAAGACAAGAGCAGAATTTGAGCGTAACTCAGCAACCGGATTGTCAGGTGTGCTTTGCTACCCATGTTGCGATGTTAGATTGTGGCACACAGGGGCACACACTAGGAGTACAGAAGATCAGCTTAACTTTGATGTTACAAGGTTACTCGCCTGCTTTGTGCTTCCAATTCCTTACCTAAAAAGAACGGAGGTAATAAAGGCTACCTACATCACAGCTTCCTTAGGTATTCCCAGGAATACACTAGGAAAATATACAGCCCATGAGGTGTAAGGTATTTCAAAGTCAAGGTCACATTCTTTTCATTGTTTCTGCCAAATAAAATAAAAATTTAAAAAGGTTTCTTTTTCTGCGTGGGTTCAGAATGTCCCCAAGCTAGAGGGAAACCCCACTGCCAACGTGTCCTTTGCCTACGTGGAGTTCCTTCTGTGGGGCTCTAAGAAAAGTCCAGGAATAGGAAGTCAACTCTTCTCCCAGGGAGCGAGCAGCCCTTTAACTGCTGTCAGGGAGGCAGCCGGCTCCTGCCACGGTCCTTTGAAGCTGTCCCTTAGCCCAGCAGTCCCATATTTCTGTGTGCTCACTAATTGGTGTGTGCACATCCTACTGTGTTTACTTTTAAAAAGAAAAGAAGAAAAAGTCACCCAGGTGGAGCCCAGGCATCTGAAATACCTACCATCAGCGGGGCAGCTGTTTCCTAACACTCTCTGCTGAGCCTGCTCTTGTTTCTTTCTCTCTCCAAATGGAGAAGAAAAACGGAAAGGGAAGGGCGGTGTTGGGAAAAAGGTGAGAGAGGAAAAAGTAAGCACTAGGGCTGTCATGACTAAACTCAGCCCGTTCGTTCTCAGAATGAGTTCATACATCATTTTAAAGCCAACAGCAACTCCTGTCACCCTTATCTATTAGAGAGAAACTAACCGCTATTTTGTGGTTACATCAGAAAAGCAAACACACACCTCCAGACACTGAAAACACTGTCATTGATGATTAAATAAACTCACTCCTAACAGAGCAGATTTTCTGACAAGGCCACTCCGTGCCCAATGGAGCTGTTCTCCAGAGAAGCCCACACCAGTCCTGGAATGATTCCAGCATGGGGAAATTTGGGAGTCGCCATCCTCTTTCCACTCATGTCCCTCCTGTCATTCATCCTTCGAGCACATCCTTCCTGGTGGAGGTCACAGTGATTCTGTTTGACATATGCTTTGTGTGGGAAGCTGTCAGGACTGGAAACCAGTGTGCCAAGTCTCCCCATTATGGGAAGGGGGAGAAGCCATCTCTAGCCCCATAATGCTAAGAGGGTTACACATTTTTCAGATGGTTTGCATGCAGCTTCAAAGCAGGTTGCTATTTTTCTGTCAGGTACGTAAAACTGCTTATGTCATTTATCTTACTACAGGAAACCAAAAACCTCGTTAATTCAGTCCACCCCATCCCTGATTAATTTGGAATATGTGTTAAATTTCACCAAGAAGCGATAGATTGAAATTTACCCTTAGGAAACATATTTTGGTGAATGTTTGCTAAGCACTATGCCAAGACTATTTTAAATCTTAAGCGGATGTGTTTAAGTGCGTAAGGCACAGATATTTACGATGGAATTGCAAGTTAGAGAGAATATGATGAGGTACTATTGATTGAGCACCTACTGTGTGCTGGATTGCCTTATACCCATCTGAAAAAATGCCCACAGCACTCTGCAAGGCAGAAACTGTCATCCCTACTTTACAGATGAAGAAACCTGGCGTAGAGGTTAAACATCTCCCGCAAGGATTGACAGCTAAAAGGGAAAGGAGCCAGGATTCAGCATCCGAGGCCCTTTCCCATCATACCAGGAAGCCAATTTCTATTTTTAAAGGTGGGTGCCCCCAGACGACCTATTTTTAGCTATTCAAATTACTTTACATACCCCCAAATTAAAAAATTGTAATTAAAACAATTTGTTTATTCTGAAATTTCACAAATTCACACTTTTCTTACAGTTTGTCTGAAATCCAAAGGAGTCACAATATCTGTATATTTTGGGAGAAAGGCAAGACAGCAAAAATATCAGTGCCACGTTAATTTCAATTTTATCATTCTGTGCAGGACGGATCTAAAGATCTGAGGCACTTCTGCACCCCCCACACACCCTGCCCATGACCAACAGTAGTACTGCTGAATCTGTCTCTATAGCAACGGCTGCCTAATTGCTAAGCTACTCTATCGTGGAGGAAGGCCCTGTGCGACCCTTAGAATGAAATCCTGGGAAGAAAAGGAAGGATATGATATTTGTTTGTAAAATATTATGTTTCATCTTTTCTTAATCATTGTTTATATTCTTCTGCAACTTCATCTGTCATATTTGTGAGATTCATTCTTACTGATACATATAGTCTCGGCTTATTCATTTACCTTGCTCCATAGCAGTGGTTCTCAAACTTTTTGGTCTTAGGATTCCTTTACCTCTTTAAAAATTATCCAGGGTGCCAAAGAATTTTGGTTTATGTGGATTAAATCTACCCGTATTTGCCATATCAAAAAATAACACTGAGAACATTTTTAAACAATTATTTATTAATTAAAAATAACAATAAAAACCCATTACATATAATACAGTCACATAAGCAACATATTTGATAAAAAATAATCATAGTTTTCAAAGCAAAAACATAATGAAAAAAGTGGCGCTGTTGACATTTTTCCGAATCTCTTTAACGTCTGGCTTAATAGAAGACAGCTGGCTTCTCGTATCTATTTCTACATTGTCTGTTGCTATCATGACACGAAGCCTCTGGAAAACTCCACTGTGGAAAATGAGAGTGGAAAGGTACAAAGGCCTTCTTAGTAGTGCTATGAGATTAGTTTTGACTTGAGAACTCCCTGAAAGAGTCTTGAGGATCTCCAGGGTTCCCTGGACCACACTTTAAGAATCACTGCTCCTGAGTACTCCATTGAAATAAATATATGACATTCTTTTTATCTGTTCTTCTGTTGAGGTTTGATTCCTTTTTTTTTGCCCTTATAAACCATACTGTTGTGAACGTTCTTGTAGCTATCTTCTTTGAGAATTTCTATAGAATATGTGCAAAATAGTCGAACCACAGGGTTTTGGTATACACACACCTTCAACTAGAGTGGTTACTGCCAAATAGCTTTCTAAAATTTAAAATCTGTAAATATGTCACTAGATTCCAAGCACCTAAAACTTCAGTCAAGATTATCTCTGGGAGGCAGGAAATGTAATTATAATTTAAAAATTGAAATGTAACTAATATAACTAAATATATATATAATATATATGTTATATATTATATAATATATATATATATATTTTTTGGTGAGGAAGATTTGCCCTGAGCTAACACCTGTACCAATCTTCCTCTACTTTGTATGTGGGATGCCTCTACAGCATGGCTGATGAGTGGAGTAGGTCCTCGCCCAGGATCCGAACCTGTGAACCCTGGGCCGCCAAAGTGGAGCACAGGGAACATTAACCACTCGGCCACGGGGCCAGCCCCTATAAGTTATATTTTTATATAACTTCAGATATTTTCTCTAGATCATTACAGTAGATTCCTAATTAGTACCAAACCCTCATCCTTGCATGATGCCTACTCCTCCTCCACATTAGCCTAAGAGCTGTCTTTCTAAATCTCTTCCATGTTACACCTTCCCTTTGCCTAAAGTCCAGACTCAAAGCCACAGGATCTCTTCCTTATGGACAAACTTCAAGACTTTAAGAGAATACAACTGTGGCTTAAGATCTAGATTAAACAAGGTACGTAAAAAAGTTTTGGTTTCTTAAAATGTGTTCTTCTAAATAGTTTTGAATTTGTTTCAAAGAACCTTAAACAAAACAAATCCTCCCTCCCTCACACAACTATAAAGATGAAAACAAACATACAAAGCTAATTTAAAAAAAAAAAGCTAAGTAAACACATGCAGGAGATGTATGCAGAAACCCACAACTGATTTAATTTGCAAAACCACAGCTTTAGCTCAACTAAAGTAAAGATGACTTAGATAAAATACAACCAGAAAACTTGAAATAAAAGATACAGGGTAAATAAGTTAGGCGGATGGTTTAGCAAGCAAGCATCATGGGTGTAGCATGAAGGTCTGAGAAATTGCTCTGACTCCATGGAGCCCCCGGGGCATCCTGCTCTTAGGGAAATCCCTGCTGGCTGGAACAGTGTCATCTATTGCCCACGTCCCTTTCACTTGTGAGGATATGTCACCTTGACACAGGAGGAGAAATGAGATTTTTAGGATGAAGTTGAATTTTTGAGGTTGGCACCGGAGATCATCGGTATTTATGGAATCCTGGAAGTCAAGAGGCCCTCAGGGTACTCTTGACTCTATCACCGACCAGCTGTGCCACCCTGAAGATCCTGGTTGGCACCTCTGAGCCCATTTCCTTGCCTTTAAAATGAGGGGTCTGGAAAGAATAACTCATATTTGTACAAAAATTCCATATTTTACTATTTTTATCTCGATGCTATTAAGATTTGGGGAAATTCTGAGAGACAATATTTATTCTTAGGATGTAAGAAAAGAGGGCAATGAAAGACTCTATTTAAAATCTGACTCGGGCTATTCCTTTGTGAGTGGAATACTCAGAGAGTATCAGGTGTGTTCTCAAGCACAACGAGGCACGTTCCCTCGGATGTGACGTATGTGGAGGTTTAAGGAGGAGAGGAAGCAGAGCTTTGGGGCCTGGGCTGCATGAGTGGGAATTAATCAGGCGTCCTTCAGTCTCCTAATACGCATTTGCCTGCCTGCTCAAATTGCAGCCGTAGGCAATACAAAGTTAAGGATTTTTTTTTTTTTTTTTGTGAGGAAGATCAGCCCTGAGCTAACATCTGCCAATCCTCCTCTCTTTTTGCTGAGGAAGACCGGCCCTGGGCTAACATCCGTGCCCATCTTCCTTCACTTTATATGGGACGCCGCCACAGCATGGCTTGCCAAGTGGTGCGTTGGTGCGCGCCCGGGATCCGAACCTGCGAACCCCGGGCCGCCGCAGCGGAGCGCGCACACTTAACCACTTGCTCCACCGGGCTGGCCCAAGGATTTTTTTTTAAAGGTATAGATCCTCATTACTAATAGGAATCATAATAGTCAGATTCCATATATATATTTAGCAACGGTATTTGTTGACCACCTACTAAGTCCCAGGTATGTTCTAGCAGAGGAAAGCAGTGGTGAGAATGTAGCCATGTCCCCAGGCCTCATGGAGGAATGGGGAAGACAAGGATTATACATTATTTGGCACCAGGGAAGGACAGAATATGCCTTTTCTGTGTCACCTGATGACTTGTCCTCACCCTCTTTTTTTTTTTGTAACCATGATTTTGGGGCAGTGAATGTATATCAGATATTTTTCCTCTCCCTCACTCTCTATAAAAAGAACGCCTTTAGTAATCCAAGAGAAGGCCAGCTTCCAAACATTTGCATCTTTAGTTCTTCACTCTCTTTAATGTTATTCCAGAGCACTGCATGATCTAAATTATCTTGTTTATATACTGTTTATCTTATTATCGTCTTTCTCTGCAAAAGAAAGTAGGCTTCATGAGGGCCAGGACCGTGGCCCTCTTTTTTCCCCTGTATTTCCAACACCCAGATCACTCACTGGCCAATGATCAATGAAGCGTTTGATCAATTAATGTTTGTTGACTGAATACATGTCGGCCTTCCACTTCTCCATAACAATTCCCATTTTCTCTAAGTTACTGATTAAGCCGCTGGAACACGCGAAGGAAATCTCAGCAGCCCTTGCATTTTTAAGAGGATCTGTGTTCCTTAAACTTCTAGTTGGCAGAATTTCAGGCACTGGAATAAAGCAGACTGAGAATATTCTGGCAGTGCGATGGAGAGTATTTTGAGATCAGGTGAGAAGGAGCATTCCAAAGCTGGGCACCCTTTGATTTTCTGGGAAGCTACTCCAAGAAAAAAAAATTCCTCTGTACTGTTCACAGCTTCTTCCCTTCCTCTATGACCGAATCCACAAATCCTCTAAAAGGTTGGCCATGGGAGGGGGCTGCCCATCAGAGGTCCACTAGGGACAGAAGGATAAGGTTGTACAAACTGTAGATACTTTGTTTCTGCCCCCAAGACTATGAATCCTGGACGTTCTGTGCCTTGCTAGTTATTGTAACGTTCCTATTTATTCATTTTCAGGGCTAATATTTATATTCAATGAATTGCTCAACCTCTGAAAATTGTCCATTTGCTCTAATATGAAGCATCTATTGTATTTCTGATTTTATTTTGCAAACTAACAGAAAAATAATAAAGTACAGATTGCTTGAGATTTTAAAAAATTATTCTTTGGAAAATATTGACAAAGGAAATGTTTTCTTGAATAAGGATCTCTCTTCAAACTTTTTGGAATCTTGTGCTTCAGAAACTTGTCAAATAATAATTAATAAATAATAGACATAAAAAGGATCAGAAACTTAATGTGAACCTTATTAGTGATTCATAGGTATGAGAACATACTGGCTAAAAAGCAAAGTACAAAGTCATATCAGGAATATACCAAAAAACAATTTAAGTATATCTCATGGTATGACAATACATTATTCTTCTGATTTCCAGAACAACCCCATAAAGTTGAAGCTCAAACTTCAAAGTTATTACTAAAGAATGTTAATCTGGCTGCATTTCTTACTCATTTTTAATTAAACTTTCTTCTTAACAGCTCTTTGCAAGTTACAGCAGTCAGCAGATACGGATGCGTGTGTATCCAAATATGATGGAATTTGCCACTTTTCAACGTGCCCCAAAATAGTAATTGAGACATAGAGAGGGAAGGAAGTCTTAAAACTCACTTCTTAGAATTAACCCCAATGTCAGGTAGCACTTTAAAAAAATGAATCAGTAGATAGAGTTTATTGCCAAATTCAGGCTTAGCCAAGGAGATGTTAAGAACACAGACTACGGCATCCGACCACCTGGGTCCAAATCCCAGCTCGCCACTGAGTAGCTCTGTGACTTTGAACAAGCTATTAAACCTG
Organism: Ceratotherium simum simum; assembly: GCF_057802395.1. Taxonomy (NCBI): domain Eukaryota; kingdom Metazoa; phylum Chordata; class Mammalia; order Perissodactyla; family Rhinocerotidae; genus Ceratotherium; species Ceratotherium simum. Next base: position 26,897,529 of record NC_141931.1, on the reverse strand, counting down.
TTTCCTCATCTGTAAAATGAGGACAATATTAGGATCCACCTCAAATGAGTTAACGAATGTGAACTGATGAGAGCAGAGCCCAGTATACAGAAAAAGCTCCATATCAGTTAGTTACAATTATTATGCTAAGTTTATACACCCAGAGTCAAAAGAACTATGATCATGTTTTCTTCTTCCACTGTTCAGCAGAAAAAAACATTTTCTCACGGCGATTACTTCCTTTATAGCTGTTTTGTCAAAGGGAGGCGATGGGCTCCTGCAAGGTGGGTCCTCCTCACTGGGGCGTAGCTACCAGCTCAGCCCTCCCCACTCACACCATTTCCCCTGTACCCTGTCACCAGAGCCTCACGCATCACAGTCAGTTTCATTTTCACGTTACTCAGGAGGAAAGATACTCAACCAAGTGACACAAGCAACGTCTCGGATACAGGAGTGGCAGCCCCACAGTTTATCCCAGAAGCAGCGGCTTCCCTTCACTTTGCCCAACTTCTCTCCTGCCCCTTAGGTCGGGCAGTCAGTCACCTGTGCAGAACCACCTGTGTCTGGAGGACTGAGGTTCTGCACTCTTTGGATTCGGGGTGTCCTGCCTTTTCATTTCGGGTCAGGGATGCCCCTATGGGGTGCCCCTCCCACATCTCTGTGGGTGCTTGGTTGGGTCTTATGCTAAGCCATCTTCTCACGGTTTCTTCCTTCTTCACCAGGACCCACGCCTTGCTCTCTCACACATCTAACCGAATTTTCTGTTGTACCTACTGTGCTTGTTTCTTGTCTTTCGTGTGTCTAGTGCCTTCTCTTTCTGCACTCTGGCAGTTTCGCGCCCACTGCTCTGGCTCCGTTACACAGCTCACTCTGCAGGGCTCTGACCCTCCTCTTCATCACACCCGCCTTCTTCCTGTTTGGGGTTCTCTGGTCTTTCCTCCAGGCACTCCCTGCTCTGTCGTGTGCGGATACTACATGACATGCAGTAAATATTTACCGAGCACTTGTGTGGGGGGACTCTCTGTGATGAGAAAGGGCCACACTAGAGAGCAAGAGCCACAGATCCTGCCCTCCAGGGACTCGCAGTGTGGTTGCAGAGATGAGGGGGGTGTTGTTACTGCTGAGATAGCTTCCTGTACAGGAGCCCCCGGCACACAGGGGAAGGACGTTGTAATATAGCTGGTGAGTGGGAAGGGGAGCCTTCATGGAGGAGGTGATGTCTGAGGGGTCAGCCAAGCAAGGATTCTGATGGGAAGATGTGCATCCTAAGCATGTGGTCCCACACGAAGCCATGCTAACCGAGAGGCAGCTGAAGAACCAAGAGGAGCTCCAGGACCCAGGAGGGGCTCAGGGCCTCGTAAGAGGGGAAGCTGGAGTGGCAGGCAGGGCACAGACCAGGAAGGACCCAGGAAGCCATGCCAAGGGTCTGGATTTCATTTTGTGATGATATGGAGCAACCCAAGAGTTTTAAAGTGGAGAGGGGTCTGATTTTTGTTTTAGTACGATCCTTCTGTCAGCAGAGTTAAGAGTGGGTGAGAAGAGTGAGACTAAAGGCTCGATCTCAGAAAATAAATATGAGGTCACTTTCAAGAAATGTTATCATCTCAACAGCCTAAATATTTGTGCTAAACCGTGTGTCCAAAGATGGCTGCAGCAGCATCTCCACTCCATGGCTCTTCTGCGGTACCACCGGGCAGTGCCCACCGAGGGGTGCCATCCACTGCCCTCCCCCTGATCTTGGCTGGCCTGCGACTTGCTTTGACCAGTAGAACGCAACACAAGTGATGCTCTGTGAATTCTCAGTTTGGTCCTTAAGAGATTTGAGCTTTTGCCTTTGTGTGTTTAGAACACTCACTCTTAGGATCTAACCACCATGAAAAGAAGCCCAAGGTAGCCACATAGAGAGAAAGACAGGGAGTGGGGTGGTCCCAGGCTTCTAGCCACACCCATCAAGTGCCATACCTGAGTGATCCCATCTCAGAGCTCGTGCAACCTCATGAGAGACCCCAGGTGACGCCATAAGGAGCAGAGCCAGCCCCAATTCCTGGTCCACAGAGTCACGAGCAAAAAAGATGGGGTTATTTTAAGCCACTGAGTTTTGGTCAAATCTGTTACACAGTGATTGATATCCAAAGCAATATTCTGGGTCAAATAAATACGTCAAATAAATAATACTGCAGCCTGGACAATTTCAGGGCAATAGCATTGGTCCATGGTCAATATGTGTCAAGTTGTACCCCACCCTGAATTCCTTATTACCAAATCTCATTGCAAGCCCATGTCACACTTAACTGATTAGTGCACAAGCTTTTTAAAAAGCGGTTCTTAGAAAATGTAATCCTCTGATTCTGTCTTGCAAAAGGCGAAGAAAATGTGGTGTGTGGATTAAAGTTCCCTGGAACTCAAGTCTGAACTTTCCTATTGGTAGTTTTTAGCCAAATATCCAAACAAACATATGTTTCACTTTTTGGACCTGCAGAATGTTTGATGCTTCTTTATAATTGGCTTTCTTAGTTGTATTGCTGAGTGTCCTGAGATAGAACAGAACTCGGGTAAATAGTGTGTGATCTGATATTTGGACCCGGAGGTCTAGACTATTTTTCCACAAGAAAATATCTACAGTATTTTTCCAGGAGAAAACTGATTTTCTGTATTTAAATAAACATATATTCTCTCTGTTCTGAATACTTCTAGTCTATTCCGTGAAGAGGAGGGGCATACTCTTCTTCCTTTCGCTTCTACTCAAATAATAAAATTCAAATACGATGTTATGTCTTGCCATTTCTCTCTACCAGCTCCACCTATGGGACATTGTTCACGGATGAGTTTTACTTCATTCATTGCTACAATTATGTGCTAATTTATGCTTGGCAAACATTGGCAATTTTTTTCTCAAATAAGTTGCATTTATTTTATTTTAATAAGTAACAAAAAGCCTTTCCTACTGCTCAGATGCCTTACTCTCCTAAAGCACTTTCAGTCACAGATCTCAAGTGTACTGTAAATATTAACAGGTCTTAATGCCCTGGAACTAGGAAAGAATCTCAGCAGTAAAATCCTCCTTTGGATTGGAAGGAAGGCTCAAGTACCGCGTGCTGGGCCTACAGCAAATACTTAAGCTGCCTCTGCTTCAGAACGTGGAATTATGCAAGTTACTTCTCACCAAATTATTTCACCCACTTTAAAAGGATTTTTACAAAATTACCTAGGATTGGCTCAGTTGCATGTGAGAAGTAGAGTATTTCAAGTTCCTCTTATGAAAGAGTTTATTTACGGTTACTATTAATATCACCCCTTCTGTACAGCCTGAATATGTCCTAAAAAATACACGCTAATTTATTTTTCTTTTCGAGTAAAGAATGAAAACAGTCCCCATTCTTAGAGGAGAGAAGATACTCTGGCTCCTAGACCTCATTATCTTATCTTCCAGAAACCAAGTCCACTGAGGAAATCAAGCCATTCTTTTTGGAGAACCAGCATTTTGAGAAGTCTGGTTGTTACAGCATCCCTTGTGTCACCCTCATCACTAACAAAGTGGAAGGAAAATCTTTTGTTGTTGTCATCACATGAAATTTTAATTTGCAAAATCAGAACTGTAGTTGAATGACTTCAGCGGGTGACCGCACTTCTGTTGACTGGTGGAGGGTTACGCACTGCACTCCTGGTTATCTTCTCTACTCGACACAGGCTGCTCACCAACGCTTACGTGTGGGCTGACTACAGCCTGGGATCCTTGACATTCATGTAGTACTGCATCACCCCAGGTGCCTGGGGATTTGAAATCCTGGTCCAACTGGAACATGTGGATATCAAAACAATTCCCCCAAAACAGCTACCAAATATTAGGAATCCTAGAGACCCCTTATCCAACTCCCTCATCTTATGGTCAATATGGCAAAACTGGAATGAGAACCTTGGTCTCCTAGCCCCACTTCTGTGACCTTTCTATAGCCTTCACCATTGGATGGCTCTGGAAGACTGGCGTGGCCATCAAGTCAGAGGATGAAGGCAGGGGTATTATGCTACGAGATCCTATGGCCTCTCTCCTGCTCGTCTACTGAAAGGGCCAGTCTAATCTGGATTCTTATACCCTTGTATGCCGACTACCACGTGTCCCATTTACCGCAGGGAGAGTGGAGAGTGAGATGGACAGCCTGGCACCACAGAACTCCGACTGGAGGAAAGCAGCAGGTGACAAAGGGCAGAGACCACAAAACAGAAGTTGGGGCACCACAGTGTGACTACGGACCTGGCCCTTGAAACCACATTTTACTCGGATTCCTGAAACTCACCTTAAGAATACGGACAAACACTGGAGCGCTACGGCTCTTAATACTAATGATTAGGCCCTGAAAATATGATGTTCTTGCTTAGAATCCTTCGTGTTGGCGACTGGAGGACAATAAAGTATGTTCCCTGAGTAGAAGAGGCTTCCTGAGATTCCCCAAGTCAAGACACAGCCTGAGCGCTGGGCTAAGAGGTGAAGAAGAAGAAGGACATAGGAGACCTGGTGCACGTGACCTTACTCAGGAGATAATAACCGAGTTAAAATATCACTACTGAGCTCCGGTTATGAGCCAGATAGAACCCACATTCCCTCAAGACAGGAGAAAGCATTGAGGGAGGGTAAAGACATTCCAAGCTGCACGGAAAAGGTATAACACAAATGGACACTTTCTTTGGTAACTGCCAAAGGGACTCTGGTTGAGAAGGGGTCTTCATGAACAAGGGGAGAAATGCACTTAGAACTCAGGGGCCACCTTATTTTATTTCCCAAAGGAAAGCAGGACACTTTGGATGGGGAAGCCACTGGGGGCTGGGATGCAGAGCATGTTAGTCTTACACAGTTAGAAGTGTCTCCTCATTTTGCAGGCAGAGGTGAGCACAAATGGTTGGCTGCCCTCACGTGACCCCCTGTTGTCACTCCCCAGGAGGGAATGGCACAGAGGAACGCGCAGTGTGTTTTCCCTGAAACACAATGCCATTCACACAGCAAAGTACACTCTGAAAACTGTCCCTGAAATCCCAGAGAGGTGACCTGGACTTTGGTAGCACAAGCCAGAAACCTAAGCTCCGGGTTTAACGTCATTTTAGCTGTGGCTTACTCGTTGTTAGGAACCCATGCTAGTGTCCATTTTATTTTATTATCCCTGGGATTTATCTTTAATCGTCTTTAAAAGATTATGGGTAAAAAAAAAAAAAAAAGGTTATGCATTTTTTTTCTTTGGTTTCAGATTTTTGGTTAGTCTGCCTTTAAGTGAGTCCCTAAATAATTTATTACTCTTTATGTTTGAAATATTTTTCACTGAATGCTTTCAATGATTTTATCTTTGGCATACTTTAAACATCCTAATTCTTTTTTCTTTTCTTTTTCCACTTTTTTTTTTTGCTGAGGAAGATTCTCCCTCAGCTGACACCTGTGCCGATCTTCCTCTATTTTGTATGTGGGTTGCCACCACAGCATGGCTGACGAGTGGTGTAGGTCCGCATCTGGGATCTAAACCCACCAGCCCAGGTTGCCGAAGTGGAACACAGGAACTTAACCACTACACCATGGGGCCGGCCTCCTTATTATCCTAATTCTTGAATTTAGTCTTTTTATCTTTCTTATTCTTACCTACTTTAACAAATTTAAAGACATGATTTTGTTGCAAAGAATCCTTAAATCTTTATTGTTTCATCAAAAACATTTTATCTCTTTTATCCTTTAATATTTTCTTTTTATTAAAATAATTTTTAAGTTCTTGGTATATCTACATTTAATGTCTACCTATTCCCTCATCCTTTTGTTTGTAGGATATTTCAGGATATTTTAATATTACCTTTTATTTCTTGATTATTCTTAGCTTAGTCTTTTTCCTTTTATTATTGGCATTATAATGGTCAGCAAGGTGAGAAGCTATGAGGATGACACAGAGAGAAAATCGCCCCATAGACAGGGCGAGATGGAGTTCTTCCCTTGTCACAAGTTGCCTCTTAGTATTTTTAAATGTCTCCCATCACCTTCCACTCTGACTTTCTAGTAGAATTTATCCAGATAATTCCAGAGACCCACAAGCAAAATCTGCCCAGGATGATATGATTCTACTTGTGCAGACATTTAAACCCATAGATTGGGATTCTCTTCTCTTATCAATTAGCACACAGTACCTTAGACATCATAGGGTCTAAAATTTATGGCTCATTATTTATCACACTCATATTTATTGAGGACCTACTCTATGTCAGGCACTGTGCTAGATGCTAGGGAGTCAACAAAGAATAAGAGAGAATGTGGCTTTGCCCTCACAGGGTTTACAATCTATTGGGGAAGCCTAAAAGAAAATTAACAATGGCAATACAGTCTAAGTGCCGAGCAGCTGACGTTTAGTGATTGGTTACTATCCATCATGCACGATGCTAAATAGTCTATATAGATGATCTTATATGTGCTTTAAGAACATGTGGGAAGAAAAAAAATCCTAATGTGGAGGATCTGGAAAAGCTTTCTAGAGGAAAAGATGTCTAAGTTAGGGACCGAAGATGTCTAGGAATTAGCCAAAGGAAGTAGTTTAGAGGAGGGGCAGAAAGTTCCAGGAGGCAACAGGATGCATGGGGCTGCTAAGGAACCCACGGAGGCTCGGACTTGGAGGAATGTGATGTGTGTGGTGCTGGAGAGATGAGGCTGGAAAGGACAGGGAAGTGTACATCAACTAGAACCTTCTAATTCATGTTATGGGATTTGGGTTTCATTCCAAGTGCATTGGGTAGCCATCGGAGAGTTTAAACCAAGGAGTAACATGTCAGATCTGGGTTCTAGAAGGATCATTCCTTCTAGGACAATCCTGTTCTTCTAGGACAGCAGGGAGAACAATCCATAGTAACAGAGACAAGTTAGGAGGTGCCGGCAGTAATCCAGAAGAGAAATGGTGGTGGCCTTGGGAACAGAGAGTGGGGAAAGGAAAGGGTGGATGGGATAAGGAGATACGCAGCGGGTGGAACTAACAGAACTTTGTTTTGGGTGAGCTGTGGAGGTGAGGAGTCAAGGAAAAACATCCAGATATCTGGTTGTGCAAGAACAGGTGATGCCAGTGCCAGATAGAGAAAAGAGTGGGAGGAGAATATTTGTGGGAAGAGAAAACGGAAGATGATGAGTTCAGTTTGGGGCACACAGTGTTGGATGTGCCCATCAGCTAGCTGCAGAAGAGGATCAGCAGGACTTTGGATAGGTAACAGCTGGCTAGTGGTCAGCGAGGAGTTGGATATTAAAGTCAATGAGGGATGAGGTTCCCATGGGGTGAGAAAATTGAGGAACATCAACCTTTCATGGGACAGAATGGAGAGGAGGAGCTTGCAAAGGAGAAGAAAGGAAGGAAGGAGAAAGGGACGGGAGGATGGAAGGAAAACATTGCTGCAAGAACGCAGGAGTGCTCAGCAGAGAAGTCAGGTTAGAATTTAGCAAGAATTAGCAATACGGAGTGTGAGCATGAGAGTGTCCCAGAAGCAGTGGAGGCAAAGCCAGATGTCTGTGGCCAAGACACGTGGAACTAGGAAAGAGCCGCAGGTGGAGAGGGCCATTTAAAGAGTCTGGTCATGAAGAGGAGGAAAGAGAAAACGGAGAAGCCGGAGGAAGGCATAGAAAGCTGGTCTTTTTCTTCACAGAAGGAAGGGATTTAAGCATGATAGACGCAGTGAGAATGGAACCAATAATGAGGGCAGGAAGGAAAATGCAGGTGAGGGAGGAGGCAGTCAAGAGAAGGAGGTTCCGCAGAATGAGGAAGAAATGGGTTCCAGAGCACCAGTGGAGGAGGAACATGAGACAGGAGGGGAGGCTTTTTCTTTTTCTTTTTTCCAATGGAAAAGAAGGGAATGATGGGAAGGTGGATCCAAATAAAGTTAGGTTTGTGGCCCTGTGGTCACAGGTCAAGTTGTTTTCATCAGGGAAACTTCCATTTTCTCAGTGAAGCAGGAAGCAAGGCAACATGCAGAGAGTGAGGGACGGTGGAGGCAGGAGAAAGTCTGAAACAGCTGCCATAGAAAGCAAAAGAGAGCTGACCACAGAAAGTCTGAGAGCCTGGCTGAAGTTAGAAATCATGGAATTAGAGCATCATGAATTTGCATAGTTGCATAATTCTGTCCAGTAGAACCCATCAACCTCTGTATGGACATGGGAAAAGTAAACAGGTGGATTTGGCTATCGTCCCCGGGACCCCAGCTTTGGAAAGGAAAGCACACCATCTCACATGGCGCCACCAGGCTTGTCTTTTCCCAGCAGCAAAGGGAAAGCTCCAGGGCAAGAAAGAGTGGCCGTCACCATCTTTGTCAGCTTCAGGCTGAATGTTCCCTGGTCTGTATAATCAATATGATTTCTTTCTAAGTGATCTAGTTTGTAAGAAGCTGATAGAGTATATCTCAAAGCACATATTCTTTCTAACACATGTGGAGTATGTTTATAACACTTTCTCTGAGGAACTGTCTTCCCCAAACAGCCAATCAATGAACAAACTTTGGGAATATAACCCATGAAGGCAGAAAAAGAATATTAAATTAGGAGCCAAGAGATCAGAGTTCGCTGCTAGTAATTTGCTGTGTGACCCTTGATCAAATTTCTTAACCTCTCCAAGCCTCAATGTCTCCTCCATAAACTGTGAATGATCCACCCAATGCACAGGGCTCTAGGAGTGAATGATCTCATGTGTCCAGGCACTTGGAAACAGTGCATGCTCAACAGATGTCACTTTCCTTTCCACGTCTCCTTCCTCCCTCCAGCCCTAAGCTTATGTGATTCTATGTAGAATCATGCTCTATGTAGACTTAAAGCAATGGTATAAAAAGCCAAATGCCATTAGTCTATAATTTTCAAACCTTTAGGTATGAAACAGATTTAATATGTCCCAAACTCCATGACACAAAATTTCATGAAATAATTGCTCTTGCAACATGAAATGCATTCTAGTACTTTCTGTTCTATTTCATTTTTAAAGATATGCTTGTCAGAACTCAATAAATTAATTTCATAATCCAATGATGGACTGTGTCTTGCAGTTTGAAAAACACTGTGTAAGAGGCTTGTTTGTGCATCATTGAAATAAATACATAAATGGGCCACAGAATGGAGAATGTTGAAAGCTGCTGTGCTAAAAATGCTAGACAGACTGCTGAGATGACCTTCTTCCAAAATGGCAAGAAGGACATTGCAGTTTACTTTCGTGAAAAACTTGACTTCTTGCTCACCTTGGCTGTGAAGAGTCATCTCATCTGACCATGAACTCGTAGCCCTTGGTTTGCTTTGGAAACTCACCCCTCCCTTGGCAGCACTCTCCTCACTTTAGCCTCCACTCAGTGGAACAACTCAGATGGTTGGAGAGGGGAAGGAGGATGGGATAGCCAAGGGAGGTAAGGAGTCTGCTCTTTGCACTTGTAACTAAAGAGTAGTTGCAACCACATGCTTTGAGGTGGAAGCCTCTGGGCTCACTCTGCTCTATTCCACTCACCGGCTATATTCAAACCGAGCGTTCCTTTCCTTCGCTAGGACATCATGCTCAAATGCTGCTAGGCCATTCTACAAATGCTGTTCCACCTTCTGGAATGTCTTCACCTGGCTCACTGCTACCTACCTTTCAGGTCCCACTGGGCCATCTGGGACATATTCTCAGACACTCCAAGTCTAGGTGCTCCTGTAGCACCGTGTATGTCCCTAGCATAGCACCTATACCTTCATTCTACACTTATTCACTGAGGGCCTGCTGTGTACCAGGCGGGGATAGCTGGCCCTCATGGAGTTTACATTCTAGAGGAGAAAAAAGACAAAGTAAACAAACAAATACGTAGTATAACTGCACACTGTAATATTATAAACTGACATAACAATATAAACACACGATGAGACCAGCACACTTCACTGTGATTTCCTATTTGCTTGGCTGCGTCTCTGCTGCGGGTTACACCGCGCAGTGCATGGCTCTGCGGCTCCCAACAAAAGCCTGCTGGATTCAAGCATGGCCACCCCCCTTTTGGTTTTCTCCATTGTCCTGGGGATTTGTCTTGTTTTGATCTCATACAAGAGATAATTCAGCCTTTAACCTCCCGCAAGTGGTCTATTCCACACATTTAGACTTATTAATACTAACATCATCTTTACTTTATTCTTGACAACTATTTGTTTCCAAATCACCACGCCCTTCATGTAGGTAGAGGCAACCCTACCCAGAGGGACATTTGGTTTATCTTTTAGAAACCTTCCTGTCCATGGTTTCCCTAGTCCTTCAGGGGATGCTTGAGTAGTAGTTCCTCCAATGATTCTGCACTAGAGAAAGGTACATAAGCACAAGGCGAGGTAGGAAAAAACGATGAATTCAGAAGGAGCATCAGCCCACAGACCCCTGACATCAGTCATCAAATGATTTCGTAAAAAGTTAACTGGTTATCACCTTACATCCATTAGGATGGCCACTATCAAAAAACAGAAAATAACAAGTGTTGGTGAGGATGTGGAGAAACTGAAACCCTTGTGCACTGTTGGTAGGAATGTAAAATGGTGTGGTTGCCATGGAAAACAGTATGGTGGTCCCTCAGAAAGTTAAACATATAATTACCATTTAATCCAGCAATTCCACCTCTGGGTATATAACCAAAAGAATTTAAAGCAGAGACTTGAAGAGATATATGTACACCTATGTTCATAGCAGCATTATTCGTAAAACAAAATGTGGAAGCAACCCAAATGTCCATGGACAGATGAATGGATAAACAAAATGGGATATAAACCTACAATGGAATATCAGTCAACCTTAAAATGGAAGGAAATTCTGACACATGCAACAACATAGATGAACCTGAAGGAGATTATGCTAAGTGAGACAGCAAGTCACAAAAAGACAAATACTGTATGATTCCATGTAGGTGAGGTACCTAGACTAGTCAAATTCATAGAGACAGAAAGCAGAACGGAGGTTTTCACGGGCTGGAGGTGGGGAGTGGGGAGTTAGTGTTTAATGAGAGAGTTTCAGTTTTACAAGATGAAAAGAGTTATGGAGATGCATGGAGGTGATGGTTGGACAACAATGTGTATGTCCTTAACGCCACTGAACTGTACATTTAAAAATGATTAAGATGGTAAATTTTATGTTACATGTATTTTACTACAATTTAAAAAAATTTTAATTCGTAGGTTGTCCAGCTTTGCGGTTTATGGCAACTGCTTGATGCTCAGGCAAACCTGACTCTACTGCTATAAGAGCTGGGCAAGTGACTTAACCTCTCTGAGCTTCAGTTTCCTTATCTGTAAAATGAGGATGAGGATGATGATGATGATGAGGATAATGATAATACCTAATTTATAAAAGCTTTGCAAAGATTAAATAAGATAGTAATGTTTGTGAAATATAAATAAAATTCTGAGTATAATATCTGGCACATAAATTATAACAAATAATGCGTCAATAAAACCATGCTTTATTACTTTTGTTGGCTCGATTATTATTATCATCAATATTATTAGCTTAAATCAAAAGTTAACATCAACCTATAGTGACCTGTAGAAGTATGTGTTGCCAAAGTGAGTGTCTTTAAAATATCTGCTAATTATATCTCAAGGCAGAAATCTATGATTCTGGGCTTAGAGTGAGCTATTCCTAATTTCTGAAACCTCTGATTCTCATTTTGCCCCAAGGATATTTTTAGATGACACAGCTATGTGAATTTGTATATAAACGCTTGACACGTTAACGTAAGATGTTTCCCTTATTGCAAGAAAACATCTTTTCACTCACCTTTTGCCTCACCATCATGTTTTTCTATGAGTTTCTCATGATTGCTGCCTCAACAGCCAGAATACGTATGAAAAAGCAAAGCTAAATGCATTGCTGCTTGAAAATGAGATAAAGTTTTAAAACAATGGACAGAAACAGAAAGAATGAGTTTAACACTATGTACGTCACCACAAGACTAATTTCCCTACATTTAATGACAGATTTGATTTGGGGCAATAAAACTATATAAATATGGAATCACGTGATGCATTTGTGTTCTCTGGTATTTTTCATCATATAACAATTTTTTTATTTTACATGATTTGGGGAAATTACCTGAAAAAAAAAATGAAAGATTGAACCCTGTAAAAAGGAAGTCACTTGAAATCAAATATACCCTTATTAACAAACAGTCACATTAGATTAAAATATCAGCAATATTTTCAGGGGCAGACAACATAAGCAGTAACTCCAAAACATGAAATGCATTAAAAACAGCAAGTACTAACTCTAATTCCTATTCTAAGGGAAGGCAAATGTCCTAACATTAAATACTGTATTATAAGGAGATTTGTGGAGCATTACTCCTGCATGCCACTCACAGATTTGTACCATAAGCCCTTACTTTCGAAAGAAAATCCCAGATCCAGCCTACAGGGAATTTTCAATAAAACATCAAATTCATTGTACGGAAGCATTTTTTCTTTTCCACAGAACAGAATGCAATGAAGAACCTTGATAGAAATGACCAAAGACAAATGGGATATTCAGGGGAGCCTACAGTACCTGTTAGGAACACGAGAAATCAAGTATTGGTGTTAAAAGGCATCTTTGAAATTAAAAGAAGGACCAAGGTGTGAATAATGGAACAGTATCCCTGCCTACGAGAAAGAGAAGTGGGACATCAGCTAAAGAACCCTCAGTTCCAGTAGTTGACCCATGTATGTTCAAAGCAGACTCAATAAAGGAGTTTCTCTCCTAGGGAGGTGGACTTGGTAGGAAAACGAAGGAAGAAGTTTGCCCAAGAGCCGCTTGCCATCCTGAGCCACCACAGCACAAGACAGTGGCGGAAGTGAACATGACAAGGCGGAGGTGGTGACGAGAGTCCTCCTTGGAAGTTTACATTTTAAAAGTTTACAAGAAAATCACAGGAGGCTAAAACAAAGGCGGGTGATGCCGAGCAGGTTACTCTTGAAATCAGAGATAAAAGTTGGTGAAAGGAAAAAACACAAAAAAAAACCAAAACCAAACAAAACAACTTAATTTAGACTCATTTGCTAACTTAGAGGAGTTTCGCAGCTGAGGCGTTGAATGTTTTAGAAGCTCTTCCTATGCTGCATCTTTAAATAAATGTATGTTCCAGTCAGCAGAAGAAAGAGAGAACAAGATCATTCTGTGGCAGACACCTGCATCAGACAAGAGCCCTGGGCTCCTCGGAGGCAGTTTAAACAGCTGTGCATAAACTTCAAAAGTAATTTGCAACCAAATTAGTAAATGTCACCCTTCTTCCCACTAGACACAGCATTTTTAAAAGATACTAAGCATAAGCAGTAAGCCTGCCACTTGATGAGAGTTACCCAAGATAAGCTAGAGAAAAAATGAAGATGGTGATTCACAAAGTCAGAGTGTGGGGTGGGAGTGGGGGGCACCCAGGACCTTACAAATAGGATTTGTCTGTATTCAAACATCTTCGTCCAGGAAAGGACCGGTGGTGGTCACAGCTTCTAGAGGACAATGCAAGGGGATAAATAACGGAGTGGAGCTGCCAGACTTGTGTTCAGAAAGCCCACCCGGCACCTGCGGACCCGCACACTACCTACGGTGGTTCATTGTCATCAGTGACAGGGAGAGAGCAGCGAGTCCTCATTCTTCTCTCCATGTCACCACCCCCCTCCCTGTCAGCTCGTGCCATTACTGAATCATCTTTTATTAGCACCACTCTGAGCAGGGTGTCTCCCAAGGACAAGGCAGCTCAGTGGCACTATCCTTGCAGAAATGACCAGAATCTCCCAGCGCAGTCAGCCTTTGGTTCTCTCTTCATTCATGCCCATGCGGAGTGCCCAAGCCTTTAGCACCAACAGTTTCTTTCACATTGATAATTGGGGTTCTCAAAAATCCAATAAAATAAAGATATTTAACTCTACTTTCTTAACATGTGGCCCTCAAAGCTGATAAACAATCTCAGTCAAGGTTACAGGATTGAGCGCCAGACTTTTTTTTTTTTTTTTTTGGTATTTATCAGACCCGCGCCAGCCTACCCCAGGCCCTGGAGAAGAAACTTGGTTTGTTTAGAAGTGTGAGTGTTGGCAGCCCTGTCCGCTGCTCTAGCAAATTCCAAGAAAACAAGTTATTCTCCTCTGTGGACAGGTTGCCATCGCATCAAACATCTCTATTTACAAAGGTTTGCCAAGAATATAAAACTTGCCGCCGCCTTCTTCCCTCTCTCTCTTCCCCATTAGTTCAGGTGAGAGTAAAAAAAAAACAAAAACAAAAATCGAGAAGGAAGGAGGAGGCGCCTCCGGCCCCAGACCTGGTGGCCACCCCACGACCAAGGTCCGCAGCATCCTGCGCAACCCGCACACAAGAACCCACGGGAAGCAAATGACCAGAAGTTTGCTGCGCTGGAGTGTCTTTTCGATTTCGCTCTCATCCTGCTCCCCTCTTCCTGGAACACCTCAAAGCCGGAGCTGGGTGGGCCTCGCCCCGCTAGGCCGCGATCTTGGCCCCGCGCAGACCCCCTTCCCTTCCCGGGCCGGCGACGCGCGGAGGGACGTACCTGCAGGGTGGGCTGCCGGTCCGGGCGCGCGGCTGCTCGGCGCTGGCGCGGGCACTGGCGGGGCCGGCGCAGTGCTGCGCCCGCGGGCGGCGCCGGCCAGGGGGCGCTCGTCACCCTGCGCCCCGATCGCCCGAGCGGGCTCCCCGGACGCCGCCCAGGAACCCGCAGCCCGCGCGCACCGCGGTGCCGAGCGCCTCCTCTCCGCCTCTGTGCCCGCCCCTCGCCTCCAGCCTCGCTCCTTCCTGGCGATTCGCGCTCCGCTGCGCTACAACCAGGAGAAGATGAGGATGGGGTACCCGGGGGTGACGATGCTGAAGGAGGGCCCACAAGGGGCGCCTGGCATCAGCCACATGCTGAGCGCAAGGAAAAGGAAGCATGAGACCGCCTGATTCTACATCTAACCAAACTGAAAACCCAAAACGATCCTTCCAGTGGGAAGGATCAGGGTCAATCGGTAAAAAACATTCCGTCTGTTCTGTCTGTTTTTACACCTGAAAGTACTTGTGAACATTGCTCTTTTAAAATTACCTGCCTGAGAAGTCGGTGCAGTTCTGTCCAGTGGATAATCTTCTCTGGTTGTGTCCTACTTATGATTTTGATTTTCTGTTTCTGCACAACTGTCTTTTTATATATAGTTTCCAGAGGTGCACACTTTAAACTTGAACGCCCTTGAAGCTGCAATGTAATGCTACAGAGCATTGTCATTGGAAGATTTTTACGCAGTGCTATTGGTATTAATGATCGTCGTGAACCAGGATCATTGGGGTGGTTCTTGCTGTACTCCATAGAATTAATTTTTCATTCAGGTTAGTAAAACTATATGCCTGGTTACCAGTACTATGATAGAGCTGTTCCCTTTCCATTATGACATTAAATGGTTAACATGCACTTGGTTAAGTCTTTTGTGGCTATAACATAGTAAGACGGAATTAGTCTGAGAAATAAAGCAATAATCTCTTTTTTTTGAGAGAGAGATTAAAGTCTATGAAAGAGCCAAACCTCCGATTTGTAGGCTTCTGATCATGGAAGTACAGTGTTAGCTGAAAAGGACCTCAGTCTACAGCTAGTTTTTAATTTAAAGATGAAAAACTGAGGCCCAGAAGTGTTTGATATGATGACTCTTTCCCCTCATCTATAAGAACTCAGCAAAGCAAACACACACTGCTTTTAAGGACAAAAAATATGTTCCATGAAAATTAGCCCCTCTCTCCCATTTGTTAATGTCTAACAGCATTGGATGGACCCTCAGGCCAGGATCATCCAACAGAGAGGCTGCCACCTCTTGGAAGATTCTAGCCAGGAGGTGTGAGGGTGGACAGAACCTCAGATGCGCCGGCTCAGCAAGACATCACCAGAGCCTGGCACACAGTAGGCACTCACTACTTGAGAAAGAGATTAAGTACATATAGGGGCTCAAGGGAAATTCACATGTCCTTTTAATTTAGTCAATAGTCAGTGGCTTTAACAAAGGTTTCAAAAATGATGATGATGATGATGATGATCGTGTCTTGGGGCAGGCATTATGATCAACACTTTCAATGCAATATTCATTTAATCCTCATAACAATCTTAGGAGGTAGATATTATATCCTCATCTCTATTTTGGAGATGAGAATAATGAGCTTTAGAAGGATTATGCAGCTTGCCCAAGTTCCCACCGTTAGTAAATTACCAGACCAGGATTCAAACTCAGGCCAGTCTGAAGCAGCCTGCTCCAGCACTATTGAATACTGCCTCCATTCTAGAACCATTCCCTCCGTTCTCTGCTTCTCTCTTCTGGACAGCCGGTCTCTGGAGACTCACACAACCATGCTATTCTATAACCATGTAGTCCTACAGTTGGAAACCCATTCATTTGAAGACTGGATCTTTTAAAACAATATTCATCATATGTCTAGAAATGGGATTTTTTTTTGTTTATTTTGAATCTCATCTAAAAGAAAATAATCCAAATTTGTTCTTGATGTGTGCTAGACGTTCAAGATACCTCTAGGTCTTTTGACTCCAGCATGCTGTGCTGCCAGCCTTCTCTTTCCTCGGGCTACAAGGCATTTCTGTTTCATAGTAGACATTCTCTCGTTGTTTTATCAACATGGCTGCTGCTCAGAAGTCCTCCACACCTTTGTTTCCTGGAAGAGGAAATGGCATTTCCTGGAGGGGACTACGTGTGGGTGGTGAGGTTCCACTCACTATGTTACACACACTCGAACTTTCAGTTTTGTACTTCTTTTCCTCCTTCAGGTTTTGCCCTAAAGTTTCCTGGAATCGTGCTGAGCTCAGACTGTGGGCAGCCGCTTCAGTTCACTTCAGCCAGGAAAGATGTGATTCCTACTTTGGATCCAGAGCTAAGAAATAAACGACTCCCATGAGTCTTGTCCCTGGAGATACTGCAATCCATCTTCCTTCAGCCTGAGATTTGCAAAAGGGAGCCTGAGACGACACTTTGCTTTCATTTTGGATCTAGTTGACAATTATGCGCTGTCTCTGAAAGAGATCACTTCTTGCGCCCTTCTGTGAGGCTAACATTCCATGAAGGATTTAGGAGAGAAATTAAAAAGAAAATGTCCTTAGGAGCCCCAATTTGGAGAAAGATGGTATTTGGGGAGAAGTAGGATATGACAAACACAGACAATTTGAGCACAGGATTATGTAACAAGGACGCCTCTGTCTGCAGAAAATCAGCACTCAGAGGAA
The DNA here is from genome assembly GCF_057802395.1 of Ceratotherium simum simum. Lineage (NCBI taxonomy): Eukaryota > Metazoa > Chordata > Mammalia > Perissodactyla > Rhinocerotidae > Ceratotherium > Ceratotherium simum. The sequence goes on along the minus strand of NC_141931.1, from coordinate 26,880,351 downwards.
ACCAGGTTGGGCTATTTCATGAGGAATTTGGCTACCCAGCTATCCACTTTTTCTAAAGCCTAGCAGACATAGTTTTTAAAGTGGTCCTCCTGAATCCTCAGAAGAATCAGCATGGAATATTAGAAGACAATGATCTACCCTAACCAAAGACTTGAAAAACATGCCGAGTCTAGCATCAATTTATTCAGAAAATGTCAAAATTATTCTAGGAGCTGTGGGTCAGAGTGACAGAGGCACAGACAAAAATACAGGTATTTTAAATTCACAGCTTGGACAAGGGAAAGAGAATTTTTTTTCCTCTTCACTTCAACTTCATGTTGTCAAGTGGGAAGAAAAGATAATTAGAAGTTAGAAATTGTTATTGTGAGAAAGAGCTCTAAACCTGAAGCAAAAATTGGCACTCTCCTTGGGGAGTAAATAAACCTTGATTCCTGCTGGTAATAAGATTGATATCAACTCTTCCAGACCCTGAGAGGGAAGGTGAATGCTGAGGGAAAAAAGGGACAGTGTTCATAATGTGATATTTGTGAAAGTTCTGTTGTTTTTGTAATGCTTAGTAACGTTAAGCTAATTTTAAAATCTTAGACAAGGTAGGTGGGGAGGTAGGTACTAAGTCTTCCTTTAAGAAAGAGGTGATGAGTGAACCTAATACTAGCTAATATTTGTTGTGCATTTACGACGTGTATCAGGGCCTGGTGTTAAACACTTTATTTCCATCATTTCATTTGATTCTTACAACGAATCCCATGAGAGGAGTAATGTCCTCTTCATTTTACAGATGGCTGAGTCCTAGCAGTCAAACAGGTGACTTGCCAGGCTCGTCGAGCCAATTGGTGGTGGCGGTTGTGGCTTGACTCACAGTCTGTTACCCTCAAATCCCTGATTTTTGCATCAAACAGAAACAAGACAAGAAGTGAAATTATAGCCTGACTCTTGAAGCACTAAAAGAATTGTGTATGTTTGTGGATGTCCCGATGAATAAGGTATTCTAAGAAGAAAAATGTTAACACATGTATGCATGGGCAATTTGTAAATTAGGGTGTATAAAATGCCCACTTAATAATACAACCATGGAAAACAAAATTTAATCTTTAATGATGCATAACATTTAGAGTAGATCATTTTTTTCATGAGCATGAATTATTATTACATTATAAAAGAATGAAATTGAGCATGAAAGTGTTCCTTTTATTTTATTTTTTTAAAAAGGTAGGGGAGTTATGCAAACACAATATTGTCTTGTTTTGGTTGTGCCTTCTGAAATCCTAAAGGCCTGATTTTTTTAAGTCATCACTGCCAATAAAGAGACTAATTATAAGTATCTGAATCAGTGAATAAGATTTGCAATGTTGTTTTAACATAGATGCAAGATAATAAACTTCTGGCGTGTTTGTAAGTTCTAAGGGTAGACTCAGGATGAGGGGGAAGGTCTGGTATTTCTAAGGACTACAGATACAGTTCTGGATTGAGTGAGTCGAGATATCAGCATAGTGAGTGTGGCCCAAATGAATACAAATTTTTGTCTGAAATTAAAGAGATATTGATTAGATAGAGTAATCTATACAGCCCACTTTTTAGTGATTCTCTTTCAGCAGCGGAAAAGCAACAGCAACCTGCAGGTTGGAAAGCTTGTACAGCTTGATGAGAATTCCTCCCCAGGAAAGTTTGATAAATCTGAGAATTAATCTGTGAATCCAGGAGGAAGAAATCAAGAAATCAAGCCTTCTGTCATATTCATAAATTTGATTATTGCAATTCTACAATTTGACATAGTACAATTGCCCTTGGATTTGAAAATCTATCAATGAAAGCATATGACTTTAGCCTAAACCATTTTATCTCTCAATCTCATTTTTAACAAGGCACATACCACAGTTGCCCCCATCACGCCCTTCTCCTTCAGTCCATACCCCTCAAATGCGTATTGTATATGGTTTATTCTGCCATTCACACACACACATACAAACACACACACATATGGAGGGAGGGGATTTTCCATTTTACAAAAGTACGTTGGACTACATGGAATATTCTATCAGGTTTCTTCCAGCTATAAAATTCTGAGAATAAGTGGACATTGAGAGTATTACGCTAAGTGAAATAAGTCAGAGGGAGAATGTCAAATACTGTATGATTTCACTCATAAGTAGAAGATAAAAACAACAACAAACAATCACATAGAGACAGAGATTGGATTGGTGGTTACCAGAGGGGAAGGGAGGACGGAGGACGGAGAAAGGGATGATTAGGCACATGTGTGTGGTGATGGATTGTAATTAGTATGTGGTTGGTGAACATGATGTAATCTATGCAGAAATAGAAGTATAATGATGTACACCTGAAATTTATACAATGTTATCAACCAATGTTACCGCAATAAAAATATAAATAAAAAAATTAAAAACAAAAACAAAAAAACTTCTGAGAATGTCAATTAAAAGAAAGTTCTAGTTGTCAGTGATGGGGAATGTGACAAAATTTGCTTCTGGTCATAGTCATTGTTAATTTAACATATTCACTGAAATAAAAAATTTTTATTACTGTCGAGGAAGTCATGCACTGATGGCCCAAGAAAACACTGAACATCATTATGCTCTTCTTTGTGTACAGTTTTCCTGTCTACACCGTAGTTTCAACCATTCACTTTCAAGTAAAATTCTTGTGGAACAAAAACCTAAGGAATTTCTTTTTTTCTCAGTGGTTAGAACATGGCCTACAGAGGCTGAGTTGACCATATTTGGCTGTTGTGTGAGTCAGTTCGACGCGCTCTGCTTCATGGTCTCGCCAACCCAACCCTCTCACCCTTGAAAGGTTTGTTTTTAGCCCCCAAATGGCAACCCTTGACACCTTGTTTTTTTAAACTTGCATTGACTCATATGTTGTAAGTAGATTCAAGCAGATGTTTTCTTCTTCTTTGTTTTCTTTCTTTCTGCTTATCACTAGGCAGAGTCAGCAAACAAAAGAAGTAAAGCTCTACATTTGAGATTCAGCATATAATTCAGAGAGCAGATGTTCAATAGTTAAGTAATCATCTAGCTTATATTTGTACTTAAAACAACCTTAAAATAATGAAAAATAAATTAATCTTTTTACACCTCATGCTACAGCTTGATGGAGATGTTATGCTCAAAAATCGAAGATATGTGGTATCTGTTCGAAATTGGAAGATATATTTATTTTTCTAAATAGATTATAAATGTCATGCATTATTTCACAAATCCTTTCCTCTACGTGTTTGTATTAAAATTAATAAAAGGGAGATATTCATATTACATCCTGCCAATTTCATAGGGAAGACTGAGTAGGTAAGGGCTCTCATGTGCTTTGATCTCTATAAACCTTAGGAAGAGGATGCTGTACGTTGAATGATCAGTTGCCCTGTATAGCCCATTTGTACAGTGGTATGTTACTTATAGGATCTTATTTACCCTCGTAATAATCCTATAACATAGGTGGTGTTATTCACACTTTACAGATGAGAACATTGAGGCTCAGAGAGGATAAATAATTTATCCAAGATCACATAGCAAGTGAACGGAAGATCCAGAATCACAACCCAGATGGTGCTCATTCAGACCTATGCTGAAGTGTCTAGCGAATTCTGGCCACCAACTACGGAGGCTAACAGTAGGGATCATATTCTGCATGCAGATTTTGAAAAATAAGGCTTATTATTTTTCCTATGATAAAAGTTATGCATTCACTTGCATGCACACACTCACATACACACACATCTAGAAATTAGAAAAAAGGAAAAAAGAAAAAGATTACCCATAATTCCACAATCCAAAGACAATTAACATTTTGGTGTATTTCTTTACATTCTTTTATCTACGCATAATTTTTGGAATTATTTTACTTTAGAAATAACTTTTTCTGGTTGCTTGATGATAAAGTAATGAAGATTCATCATAGAACATTTCAAAAATATAAAAATGTTTATAAAAGAAAATTTAAATCTCTTAGAATCTCAAAATATAAAGATAACTGTTCATACTCTGGTATCTTATCCTAGTCGTGGCTGAGGGCATGGATCTTGAGACTGTAGCTAAAACTATCTACATCATACAATTTGTAGCTGACAGTTCATAGCACATTTTTTAATAGTTTGATTTTCACTTGATTTGTTGATGTTTTTATTTTTCAAAGAATGACAAATATGATTTTTAGGCAGATGTTTAGAATGCTCTGGGTGCTCCAATAGGCCTAGCTACTTTGCTTTTTACTAAAGGACGAAAATTACTCCCACACAAAAAAATACCTTAAAGAATGAATAATGATACTGTTTAAGTCTGCCCTTATAACTCCACAGAATAGCTTTATTTTTTTTCTTCAAATGTAACTCATTTTAAGCAGTTTCCGCTGCGCAGGGAAAGAAACCCAACCAACTCCCTGTTTACTAACTGGATTGTGCACTTTTAACTAGAGGAAAAAGCTTTTGGTCAGGCTAAAGCAACTGATACTGATGAATAAGTTTGAGTGTTACGTAGATTTGAGGGGGCTGCAGAAATGTGGATTAAATTTTAATCACACTAAGAATGTTTCTCTCTAAGCAAAAGACAAGAAAGCTGTTGCTTGAGAACCTTTATGTCATGTGACCTGACCTGCCAAGGGAACTTAAAACGACTTAAAAACTTAAGATCTTAAAAGGCTTCTGGGTGACACAGCAAGGTGCAGCATATTCGAGCCACCACAGCTCTATTACCAAGCTGCCACTTTTCCTAGGAATGTAGTGAGAACCCAAGCTAAAGAAACCAAACAATAAATCAACTGAAAGTCTTTAAACATAGGTCCCTGAGGGTATTATGGCCTTTTGCATATTCCACAGAGTGTCAAAGCACTAAGAAGAATTAAAAAAAACAAAACTTTTGCGCTTGTGTTATTTCCCCAAACCTCTCTACATTTACTTACTTTTTGCAGGTTCACACTTTCTCTTTTCCTTGCCTTTTCATTTGGATAGAATGGAGACCTCTTCCGCGGTCCTAAACTTAAATTCTTCCTTTTATTTCTTAGCTAAGAAAGAAAATTCCAGAAATACCATGATCTACTTTGTAACTCCCTGGACATAGTGAGTCCATTATGTACATTATGGGGAGGATGTGGAGAAAGTGGAATTCTCATGCAAATTAGTACAACCTTGGGAAACTGGCAGTATTTACTAAAGCTGAGCAAATGCATGCCCTGTGACCCAAGCATTCCGTGAGTACATAACTCACAGAAATGTGTACATATACATGCACTAAAAGGTGAGTACAACGTATTCATCACAGCGCTGTTCACAATCCCCCCATGATGGAAACAGCCCAAGCGTCTATTACCTGTAGAATGCATCAACACATTGTGGTACGTCAACCAACGGATAGGACGCAGCAATGAAAATGAACTACTGCTACAGTATGAACACATCTCACAATCATAGTGCTGAGTGAATAATGTCGGGTCTAAATGAACACCTACTATATGATTTCATTTACGTAAAGCTCAGAAATGGGTACAACGAATGTACGCTATGAAAAGTCAGGATAGTAGATGCTACATTTGGGGAGGCAGGTGGCATAGTGTCTGGGAAAGGGCCTCAGAGTGGCTTATGCTGTACTGGTGGTATTTTATCACTTGACGTAGGAGGTGGTTACATAATCATGTTCACTTTGAAGTAATTCATTGAGCTGTGCATTTGTGGCTTGTGTACTTTTCTGTCTGCGTCAACTCCAATAAAATGGTTATTTGAAAATGGAATGTAGTATTATCATGTTTGTAAAGCACTTTCTGTATAGCCAGAAACAGGGTTGGTTTCCCAGGTAATGGAGAGTTCATTAGGAGTATAGTGAGTGCAATGTGGCAGATATGGTAATTCTCTCCCTCTGTCTCTCCATGTCTCTGTCTCTCTGTGTCCATCTCTCTCTATTCCTCTCTGTGTGTGTCTCTCTGTCTCTCTGTGTCTGTCTCCCTCTATTTCTCTCTGTCTCTCTTGTGCTATTATTTAGCATGCCAACAAGTTAAGCTTAATGACAGTGTGACCTCAAACAAGTCAATACTTTCTGAGTCCTTTTTCTTATTTGATGAGTGGAGGAGTTAGACAAGATGGTGTCCCCAGGACTTTGGAGCCCCACGGCCATGATTCTAGGCTCCTCCTCCTCCTCTATGAGGCTTCTCTCTCTCTCAACCTCTCTCTTTCTGAAATCCTGATGCACACCCTGCCACTCCTACCCTGAGCGGCAGCCCGCTGACATCTCCTCCGCCATGGATTTGTGCTTGCGTTGCTCTTTCTGTGCATCTCCTGGGTCCCTAACACCATGCCTTGTACAGAGTAGATAATACAAAGTATTTGTTCTTTAAAGGCAAAAATTTGGTGAAGAAAACCTTGAATTCCACATTCTAGTCAGTGGGTAAATGCTGCAAAAGTTTACAAAATAGAATATTTCCCAACTTGAGCAAAAGGCAGTTCATGCCCATTTCTAAATGGAATCCAATAAAGACTGCACAAAGTACCAATGGGGGTAGTTATGATCCTCTCTACATTGCTTTTTTGGAGGTAGCATGTCGATAAGATTAAAGTATCGTGAAGTAACCACTGTAAAATATAAATAAAGGCAATAAAGAATCATCTGGAAGAATTTTACGTGAGGTAATTAAAGATAAGCTTTTAACCATGGAGATCCTGAGTATTGATAAAGAATATTAAATAGGAGGGCTGGATATGAGAATTTGTCTGCTTTTCTTCCAAATCGTTCAACTGTCTTTAATTGTATTTCTTTACTTAAGGAGCTGAAAATGTTATTTCAAAAGATATGTCGCTAAACTGCAGAAGGATAAGCCTCTATTAGCTTGATATAAATATCCATTGGAAACATCCACTTTCCTTTTTTTTTTTTTTTTTTTTTGGTGAGGAAGATCAGCCCCGAGCTAACATCCATGCCAATCCTCCTTTTTTTGCTAAGACCGGCTCTGAGCTAACATCTATTGCCAATCCTCCTCCTTTTTTTTTTCCCCCAAAGCCCCAGTGGATAGTTGTATGTCATAGCTGCACATCCTTCTAGTTGCTGTATGTGGGATGCAGCCTCAGCATGGCCGGAGATGCGGTGCGTCGGTGCGAGCCCGGGATCCGAACCCGGCCACCAGTAGCAGAGCGCGCACTTTAACCGCTAAGCCACAGGGCCGGCCCTCCACTTTCCTTTATTATCATTTTTCAAATATTTCTTTGCTTACAAAGAATTGATGGGACCTGTGCTTTAGTCTCCTGGGTGATTGGAACTCTACTGGTTATCTTGTGAGGCAGACCCTCCACGATGGACAGTGCACATTTTTTCATCGGGTACAGATTACCCAGATAAAATTCCATTTCTGAAACTGCCAAATCCAGGATCAGACGCTAGAACAGAAGTCTTTCAAGGAGCAGCCGCCCCGAGAGGCCAGCTGGGTGGAGAGCAGAGAGGGGTGTGTTATGAAAAAGTGAACTGAACAGAAGGAAGGTCTATGTGGTCCAGGTTCAAATGGATGGCAAGCTCACGGCTGACCAACTCGCCCACAGCCTTCACCCATCACATAAACCTGAGAGTGCGAGGGTGCATTCTATTACAGTGGCTTGGCATCCGTTCATACTGTGGCCCCGGGGGTGCTTCTGGGATGGCTGAGGAAGTCAGAGAAATGGAGGGAATTTTCAAGCTATGAATTTAGAGAAATGTAAATGTTAACTTTTTTGGTTTCTGACTTGTAGCCTTAAAGAAGCACCGCTATCTTCTTCTTTGTCTTCAACAGCAGCTAAATCCTGATGATACAAGTCTCCCTATGACATTTAAGGTTCCTGCTCACATAGTAGGTGCTCAGTACACTTTATAACACTTCTCTGCTTCCCTTTACCTACCTCACAGGTAAGAACTAGTTTAAATAAAACACGTGGAAGTTCCTAAGTAAGCACTTAATATATCTCCCCCCTGCACTTTTCCAATATTATCTGCTATATTAAGAATAGAGGCACAGTGGTACGGACTTCAGAGTTGTAGAACTCCAAATTCACGTCTGGGCTTCACCACTAATAAGCCGTGTGGATATGAGGGAGGCCCATCATCTCTCTGGGCCTCAGTTTCCTCAGCTGTAAAATGAAGTGATGGACTAGAATATGCTCCTTTCGATTTTAACAATCTATAAGGTACAGAATAACCTAACTCTCACAGATATTTGTACCCTTTATTTTTACCCTGGATAATTAAACGTGATTTGTATTCAGCTGAGATTGATTGATGACTAAAAGCTACATTTTCAACTTACTAGAATTTATTGCAGCAGAGGAAGCAGTAAGTAAGACGTTTCCATTTCCAGTGACAGGTACCTAGTATTTTAAAGTCTTCCATTTCATTATTCACCTTAATGTTTTCACTAAAACACATGTGGTTTTCAAACACAGGAAAGAAAACATGGTAACCTGTGGTTATAATTTCCACTAGAAGGTAGAAAAAGTGTAACTCAGAAAGAGTGTTTGCGGGGAGTGCCTTTAAACATGAAACCCCATGTTAGAAGAGTTTTTTCTTGAGAAGAACACTGTTAGTTGTTGCAAGGCTCAAAAGTTGTTGGAAAACAAGGCCTAATTGCATCTGTTGATGCAATTAGAATCGAGTTGTGGTCGCGCACTTGGAAGGCTCCAGCGCCCTGGGCGTCTTCGGTGCTCCAGTAGGTTTTCAATCAGCCGCTCTTTTCTTCTTTAATTCAAATTCTGGGAAATTTGGAGAAAATGCCTTTGCAGGCAATCCTTCCCATTTCCCAAGCAGCTCTAAGCATCCCTTAGCAGATCCCATCTTAAGGCCAATTGGCCTGCTCGAAATAGCTCTTCCTCTGTTCCATTTTACCTTCACAGTTGTTTCCAACAACTGGTTCATCTTCCACTGTGATCAGTTGAGTTTATATCTTAAATTAATTACTTCTTCAACAAAAATTTAAAGAGCACCAACTAAGTTCATGATGTGAGCACGTCTGAATTTCACAGGGAATCGGAAAGAAATGCAAGACAAAAACAAAAAAAGTCCTTTGAATTTTCTGAAATGTAACCATCCCAAACTATTAGAGATATGGAGTAAGTTTTATGTTAATTCTGTTTTCACAAGACACCGTTGTTTTAACTCTAAATTCTTCTTCTGAGATGGTCGGGTTACCTGGTAGTGAGGGAAAAACCACTCGAGGAAATCTCGTGCATTGGTTCAAGCCACCTGCAAAGCTGCCAGAGAAAAATGCGTAAGTGGAGGAATAAATACACCATCGTAGTTTTTCTTTCGGTTGCCTTACTGATCACAATCGAATAAGCGTATGTAAGTAAAGCTCTTGAGTGTGTCAAGAAGAACAGATACAAGTGATTTTCACATGTGGGTTCATTTTTAGAAGGAACAGAGACATACGTAGAACAAGAAAGCCAGAGTGAGCTGTTCTACATCTGTCAAGCTCTTATCTGCCACAGAGGGAGATGTTATCAGTGTGGACGTGTTTATACACAAGCACAGATGTGGATGGTGAAACACGCATTGGTGTCGATGCAGGCCGGCGATGGGGAAAGCCTTCTAACCGGTGCTTCTGCTTCTGCTCTCGCTCCACTGCAGCGCGTCCTCCCCACGGAGGCCAGAATGACCCTGTTAACACCCATGTCACAGGTGCCACTCCTCTGCCCCAGCCCTCCAGGGGCTCCCTTCTCACGGTGCCCCAGCCCCACTCCCCAGGCACCTCTCTGACTCATCGTCCTCCCTCAGCTCCAGCCATGCTGGGCTCATCAGGTCCCTTAACATGCCAGGCCAGCCTCGGCTCAGGACATCGGTACAAGACTTCCTTGGGGTCTTGGCCTGGACATCAGTTTCTCAGTGAGTATTTCCCTGATCGCTCTATTTAAAATTGCAGTCCCTAAGAACCATATGCATCCATACGTGTTGTTCCTGATATGTCCACCATCCCAGTTTATTTCACCTTTCTGCATATAATCCCCCACTGAGCAAGATATATTTTCTGTTTTGTTTTCTATCATATCCCCCAACAACCTGGCACATAGTAGTCATTCAAACAATATTTGTTATATGGATGAATTAATGAAAGGCAGTTAATCACAATACATTTACATGCATGTGAAAAATATTCACATATATTTATGCAAGAGAACTGAATAGCTGTAGATTTAGTTAGTCCTTTCATATCCTAAGAAGTAGTTAATACATTCACAAATAAAAACAGAGACAAATGCTTTATCTTTTATTTATTTATTTTCTTTTTCCCCTCACTTTATTGAGTTACAGTTTACAATTAAAAATTGTGTATATTTAATGTATACAACACGATGATTTGCTATACGTATACAGTACAATATTGTTAACTATAGTCACATTGTTGTACGGTAGATCTTGAATAATTGCGGATTTAATTAGTCTTTTCACATCATAAGAAGTATTTAATACGTTTACAAATAAAAACAAAGAGAAAATTCTTTACTTTAAATGGAATATCTTCCTTCAGACAACTGGAATCAAATCACCTCCATAAAAATCAGTAATAAGTCAATGAAAATATTTACTCATTGATAATTACTCCATAGGGCTGAGTCAAGGAATCACTATTCTCAAAGGAGTGCTGTATTCGTTTTCTCTTGCTGCTGTCACAAATTGCGGTAAATTTAGCAGCTTAAAACAAAACAAATTCATTATCTCGTGGTTTGTAGGCCAGAAGTCGGGGTTGACTCACCTGGCCTCTCTGCTCCAGGTTTCACAAGGCTGCAATCAGGGTGTTGGCTGGCTGGGCTCACATTGGGAGGCTCTGGAAGAATCTACTTCCAGGCTCATTCGAGTTGGTGGCAGAGTCTAGTTCCTTGCCGCCATAAGACTGAAGTCCCCATTTTCTTCCTGGCTGTCAGATGAGAGCCGCCCTTACTCCTGGAACCTCTCGGCAGTCCTTGCACGTGGACCCCACATCACAGACACAGCAATGGCATGTCCACTTCCTCTCACTCTTGGAATCTCTCTGATTCCCCTCTGCCCCATCTCCTACCTCCAGCCGGAGAAAGTTCTCTGCCTTTAAGGGCTCATTTGGTCAAAGTGGGCCCACTCAGATAATTCAAGATAATGTCTCTATTTGAGGCCTGCAATCTTAGTTACAACCGGGAATTAGGGAATGGACGTTTTTGGGAGGGGCCATTCTGCTTACTGCAGGTGCACATTCTTAGTTTAGAGAGAGTTTCAGAAAAATATGACCTCCTAGAATTAACGGTTCAGTTACAGAGAAAAGTAACTGCCAAGGAAGGATCTTAAAAATAAGTTGCTGCTGAGACGAGAGCGCTTCTTGGTTTTCATCAAGCCGTAGTCTGGGTTGAAAGAGAGAGACAAACTGGTGGCTTCTTAGACCAGATATGCATTGTACCAAAGGCCCGTCGATTTCGCTTATTCACGATATCCGTTGAATCAAAATCTATCAGAAAGATCGGTGTCTGAGAGACCAATTTATGTTAAAGAAGCTTATAGGAGACTGATTTATAAATCAGAAAGTCAATAACTTTTTTAATGTGCTCATTCACAAATATTTATGAAAGTCTTTTTGGTGTCAGGAACTATTTCAAGTCTTGCTTACATTCCAGTAGGGGAAGAGATTGCAAGCAATCAAGCAAACATTTAAGGGAACAAGATCACTTCAGATAATAATAAATGCTACTTAGAGGGCACTATAGGGTGATGTGACAGAGATAAGGTGCCAGAGTGGCCTGGGAAAGACTCAGTGAAAGTGGGACATTTAAATAAGGCCTGAACGAGGACTAAGTGTCAGCTTTTGGATAACTAGGGAGGGGAGATGGAGCAACAAAACTTTTTAGACAAAGAGAACAGCAAACTCTAACCTAAGATACTAAGGTTTGGACTTCCAGTATTCAAATCGCAGAGGAGAAATAGTGCTGCCTTTTTCTCCTATCAGAAATCGCCTAAAAGCAACAATGAAAACAGCAACAATGACAATGAAGGCTTAACTACATCTAAACCGTAGCATGTGGAGAAGCATGTCAGAGGCTGGCTGTAGGCAGACAGCCTGCCTATGAGTGTGGGCTTTAGCCGGGAGAAGTAACATTTAAAGAACTGACAAATGCAGCACGTGTATGGTACGGATAATTCTTACTAGCCTGGAGCGTGGCTTTAGTGCTGCCACCACAAAGCCTCCTATGTATAACTAGCCCAGGAAGAACACCTTCAACATTATGCTGAGCAAAGAAGCTAAATACAGAAGAAGAGCACATACCGTCTGACTCCATCTATATGAACTACTCGAGCAAGCACAAGTTATCTGTGGGGATAGAAATTAGGTAAGTGGTTTCCTGGGACAGGGGCTGGGGATGGAGACTGACTACACAGAGACACAAGAGACCTTTCTGGAGAGATGGAAATGCTCTATATGTTGACTGGGTGATGGTTACATGATATACATTTGGCAAAAGTCATTGACTTGTACAATTAAAAGTATGCATTTTACTGCAGGCAAATTATTCCTTAATACATTTGTTAAAAATAATAAAATTAATAAAATAATTTAAATCTTATATCTATTCTTGAACAGAAAAAAATGTGAGAAATATTATCCCAACATATTTTAGGAGAAACTTTTTATTTTTAAAAATTTTTATTGTGATAAGAACATTTAATATGACTCTATCCTCATAACAAATTTTTAAGTGCATAACACAGTATTAACTATAGGCACAATGTTGTACAGCAGATTTCTAGAACTTGTTCATCTTGTATAACTGAACTTTATACCTGTTGAACAGCAACTCCCCATTTCCCTCTCCCCACACCCCTTATACCTGGCAACTACCATTCTGCTCTCTGTTTCTATGAGTTTCACTATTTTAGGTTTTTCATATAAGTGGAATCATGCAGTATTTGTCCTTCTGTGACTGGCTTATTTCACTTAGCATGATATCGTCTAGCTTCTTGCATGTTGTGACATATGGCAGGATTTCCCTTTTTTTGAGACCGAATAATATTCCATTGTATGTATATACCACGTTTTCTGTAGCAATTCATCTGTCAAATTTAAGAAAGACGTACAGGAAATTACAGTCCAATCTTACTCAGAAATATTGATGCAAATTATGAGCAAAACAATTCCAGTAATATTTAAAAACTGTAATCCATCATGACCTATTGGGTTTATCTAAAAATGGAAAATTAGTTTAACATTAGAAAATCAGTCAATGTAAGTCACCACAGTAACCGATTAAAAGAGAAGAATTTCCCCCATTTTAAGAAATGCACAAAAACAATTGATATAATTTGATATCCATCCATGATAAATCTCTTAGCTTAGACATGGAAGAGTACTTCTTTAATCTGATAAAGAGTATCTGAAAAACTTGGAGTCAACTTAATGGTCCAACATTGAATACTACCCCCCCCAACCCCTCATATCAGGAACAAGGCAAAAATGTTTACTTTAACATTTCAATATTATACTGGAAGTTCTAGCCAGCAGAGTAAGGTAAGGAAAGAAATAAATGCATAAGGATTGGAGAGGGAAAACACATCTATCATTATTTGCAGACAAGATGATTGTGTACTTAGAATCAAAAGAATGTATACATCAAGTATAAGGTTGAGCATTTATAAGGTTATTATAAACCAAAATACTATATAAAAATTATTGGAGTTTATTATAGCAATAAATAAGTTATAGCTAAAAAGTTATCATTAAAAACAATACAGTAGGGCCGGCCCTGTGGCTTAGCGATTAAGTGCGTGCGCTCCGCTACTGGCGGCCCGGGTTCAGATCCTGGGCGCACACCCACGCACCGCTTCTCTGGCCATGCTGAGGCCGCCTCCCACGTACAGCAACTAGAAGGATGTGCAACTATGACATACAACTATTTACTGGTGCTTTGGGGGTAAAAAAAGGAGGAGGATTGGCAATAGATGTTAGCTCAGAGCTGGTCTTCCTCAGCAAAAAGAGGAGGATTAGCATGGGTATTAGCTCAGGGCTGATCTTCCTCACACACACAAAAAATATATACAGTAGATGGGGCAGAGATTGGCAATTATTTTTTTCCAGATTTATCGAAGTAAAATTGACAAATAAAACTGTAATATATTTAGAGAGTACAACATGATGATTTGATATTGATACAGATTGTGAAATGAGTCCCATAAACAAGTTAATTAATGAATCTATCACCTTGCATAGTTATTTGTGTGTGTGAGAACGCTTAAGATCTACTCTCTTAGCAAATTGCAAGTGTGCAATACAGTATTATTAACTATAATCACTATACTGTGCATTAGATCCTCAGACCCTATTCATCTTATAACTGGAAGGTTGTGCGCTATGACCAACCTCTTCTTCTTCCCCACCAGCCCCTGGCAACCAGTTTCTACTCTCTGTTTCCATGAGTTCAACTTTTTTTTTTTTAAGATTCCACATGGAAGTGAGATTATATGGAGTTAGCCTTTCTCTGTCTGGCTTATTCACTTGGCATAAAGCCCTCCAGGTTCATCCATGTTATCGCAAATGGCAGGGTTTCCCTCTTTTCTAAAGCTGAATAATATTCCATTTTGTATATATACCACATTTTCTTTATCCATTCATCCATTGATGGACACTTAGGTTGTTCCCACATCTTGCCTATTGTAAATAATGTTGCAGTGAACACGGGAGTGCAGGTATCTCTTTGAGTTAATGATTTTGTTTCCTCTGGATAAATACCCAGAAGTGGAATTGCTGGATCATATGGCAGTTCTATTTTTAATTTCTTAAGGAACCTCCATACTGTTTTCATAATGGCTGTACCAATTTACACTCCCACCAACAACATACAAGGGTTCCCTTTTCTCCACATCCTCACCAACATTTGTTTTCTCTTGTCTTTTTGATAGTAGCCATTCTAACAGGTGTGAGGTGATATCTCATTGTGGTTTTGATTTGTATCCTTGATGATTAGTGATATTGAGCATCATTTCATATACCAATTGGACGTTTGTGTGTCTTCTTTGGAAAAATGTTTATTAAGGTCCTTTGCCCATTTTTTAAATTGAGTTATTTGGTTTTTTTTGCTACTGCATTGTAAGAGTTCTTTATATATTTTGGATATCAATCCTTTATTGTATATATGGCTCGCAAATATTTTCTCCCATTTCCTAGGTTACTTTTTGTTTTGTTGATTGTTTTTTGCTGTGTAGAAACTTTTTAGTTGGATGTAGTCCCACTGGTTTATTTTAGCTTTTGTTGCCTGTGCTTTTGGTGTCAAATCCAAAAAATTATCACCAAGACCAATGTCAAGGAGCTCACCCCCTACATTTTCTTCTGGCAATTTTACAGTTTCAGGCCTTTCGCTTAAGTTTTAATCCATTTTGAATTGATTTTTGTGTATAGTGTAAGATAGGGGTCCAATTTTATTCTTTTGCAGGTGGATATACAGTTTTCCCAGCACCATTTATTGAAGAGACTATACTTTCTCGTTGTGTATTCTTGGTGTCTTTATTGTAAATTAATTGACTATGTCTGCCTGGTTTTATTCCTGGCCTCTCTACTCTGTCCCATTGATCTAGGTGTCTGTTTTCATGTCAATACCACACTGTTTTGATAACTATAGCTTTGTAATATAGTTGGAACTCAGGAAGTGTGATGCCTCCAGCTTTGCTCTTCTTATGCAAGATAACTTTAGCTCTTCAGGGCATGAAGCAGTTAGTAGGATCTTCATCCTTCATCCTTCTTGCAGACTTCCACAAAGTTACTCTCATCAATGGGTGATTGTCAAAATCGGTGTTCTTTGGGGGCTGGGGGAGAAAGATGGTAGAAAACTTCTACTATGCCATCTTGCTGCTATCAGTCTCCAGAGGGCGACAATTATTAATCAAAGTCTTCCGCTCCCTCAGAGCACATGGCTAGGCTACCTTTCCCAGGCTCTTAAAGTCAGATTCAGCCTCTTGACTAAGTGAACGGAGGGAAGCAGTGTTACTGAGCAAGAAGGCCTGATGCCCAATGTGCATAAAAAGCCAATATTATGACACTGGCTTTTGAGAGAAGAAAAGGCTTATTGTGAGGTCAACTGGCAAGGAGACAGGAGGCAAGGCTCTCAAATCTGTCTCCCCGATCCAGGGTTTGGGGCAAAATTTAAGAGGTTAGGGGGAAAGGCTAGTATGTGGAAATTCTAGAGGGGCAGGTTTCCAGTGGAGGGCTTCAAACATTTATGGTAAGGTGTGGAAAGGGGCTTAAACACCGGATCTTCCTAGACAATGGACCCCTTGCTTCTGAAGAGAGTCTGGCTTTCAAGTTCTGGTCGTTTCCAGTCCTTTGGTTCCGTGGGGTGAGAATCTTTGGTTCTGGATGTTATTTTGGGTCAAAATTTTCTCCTCTGCTCATACTCCAGCTACATGACTTGCAGTTTTGGCTTTTTGCACTTTCACCCTTGAAAAACAACTTTACCATTCATTTGTTGATAAGATGGGGTCAGTTTAAAGTGCTGCGGTTATGGCAGTATGGGGAATTCAGTTCAAAGCACAAGTTTAAGTGCATCATGTGGTTTCTTTCAGTCTTTGCCACGAGAATGGTGTTTCCCAGATGGGGGCTGTCCCTCCAACACAGATCCTGGAATGAAGCCAATACACAGAGTACAACAGAGCTACAGCTGACCTGCAGCCAATATGTAACATAAAAGAGAAATAAACTTTTGTTGATGTAACCCCTGAGATTCGGGGATTTCTTGTTACCGTGGAATAACCTAATGAAAGTTTGATGGATCATCAGTATTTGACACAGCTGGTCACTCTCTTATTCTTGATATATCTCTTCGCTTGGATATTAGGACACCACACACACTGGATTTCCTCTACTTTTCTCTGACAACTTGCTTTTCAGTTTCTTTTGCTGATTCCACTAGCCCTAAAATGTTGGGGTGCCCAAGGTTTACTGCTAGGAGTCTTTGGATCACTTCTACTCATTTGTTCCTGAGTGATTTCATCTAGTCTTAAGGTTTTTAAATACCATATAGATGCTGAAGAATCCTAAATTTATTTCTCTATCCAAGATCTTTCCTTAAACTTCACATATCCACTGAGACGTCAAATAAGTGCCTAAAATGCACCTGTTCAGATGGAGTTTCTGACCCTAGTCCCCCATATTTTGCTTTTCTTCCAGACTTCCCCATTACTGAAACTGTCACTCCAGTCTTCCAGTCTTCAGGCCATAATCTTGGAATCATTCTTGACTCTCCTCTTTCGCGCCCTATATTCCTTCAAAATATATTCAGAATCCAATCCTTCCCACACCCAGGGTTGTGGTTCAGCCAAATGAATACAGTGTAGCGAAAGAGGTGAAGAACGCTAAGGGTTTATGTAAGGAAGCGCTTATAGGGCAATTTACTGTGGAATTTAAGCATGGCAAGGAAAAAAGTAAGGATGTGAGGGGAAGAAGGAGAGTAAAAGATGGTGGTATGATAATGGATTGAGCGTCCCATATTGGAAGGGTATTTAAAGGACTGTTGGAGCAAGAATACTGGAAGGGGGGATCTAGAAAGACAGAAGGTGATGGCCAAGGAGTGGCATGCAGTTATTTGTAATGACAAGGTCAAGAGGAGGACCGTGGGAGGCAGTTAGTTTAAAGGACAAGAAAATAGTAGGAGGAGAAAGTCAAGGAACTGAGAGCATAGCAGAAGGATCATTTATATGTATATAGAATTATGACAGAAACAGTGTTACAGAAAGTAACAGCAGGAGAGGAGCTAAAATTTCAAGGGATTAGTGAGAGCGTCCCAGGGGACAATGAAAAACTGCAGCAATGAGGAGAAACTGGGTCATCAGAAATTATCTGATGACATAAAATTCAAATGTAGGGAGTTTAGAAAGGAGGACGAGAGGATTGTTTGGATGCAAACATGAGGAATAAGGATAGCATCCACCCAGTCTCCGGATCCAGTGGCATGAAAGATATTGGAGATAATACAGCAACTGCTTGAGTAGGCTGCAGGTAAGGCAGGTCCTCAGAAGAGATCCAGGAAGGTGAAAAATGCATGCATAGAAGTGGTCAAGGAGTGAGGAGAATTTTCTGATGATTGACTTGGGTTCCAGAGGAAATAATATGGCGAACCATGGAATGAGGGAAGTTTAAGAATAATCTTGGAAAGAGAAAGACTTTTCAAAGTATGATTCAAATCCGCACACGGGGCTGGTGGATTTGATGTAGGGAATGAGCAAAAGGGAGGACCAGGAGTGATTTTTGTAGGTTTTGCTTGTGCAACTGGACAAATGAAGGTGCTCATTTATCGTGTTGGAAAAGACCGTGGAAACAAAATTCAGAGTTCTGTTTTGGACATGTTAAATTGGAGAAACTTAAACATACATTTGTATATATCAAGTGGGCAGTTGGATAGATAGATTTATTTCTAAATGTCAAGATAAGGTTCAAGGATATAAACTTACTCTGGGAAATATTATTGCCAAGACCATTAGTTTGTGTCTTTAGTCGGTTACCAGTAGGAAAGTTTCTTGGGAAATGCAATCAAGTTCAGGTATTTGCTTGTAAATTGAGTAAATTTAGCACAGGCATACAATTCCTTAACTATAATTCAAAAAATCCAAAAAACCTCAGAAAACTGCAAGTATTTTTTGTTAAGTTTGATGCCGAAGCTCACTTAGTAAACTGACTTGAGTCTATTTGTAATCGTTATTCCACTCAGTGTGAATATTCAATTACAGAATTTTGCCCCAGACCTCCCTGGGGGCACAGTATAATATATGGTGCGTGTACCATATTATCTTCCTAAAGTAAGGAAAAAGAAAATCTGGATTCGGAAGTATCTGCCTAAAGAGTTTTGGCAAAGAATTCATGGAACTGTACCATGATGGTGGTAATGGCTGTACCCATTCTTGACAAGCACATGCCTCTTAAGAGTACTAGAAAACTTCTGTTGACACTAAAGGCACTCTATCCTTAAGACATGATACTTTACTACTCTTTAGCTCTGTCTTTTCCTCATAAAATCCTCCATGATTTTTTCTAGAATCAATGCAACTCCCTATTCATCTGTTCTAGCTACAGTGACCATATCTTTGGAACTCCAAATTACCGTATCATCTGAATCATGGTATATTGGTGAGGGCTCTTAATTACAAAACTAATTATAGCTAATTTAAGCAGAAAAGACATTTATTGAAGGATTTTTTTTTAGCTCACAGAATTTCCAGGAGGGGCGTGGAATCAAGTTTGGAGACCATGCAACCAGGAATAATAAACACATTATTCTTCAGGGCAGAGACCCTCTTGTTACTGCTCCTGGTATACAGACGCAGCTTCCTCTGTGCCCAGGATTCTGCTGATGGAGTCTGAAAGGGGCCTGATAAACAGTGTTTCCTTTTCCCAGCTGAGTTCTGACCAAGTAAGACAAAGAAGTGGCAACTGGAGAACAAGTATCTTTATTCCTAATAATAGCTAAGTTAGAATACTAAGCTTAGTATGAGAATCGAATGAGCTTGCTCATTAAACACCAGAATTGGGAAGATTTATGCAACTAATGATCATGTCACTGGACCAGGGCAGACCCCCCAACAAGGGTAGAGTCTGCCTAAGGTGATGCCCATGGAACTCAGGGACCTGTGGACAGACTCACTCCAAAGAGGAAGAGAGGAACTCAGCGTGCCTATTTATCCTTCACAAATTTAGTGGTCAAAGTAGACATTCCACCTCCCTAGGATGGAGGCAGTGAAGGGGCAGAGAGAAGCCAGGGTGTGATATCAATCACACATGGAAGGAAACATGAAGAGTGGGAAATAAGTGTCCCCCATCAATTATGTGCACCAAATAACTGGCATTGCTACTCTTGCCAGAACAGCTCTGCAGGTGCTTTCTTCTGTTCACTTTCTTGCAAATTGATGTGTCCTGCAGGAGTGTCTGGTTGCTGGCTTCTTCATCATAAACCTGTCCTCTAGATGCTGTGGTGTTCGGACCAGCACGTTACTGGTTTCTAGGTTTCTAGCTCTGAACTGGATGGGCCCTTCTGAACAGCCGTAGGCACCTCACATGCAGCATACTGACATAGAACTCAGTGTTTTCTACCTCCTCGTCCAAGTCGGATTCTCCTCCAGGATGTCTCTCTTGATGAGTTGGGTCACCACCCACCCAGGCTTCCAAGATGGAAACCTCAGAGTACTTTTTAGTTCCCCTTGTTTCTCTTTTCTCCTTCACTCCTTCTATTCAACTGGTCAAGCTCTGTGGATTCTGCCTCTGGTGGTCTGTCAAATACACTCTTTCTTTTCCATTCCTGTTGCATGACTCTAGTTCAGGACCTCTTCATTGTTAGATCAGGCAGTCACAAAAGCCTCCTAGCTCTTGGGCTCCACACTTAACTTTGCACTTAAGTGACTTGTTGGTCTACACTAAACTCTGATCATATCTCAGACAAAGCCTCTGGTGATTCCTTCAGCACTTAATGGCCTTCACAATCCAGCCCTAACTTCCCTTCCAACTACACCACTTGTCACTTTTCTCTATAATGAACTTTTACTAAACTTACCAGTCCTTTACAAAATATGTCCTGTGTTTTCATGATTTGCTTTGTTTATGCTTTTTCTTCTACCTGGAATGCTCTTTCTTACAACCCCTTCACATCTGTTCTTCCACATTATCTTTCATCCTTTAATGTCTAGGCAGAGAAGGAACATCCTAGAGAAGGATGAGCATGAGCAAAAATAATATGTTTTAAACCTGGCTCAAATGTCATCTTGTCAATGAATCCTTATACAAATATGCCTTCCACCCCCATCAAGACAGAAACAATTGCTCTCTATTCTACATTTCTCTGGCATTCCTTACTTGCTCTTATTGCTGACATATAACACATTTTATGGTTTCCATCCCTGTCTTTCATGCTACGCAATAAATCCTTATGATATCCCCCCTACATGACAGTAAAAGGCCACGAACCAGGTCCGCCAGTGTTGGACTTTAGAGTCTAGGAAACCCTTTTTGACAAAGCCAATTTCCGAAATGATTTCCATACAACCTACACAAAGAAGTCACCTTAAGGCTCAAAGATGGGCAATTACCACATGGCCCAGGCAGTATCTGCTTTCCTCCTGAGACACTGAGTCCTATTAATCAATGGATGGAGAAGCCATGGGATAACTAAGGTCTTAGAAAGCAAAATACATTGGCTTAATATCTCAAAAATCTATCGCTTTTATAGAAAGAAGAAATCATTCCATTTAACCAATACTTACGTAGCTCTTACTACATGTCAGTCATTAGTGCTTTTTACCAAATATTTCTAGTTATCTCACTTACAGGAACATGTAGGATTACACTTCAGGCCCCTTGTAATTGAGTGGGGCCATGTGACTAGTTCTGGCCAATGAATTATGAGCAGAAGCATCTTGCATCACTTCATCACTGGAGCAAGGAATGGCCATGTTCAATATGGCGGCTGCCATGCTAGCTGGGGCCCTGAGTGACTATGATGAGCAGAGTCCCCCTAGCTGACCTGGCTTGGACATGTAGCACAAATGAGAACTAAACCCATGGCCTGTTATAAATCTCTAAGATTTGGGATTGTTTGTAACTGCATCTTTACTGAATATATCCTGACCATTACAAGTGTTTGACAATGATTGCTCATTTAATTCATTTAACTCTTTTATTTTTGTTGCTCCCTTCGCAGTTTTATAACCTGCTCAACCAAATAAATCACAAATAAATATGTGACAGTTCCTGGTTTAAAGACGGAAACTTTTAGCTGCAACCTTACATGGCAGAAGGGGCAAGCGAGTTCTCTGGAGTCTGTTTATAACGGCACTAATCCCATCATGAGGGCTCCATCCTCATGGCCTGATCACCTCCCAAAGGCCCCACCTCCTAATACTGTCCTCTTGGAGGTTAGGATTCAACATATGAATTTGGTGGGGGCACAAACTTCAGTCCATATAATCATATAATCACTTATTGGTTTGAGACATCTCCCACAGGAGTTGCTGTTTGTATTGTGACACAACATTTCAAGTGAGTATCCACTTCAGACAGGTCTCTCTCTGGACCCTGTGACACCTCATGTTCTTCCATGAACATAATTAGTTGTCAGTAGTTGCAAATATATTTTGCACATAAGTCAAGATTTCAAAAGGTCAGAAGAATCCTTCCAAAGACTAGAGAGCATATATTCTAGAATAGTCAGGCACTTATTTCAGAGTTTTCCGAATCCAGCTAGAGGGCTGGTATTTTTGGAGTGTGAAATGGAGATATTTATCAATACAAGTAATGTTAACTACAACTCACCTTTTAGGTTGACATCAATTATTCAGATATTCATGGGTCTCCTTTTGGTCTCTGCTCTGAACGTTAGATAGCAGAGCAAAAGCAGCCATGTTCAGCAGCCAACTCTTTTCGCATCTTGAAATCCTTGCAGTTAAAAAACCAGATTTGCAATTAACGGAAAGTAGGGAGACTATGTCTAAACTTTTTGACTAGAAGAGGGGGTCAACATTTTTGTCATCACATTTAACTCCTTTACTACCTTCTTAAATTTATTTCCCCATTCTCCCTTCACCTTTAGCTTGTTTCCTTCAATAAGTACTTACTGAGTACAAATTGTGGGACTGAGGCTTAGTCCCTGATCTTGAGGACTCATATTCTAGTGGGAGGAGCTGGAAAAATGGATTAGTCTGCTGGGGCTGCCATAACAAATATCACAGGTGGGGCAGCTTAAACAACAGAAATTTATTTTCTCACAGTTGTGGAGGCTGGAAGTCCAGGATCAAGGTGTCAGCAGGGCTAGTTTCTCTTCTTGGCTGGTAGACATGTAGATAGCCACCTTCTCCCTCTGTCTTCACATGGTCTTCCCTCTGTGTGTGTTTGTATGCTCATCTCCTCTTCTTATACGGACACCAGTCATATTGGATTAGGGCCCACCCTACTGACCTCATTTAGCTTTGATCACCTCTTTAAGATTGTATCTCCAAATACAATCACATTCTGAGGTACTGGGGGTTAGGACTTCAACATATGAATTTTGGGTGGGACATAGTCAAAGCCATAACAAAGGTAAATGACTAGCTGTTCTCTAATGTGCCTCTGGGAGGCAGGGTGACTAGAAAGCCTTCTGAGCAGAGATAACGCTGTGCACTGGATCTGGAAGAATGAATAGGCTTTCTCCAAGGGGAGAAATAAACACAAGTCATTCCAGGAAGAAGTAACAGCATGAACAAAGATAAGAAGCTGTGAAAGTTCATAATGTGTTTGGAAAACATGGAGATATCCTCTGTGAACAGAGAAGCAGATGGGTGGTAGGAATCAGGGGACATTCAGACCTAGGGGGTTATAGCAGCAGCCACAATAGTTGGCATTATATTTGGAGAAGAAAACTGCAGACTCAGTGGGACAGCCTGAGCAATTTGATTGCATCAACTCCCAGAGCCCATCCTATATAAAGGATGACTCTGTAGAGTCATTTACTTTGCTTATTTGGTTGTTAAATTACTGCCTGTTCCTGCTGATGGGTTTACAGAGAAATTCACAGCTGTTGCTGATGTTTTCTACCCAGCCATGTTGGTTTTGAACAGTGACTGGTTTTGTCTTTTGTGAAGAAAATACTTTCTTACACAGCATCCTTGGAAGGAGACACTATAAGGTCAAAATATTTTTGTTGTATACCTCAAGCTACTGAGTGAAATCACATTTTGCTATATATCACTGCCCTCCTGTCTTACTGATGGAGACATGTCAACTATGGCTAAATAGGGTAGATTTCCTTCCATTTTCAGACAAAAACAGCTCTTGAAACTGAGGGTATAAAGTTTCTGATGTGATTTTTTGTTGTTATTTTTTTATACATAAAAAAATGACACCTGACGAAATGTCACTCCTAAGTATTTTTTCAACCTGCACAAATCTATTCATTCAACAGAAACATCACCACAATACTATCAAAGACAACAGGCTTATTAATGAGTATTAGGAATTTTGTTAATTTCTAGAATTTTTATTAGTTGTATTATCTGTGCCTAAGAAAATCTAATTAAGTATTAAAATGCTTTTTCAATGGTTAGTTGTAGAAAACGTTAGGCTGAGTTGCTGATGTAACAGAATCATAGTGATCATTGACTAAAAGCTTGAATAGCTGAATCTCCAAGAATTAAACTCAATGCAGAATGGGAAGAGCAAGATAAAAAGTTATTGTATATTTCAAGGTTGCTTGAAAGACTTTTTGAATAATTAAGAAGATAGAGAGGGCCGGCCCTGTGGCTTAGCGGTTAAGTGCGCGCGCTCCGCTACTGGCGGCCCGGGTTCGGATCGCAGCACGCACCGACTCACCGCTTCTGCAGCCATGCTGAGGCCGCGTCCCACATACAGCAACCAGAAGGATGTGCAACTATGACGTACAACTATCTACTGGGGCTTTGGGGGAAAAAAAGGAGGAGGAGGATTGGCAATAGATGTTAGCTCAGAGCCGGTCTTCCTCAGCAAAAAGAGGAGGATTAGCATGGATGTTAGCTCAGGGCTGATCTCCCTCATGAAAAAAAAAAAAAAAAAGAAGATAGAGAGTAGACATCCCAACTCATTTGAGTAGAAAAATGTGAAACAAGTAAATAACTTTCAGTCTATTATTTTCTTTTAGAGTCAGAGGGCAAGCAGAGAAACCAAATCCATGGAAATTGTCTTGGCTATCTCTAAATGACAAATAAGTTAGAATTTATGCTTCCTACAGAAATTTAAAGATTTAATGGAGACATTTATAAGACCAGTGCTCTAATGTCTGAACTATGGAGCCAATTGCAATGGAGACATTTAAATTCTAACCAAAGTTATTTCTATACCTATCATGATTGCTGATATTCTAGCTAGGAAATTAGCTAATTCTCTATTAGCTACAAAATAGTAAATCTTTTAATTTTTTTTGATGGTATGGGAAATGAAACTTGAAAAATTTTAAGCTTCCTTTAATTGATCACTTACTATAGGCATTTTATAGACATAATTCTTACAATAGGCTGTGAGGTGGGTATCATTTCTCTCATTTTACATAAAAGGAAATTGAGGCCAGAAAGTATACACAATTTTCCAAAATTCCATGGTCAGAAAATGGCAGAGTGTGGATTTGAATTCAGCTTTGACTCCAATCCTGTGTTCTGATAACCTCCCACAGTACACAGTAAACATTCAAAGAATATTTGTTGAGTGAATAAATTTTTTATATAATTAAAAATATAAAATAAAAAGGAAGAAATTATAAAATAAAATAAAAAAGAGGGAGCTATCTGAGTCCATCCTCCCACTGCAGAATTTAAAGACGTTTTTCTGCTACATCCTGGCTACCCAATTATTTTATCCTTTTAAATCTTTGGTGTATTAGGTGGTTAGGCTTTTAATGCTTTGTAAACATTTTAGAAGCATCTTGTAAGTCTTAGAACCTAGAGGTAATGATTTCTGTAAAAATCAGTGACTTTATTCAGAAAAACCACTGGTATCCAGGCTGGAAGCTTCAGGCTCAAATTATAAGTTTTTGCCTTTTGCCTCTCCTGCATTCAAGCATTATTTGAAGTTCCCACACTCACTCTACTCTTCCCAAGATTTAGCGGGGGGGCAGTTGTGTGGTTCAAGAGCAGACTGTGGTCTTCTTTGTCTTCTCCTGTAAGACCTGAGATATTTTCTTATTACTCCTGCTCCAAAAGGTTAAAGTGTTATCAATAGCAGTCTGAATCCACAAATAGTCAATAAGACCCTACTGTTGGTGGAATAAACATCCAGTTTCTTATCTGATCTTTATCTTCCTTTAGAGTCTAATCTCAACCTATGTCCCCAGACTTATCTCCCTCTATTTCTTCCCTCCTAAACTAGTCGACTAATTTTTTCTTGACCGTGCCATGTACACTCCCACGCTGCATTCTTGCTCAAACCCGTCCCCAGCCTGCAATTCTCTTTCTGCTCCTCTGCCTGTCCAATCCTTTGCACATCCAACTCAAGTCCCACCTCTTCCCTGAAGACTCACTCTAAAGATAACGATCCTTTCTTTGTGTCATTCATTTAATTTTTAGAACATGCTATTTCATATTATCTTTTTAACTTTCGCCCTTGGATCTTTCTTTATCATGCAGGTATTATTTTTTTTCGCTACTTGATCCCCCCCAACACTTAAACCCTATTTTGAAAATTTACACACCCAGATAAGGTTGTTGATATTGTTGGTGATGATGAGAATGAGTAATTTGTCTTGATTTTTAAAGATAAAGAACCAAAGATTGAACTTGAGGTTAAGACACATCGTTGGTTCTAAATCTTGCATAATGACAACAACTTTCAGCTGACCAACTGTCTTGGCAGAGTCAGTTGCTCTGTTATTGATTAGAGTTTAAATCATCATAAGGGATGGAAGAAACAAGGTGTGGCAACTATGTGGCTTACAGTTATAACTCTTCATGAGTGCCCCTCATTCTAACCCCAATAATCTAGCACGGCATTTTTTTTCTTAGCTTGGATTTCCCCCAGAAAAGCAGAACTAGAAATAAGAATTCTTATGAAAATAATTTACTTTGAGAAGTGGTTTCAGAGGATAGGAATGGGGACCTGAGGAGAGTGAAAGAGGGAAGGTGGGAAAGCCAACCCATGGATGCATTATGGAGCTGATGGGCAACTGAGGCTTAACCCCATGGACCATCTGAGGAATGGTGTAGAGTGTTCCTCAGAGTTGCCTGTCCAAGACAGAAATGGAGTACTTAGCCATTGGCGACCAGCCCAAGGTCAAGGATTTTCACATCAGTTTGCCCACTGGCAGAAGGGCTGCCCGGGTCCATGCAGCCATCCCTCACAACAGGGGCAAAGATGCTCCTGGACAGAAGAAAAAGAGATACAATGTGGCTGAAGTGAGGTGCTGTCAGCCCTCACCTGTGCACAGGTGGTAGCTGCAGCAATGACCAGAGCAAAAGATGTAAGGCGAGGCAAAAATGATGCCTGACCCTCGTTCTTTGCTATTAAGCTCATATATGACCTCAGAATCCTCTCAATGCAGTGCTCCAGGGAGCTATTGTTAGTTCACTGGAGTTGGCATATGAAAGAAATCAGTGTGCCCTCTCCAGAACAGATTAGCAAAAACAATGTGGGAGCAAGTTTGTGCATGTGCCTATGTGAAAGTTACTAAACGTGGTTGATTAATCGGGTACTTAAACACTTGTGGATTTCCTATGTGGGTTCTCTTGACAGTCAGTACTTATTCTGGGAAGATAAACGTTGCCCTCATAGGACCAGGTAATGAAGCCAGACCAATGAAGGTGTTCTTGCTACGGAGATAGATGCTATTTGCAACTGAAGTTGCTGATGCCTCAGGAGCCCCCTACTATATTTTCTGGGAGGTGCTGAATGGTAACCATCTGAGAATGGAAAACATCGGAGTGCATTTGAATAATTTATGAGACTCAATAAAATAGTTAGATCAGTTTACCTAGTCAGTTATAATTTATATCAACCCATGAAATTTTTTTCCCAGTTAACACACACCACAAACATATGTGACTAATTCCTCGATTATTAAGAGAAACTATCCAGTTGATAAATATTATCTGCGAAAGATATAAGAGAAGCAGATGAATAACCAAACTGAT
Source organism: Ceratotherium simum simum (assembly GCF_057802395.1). NCBI lineage: Eukaryota > Metazoa > Chordata > Mammalia > Perissodactyla > Rhinocerotidae > Ceratotherium > Ceratotherium simum. The sequence goes on along the minus strand of NC_141931.1, from coordinate 26,852,788 downwards.
TATTCAGAATAACATCTGTTCTCCAAAAAATAGTCAAGATGCACCATTGTACTTTAAATTATCATTGACGTGTTGTTTCACAAAGAATTCCTCTCTGGAACTGTGTCTTAGGTAACAACCATAAGATGTGCTAGCAGATTACAAATTAATCAGTAGCACAGCACTGAAAAAGGAAGCCTTTAATTGGAGACAGAGTTACATATTCAGCCACATATGCTAATCTTGTAACTCTAGGAGAAATCTCAATCAAGTCAGTCAGCCGATGTTTAGGACCCAGAGGAACCATGTGGTTTCTGGCTGAACCTGCGTAATTAAGGGAAAAGTTGGATATTGTTCCTTAACTGAATTATCCATATTGGATTTTTACAAATGCCCAAGTTTATTTCTAGAATGTATTTTTCTTCTAGACCGAGTAATTGGAAAAAAAGGGGGATGGTTTCTTACTATGACTTGGGTTGGGGGCTTAGAGATAGCTTCTCTTTTAAAGCATACAACCCTCCAATACACATTCAAATAAATGACACCAAGCCAGTCTTCCTGCTGTGAGCTGAGAAAAACGTGTGAGTGTACAGAGGGAGCAAATGGTTTCTGTTCACTGGGAGTGGGGAGATGTTCAAATAGCTTATGCACCCCATTACAGCTATGATTAAATAATAGCCTTTCTCTTGCTTTACTGTTGAGGTAATTTGATGATTTCAGTGTAGAAAAACAGTACACAGTTTAAAAATGCCTATGGGAAAGTGGAAAAAGGTGCAGAGAAAATAAGAACAGTCTTAGTCACTGGAGAATCTGTGCCAAGGTGAACTGCTAGGGGTTCTCAGGGATCATTGTTCTTATATAAGTCAAAAGGCTCCATATGTTCAAATTGTCAGAGGCACACTCACTCTCAGACTCATTCACATATGTGCTTCCCAGTTTAAATGTTTTATAATTTGCTTTAATATTAAATGATTATTCTTCTCAAGTTCTCTTAGGGATTAATTGTACAATTCCAGAAGTCAAAGGCAGACATAAATGAAAGTCAAATTTCTTAATATGCAACTGCTAATTAATTCAGCATAACCAAGCATTATCATGTGAAGATTGATGGGAACATCATAAACCAGACATTTTTTCATGCAGCTGTGATCAGTGAGTTTCGAGTGGCAGAGAAAAACACAATTTGCATATGCAAACCGGTGCAGCTTGAACAATGTCTCAATTGTCGTTATTTAAATGAGAAGTAATTAATTAGCATTCCTATAGCATGCTAGCTTTCACTTAGTTAATTGTATAGATCCAAATTCCAAAATAAAAACAATGGCTATTGGGCTCTTCTTTGCAAAATTCAACCTACGCTGAGAATTCTTAAATTGAGAAGCTTGTCAGAGGGAATTCCCCACTGGCAGGAACCATTTCTCTCTGACTATTGCTCCGACTATGTATCTTGAATAGAGTAGAGATCTTTTTTCCCCTTTCTTTCTGAAATAAAATTGGAGAACTTTTAAAAATAAGATAAAAGTAAGTATGAAGAAAAATCCAAAACACAAAAAGATAACAATGGAACACAATTTGGAGTTCAAATTTCTGAACCAAGTCATATATGTGCTGAGGTTGAATTGCCTTCCTCACTTGCAAGACAACCGTCCTGCCTTCCTCTGGGTGCTTGCTCTAACTCCCAGCTCCTTGCCAAGAATAGATTCATTGTGGGTCCCCAACTCACCAATGCAGCCCTTTGGCTCAGGTTTCCAGCATTGCACCATTTTCCAGACAGGTTCTTTCTTTCTTTTTTTCAATTACTTTATTGAGATCATAATGATTTATAACATTGTGTAATTTCAGTTGTACATTATTATTTATCAATTTCTGTAGACGGCATTGTGTTCACCACCATTAGTCTAATTTTTATCCGTCACCATATACGTGCCCCTTTACCCCTTTCACCCACCCCCCAGTCTCCTTCCCCTCTGGTAATCACTAACCTGTTCTCTTTATCCATGTGTTTATCTTCCACATATGAGTGAAATCATGCAATATTTGTCTTTCTCAGCCTGGCTTATTTTGCTTAACATCATACCCTCAAGTTCCCTCCACATTGTTGCAAATGGGATGATTTTGTCTTTTTTTATGGCTGAGTAGTATTCCATTGTATATATATACCACATCTTCTTTATCCATTCAGCCATAGAAATGTACTTGGGTTGCTTCCATGTCTTGGCTATTGTGAATAATGCTGCAATGAACATAGGGGTGCATAAATCTCTTTGGATTATTGATTTCAAGTTCTTTGGATGAATACCCAGTAGTGAGATAACTGGATCATATGGTATTTCTATTTTTAATTTTTTGAGAAATCTCCAAACTGTTTTACATAGTGACTGCAGCCATTATGGAAAACAGACAGGTTCTGGATGATACTTGGGAATCCTCAAGGGAAGTGAGCCAACACCGTGGGTTGGTTTCTTCACCAGCCTTCCTAGAGCAGAGGCTGGAATGTTAAAAGATCATATCTCCTAGAACTCTTTGCACTTAGGTTTTTTGGATACGATTTAAGTCTGCTGAGCAGAAACATTTGCTTGGGACTTGAATTTGAGGTGAATAATGAGCATCCTTTCTGTCTGTGTGGATCCTAGCAGAGCCAGTGTGGTTCTGGAACCACAGCGTAGAGGTGGCTTTTATCCCTTGGTCTGCAGCTTCCTGATGTCCGGGTGTGGCAGAAGCAACTGCTCTCGTGGCTGCAGGTTCTGCAGTGTAATCTAGAAGTTGTTCTTAGAAGCACAGCCCAGAGTTTGTTTCTGCAGCCTTCCTAATGATTCTGGAATGTTTAATAGCCTGTGATGAGTCTTTTCTTACTTAACGCAACTAGTGTGGAATCTATTCTCTACAACTGAACTTTTACCCTAAGAGGAATTAGTATCAGTATTCCCAAGAAAATTGGGGACTCCGGGGGTGGTAATCTTATCTAGTTGGATTTGAAAGCAACAAGGATACCCTACCTTCAGAATATGGGTTACCTGTTTTTAACTGTGCCAGAAAGCTTAATGAAAAAAATATATGATAAGCTCAGGGTTTAAATTCTATTTTTAAGAAGCAGTCAGAACCAAGGAACTTCTAGAGATGCCCTCAAAAATGTTTCTTATATCTTGTAGCCACAGGCTGATGCATCTAAAAATCAGATACAATCTACCTTCGTGGGTTGCTGAATTACAGCAGATGTTGTGCATTTCCAGCCTCATGTTGTCTTTTTTTGTGAAAATAGGATAATCTTGGGAAAGAGAGGGTTGGAAGGAGGATGTTGGGGCAGATTCGAGCCCTAATGAAGCTTCCTTACAGGCAGAAGCAGACCCTCCTCCTCTGTCACTTCATGTCAAGATCTCACTTGAGGTGATGACATAACGAGGGGGTGTCTGTGCTCTCACTGCTTCCAGATTCCTGATTTCTATTCATGACAACCCCGGAGTCAGGCTCCCAGCATGCTGCGGGGGAAAGTATAAAGTCTTACCTGGGAGGAGCAGGTGCACACACTTGGTGAATTGCAAGATTTTGCTAATTAGTAACAGCAGAAACCAGGGAAGAATGGGTGGGAGTGGATTCTAAAAGTCATAGACTAGGAAGAAAAGAACATAACTTTGGGTTAGGCTGAATTTACCAAATAGGGGCACTTCCTGGAAATTCTGGATTCAGTGTGTTGGCTTGAATAACAGGATGGTTCTCAACATTTGTTGACCAAAACATGGACTTGGGAGGTCAGAGCCCACACTAAAGGACCTTGAGATGCCAGAAATGCCTTGGCCTAAGGCAGACGGAGGAATCAAAAGACTTAAGGAGATAAAAATACTGGAGTGGACTTATCGTGTTGAATTTACCCGCTGTATTAATCACCTATTGCTGCTGTAACAAATTGCCACAAACTTAGTGGTTGAAAACAACACAAATGTATTAGGTTATGGTTCTAGATTCAGAAGTCTTAAAATCAAGGTGTTGGCAGAGCTGTGTTCCTTCTGGATGCTCTGGGGGAAAATCAGTTCCTTACCTTTTCCAGATTCTAGAGGCCACTACATTCTTCGACTTATGTCTCCTTCCTCCCTCTTAAGAGCAGGCAGTGTACCATCTTCAGATCTCTCTATCTCTCCCCCTCTCTCTCACACACACATATCTGTGCGTTCAGGGTCACATCTCCTTCTCTAACTCGGACCCTCCGATTTCCCTCTTATAAGGACCCTTGGGATTACATAGGGCCCACCTGGTAATCCAGGATAATCTCCCCATTTCAATATCCTTAACTTAATCCCATCTGCAAAGTCCCTTTGCAGAGACTTAGCAGAGGCTACCACTGGTCCTTCTGTACAAAGTTCAACAACTTCACCTCATTCCACCCAGGGAACATGTCCCATGTTTCCCTCAGACCTGTGCAGCTTATGGAAATCAAGTGACCTTCCATGTGGAAACTGAGGCTTGGGAAGGTGAAATGACTTGCCAGAGGTCATGTGGGCTCTTATTAAGAACTGGGACAGGAATCTAGGTTTCTGACATCAGCCTAGTGTTCTTCTGGTAACAGTGTACTGTCTGATTGCAGCATCACTCAAGCCATGAACAAAGCTCAGGAAGTGGGATCAGCCTAGTCTAGCGTGATAACAGACCACAGATCCCTCTGGCCCCGTGGCATCACAGACCCACATTTACCCCAGGATGAGAAGAGGCGCAGACCTGTGTGTGATCTGCCCTCGGCTTCTCCACCCACCAGCCCCACATAACACAAGCAGCACATCTTCAACTGGCAGCTGTCGCATTTGACACTCATCCAAAGGACTTGATTCTACCCCAGGGAATGCCCCTACGCGTCATGAATGAAACAGAGCTACAAATATCTATGTGGATAAATTTTACAACATCATATTGAGAAGACCCGGTAAGTTTAAGTTTAAGGGGATTAAAGATGAATACATACAACCTGAAGTTCACAAAATGTAAAGCAATGCTATCTAGTTTTAAGAATATATGCATGTGTAGTTTAAGTATGAAGAAATGCCTAGGTATGGTAAGCCTCAAATTGGGGGAAGTGGTTCCTGTGAGTGGAAGCTGGGTCGGGGCAAGAGGGATGTGATAACATTGCCTTGAGTTCATAGCTGCAAATCCGACTAAGAGTCTGGCTCTTTCTAGGCAGTTTTTTTTTTTTTTACACCCAAGTTTTTATTGGTCACCTAGAACAATATTAATTGCATAACCATTTAACAACTATTGGCTAGGAACCCCCTATGTGCCAGGCATTGAATGCAAAGAATAAAAAGATAAATATTTCACATTCCATAACACAAGAGATAGAGAAATATAATCCAAAAGAAATTTTAAAAGGTTACAATTATTTGCATATTTGCACTTTCTAACATTCAAAACTGCTAACTGATCTTATACAAAGAACATCATGAAGATTCCACAAAAACTACTGCAGCTAATAAACAAATTCAGCAAAGTTGCAGCATAAAGGAAAAACACATGAAAATGTTATATTTCTATACACTAGCAATCAACAATCTAAAAAAGAAAGGTTCAAAAATATAACTGTCTTTATTAAGAAATAATTGTATACATAGTAAATCTTAAGAAATCTATAAAAAACTGCTAAAACTAACAAGTTTATTTAGCAAGGTGATAGGATACAAAGTCAATAAACAAAATTCAATGATATTTGTAGGCAATTTTATTCAGCGCTTCCAGAGCCATTTTCGGGGTTGGGACCGGTAGGGGAGGAGAGGGGTGGAAAATCTTGGCCTTGGCCCCGCTGTGTGTAGATAAACTGGAAATTTGCCCTGACAGTTTTTTTCCTCTATTGTGCAAGGCAGGGCCAAGTGACATCATTGGGACATGCAGATGTCTCTGTCCTCTTCTTTGACAAGTGCCAAGAAAAATGATCTTTGCAGTCAAGCGCTGCTCCTTCCCCCAACCCTGATCCAGCGGTCTACCATTTCTATACCTGTGGCCATGGGCCAGATTCCTGGAAACTCAAGAAACTCTTTTATTTAGAGATGTCCTGCTGCTTTCAGCTTTAAAAGGGAGTGCTGGCTTATCTCCAGGCTGTTAGAAAAGCTGGTTTGCATCACAGTTCTGTTACCAGGGGGCACACACACAAAAAGCAAATTAATGAATTCCTTCTTACCTTCTTTTATTCATTTATGTATTCATCCATTTAAGGAGCAAATATTTATTGAGCATCTACTCAGAGACTATAGAAGCAGCGATTAAAGACACAGGTCCTGTCCTGCTGGTAAGTATAGACAACAGAGGTGACAAAGTAGGGACCAGACAGCTACAGCACAGCATTGTGCAGCCATAGAGATAAGAAGAGAGGGAGACGGGAACCCAGAGAAGGATCACCACACAGAATGGAGGAGGCCCGTGCGGGGAAAGTTTTAGAAAAAGGCCACACGAGGTAAGTCTTCAAGGATACGTTGGGATTAGCAGATGGAAAATGGGCAGCAACAATTTAGGACAGAGCACCAGATGGAAAGTCAAAGAACCATGGGAGAGCAAGATGCATTCTGGGAACTGCTGGAGCCAGGTCTCACAGGGATGCTGAGAGTAGATGGGCCCTAATCTGGATGGTGCATGGCCTCAGTTTCCCCAAGAAAGTATGCACACAACAAAAGCTCCCGGAGATGGATCCCCTCTTACATGCTAGGCATTGTACTTGGAGTTTCACACACATTCACATTTAATCTCCATGAAACTCCATTTTATAGACAAGAAAGGGGTTTGGACAAGATTTGACCCTGATTTGCCTGCCTTCTAATATCTGCCCTCTACACCTTTGACACATGGGGTTATAAGATCCACCCTGCTTACTGCACAGTTATTGTGACAATCCAATGATACAAAGTAGGTAAAACATTTAGAAAACCACAAAATGCTTTATATGCAAAGTTTTGGGGTTTTTTTTTGTTTTGTGTTTTTTGCTGAGGAAGATTGGCCCTGAGCTAACATGCGCTGCCAATCTTCCTCTTTTCTCTTGAGGAAGATTTGCCCTGAGTTAACATCTGTGCCAGTCTTCTTCCACTCTGTATGTGGGTCACCACCTACACTGTAGTGTAGGTCCACGCCCAGGAACCAAACCTGGGCCGCCAAAGCGGAGTGCGCCGAACTTAACCACTAGGTCAAGGGGCCAGCCCCCAAAGTTTCGTTTTTTTACGATACAAACCTTTAAGAAAACTAGAATTGGTTATAACGCACTGATAATACGCACTGTTTCCAGCTGCTGTGGGGCCAGGGATCGGCGATAGTAGAGAAAGGAGGGAGGCAGGTTACATTAAATTACATATACTTTAATGTCCCCAAAGTGGAGGCTGCCCTGCCCTCATTTGCTTATGTGCAAGATCATCTTTAGAGGATCTGTTGGTTTGTGAGCTTTATCTTGGAGAATTCAAGCTAGCGTGAATTCTCATCCGTGCTTATGGCAGTACTGACAATGCCAGTAAAGGAGGGCAGGGGTAGAAATTTCAGGAATTGGGAAGTGCACTGGCACATAGTGCCTTCTAGATTCATATTAATAAAATAAGGTTTTCGAGTGAAACACAGGGTTGGTAAATATATACATAGCAATGCTTTTAGCATAATACATCTCAGAACTTATACTATAAGCAAGACTGGCTTCATAATTTGCAGGGTCTAGTGTGAAATAAAAATGTGGGATCCCTCTAAAAATTATTTGAATTTAGAGATGGCAACAGGAGAACATCAGATCAAGTGTGTTGTCCTTCTGAGCATAGGGTCCTATATACCTGTGCAGGTTGGATGCCCATGAAGCTGGCCCCCACTATAAGTTATGAATTTCCCGCATAATCTGGTGAAGGGAGACTAATCCTTGCAGTGAAAATGATTTGTTTGGGGTCCTTGGGAATGGGCCAGTGCAAAAAGTAAAAGAAAAAGGGCAAACTGTAAGTCAATTTGGAAAACTGTATTTTCCTATTCCTCTCTTTTACTTTCTGGTCCCAAACTTTCCCTTCCCTCTACTGAGTAGACACATTACCAGCCTCTTTGTTAATCCGTTCCAATGACATGTAGCTTTTGTTGGAATGTCTTCCCCATAGCTAAACTAGACTAATGTTACTGCAACAGAAGCTAACCCTCTCTCCTGGTTCTCAGGGGAAATCAAATAGCTATGTATGCTGTGCTTGGCTTTCAAAGTGTCTGTAATCTGAACCAATCTTACCTATTTTCCAGTTCTTCCAAATATCCATTTTCTGGGTTTTTTCCCCCAGATGATTATGGCTCTGTTTCTTAATTTCTTTTTCAATGCAACTCTGGTTTTGGTGCACTATGCTTACCAGGAGGGCAAGAAAACTATCCTCCCCATTAGGCTTCTTACCCCCCACCCCCACTAACTGATCCAACACTTACCCAACCCCAAATGGATTCTTCTGTGGATCAATATGACCCCCCCGTTGGTTGGTTCAGTACGGCATCCATTCAACCCACATTTATTCAGCATGATTAAATGTCAGGAGCTGTGATAGGGAATATATATGAAGTGAGGAGCAAAGTAAGTATGAAGTTTACATTCCATTGATGGAGACAGACATAAAACAAATAGTCACATGAGTACACATGTAAGGAACATACACAATAAGTGCAATAAAGGAAAAGAGCAAGGTGCGGTGAAGAAGGGTCAGTTGCTGCTTTGACTGCATGGTAAAGCAAGCTCACAGCACGGAGGAGACAATTTAGCTAAGATTTAAAGATGAGAAGGAATTACCCAGGCACAAAGGGATAGGGAGTGGTCCAGGCGAAGCGTGATGATCCTAAGGCAAGAATTTGTTTTGTGGATTTGAGGATCTGAAAGAAAATGAGAATGGCGAAAAGCATTTTGAGTTAGGAGTTGAGGTTAGAGAGGCAGGTAGGGTCCAGAGTATACAGGTAGAAACAACAGGAGGTATGAGTGCTGAGTAATCAAGAGTGGATTGTGCTGGTTATTAAACTATTGTTCCTTAGCTTCAAAGCCACCATTCCATACTCATTTTGTTGATGTTGAGATGGAGACTCTTCAAAACCACATTTCTGCTTTGTAAGCTCCAACTTGTTAGGCTCTTCCAAAAGCAGACATTTTAAGGGATACTGGAAGGCTGGAGGGTCCCACTTTGAAGGGAGCTGCTCCTTCCTGTTCCCGTCAGCATTGCTCTAGGAAAGGTCCAACACCTGGGCTGTAACAGGGAGTTTCAGTTTGTAGTTTTCCTAACACCCCCAAATTCAGCTTTATTTCCATTCCCACCAGCACCCCCAGATACTAGCTACAGCCAGCTGGTGACCCCTCCTTAGAGGTCTAAATCCCTGCTCCACGGAATATCTCTTCCAAGCTTCTCGTAATCCCAAGATTTCAATAATTCCAACCTCATCCTTGTGTCTCCCCAAGCATAGGGCAGTAGCTGTTTCCTACACTTACTATCTTTGTGGTATCTCAGGATTTTTTTTTTTTTTTGCCTTTTCACATTCTCTGATATCTGGTTCCAATTCTTTCTATTAAATTATTTCTATCAAAATAACTAATGTGATTCATATCTTTTGACTATACCCTAATCAATAGATGAAATTAGGAATAGGAGCAAGAATGATTTTCAGATTTCTAGCTTGTGTATGAAAATGCCACTTATTATGATGGAGTGCCTTGGATAAGAAACCTTTGGTTTGTGGGAGAAACGAAAGTTCAGTTTTGGACATGTAAAGTATAAAATGCCTATGAGACAGCTAAGTGTAGTTAAACCAATTTGTTAGATAGACACATTTAGATTCCAGGTGTATGGCTGGTAGAAGCAGATAAACCTACATAGGAGACAGAAAGTTTGGAGAAAAACAAGGAAAGTTTCGTGGTCTGGAAGTCAAGAGAAAAAAGTGTTACAAGAAAAAGACATGTGGTACTGGCATAAGAATGGACATATAGTTCAATAGAATAGAATTAGGAACCCAGAAATAAACTCTCACATTTACGGTCAATTAATTTTTAACAGAGTTGCCAGGACAATTCAATGGCAAAAGAATAGTCTTTTTAACAAAAACTGGAACAAGTAGATATCTACATGAAAAACAATATAGTTGGACCCCTACCTCACACCATATACAGTACTTATGTCCAAATGCACTTAAATGCAAGTGTTAAAACTGTAAAACTCTTAGAAGAAAACAAAGAGGTAAATCTTTGTGACTTTGGATTAGGCAATGGTTTCTTAAATATGACACCAAAAGCACAGGCAACAACAACAACAAAATAAATGGAAGTTCATCAAAATTTAAAATTTTTGTGTTTCAAAGGACACCATGAAGTGAGAAGACAACTCACACAGTGGGAGAAAATATTTGAAAATCATAAAAAATTACAAAAAATGAAAAAACATAAAAAGGCATGTAACATTTAAAAAGCGGAGAAAGGATTCAAATAGACATTTCTCCAAAGTCAATATAAAAATGACCTATAAGTACATGTAAAATTCCTGTTAGTCCTCAGGGAAATGCCAGTCAAAATCACAATGACATACCACTTCAGATCCAGTAGGATGGCTATAATCAAAAAGATGGACAATAACAAGTATTGATGAGGATGTGGAGAAATTGGAACCTTTATCCATTGCTGATGGGAGTGTAAAATGGTGCAGCCACTTTGGAAAATTGTCTGGCAGTTCCTCAAAAGGTTAGACGTAGAGGTACCAATTTACCTGGTAATTCCACTCCCAGGCATATATCCAAGAGAAATGAAAAAGAAATAAAATGTGGTATACTCACACAATGGAATATTATTTGGAAATAAAAAGGAAACTTTGAAAACATGCAAACATAAAACATGAGGACACGTGAAGACGTCAGTCACAAAAGATCAAATATTGCATAATTCCATTTAAATGATATGTGTAGAATAGATAAATCTATAGAGACAGAAAGTAGATTATCAACTGGGAGGGGAACTGAGGAGATTAGGGAGTGATGGCTAGATTACAGGGTTTCTTTTTGGAGTGATAAAAATGTTCTAAAACGTATTATGGTGATGGTTACACAACTTTGTGAATATCCTAAAAACCGTTGAACTGTATGCTTTAAAGGAACTATTTGTATGGTATACAAGTTGTATCGCAATAAAGCTGTTACAAAAATAAATAAATATTCTTGTAGCAAAAAATAAATAAAATATGGGATAGTGCATTGCACAAAATGCTGCTAAGAGGTGGTATAAAATTAGGATAGAAAATAGTCAACATATCTGGTAACCCATGAGAGAGTGGTCACCTGGACAAGACAAGGCTCAGTGAACTAACAGAGACGGAAATCGGTTTGGGGTGAGCTGAAGAGTGAGGAAGTGGAAAACAGTTTGTGGAGAGAGCTATTTTGGTGGTTTTGCTGTGAAAGGGGTCAAAGAGATGGGTAACGTCTGGAAGGGGCTATAGGGTCAAGAGCTTATTTTCCATTGTGTTTTTAAGAAGAGAGTACTCCAGTATGTTTTCATGTTGATGGAAATGACCTGGTTGAAAGAGAAATTGATGATGCAAGAGAAAAGGGACAGCATAAAGATGAAAGTTGTATGCTATATTGCAGTAAGCAGTGGGACTGCATTCATTCATTTGCATCCATTTTCGGTTTTCTATGCAAAAATGAGAAGGCTGTTAATAATTGGTGAATGCCATATTGCGTTTAAGGGAGAACCCTAGACTGAAGATGTCAACCTCTCACTCCCAGAATTACCTCCCCCAACCAACCCTCCCATACTCCTGACTGATATAGGAGCAAACGAGTTATACCCTCTCAGAGCAGTCATAGAAAATTGGAGGGAATTTTCACTCTAAAGAAGGAATTTTTATGTGTTGCAACTTGGCACCCCTGACCTCCCGCCATTTTGCTGTCATCAACATTTCAAGGCAAGGATTATGTAGATTAGAAAAGAATTTTATTATGACATTTTCATATTCTTTTGCAATTTCTGTTTGGTTATTCACTATGTTCCTTGTGTTATAATTCGTTGGCATTTATGTTTTCAAGCATGTCTGAGGGTCTGTGTGGTGATTTTTGAAAATGAGATGTGAGATGCAAGAGATTTCTAGATCTAGACCTACAGACATTTCTGATTAAGTGATGAAGTGACAAGGAATTGCAATCTTCTGAGTAATTTCGTTGTGTCAAAGGGCACACAAGAAGTCTGTGTGTTCGTGTTTACAGGGAAAACTGCTTATCAATGGATTTCACGGGTCATCCAAGGTGTCCTACTCCATTTCATCTTCTCCATGGCAAACAACTTACGAAGGTTGCAGTGACTCCAACAAAATGGAGTAGGTACTTTATGTGAAATCCACCAAGGAAAGGTGCTGACTATTTTAAATTGCCATTGGAATCTCAAAACAAACACTATAAAACATTTGTTAAAAAGAGTCTCCTTCAGAGAGATGTCTCAGGAAGCGATTTTTTTTAGTAGCAGACTTATTGCCCAAAAAAGGAAAACTTACACCTTTGGGGAGAACTTAATAATCCCCAACACATAAAATTATACTCGAGTTAAGTGCTAGGACAATTTACAGTATAAAAAATGAGAAAGTTTTCACTCTCAAGCATATAAGTGACAGATTGGTGACAAGACTCTGGATGCTGAAAAGATTCTATATAATAAACTGATAAAAACAGCTTCTTTATCTAGCTTGACACCAATTGTGTCATTTGTAAGGTTTGTAAATAATGATGAAATTCAAGAAATATTGTCAGCTACAAAAAGCTGCTCCCAACAAGCCAAGCCAAGATACAGTTTCTGTTTTGTCTTTGTATCTTGAAACAGAGCATGAGTTTTGGAGGAATTGTGTTGGTATCTCTACTGATAATGCCTTATCCACGGTTGGCTCTGTAAGAGGCTTCCTTCTTTTGTAAAACAAGAAAATCCTGACATTGTCACAACACACTGATTTGTTCATAGAGACGTACTTGGGTCAAAAGCTCTTGGAGAGGAAATGGAAAACTTTTGGATGACGTTACAAATATGGTTAGCTTTATTTGACAAAGATCAGCTTAATCGAGAATTTTTTTTAAAAAACTGGGTGGAAACTCCAATAAAGGGACATAATCTTCTCCCACAAACAAATTGCACTAGTGTGTTAGAGGGGGACTTTCAAGAACATAGAAGACCAGATTTTGCAGAGTGCTTCGACGATGGAGAATGGCTACCGACACTAGCCAGATTGGCAGATGTTTCTCACGACATGAATCAGTTGAAGAAGTCTTTGCAAAGCCCTGGAGAAAATGTTCTCATTCCAAATGTCGAGATTTTTGGATTTAGAAGGAAACTGAATTTTTGGAAAAAATTATGTTGTAAAAGGAAATCTTGAGATGTTTCCACTGCTGGTTGGATCTAAGGCTATCAGGAGGTGTCAATTCTTACTGAGAAGAGCATGGAAGAAGTGAAAAATACAATGGAATCATATTTTCTCTCTCTTTAGACACAAGTACATGACCAGGCGAGGGAGCCTTTCTCTGAATCTTGTGCTGGGCCTGAAAACACAGTTTTGGGAGAAAAGGATGAATTCTGTGAGCTGCAGCCTGATCGTATCCTCTGGATGAGACATACTGATCTCTCCTGAGATGGGTGCTGGATTTCTGTGTGAGAAGAGTGGCCCACCAGTTACAGAGAAACAATGAAGTTTTCAGCTCCTCACGTGGATGAGCAAGCTTTGTGACATTTCAGAATCACCAAAAGCAAGGGCAAAAATCATCGCATTTCAGGTGAAAACGGAATCTGTGTGTGCTTATCTCAGGTTCGACTAAGAATTGAATTTTTATGCAGCACCAAATAAGCACAGGTTTCACATTAAAGAGGTAAATTTCATTCTCAGTTTCAAAAATAACAATGTTTAAATGCATATGTAGGTTTATCAAAAAGATGAAGAAATCAACATGTATAATTTTGCAATTGCTAAGCCCATATTTGAGCCTGATTATATCACTCAGTAAGAAACTCTCTTTTTCAAAGTGTTAAGTAAAATCATTTGTTAAGCTATATTTTTATTCATTTTGCTTTGGCTTATGATTTTAGAAGCTTTGCTCTTTATTGCTTGTCAATAAATTTTCATGCTACAAATAACATTAAAGTAAATTTATAATATTCCTTTGAATTAACTCTATTGAGCCAAATTTAGAAAAATTAATTCTATTTTGGCTTAAGCCAATTATTTAACAGAAATTTATTATATTTGCTTTATGAGTGTTTAAAATTTTTAAAGGAGCTTAATTTTGAGAAAGGTAAACTAAGCTTAACTATCTGTTTTTCCTTTTTTCCAGCAAAGATTAATTAAAAAGTCATTTTTAGTTTTAAACAAGGGAAACAAATTTCCACTTGCGTATACCATATGCCACAATATATCATACCTCTTTAACATTTTATATCCTGAAAATCATTTAAAGGGTTCTTCCAGATTAAAAAGATTGAGAAAGTCTGCTCTGGGGCCCAGTTGGTTATCATCTCAGAAATTCACCCTTCAGGGGTGTCAGAGAGGCTGTACTTCACAGGCATTTACTACAAGAAATTTAGCTCTTTTTATCCCTGAACAACACCAGGATTTTTTCTTGTTAGCATGATAACATTAAAAATGCATTTTTGTGAAATTAGAGGCTCATGAATTAACATAATTGTTGGAAATGGGGTCTCAGTGGTGAAATCAGTGGTATTCAAGATGTATGTGTGGCCTAAAATATTTTGAAGACATTACTTAAACTTACAGGGGCAAAGTATATCCCTAAATGGACCTGTGTCTAGGCATTGGTCAAAGGTTTTCTGATGGTCTGATGACAAATATAGGGGTAACAGAATCCTGTTTCTGCAGTGTTGTGTCTGCCTCAAGTTAGGGTCGTGCAAGATGTGGACAGATCTCTAAAAGGTCAGAGAGCTGGACCTACAGAACCCTTCCTTCCTGCTTGCTAATAAATGATTACATACAAAATGTCTACAAGTGCAGGGGTGTTTGATCTGTGATTTGATTTTGTTATAACCAAGTGGCAGATTTGTGAGGAAGTAGCCACCCCTCACCCACGTCAGACTTTCCATACCATTGTTATCTATCAAAAATGAGCAAGACTTTTGCATGGTTAAGTGTTCATGGCTCCCGGTTTGCAATAGCTGGGTTCATCAATGAATGGCATTTTGCAGGGTAGGTGGGACCTAGGAAGAAAGGGGCGAGAGGTTTGAAGTGTTAGCAATGGGGGTGATTGTGCTATTGATCTATAGAATATAAATTGAATAAGGAGGGATGTGAAGCTAAGAGTGTGCTTATGTGCTGAGACGATAATGGTGGAATCAAATGATTGATAAGGAGAAAGAATTTTTGCCGTGTTCTCTTTAATGCTTTTCTCCTTCACATCCAAAAAAAAAAAAAAAGATTTCAGTAGTGTGACCCCAAATTAAACCTCAAGAACATCCTAAAGAAACTGGGCCCTTGGTGTAATACTTTATTGTTCATTATGATAAGTTGCTTCTTAATTCTGCAAATGTGGATTCTCTGAGGAGAAATTGTAATCTAAGGCCAATTTTTTTCCTTCATGGTTACTTTCCTTCGATGCATAGATTGCAAGGACTAAATGCATACTGAGATATTTAGCAATACTTTTTACGAAATAAAATTTGAAATTGAGATTTGCTGCAAAAATTAATCATAGAAAGTTTTTTATGGAAATGAGTTTTAGGTTAACCACTATTTTATTTTACATTGAAAACGGAAATCCACACAGGTTATTGTTCACATTAATGTGACTCTATTATTCTAATCTGATCATCAACATAATTTTGCTATTCCAGGAAACTCTCCCTCAAGAAAATAAAATTTGCAAATAACCTTACTGCTCATTTCAAGAATTTCCTGAAAGACCCATTGACTCTCCTTAGAAAATGTCAAACGATGGTTCATACCCCAAGACTATTTGAACCCTTTGCCTGCAAATCCTTGCATTGCTGTAATTCCCCCAGTCCTGAACTATGTATTATATCTTGGTCTTTACTCGCTCCTAATCAAACCCCACATTGAAAGACCTACCTTAAATCAGACTTCAAAATCTCAGATGACTGCAGTAAGAATAAATATAAATGTAAACATATTTATATTAGTGTTAAATTATTTTTACACGAGATTATCATTTTCTCTTCGTAAAACCATAAGCTAACTTTTACTGACCATGAGTGATCTTTGTGGCTGAGCACTTTATAAGCACTGAGTTCTCATAACAACATTATGTGATAGGTACCATTATTACACCCATTTTACAGAATGGGAAAATGAGGCTTAAAAGTATCAGATAATTTCCCTACAGTTATACTAGGAAGGAGAAGGGCCAGGATCTGAACCCTGGTGATTTATCCTCAGAGCCCATCTTTTAAACCGCTAAATCTGTCTTCCAATCCTTTTAGACATGAATGGTCATCAACCATGGGCAACACGTTGTGTAGTCTTTTCTTCTTATCCCTCTTCTAATCTATACCAGGAGAAGACGTAATATAATATCTAGTGTCCTGACCTAGCCCACACACTTGCTATTCTAAAGCTGAAAATGGATCCAATGCTGTCTCAGAGAGTTAATTCCCATGAGTTATAAATCATCCACTCTCCTTTGAGAGCATGCAATGACTATAAAGAAAAGAGAGATACTGACATTTAGAGTAATCTAGTCTATCCATAAGGGATGAACTTGCTTTGATTTAAAGCAATTTACAAAGGGATTTGTACACTTCATTTCAACTGTTTCACCGAGGTCTTGACTCAGGTTGTATGCTTTGCTACAGGTTGTATAATTTGTCACGTTAATCTAGCAAACGATGGCAAAATGCTTAGCAATGATATCTTAACAAAGATGTCTAATGTCCCCGGGCATTTCCAGTGAACATTTGTTGTTTAATTAGGAGGTAATAGATGAGAGTGTAGAGAGCACATGAGTATAAAGAGTACTTGCATGTCAACGTGCTTATGCCTAGTTCAATGTAGTGGCTTTTTAAGCCAACTATTCAAATAAATTGATGTCATTATGGTACATGAATTCAAACAGGGTCGTTATTCACTAACTAATTTTATTTTAACATGTACTTGGGAACAACCAATTATTGCAGGGAATAATGAAATGTGCCCAGTGAGCAAATGGATTGAGTACAAAGGATGACGTCTGTGATCACTCCCCGGCCCCCACTTACCCACCATCTTTCCACCTGGAGTAATAAGTTTAGAAATTTCCCTCTTCTTAGGTATGAAACACCAAACCATTAAATTGGAAAACGATTCTGATTTATCATTTCTAGTTGCAGTTCCTTTGAAAACAAATGATGTTTGTCCTCTGCTTGTGTTTGTACTTTTTTTTTCTCAAAAAGTCATATTAAAATTTACATTTAAGTGTGGATGCTTTTGCTTGCAAAAGATAGAAAAGCAAACCCAGACTCTCTTAAACAAAAAAAAGGGAGATTTATTGGGTAGCGGCAGAGCAAGCTTAACTGTCTGATCAGAGCTGTAGTTCTAGTCCCAGATGTCTCTCTCCACTCTGCCCTCCTCTGTATACCAGTCCATCCTCAGGCTGGTTTCTCTCACTGTACGGAGATGGCTAACAATTATAGCTGAGCCACATGACTCCTGATAAGAGAGTGGACGACTTCTCACGGCCATCTAGCATACGTAGTGAGCTTCTCACAAATTGGCCCACACCTGTGAATCTATGTGGTGAGGGGAATGGTGTGTCCCCACTGGCTATGACCTAGGGCGCCTGGACTAACAGGGAAGAGGCTAACCTGATTGGCTCAGACCCATCAATCTCCCCATCACTCCCCGCTCTCATAAGCTAAGAATGGGGTGAGACACACTCAGATTTTATGGGTGCTACACATAGACAGAGGGTTGTGTGGATGTTGTGGAGACAACTCCAATGTCTACTACAATCTACACCAGAAACCTAGTTGCCATGTTGGCAGAAGCCATATATGGTAGTTGTGTGGGGACTCTGAGCTCCAGGGCTGTGTCGGTCAATCTCACCATTGACAAAGACCCTCTTCTTGACCAAACTCAGGCTCCTCTGAAAGCTTTCTCAACTAGACCTCAACTTTGGCCAATAAGGACTGCAGACCCTCAGCACAAAGGCTTTCATACAAACTCCTGCACTAGGAGACTTGAACAAACAGTAGCGTAGTTTCTAACAGCTCAAGGTTCCTAGGATGACCCCAGCCCTC
Organism: Ceratotherium simum simum; assembly: GCF_057802395.1. Taxonomy (NCBI): domain Eukaryota; kingdom Metazoa; phylum Chordata; class Mammalia; order Perissodactyla; family Rhinocerotidae; genus Ceratotherium; species Ceratotherium simum. Next base: position 26,834,616 of record NC_141931.1, on the reverse strand, counting down.
CTTAAGTTTCTGTCTGGGAAAGCTCAAGGCTGCCAAAAGAATTTACTGTTTGCTCCAATTAACGCCTGAAGATAGGACCTTTGTCTCCCAGTCTCTGTGGGAGGGCAGGAGTTTAACTTGGATAAACGCCAGTTAACAAACCCAGATGACCTAGTCACATTGACCAACCCTCTTCCCTCTTTTCGTAAACGTCCACTTCCCTGACTCTTCTCCAGCCTCTGCTTGTTTCTCCCCAACTCCCACATTCTCACTTTAAATGCCCAGTCACCTCCGCACAGATGGAAGGTAAAGTTGGTTTATGCGGGATTCTCTTCTTATCGCAATAGACTGAATAAAATCTGTTTTCATCGCCTTTAACTAGTATCCAGGCATTGTTTATCATCGTGTTCTTCAAGAATAATTTCCAAATCCATACTCCTTCCCTGTCCTCCTTTTATTATAAGTCTCTGGGTTAATATACCATAGATTTTATATTAATACTTATTGCTTTGTACTTCAAAGAACTGCTAAGCCTATGATGTATCAACATCTTGTAAAAGTAACTGGCTACAGATCAGAGATGTCATTTGAATTTGTTGTTTTTATAAGTGATGACATCATTTTATGTGATACACAGCATCTGTATAATGTAGCTGATTTCATAATTTAAAAATGAACCATAAGGCTTTCACATCCCTCATGCCTGATATATGGGTTTACTTTTAGATGACTAAATGCCATTGAAATAAGTCTCCTGAGGTTTGTCTGGAGATGGGAGAATGTCTCCTTCCTGGAGAAGCAGGGAGGTGAAACTCTTTTCCTTCTAATGGCCTTAGTAAGTTGTAAAGTCCAAGATATTAAGGAATTCCTAGGCAGATAATTTATGAAGCGCTTGCATCTGTTAAGTAATTCATTTATTCTGTCGATACTCTTCAGCCAAAGGCCACCAAAAACACACCAGTAGTTAAACAAGTTGGACTTATTACTTATCGCACTGAGTGAGAACATACACCATGAGGAAAAATGGGGTGTCCCAGTAAGAGGGCATTAAAAAGAACCAATTATAGGATTAGGGTGAGTTGGAGGAGGGTCTAAGGATATAGAGGTTTTCTCTGCACTGGATAATGTCTGTGACTGAGTATCTTATTAAATCTTACGTACAGGGAGGGGAGACTAGAATGAGAATAAAGCTGTAATTGGTAAAGAAGCAGAATTCACTCATTTTGGCCAAGAGACAAGGGGTGTTTGGTACTTGTAGCTGGCAGAGTGACCTTGTTTTTGTCAGTGCTTAGACAAAATTATGAAGTCGCTTCATGTCATTTTATCATGGTCCCAGAGTAACCTTGTTTGAGGTTGGTACTCTGTGGGATTGTTGATGTCTACTAGGAGAATAGCTTGGCTAACCTGTGAGCGTCAGGCCAGCTTCTGAACCTCAGCGGCTGCTCTTTTTTCCTTTCTCAATTCCTTCAACATTGTTAAGTGCTTACTGTGTGCTGGGCTATCATCACAAATTAGAGATGGTTCCTGTCTTTGAGGAATTTACAGTTTAGTGGAAAAATAGATAAGAAATAGACAGTTGGAGTTTATTCAGTTAACAAATATGGACAGTGTCCCTGCTGTGTGTCAGGCTCTGTTTTGGACGTTGGATGTGTTAGTGAAAAGCAGCAGAGATCCTTGCCCTCATGGACCCCTCATTCCAGCAGGAGGAGACAATGAATAATAAACAAAATAAAGAAGTGTCTGATCAATTTTTTTCAAAGGTAATTATGGAAAATAGAAAAAGTAGACAGAGTTAAAGAATGAGACTTCTGAGAGGGCGAGTGGACCGTAGTGTAGTATTAAATTGGTGAGAGAAGGATATGTTATGAAGATGTATATGGAACCACTATGTGAGAGAAATATATGATCATTCAGGCATAACTTGGGGATATTTTACTCATTTTTTGACAATATATGAACCAGGGAAAAATAAGATCTATGTTGTTTTATTTATTTTATATTAGAAGTCAAGTTGGATACGTTGATTCAACATGGCTTTACAGAAATATTACCTATATTCTTTATGGAAATGGAAAATAATTTTGAGTATGTTTTCTCATTTATCTACATTTTACAAAATTTTCAAACTGCAAAACAAAATTTTTCAAAACAAAATTTTTTACTACAGAGAAGGGGAAGAGACTCAATTGATCCTTATTTGTTTCTTTACCGTAACTTCGGTTGGCAATTTTTTCCATCATGGATGTTGGACTAGGAAATGAGTGAATATTTCCACCATCACCACAGTCATCTTGTTCTCTGTCAGCTTCAGTGCCCTGGGCTCATTCCCTACTCTGAGATTCTCATTTCTGCCAGTTCTCTTAAAATAGTGGAGGGCTGTGTTTCCTTTCAGTCCATCTGCTATCTGTCTGTCAAAAAAGACTTTTTCTCCTATTAGGGCTTCTCTGGGGTGAGAAATGAGCCAATTATCTGTTTTTCTTGGGAGAATAGTGGGTCATGGAAGGGGAGATTCTCAGTCAAAATGTGTAGCAAAGAAAGAGGTAACTGGAGAGACCGTCTTCCTCAAGTCAAGAAGAGAGGCTGCTCCACTAGTTCACTGACGTGTTATCAGCTTAATCCTTTTCTTCTCCTGCCCCAGTTATTAAGGAACTTGCTTGGGGATAACAACTACTTGCTTTTTCTCTGCTAGTTGGTGCCTCTTACCTCTTTGAAATACTGCCTATTTTTCAGATTTCATCACAAACTGAACTAGTCCTGGAGAAATAGTGACTGAATGAAGTCTGTCTTGTGTTTTCTTAGTTTCAATGCTCTTCTTAAGAGATAGAGAATCTCAGCACAGGAAGGGACCTTAGAGGTCTTCTAGTGTACTCTTCCAGTCAACACCCAAGACCCAAACTAGTCATGGAATTCTATGTTGAAATGTTCCCAATGAAAGAAAATAAATTTCCACACAAGGTAGCCCATTCCATCTTGCCACAACTTTGATTTCGTGTGTCTATGTGTGTGTGTGTGTGTGTGTGTGTGTGTGGCTTTCACCCATTAACTATGGCTCTAGCACTTGGGGCCACGAAGAAAAATACATTGACTCTTTTGGGCAATAGCCTTTTAGATAATTGAAGACTCTTCTGATGTGTTTCTTGATTTCTTTACTTTCAGTTTTCTCTCCTCCAGGATAAACATCATCAGTTCTTGCTTTTATCTTCTTACAGTATCAGATGTACTCCTCTGCTTCACAAACTTGAGAAAATGCAGATCCCTTAAAAGAAAACGCAATACATTTATATATTGTTGACTTAAATTAGTTGTTATTACTTAAACTTACGTAAATATAAACGGGGTATAAAGTCCTTATGTCCACAGTTCTTAAACATGCAACTTAGAATTTAAAAATAAGCAAAAGTGTAAAACCGATAAAATTAGCAACATTAAAGATTAAAGATTAAAATTGTGTTTTTTGAAACCAAATTGTTTTCAATGTGTAGATAATACTATGATGCAAATTCTTTTGAGTTCAGCATGTACCTTGGTGCCAATTCTTCTACCACTTTTTCTGTATATAAAATGAGGACTAACAAAAAAACTATCTGTCTCATAGGGTTATTGTGAGAATTTCCTGAAATTACGTATAAGAAGTTCTTAGTGTGGAATAAACAGTTGAAAATTGGCAGCTATTATTAGTACTATAATTGTTATTGTTGGTGTTAAGTATAAACTGGTGTGTAATGGCTGTTTACAGATTTGATTGAAATACAATAAAACCTGGCTGATAAATAGCTTCCAAGCTTAGAGCTAGTTTCCATTACCCAACATGGTTTTTGAAATTTTCTCTGAAAATTCCTGGTCATGGCTCTTTTCTAAATTAAACAGACACGCCAATTGCTTATAGAAAGTGGGTCATCTTGTGAAAGTACAGCCAAGGGGGAGTCATAATAATATATAAAGGATATTCCTGGCTGCGTTTCACTCAGTCAGCCACGCTACTTCTTTCAGAGACCTGAAATGTTATGTTTGGAATCAAAAAATATTATTGACCTGTCTTCATAACCTTGGCTGCCCCCAAGATGCAATAAGTTTGATTTTCTTTTTCTTTGGATGTAATAAATGGCAGTTCCCTGAAGGATAACGAGGCGCTCACAGAATTTTGCTGTAGTGAAACTCTACAAACACTTCTCTCCCTCTCCACCATCACAAAGAGTAGATTTATAACTTCACTTTGGGTTTTCTGGAAATACAATACTTCCTACTGCCATTCACCAAAACTCAACTTTAATCACTCAATAAGTCAAAGAACACAAAGAAATGGACAAAGATGTTAGTTGTTACTTATAAAGATCTTATCAAAATAGAAGTCATCTCCTTGGATTCATTTGTCTTTTGAATTATGATATTTTGAGTCATAAAGTAATATCAAACCTTATGCTCAGGTTTTTATTGTGAGGCAGTGTGATATTTTGACTGAAGAACATCCCTGAGCCGGGTCTTTGCGACCAGATGCACCAGTGGAGCCACCATGTCAGACAAGACTTGACTAACGCAAAAATACTCAAAGTTGTATTATCATCTCAGTTTAAGTTGCTAGTTTTATTTCTTATTCAGAATATTTATATAGACACACACTGAAGAAAACACATATACGCATACACACACACACACCCCCCACATGGCTTTCTGGAGTGTAGCTAAAATGAAACTAGAAGACCTTGGTTGTTTTGAATCAAGTTTTCTCATAGTAATTTCCAGTAATTGTTTTTTTAAATGTCTCTTTCAAGTCAAGAGAACTGGAGAAGACCTGTTTTGCCCTGGCCCATGCTTTTAGAAGTTACATTTCTAGACTTTTTATTCATGAATATTTCAATTTACAATTTCCAAACTGGAGGATGTGGGCTGCATGAAGACTTTCCAGGGGGGACATGGACCAGGTGGTTTTTAAAGAATCAACTTCCAGATTCTTGATTTCTCTGTATCCTTTTTCCTAAGAATGATCTGAGAATGTGGTTGGGGCAGCTTTTCATGCTGTTCTCCTTGGCCTGCTCCCCTTCACAATTACCCCTCTCTTACTTTATCAAAAAAAGGCAGACCTCTCAATCATCTGGAATCTTACTATGATTGAATGGTCAATTAAAAATATTGGTGTCTGTAGTCATCCCTTAATTAAGGCACCACAGATCCATGCGAGTGGTCCGTGTGGCCGAAGCAAAGCATTAGAATGAGGGTATTTTGGCCCAAGGGATATTCCGAACCCAAGTATATCATAGAAAATGGGGTTGCCACAGTGATGACTTGACTTTTTTAAAATTATTACTTCATCTTTTCCTTCCCCGAGTGTTGTCAAAGAATACATCATTTCTGAGGGAAAATCCAAAAAGAGAGAAGTAGAGAATCCGGTAAGTCTGAAGGAAAGAATGATCGTAAAAGTACTGCAAGTAGCAGCACTTCAGTTCATTCAGGGGGAAAACTCTTGGCAGAGCTCTGCGCCTCCCTTATCTGACCATTCATCCATCTGTCTATCTTAAAATATTAGAACTTCAAAATTTGTTACAACGCTACTATACGCACCACCTCTGCATCTTCACCAATCTCTGTAATGAGTAGATGCTGGTGAATACCTTCATTCTTCCCTGTCTCAGTCTGAGTCTCAGGTGCATATTTTGAATGATTTCAAGGAAGTGGAGGGAAACGGGTCCATATTTTTTTTCTAAAGATCACCTTTTGAAGAAAAATATATTAGTTTTCTATGCTGCATAATAAATTGCTACAAACTTAGTAGCTTAAAACAACACAAATTGACTGTCTCACGGTGTCCATGGGTCAGGATTCTGGGTGCAGCTTCACTGGGTTCTTCGCTCAGGGTCTCACCAGGCTGAAATGAAGGTGTCAGCAGAGGCTGCTACTCTCATCTGAGGATCAGAGTCCTCTTCCCAGCTCACTGGTTGTTGGAAAAATTCCTTTCCTTATGGTTGTGTCACTGAGGTCCCATTTTCCTGCTAGCTGTTACCAAGGACCACTCTCAGCTCCTGGAGTCCACCCACAGTTCCTTGTTGTGTGTGTCCCCCGTAAGTAGTTCACAACATGGCCCTTTGTTTTCTTCCTTCCAGACCAGGAGGAACTTGGCTACTGTTGCTTCCTTTCTCTCTAAGTGCCTACCTGATTAGATGAGACACACTCAAGATGATCTCCCTTTTGTTGGACTCAACTGACTTGCAAAAACCATGGAAGCATATCTGCTCATATTCACATTTCAAGCCCACAATCAAGAAGAGGGGATTAGACAAGGTGTGCATGCCAGGGATAGGAATCTTGGTGACTACGTCAGAATTCTGCCAACCACGGTCCACTCTTTGGCTTTGATCATTTATGTCCCTCCCAGATGCAAAATACCTCCATCCCTCCAAAGGTTCCCAAGAGTCTCATCCCAGTAGAGCATCAACTCAAAGTCCAAAATCTCATCTAAATTTCATCAGCTCAAACCCAAAATCTAAATCAGTGCCAGGTGGGAATGAGGCTACTAGACGTAATCCATTGAGTACAGCTGCTGGGGAACAATTTCTTTCCTTCTGTGGGTATGTGAAACTAATGACATAAATTATTTGCTCCCAACATACAGTGTGGGACAGGCATAGAATAATAGTTGCAGATATTGTGGCTCAAAAAATGGGAAAATGGAGGGTAAAACCTCACCTGCTAAAGGCAGTTCCGAAATCCGGCTGAGCAGATGGGAATTTCCCGATTAGATTTCAAGGCCCCCAGGAATAGTTCCCCCTGGCTCGGGGATCTACCCTCTGGACTCTTGGTTCCATCTTCTGAATCACTCTTCCTTTTACATGGAAAGTAGCTCATGTTTGCAATCGACTAGTTTTATCAGCCGGTTTCCTGCCAGCAAATTTTGGGAGTCCAAGAGTCTCTTTTTATTTCCTATGATCTTTGTCCCTTTTACCCCAAGCTGGCAGTGTTGGGCTAAAACAATTTTCTTAAAAAGTTGGTGGATCTTTAACGAATTTTACTAATTTCACTCCGTTTAATAAAAGCCGCACCTACAAATGTTTTCAAGATAATCATTCCACTATCTCAGGTGGCTGGTGAGATGGCTGAAGGACAATACCATAAAGCTTCCTAGAGGCCCCCTGGTTTGCTTGAAGCATAGCTTCAGTCTCTTGAAAGGGCCCTTTGTGTGACTGAATACTCTAACCTATGCATCTTTCTGAGGTTTATTCATTCATCAGTTGATGGACATTTGTGTTGTCTCCACTTTGGGGCTGCTGTGAACAAAGCTTCTCTAAACATGTGTTTACAAGTCTTTGTGTGGGCATGTGTTTTCATTTCTCTCTAGTAAATACTTAGGAATGGAATTGCTGGGTAATAGGGAAAAAACATTACAAGAAACTACTCATCTTTTTCCAAAGCAGCTATACCATTCTGCACTCCTACCAGCAATACATACAATTTCCGATTGCTCAGTATTTTGAATTTTAGCCATTTTAGTGGGTGTGTAGTGATATCTCTTTGTGATTTTAATTTGTGTTTCCCCAATGACCACATATTGGGCATTTTTCATATGCTTGTTGGCTATTAATACAAATTCCTTTGTGAAGTGTCCACTCAAGCTGCTTTGCCCATGTTTTTAATAGAGTGTCTTTTTATTACTGAATTGGAGGGATTTTTTTTTACATATTCTGGATACAGGTTACTTTTTCAGATGTAGGTGTTGCAAATAGTCTCTCCCAGTCTGTAGCTTGCCCTTTCATTTTCTTAACAGTGGTTTTGTTTTTTTTGTGTGTGTGTGAGGAAGATCAGCCCTGAGCTAACATCCATGCCAATCCTCCTCTTTTTGCTGAGGAAGACCGGCTCTGAGCTAACATCTATTGCCAATCCTCCTCCTTTTTTTTTCCCCAAAGCCCCAGTAGATAGTTCCATGTCATAGCTGCACATCCTTCTAGTTGCTGTATGTGGGACGTGGCCTCAGCATGGCTGGAGAAGTGGTGCGCCAGTGTGCGCCCAGGATCTGAACCCGGGCGCCAGTAGCAGAGCATGGGCACTTAACCGCTAAGCCACGGGGTCGGCCCTACTGTATTGTTTTTAATGATAAAATTGCTTTGGTGTCTCAGTTGAAAATCAATTGACCATATAAGTTTGGGTCTATATCTGGACTCTATTCTGTTCCATTGATCTATTTGTCTATATTTATGCCAATATCACACTACCTTGTCTGTTGTAACTCTATAAAAATATTAAAGTAATTTAATTTACATATATATCTTAGAATCTGTTTGTCAATGGCTACAAAAAATATTGCAATTTTGATAGGGAATCATGGAATCTATAAATCAATTTGGGGTAAATTAACATCTTAACAATATTATATCTTCCGATCCATGAACATAGCATATTTCTCCCTTTATTTAGGCTTTCGTTAATTTTTCTCAGCAATACTTTGTAGTTTTAGTATACGGTTGTTGCATATCTTTTGTTAAATTCATTCCTTAATATTTTATATTTTTGACACTAATGTAAGCAGAAATATTAAAAATTTCATTTCTGATGGTTATAAAGAAACACAACTAATTTTTGTTTATTGACTGTGTCCTATAACCTTGATAAACTCACTTATTAGTTCTAGTAGTTACACTGAAGATTCCTAAAGAGTTTTTTAAAATAGATTTTATTTTTATTTTATTCTTATTTTATTTTATTATTTTATTTTTTGGTGAGGAAGATTGGCCTTGAGTTAATGTCCAATGCTAATCTTCCTCTTTTTGCTGAGGAAGATGAGCCCTGAGCTAACATCTGTGCCCATCTTCCTCTATTTTGTACATGGGACGCCACCACAGCATGGCTTGATGTGCGGTACGCAGTTCTGCATCTGGGATCTGAACCTATGAACCCTGGGCTGCCGAAGCAGAGAGTGCAAACCTAACCACTACGCCACCAGGCCAGCCCCTAGATTTTATCTTTTAGAATAGTTTAGTTTAGGTTCAGAGCAAAATTGAACAGAAAGTACAGAGATTTCCCATGTAGCCCCTGCCCCAATGCATGCATAACCTCCGCCATCGTCAATATCCTTTACCAAAGTGGTGCATTTGTTACAACCAATGAACATACACTGCATCTTTATCACTCAGAGTCCATAGTTGACCTTAGGGTTCATTCTTAGTGTTGCACATTTTATGAGTTTGGACAAATGTATAATGACATATATCCACCATTATAGTATCATGAAGAGTATTTGCACTGCCATAAAAATCCTCTGTGCTCTGCCTATTCATCCCTCCCTCTCTCCAACCCCTGGCAACCACTGGTCTTTTACTATCTCCATCATTTTGCCTGTTCCAGTATATCACATTGTTGGAATTATACAGTATGTGGCCTTTTCAGATTGGCTTCTTTCATTTAGTAATATGCATTTAAGGTTCTGCCATGTCTTTTCATGGTTTGATAGATGATTTCTTTTTAGCACTGAATAATATTTCATTGTCTAGATGTGCCACAGTTTACTTATCCATTCACCTACTGAAGGACATCTTGGTTGCCTCCAAGTTTTGGCAATTATGAATAGAGCCATTATAAACATCTGTGTGCAGATTTTTGTGTGTACATAAGTTTTCAGCTCATTTGGATGAATACCAAGGAACGCAACTGCTGGATTGTATGATAAGAGGGTGTTTAGTTTTGTAAGAAACTTCCAAACTGTCTTCCAAAGTGGCTGTAGCATTTTGCATTCCCATCAGCAATGAATGAGAGTTCCTGTTGCTCTACATTTTTGTCAGCATTTGATGTCATCCGTTCTGGATTTTGGCCATTCTGACCAGCATGTAGAGGTATCTTTTTAGTGTTTTAGTTTGCATTTGCCTAATGATATACAATATGGAACATCTTTTCATATACATATTTGCCATCTAATATCTTCTTTTTTCCTCAGCTTTATTGAAATATAATTGACATATAACATTGTGTAAGTTTAAAGGGTACAACATGATGATTTGATATATGTATATATTGTGAAATGATGACAACAATAAGGTTACTTAAGGGCTGGCACAGTGGCGCAAGCAGTTAAGTGCATGCGCTCCGCTGCGGTGGCCTGGGGTTCGCCGGTTCGGATCCCGGGCGTGCACCGACGCACTGCTTGGCAAGCCATGCTGTGGCAGCGTCCCATATAAAGTGGAGGAAGATGGGCACGGATGTTAGCCCAGGGCCAGTCTTCCTCAGCAAAAAAAGAGGAGGATTGGCAGATGTTAGCACAGGGCTGATCTACTCACAAAAAAATAAATAAATAAGGTTAGTTAACACATTCATCACCTCATATAGTTATCATTTTTTTTTTTTTGCTGGTGAGAACTTCTAAGATTTACTTTCTTAGCAACTCTCAAGTATATAATACAGTATTGTTAGCTATAGTCACCATGCTGTACATTAGATCCTCAGAACTTATTCATCTTGTAACAGGGGGTTTGAACCCTTTGACCACCTTCACCCACTTCCCCATCCCGTTGCCCTTGGCAACCACCAATTTGCTCTCTGTTTCTATGAGTTCAGTTTTTTTTTTAGATTGCATGTGTAAGTGAGATCATACAGTATTTGTCTTTCTCATCTGATTTAGTTCACTTAGCATAATGCCCTCATCTATGTTGTCACAAATGGCAGGATTTCCTTCTTTTTTATAGCTAAATAACATTCCATTGTGTATATATTCCATAACTTCTTTATCCATTCATCTGCTGATGGGCACTTAGGTTGTTTTCATGTTTTGCCTATTATAAATAATGCTGCAGTGATCACAGGGTGTGGAAATCTCTTCAAGATAGTGATTTCGTTTCTTTTGGATGTATCCCCAGGAAGGGAATTGCTGGATCATATGGTAGTTCTATTTTTAATTTTCTGAGGAAACTCCATCCTGTTTTCCATAGTAGCTGTGCCAATTTACATCCCACCAACAGTGCACAAGGGTTCCCTTTTCTCCACAACTTCACCAACATTTATCTCTTGTCTCTTTGATAATAACCATTCTAACAGGTGTGAGGTGATACCACATTGTGGTTTTGATTTGCATTTCCCTGATGATTAGTGATACTAAACACCTTTTCATGTACCTGAATGTCATTTTCATATCTTCTTTGGACAAATGCCTGTTCAATTCCTCTGCCCAATTTTTAATTGGACTATTTGTTTTTTACTAATGACTTATAAGAGTTCCTTATGTATTTTGGATATTAACCCCTTATCAAGTACATGGTTTGCATATATTTTCTCACATTCCATAGAACACTTTTTCATTTTGTTGATCATGTCTTTTGCTGTGCCAAAGCTTTTTAGTTTCATGTAGTCTCACTTGTTTAATTTTGCTTTTGTTGTTTGTACTTTTAGTGTCATATCCAACAAATCCTTGCCAAGACCAATGTCAAGGATCTTTTCCCCTATGTTTTCTTCTAGGAGAATTATGGTTTTAGGTCTTACGTTAAATTTTTTTTCCATTTTGAGTTAATTTTTGTGTATGGTGTGACATACGGTACAGTTTCTTTCTTTTGCATGTGAACATCCAGTTTTACCAATACCATTTATTGAGAGATTGTCTTTTCCTCATTGAATAGTCTTGGCTTCCGTGTTTAATTTTAATTGACTCTATATGTATGGCTTCATTTCTGGGCTTTCAATTCTGTTTCATTGGTCTGTGTCTGTTTTTATCCTAGTGTCATACTCTTTTGAGTACTCTAGCTTATAATATAGCTTGTAATTAAGAAGTGTAATGCTTCCAGCTTTGTGCCTTTTTCTGAAGACTGCTTTGGCTGTTTGGGGTCTTTTGTGGTTCCATATGAATTTTAGGACTGATTTTTTCTATATCTGTGAAAAATGTCATTGGAATCTTGGTAGTGATTGCATTGAATCTGAAGATCACTTTGGGTACTATGGACATTTTAATAATATTGATTCATGAACATAAGCTATCTTTCCATTTATTTGTATCTTCTCTTTCATCATACCTTATAGTTTTCAGTGTACAGATCTTTTACTTCCTTGGTTAAACTTGTTCTTGAGTATTTTATTGTTTTTGATGCTATTGTAAATGGGATTGCTTTTCTTTATTACTCTTTCAGATAGTTTGTTGTTAGAGTATAGAAATGCAACTGATTTTTGTATGTTGATTTTGTATCCTGCAACCTCACTGAATTTATTAGTTCTAACAATTTTTAGTGGAGTTTTTAGGGTTTTTTATAGATGCTTGTGTCATCTGCAGAGACATTTTTACCCCTTTCTTTCTGATTTGGATGACTTTTATTTCTTTTTTTTTTTGTCTTATTGCTCTGGGTAGGACTTCCAGTACTATGTTGAATAGGAGTGGTGAGAGTGGGCACACTTGTCTTGTTTCTGATCTTAGAGGGATAGCTTTCATGCTTTCACTATTGAGTATGATGTTAGCTGTGGGCTTGTCATGTATGGTCTTTATTATTTTGAGGTATATTCCATCTATACCCAATGTGTTGAGAGTTTTTGTCATGAATAGATGTTGAATTTTGTCAAATGTCTTTTATGCATCTGTTGAGATGATCATATAGTTTTTATCTTTCATTCTGTTAATGTGATGTATCACATTTACTGCTTTGCATATGTTGAACCAGTCTTGCATCCCAGGGATGAATCTCACTTGATCATGATGAATGATTGTTTTAATTACTGTGGAATTGGTTTGCTGGTATTTTGCTGAGACTATTTTTTCCTCTATTCCAATCTTTATGGCTTTTATTTCTTCTGTTTTCCTTATTGCATTGTCTAGGAATGCCAGTACCTTGTTGAATAGAAGTGATCGGAGTTGATATCCTTGCTTTTTCTGATCTCAGGAGGTGGGTGTTCAATATTTTATACAAAGTATGATGTTAGCAGTAGGATTTTCATAGAAGTTTTTATCGGTTGGTAAATTTCCTTGGGAAACTCCTAGTTTTTCAGGATTTTTATAATTAATGTATGTCAAATTTTGTCAAATGCCCTTTTTTTGCATGTACTGATATGAACACATGCTTTTTTCCTCTTTATTTTCTTAATGGCATATCTTTAGACAGTATACAGTTGACTTTTGATTTCTTTTTTATCCAACTGACAATCTTTGCCTTTTACCTAGAGTATCAAGTCTGTTTATATTCAGTGTAATCACAGAATGGTTAGATTTAGGTCTACCCTTTTGCTATGTTTTTTCCCCCCATGTTTAAAAATATCTCTTGTTTCTCTTTTCTATTTTGGGAGCTAAGTGAATATTTTTATGTGTTCCACTTTAATTTTTCTATTCCTTTTCAACCATACCTTTTTGCATTATATTATTTTAGCTGCTCTAGGAATTATAATACATATCCTTAATTTATCACAGTCTATTTAGAATTTGTGTTGTAAATCTCATGTAAAATGTAAGAACCTTTAACCAGTATAGTTTCATTTACTCTTTGTGCTATTGTTGTCTTATATATCACACCTATGTGTTATAAATCCCAAAATACAATGTTACCACTTTTCTTTAAACAGTCATATGACTTTTTAAAAAATTTATTTATGTTTACCCACATATTTAACATTTCTGGTACCTTTATTTCCATCTTGTAGATCTGTGACTCCATCTGTTATCAGCTCCCTTCAGCCTGTATAACTTCTTTTAGCATTTCTTTTAGTGCAGATCTGCTGGTGACAAATTTTGTCAGATTTCTTTTATTTGAAATTTCTTTGTTTTGCCTTAATTTTGAAAGACACTTTCCCTGGATATAATATTCTGGTTTGACAGCTATTTTCCCCTAGTACTTTAAATATGACATTCCATTGTCTTTTGGTCTCCATTGCTTCTTTTGAAGTTAGTCAAGGTGGAGGGATGAATAGGTGGAGCATGGATCATTTTTAAGGCAGTAAAAAATACTCTGCATGATACTATAATGCTGGATACATGTCATTATAAATTTGTCCAAACCTGTAGAATGTACACCATAAGGAGTGAACCCTAAGGTAAACTATACACTTTGGGTGATAAGGATATGTCAGTGTGGGTTCATCAATTGTAACAAATGTTACACTCTGGTGGGGCATGTTGATAATTGGGGAGGCTGTGTATGTGTGGGGGTAGGGAGTATTTGGGAACTCTCTGTACCTTCTTCTCAATTTTGCTGTGGACCTAAAACTGCTTTAAAAAAATAAAGCCTAAAAAAAATTCAAACAACAACAAGTTGTTCATAATTCTTGCCCTCCATATGTAGTGTGTCATTTCTTTCTGTCTGCCTTGAAGATTTTCTCCTTATCTTTGGTTTTTACTAGTTTGCCTATGATATGCTTAGAGCCAAGTTTATTCTGTTTTAATCCTGCCAGGGATCATTGAGTTTGTTGGATCTATGTTTTCACTAAATCTACAATATTAAAGAAATTAATGTTTAAGTGGTTTTTGAAATATTTTGAGATGTTTATAGGGGAAAAAATTTTGAAGTAAATCTGTGAACAGAATGATAGAATATAAGATATTAGTGCAAGTAGGGAGATGAGGAAAAAACAGAATATAATCTCTCTGATACAAAGTATAATTTATAAAGTAAAAAATATATTGACATAAAGAAGGGTAAGCCAATGACTATTTAAAAGTAAAGGTATTTTCTTTGAATGAACTATAATTTTATTCTTAGTGTAGGTATTATTTACATGCATTCCACTCAAAAGATTGTGAGGAAATTCAGATTCTTGCTCTGACCACTTTGTTCTTCTCTCTTCTCCCTTCTTCCTTCTTTTCTTTACCTACAGATCATCCAGAATCTAGCATTTCTAATATATCATAGGTATTAATTTTGAAACTGGAATAAAAATACAAGTTCTAATATTGAACATTTAACTGAAGCTTGGGAGTTAAAGCTAATATATTATATCTTAACTCCAAATTGAGTTTCATAAAATACAGAATTTATTGAAGTCAGCTTTTACATGTTAAAAAAACTCAAAGAATAAGAAAATAAAATTGGTTATAAATCAGAGATATTGTCCATTCAAATTCACTGCAACAGACAAGAGAAGGGAGAACGATATTGGTATTTACAAGAGAAAAGTTCATTATATACAAGAAAAATTATTCATACTAAACCAAGTTCTTTTTTATATGTGATTCTAAGAAAATCAGATGCCTTTTCTCCAGTCTAATTTACCTCAGATTAATTTGTATTTCTAAACCTGACAGTCATGACATGTTTTAAATGAATAAAGAACAGTTTTTAGTAAAGATGACATCAGCATGACTTTTGATAGATGGTATATCCTGAAATAATGCATTGTATTTTCCCAGCACTTTTTAATTTAATTAATTAATTAATTAATTAATTAATTAATTAATTTTGCTGAGGAAGATTTGCCCTGAGCCAGCATCTGTTGCCTATCTTCCTCTTTTTTTTCCCTTGAGGAAGATTTGCCCTGAGCTAACATCTGTGCCAATCTTCCTCTATTTTGTATGTGGGACGCCACCACAGCATGGCTGACGGGTGGCATAGATGCGTGCCTGGGATCTGAACCCGAGAACCTGGGCCAGAGAAGCAGAGTGTGCTGACCTTAACCACTGTGACCCAAGGCCAGCCTCTCCCAGTACTTTTTTAGACATGGGAGTCTAATTTATAGCAGAAGCAGAAAGCCTGATCGCTACCTGTTTTTCCATTTTGAACTTCGTAACCAAGCAGTCTTTCTTGGCCTATAATTAATCTTTGGCAACATTCTTTGTTTTGGACCATCTTTCCTCTCCCTTCACACTCCTAATCACCAATGTACTTATCCTCACAGCATCTCTAAGTCAGTATCCATCCTCCACCTGTTGTTGCCCAAAGATCCATCCCTCACCCCACCCCCTTCTCTGCTCAGTATTTCGCCTCTGCAGAATGTGTCTTTCAGGCTCCCCTGTCAATTAGCTTTCCATTGGGTGCAGCTAAATGATGAGAGATTGGAAGGTTAGGGAGGGGAGAAGACAGGGCATTGCTTTCCTCCCACAGAGTCTTAGGTGGCGGGTCTGGTAGCAGCTGCATCTCCTTGAGACTCCAGCTCCTTCCAGACAGACCTGAGATGATCCCAGCTTCCATTAGCTGCAGGTGGACCCAGGTCTCGGGTGGTGCTGCTTCTTCTCTTTGTCCCCAGCTTGAGGGCAATAGTGGCTTCCTGCTGTTGCTAATCTTTGGGTTTTCTGCTGCTTCAGTTTGGATTCTCAGCTCTTTCACCGCCCCGTAACCACTTCCCTGCAGTAAATTCCCTTTGTTGTAAATACTTGAGGAACTTTTTGTTTTCCTGGTTAAACAGGATACAACCACTGACAAATTGTAATGGATACAATCACTTACAAATTGCCTTATACTCTGATTGTCTGTAACAGTATCTATTATCATCACGATTCTCAATGGGGGGCCAGTGATCAATAAAAAATTCAAGGTTTTCTTTCAGTTCTTAGAGAAAATGAAAAGCAACTCTGTAGACTTCATTTTTATGCATAAGAGCTACTTACCAGTAATCTAGTAAGTGGATTATTGAATGTTACGAACATTTAATATACACATAGCAAAATGCTTTTAATAGCACTGGTGAAAAATGTTTCTAAATATTGTAGATATTAATTCATAGTGGTTTGCCTATATATGTTGATTTATCAATATAATTATTTACAACATGGAATATCTCCCTAATTAGCTTGTGAACTTCAAATCTGACTATGTATTAAATTTTAAATCTAAAAAATTAAATTTAAAAATTTTAAAGCTTTTGAAAAATACAGATTGCTGGAATATAATTCAGACTCATTGGAGACTCATTGGACAAGGGGTCCCAGGAATATGTGCTTTTAACAACCTCCCAGGTGACTCTGGCAGCTAGTTTCCCATTTTCATTATGAGTGTTTGGGAAGACAGCATGACAAGTAGAGATTGAGCACAAATATCATTTTCCAAAGTCCCAGTTGATTGACTATTTGATGATCACCTTTTACCTCTGAGAAACTTACAGGGGCTGGACATAAACATTGGACCTGGCATTTGAAGCATCCAACCCCACTGAAGACATTTATGTTGCAACCAGAGGGGCCCCAATTCTTTCCTGGAAGCTATTATCTTCTGAGGTTGACTACAAAAACACTTAGTCATTCTGAGGTGTGACTATTTCTGTCTGATGGACAGGAAAGGGGGAAAATTTTACTCACATCAATTAATAAAGAAGTTTTGGAAAGATCTTATATTTCCAGAAAATAAGTCAACCTAGTAACACCACTAGTCTTCTCTGTCCTTGTTTTGAACTACCTGCAACTCAGACTGAGTCTGGGTGAGAAATAAGGCTCACAAAACAGTATTTTCTGAATATGAATCCATCTTCAAAGTTCCTGTAAGCTCTTCCTTGGGGTTTTTCATATGTGCCCACTGTAGGAGAGATTGCTGGCTGCCCTTCAGTGGCCACTCCCCTATCTGCCTTGGTATGAAGACTTTTAGATGGACACAACAGCTGCCAGAACCAGTCTACATTTCCCCGTCTTGCTTTCAGCTGGGTGCAGCTGTGTGCTTTAGCTCTGGCCAGAAGGCTGAGTGTGGAAGTGATACACATAATGTCTGGGTTCATAAGGGGAATGTCCATCCTTCCCACCCACGTTCTCTTTCCTTTTCCCTAGGGGCTGGAATGCACATATGGTGGTGTGAGGGATTAGAATTGACCACCACAAAATGTGTCTCTTTGGCTTAATTACTTTTAAGAACAAAAGACTCTGAAAGAAACTTTCACCTTCCCCCTAACTGCCTAAAAAGAGGGGAAGGGGTTGGGGAGGAGGGCAAAAGGGATAATTAGGCACATGTGTGTGGTGATGGATTGTAATTAGTATTTGGGTGGTGAACATGAGAAACATGATGTAATCCATGCAGAAATAGAAGTGTAAAGATGCACACCTGAAATTTATACAATGTTATAAACCAATGTTACCGTAGTAAACAAAAAAATAAAAGGTAAAAAAAAAAAAAAGAACTTAAGATAGAAGGCCTGTTCCAGGAAGGAGCTAATACCATAAGATAACATTGTCTATAACCGGCCTAGTAAACATTTGTTTAACAAACACGTGCATTTTCATCTCCATGTGAATTGCCTTCCTCCCCTTTGCAGCCCCAAACCACTACCCCCAACATCCTCCTTTGTCTTTAGCTGAAAATGGTGTTTAAGGCGGTGGCTTTGGCCATTCTGGCGAGTTACTCAGTTTTCCTGGGTTTCTCCTATGTATACATGTTATAAAGTTTTGTTTGATTTTCTCCTGTTAATCTGTCTCATGTCAATTTAGTTCATAGACCAGCCAGCAGGACCCAGAGGGTAGAGGAATGGTCTCCCTCTCCTACAATGGTAAGGGGGGTGAGGGACGTGGTGAGGACTAGGACGAAAGAGGAACTGGAGGGGAGGGGTCAGAGATTTGAGGCCTTCACAGAGCATAGTCACTGTATCACCTACAATTTTGCAAGAAAGAGAAATGAACATCTGTCCCATAGGAGCAGGTGTTATTGGGTCAATGTTACACACCCCACATTCACGCTCTAACGTATGAACGCAGTTGTCTTAGTCACCATTTACCATCTGCTCCAGCAGTTTCTAGACTACAGAGACTGCCAGGGCCTTCGAGGCAGCTTGACTGGCACTGCATGTTGGAGGGGCCTATCAATTGCTGTGACAGCAGTTCCCAGAGAGGCCAAAGTTGCCAGAGTCGGCTACCCCCAAAGCTCACCAGAGGTTTCTTCTCTACGACATATATAGGCTTTTCTGAGTCACCGCCACTGGAAATATTGGCTACCTCGCAGGGTTAGCTATGTCACAATCCCAGAGTGAACACAGTTAAGCTTATTTCAAGTCAATCAATTAGCAGATAATCATTGAACAATTACCATATTGGGATTTATTCCAGATTCTTAGTGACAGAAAGATATAAAAGAGAGGACTGTGACTTTGAGTATCTTATTTAGGGGATAGAATATGGAAGTACAAAGTTGGATGGTACATTAGGGCTCTTCTAGTCCAATCTTCCAATTTGAAAATGTAGAAAAATTCAGGCTCAGACAAGCTGTGATTTGTCCAATCGCATATCCCATCAATGAAAGATCAATGTCTCCTAATGCTGTTTTCTTTTCATCATAATATATGGTCCATCAGTCATTCAGAGTAGGGCTTCTCAAACTTTCATGTGCATATGAAACACCTGGGATCTGTTAAGATGCAGACTCTGATTCAATAAGTCTGGTGTGGGGCCTGGGATTCCGGGTTTCTAACCAGATCCCAGGAGATGCCAATGCTGCTGTTCTTTGTACCTGACTTTGAGTAGCAAAGATTGAGAAAGTAAAGGTAAAATGACTAAGAAGTGTCACAAATAGTAAATCTTGGAAGAGTTCCTAGTGGTCTTCCTACATCTAGTGGGTTGGGGGTCGGACAGCCATGGAGGAGGGGCCACATATGACCAGAATGTAGGGACAGCTTTGCATATAGGATAGTATGAGGCGGATACATGCTTACTGACTCGCTAGTTGCCTCCTCCATACAGTATGATCAGGGAACTTCAAGCCCCACCCTCCTCTCTTGAGAGACAACTTCACCCTGGAATCACTATGTAACTAAAAAGAGTGGACTTGAACCACACTATAGAGAAGCTTGAAGGAAAGTGTCAGGGGTGGGTCCACTGAGAGCCCAAGCAGCTAATAAGCTTGTTGTCCCAGTTAATTTGAATGTATCCCCACTACTGATTTGCAAGCCTACTGGGGAGGTTTATAAATGTTTGGACTCCAGAAATTAGCTAGTACACAGGGAAGTGTGGCCACTGTCTTAGTCTGCTCCAGCCGCCATAGCAAAATACCATAGACTGGGTGGCTTAACCAACAGAAATGCATTTTCTTACAATTCTGGAGGTTGGGTTCCAAGCAGGGTTCAGTGTCTGGAGAGGTCCCTTTTCCTGGCTTGCAGATAGCCATCTTCTCACTGTGTCCTCACACGGTAGAGAGAGAGCAAGCGAGCTCTCTGGTGTCTCTTCTTATAAGGACATTAATACTGTTGGATCAGGGCCCCACTTTTATGGCCTCATTTAACCCTAATTACTTCCTTACTCCAAATACAGACACACTGGGGGTTAGGGCTTCAACATGTGAACTCTGGGGGCACGTAATTCAGTTCACAGTAGCTACCTTAGGAGGACAATCTGAGATGTTGATCACACTGAACAGAGAGGACTAGTAAGTAAGCTTAACAAGCCCTTCCGAAACCGCCCCTGGGCAGTTTTCCTTCCAGATACCGTTGGAAATATAAACTGTGAGAAGACGAGTATGAAGTAACACTGGAAATGTGTTTTCTGCAAAACTCAGTATGTGCCTGAGACTAATGTCTTCTTGACAGTGTCTTCTTTATCCTTAAAGGATTTCCCATTTTTTCTTAGCTTGTCTGAACAGAAAATCAACCCCCAGTTCTGCTTGTTTGAGGTCTTAGCACCTTTTCTTTCCTTGCTTATGAGTCTTTGAAACAAATTACACTGTGATTTGGGTCAGCCCTGATGACCAGAGAAAATGTTTCCCTCAAATTCTGTGTGACTGGCATTTATTTCCCACCGTGCATCAGAGCTGTGGTGTCTGCTCTACTACAGGATGAAAAAGCATCCTTCTCACGGCAGAGGAACCCAACTGACAGACCTTTTTGTAACTTAAAATAGAGAGGATGCTGGATGTTTAGTTCATGTATGAATAACAGATTGCAGTAGTGTCAAGTATATAAATCACCTGAATTTCTGGGATTTTAATGAAATAACTGATTTATAATATGACATCCACGATATTTAACTGGTAATGTGGATGCACATAAGCAAACATTTAAGAATGTTTTGTAGCTAGTGAATTTATTTCTCATGTCAATGCTTTCAGGCAAAGCATGACAATGTCCGTATCTTTTTGTATCCAAGCAACACTTTGTTCTTTGCAGAATATATCAAAGCTTGCAAACATTTATTACTTCTTTTTTTTTCTCCCTTGGTGCCTAGAACCTGTAGGAGACTTTTTTTTTTTAAATTTTTTGTTTATTGCAGTAGCATTGGTTTATAACATTGTATAAATTTCAGGTGTACATCATTACACTTCTATTTCTGCATAGATTACATCATGTTCACCACCCAAATTACTAATTACAACCCATCACCACACACGTGTGCCGAATTATCCCTTTCACCCTCCTCCCTCCCCCTTTCCCCTCTGGTAACCACCAATCCAATCTCTGTCTCTATGTGTTTGTTTATTGTTGTTATTATCTACTACTTAATGAAGGAAATCATACGGTATTTGACCTTCTCCCTCTGACTTATTTCACTTTGCATAATACCCTCCATGTCCATCCATGTTGTCACAAATGGCTGGATTTCATCGTTTCTTATGGCTGAGTAGTATTCCATGGTGTATATATACCACATCTTCTTTATCCATTCGTCCCTTGATTGGGCACTGAGGTTGTTTCCAAGTCTTGGCTTTTATTGTCTTCTATTTCCTGAGAGGACCAAGTATTTTATATCCATTTGACCTATGCGAATGGACCCATCCATTTGACCCCAGGCAGAGTCTCTGGTAAAATTCCTACCTAATGTCACTGTATTGTCCTTCTTGGGCAACCTCTTTCCTCTCCCTCTTCCCCAGCCTAGGGTAATTTAATCTTCACCCATAGAATCATCTTTGCCCAAGACTTTGGGGTTAGTCTGGCTAAGGTCAAAGGGGATTTGATGAACTCCTAGCTCAGAGATTCAGCTGCAATACTGGGTCTCAGGTTAATCTTATTCTCTAGTTCTAGAGAATTAGTTCAGGCCTAGTTATCTGTGAACAAGCCCCATGTTGTATGCCTTTCAGTAACTGGGTCTCGTTCGTGCTCCCTGGCCCTGACTTTACTTGGTACCTCACGCATTGTAATACTGATGCTCTGCCCTTATCAGCCAATTCTCCCAGTGACTCATCTTTCTAGACTTCTTTTTTTTTTTTTTTTTTTAATTTTTATTTTCTTCTTTTTTTTTTTTTTTTTTTAAATTTTTTGTTTATTGCAGTAACATTGGTTTATAACATTGTAAAAATTTCAGGTGTACATCATTGTACTTCTATTTCTGCATAGATTACATCATGTTCACCACCAAAATACTAATTACAACCCATCACCACACACATGTACCCAATTATCCCTTTCACCCTCCTCCCTCCCCCCTTTCTAGACTTCTGCTATTGACCAATGCCGAGACCTTCCTGAATTCCTTCCTTCAATCCTGCAGATAGGAGTGAGATGTAGTCCTGGCTTTTCCTGGTATTTCAGGATTGCCTGTGTGTTGCAAGTAATCTGACTGATAATAAATTATTAATATTTGGCGATGGTTTACTATGATTTTTATTTAAAAGATTAAAGTGAATTTGTGGTTATTCTTATAATAATATTATTCTCCTAATGTTCTGATATATTTTTCTGAGGGGAGAAAATTGGGTGATGTTATAACTATCACTCCGGGAACTGTGTGTAAATCGGGGTATATTCGTGGAGATGTGCCCAGTCTGTGAGTATCATCTCCTGCACGAGATCCCAAAGGAAAACAGTGAAAGCCCTAATCCAGGACACAGATAGTAGATGGACTTTAACCTTTGAGGCATCTTAGGAGGAGCCAGGGAAATATCTGAATGTAAATACTTTTAGAAAAAGTCCATCTATTTTTGTAATCTCTATCAATTAACTCCTGCCTAATTCCTAAAGAACTGAAGATGATTGGGTAGACATTTCTATTTATTACATGTACTGAGAGGATAATTGTTTCTTTAAAAAGCAAGTGACCTCTGGGAATACTTGACTGATCTCAGACCAGCATGTGGGGTAGAATCCAAGATATGCTTCTAATCAGAGGTGATTATTTTTCCATGCACACACATCCACATGCACAATTAGAATTGACCTACATAATCAGTTTGATGCTTTTTTTTGTCATTTAACATTATATGATGAGCATTTTTTAAGTTTTGGAAATTCTTCAAAAACATCTTATTTTAATGGTTCTATGCTATCCCATTGAGGGGCAACTCCTCTCTTATCACCGAATATTTGTGATTCTCAGTCTTCATTATTATAGATAACGCTGCAATGAGCAGAGACTGGAGAATATCACCATCCCCTGGCTTGCTCATGCAGATTTGAAATGCGACCCAATGGGGATGGTAGGAAGGAATATCACAGATCTGAGAGCAGTAGAAAGTAAGCACTAGTCCTTTCTACCTCAAGTTTTATTTGCTTGTCTGCTTTTTATTTGCAACAGAATTACAATTCATCGTTGTCTCTGCAATCTCAGAAGCCCCTCCAACTCTCCATCTGATGAGCTCTCAGTAGGAAATTGATTACCAATAGTTGCAATTTATTATGCCGAGGATGGCTGTAGAGGTTTTACATAGATTAGATTAATACTACACACAGTCCTGTGAGATACTGATAATTATTCCTATCTTACAGAGAAGAAAACCGAGGCTCAGAGAGAGCAAATCACTCCCCGATGTTACAGCTAGTAAGTGACGCTGGCATCTGAGTGTGAGCTTCTGCTCTTGGCCATTGCGCTCTATTGCTGGTGCTGATGCTGGATGGGGGCTTACAGTCAAGTTATTGAGAGGCCGAGACTGAGGGGACCTCCAGCCTCCCAGAGAGCCAGTCGGAGAAACAAGCCTGTGTTGGCTCATTTACTGCAGGTTCCACTGAAGGACCGCTGTGACAACACTAGTTCAGGGATAAATGCTGGTGGCTGGCTCATTTCTGGTTCTTCAGACAGCGTGTCTCAAATCTGGCTGCATATTAGAGTCACTTGGGGAGCTTTAAAAAAATCCTGTTCTACAGTCTACACAGAGGGATTCTGGTTTAACCAGTTTCAATGAGACTCAAGCATCAGTACCATTTACAAATTCTTCAGGTGATTCCCAAGTGCAGCCAAGACAGAGAATGTGTTCTAGGGTCTTCTGAGGCTCAGAACTTTAACGGTAGATGAAAGTACCAATGGGTCCTGTATAAAAACACTTTTAACTATGTAAATTAATGTTGTAACCTTAACAAGAGTTCTGGATGGATATAGCCGTTGTTAAACCTGGGATGTATGGAGGAACTCTGAAACTAATTAATCTGTTCTGAAGTCAGAGGGACATGAAACCAGCACTCATATGCACAGCAATGTTGGAGACAGAAGTAGGGAAAGTCTGGGATTTCTAGGTTTTTCATTTCAGCCTACCACCTCCCTTAGCAATGAAGCTGACAATCTGCCCAATTTGAAATCTTGTAAGTCATGAAGTCACTGCCACCTAGTGTTACTGCTTTTCTTTTTTTCCTTTTTAATTTTTCTCTTTTTCCTTCCTCCCCTCCTTCCCCTCTCCTCCTCTCTCCCTCCTTCTGTCCCCTCCCTCCCCAAAATGAACTGATGTTTTACCAAGGCTGGGGAAGTTAGCTTTGGCTCAGAGAGAGGGACAGTATAAGTTCATATTCTCAGATCTGTTGTCAGGGCCCCTGCCTATGTGAGAGTTTTGCCTCTCCTAAGTGGGTGTCTAAATCGCTGTTATTCTTTCATCTTGTGGGGGTCACTTCCAGCTTGAAATAAGATAGTCATGAGGAATTTCAGTTTATTTTATGTCACCCATTAACTTTTGCAGAAGGAAAATGGTGCTTAGCACATATTTCTAGAGTCTGCCTGATTTTGTTTAGTGTTGGTTTTTCCTTTCTCTGTTGTTAACCCAACCAGAACAACCTTACCAAGAAACACTTAAATAAAATGTGTGGCATTGTGGACAGTGATTAACTTGTGGCTAAATAATGACAAGAAGGAGACTGTATTATTAAGGCTTTTGACTTATCCTCACCCTGCTTCATTCCCCACATCAAGCCTACCAGCTGGTCCTGTCAACTCACCTCCAAAATATATCCCTAATCCATCACTTCTCTTGGTCCCCATTATTACCACGTTGGTCCGGGCCATTATCATCTTTTGCCTGGCTTACAGAAACAGACACTTACCTTTTCTCTTTGCATCCACTTGTGCATCTCGACAGACTCTTCTTTACACAATGGCCAGGAATGCCATTAGAAGTAGGAATCCAATCATGCCACTTCCCTATTAAAACCCAGCAATGTCTTCCCTTATCAGGACCAAGAGGGCTCTAGGTACTTCTCATATTTTCTGCTACTGCCATCCCAGCCAAAGCCACCCCCATGTCTGGCTGACCTTTACAACGGCCTTCCAGCTGGTCTTCCTGCTTCTATTCTTGTCTTGCCCTAAACCCTGCCCACACACACCACAGCCTAGCCTCTACGGCAGCCAGAGCAATTCTTAAATCCCATATGCCAAAATCATGTAATATCCCACCTTTCAAATTCTCCAATGAATTCCCATCACTCATAATAAAATCCAAGGCCTTCAGCGTATGCTCAAGGCCCTTCCTTAAACACAGCAAGTACATTCCCATCACAGGACATTTGCACTACTTTTCTGCCTGACCTGCCCTTACTGCAGATAATTGTCTGGCTTATTCATTACTAAGGTCATATATGTCGGAAACACTCTCCCTGAAATTTCTGAGGATTACCAAAGAGTAGAGGGAGGGGGACATACATTCTGCCCCTTGTTTCTCTGGCTTTGAATTCCTACTCCAGCTTTACTCTTATCTGTCACCTAGATCATTCCATCACCACCACCACCCCTCTCAGGTGTTGGCTCCTTCTGCATTGCCTTAGTCCTCTCTCCTTCCATCTCCAAGACTCTACTAACACGTGGTGCTTATATGGAACAGAATTTTGGTGATTATCCAGATAACGGAGCAAGATCAGAGGAAAAAAGTAAACCAAGAAACATCTGTATATCCCCATCTCAGGAGTATATAGCCTGATACCATATTGCTGAGATACCTGTCCCAGTGGAGAATGCTTTCTTCTTCCATCATTCTGTCTTGAGACAGTTTCCTGGGGAAACTAAATTTTCTATTAGAGTGTGATCTTCTGGAGAATGATACTGCCTTTCCTAGCAAATTGTTGTTATTAAAAATTATTTTAAAATATCTAATAGGGGAGGAAATGCGACTAGGCAGTAGAGAGTTTTGAATATTGCATGGGGCACACATATTAAAAAATTATTTGTTGTTTATCTGAATTCGAATTTAAAACTGGGTGACCTGTGTTTGCTAAATCTGGCAACTCCACCTGAATGTCATGTGTAGACTCTGAGGAACCAGGAGAGAGACCTCGGTATCATCTATTTAAGCACTTCATTTGCCATCCAGGACTCTTGTTTTCATGTCAAGCAGGACATGGTTGTGAACCAGATGCTGACTTCTCTAGAGAGGCTGGCAGCTTCCTGAGGCTATGCATGGGAAGTGGGTCACTTGACCCCAGTGATCTCAGATTCCTCTCCTTCCATTCTGCTTTTACAGCCAACAGCCAAGTCCCTTCTCCTGTCCCCTTGAATTTGGACATTGAGAGGTTATGGGATAACTGGGATCAAGACACTGGTGTCTGATCTCTTCTCTCTGTGTCTTCCTCTCCCTCTCCAGGAAACAAAAGTGAAAGACTTGTCCTACTTTGCTGTGTGTAGCATATCCTGATGTCTCTGTACTTTTGATTTAGAGTTAACTGGACATTCAAACACACCAGATCTTGTTCCTAATAGAACAAATGAACCTAAGTAATTTAGACAACGATTTCACTTTTGAAAATCTTGGCTTTTAAGATAGCAGTCGTAGTGCAGACTCCAAAACTTCAACAAAGCTTCTTTGCATTCCTGCTGTAGTGTTCATAATCATTCCTTAGGTAAATGTATGCCTATGGTAGAATAGGGGAAGGTCATGGTGAAAGAAATGCAAAAGAGTGAAGGTTTTTTTGTTTTTTTGGTGAGGAAGATTCACCTTGAACTAACACCTGTTGCCAATCTTCTTCTTTTTATCTTGAGGAAGATTAGCCCTGAGCTAACATCCATGCCAACTCTCCTCTATTTTGTATATGGATCACTGCCACAGCATGGCTGATGAGTGGTGTAGGTCTGCACCCAGGATCTGAACCCTGGGCTGCCAAAGTGGAACACACCAAACTTAACCACTATGCAGTGGGCCTGGCCCCAAGAGTGAAGCACTTTTGTATTGTAAAATATTATCCCAATATATTATATGCATCCTTCTCAAAAACACATGGAACATTTACAAAAACTGCGACTTCTGTAGTCAGTATCTAGGTCTTTCATTTTTATCTTCTATTTTCTATTTCCTTATCTGTACAGTTAGCTTCTGGAACAGATGAAGGACAAAGTGAAGGAAGAATCTTAGAGTAATAATGATAAAGGTACAGAAAATAGGGTGAAAATAAAAGAAGATAATTTGAGGATAAGTCTAGCAGATCCAACATCAAATAATGGTAGTTTCATAAAAAGAGACCAAAAAAAATTGAAGAGGAGATTTTCAAACAAATAATATAAGAAAAATTTCTAGAATTCTGGGACATGTGTTTCAGATCTAAATGGCCCATAGGGTGCCAAGCACATAGAATAAAAATGAAACAAAACAAAAAAGTACAGTAAGGCACATCTCATGAGTTGTAAATAAAAGATTCTAAAAGGTTCTTGAGAAAAAAAATTCCATATAAAGCGTCAGGAATCAGGAAGTCTTGAGATTTCTGAACACCAGTGGATGCCGGAAATAATGGAGAGGTGTCTCCAACAATGTAAAAGCACAATTATGGACTTCAGAAATACATCCTGCAAATTTGCAATATATATTTTTCTCAGGGATATGAGCCATCCTCTTCACACTGATCACATAATAAGTCTCAAGAAAATCATAAAAAACTCAAAGAACTGACTTCATACCTTAATTTACTCAAATCAGAATGTAATAACAATAATACTAATAATAAAAGAAAGAAAATAAAATCTACCCTTGGCAAAAAGGGTAGAAAAAAATGTCCCATAAACTCCCACTTCTGCCCATGAAAGAATAACAGGGAACTGATTTACTCTCTCACCTAAGCAACTATAAAACTAGATAAAGTATATGCAACAACAGATTCAGACATTGGAAGGGAGGTAGTATATGAAAGTGATCCCCAAGCAAAGGAAAAGCCCTACAAGTCCCTCTGAGCTCACTGCCTGGAAAGGGTTTCCAGGTTGCGGTGCAGGAATGAGGAGCCCTAACAGACCCCAGGCTATTATTTGAATTAAGGAGACAGAAGCCACAGTCTGGGGTGGCCAAGATGCTAGAATTTGCAGAGTAGAGTAGCAGAGAGGAGGAAGATGCACATATAGAGAAAGCTCTAGAGCTCTGTAGAGAATTCTCTTCCAGTCTATGACTGAGAACTAATCTGCACCTGTGTATGAGGAAACTACCAAGGCCAGAGAAAGAACCACTAGGAGAAAACAGGTGGAACAATCTCAGGAGAAGACACAGGACTGGGAATAGTTTGTGTTTCCACCAGCCAGGCTGAAAAGTCCTCCTAAAAATGGGACATCGGGTAGAGTCCTCAGAAGTGTACACTGTATTGCCAAGTGATTCTTAGACTAAAGTCCCCGGGAGATGCCCCTGCTGCTGCTCTGGGGAGCACACTTAGAGTATGTACACAGTGTTGTATTTGTTCCTCCATTGCTGGTTGTGTTCAGTTGGGTTGGAAGACTGCAGTGGCACAAAATATAATGTGCTGGTGAAAACTGTGTGTGGATCAACATGATTTTTCTGCCATTCAGATGTTCCCCAAATTACCAGTCTCGGATGAATTGATTTGAATTACAGAGACACGCATTGCAGCAAAACACTCTCTTTGGGTCTAGGAATTTTTATTTTCAATTTCCTTATAGATAGATCTCTACTGTGCTATTGTATAGGATTAGGAAATGTTAGTGTTGACATAAAGCATAAAGAGCATCCTGTTCAATACCTTCATTTCACACGTGATAAAAACGAAGAGCCCCATGTCACCCAACTAGGTAGAGACACAGCTGGAATGTAACCATTTCCCCAGTTGTCTTTCCACTCTACTGGCTCTTACAAAGTGATCTATGACACATGGGTCATTAGTGGTAGAGCGGAGCGAGGGTTCCAGTTTGAGCCTAAACTGGGCCCACTATTGGTGTTTTAACAGGTCTGATCATGCCCATGACTAGGCCTTTGAATCATGCAGGAATCTATTTGCTTGTGGGGCCCTCAAGCCTTCTGGGAGACAGTTGATCCTAAAAAGGAGGGGAGGGAGGCCTGATGAACTTGACCCAGTAACAAAGTCTCAGGCTTCTGAAGGAAAAGGCAATTTTCAGCACGGCATGGTGTTGGCCACTCTGCTTTGCCCCTTAAGTCTATTTATAGAGAGAGATGCTCTAAGAAAAAAAAAAAAAAAAGGAAAGCTCTTCACATAAAATTCCAAAAGGCGTTGCAGTACAGTTTGTGTTTCTTTGGTAGCTCTTAAAAAAATATACCAGAAAAGGGATAAAGAGGCTTTCCTTCCCACTTAAACACCCACAATCTCCTGGCTTTGCTATCTCACGGACTCTGACGTGCAGCAGTAGTGGATATGGAGTATGTAGTGGATACTAGGAATATGGGAGAACTCAGCCAAAGAGGCAGGACTGCCTAGCAGAGATGCAATGCCCATAGGAAATAGCAGTGGGCTTGGTTGGATCTCGTAGAGTGGGCAATAAAGCGGGAGAAGAGCGAGCAAGTGCTTGCTGTGTTTTAGCTGGAGCACTAATAGGACAACTTCTGGGGACTCTAACACAACCAATTAGGCTTTCAAGGGAACTAAGAGGTCTTATAATTAGCAAGTAAGGGCAAGAAGCAGAAGTAATTGCTGTCAGTGCCATTAGCTCCCACATGCCCCTAAGGGTCAGTAGCCCCTAATCTGGATCTATTCCTTTAAACCAGTGATCTCCAACTTTTTTTTATTGCGCCCCCATCCTCTACATGGAAAATAGGAGGAGGAGGCATGCACCCTCAATATATCTACATTTATTTATTCGTTCCCTGTCTCTTTTATATAAATATTATTATGCTAATACACAAGTATATTTATATAAATGACAATGGATATAAATATACATTTCAAATAGTCTTCTTGATGCTTCATAATTTATTTGGCCAACTTCTTGTATCTGATCACACTGCCTTCTTTTTTGCCACATACAGGGCTGATAAAGAGCTGAGAAGAGTCAGTTCTGCCATATTTTTGTTATCACCTTTGCTGGTATTACTGATATCTTTGATCTATGAATTCTGTATAGCAATACTTTGAAGTCGATTTTCCGCTTTGCAAGAGTTAGATTATTATGGATAGAATAATTGGTAAGTCTAGGTGACCAGGTGCACACAACCCTCAATGTGTAGAAATGTAGAATCCAAGAGAAAGGGTGTCACTGTGGATACCTCCGCATTGTAGAGCTCTCTCTCTTCCTTCAGGATATCCTTATACAATACATGACGGGATGGAGAGCACAGGGAATCCATGTGTTAAATAGTGTTAAATTTAATTGCTCTCTTACAGTTAAGATAAAAATAAACATAAATAGAGTTCTGACGTATCTCCCCATACCTCAATCAGTTACCTTGTTAGCTCCATCTTGGCGGTCACTGGATGAACTGAATCATCCTCTTAATTCCTCTGAACCTTTGATTTTCCTTAGTTGCCCCCCTTTCCCCAGGCAGATGAGCTAAGACTTTGGTTCTTTCATTCCGCCTTTTATTACTGATCATTTTCCACAGATTTTTCTTCAGCACTAGATTATAAACAGCTTTGTGTTGGTAGATGTTTAACAATCAGCTCTCTGAAATTGTATGCCTCTAAGTACCTAGGTTTATTATAAATTCCACTAATATAAACGGTGTGCAGCACATTCAGCGTACAAATAATAATAAAATATACAATATTCTTCACTGTTAACTCCAATTAATTGATTCTCACGAAATGCTTTCACTGGTACTTGCACTCTCCTATCTGTAGCCCACCTGTGGTTGCAATTGAAGAAGGTGTATGGTTCTGACAAGCCTGGTGGTTGATATTTTCATTCACATAACAAAAGTGAAACAATGAAGACATATGTTGGCACTTTAGTCTTTGTCGATGACGTGATGACTTCTTTGCTGCCTCCTGGTTTCCAAATACTGAAGAATATGTCCTTAAATGTGTGCTATTCATGATGGAATAGCTACAGACATGTGCACATTTAAGTACCATCCGCATTATTAACGTTTTCTCCGTCGCTTTCCTGAAACAGGAAACCAAGCCCAGATTTGTAGCATGTGACGTTCTCCGAGGTGTAAATCCTCCTCCCACCAAGGCCGATTTTAATCTGCCATTCTGACGTTGCTGACGCTGCGCTGGGGAGATGCGCAATAGCACTCTATCCACCGTGTCATATTTCCACCAAACAGACACAATGGGAGTTAAGAACCCCAAAAGCACAGATAATAGTGAAACGCCTTGGGATAAACAAGAGATGATGAGTTCTGAGTAATTATTACTTGTGTTTTTAATATAATTTATTTCATTGTAAATTTATATGACAATTTTTTAAAGAAGGCATCATTGGTAGCCCATTTTTACTTAGAGCATGGTATATCAAAATAAAATTAAAGATACCAGCATGAAAAAATTACAATTGAGTACATGATTCGATTTTAAATAACGGCTGCATTTAACAGCCAGTTCCCTAAATTCTCTAAAATCTCAAAATCACTTCTCAAGAGCTGGACTCCAGCACACCACTGGTTTAAGGGTAAAGACTGTATCTTATTCATCTTTGACTTGATCTGCACACGCTAAGCACTTAATAAGTCTGTGTTGAATTTATTTAAATTTATAAAATGAGAGGTGTGAACTAGGTGATTTTTGGAATCCTTTCCAATTTTCATATTTTTCCTTTTCTTTTTTAACTTTTGTCTCAAAATAATTAAGAAAACGTAAAAGTACAAAAAAGAAAAATATTATTTCTATTTAGTCCCATCTCCCAGTTTTAACCATGGATAACATCTTGGCATATTTGTCTCAATTTTTTGTTAAATTAATGACACATGCTTATTGTAAAGAAATCAAAAAATATAAAAGTATAAAGATGAAATTAAAAATAATCACCCAATCCCACCACTCAGAAATAGCTATTATTTTTAGGTTATTATCATTTCAACTCCTTTTCTGTATATATACTCAGATAGAAGGAAGGAAAGCTAAATAGATAAATATTTATATGTTGGCAATACATTTATAAAAATGAAATGATACTTTCATTTTTTAATAGAAGAAAAAACTAATAGCATTATTAATTTTCAAATAAATATCTCATCCCAATAAGAGATATTGCTATTACCTAAAGATCCTTTTAAGGTTAGGAAAGAGAGAGAGAGATCTTGAGAAATAGTAAAAGATTATGGTCTTTATTATGTGTGTGTTTTTGTTGTAAACTCACGTTCAGATTTCAGTAAGTATCTATTGTATTGTCTTATTCTGATGGCATGTGGTGGAGGTGGTGGGCGAGAATGAAGAAGAGTGTGGTTCTAGAAGTCATTCTAGAGAAGTAGCCAAAAAAGATTCAAGTTGGAATTTATCAGGCCAAAAAGAGGATAAAGCATCCTGGTCAGATATTGTCTTGGTTAGCTTGGGCTGCTGTAACAAATATGCCATAGACTGGATGGCTTAAATAATAAATATTTATTTCTCACAGTTCTGAAGGCTGGAAGTCCAGGATCAAGATACTGGCAGATCCAGTGTCTGATGAGGACCCACTTTCTAGCTTACAGATGGCCACCTTCTCTTTGTATCCTCACATGACAGACAGCAGAGAGAGAGAAAGCAAGCTCTCTCATCTCTCTCCTTATAAGGGCACTAATCCCATTCAAAAGGGCTCCACCCTCATGACCTAATTACCTCCTAAAGACCCCGCCTCTTAATACCATCACCCTAGGGGTTAGGTTTCAACATGAATTTGGGGAGAACACAAACGTTCAGTCCAGAGCAGATAGAGTCCAAGAATCTGAGACTTTCCAAACTCTTTATGTTACAGATGAAGAACCTGAATCCCACAGAGGTAAAGATATTAAGCAAAAGCCAAAGCATAGAGTGATACCATATAATGTTTTCTTCGAGGAAGTAAAAGCAATTCACTGGTGCTGAATGGAAATGGGTAGGGGTTTATCTGAAGAAGGAGAGTAATGAGGACAAGAGGGCAAAGTGACTATAGAAGTGAGGCCGGGTTGAGAAAGATGTGAGGCCGGGTTGAGATTATGCAGAACCTCATATGACAAATAGGATTTAGACTTTAAGCTTTTCTTCCTGGCATTTAACCCATTACATATTAAGAGTTCTGTAAGTGTGTCAACAAATATGAAGAGTCTAAGATTTTACCCTGTACACAAGCTAACAAATTAGTCTACTGCAATTCACAGATGCTGACCCTTAGGTCAGCAATAGCTGTAACAGGGCTAGTGGTAACCAAGTGTGAGCATTTTATGTGCCAGCTTCCCAAATCCCTTTACCATGGGTCAATGCAAAAGGGCCAGGTGGTACATGGAGATGAAGTGGGTTGCATTACAGAAGAGGAGCCCTGAGTTTAGGAAACCGAATCTTTTATAAAGGGTAGTAGGCATGTCTGCCCTTTGCTCTGGAGGGAGGTGCTAGCTCTATCTTCCAAGGCTGTTTGCTATAAAAAGATACTTGAAAAGACAGCCCAGAACAAAGGGCAGTCAGGACCTTGCTCCCAGGATGTGCAGAAACATGAGAGACCCATGGAAAATTGTCTCCCAGCAATGTGTCAAAAAAAGATCCTAGAAGATCCATGAGTAATATATCAAACCCTGGCAATCAGGCTTCCTGACAGCCTGCAAGAAACTGATTCAGAAATATGAGCAGTTGAACTGAATCATCGAGACAATGTCTTATGGAAATATATACCCAGGTATTTGCAGTGAGCTGCAGTGTGGATCCTCAGCAAACAACAGTCAGACAAATGGAGAATTAGATGATTCTGTATTTTAAGTGACAAGGATAATTTGTTTGGCTGGAGAAAATTGATGGGGTATGAATAATATTTTCTTAAATTATTCTTGCATTTTATTCATACTAGATTTATATATTTTTCCCTGAAGAGCATTGCTTATTTTTATAATACCAGCAAAACAAGTAAATAAATACTATTTTAAATAATATATTTAAATAAATAAGAGAGTTACATATATATGACAGCTTTATCATGACAATTTGATTTAGGCAGAGGCCTCAAGTAGTGCATTGACTAGCTGTGACCTTGAACAAGCCACCTAACTTTATAACTATTTTTTTAAATAACATATAACTTTTTATGTGCCTTGGTTTTTACCT
This sequence comes from Ceratotherium simum simum, assembly GCF_057802395.1. NCBI lineage: Eukaryota > Metazoa > Chordata > Mammalia > Perissodactyla > Rhinocerotidae > Ceratotherium > Ceratotherium simum. The sequence goes on along the minus strand of NC_141931.1, from coordinate 26,800,323 downwards.
CTACTAAATTTAGAACTCGGACTAAGTGATTTTTAAAATTTCTTCCTTTACGATTTTTTTAAAAAATTCTAGATCTCGGGAATATGTTAGGTCATATGTTAGGCATAACTTTGAGGCTATAAGAATTGTGACACTGAACTTTTAATGTTGGGAGTTTTGTTAGTTTTTCTCAAGTGTTTTTAAGCAAAGGTGGCCTGCATTCCTGCAGTAGTTTCAATATAGTTCAAACGAGATGCAGAGTAATTGTGATCAATTCATGGATTCCTGTGTCTCTATAAGGCATAAGACCTTTTCTCTAAGCCAATGATCAGTTTCTAAAAAAGGGATTAGATTTGGATTTTAGATTTTGACCTACTTTCCACTTTTTTATGTATTTAGTAAAAAAGGAGAGGAGTAACAACGCCAACCACCTGTCAGTTACGTGAGACAAGATGTGTTTGTTTAACTGAGATTTAGAGGACTATCATGCAATGTGAACACAAGTGGAGACCAGCGGTGGTGGGCTCTACAGAATTCCAGGCTCTCACAGCCACCACAGTCTTCTAGTTGCTTCTATGCAGCCACAGAGGCTCAGGCAGTTAGCTTTCTGAGAGGAGCTAAGAAAAAGAGCTCAAAGACCTTTGAATGGATTGTGGGTGACGGGGACGAAAGTGAGGATGATTCCGTGTACAATGGCGAATGCTCGGTGGTTTTTAATGGCTATGTGTGCTTGTGTCTTAATGGATCCTACAGTGATCCCTTGCTCAGCCTGGCAGTCCTACTCTGAAAATTCAACTGGCTATAGTTTCCAAAGATTTTACTTGAGGAAATGTCCACTAATTCAGCAGCATACGTTTCTCCTTGACTTTCCCTACATCATTTTGCTGGTTCACTGTTCATCAACCCTATGTCCGTGAGTTGTTCCGTATTCTTGCATCAGTTGTAGTGGCTTGTGAATATTGACATATTCTCATTTAAGTTAAAAGTGAATTCTTCTCTGTTATTGACGATATTAACAAGAATTATGGGGAAAGGTGATAATTTGTTCACGGTATCAGTGTGAGCATAATAATAATTGTTACTATAATAGCTAACACTTATGAATAATCACTATGCTCATGGCACCGACATAAGCATATTAAGCATGTTAATTTAAGGGCTTAATCCTCATATTAATCCTCTGAGGGGTACTACTATTATCCCTATATTATAGACAACGAAACTAAACACTGAGAGCTGAAGTAATATTGTGAAACAGGAAGTGACAAGTCCACACTGGTAATGATTCTGCAGACAAAAGCCTGATTCCTATTCCGTTATGGGAGAAGCTTCTATACGTGTCAAAGAAAGAGCAGGTTTACAAATGATCCAATGAGAGGCAATTGCTGTAAAGGTATCTGTAAGTTTCATTACATGTCATTGAAATCCTACAGAATATGTGGATACACCACCTTTTTGCAAAAATGGCACAAGTATCTCTATTTTCCTCATTGTCTCCAGCTGAAAACGAAACAGTGCCATGTCTGGCTTGTTCGTTGAACTTTCCTTAGCAAGGAGAGCTTTGCAAGAGTTCCACCTGACACAGGGGTTAAAGTTGGGACCCTGGAGCCAGAGTGTGTAGAATTGAATCCCAATTCTACCACCTTCCAGTGTGTGAATTAGGGTAAGTTGCTTAATCTTTAGTGACTTGGTTTTATCATCTGTAAAATAGGGATGGTAACAGGACTTCCTTCATATCTTTTCTCCTACCTTTAAAGTGTATACTTCAGTGGTTTTTGGTATATTCATGCAGGTGTGAAACATCATCATTATGTAATTCCAGAACAGGCTCATCATCCCCCAAAGAAATCCCATATCCATAGCAGTCATTCCACATTCCCCCCTCCACCCCAGCTCCTAGCAATCACCAATATACTTTCTGTCACTATGGATTTGGACATCGCGTATAAATGGAATCATGCAATATGTGACCTTTTGTATCTGGCTTTATTCACTTAGCATAATGTTTTCAAGGTTCATCTGTGTTGTAGCATGTATCAGTACTTATTCCTTTTTATGGCTGAATCATATTCCATTGTGTGAACATAACACATCTTGTTTATGCATTCATCAATTGATGGACATTTAGGTTGTTTCCACTATTTGGCTATTATTAAGAATTCTGCTATGAACATTGTGTACAATTTTCTTTCTTTTTTTTTTTTTTGCTGAGGAAGATTAGCCCTGAGCTAACATCTGTTGCCAATCTTCCTCTTTTTTTGCTTGAGAAAGATTCACCTGAGCTAACATCTGTGCCAGTCTTCCTCTATTTTGTATGTGGGTCCCCGCCACAGCATGGCTGACAAGTGGTGCAGGTCTGCACCCAGGAACTGAACCCGGGCCACCGAAGTGGAGCATGCTGAACTTAACCACTATGCCACAGGGCCAACCCCGTGTACAAATTTCTATGTGGACATATGTTTTCAGTTCTCTTGGGTATATATCTAGGTGTGAAATTGTGGACACCACTCTCTGTTTTACTTCTCGAGAAACTGCAAGAGTGTTTTCCAAAGCAGATGCACCATTTTACATTTCTACTGGGAACATACAAGTGTTCCAATTTCTCCACATCTTTGTCAATACTTGTTATTTTCTGTCTTTTTGATTATAGCTAGCCTAGTGAGTATGAAGGTAGTCCTGATTTGCATTTTCCTAATGACTGATTATGAGATCATATTTCCATGTGCTTATTGGACATGAGTATATCTTCTTTCAAGAAATGTCTGTTCAGATCTTTTGCCCATTTTTTAAATGAATTATTTGTCTTTTTATTGTTGAGTTGTAAAAGCTCTTTATATATTCTGGATACTAGACCCTTATCAATCTATGATTTACAATTATTTGCTCCCATTCTGTGGACTGTCTTTATACTTTCTTGATACTTTCCTTTGATGCACGATAGTTTTTAATTTTGATGAAGTCCAATTTATCTATTTTTCTCTCCTTGCTTGTGCTTTTGGTATCATATCTAGGAAACCATTCCCTAATCCCAGGTCATGAAGATTTCCCCCTGTGTTTTCTTTTAAATTTTATAGCTATAGCTCTTACATTTAGGTCTTTGATTCATTTTGAGTTAACTTTGTATATGGTGTGCATATGCATTCAACCTCATTCTTTTCCATGTGGATGTCCAGTTGTCCAGCACCATTTGTTGAAAAGACTATTCTTTCACCATTGAATTTTCTTGGCACCCTTGTGGAAAATCACTGACAATAAATTTAATGGCTCATTTCTAGACTCTTGATTCTTTCCAGTTGATCTATATATTTATCTTTATCCCAGTACCACACTGTCATGATTACTGTAGCTACATAGTAAGTTTTGACATAGGTAGATATGAGTCTTCCAACTTGTTATTCTTTTCCAAGATTGTTTTGGCTATTCTGGGTTCTTTTGCATTCCATCTGAATTTTAGGATCAGCTTGTTAATTCCTTCAAAAAAATTGGCAGCTGGGATTTTAATAGAGATTGCATTGAATCTGTAGATCAATTTGGGAGGTATTGCTGTTTTTACAATATTAAGTCTTCCAATCCATGAATAGAGGATGTCTTTGCATTTATTTAGGTATTCCTCCATTTCTTTCATCACCATTTTGTAGTTTTCAGCATACAAGTCTTGTGCTTTTTTTTGTTAAATTTATTCCTAAGCATTTTATTATTTTTTGATGCTAGTACAAATAGAATTGCTTCCTTAATTTCTTTTTTGGATTGTTCATTGTTAGTGTATTGAAATACAATTGATTTTGTATATTAATCTTGTATCCTGCAACCTTGTTGAACTAGTTTATTAGTTCTAATAGTTTTATTTTTGTGGATTCCTTGGCATTTTCTATATACGAGATCATGCCACCTGTAAGTAGAGATAGTGTTACTTCTTCCTTTCCAATCTGGATGCTCCTTGTTTCTTTTTCTTGCCTAATTGTCCTGGCTAGACCTCCAGTACAATATTGAATAGAACTGGTGTGACCAGACATCCATTTTTTGTTCCTGATCTTTATGGGAAAGCATCTAGTCTTTCACCAATAAGTATGATGCTAGCTGTGAGTTTTTGTAGTTGCCCTTTATCAGCTTGAGAGAGTTGCCCTTTACTCCTAGTATGATTAGTGTTTTTACCATGAAAAGGTATTGGAGTTAATTCATCTATTGTGATGATCATGTGCTTTTCATCCTTTATTCTATTAATATGGTGTATTACCATAGGCTAGTGCTTCTCAGGACTCCTGTGGACCTAGGGACAGGGGGATGGGAAAAGGGGAAGTTAAAATGACACAAGGCTCGCTGTTCTTACCAAGATTCAGTTGTGTTTCTTAAATGCTCCTTGAATTGTTGCAAGCCTTTGGTTAATTTCCAGAGTTCTAAAAATGATGATTTCACAATTTTTCCCAGTGTTCTCCTTGCTTTTATGGAAGAGCGGATTTTCAGAGGTTTTTATTCCATCATGCCTACCAACATCCTTCATACGCTTTTCATAAAGATTACATAAGTCAGTAAAGATAAGCTATTTGCCATAGTGCCCGACACACAGTAAATACTATACAATTGTATTTAGTAAATTTATCAGTAGTTCATTTGGGCTCTTGGAGAAGTCTGCTGGGCTAGGAATAAAGAAGTTTCTTCCCCCTCTTTTGTTAATAGAAAACAATCTGTAACCAGCCCCAGGCATTTCAAAAATCCAAACTTTTATTTTGGGGGAGGGGAGTCATAACTTTAAACCTTTTTATCTTCCCATATTGATCACTAAGAGAACTTTCTCGCTTTCTACATAGAGTCAGGATTCCAATCTGGCTGTCAAATCTGGTTCTGTGCTCTCTGCTACTTTCAATAATCTGTGCATAATTTAATGCCCTATATTTCAGAATCAAAGAAGGAAAAGAAAAAGGGTTGGTAAAGTAATCTAAATTATATTAAATTCAATTAAAAATTACAAAGAAATTAGGAGTTTCTGTTCAAGGGTAGGAATCTTTGCTGTTATTCTGCTGTTTTGAAGCTTACCTCTCGTTTTAATATCAAATGGAAATTTGATTTTGGCTCTTCTATACAGTGTAAGCCACAATTAATGTTAAAAGAGAAAATCATATAGCATTTATTCATTTACTCCCGATATTACTCCAAGTGGGAGGTGGGCTGGGAGTGGTTGGTATGCACATGTGCATTTAACACTGATGTACATAGCTGTCTCTATTTTTTGAAAATACTGAATTTGTTAAACGTGGTTTTGCAGGAAGCAGAGTATTATTTGATAATGGATGATGATGATGATTGATTTTCTCTGTCATGGCTGCTTGTACTTTCCTCCGCTCCTGGATCGAATTCATTAGTTAAATAGTTTCAGATGAAAAAAAAAAAACAAAACTCTTTAAGTCTTCTGAGAGAGATCCTGTGAGACCACTATCGCAATTAGATCTTTGCCACATCACATTTGACTGGATACCAGATGCCCTGTTTTCTCTGTTACTTTTGCATTTGTAGTCTAAATTGGTTGTTGTTTTTATAGAGCTAACTAATTAACTAATTAAAATAAGCACTTCTCTTTTGATTGTTGCTCTTTGCCCTTCTATCCACATACGAGAGTTTCCTTCATTTATTTTTCATCTGGGAATTTTAGGGATTGGAGAGACATTGGTGCTGATTACATATCAACATATAATATGAGGAATATAGTGGTTTCCGTAGGGTAAAGCATCACAACACATCAGTAGTAGAGACCCAGGGAAAGAAATACATCCTTAACACCTTCCCAGAGAAATAGCGAGGCCCTTTCAAATGTGTGTCATGAGGCCCTATTAAAATAGTCCTTTTTAAGGTTGCTAACTTAGGACTATAAGGTCTGGCATCTCCTACTAGCTGAGTGTTCAGAGGTCTTGCCCCATCTATTGTCACAAGGTCCCTCCCTCTTCATTGACCTCAAGGCTATTATTGTAGGAGGTGACTTAAGCTGCCCTAATGAATACCAGAAAGCCTGTAATTCTGATATGTTAAGGAACCAGAGAGCGGAGGGTGCCCAGCTCCTAGATGGTAAGTTTTCCCTCTTCTCTTCCTACAACGTAGATAAATCTCACCAGCAACAAAGCCTTAAGTCTATCATCTCTGATTTCCCACAGAAATTATTACAATAATTTTAAACAGACTCACCTAAAGAGTAGATCAAAAACACCTGTGCAATGGAGGGCGTATTCTTCTCCCAAGTCCTGAATAATAAATTTGTTTTTAAGAGTACAGAGTCCATTATAGAAGTGAATTGATCAAGTTAATGGTAAATAACAAGACACAACAAGCAAACAAAAAATCTCTTCCTGTAAAACTTGCAGAAGAAGGTTTCCCCTTCACAAAAGAATCCAAACTTGTATTGTTGCTTTGCTACTGGCGGTCGATACTTGAAGGCGTCTTATACAAGAATAAGATCCAATAATATTCCTCTGAAATTTGTTCCTGTTTCCTCTTCCCTTCCTTATTGCAAACAACATACAATGCAGGATTTATCTGTTATTCTATGCCTCCCCTCTTTCTCCAGACGTGAATGATTAGATTGAGAGTTCTCTGACATGAAATGTTAATAAATCTGTGATGGGTAAGCAAATTATAAATTTAACAATTTTCTAAAAAAATCCACAGGGAAAAAGTCTTTACTAACTTGGGTTTTTGGGACATTGGACGAAGAGATGCAACAACATGTGTACACATATGCACAAAAAATGGTAAGATGTGATTCTTATGTGTGTATGTACATGTGTGTTGTTGGGAGTGGTAGATGTGGAGAGAGCTCAGGAAAATAAAAAGAAGGATAGAGATTAAACTAAAGAGAAGTTTGGTGGTGGTTGTTTTTTAAACCAGGGAAACAGCTGGAGGTCACTACCAGCAGCCACGACAGCCACAGAATGACTTTTTGCAGAGAATGGAGATTATGGTGCGTAGACTTGTTTATGCAGTTTCAGTGAGTGGTTGTGATGGTTGATTCTATGTGTCAACTTGACGGGGCCAGGGAGTGCCCAGATATTTGGTCAAACATTATACGGGGTGTTTCTGGATGAGATCAACACTTTAATCAGTAGAATAAAGCAGATTGCCCTCCCTAATGTGGGCGGGCCTCATCCAATCAGTTGAAAAGACTGACCCTCCCTTGAGTAAGAGAGAATTCTCCAGCTGACTACCTTCAGAATTCATCTGCAACATTGGCTCTTCTTACCTGAAGGCCTTTGAACTGGAACATCAGTTCTCCTTGGGTCTCCAGCCTGCTGGCCCACCTTGCAGATGGACTTCTCAGCCTCTAAAATCACTCTGGAGAACCCTGATGAATGCAGTGGTATACAATAGAGATTATATTGTTGACTAAATCTTAGAAAATATGTGACATAAAAAAGAGGCATGATATATTAACAAATACTGAAGATGCATATTTACAGAGCATCACAGACTCTCACAGGGTTGAAAGTAACCCTTGGGGTCCTCCCAATACCATCACAGTCCCAGGTTGTCTGAATACTTGAGGTGTCAGAAAGCTTACCATTTCATTTTCAAAGCTGTAATGTTAGACACCCATTTCCCCCAAAATCTGTAGGAGAGTGATTTTTTCCATCTTGAGTTTATCCATCCCACAAAGTTAATGAGTCTGAACCAGTCAGAAAGCTTGGGAGAAGAGAGCTGCTCCAAGGGAAGTGTCAGTAACAAACCTGGATGGCAACTGAAGTCTTCATGGTGATCAGAGCCTGCCTTGATATTTTTCGAGTCTCTTATGATCAGGGTCAGTGTTTCCCAAACTGTATTGGAACCAAGCTACCTTGAGTTCCCCTGAGATATAAATAGATGTATTTGGGAAATAGGCATTTTAAGTTCCCATGGGACTGAGTTATAATTCACCAAACCCAAAAAATAAATAAAATAAAATGGTGCTGAAGGGTCCTGCAGTAAAGAAACATGTTTAACTTGGCCCTGATTGTTTCCAAGTCTTCGACCCTCTCACCTGACGGTTGCTCAGACTGCTTCTCTCCGCCTGTAGCCCCCAACCAGTTAACTTCCATGGGTGTTTTAATCAACAGGGAAATTGATTATTGGCCCTTTCCTCTAGTTGCTATTTATAATTAAGTCCAGAGTTACAGGTGATATAATACTTCAGATTTAAAAAATCTTTAAATTCGTCCATATCACGTGGGAACTTTCTGGAGTGGTGGAAATGTTCCATATCTTGATTTGGGTGTTGGTTCTGTGGGTATTTACCTTTGTCAAAACTTATCAAAATGTGTGCTTAAGATCAATGCATTTCATCATATATAAATTTTGCCTCTATAATAAAGAATATCTTTCACTGCACCTCTTTGATATCTTTGATACTTGCAAAAACTCAGAATGCTGTAACAACTTCTTTAGGGTCATGCAGTATCTTTGTGTTGGATCAGAATAAAAATGGGGCTTTGGACTCCTGATTCATAGCTTTATTTCCTAAATTATTTTACTGAACTTATTTTCCATGAAATTGGAAATAGTTCTGCATAAGTATCTATCAAATCAACTCTCTCTCATTGTTATTTGAAGTGATTACCTTGCTGGCTGATGAATAAGAGAATTGGCAATTTGAAAGAGGTGAAGTCAGTATACTTATGAATATATGTTAGGCTAAAGATTGATAATAATTAATGTGAATAGCCCTGAGGAACACTTAGCAAATCAATTTATTAAGGCTCTATTTATGCATCCTATGTCAATTCTTAATATTTATTTGTTTAGAGATAGTTTCTTATTTTCATTACTATCATTTTTCTTATTTTAACTATAATGTGTCTACATTTGCATGTTTACCTTTCAATCTTGCCTACTGCTTTAGAGGACCATTCAAAACATTTATTATTTTACTCTTATTGTCAAGTTGATAGATCCTCCTTAAGACAACAAGTGTTCATAATTTAGAATGGAAATATAAAGAAGGATACAGTGTCTGTGAGTAAACAGTTAGGGAAAATTTGGGGGAAATGAGCAAGTAATGATGCAGCTGATATTTTCCTTTTTGTAATATGCAAGGCATACACCGTAATAGTTAGGTATGTTGTGGATGATATAAAACTTGTGAATCCTTAATGTGTTATTTAGTATTCTAAAGTATGCTTTTATAATTAAAAAAATTCTTTGAGAAAGGAAATCAACTTAAATTCAATTCAAATGTTTCAAACAATTCAAAATGTATTGTATCCAGATGATATTGAGTATTATCTGGATGCTGTATCAACCTAATAACTTATGGAAAACATTACAGATTTGATACTTGTAATATTTTGTTAAAAACAAAAAGAGTGTTGGTATAATAAAAAGGCGCATTTAATTATAAAGTTATTGGGGCCGGCCCGGTGGCATAGTGGTTAAGTGCACACGCTTCGCTTGGGAGGCCCGGGGTTCACAGGTTCGGATCCCGGGCGTGCACCGATGCACCGCTTGTCAAGCCACGCTGTGGCGGCGTCACATATAAAGTAGAGGAAGATGGGCACGGATGTTAGCCCAGGGCCAGTCTTCCTCAGCAAAAAGAGGAGGATTGGCATCGGATGTTAGCTCAGGGCTAATCTTCCTCTCTCTCACACACACACACACACGCACACACAAAACAAATTATGAAGTTATTTTATTCCTCATGCAAGATAAATCGAAAAAACTTGCTAGTGATATTTTGAGATTTTGACTCTACAGGGAAAAGATAGACTTTTCTATCTATTGAGAAAGTCAATTCCTTGCAAACAAGCTTACACACACTCCCACAATTATCCATTCGTTGTTTTAAGTAGCATGATCCTGATTCACATCCAGAGTTGACTTGGGCAAAGATGGCATCTGTCCCAAGCTGGGTCAATGTGTCCCTTCCTTGAGATATTTGGTTTGAAGCCGACAGAGGCATCTTGCTGTCTGTCTCATGGCCGAAGCTGTAAGACGGAAAAGCTCAAGAGCTGTTGTTAGCTGTTTCCTGTCAGGTGGTTCTGCAGAACAAGAGACAAAAACACATCAGATGTGCAGATCTGAGCAGAGAGGCCAGACTGAGAACGAGGTCTGACCTCATTCAGGTTCCTGGTCGAGTGTTTCCTGAGGTCAGTTCTCAGGTTCTGAAAGACATGTCGACATTCTCATAAGTTTTTTTCCCTGAAGCCAGATTTTTGGGGCTTATTTTTGTAAAATAATTTATTTTGAAAAATGTAAGTATGTATTTGGATATATTTTAGTATATCCAAAATATGTGCTCCAACTGGGAAGACTTGGAGACCTGTCTGAAAACAAATGAAATAGCAGCTCATTTTGTAGGCAATAAATTTGGAATGCAAATATGAGGTGATAAATTGGGAATGCAAATATTGGGCTATCTTTGATAAGCCCAATAAACAGTAAAACACTTTGGAGGCTCTAGTCAGAGCTTGGTTTTGAAAAGAAGACAGACAGAAGACACACAAAGGAAGTTAAAATAGCTCTCTTACGGTTTAGGATTTTCTTCCGTGTGCTATTTTCAAACAAGAGCCAATAAATTAAATGCCTGACATTTCGGAGGGATGTTTCGGAGGGACATTTCACAAGAGATGGATCTAGAAACCCTTCAAATATTCCATTCCTGAAACACTGCTCTAAAATATACTCTTCTCAGCTTCTTCCTCCATGTAATGGGGTTGATAACATCTACACCCTGGATTTACTGTATAGACAAAATGAGATTGGGTAGTAAATTGGACGCAGATGTGGCCAAGGTGGCCATGACCACTGGAGGCTCAAGGGTCTCCTGCCCTCAGATCAAGCCTCCACATAAGACAATTAAAATTTCCTTCATATAGGGATGACAAATAGCTGAAGCATGAATGTTAACTTCATGATGTCAAATCTGCCCTGTGATTTTAGAATTCAGAAAGGCTCTAAATGTTTCTAAAGGGGGGGCCCTGACACATTTGGTGCTGTGTGTGCCTCTCTCGAAGTGGACCACTTCCCATGTGTGGGGCCTGACACGTGCAGGTCAGATGAGCCTGGCACATATTTTTCTCTGAGAGTAAGACGTTGGGTCCATTGGAGAAGGCGTGATTCCTGTCAGGGCACCAGAGAACCACTTAGAGAGCTATAGTGCAATTTACTATGTGGAACCATTGTGCTAATATGTACGAGTGGGAACATCTGCTTCATTATAGGAGATCTACTTATGTACCACCATTGCTATTTTTATTTATCAGCGTGTAACTGGATATCCCCTCTACCTTTTCTTTTCAGGAGTCAAAGATGGAGAAATCACCTTCTGGAGTTCACTCTTGTAATTAAAATCCTAAGTCACTTTGTGTATTGAATGCATGACCTTTCAAACCATCCCATCAATGTATTTAGATATGTGCACAGCCTTGAAAATTATATAGCGTGATTTTGTGTATCTTTTGTATAATGACCCAATCTTTATTTGCTACAAATAACCCACTGGGGTTTTTTTCCTTCTAAAACTTCTAAGGTTAAGGGTGTCTCAGAAGAGCTTGAGTTGTGAAGTATTCTACAGTTAAAAAAAAACCAGATTTCTATTTTGGTGCCTTAATCCAGCCACAGCTGCGCAGTATCGTTTCCAGTAGGGGAAAAGTCATCCTGAATGTCAGAGGATGGGAGCACCCCCTCCTGGCCATATGTGATTTTTTAAAGTCCTGCCTGTTTTCTATTCTCTCTTTTCCTACATTAGACTCAACCCCTTATAGTTGTAAGGGAAAACTCTCCAGGGATTCTCCATCTCTATTCTTTGGGCCACTGATTATGAACTCGTCAGAGTCAAGAAATTTCACGTGAAATGCAGTCTTCCAGACCAGCCTTGCCTTTTAGAACTTTAAGTGATGACGGAAATGTTCTGTTTGTGACATCCAATATAGTAACCACTAGCCACATGCAGTTAGTGAGCCCTTAACATGTGGCTATTGCAACTGAGCAAATGGATTTTCAGTTTTATTTAATTTTAATTAATTTAAACTTAATTAGCCATATGTGGTTAATGATTACCACATTGGATGGTACAGTTCAGACACTAATCATTTCTCTCCATAAAGGCCTCTGATCTGCTGGAGTGTTGCTACTTTAATCAAGCTCACTAATTTCTCTGACTAAGAGGGGAAAAGGATAGTGGCACCATGCTATGCAAAAGTACCCTTTGTTCTTTCTCCTATATTACTTCACAACGCACGCTTCTTTAGAGTGGCACGTACAGTTTAGGGTTATTTTCTGCTCTGTAGCGTAGTTTTGCCCTGGCATACTTCAAATAACAAGGCCAGGTCTAAACTCTTCAGATGTAGCAGTCTGTGGAAAGCTACTGGCACTGGTTTGGGAGACGCATTTAGTCACAATAAGATACAGAGGAAAGGAAAAGCAGAACGTGCGACCTTACTATAGTCTCATCTAGTTGTGTAGCAGAAATGAGAGCTATTTAACGATCATTTTGGCAGTAAGGTCAAAAGGTGACTGGAGATAGGGAGATCCTTGAGCATCCCCACCCACAGCCTCTATAGCCCCCCTAAAACCACCCTGGAGAAACATACGAGCTAAGAAAAAGCTCCCAACTAGAGTGTTACCCATACGATCTCTTTATATAAAAATTCGAGAGCTTCCTCAAATAAATCTGATCTGCACAAAAAGTGGATTTTTAAAGCAGCTAACATCAAGGAGTCATTATTTACTTTAGAAAGATGATTCACTAAAGGTTTTCTTTAAATAAAGTCCTTCTAAAGCATTTAATGTTGCAGTAGATAGCTTGACTTTTCAGACATAAAAATGTGAAAAGCAAGGATACACCTGTATTTTATAAATCAGTGACTAGTTTCTAAAACAGACCCAAAAGACATCAAGGCCCAGTCTTCCTTCAGGTTCCTTCAGAGAGGTGCTCATAACTTGGTAACAGCATTATTTAATATTGAAAATTGTTTTGAGACAGTTTGTACAGGAGACATGAGACAAAGGAAGTTTATTGCATTGTGTTATGTTGATTTAATCTTATTCTATCATACACTGAAATTGTTGCTTTTAAAGAAATTGATACATTTTACTGAGAGTTTCAAGGGAGCTGAGGTATACTTTGTGAACAGATCAAATTTCCCAATGCAGACTTTTCCTTCACGCTGATGGAGAAGAAATGGAATAATTTCCAGGGCGAATAAAGGGAGAGATAAAGGAGATAGAAGGCAGTGTACAGCTCTAGTAATTGCCATTACTAGTCTCTGACACAAGAGGGAAGCAGAAATTAACTCAAGATTCCTGCCTATTTGTTATCCCAGTGATCCACAAATAAACATTCTTCATATAGTAAAATGGACAAATATTTAAATAAAATAATTTAATGCTCCCATTATGACAGAGTTTATTATGATTTTACTATTGGAAAGCGAACCCACAATATCTGTTTTTGTTGTCGGGGGAAGGTTATAGAAAGCAGCACACACAGTCCTTAAGAGATTAGGTTTGGAAGTCAAAAAATTTGGAGTCAAGTCACGGCTCAAGTTCATACTAACTGGGTGACCTTGGACAAATCCCTTAGCCCCTCTGGAACCCAGTTTCTTCATCTGTAAAACTGGGATAATCATGTCTGGCCATATCCCAGAATTGTGGCAAGAATTCCGTCAGATAATGTCAGGGGACACATATTTGCAACACAGGCAAAGTCTCTAATAAATGGTGGTTGCTACAATTTCTTTTTGAAAATTCTTGACACAAGCCTTGTGTTGTTTGCCACGTTTATGAGAATTAAATAAAAGCATTTCTCTAGAAAGTACTTTTTGTGTTGTGTGCGGGACCTGGTTGCTACCATCTGTCATGTGGTGTGTGTGTATGCATGTGTGTATGTGTGTGTGTGTGTGTTTGGGGGGAGGATTTCCTGTCTGTGTGGAAATTAACTTTCAACTCGCTCACTTTATGATGCCACTGTCATTTTTTTCTCTTGTCTTATTCTCTCCTCGACTTCTGGTAAATCAAAAGACATCTCCTTTCATTTTCAGTTATGGGTGTTTACGTGTAATCTGGGTAGGGGAGTTTCAGGCATGTGTCTCTTAAAAATATAAGATATGATTTGCATCCCAAGGAAAGAGTGGGGAAAATTTGGAGCTGGAGACTTAGAGTTACTTTGCGTAAAAGGAAGAGTATTGAAGTATGTATAGCTTAATCAAGTTGCAAATACATTTTACAATTAAAATGACCAATCCATAAAATTTTTAATGTGAAAAACTTCATGCTAAAATAAAATTTACTCAGGCCTATTAAAATTATTTATGATAATTCTCCTTTTTCGGAAAATTTTCTGTTTACTATATAGCATAAATCAAAAGTGAAAACAAGTCCCCAGAGGGAGTGTTTAAAATATGAAGAAAAGAAATTGTTTAAAAGTAAATTAGAGCATTATTCAAGCAAAAGATAACTGTGAATAATTGTTTTTCTAATCATCAGAAGAGATTCTAGGGAAAGCCTGTAGTTGGCAAGAGTTGACTATGTATGCCCACAAAGAAGCGCTGGTGACTTTATATAATTGCAAGGAATTAGACTGAATTTCTTTAAAACTTTAAAATATTCTCCTTATATTCACCAAGAATTAGTGAGATTTTACTCATCTTCATTTGTTATATTTAATCATAAATCATGTCATTTTTTCCCCTTTTAGAATGCCTTGGTACTTTTTCATTTTTCTGGTTCTACCAAGACCTAGCCACCCCCAGTTCCTAATTGTTATGACCTCTCTCAGATAACTTACAACAGCCAACTTAACTAATACATCAAGTTGCAGGCTCCTTAATCCCCCAAATTTCCTCCATGTTTTGGCAAATTAAGTTCTTGAACCCATTTTCATCGTATCATTCCACTTCTTTAAAATCGTTATGACCCTGTTTCCTATTTTAATGTTACCATTTCTCGAGCTGAGCACGTGCCTAGCTGGGATGTCTATACCTATTGTCTCTAACCTCACAACAGTCCTTTAGAGGATTATCCCCATTTTAGAGATGAGAAAATGCTTGAGGAGGTTAAGTAACAACATGTGAGTGACGTGTAAATGTCAGGGCTTACTCCAACATCCACTTTCTTTCTCAAGGTCACTACGTCTCATGGGGACACATATGGAGGTTAAACTTCTGCCTGTCTTTCAAGACCTTCCAAAGACTGGTTCGGTGCTATCTTTTCTACTCTTCTTTTTCTTTAAGTATCTTTTCTCTGTCTTTCCAGACCATTGTTATATTGCTCTACAGATGACTCACATTCATTCCATGATCAAATGGGTCAGCTCACAATAAATGACTTTTTTGTTTTCCTAAAGAATGCTTCCTTGCCTTGCCCGTGTTCATTATGGTAGAATATCTTTATAATTTTTATGAGCCAGCTTGTTTTACGTTTCAAGTTTAAAATGGTATAAACACTTCAGATAAGATGGAGTAGACACACTTCTCCCTATTCCTCCTGCTAAGTACAGCTAAAAATCCTGAATGTTATGTATAAAACAAACATAAGGTGGAAAAGAGAAGGTAGACTAATTCCGGAGACCTCAGGACACCAAGAATGACATGGTGGTGAATTCCGTGTTTTTGTTTTGCTTCATATATCCCAGGCTGGGCCCTAGAGAAGCCAGCAATTTGGAAACACTAATGGGCACAGATGAAACAAGACCCGACGGGGGAAGGGACAGTCTACCAAGGCAGAAAGCTTTTAGACAACAACCACTGTACCCAAGCCAAACACCTTAGGGAAGACCATGGCCCCATCTCCACATCTACCAGCAAAGGATGAATAGGGAGCTTAGACTTCCAGCCTGGACAGGCTGTAACTAGGCAGCCCCCTAGTCCCTACCAGAGTGGTGAGAGAAGGCCAAGTGGGGAGTGGGAACTTCCTTAGCAGATGCCACGTGGAGTGTTTGAACTTCTATCCACACACAGTGGGGATGAGGGACCCACTCTCTCCCCACTGGTGGTACTGCAGGAGGCCTATTGGAGAGTGAGGGCTTTCACCATTGATCCAGGGTTATGAGCCTCCCCCACCTCACACACACAGTGGTGTCAGTGGAAGCCACATGGGGAGTCGTAAGGAGGTGCCCCTCCTCCATCTAGCCAGAGGGGGGTCCTCGAGGCCTAGTGGGGAGCCTGAACTCCCACCCCTGCCCAGCAGTTACAAAGTACCCCTCCCTGCACTGTGTCAACAGAGGCTGAATGATGAACCTGAATTTCCACTCCCATGCGGCAGTAATGAGGTAGTACCTCCCTTCACCTGCTGGCAGAATGTCAGGGGAGGTCTGCTAAAACAGAAGATTTAAATAAGATCCAGAGTCTCATAATATAATACCCTGAATGTCCAGGATATGATTGAAAATCACTTGTCATACCAAGAGCCAGGAAAATCTCAACTTAAATGAGAAAAGATAATCATCAGACACCAGCACCAAGGTGAAACAGGTGTGGAATTATCTGACAAGGATTTTATAGCAATTATTATAAAAATGCTTCAAAAAGCAATTATAAACACACTTAAAAAAATGAAAAAATAGAAAGTCTCAGCAAAGAAACAGAAGATAAAAAAAAAAATCAACTGGAAATTTTAGAACTGAAAAAATACAATAACCAAAATGAAAAAAACTCTCTGGATGGGGCTCAACAGTAGGGTGGAGAGGACAAAGAAAGAATCAGTGAAACAGAAGATCAAATAATTGTAATTACTGAAAAATAGAAAATTGACTAAAAAAAATGAACAGCAGGACTTAGGTGATCATAAAAAAGATCTAACATTCATGTCATCAAAGTCTCAGAAGGAGAGGAGAAAGAGAGTGGGATTGAAAAAGTATTTGACAAAATGGCTGAAATTTTCCCAACGTTGAAAAAAAGACATAAACCTACGGATTAAGGAAGCTATGTGACCCCCAAATTGGATAAACCCAAAGAAACCCATGCCAAGAGATATCATAATTGAACTTCTGAAAAATGAAATCTTGAAAGCAATGAGAGAGAAACAATACTTACTGACAGGGGAAAACAATTCAAACAACAGCAAATTTCTCATCAGAAACCATGAAGGTCAGTAAGAAAAGTCTACAAGCTGAAAAGTGAGTTCAGCAAGGTTGCAGGATACAAGATCAACATACAAAAGTCAATTGTTTTCCTATATACAAGCAATGAACATCTTAAAGACCAAAATCAAAAAGACAACACCATTTAAAATTAATCCAGAATGAAATACGTAGACATAATCTAACAAAACATGTACATATACTGAAAATTATAAAAACACTGAGGAAATAAAGATCTAAACCAAGGGAGAGACATATTATCATGGATTGGAAGACTCAACATACTATAGATGTCAATTCTCTCCATGTCTACATGTAGGTTTAATGTAATTCTTATCAAAATCCCACGAAAATCTTTTGTAGATGTAGACAAGATGATTATAAAACTTGTATTGAAAGGTAAAGGAACTAGAATAACTAAAACGGTTTTGAAAAAGAATAAAGTAGGAGGAATAACTCTACCCAAGACTAAGACACTGTATAGCTACAGTAAACAAGATGTGTGATAGGGAACAGAACCCAGAAATAGATCCATATATGTACAGCCAACTGATTTTTGACAAAGCTGTAAAAGTAATTCAATGGAGGAAGGATAGCCCTTTCAACAAATGGTGCTGGAACAATTGAATATCCATAGGGGGAAGAAAGAGAGAGCCTTGACCTACATCTCACACTTTATGCAAAAACTAAGACAAAATAGACATAAATTTAAATGTCAAATGTAGAACTAGAGACTTTTAGGAATAAAATATAGGAGAAAAATCTTTGGGACCTAGAGTTAAGTGAAGAGTTCTTAGACACAACACATTAAAAGCATGATCCATAAAAAAAAAAAAAAAATTGGTTAATTGGGCTTCATCAAAATTAAAATCTTTTGCTCTGCAAATTTTCCTGTCAAGAGGTTGAAAAGACGAGCCACAGACTGGGAGAAAACTTTTTCAAACCTCGTATCTAACAGAGGTTTCATATCTAGAACTCTCGAAACTCAACAGTAAAAATAACCCAAACAATCCAAGTAGAAAATGGGCAAAAGGCATGAAGCGACATTTCGTTGAGGAGGATATAAGGATGGCAAATATGAATTTGAATAGATTTTCAACATTATAGCCATTAGAAAATTATGACCATAATGAAATGTCACTACAAACCCATGAGAAGAGCTAAAATAAAATAAAAAGTAGTGACAACATCAAATGCTGGTGAAAATGCAGAGAAACAAGATCTCTCATGCATTCATTGCTGGCAGGAATGTAAAGTGGTACAGCCACCTGGGAAATAGTTTGGCACATTCTTTTTTTTGTTGTTGCAGTAATATTGGTTTATAACATTATATAAATTTCAGGAGTAGATCATTATATTTCGATTTCTGTGTAGATTACATCTTGTTCACCACCCAAAGGCTAATTATAATCCATCACCATACACATGTGCCTAATCATCTCTTTTGCCCTCCTCCCTCCCCTCTTCCCTCCCCTCTTCCCCTCTGGTAACCACCAATCAAGTCTCTGTCTCTATGTGTTTGTTTGTTGTTGTTGTTTTCTTCTATTTATGAGTGACATCATATGGTATTTGACTTTCTCCCTCTGACTTATTTTGTTTAGCATAATACCCTCAAGGTCCATCTGTGTTGTCACAAATGGCAAGATTTCATCCTTTTTTATGGCTCACGAATGGATAAAGAAGATGTGGTATATATACACAGTGGAATACTACTCAGCCATAAAAAAAGGATGAACTCTTGCCATTTGTGACAACACAGATGGACCTTGAGGGTATTATGCTAAGCAAAATGGCAGATCCTTTTTAAGATAGGCATTTTCTTATTACAACCCCCATAATTACACTCCTGGGCATTTATCCCAGAGAAGAGAAAACATCCAACAACACAAAAACCTGTACATGATTGTTCATAGTAGCTTTATATTTAATAACCCTAAACTGGAAACAACTTTGATGTCCTTTGATAGGTGAATAACTAAACAAACTGTGGTCCATCCACACCATGGATACTGCTCAACAATAAAAAGGAATTAGCTATTGACACACAACAACTTGGATGGATCTCAGGGGCATCATCCCGAACGAAAAAGGCCAATCTTAAAGGTCATACACTGTATGACTCTGTTTATATAACATCCTCTAAATGACAGGAGTAGAGGGATGGAGACCAAATTAGTGATTTTGAGGGATTAGGGACGGTGGGGATGAGGGGAATGTGTTTGACTATGAAGATGAGCATTAGGAAGATCTTTGTGATGAAGAAATAGTTCAGTATCTTAACTGTGGTGGTGGTTACATGAATCTATACGTGTGATAAAATAGCTTAGAACTATACACCCATGTTGCTCCAATGTCAGTCTACTTCTGATGTTCTACTATAGCTATGTAAGACGCTTCTAGGTACTTCTGCCATAAGCATCTTTGCTGCAGACATTTTTGCCGCATAACTAATTGGCCGTAGGCAATTTTGCTGTAAAAGATAAAATAACAAAAATAAAATAAAAGAGAAACATTAAAAAGGATACGATGAAATGTGTAGCACATGCCTGGACTACATTAAATGTTCCATCACATACCCAAGTCCTTCTATTTCAACAAATCATCTAAGCCCTATTCGGTGCCAAATACCAAAATTCTGTCCACATCATGTTCCCCACTATCAAACAGCAAAGAATTTTCACCATTTTCAAGAAACTTATACTCATCAGGAATCATGTAACCTTTGCTTTTTGGGTGTGGGGGATAGGAGGAGCTTGATTCTTCTTTTGTCTCCAACTTCGAATATTGTGTGATAAATTTGGCAAAGATGGCATTAGACAACAATTTGTTGTATGTAAATTAGCTAAAGAATCGATAATGCTCTCAATGACTATTGTGAATGACTAGCCACCTCTTTTATATTTGCCATAGCTTGGTAAACTGTGGTTTTGATGGATGGGAGGGTTGACTAGGCTCACCAAAGAATTTGCAAACTGATATATTATCATTTTCTAGTCAATACACAATCTGGTTTTACATTCTCTTATTTCACACTTCCAGTAAGTTTTATCACTGTATTTTCTACCAAGTTGATAGAAATAACTGGTTCTCTTTTACATCAAAATTGTCTTACAGCCAGTTAGTTATGCAGTGAAAATATCTGTAGCAGGAATGCTTGCAACAAGGACGCTCGCAGTGAAAATACCAGACATGATGTAAGATGTTACTATTGGGGGAAACTGGATAAAGAGTACAGAGGACCTCACTGTTCTATCTTTGCAGCTTCCTAGGAATCTGCAATCATTTCAAAATAAAAAGTTTTTAAATAATGGTACAAATACCTTTTATTTGAGAAGATGGGGAGGGAGGCCTCAAGGAACAGAGCCATCCACCAGGAGCCTATGACATTCCAGTCTCTGGGTAGAACTTCTGGGAGCTGTGTCCCAGATGGGACTTGCCACAAGGTGAAAGAGTGGAGTAGAATAGTCAGCTGCCACAAAGCCTCCTTCACTCCACATGGGATGGTGGAGGAAGGAATGGATACTGAATAAATGATCGAGTGTTTTCTGGGAGTCGATGGTCATGGATGTCACTTGGCTGCATTACAACGGACGGACCAATGACTTCAAGAGCTGCTTTCTCTGTGCCCTCATTTCTGGGGTTCCTACTCATGGCCTGTTAGAGGGGAGCTCAGACTTGCTCCAGGTGAAGCAAATTACTAGCTTCAGATCTGCCTTTCATCAGATAAATCATTAATGTTTAGAATGAAAGGGATTTGTGGGGTGGGGGGGATGATGAGACCCATCTGCTGAGGTGTCCCACTAAACCTCATCCTTTGCCTGAGTCTCTCTCTGTCTAGAAGGGTACTGAGCTTATCTTTTAGAAGTTCAAACTTGCCATTGTGCTCATACAGTTAAAAAAAGGTCATGGTCAGAGGGATGGGGACCCCTATCACTTACTCTCTTCCTTAGAAAGTAGAGTTGTGTCATTTGTCAATGTGTCAAAGTCGTGGGACGGTGAGAATCTGCACTTCGAATAGATAGGAAGTCAGTCTGGATCCAGAGGGCAAATGAGGTGGAATGAAGCTTTGGGGGTTGTCTTCCCAGGGGGGTAGATGGGAAAGGTACCAGGGAACTGACTAGCAGTAGACTATGAGAAGACGCAAAATAGGCTCAGGCCTATTTTGTGCAGGCATTTGTATACGAGAGGCCCAGACTAAAATGGAAGACGCCCGGGGTGGTGAGACTGTCTGTTGAAAGTCGTGTCATGATAGGATTATGACCTGTGGGTAGGTAAGAGTTTGGAAACTTCTAGCCAAGCGGGCTGGCATTTAGAGTACTGCTCTACTCTGAGTGTGCGTTCGATTGCTAGCTAGGGAAAATGAGACAGAAGCCCAGTCCTATGGACTGGGTTAAATTAGCAAGGAAGGAGGTACACTCTGTGGGCACTCTGAGTTTCTGTTGGGCCCACTAGTTACTAAATCTACGAACAGCGAGATGAGGATTCGCTTCTGCATCTTGCTTCTGTTTGAACTGGCTCATGAACTGGCAGGCAGATCCAACAGCAAGTAGTTGGAGAAAACACAGGTGGGGAAATATGAAAGAGACTGACCAATATGCATGGTCGTCGCTACTGTCAGGAAGACATGGTGCCAAAATTAGAAGGGAATTCTCTCCTCTTTCCTCTGGAGTTTAGGGCATCTTGTATCAAATTCAAAGGTCTTTTGCCTTCAGCCCCTAGAAATCTTGACATTTTCCTTTCTGTCTTGTGTGTTTTTTCTTTTACTTTTCCCCTAGTTTTTCACACATTTTTACAAACTAGTATCTAGGGCTGGTCTTATGAATCCTAGAAGTTCTTCCTCTTCAACTATTTTCTAAACAGTCTCCCCACTCCCTGCCCCAACCATTCACTGGATTTTGAGTCCTTGAATTCACATCCCTGAAGATACATAACACACTCAAAAATGTCTGTTGAATGGATGAAAACTGAATGTTTTTCTAGTGGCAGCCATATGACAACAATGGTGGATGTCATTATGTCATCACACTGAGAGCCTATTTGCCTTACATCAGCTTTCTACTAAAATTCCAGCAGATTTTTTTTTTTTTTTTTTATAATTTGCTTCCTACTGAACCTCTCTATAAATTTCTATTTCTAGTCTACGTTCCCATCTAGTTCTCAATTCACTTGCAGAGCAAAGACAATTGACATCATCAGGGTCTGAAAAACAATCAAGCCCTCACTGGCTTTGGATACCACCACCAATTGTCTTGGTTCCCACTCAGTCATTATTCAGAGGTCTTATACAACAGCAAAACACTTCAAATGTATAGAAACATTAGCAGTCAAAATTTCCATCCGAGGCCCAAATAAAGTCACTTTTCTTTCACTCGGTTGAACTCAATACTGTCACCCAGTGTAGAAAATATGCCATTCCTGCTTTTCTTGCTAATTATCTTTTACCGCTGCTATCTCTTGCTCTAAAGACGAGAAGGGAACTATTCTGGAAACTATTTGAATAGTAGGTTACTTCCAATTGAGGCCAGAGGTAATCATTAGTTTTAGCAACTAGTGGTTCAATAAAAACTATCTTTGAAGGGTCATGTGCTTAGGAACAGTCATGACCTTGAGAACACAGCTCTATCAACCCAACAGTCACTCGGTAACTCCTTACAGAGAGCATTCATCTGCTCATACCGGCTCACTGTCAATTTGATCTTATTGTGGGTATTTTCTATTTTGTTTCTGGTTTCAAAAGGGACTTAAAAAACAAAAACAAAAAAAACCCTGCCTTTCTTTTTCCCACTCTTTGTTCCTGAACAACACCCACCTCGCTTTCTGCTCTCGTCTACCTTTGCGATTTCTGGCACACATGTGCTAACGCTGAATGCCAGTTTTAGGTCAACAGATGTTGTCGTGAAAAACAAGAACTAGAAAATGAGAAAATCTCACTGCTTTGCAAGGCTTATTAGCATGAACCTGCAGCAATATTCCTTATATTTTTTAGCAAAGGGCTCTTGTGGGCATTTTACTCATAGGCTTGTGGACTTATTCTTACTAAGAAATGAATCGTTCTTTGTAGATATGTTTAATTAATTAAGAAGTATGGTTATGTGACTTAAAACAAAAGACTGAGACTCTGGGATATGATTCCTGAGTTGACTGTCAAAAAATTTAGAGAGCGATAGGAATCAAGAGTCATTTGGTATATAGGTCAGTCTCCCTCCCGATGTAGAAATCCTTCTAGCAACATCACATAATCCTTGAGTTTTGGAGTTGAAGGGACCTTAGAGAGATAATAGTACAACCGCCTAGAATCTACAACCTAGTGTAGAAATTCTCTTTAGAACGTTCTAGTTAGATGGTCACTTGGCAACTAATTCAACTTTCCAGGGTGGAAACATGGACAAGACATATCATTACATTTGGGAAAATCTCAATATTTAGAAACAAATTCATTTTAGAGAGCTGATTTCTAGCCCCTTGATGAATCAATCCAGATACGGGTTTTGGAGCCTCACATGAAAAGTCTAATGCCCCTTTAGTGTGCCCGTCTTTGAGATAGCTGAAGTCTAATGGTATAGCTCCTTAGAGTTTCTCTATTTCCAAGATGAACACCTTCATTCATTTATCCTCCATTCCCTTATCATCTTTGCCACCATGCTGACTATCTTCCTGGGTAAGCCACCGACTTATAGTGCTCTTCCTTAAGTATGGTGCTCAGATCTGAACACCCTCTGGGTGTGACCTAATTTGTAAAATTTATCCTTTCTATAGGACTGCCTTTTGTTACATTAAATTGATAACATCCTTCTTATGTAACAGTTAACATTATATCTAAGAACATGCTTTATTAGTTAATCTGTGCTTCTTAGTTTACTGTAAACCATTCTGCTTTTTAATTCTTATTTCCCTTCAAATGCACTCCTTCCTTGCTAGATAGTTATACTTCCTTGCTAGATAGTTTTAACTTGCTAGAAGTTATACTTCCTTTGAGAAAGGGACAAGTTTCTGAAGTGGTACTCTGGTAGTTCAACAATTCCAGTGAATTAGACTTACCATTAAAGAAAATAAGAAAAAGCAAGTTAAAAGGCAGAGATTTTATGGACAGAAACACATTTCAAGTCTACCATAAGGAGCTTGAGACAAACAGTACTAAAACACCAAAGATGTTAGGTAAACCAGTGGTAGTACTTAAAGACACTCTAAGGCAGGGGAAATTGAGATGTTGTTTTAGATAATCCAAGTACCTCACGCCTATTAACATCTCTTGTCCTACAGCTCTGTTTTAAAATCAATTTTATGACAATTTTAGATAAGACATGGGTGTTGGAGAATTACCCTAAAAAAAAAATACAACAAAATGTTGATGTGATTAAGTTACGAGTAACATTTTTTCTAATTTTTATATTTATATATTTTTAAACTTTCTTTCATGAATGTGTTATTTTTATAATGGGAAAGATATTTAGTTTGGAAATTGTAATGACCTTATTCACATCTCTTTAGCCTAATATGTATGTAATAAAGTCTGACATAACATATGCAAGTGTGTAGAAAAACTCTGGGCACTAACAAAAAGAGCTTTCAGAGGAAACATGTTTTTGAAAACGCTTTAACTCTATAGTTTTGGAAATGTTTCAAACCTTCCCTTTGCTAAACAGAAAATTCTTTGAAAACTGGCTAATGGTCTCAAAAGCAGTTCAGACATATTTATAGGAAAAAATATTTGGATCCTATCTTAAAACAGTTTCTTTATAAAGAAAAAGTCTGAAATATTTTTGAATCCAGATTCAAATAATTTCAAAAGCATTTTAGATTAGTTTGCCCTGTAAAGAGGAAACATAAGCTTTTAGAAGACAGCTTGCTCCAGAAACTCATAAAATTGTCCCATCTGATACTGAATTTCCAAAAGTAGGATGCTACCATAAGATACACATGATTTTCAATTTAAGGCTGATGTTGTATAGAGCAATAGTGCACATAGACCGCCCCAGTTGCCAGGTCTGCAAAAATAATACACAGTTTGCAGAGCCAACATTGACTTCACCCACAGTCATCAACGCCCCCACCATGTGTCTCATTCATTATCACACTCCCATTTGTTCTTCTTGAACGGTAATGTAGGGAAAACACATTTCTGGTTCTGGGAAAGTATTTCTTAGTTTCTTTATATGCATAATGAGACGTTTGAACTAAATCCTTTCCAAGACCCCTACCGGATACGAAATTCTGAGGTTCTTACACGGCCGCATATAATTTTGGAATTGCTCACAGACACACATGCCTAGGAACTTTCAGCAAAACTCTGGAACAGAGAGTCAGAGTATATGAAATTATGGAGTTTTTATCTTTGTCATTTTTAATGTGAGTAATAATAATTAAAAATGATATAATTGTTCTGTTTTTTTAACTTCGCCCTCTACAGACGGGGGATCATGCTCTTGCAGATTTCTGAGACATCTCTATAATCTCTGTTTCTTTCATCCTTACATATTTTTCTCTTTTATTCATTCATGTTTTATACTCTTTATCCTATTTCTTTTCTTCTCATTCTTTTTCTTCTTTTCTCTCTTTGCTTGCCATGATTTTTTCTCTTTTCTTGTTTTCTACTTGAGACATTGTGAAATTAGTTGTTCCTTGGACAGAATAAATACCAGAAGAGTACTGGCATTCTTGGGTTTAAAAAAGAGAATTATTTTTCACAGCACTAAATTATGACCACTTAAATGTTTGGTGAATCTGTACCATCTCCTGTCCATTTAATTAAAGTGCCATTCTACTTGTGTGAGGTCATCCTGCTTCCTTTCCCTCTTACTCATCTGACTGCTCATTTTACTGTCACTCCCCCACAAAAATCTCCTCTCACAAATAGATCTGACATTTTGTGAGTATTCTATTCTACTTAAGCCCCCGCGTGTACACTACCAAAACGTTGCTTGGAGAAAAGTTTCCTGAATTTTAAATTATTTTATTATTTATATTGTCAAATCAAGATGACACAAAGAAAAGTAGCATGGGTCATGCTGGATTTGGAAAACATATGACCTTTTCACCTTTCTCTCCACCCCCACACATCCAGAGGGTTATCGGGTCATTAGAATGGGTTTGCATTTCCTGAATATCCCCCTGTTTAGAGTGCTAGAGATGCGGACGTGGTTGAGGGAGAGGGGTCATCTAAAATGTCTTCTGGGTGACTTTGGGGAAAACAGCTTGAGATAAAAAAACCAATTGTGCTCTCTGAGTGAAAAGGTTAATAACTAATTCTGTCCATGTAATGGAACAGGCCATCAGAAGGCATCAAAAACAGAAAACTGACTGGAAAGTGGCTTATTCGATGACATTCTTATATACAGGGTGGCAATACATAGATTAATTTTATCAGGATAAGATAGTAAGAAATCTTGAAATTCAGAAAAAATCCTAAGTAGTCTTCTAGAATAATCTAGAATTTATGTCTACATACCTCTCTTCTCCTCGTACAGGCTTCATCACTGAAAGGAATTTCTCAACTAGAAGTTCTTAGAAAATTTTCTCAGAAACACGGTTGGTAGAAGTTATGACGGATGAGAGACAGAGAGAGAGGAGGTAATAATGGAAATTTAATAAAAAGTATATTCAAGGGCTGGCCCAGTGGCGCAGCAGTTAAGTTCGCACACTCTGCTTCAGTGGCCTCGGGTTCGCAGGTTTGGATCCCGGGCACAGACCTACGCACCGCTTACCAAGCCATGCTGTGGTGGCGTCCCACATAAATTAGAGGAAGATGGGCACGAGTGTTAGCCCAGGGCCAGTCTTCCTCAGCAAAAAAGAGGAGGATTGGCAACAGATGTTAGCTTAGGACTAATCTCCCTCAAAAAAAAAAAATTATATATATATATATATATATTCATCTGGATCTTTCTTTTAAAGAACACCTTTTTACCTTTCACCTACCAAGAAAGTGTTCTGATGCCCAGCAACCTGACAGCTACTTTTGTTTTCAAATGTCAAATTGGGCACGTGCTCTTTGTGATTTGTACCAGAAGATTAGCGCCATGACCACACTGAGAAAGAAGAAATCTCTTTGGAATAACACGGTTAAGATGTCCCCACTGCCACCCCATCTGTCAAACTCAGCCTTGCTTCAGAAAGCTGAGAGGGACTCTGACGAAAGAGACGTGCTCTTCTCCAGAGGAGCACCACTCACATTTTAACCACGAGGACAAAGCATTTTTTTCACAGTCGACACGTCTATGTTAGATAAATCTAACAGGTCTTGAAACTATTGGAAATTCTCCAAGTCGATATTGACTGCCAAGTTGATTTCCAAACCCCTAGTGATTTCAGGATCCTTGCAATGCTAATTTGGGGAGCCATTTAACAGCGCACACTTGTGGCTTGTGTTGTGATAAACCACCCTGGCAGTCATTTTGTTGTCATTCAGATACTAATGCTCCACTTTATGGGTCTGAAAAGGCCAGCTTTCCCTGTCTCATTATCAACTGAGATCAACTGCTGTTTAAAGGTTATGACAAATGCCAGAATGGTGTCTTTCTCAATCTTTCCTGGCCTCCCAATATGTTGGTCTACTTGTGCCCCTTTGGCGATATCACCCAGAAGGTTTCCAGAGACTGCTGGCAGGCGTTTTGTCCTTGTGAATTTAGCAACATTTCTGAACCATCCCTTGCACCTCCTCTTATTCTCCAAAGGAAGGTAGGATCCCAGGTCCTCAGAGTTTCCAGCTTTATTGCAGTAAAGAGAATAAGGGGAGGCAAAGGGGGAGATGCCTCTGGGGGATTCTCGTGTTCGCATTCAATCTTGAACTGAGAGCAGTTGCCTGGGAAACAAAACCTAAAAAAAAAAAAAAAAGTCTCATTTTTGCATGCATCTTCAAATCTTCAAATGGCAGGACGTGCTTCTGTCTTAAAAGGAAATCCTCTAAATCTAAAGGCCAGACTAGGAGAGGTTTATTACCTGCCCCACTCATCTCAGCATATCACGGATACTTTCTATCGCACTGCTAATCAAATAGAACATGTGTATGTTACAAACAGAAACAAAAAAGTTTAAACTGTTCTTCTCTGGTCACATGAGCTAACAAGCATCAGGGAGCAGCAGAAATGATGCTGCAAGGCCGTCAGAGGCCTGGTTTTCAGAACATACCTCTAATTGGTAACTTACATTTTAACTTACCATGTGATCTTGGGCTGTGCGTCACAAATAAACCTCCCAGGGTCGGCTTCTTCATCAGTAAAAAAGAGGGTTGATCTGGTCTCCAAGACACCACCTCCCCCACCCCCCATCCTAGATCTCATAATTACCTGGGTCTGTGATAGTATATCTTAAGACTGCCAGCAGTGTCTTTCAACAAACATTTATTGAGTACTGATGATGGCACCAGTGTAAATGTGGAAAAAACTTTTCCTGTACCCTCTTATGTTCTTATGCTGGATCCTGTGAATTAAACTGGCAAATGACAGAATAATAAGAGGAAAATTTGATTTTGTTTGTACATGGGAGCTTCACAGAAAAGAAGTGAAAACTGAAAGAAGCTTTAGGCTTGAGAGCTTATATACCATTGTAACAAAGGGTGATAAGTTGTGGAGGAGTGACTAGACAAAAGACAAGGGGTTTGGGCTTCTAGGGGCGGTAAATTGTGCAGAGGTCACGAGTGGTGACAGTCACCTCCAGTGATTACGAGTCATTCTCCTCTTCCTGGTACAGGAGAGGGAGACACCTTTACAAATGAAATGTACCCCCTGTTTCAGGCAGAAAGGACGAGGGCGGAGTGCTCCTCCTGTCTCCGCTACTTCTCGGTTGCTTTCAACTTAAAATAATCCTTATGCCAAAGTGGCATCTTTTAGGGTAGCATATTCTGATCCCCTTCATTAGCATGGTACCGGATTTTTTTCTGGCCCTCCTTTGTGTGGGCTAACTTATTGATCCATTACTGATTAATTGAGGGCATTGATTACAAAAGCAGATCCTTTTGCATTTAAAGCCTCAAAGAGAAAGGCCCTAATTTTTCAGAGATTATACCAGCTTAGCTCAAATACGTATATTTATTAGGAATTTGTTTTCCTTCAGAAATGTTCAGTAGAAATGTTGATGGTGCTAGAGATCGTTATCATAAGGAGTGTGTGTGCATGTGTGTGTCTGCCACCAAGTATATTAACATAAAACAAATGTTGGGGATGAAAACTATGCTTTCCTTCTAGAGGCAAGTATTACGTGTTTTATTCTTCAAAAGCATAACCTAGTAACAAGGAAGACTCCTCTCAGTCTAAGAGAGGAGAGGGCAGTTGCTTTGCTGGTTTCATTGTTACACGCGTTACATAAACAAAAGGTATTTTTCTTGGGGTGGCCTCAATAATGAACTCATTATTAAATAGGTAACAATTGATATTTTTGTGAGCAGTGAATCTTTTTTTTTTTTCCTTTATGTTCCCAAAGTCAAAGGCATGTAACAGGAATACTTTAAATTAACATCTCAGTTAGGTAGTTTCTTCAAGAGCAGATAGCTTACTTGCAAATGAACCCCGCTCCCCTGCCTGGCATTTTTTTACTTCTTATCTCCAAAAGCCCAAATCCAACCCACTGCTGCCGACCTGTTTCAAATGCTCCCTTGCCCATAACCTCCCTTGATGCTTCTCTACCCTCAGTGAACTGCCATAGCAGACAATTTTTTCTATGCCTCCCTTACAAAACTTATCACTCTCTACCATGTATACTCATCACTTCACTGCATGACATACCTTCTACTAAAGTGTGAGCTTCTGAAGACAGTCCCAGAGACCAGCACAGTGTTTACCCAAAGCAGACCTCAGCAAATATTTCAGCAATACATGAGGAGTGGGAGATGATACAGTGAGTTCCTGACAATTCCCGGACAGATTAGCCACCCTGTGGATTATGTTTGGAAAACTTTTTATTCACTTATTTTCAATTGGTAGATACTCAAGGAACACGATTGAATATTAACAACCCGAGAAAAAAATCAAGCATCACAGTACATTTTAGGCAACACGACAAACAGCAAACCCAAATGCATAATTTGATCCAACATGAAACAGAGGTAGTTTAGAGATCATTCTCTGGTTTTGGAGAATGATCTCTCTCTGTTACTTGTTGACTGATCTCCCTGTTGGCATGGAGGAGTAGAAGCTGACTGTAATGTACAGGTGTGTTGCAGGTAGGGAACAATCACCCTGGAACAGACAAAACTTGTTTCAAAGGACTGCTTGCATTCAGTTGATGAAATGGTTCTGTCTTACCAACACCAATAGTATAATCAGGGATTACCCAAATGGAACCTTTCTCGAGAGAGCTGGAGAAGAAAGAAGGATCTGGAAGGACAGCTGATGGTCTGGGCATCTTCACAAAGAAACTTTTTGAATCTCCAAAAAATAACTGCAGGGAGCCCGGCTGACACATAAGGATATAAAGCCTTCGTATGAATTTGAATAGAAAGGGTAAATTTCACGATCATCTTATAGCTGCCAAGAGAAATAAGCCACTCGGATGGTGTAGCCTGGCTGCAAGGAAGGATTGACAAACATGTTCTTAAATAATAAAGAAGCCATTATGGAGATCTAAAATGAACTCTAATAAAAATAAAAACTGCTAAGCACAATAACAAGAAAACGTATAGAGCATGTAACATATTCCATAGAAAAATTTCTACTCTGTATTTCAATAGAATGACAATTCACTTTGTCCAGAGAGCAAAGATTCATATGTCAGTCAAGAAAGTAACCAAAATATTGCCCTTTACCAGTTTCCTACAGATTAGGAAAGCTTTTCTTGTAATAAAGATTCCGGCCCTGAGAAGTCGAATTTGCAGAAAATATCTACATGTAGTAGTCAGCCAGCAGGTAGGATTCTGTCTTTGTACCAAATCATTTCCATAGTAAATTGAGAGAAGTAATACAGTTTACTTGGCAGCATTTTTGTTTTTTAAACAAGTTGGGATGAAAGTTGGAGCCTAGAATATTTATCCTGATCTGAAACGTATCAAAACAACACTGAGAAAATACTTTTTGTGTAGATGGGCAGAGTCCTTAGTGAAGCATTGACTTGTGTCTGATTTCTGTTTGTCTTTACCAAGTTCATTCAGTTTGATAGATCATCTAAGCCTCTGAGTAGTGCCACTGAAATCTAATAAAGATGGACAACGCCGAGCGAGCTGTTCAAACTGAAATGCAGCCTCTGTGCTAGGGATGGTCACTGGGCTTGTTTTGGTCAGTCTGGGTTGCCATAACAAGATACCATAGATGGGCGGCTTAAACAAAAGACATTTATTTTCTCACAGTTCTGGAGGCTGGAAGCCCGAGTTCAAAGTTAAGGCAGGGTTGGTTTCCGGTGAGATTTCTCTTCTTGGCTTGTAGATGGCCGCATTCTCGCTGTGTCCTCACATGGCCACTCCACTGTGTGAATGCGCATCCCTGGTGTCTCTTCCTCTTCTTATAAGGACACCTGTCCTATCGGATCAGGGCCCCACTCATGATCTAATTTAATCTTTATTACCTCCTTAAAGCTGTCTCCAAATACAGCCATATGGGGGCTTAGGGCTTCAACGTATGAATTTGAGGGCCCCCAATTCTGTTCACAACAGGGCTGTTCACAAATGTCCCCTTTCTTCTACTGGGCATTTGGAATGATTGCACAACCCTGCTCCCTTTGAACGTGGATGTGGCTCAGGAGTGAGAGCTTTTGGCACCTGCTCCATGACTTGCTTTTTTCAATGAACTGTGCGATGCAGTGACATGCCACCTTCTGGGCAGAAGCTTTAAAATATTAGGCATGAATCCCCACATTCCCTTCCCCTTAAAATAGTAGTTCT
This sequence comes from Ceratotherium simum simum, assembly GCF_057802395.1. Lineage (NCBI taxonomy): Eukaryota > Metazoa > Chordata > Mammalia > Perissodactyla > Rhinocerotidae > Ceratotherium > Ceratotherium simum. The sequence goes on along the minus strand of NC_141931.1, from coordinate 26,768,515 downwards.
GGAGATACACATAAGACAGAGCTTTCCGTGGAGTCCCAGGAGGAAAGCATCTCTACTGACCAGTGCTGCTCACCTAGAACGAGTGAGAAATTAAAAATATATATGTGTATATATACATTTAAATATGTTTTGCTATTGAGATCTTGGGGTTGCTGATTGTTTGTGCATGACTCAACCCAACACGGCTTATACAACGCTCATGGATTCATTTATGACATTTGGGACTTATAAACGCTACGTGCACCTTTACCTCCTCTCTTCCTAGGCTATGTCAGAAAACACTGCACTTCGATACTTATTCTGGCCCTTAACTTTTTTTTTTTTGGTGTCTTTTTTGAGCATGTGTATGTTGATATCTACAATATATGTTATCTAACTTGGTAATTCTCTAATACCAAATTTTCTCTTAAGCTGCAGACCAACCTTTCCAGATGGTGGGCTGGAATTCTTCCCAGGCATGCACTGCCAGAGCCTTAAATTCAGCAAGCTCAAGAGGAAACTTCTTCCCCTGTACTTTTTCCTGGTCACCATTTTTATAATCATCCCAGCTGCAGACCTCAGGAACATTTTAGGTGTGTGCTGGGGGGAGAGAAAATGTCTTTGAAATCTTTCTATCTTTATAAAAATTGTTTTGAAAAATTTCAAACATTTACAGAAGTCGACAAGATTGTATAATGAACCTCCATGTACCCATCATCCAGTAACTAATTATCAACTCGTGGTGGGTCCTATGTTTTTCCTATGTCTACTCCATTAGATTATTTTGAAGCTATAAATGTTTCTGTATGTGTTCTAAAAGATAAAGATTCTTTTAAAAAGACAGCCACAACACTATTATCCACTGAAAAATAATGAACAACATAAGACATTTTGAGTTAGTGTTCCCTTTTCTGTTGTCAACTGTCTCAGAATTTTTTTCTTGTGGTTTTTGAAATAAGGTTCATACATTGCAATTAGTTGATATGTTTCTTTAGTCTGTAGATGCTCTATCCTTTCTCCCTCTCTCTCTCCCTCTCAATCTTTTTCTTTTACTTTCAGTTCATTTGTTGAAGAAGCCAGTGTGTTTGTCCACAGTCAAGATTCTGTTGAAAGTTTATTTAGCATAGTCTACAGTCCCTGGCATTCTCTATAAATTGATAGTTTGATATAGAGGCATGATATGCGTTATTCAGCACAACTGCTGCACAGGTAGTATATTGTAGTTCTATCAGGAGCTCATGATACATGGCTGTCTCTTTCTGTGATCTTAGCAGCCATTGATGGTTAGGGGCCAGGTCAGCATTTCTCCATCTGAAGCAGGCACCCCAATAACCTTGGAAGGCTTGTTAAAATACAGAGCGTTGAGCCCCAACCTGAGTTCCTGATTCAATAGGTCTGGGTTAGGCCCAAGAATCTGCCTTTTTAACAAGCTTCCAGGTAATGCTGATGCGGCTGGCCCAGGGCCACACTTTTTTTGAGAACCACTGACCTGGAGCTATTATTTCATTAGGGGTTGTAAAATGGTGATGTTCTACTCTATCTTTTCTTCTTTTTTTTTTATTGAGGTCGTACTGGCTTACAACATTGTGTAAATCTCATGTGGACCTTATTATGTTTTAGTTTCTGTATAGACTGCAACGTGTTCACCACCAATAGCTTAGTTTTTATTCTATCCTTTCTTCTTAATTTATTAGTTGGAATACTTCTACGAAGAGAAATTTTCCAAATCATCTATTGGGTTACCTTGAGGTAGAGTTTGTGTAAGAAAGGCACTATTAATGTACGAGTTTTTTCCTTTATTTACCAGTTTTCAAAATAATGAGTTAGTTAACTAATATCCTCCAGAGGTAACCAGTAGTGTGTGTGTGTGTGTGTGTGTGTGTGAGAGAGAGAGAGAGAGAGAGAGAGAGAGAGAGACTCTATAGCACTTATTTTTTACTGATGCTCATATTGTCTCATCTTTAGCCATGGGACCACAGAGTCTTTGAGTCCACCTTTTCCTTGCCAACCACCTTGTCATTGGTTAGACAGACACCCTCCTGTGTTCCATTTTGACCAACTCTTGCTTAACGTCCTCCCTACTTCAGTTCATTTTACATATGAGTAGATGTCCTATTAATTTGTCTTTGGTGAACCTCCCGTCAAATCAAGTCATTACCTGCCCAAGAAATTCCCAGCAACTCACCAAATTAAATATTAATCCTCGACATTGGCGTGTAAGTCCTTCCCTGATATTGTACAATCTGCCTTCTAGCTTCATCTCTGACTTTCTTCCTCCTACCCTGAAGAAACACTGTGAGGTCTCACCTCTGAGCCACAGTCCATTCTCTCTCTCTGCCTCCGTTGTCCCTGTTCTCTCTGCCAATTCTCCATCCATTCTTTACCATTCATTCTCAATGATCCTCATCTTATGAATGTCTCCCTGGTTTATTCAGTTATGAAACCCAGCTCTTCTGGGGCACTTCCCTGCATTTTGTACTTCTCTTTAAAGTATTTGTTGTTATGTTTTGCATTTTGGACACACAAAATACTTGTCTATTACTCTCTGCAGGACAAATGGTCTTTTGGTTGTTTCATTCAACTTCATACCTTACGCCTTCTAACTTGCAGGTGCTAAATACATGTTAATAGAATTATATTGAATATGAAGTATTAGTCATAAACTCAACTAATATCTCATTCCTTGAAACAGATATGGATTTGGAGACTTACCTATGTATACATAACTATGTAAATATTTATATTTACATATATCTTATGTTTTATATCCATGAATTCTAAGGCATTGAAAATGTCCATGTTTTTCTGGACCATTCAAAGCAACATCGTAATTCTGCAGAGAGTCAGCCAGTAGTCTCTCTATTCCCATTGAGAGGGCTGGGAGGACAAATACTTCTCTCCTTCTTGCTCTACCTGAAACGTCCTCTTATGTCCAATCCTTGCTTCCCTCTATTCCACAAAGATCTGACCCTCCATGTGCAAATTCGGGAGGCCCCGTTTATCTGACTTGGTATCCACTGCTCTGTCTAGTTACATGTCATTCTGATATGTCTATGTTCTGATGGATCCACCAGGCTACAACTTGGAAAATGGGATTTTTGAAATCAATTTCAGGGGTAACAGTGAGAAAACTCATCTACCTTTTTTGTGAGCACATTGGAGAGAGGATTCTCACACTTTATGGCTCTGTACCCTGAAAAGCCAGGAGGAAAAATCAGGTGGATAATTTTTATGTCTGTTGCTATGACAACTAACCCAGCCACTTGCATGAGGATGTGGACAATTATGCCAAAGCAGGATTCTCAGCCTTGAGCCCTTGAGCCATGCTGCCAAATAAACCCTCCAAATCCCTCCTTGGCAATATGAAAAACAAGATTAAGTGCACCAGAACTCACATCCTGTTTGGGGGAAACACCTGTAAGAGATGCCATAAACGACTCACTGATTAATGCTCAAAACTAGAATAAATTGCCTTGGTGCGTTATTACAGCATGGACCATCTGGAGGGGCCATACGATTCACAAGTCATGCCCAAGATCGCACTAGGGGAATTGCTTACATTCACAGAGAAAATGACCACTTTCTCGCTGTCTCATAATCCAAGAGCTCCAGGTGGCATCCAACATTTCGCCATGGTAGCAGAGAGGGAGCTTGACTTCAGGTGTTGAGTAAATGCAATTCTCCATTTCATTCTCAATGTTATAATAAGCTGGACGCCTAAGAATACCTCTGTTCGTGATTCTAACTGTACTGTTATCTGAATTCTTAAAATGATGATGGAAGGATTTGAGATTATTGGTAGAGTTCTCTCGAGAATCCATTTGGGGTTGAAGTCTAATCCCTCTCCTAAATGTTGGTCCGTCATGGGTAAAAAAATGTCACCATTTTCATTTGTGAAGCTAGGCAAATCATTTTCTCACTTCTTAACAAAAATGCCATCTATAGGAGGAACAAAAGTTGTATATACAATCTATAAATAAATGACTTTCACTTTTATTTTGAAAACCATACCAAGTTTGAAATGGAAAGGTAAAAATATTTCTGAAAATGATTTCTGTGTGTGTGTGTGTGTGTGTGTGTGTGTGTGTGTAGATAGAGGGCAAAATTGGAAACCATTGGTAGGTGTAGGGTACAAGGAATTTGCAATTACTATTTTCTTCTGTTTTTTTTGTTTGTTTGTTTTCCCAAGGTGCTAGATTTTAGCACAGCACTACTTGTTCCTTAATTAATGATTAAACAAATTCGATTCATGATTTAACTTAATTAAACAACTAATGAATTTGTGTATGCAGGAATCATTAATGTGGTGTCTGAGGCAGGCCTCTGGAGCATGGTTAACTCAGTTCTTCACAGCTCAGTAAATAGTATCTAGGGCTCCATATATATCTCTTTGCTTTATATGCCACACCCCTGCTGTATAGTTTATTCACCCTATTTGGGGTTACCCATATGCATAGGTCACCCTTTATGTGTGAAAATCATTTTTATGGTACATTTTCTAAGGTATATATATTCAGAAATGTGTTCCAATAGTTGCCATCAGTTTAGTTTTTTTTCTTTTTTTTTTAAAGCTATTTAGGCCCATCATAGAAATGCTCACAGACAACTCATTTTAGGAGTACAAAACATAATCTTGCTATACTTTTAGATATTCTCATATTATTTTGAAAGTACAGTCACATCTCCCAAATCCAACTTCAAGGCCACTCTGCGAAATAGAAAATTTGAAAAGAAATCGTTTTCATTCCTTTCAAGAGGAGGCCCTTACAATGGGATAACTAGATGTGTATCTCTCTCCTGGGTGGAGGTGCTAGTTTGGAATAAATGGAAGAGGAGAAGGGGAAAGACAGCCGACACATATCAAAACTTAATATCTGTCCGGTGCTTTAGACACAGTGGCTCGTTTTGGTTTTCAAGGAGGAAACCGGGCTGGGGTAAATAAAGTATCTTGCCCCAGGTCAACCAGCTAATATGCGAGGGAGCTGGAACCACTTGGAAGTCTGTCTGAGTCTGTGCCACTCCATGCATTTAAGCCGTGTCTGGCGCGCACCTAATTGATAGCTTGAGGTTCTAACAGACTTGACAACAGTTTGTTTTCTAAAGTAGGCAAACACTTCCCTTGGAATCTCATTGACACTATTAATTTGCTTAGCAAACCATTTTATCCCTGAGTAGCACCAAGGAAAACTTTAGTGATTCGCTGTCTTCATTATCTCTGACTTCATATTAGTGAGGTCCTATTTAATGAGGTTATCCTGCAGATCTATACAAAAGATGTGGAGGCTCCATAACTTGGTTATTCTTGTAGCGCAGGCCCGGATGTAGAGTAAAATTTTGATGGGAAAAAGCGAAGAGCAATTGGCAATGTCTCCACGGGAAAAGCAAAGCTGTAAATGACACACTTGCCTTTTTAATTTAGGGGAATACATTTAAACAAGCAACCTGGGTGCTCTAGGTCACTTTCTGTGCATCTACATTTTAGACACAGAGTTGTCTCAACTCGTTACTTTTTTCATTCTATGTAGACAAATCATAGGATCTTCTGATTTTCATCTGGGAATGTCTCTTTATACTGATTCTAGCCTTTCTAGACTAGCTCAGTGAGAGTAAATGGATTAAAATAAGCCTGTTTTAACAAACTCCTAGGTCTATATTTATTGATCACTCCTGGACTTTTCTAAACTGTGCCTTTTTCTTGAACAGGCTCATGACACAAGCAACGTGAAATATGATGCTATTCAATAGCTGCTGAATTCACAACCATGGCATCTAAACAGTAGGGGCCCTTTTAGGATAGGCGAATGGCAAAAGAGGTTTTGGGTTGTGTACGAGAAGCCCCCATATGCCAGTGTCCTTGGCTCTTGGGAGGATTGGTACGACTCCACTTAAGAGCCCGGACCGTCCCTAGGAGGGGAGGATCCTGGGTTTGAGCTTCCAGAAAGTGATGTCTTGAGTGGATTCAATCTTGTCTTAAGAAGGCCAGGTCAAAATAGAATAGACCTCAGCTTCCAAACTCCCTAGCAAAGGAAAAAGGGCGAAAGTCAAGTACTCCGAAGTTGTCCAACTCTGAATCAGGAGGAGAAAGAAATTCTAACATTGGCTTGTCCTAGTTCTTCAACTTGGCAAATGTTTTGTCTTGCATTCAAACACATAGTCTTTATACTTTATTTTTTAACCATTTCTTTCTGAGCACCTAGAGAGAAATTTCTCTCCCATCTTAGGACTGAAGAAATCTGTACCCCTGATAACAACTGGTTTGTTTTCATTTCTTATACACCGTGACTCAGGAATCTTGTCCTATTTCTCTCATTGCTTTGTCTCTTAAGGAGCTGAAGGAAAATTTGTGTCCAAATCTTAGCAATGGCATATAAATTTCATACAAACTTGTATCTGGTACATATAAAGTGTAAATCCTATTTTCCTACCCTTATTTTACTTCCATGCAATTTCTTTGAATTCTGTCATGATAGTAGACCAACTGAGAAAAGAATCCTTGGACCATCCAAATTTGTATTTAGTAGCTACTCAAATTCCTTTTTATTTGAGCAAGGTTTACACATATAGTCCTACCCACACATACAAGTATATAAAAGGCCCATGCATTTCATTTGGGTCTTTTACTCCATAAATGGAACATATTATGAGCAGTTTTATGTTCATAGCAAAATTGAGAGGAAAGTACAGATTTCCCATATACCCTGCCCACACACATGCATAGCCTGCCCCATTATCAACATCACTCACCAGAGTGGTGCATTTTTGCTGAGGATGGACCTACAATGGCACATCATCACCCGGAGTCCATAGCTTACCTCGTGGTTCCCTCTTGGTGTTCTACATTCTGTGGGTTTGAACAAGTGTATAACGACATGTATCCAGCATCACAGTTTCATACAGAGTATTTTCACTGCCCTAAAAATCCTCTGTGTTCACCTCTTCATCCCTCCCCTCCCCTTTGATGACTCTTTGATCTGTGAATTCATAATTATTTCTTGTTGCTTCTAGATGAGTATCTCAGCAGGCTTAACATTGAGGGAACCTTTTCTTTGCTCTCCCAGGTCCTGTCCCCCTCTCTCGGATTTCCGTAGGATGACCAACTAATGGAATACAAATAATAGCAATGGCTGTAATTGCTTAGCGCCCACCAGGAACTGTGTGCTTTACTGACAACAGGTTGACTCTTTTCCTCTAGCAGTCCTGCAAGAGATGATTTAGTCATCATTTACAAAGGAAAAACTAAAGTTTAGAGAGAGAGGTTAGGTAACTCATCCAAGGCTACAATTAAAAGTGGTGGAACAGGTTTCAAACTCATCATGTTATGGTGAAACCTCTCCCACTCTCATTTTTTTTCTCCTCTTTACCAATACACCCAATTTTTTCTTTTAATAGGAGCCCCTATTTCTCAAGTCCCTGTTCTGAAACTTTCAAGACATGTCAATATTATGACTAAAGAGCAGTATATTCTGTGCATCTCTTCAGGTTGTGCACTGCATAATTCTAAGAAATGTCATTCACATAGACTACAATATGACCACAATTTGGCGCCCCCTAGAGTTGTTCAGTGCACAACCTGCACAATCATTCATGGGTGTCCTGGGAGAAGAGTCTCTCCCAGAAGTTCCATTCTGTTCTTAGGTGGGAAAAACTTATCTTTCGTGGTCTGGGATTCTTCAAGGAAATAGCTCCAAATAATTTGAAACGTGACTCAAACGTGACTATGATTATTTTCTTCCTCTGTAATTTCCTTTTGAAACTCAGTGAAAATAGCTGGGAGAAAGTTCTAAATATAAAATGGCATCATTGTATGCATTTGAACAGAGCACACAACTTGGATAATTCTGTTTTCATTCATTCAGATAAATTCCTAGAAGAATGCTTGACACCTTCTTTGCTGAGGTGACCTCCCAGTGTTGATTGTCCCATTTCCCTAGTCACTATGGTTTTCCCTCATAGAGATGCCAGAGATCAAATGCCATTCCCACTCAGCTTCCCTTAAGGAGATTTCCATGTCGGAAAACTCCTGGAATTGCTGGACTGATCTGCTGCCTTTTTCTGAGCACAGCTGCCATGACATCGACATAGCCTCTTTGTTGTCCATAATGAGAAAGAAGGAAAGACAACTTAGAGTTACATCCAAGGAGAGGTCGTGCATGCTCTCTGGTTAGCAGAATGTATGTCATGTTCCCAACACCAAAACATGTGTTGGTCCCAAAATAACCCGCTCATGTAATCTTGGAGTTTCTTCTAAAGTTTTCCATGTTAGTTAAACCAAAAGCACATCTTTGTCATTCATATGATCAGAAAGCATCTTATAGTCCACACTTAATCCATCTGCTTTTATGATTATTCCCTGCCCATAATAAGCTGATAATCCAAACCAAAACACACAATGATAAAACACACGGGTACAAGTCATACTTGAGCAGCGAAATGTTGATATTATACAGAAACCCAAGGTGAGTAGATTTTAAATATCAGGATTTAAAAATAGATGTATAATTGGCATGCATCTTAGAGAGAGTAGCTATGATAATTTCACATTTAGGCAGGAAACATGATGATGTTAGCGTTTTTCTTCTCAATCTGCACAGGTTTGGGGGTGGAAGATGAAAGTAGATTGAAATGGACTAAGGGATACGACTAGTTTCAGAGAATGCGGAAGTACTAGCAGCACAATGCAGAGACTATTGCAATAATGAAGGCAACATCAGGTTGGAATTCGGGGACTGTAACCCATTTGCCTCTTAGGAAAATCGTGACATCTGCCTTATTGTGTTGTCGAGGGGCTGAAATGAGGGAAAGTATGTGAAACTCCCATGTGGGACACTTCCAGGCAGAATAACATTCTTCCATAATACTCACTGTTAAACCACTTTGGACCACGGCGTCTTGATTATGATATTATGATGAGGTGCGCAGGGATTAAAGATGACAAGGAAGAGCCGTTCACCATTAGTGGATTCAAAAAAATGGGATGAAAACTATATTTATTTTCCTTTGCAATTTACTCCAGCATAAAGTGAGTGTTGCCTTGTGGGGCACTGTTATCTATTTCCGTTTTCGCTTCATTAAGAAACTGGTTTAAAAGATTTTTTAAAAGATGAGAAAGGGAAAGAAAAGAAAAAGGAAAACTCTACACAGGATGTGGCTAAAAGCAACCTCTATTCTGGGCTGGTTTTCTGCTCCTTTTGTGTTGACCAAGTTCTGCGGATCCCTTGGTGTCTGCCCATGCTATTCTCAGCCCTTTCTGTATGTGCTTGGCCACCACGTGTAATATGAAAGTTTCCACTCGCAGCCTTTGCTCAACGGGAACATCAGACATAATCTTTATCAGTTGTGTTTTTAAGTAGGTTTGCCTCCTCCAATAGGCTCTGCAGAACAACACCTGCTGCTAATTACTTGTTCCAAGTAAAGCCTTGCTCTCTGCTGCACGGCGCTGTGGTTCTGTCATGTCATGTGCTGCTCTGAATATTCTGTGTCCTGGATCTGGTTTATAATAAGAACAGGCACCGGCCATTACATGTGAATTAACGTGCCGAGAGCTTATGTGGATTTTCATTCAAGCTTCACGACAACGCTGTGAAATAGCCCTACAATTTTCCCATCTTCACACAGGCTCTGTGAGATGCAGAGAAGAAAGTGACAGGTCCAGGTTAGAGCTGGGATTCAGACCCAGGAGACTTGGGGACAACTCCTGCCTTCTTCTTGATCGCATTCTCTTAATCATTGTACCGGCTTCTATACTGTGATCATGGAAAGGGTCACATGCTAGACCTTTATGTCAGACAAGTAATTTCCTTTAAAATGTTTCAACTGAAAACAGACCCTCCATTTGGAATGAATGTGAGTGCCAAGATTTTCCTGTGTAACTCTCAAGACTCTTGCTGATTACACTCCTCATGAGGCCCAATAGCATGGATGCCACAAAGTACCCAGCACAGGGCCTGGGACTCAGAAAGAACTCTCATAAGGGCTGGTTCCCTCTGCTCTCTTTTCGCGGCGAGGGATGGCGCTGTGTTCCATGTGATGCATAGCCGAGCACCTCATTTTGTTTGTTCTAGGGCTTTTGACTCATTTCAGGTGTCTGATTAATATTAATAGAAATGATGATGACGATGACGGCCTCGGTAACGATGCTGTGATCATTTCCACTGAGGCTTCTGAGAGATCAGACTGTCCTCTGCCAAGACAACGTGTATGAAAATGTTACACGGCTCACGCAGCTCCTGAGTGCCACAGCTGCCTACATCCTCCACAGCCTGGCTCAGCAAGACGGCAGTGACACATCTATTCACGTGAACTTATAAATATCATGGTTGATGCATCACACGAACACCTCTGAAGCTCTGTTTCATACTCATGTCAGAGGGCAACATCCAGCGGTCAGGTCAGGCAACAAATATTTCACCCGAAGAACGTGTATTCCTCAGAGAGCTGTGAGCACATCCGAGCTCATTTTCCTTGGCAAAACATCCCTGATATTCATGAACCTGTTCAGAGAAGACCATGTGTTTCTCTGGGGAAGTTCAGCTCAGAATGTGCAAACCAGGTGGAGGAGACACAGTAGGTACCACATATATTTTTAAACTCTCTATCAAACCCACTTTCACCTTGAGTTTTAAGAAATCAATGATGGCGGAGAAAATCTGTGTGATAAAACCATACAGCTGGAGGAAGTTTCTTATAACTCTGCAACTCACTCTATCCTAGTCTGGGCTCTTTATACGATCTGTGCTTATTTTATTAAAGGAGAGTGGGTTCAGAAATGGTCAGTGTTAGAAACCATCAGTATAGCAACAACCACCACCAGACAGGGCGGCCTTCCTTTTCGCCATAAAACTCTGTAATTTCCCCACACCCAGGGAGGCAGGTATGATGCGCTCTGCATCCAGCATTTCCAACGTGGCCAACATGTTCTGCAGAAACAAGATATTTTGGAAACAATTTGAAATTTCTTATTTAACCTCAAAAGGTGTTTAGACCTGATTCACCTAAATGTGATACTCTAATGCAAAATTAAAGCCGTGTATTTTAAAGTGAATAGAAAAACCCCCATGTTGATAGCACATTATAATGGTTATCTATAATAGTTAATATTAATAAACTAGAACATAAAGAACTATGCCAAAGCTGGGGGTCTACACCATATAGTATTCATAAGAATCCCATAATATTCAGTATTTAAGTATGTTACAGAAAACATATTTTTTCCTGAAATAAACCTCTGGAGTTCTCTGACTGCTTTGAAGCCCAGTTTATAAAAACCAGGTTTTGGTGATGCAATTTCTTTTCAAGACCCATCAAGAGACTCTAACCTACACACTAATGTTTACCAGTAGAAGAAAAGGAAGCATAATTAACCACACGCAAAGGGGAAAAGTCAACAGCGCTTTAAGCAGAGCGCAACTAAATTAACTTGGGACAGTGAAGCCAACTATATTTTGAGAAATTAAGATTTAGCAGACAAAATGTTTATGTTTTTCCTTCTCTTCACCTGATGTAGTTTCTATGAAACGTTTGAGAACAGACGTTGACGAGCAGGACAGAAGCAAAGGTGGCTAGCCTCGGGTGTCCCTCCTGTTACTGCCCAGACTTTCTAAGGCATCTGATTCCATGAAATGCTCCAGGATGCCGTCCTTGTGAGGCTTGCCAGCACTTTCTGAGAGAGAACACATAAACGTCATGTTTATTTAATACTGGAAAAATGAGCACTCCACTGACCCATGAGGTCTTAGGGTGAAAAATACAGGCATATCTTTGGCCTGAGTTCCATGAATTAGCAGTCCAGTGAGGAAGTGCTGCTCATTGGCATTCTATTGTCACTTTAGTACTTTTAGTTAATGAAAGTTTTTTTGTTTTTTAAATTAGGGCAAGAGCTCTGATTTTTAAACAAACTGTCTAGCCTCTTTTTTTAGAGAGAGACACAGGAGAAACGGCTAGAAAACTTTGGTGCCTGCTTTTGATAACCCTGACCGTTTTTGGAGTAGTCATCATTTGTTTTAATTTTCCATTTTCAAACAGTGCAAGGGGGGAATGGGGTGGTGAAGACGCCTGTGGTTTGGCAATCAGACTGACAAAGGTGAAGCCATGGACTCAGATCTTACTAGCTCTGCGACCTTGTGCAAGGGAGGCCAACGTTAGCACTCATCCCACAAGACTGGGTGAGGATGGAAAGGTGGATGGGCCAATGCCTGTTTTAGGGTAGACAATTTGTGAGCAAAAAAAAAAAAAAAGCCTGCGTGGTCTCTTCTTTAATAGTATTTAAGCTTCCTATTTATTTTTATCCCATCTCATTGGCTAAGATTCATGGGACAATGTTGAATAGCAACAGTTACAGCCAGCAGATATCTTGCCTTTTACATTTTAACGGGACTATGTATTCCTAATATTTCACTCTCAAGTATTATGTAAACGAGCTTTTCCTTCATTTGTATCTTACTGAGCATTTTCATCATGGATGGAGACTAAATTTTAGCCAACTTTTTTTAGCATTGATTGAAAGGATCGCATGAATTTTCTCCTTCAATTTGTTAATTTGAGTGAGTTACGTTGTTAATATTGCACAATGCTTACGTTCCTAGGATAGACCCAAAATGGTACCGAAGAAGAATGAGTATGTCGTTCTTTTAAGATACCATTAGATTTAATCAGTTAAGAGTTTACTTGGGATTGTAGCATCCACATTCAAATAAGAGTCCCATTAAGTATACCAAAGACAGGTCAGCTAGCAGCACATGAATGGCAACGATTGGTGCTTGCTCTACAAGACGTTAATGGGTATTAAAAAAATCCCCAAAGGCTCAATGACTTTTTCCTGCTCAGAAGACATGGCTCAATGTGCTGTTGCCTAGAAGCAACCAAGGGGCACTGTGGGCGTCCCGGGCATAAGCGCTGCTCTCCTTTGGACATAAATCCTCTCGGAATTCCCTGTGCAGGTTTGCTGGGTCAGCTTTAGAGAAGATCCAAAATGATTTGGGGGTGAAGGAACTCTCCTATGAATGAGGCAGACCGAAGTTATGTTTCAGCCTGGAAATTTAAAAAAAAAGATGAGCGAGGATGTCATGAAAAAAGTCTATAAACAGACATGGGCCAAGTGAACATGAATTTAGATATTGGAGCACTGTAGTGTGGGGGCAGGTGTGCTGGACATGGGTCTAGAACTGGGTTCAAATCCTAGGTCTTTCACTTATTATAGGGGTTCTTAAACTAGGAGGGTCCCATGAATGAGCTTTGGGGGAGGACACAATTCCAGAAATAATATGTAAAGTTTATGTGTCTCTGTATTTTTCTGGGGTCAGAATCCATAGCTATCATTAAAAAACAAAGTATCACTGATTTACTCATTGTTGGACTTGGGGGTGTAACTTTAGTTCTCTGAGCTTTCAGCTGCCTTCTCTATAAAGTGGGGATAATAAGCCCTAGTTACTTCAAAGACTAGATGTGGACTCAAATTGTAACAAGCCAAATGTAAGTACATATGTACTAAAGGAGAGGTTTTCAGAATAAATAAATATGGTGGGCAATAAAATCTTATGAACCATTTACCTTAAAAGCAAGTTTATGAAAATGTTCAACAAATATTTAGGTACACTGAGGCATCCAATTGCAGAAAAGTAGGATTCTTTCATAAAATTTATACATATATTCTTTCCCCCCAAACCCACTATTGTCACCAAGATAGAAAGTGTGCTGGGTTGGATTGGCCTTATCTACCAGATATGGTGTTTCTTACGCTACAATACACATTTCAGCAAAGCTTCCTGATTTGTTAACAGCAGAATAAACGCGTGTCCTTCCTTTAATGGACCACAGTGCAGAGGCTCCTGGAATGATAGCAAGCAGACATGAGAAGATAAAAGGGGAGATCTGATGGCAGTTTCCTTTGCTCTGTCTCCATACTCCTCATCGTCTCTTCCGTTTGATGCAAATGGATTGGTCGCTTGAGCCTCCTTTCACTCAGAACCCCCACATTTTGGAGGGTCAGCTTTGTTTCTTTCTTGTCTAATTTTTTGGTTTCCTATTGGAGACTATGAAGACTAAATCATTCCACCTTGTGATTTGGGAGTATCAAATAAGGCAATCTCCATGCTGTCACACATTGCACATAATGTGTTTCCCACCTGAACTAAATTATGAAATTCTGAACAATCAAAGGGAAATAGGGTAATGCTAATAACGTCCACTATTTTCACATTCTTACTTTGCTGTTCTCCACGTGAAATTCCATTTTATGAAATAGTTTCAACTCAGCTCCCCAAATAAAATTTATCATAGATGTATCAAAGTAGAATCATTTAGAACTATTAGGGATCAAAATTTTCTCTTATGTGATCATATAACTAAACAACGGCAAAATGGATACTGCGAAAAGTCAAAGAGCAGTGAATATTGAGGCTTAAAGGGGAGGAAATCACTTATACTAGAAGACAAGTAAATTATAGAGTTGAAAGGAATAAGCTGATTAGATATCAAGCCAATGGAAAACATTTTATTAGAAGGTGGGGGAGGTAAAAAGTATAAATGTAATTAATATTGCATTACGTTAGGAGGAAAAGACCTACAAATTTTCCAAAAGAGGTAAGTATGTGATCTTTGTGTCTCTGAATTGTGTGTGTGTGTGTGTGTATGTGTGTGTACGTGTGTGTGGAGAGGGAGAGAGAAGTTACAGCATTAATATTTGTTAAATCCTTTCTACGTGCCACGCACTAGGCTAAGGGTTTTATATATGCATGTACTTCAATTAATCTTCTATTATCGTTCTCATTTTACAGAAAAGGAAACTGAGACTGAAAAGAGAGATTTAATGAATTGTCTCAAATTTCCCCAATAGCAGGATGAACATCTGAAAGCCAAGGTGGTTTGACTCCAGATTCTACATTCTGAAATTTGTTGTACGCAAATCTTCTAAATAAAAAATCAGATACCAAATAAGAAGGTTTATGCATTAGACCTTCCAGATGTCACGGTTACTGCAAGTGGGAAATTTAGATTAGAAACCACAGAAAAAGCATGACTAATCCTGGTCTGTTTTCTTGAAATTGAGCTCTTTGTCTTCAGGGAATTGGGTTTCCATGTCCTTTCTTGCTCTTGTTTCCAGATGAGTGGGAAAAGTCAGCAGAGACTTCACTGTAGTTCAGTTATAAAAAAATAGAGAGAGAGCCAGACCCCAGGCAAAATCACTAGAGCATCACCTGAGCCACTGGAGTGTCCCCTTATTCAGAAACATTTATTCCTACGTGACGAGACCACTTTGAATGCTGACGGCCATGCTTGTGGATTGTCCAAGTACAAAAAGCACCTGTCATATGACCCCATTTTTAAAGAAAATTTGCATTGTATCTAAGAAAATTTTGTTTGGAAAACATGTACATAAAAAGATGACAGTATTAATTTAGGACTAAGTGAGAATACGGGTAAATCATTTTTTTCTGTTCATTTATATTTTTCTATTCTAAAATTTAAGTAATGCCACCTAATAAAACTGGAAGTTTTAAAAAACAATTCAACAAACAAATGTTAAGTGTCTACGGTGGGTCAGACATTTTGCTAGGCACTGAGGTTACGAGGAAGTTCAAGAACTGAGGGGTAAACTCCTTCAGACACCAGACCCCATCAGTCTTGTTCACCTCTGTTGACCCCCTGGCCTGGATTGATACAGAGTGCGGCCCCATAAATATTGGTTCAATAAATGAATGGAGAGATAAATTAATATCTTATAGGTACTGTAATAAAAATATAAACAAGCTAGACTAGCTGGAAGCAATGAAGGGAAAATTCACTAGAGGTGGGGGTGGGGAGGAATGTTGTGAACTGGTGACTTTATTCAGGATTTGGTGCCTGAACTGAGTCTTACATTAAGAATTGAGTGGGGTAGTGGGGCATGATGCCTAGAGGGTGAAAAAGGAAGGGGAGGGAGGAAGAATCTAACAGACAAAGGAAGCTGTGTGAAAACAATGTGTGCTGGCCC
Organism: Ceratotherium simum simum; assembly: GCF_057802395.1. Taxonomy (NCBI): domain Eukaryota; kingdom Metazoa; phylum Chordata; class Mammalia; order Perissodactyla; family Rhinocerotidae; genus Ceratotherium; species Ceratotherium simum. Next base: position 26,752,569 of record NC_141931.1, on the reverse strand, counting down.
AACTTAGAGTAGTTAGGAATAGCACAAGGAGAAAAGAGAGAGACAGAGACTATTGCAGGAAAATGAAGCTTCTAGAATACTGGGAAAAGTCCACTTTGAGTCTTTGCAGATGCAAAGACTAAGGATTACATGCAAAAAAAATTGGAAAGCTGAAATAAGGTGACACGCCAATGCAGAACAGGAGAGAATCAACAGATACAAGAAAATACAGAAAGAAAGGAGTGACAGACCAGATCAGAACAAGAGGTATTCTTTTAGAAACTCTAATTAAATGCTATTTTCTTATTTTAGGGTGGTGGGAGTTCTGAGTGGTTTTAATGAACTTTCAGCTTATCTTTTTTTTCCTAAAATAATTATTCACATTATGATTATGTCTTTAATAAGCACGTACTTAAAAAGGGCATATCAGAAACTCACTAAATAGATTATATAGTCTTACGAATATTTAATACAGTGTTTTTAAAAAGCCAGCCTACGGATTCAATTCATTTCTCAGTAAATCCTGTTAACATCTGTCTAAAGCAATGAGTATTTTAAAAAGACAGAAGAGCAGACAGACAGAAAGAAAGGGAGGAAGAAAGAGAGAGAAGAAGGGAGGGAGGGGAAAAATAAATTCCTCCAGATCTTGCTACATAGAGACAGACTGACCTATGGACAAAGCAAGTTTCATTACTCCTTAAAGAACTTTGTCTCAACAAGCATTATTTATATCTGGGTGTTCCATTCATTGTGGTTGCTCACTGAGAAATAATCAAAATTGTGTGTTAAAACGAGTCAGAAGAGGAATAAAGGGACTGTCTCATGCCATAACTAAAAAGAAAGCAGCCCCCGGATCATTGAGAATTGGTCATCCATTGTGGTCTCACAAGTAACGTGTAATCAATAGTAATCATGCAATACAGCCCTCTACCAATATGGGGACTAATGTACTTAACCGGAACAAGAATTTTAACAGCAAACATTTTTTCCTTGAAGAACTTTCCCAATACATACAGACATCCTGAGAATCTAAGCTGTCTCTTCCCCTTTTTGTAAAAAAAAAAAAAAAAAAAAGGTTCAAAACGATTGTAATTTCATTTTAAATATTTCTGCTCTACTTTCTCACTTCATCTCCTTTTACTCTTAATTGCTTTAATCCATAACCACGTATTGTGTCCGCAGCGCCAGAACCTCTTCCACACCTTCACATGCACCGTCTCTTCGGCAAATACAGAGCACGTCATGTTCTGGGTGAGTAACAGGCGCAAAGCGCGTTGCAAAAAATGATTTTAGCCTCAGCTCCTTGTTTGATCAAATCAGAGCAGATATGGTTGATTACATGGACGAAGAGCTACTGAATAAACACGTTTGTTCAGGAGTAACTAAGCATTAGATAATATTATGTAATGTGGAAGTAACTGCCTGGCTTAATGTTATGGTTTCCATGGCAACTACATCAGTGAAGGGTAAAGGAGTTCAGAAATATTGGTTTCTTTCGGCACATAAATGGAATATCTATATTCACATGATGTTTTTGGTGTCTTCTGAAAAGTATTCTACTCATTAGAGAGTGACCTTAGTTATGAATAAGTAAAAATATTGGGGCTATAATCTTAGAAAGAATACAGGTTGGCATTGCATTTCCTAAGTTCTTTAGGGACATAAATGATGTTCAAATTGACAGAAGGAGAGAGCTACATGAATTTTACATGTGACATAGTGTATTTGAAGCCTAGCTACCCTCACATGCAGGGTCCGTGTGCCATGGATGTTTTTTCCTTCTTTTCCAAAAACAAAGACAGTGACAGCAATAACAAAAGGCAAAGTCCCAGCCCATGATGAGCACTGCAGAGGATGGTTCCTGCGGAAAGCAGAGAAGATTAATTATGGGAGGGGGAGCAGAGAGGAGGCTGCCGTTTTGTATTCAGCGGAGCTCCACACTGCTCTCGCATCTCTTTATCTGCCACAGCAGCACAATTACAGGGTAGGAGGGAAACGAGGGACACTGGGGGACCGTCAGAGCCCAGCTCCCGCGTTGGGGTTCTAGTTTCAGTTATTTCATTTTAATCCCCCTGGGGCAGATGAGAAATAAAGTTAAATATACAGATTCTTCTGAATTGCAAGTTACACCTTCATAAGACTTAGAGAAATCCAATTATTTTTTATTCTGTGGTTGAAGGGGAAATTCATTTCCATGGGCAGGATGAAGGGCTGAGCACAGGCAGAGCTGAATTCTGCTCTTTGCGCTGCACTCTTCATGTCTTTACTCCTAATGGCTCAGGTGTGGTTTTCCCTGAAGGCTGGCTTTCTAATTATAGGAGCTTTAGAGGTTCCTTGCACTCTGAAGATGTGCATTTACTATGGACCGCAACTTTTTAATTCGTCTTCAGTGGTTCTATGCTACCTGCCTCCAAGAAGGTAGTATAGAAGAGACTATCTCTCTAAGGCATGCTGACAGGTCACATAAAGGGGTTTAACTGGGATTTGTTCCAAATCTGGGGCCAATCCTTGTGTTAAGACTACCACATATATTGTTATTCTCAAGTGTGGAGACACTCTTCCTTTTATTCTGGAAAGACACCCTCTAACAAGGCTTCCACCTGATTCCATGTGATCACATGTTTATGAGGCTACCATACCATTTGAGGAAGAAGGGAAGAGGCCATCTCTATAGCTCTGCCCTAGAGGTTGGTGCAGACGATAGACAATGATCATAGAGTTTCCCCAAATTCTAACGAATTGGGTAATGTATGTAGGGGAGCAAATAAAAGCAGCAACTTTATTCCACCTGTGTTGGAAGATTTGCCCCATTGGGTCTATAAGAGGATCTGTGGATCTGTAACATTGTCCCTTTTATACAGAAAAGCAATAAGATGCGGAATCATTTTCGCCAAAATAGAAGCCAGGGCAGGAGATTAGCCATCTCTTTTTCATCTTCCTTATAATAATAAAAGTAGAATATTTGCCAATATTTCATTTATCCCTCACAACAACACTTCAATATAGGTATTACCATCTGTATCGGTCAGTGTTCTCCAGAGAAGCAGAACCAATAGGATATATATATGAAGATATTTATTTTAAGAAATTGATTCACATAATTGTGGAGTCTTGGTGAGTCCAAAATCTGATGAGGTAAGTTGGCAAGCTGGAGACTCAGGAAAGAGCAGCAGTTTGAGTCCAAAGGCCGTCTGCTGGTGACCCAGGAAGAGCTGATGTGGCAGGTGAAGTCTGAAGGCTGTCTGTTGGAGAATTCCATCTTGCTTGGGGGAGGTCAATGTTTGGGGCTGTTCAAGCCTTCAACAGCTTGATTGGACGAGGCCCACTCACGTTATGGAGGGCAATCTGCTTTACTCATAGTCCACCGTAAGTGTAAATCTCATCCAACAACACCCTCACAGAAACACCCAGAATAATGTTTGACTGTATATGTGGGCACTGTGGCCCAGCCAAGTTGGCACATAAAACTCACTATCATGCCACTCATATCTTACTAATCAGGTAAACGGGAGCAGAGAAGTTATGTAACTTGCCAAGGTGACCTGAGTGAGGCTGAAAGAGCAGGGGACCAACCCAAGACTCTGGCCCCATATGCTTGTGAGCACACTGTTAAACATCAGAGCAACAGCTGCCGATGATCTTGACTTAAATCATGAAGCTCCAACCAGAATCCAGGCTCCACTGATGTGGTAGCCAAGGGCCTTCTCCCATGACTGCCTTTCCCGCACCTCACCTTCTCTGAATTCTAGTGTGTCTTTGGAAAGGCCTTGCCGTTGGAATCAAGTTTGTGAACTGAGATGTTCTTGCGACAAATGCCTTGAACCTAGCCCCTTGGCCTTCTTCACCACCATTTGACGAGAAGGAAGATGTTAATAATTTCTTAGTTCTGTATCATACTCCACAGCACATTTTGTTCTCACAACAGCCCTGATGGTAGACATTACGATCTTCATTTTACTGGTGTGATAACTCAGATCAGCGTCAGGTTAAGTGATTTATCCACACTTAAAGTCAGTGAATGAAAGAACTGGGACTCTACGTTAGTCTGGTGTTTCTTCTACTGCAAAATGTGAATATCCTGAATCTCCCAGTTTGCTCTCTGATGGGCTATCTGATGTCTGAGCCATAGAATCAAAACAAAGGCCATGCCTTCCCTTGTCTCCTCCACTTAACCAGGGAAAGCATGAAAGCTGCTTTCTAGCAAGTCACAGGCGAAAAACTAGCTCTAGTTTGTTTTTTGAATGAAGGGGTCATTTACCAAGATGTTCTCCTGTTAGAACTTCTCCAGAAAATGCAGTGATTTATCTGAGAACCAAAGGCAGACCACCAGCCCAGGGATGCGTGTTTTATTGTGGTTGACTCTTGGGAATTCTATGGCAACCTGGACTTGCTTAGCCTCCTACAATGCCACAGCCCCTTTGTCTAGACTGAGTGGATGAGGAAGGTGATGTGCCATGCACAGGGGTACCAAGAAATAGCATATAAAAACTGGCCATGATGAGGTTTGCCCAACATGAAGAGCTCCTTGAGTGCTTGGTCCAAAGACAGTTTACCTGGAAAACCCAGCTGTCCTATCTTAGCTGCACACTTGTGATTTTTATCATACTGTGGGACTTGTTTCTAGGGTTTCATGAACTGCAATCTGAAACTCAGTTACCCTCCCTGGCAGCTGTTCCCTCTCCCTCTCTCCTCCCCAAAGAAAGTAAAATGACATTAAGATGCATCATGATAGGATGGTAATTACTACCAGGGTATTCTTTAAAGAAGTTAGGTTTTTAGCATTTCCTAAAATGGGTATTTAAGTCATCTATGCAGATTACAAAGGCAGGCCACCACTTGTTTGCTGCTAAAAGTAAGGCAGGTATACCCTACAAGAGACAAAAGGACACAGCCTATTCTAGTCTAGAAATTGATGCAAATTGTGTTGTCTGAGGACTCAAAGGGAAAAACTTTCAATGCTTCTGCCGAAATACTTTAGTTTTATTCCGATCTCAACAGTGAGTAAAGGTTGTGGTTTGCTTAGACACCATACATTTTTCTTCAAATGCAGCTTTTTGAAGAGACCAAGTTATTTCAAGGATTTTGGTTTATATGTATTTTTTTCTTGAGGTGTGTCTTAGCGTGGGCTGCCATAACAAAGTGCCATAGTCTGGGTGGCTTAAACAACAGGAATTTATTTCTCACAATTCTGGAAATTGGAAGTCCAAGAACAAGGTGCCAGCAAGGTCCCTGTCTGGTGAGAGTTCTCTCCTCGGGTGGCAAACAGCCGCCTGCTCACTCTGTCCTCACATCACCTTTCCTTGGTGCGTGCATGCTGAGAGAGAGCGAGGAAGCAAGATCTCTTGTGTTTCTTCTTATAAGGACACAATTCTCATGATGGGGCCCCACCCTCATGACCCCATCTAAACCTAATTATCTCCCAAAGTCTCCACCTCCAATACCATCATATTGGGGGTTAGGGCAACAACATACAAATCTGAGGGGAGGACACAATTTCAGTTCATAGCAAAGGGCTTTGGAGGTATTAAGCTCAACACTTCTAACATCAGAATCCCCTCAATCATGTGCCAGTTGTGAGATCTCTTTTATCTTGTGTCCTGTTGATTAACTGGGGCTGTTGTTGCTTATTTTCCATTGGCTGGCTCAGCTGATAGAGCTTTGCTGACCTGTTCTGAGTTTCATCTTGACTAGACTCCAGTGGTTCTTGGAAAAATGCTGTCAGGAGGCTCTTTCAGTGGGGAATTGGTGGCTCACCGTTATAAAACTTCTCTTTTACTACGAGTCACCAGAGAAGGCTCTGATTAAACGCACACAGGAGAACATAATGTCCCAGCTCTGCTAAAAATAAGTAAGAAGAGATAGATAGATAGGCAAAAGAGAGTTGACTTGCTTAAATTCTTGATGGGTGATTTTGAGAAAGACCAGCTTTGGAGTAAGATGGTCTTGGTTTTGTATCTTGGTGCCACCATTTAACAGCTTAATGACTCTGGGAAAGATACATAATTACTCTGGACTTCAGACTTCCCTACATATAAAATGGGGATTTAAACACCCACCTGGCAGGGGCTGGCCCTGTGGCTTAGCGGTTAAGTGAGTGCGCTCTGCTACTGGCGCCCGGGTTGGGATCCCGGGTGCGCACCGACGCACCGCTTCTCCAACCATGCTGAGGCCGCGTCCCACGTAGGGCAACTGGAAGGATGTACAACTATGACATACAACTGTCTACTGGGGTTTGGGGGGGAGGAAAAAAAAGATGAGGATTGGCTGTAGATGTTAGCTCAGAGCAGGTCCTCCTCAGCGAAAAGAGGAGGATTAGCACGGATGTTAGCTCAGGGCTGATCTTCCTCACAAAAAATAAATAAAAATAAATAAATAAAAACACCCACCTGGCAGCATGATGAGGATTTGCCATTTTATATAAAGTACCAAGCACAGTGTAGGTACAAAATATTTGCTAACTCTCATGGTCCTTCATCATAGCTATTGATTAGGGGTATATCTTTTTCAGGGGATTCTCAAAGTTCTTCAGATTTCAATCTTCCTTCTCTAGGCACTCAAGTAATATTTGACATCCATCCTCAATGGAGAAGACAATTAACAAACTCATGAGCCGTGATTCTATTTATCATCATGGTCTAGAACAGGAGTCAGAAAGCTATAGCTCTTAAGCTCAATCTGGCCCACTGCTTGTTTTGGTAAATGAAGTTTTATTGGAACACAGCCATGCTCACTCATTTATACATTGTCTACAGTTGCTTTTGGCTACAACAGCAGAGGGAACTAGCTGTGATCAATCCTCAGATATTTATACCTGCATCTTTACAGAAAAAAATTTGTGATCTCTAGTCTAGGGTAATTATTTCCAAGTTTACATAAAAGTATTGACTGATCTTGACTCCTTGAATGCAAGATTTGTGTCATTCAAATGCTCCATTTCATGCGCAGTCATGTGCTGCATAAAAGCTTTTCAGTCAACGACGCACGGCATATACGATGGTGGTCCCATAAGATTCGTACCTTAGAGCCTAGGTGTGTAGTACCTATACCAGCTAGGTTTGTGTAAGTACACTCTGTGATGTTTGCACAATGATGAAATCACCTAACGACGCATTTCTCAGAATGTGTCCCAGTCATTGACACATGATTGTATTCATATCCCTAACAGAGGCAGAAATCCTAGCTGCTAAATACTTTGAAAACAATACAGAACCATACATAAGTATAGGTGATGAATCTTGTAGCTGTTCTGCCAGCCTTTGGGGAAATTTGTTTTGTTTGTGGCAGAATAAGCATTAGGTCTTCAGCGTCCTAGCCAATGAGCTTAATATCACCAGGAACAAACCCATAACTTGACGCATTAGCATTTATTGATCCTATGCAATGAGGGGTAGGCGCCTTAGAGGGAGTCTCACCAAACAAACAAAAAAATAGAGGCACTTAGGACTCTGGAGAAGCGAGGTGTTCAGATGAAATTACGTGAAGCAGTGTTTCGATAGGCAAAGTAGTGTAGTGTATGGATCAATATCATGTCTGGACTGAAAAGTGTTTCTGTGGAAACAAAGTTAACATAGATACGGAATGCTGTGCCCAGAAACCCCTTATCTGAAGTTCTGTACCTGGCTTATAAATCAAGACTGCTTCTCTGTGTCGGAAAGTAACCTCCAGGCAAAAGTGGGAGGTTTCGCTCTTATTGATAAAATTTCAAATAGCAGAAGTTCCGCCAGCCCATGATTTTAGAGAACAGAGTTTCTCAGTGAGTAAAAAAGTAGTAGTCGCTCAAGGAAGGGGTTGCCAGGAGACACTGGAGTTGCAATGTGTCCTTGGGGGACATACTGTTTCCTGTGAACTTTGCAGCTGGCTGGATCTGTTACTCCAGCCTGATGAATGGGCAGGCAGGTTTTTACCTTCTTGGCGTGAGCTAATTTGTACTTTTTATCAGAAAGGTGATGGTGGCAGGGATGGAAGGTGCAGAGAAACACAAAGGAGAGCAAGAGGGAGATGGGGTGGGACAAAGACAGCAGCGGAGAGGTAAATTTCAGGCAGGTAATGGACTGAAGGGAGCTTTCCTACAGCCGAGGACGGTGTCTGAGGAACAGTACTCAACTTGACAAATGTGTACTGGATACATGAATGGGTAGGATTTGAGTGGCTGTGAAGAGTCTCAAGCATAAAGGGGTAGTAATATTTTAATGACCCTAGTATTATCAGTTACACTTTCACATAGATTTTCATGATGCTCATTTTAACATTTAACCAGGAAAATGGAATGGAAGTGCCGACAGCCAACCATCAAATGTATTACGAAGTTTTCCCTTAGATGCTCACAGAATAATGTCAGGGTCATCCTTCATAGTAACGGCTGTCAGTCAGAATCCACTCTTCTGAGTCAGGATGATCTCTCCTGTGGTTTTAGAGAACAGATTTTAGAACCTAAGAAGGACGCGATTCCTGGAGTGGCAAGGCTTATCTCCTGCCGTCTTTGTGAAGGACAGTTTGTCTTAAATGCTGCATCAGAAATGGGTCAGGAAACGAACTTGTGACGCTAGGAATCGAAACATAGCAGAATTCAAACGTGTTGGCTCCGTGATCCTCTTCCTCCATGTCCCCCTTGTGGAAATGCAGGGAGCCACGCTGAGAGTGGTAGCGGCATCTTCTCCCGGCTCCCAGACTTTCGTTCTCTGTAAGTGACCACGAGGGAGATCCCTGTCCCCTCTAAGCTCATAGGGTGGAATTAGTGGAGAGAAAGCAGCTTACAAACTTTCAATGTTCAGAGTGCCCCCACGTTTCAGTTCAGAAACTTCTTGCCACATTCCCAGACTATTCTTAGCAGATCCTCATTTCTCTCAAGCTCTTCATCTTTGCAAGCTCACCTTTTTGCAATCTCTATTTTTCCAGTTTTTCTCCCTCTGCCTTCCACAAGTCACTAATAGTATAAATTACCTTAAGTTTGGAATATTCTTTTCAGCCTCCGTTCTCTTTTGCTTGTCCTCCCTCATTGCCACCCTGCCGTGAAGCCTCTGGGCTATGGTGAGTGCGTAGGCTAGTACACGAATGACCCCCACTGCCAAGTCTCCTCCAGGAGGCTGGGGAGAAGGTATGGTAAAAGGAAGCCAGAGCTGAACAGTAGTTAAAGTGACAAAAACGGATTTTACCCAGAAACTATGACAACTGAGGAAGAGGGACCTCAGTATAGAACTGGGCTCAATTCCAAATACAACAAGGACCAGTGGGGATTTCTAGCCAAGGAGCAGGATAGAGTCAGTGGATGGAAAATTACTAAGAGACGACATCAGGGGTAAGGGAGAATTCTGGCTAAATGGACATCAGGATTTTTGCTGAGGGCAGCCCAGGTTGATCGAACATCTGATCAAGAATTTGGTCAGATATCGAGAGTGATCAGATATGGAGGGTGAGGGATTCTCTCTAAACTGACTGAGCAGAATTCATGCTAAAACTGGGCTGTGCAGGTAAGGATGAGACCTATTCGAGAAAGGGCTTAGAGGAGCCTGACTAAAGTTTGGGTACGGAGAGAGTCTTCGTCAGGGAGGGAACCAGGCCTACTCCAGGAAATACTGACACACAGGCTATGAAGAGAGATGGGCAGAGGAGATTCCGAGGTGCATGGAAAACAGATAAATTTCCCAGCAGCAAGCTGAGGGAAAGTGGAAGAATGGGAATCTGCTTCCCAAGCACCCGAAGTCATCTTGCTCCATGGGGGGACTGGTGTCAGCACTTGGAGCGGGTGGAGGCTGTGGGAGGGAATTCACTTTGATTAGAAGCAGCTGGGAGCAGAAAGCAAACCCCTGAGGTCCTCAAAGGAAGGAAAAGGCGATCTTGTGACATACGGTCCTATGAGAGGCTCTACTTCATTGTTCAGCTAAAAGAATTGTTTATAGTATAAGACAAATAGTGGGAGGAGGGAAAAGTCCCAGCTGGTGGAAACTAACCAGCCCCAAACCGGAGAATAATAATGAAATCCAGGACCAATGGCAGCATGGGTTTCTTAGGGACGGATTCTGCCAGATAAACTTAATAGCTTGCTTCTTGGAAAAAAATGCATGTGTGCGCGTGCGCGCTCTCGCGCGCGAGCACACACACACACACACACACACACACCCCGCCCGAATGAATGGTTGAGGAACACAGCAGATGTTACTTATTTGGGCTTTACTAAAGCACTTGATAAAAATGTCTCATGAAATTTTACTTGCAAAACAAGATCAAATTGGCTGGAATGGGAGAATTCCCATGCAGGTTGAAAGCTAGCTCCAAAACCACAAAGCAAAGGTAATGGAACTGATAAATAAACGGCAGCAGATCTAGCTGCCAGAAGGTGTTTAGCAGAATGCCCCAGGGGTCACTGTGAGGACTGAGTTTATTAAAAATCTTTATCAATGAATTGGAAGAACCAGTCAACAGGATGCGCATGAATTCTGCCAGGAATACTAAATTGGCGAGTGTTAGAGCAAGCAGGGAAGATCAAGTCCTGTGCAGAGGGATAAACAGAGAGGTTAGAAGTGTGTGTAAGGAGGAGGAAGGAAGGAACAAGATGGGATCCACCTGGGGGAAATCTCAACATGCTGATCTGTAGAAGATGAGGTTGTGGAAGCGTGTGGAGGAGACAGCGGAGGTACCATGGTAGAGAGAGGCCAAGGAGGACGAGGAAACAACAAATTGGGTATAACGTGGCAAAGCTATTCAGTAGTCAAGGGAGGACCAAGGTTTGTGGGGCCTGGAGTTTATAGAATTTGGCGAGCCTTCTTTAAGAAAAAGACGAAAAATTATTAATTTAAGATTACATGAACACCTTGAATGTGACCAGAGCAAATGAGGGGCCCAGAAGCATAAGCTCAATGGATTTCATGGCGACTCTGCCCACGGTGGCCAAGCACAGCATGAATAAAATGTTGTCTCTTCCCAGTATGGGTAAGAGGAGGAGAGATGGCGGGGATGGAAAATGGAAGATAAAGAGAATGAATAAAGCTCCGTCTATGTCATCCTGGGAGCCACAGGCTTGGAGAGATCCACTAAGTAGGCAATTAACAGGGGACCAATATTCTTTTAGTGCAGATCCTGAAATGACATATACTTCTTTCTGTTATAACAACTTTCCAGCTCTATCAGGAGTCTTTGTTCATATTTTTAGTGTTTTTTTGAACATAGGGCCTCCCAGTGGCCAGCACGTAGCAAACTTCACCATTTTTTAAATGTGTCTGAATCTGGTTAAATGCTCTTTGATTCTTTTTCCTCTTTCTGGTTACACAGAAAGACCAAATTTCTCAGCCTCTGTTGTAGTTAGATTGGGGCCAGTTTCTGTCCAACGGAATATGGACAGAATTGATGTACACCATGAAATCCACATGGAGACCACGAGTTGAAGACAGCGGCATTCTAAGATGGAAGGAAAATGGATTCCCGAATCACTGTTTGGAAGAGAACCACTCAGGAACTGTGCAACCATGTCGAGAGTTTCATGAGCAAAAAAGTAGACCGTTACTGAACTGTGCACTGATATTTTGAGATTGTTTGTTATAGCAGCTATCATGACTAAGGAATGGAATGAATGGATTGAATTAGTTGTGCATTGTTTAGTCTATACCTGGATTTTTATTTCAGCCTCTATCTCAACAGAAACATGAAATTATAGCCTCACTATTAATTATTTCTTGATCATGATTGTTCTCTACTGGACATTAGTGATTTATCTAGTATTGGTGAAGTATTTTAATATTTTACTTATTTATGTGCACACGTATTTATTGCTTTAAAGGCCTTTAGAGTTTAATAGAAAACCAAATGGATAAACAGATAAGTAAAATAAATACAACTGTAGGAGTTTCCTAAGAATACATCTATGCTCAGGGTAGGGTACCTTGGTACCGAATAGTCCACTTCCATTTGTATGTACAAGGAAGGTATCTCTGATGCAGAAAGCAAAAGTAGAGAGTTCTGGAAAATCATATAGGAGAAGGTAGTTTAGAAATAAGTCCAAAGTTTCTAACAGGATTCAGGTTGACAGAAGGGGAGCTGTTTCTAATTTAGAGATCAGAGAGACTGAAGGGCCAGAGGCGGGAGAGGGAAGGTCTGAGCAGGCACACTGGGGTGGAGCTCTAAAACGGAATATTTAGAACACACGGTCTTCAGTATATAGTATGGAGAGAACTATGTTAGCAAGTGATTTAGGAACTTAGAATTGTAGAAGACAATTGGAGTGAAGGTGTGCGTGCATGTGTGTACATGTGTTTAATACTAGGTGTTTTAAAGGGTAAAAAGAGCTTTGAATGTAGATAGTGTGGTTACAATTGGTCTACCTGATGAGGAAGTGCAAATGGGGCACTAGGAAGGGAAAGTCACGAGATGGTTAATGGCTCCTGCTTCTAGCATTGGCTGTGGTTCATTTCACTTCCAAGTGATCTCTGTGGAGGTAGGAGGGAGGGAGCTTATGGGGAGGCTGGTAGGGTAAGGTTAGGTCATGCTGAAGGTCACAGAACACACTTGGGTTGAAAAGAACATTTGGGTTGAAATGCTTTAAGACAGTATTTGCTTGTGTGTATTCCACTGGAGGTGGACTTCTACTGGAGGTAAGCAGGAATTTTAAGCATATAACTATTTAGGTTAAACCGTTTGATATTGCTATTTTTGTAGGTCAGAGATGGTCAAACCTGGCAACTTCATATGGTTCAAACTAATAGGTAAAAATGGGTCTTGATATAACAGCTAATGCGGGACGCTATGTGTGACAAAGAAAGTCTTTTCTTTTTCCTTTGAGTAAGGGCAAAACTTGGCCAAGGATGCAGAAATAGAGCAAATGATATTTTTCTCTCTGTGGTGGGAACTAGGTTTAAGAAAAAATGGAACAGCAGAAGTCTCAGAGCTGTCAGCAGCTCGGTCTTTATGAGCATGATCAGAGGTCCTCTTTCTAGACCACCAGGGAGTTACTTCTCGGGGGCCAATGATCTGCTCTCAAACAATAGCCTGGGGTATAGGCAGGGGCTGCGGGGCCATTTGCTTAGTCTTACACCTGTTCAAAAAAACCATTGGTCCCCAGCGGTGCCAGTTCCCCTGCCCCCAAGGCCTCAAGCTTAGAATTGCACTTTCAAGGTAGAGGCTACTATGCACCCCATTGCAACTGCAGTTGAGGGGTGATCATTTAGAAGAATTTTAAAAGGTGTTCCATGAGTGAAAGTTTAGGATAACTCTGGGTTCATGAGGTTTTTAATTTTTTTTTAAATTTTAATTGTGGTAAAATATACATAACATGAAAGTTACCATCTTAACCATTTTTAAGTGTACAGTCAGTAGTGTTAAGTACATTCACATTATTGTGCAACCATCACCACCATCCATCTCCAGAACTCTTTTTCATCTTGCAAAACACTCTGTACATGTTAAACAACTTGCCATTTCTCCCTTCTCCCCAGCCCTTATAACTACCCTTCTATTTTCTGTCTTTATGAATTTGACACTCTAGGTAGCTCATATAAGTGGAATCTTACAGTATTTCTCATTTTGCGACTAGCTTATTTCTCTTGGCATAATGCCCTCAAGGTTCATCCATGTTGTAGCATGTGTCAGAATATCCTTCCTTTTTAAGAGGTTAATGAGTTTTTAATCTGAATTATTTCTTTCCAAACAGGGGACCAAGATGTGTGGCATTTCCTTACTTGTTTGATCAGGGGACCATTGGTTTCCTGGAGTATCCCAAGGCACTGGCTCTCCATGAAACACAACATGGGAAATACCGATCTGAATCTTTATTAAATGGGCTCTCCCCAGCTTACCCAAAGAGTGCAAGAAAGAACACCACCAGCAGCACTGGTCTTGAGATTTTCAGAGTCTGTGGACTGAGCGCGCAGCGGGGAGCTGTCTCCTTCCGAGGGCGCTGCAGCATTGCCTCACCATGCTAAATGTAAATGTAGATCTCAAATAAATATCAGAGTGTTTGGCTAACACAGCATATTTCCCCCATTCTAGGCAGTCATCCTAATGCGGCGTCTTTGCATTTGGACGAATGCCATCCAGCAGTGCAATTTTCCTTGCTGTCTTCTCCACAACAATGAAGCGGGAAAAGATTCTTTACCAGTGACGCACAACCTCTAAAGATCTGATGAGACACTCATTCTTACTGTCACCAACTCTTCTTTTCTGCTCTTTGTCACTTTAGGAAGGATCCAGAGGATTCCAGTTATGAATTGCTAGCATTTTGTTATTTATTGAAAGAAAAGAGGGAAAAACATCTCGTCTCTGTCCTGGCTTTTCTTGTCCCTTCCTCTCATTCAGTTCATCATTCATTCCACCGATATTTTTTGAGCACCTGCCATCACTGTATTAGGTGCTGGAGAGTCGTGATAAGTCAGATGGGTCCCTGAATTTAGGAAGCTTACAGTGTGTGGGGGGGTATTCCAAGATCTGCCAAAATCAAGGATGATACCCTCCAGGGGATACACTAATAGAATTCAAGACTCTAAGATGCAGATACCAGCCAAAGGGACTCACTATCCATTTATTCCTTACCAAAATTCATTGCTAAGCAACTTGTAGGTATTAATCACCCTGATACCAACACTCTACTGTGTTGGGTTTTTCATTTTAGCAGGGGGACAGAGTTCAAACACTCCTGGATCCCAGAACTGGCACCTCTTACTTGGTGGTGGTGGTGTTCTGATGCCAATACATCAGAAGGGCTAAGCCTTTTTGGGACCAATCAAGAGACTCTTTCAATAGAGTTTTGTTCCCTATTGTTACCACTTACAGAAAAAAATTTAACACCTGGTGACTCTCAATCACAACTTCCTTACCTCCTATGATGCTGGCTTCTCCATATAATCTCTCTAAGAGAAATATTGAAAACGTCACCACCACCAAGAAAGAAGTATATTTTCTAAATAATGATGGACTTTTCACAGGAAATAGGTTTGTCGTGTGCTCTCTCCTCATGAGATAGATAGTGGGTTATCTCTCAGAAAGGGCACACATATCTTATACCAAATTTAAGAATAATAATCAAAGTCTACTATTCTCATTTGATTCCATGAGGAGAAATCTTTACATATGGGTATCACCTGTGGAGAGAGTTTTTCCAAGAGTGGTCCATGGCAGGGTGAATTCCTACAAATTAATATGCAAGGTGAAAAGTGTGATAAATGATGGGGAAAGTGTAGTGTGAGGGAGGGGAGGAGAGCAGAGAGGGTCTCACCTGGATTTGTGAGCGCAGAAGGAGATCAGGAAAGACTTCCTAGAGAAAGGAACATTAGAACTTACTCCATGTAAAGTTTGAGTCACAGGGGTTTTGTGGAGAGGGTGAAGAAATGGCCAGATAGATCTGGGTATAGGGCAGTGCAGGTGCAGAGACCTGAAGGAGGACAGAATGTGGTGCTTTTGAGGAACTGAAAAGTGTTCCACAAGCCTGCCTGAAGTATGGGCTATGAGGTTGGAAAAGGTGAAATATGAGGCTGAGGAGGAAAGCAAGGGACCTTGAAAGCTGTGTTGAGAAGCGTTTATGCTGAGGGCAGTGGGACCATTGGGAAGGGTTTGAGTGGGAAATAATCTTATGTGAATCGAGTATTATAAAGTTCATCAGGCTGCTGGATTAAAGGCAGATAAGAGAGGAGTGGAGAGGTTGCAGTAACCCAGATAAGAGGCAGTAGCTGACCTGAATGGGAGGAGAAATGGAAAAAGAGAAGATTCATTTATGAAATATTTATAAAGCAAGAAATGGTGGCACTTGGTGCTCAATTAAATGTAGGGGTAAAAGATAGGAAGAAGTTTTTAAAAATGTCTATAATTCTTGCATTTGAAACTAGGAGGATGGAGGTACCATCTCACCAACGGTTGTTCCCAAGCTTAGCTGATTAACTAGGGGGTGCTCATGGGTTATGTTCCGGAGGAGGCAAGAGCCTAGTGACATGAAACCACCCACATTTACCTTAACAGCTTAGAGGGAAAAAACAGTTGCATACTTTCTAGGACATTGTATTTTTTTCACATTCAAAGACGTTTATTGCAACATTGTCTTTGGAAGGAATTAGGGGAGAGGACAGTTTGGTGCCTTTAAGAAGAAGGCATAACGCAATTAATGCATTACAAGGACATTCATAATAGTTGATAAGGAAAATCGCAAGTTGCAGAAAATGATGTAAAATATGATACAATTTTTCTTTTAAAAAATACGTGTTTGGTGAGCATAAAAAGATTCATACAAAACTATTAACAGTGGTTACCTCTGGATAGTGGGACTAGGGGGCACAGGGAAAAGGAGAGAACCACTCTCTCTCTTTCACTTCATAGATTTATAGGATGTTCTCTTTTTGGTGAGATAGCTATACACACACGTGCACATACAAACATACATTAAATGGCTTTAGAAGGACTTGAAAACGTTAAAATGCCCTATTTATTCATTTATTTTTTGAGGAAGATTGGTCCTGAGCTGACATTTGTTGCCAATCTTCCTTTTTGTTTTGTTTTTTCCCCTCCCCAAAGCCCAAGTACATAATTGTGCATCCTAGTTGTAGGTCCTTCTAGTTCTTCTATGTGGGACACCGCCTCAGCATGGCTAGATGAGCGGTGAGCAGGTCTGCACCCAGGATCCAAACCTGCAAATCCCAGCTCACCAAAGCAGATCACATGAACTTAACCTAACCCAAAAATGCCCTATTTAGTAAAGAGTTATTGTTATCTTACATTGCTGACTCTTCAGATCGTCCCTGTAGATAGACAGACGGAAATCACATGAAAACCACTTGGCTGTGTTGAAGTGGTGAGCTAGAGCAGACTGGGCCCTTGCAAAGTTTCAGTTCCGTTTTCAGAGAAGCGCCTTGACCTGGGTGACTGCTCACATCTGTTTGACACACCCTCTCAAAGCAGCTCCATTGGAGCGTCTTGAGCCCAATTTGGCTCAGGACCATGTTGAGTTTGTTGAAGTCAAACTATGAGCTGGAAACTGCCCGGGGCTACACATGGGGTGAGCCAGAAGAGAGGAACAAGCAGAAATATTTAGGAAAGACTTGATCTGTGCTGATGGGCTGAGGCTTACTTGAAAATTTCACTTATTCCAGTGAAGAGCTTGGGTTGAAGTCATCCTTGGATTGGTCATTACCTTCAAATCTGCAAAATTGCCTTGGACTTTGCAGAAGAACAGACGCTCCTCAAGGGGCTATCATTACATTCTGCTTCCATCTGAGCTGGAAAGGCCCAGAGAAATGCTTTGTCTTGCAACATCCTGTATAATTTCGTTCTGTTTGGATTTCCCATTATCTGTATAGAAAATAAATAGTTTTCTTGTGAGTAGCGTGTTTGGGCCAGTAGAATGTAATCAGTTTCAATTTCGAGTTTCGTCTGCTCCTCTTTTCCCTCCAGCCAGAGGTGCTGGATTCTGACAGTGCCCTTTCTTTCTATATTGATCTTGATCTCTAGCAACTGGCTGCTCAACGTAAAAATCTTGTGTTTATCATCTGCCAGATTTTTATTGTGAGGTTTCATTTTTTTTTTTTCCTTTACAAGCTGTTCAAGTGTTCTAGCTATAGAGACCGGATGGTTTTTCTATCCCCTTGATGTTTCCTTCACGTAGATGATTGCTCAGAGATGTTCTAGGGCTGTGCTGGGATCGTATGGTTTCTATAGTTACTCTGGTTAGCATCGCTGCATTGATGCCTTTGCCAGCATGAAAGGATAGTCAATCTATCAAAGTCTGGAAACCACTTAAAATAAATGGCCCTGTGTGTTTTGAAATCATGTGGGGAAACCCCAGGTTTCAAGTAACCATTAATAAATAATTACCCTTTTGTTAATGCATCCTGCCAATTCCATGATAAGAAGGAGTTGATGGATGACATAGACAGTTTGCAGCTTCACGTTCGTTCGAATGTGCTTGTCTTGTGTTCTCCACAGCTGTAACCTTCCAGAGGGCACATGAGAAGCATGCTGTCTCCACACTATATGAAGCCCTTGGTGGACGGTTAAAAATATATAGCTTTCCCCCATGAGCTCTAGACCAGAGCTTAGCCTATAGATATTCAGTAAGTATTTGCTCAGTGATTTGGAATTTCTGACTTGTGATGTGGGAGATCGCAGTTAACACAAGCAAATGAAAGACCACAGCTCAAGGCGATACTGTGACACTGATTGCATGTATGGCCTGAGATGCCCAGGGCTTCTGGACAGAGAAAGTGTTCTGTGGCTGGTAAGCAAAAATAAGTAACCAAGCTCTGAGAAGAGTGTTTTGATCTCAATAAGCACTCAGCTTGGTGCTGAAGATGTGTCAATGCCCTGTAGCCAAGGGCCACCAGGAACAGACCAGTAGTTGAACAAAATCGGTTTATTCCTAGTTGCAGAGAGAGAAAAGACACACCATGGGGATCTGGGGGTGTCTAGTGTAAGAGGGGGTTTGCAAGAACCTGTTATAGGATTTGGGCCTTGGTTGGGTGATTTGGGGGAGGGTCTAATGAAGCAAGGTTCACTCTAGATTGAGTATTGTCAAAAAGTTGGGCAATGGGGCCGGCCCAGTGGCACAAGTAGTTAAGTGTGCGCGCTCCACTGCGGTGGCCCAGGGTTCACTGGTTTGGATCCCGGGGGCTCACCAACACACCACTTGTTAAGCCATGCTGTGGCAGCGTCCCATATAAAGTAGAGGAAGATGGGCACGGGTGTTAGGCCAGCGCCAGTCTTCCTCAGCAAAAAAGAGGAGGATTGGCATTGGATGTTAGGTCAGGGCTGGTCCTCCTCACAAAAAAAAAAAAGAAAGAAAAGCAAGGCAATACTATGAGTGGGTATCTCAATACATCTTATCTATACGGAGGGCAGACTAGAACCATGACAAAGCCAGAATTGGTAAAGGTGTCGTAGTCACTTAGTTTGCAACACTGGGGGATTTTGGTATCTGTGTGACCTAGTTGGGGTGGATGCTCTGAGATTATTTATGTCCAACAGGAGAACACACGGCTCAGCTGGAAGTGTCAGGCCAGCTTGTGATAACAGTGAGGCCTGGATACAAGGTCACGTTACTTCCCAGACATGGGGAGGCTTATCCTCTTTCTCAGAGGTCACTGAAGAAGTCAAGAAAGTGGCTGGAGACCCCTGTCTCCCCACTGCTCTGCTCACCTTTGCTTTATCCCCTTCTGGTTTAGGAAGTGACTTAATCCAGACTACCCCAAACTCAGGCTCCCATAAACACTCCCTCCTCCTCTTCTACCTGGGAGATGGACGGGCCTCAAGTCAAGACGATGACAGAGCAGCTCCTCTCCACACACTGTGACAGTCTCTATCTAAGACTATCCTTTGTCAAGAGACAAAACACTTCTCTAAATGAGTTTACATGAGCTGGAAATAAAAGGACTTTAAGACTTGGGCAAGTAGGTGCATGTATTTTAAAAGTACATCCCACTCATGCCAATTCATGAAGACAAAAAGCCTATTTTCCTTGCAGCCACCCATCTATGTATCTTGGACTGCTGGATGCCGAATGGGGTCGAAGCAGTTCACTCTACACACACGTTTTGAACTCCAAAGTCCAGGGTCATTTAAAGAAATTCTGGATGGGAATATATTTGGTTAAAAAGTTTAAAGTACTTTAAATGGGAGATTCTTTAAATATAGCATAGATCTGTACAGATAGAGCCTATAATAGGCACAGAGAAAAAATGTGTTCATTGATTTAATTAGTGTGTTTACTTCACTGAGATCAACTAGGGGAAATGAGCATGTTTTATCTGATTTTTAGAAGTAATCCTTTCTCAGCATAAAAATGCTTGGAATAAGAAAAAGCAATGAGAAATAAATAAAAATCACCACCCAGAGACGACCACCGTTAATGGTCTGGGTCCTTCATTCATTCGGCAGACCCATAGTCAGCAATGACCGTGTAGTAGATATGGTGCTAGTGGCTGGGAAGATACAGTTTAATAAGACACAAGCCCTGACCTCAAGCATCTCAGAGCTTCAAGGGCAAGACAGGTTAAATAAGTAGATAATTAAAACACAATTTGGTAAGTGCAATGACGGAGGCAGGCAGAGGGCAATATGAGAACAAGGGGGACCCCACAATGTAGACATGGGGGTGACATGGGGTGGGGTAGGAAGAGAGTCCACTTCATGGGGAAGTTCCGTGTTGGCAGTTTAGAAAATAATGATCCAAAAGAGGAAAGAGAAATAGTGTATAACGCCACCCTCCAGGGGGAACCAGACGCAGACTTTTCTGGCTGCTCTAAGTCAATTGTATGGATACACTGCAATTTTCTCCAAGCTTAACGATACTTTGTTGATGAGAAGCACGAGTTTCTCAGTAGCACTATTTCTATGACTTGAGGTCCTTATATTAAGCAAGTGTAGGTTAAGATGTGTTCTCATAACGGCTTCGTGCCAAGCTATTCAGGAGGAATTTTAGGGATCTGGATATTATAATCAAGAAGGCTAGGATTGCGAATTTACTATATTTTTCCTAATAAAACAGTTGGTTCGGTTGCTGGGGGAAGAAAAATAGAAATAGTTTGCACACGCTTGCATACACATGCGCGCGCACACGCACTCATTCTCACACGCATGCACACACACACACAACTTTAGAAGAATCACGTCCTCTTGTGGTTTGCTGTCCCTTCCACTCACCCTCCTCCAGTCCCCATCCTAATTTTGCCTTTATAATTGCCACTGCTCATCAGGATTCCTTCAAGGAGCCAGTCCCCAGCACACACCCTTTGCAGGCAGGTATTAATCAAGCTCCATTCGTAAAGGCAATAAGGAAGAGGCGACACCAGGGAGACAGTGATTATACGAGGAACCTGCGGAAGAAATGAGAGCGTCCATATAGTCCTTTAGAAAGTGTGGCCAGGGGAAGAAATTTCAATGAAACCATCTCAAGGTATATTTAAACGTGGCTCCCTGAAGGCCACTAGTTTTTAGTCCAAGCTAATTAATATATGAGAGAGGTTTTACTTCAGAGAGATTTCTAATGAAAAAAAATCGTGAATAAAACACCCGTGGAGATGACCCCTGGTGACCTACAAGAATGTGTCTCTCATCTCTCTAAAATACAGCGCAGTGACAGAAAGTCTTCCACTAATGCGTTTCCACGAGGTTGGAGTGGGCGGCTTACAGTGCCTTACAGCCAGGCATTGTTTGTCACAGCTCTGCCAGCGCCAGAGAGAGGCACTCTGGTCCCTGGGAATTTAATTGATTACTGGTAAACTAGAGGCTCAGAGGCCACTCTGGAATCCTCCCATCTTCTTTCCACAGCTTCCAATCATGAGCACTGGTGATTTTAAAGACAGGACAGAAATAAGCCATGGCTGCCTGAGAGAGAGAGGAGAGAGAGAGAGCTGCAGAGTGAGCATTCGGTCTGGGCAGAGAGGGTTATCCTGAGACACTGCCTGGAGGAGGGGTCAGGGCTAGGGAGATGGGAGGAGTCAGCTGGCCAGAGGAGGCAGGGCAGTCCCATCCGTGGTCCCCAAAGTGTGGTCCCTGGACCCGCAGCCTGGCCCGAGAACTCATTAGAAGAACGACTTCTAAGGTCTCACCTTAGACCTATGAAATCAGACCCTCTAGGGGTGGGGCCAAGGAGTCTTTGAAAACATCGGGTGCCCTGATGCTCACCCAGGTGTGAGGAGCTCTGCTCTGCATTCCAGGTTCCCACCCCTGAGTGTTCACTGGGCTCACCTGAGAATCCAGAGCCCCAGAAATCCCGTGAGTGAGGCAGGCCCGGGCCCCAGGGGTCTGCATTTTTAAGAGCTCCCCTACATGATCCTGATGATCCTTTCAGTTTGGGGACCACTGAGGTTTTTGGAATGCTTTGAAAAGTGACAAAAAGGAGCACTTCCTCATCCAACATTGCTTCCTGCACACACGTGAAATTTTACCACTCTCACATATCCCATTTAGTTAAATATTTGCTTGTTCTTGCCATCCTTTATTAAAACGCAGTCATTTCTGATTGGTCAGTCCGTTTGGTCATTCATGCAGTCCACGGACAAGTATGGCGTGTCTCCCACATGCAGGGCGCTCTGCTGAACTAAGTCAGGTGAGAGAAGTCGCTGTGCCACTGTTTCTTCCCTTCAGAGGGCGGCAGTCTACTTACCCGTAGACGACACACACCAGAATAAGGAAACACACCTTGAAAGGTGTCCATGGAGATGCTGGACAAATGACTGGTATAAATACTACACAGGGGACTGGAGAGAGCCAGTGGAGGCATACCTTGTCTCACACACCCCTTCCATCAGCCCCAGGGTGGTGGATTCGGCCCTCAGAAGCAGCGCTGGGAGCAGAGGGGGTGGGCGGCTCACCAACTTCCCAGGAAGGGGAGAGGTTGGGGCTGTCTGCACCTGGGTCTCTGCCCCATGTTTGGCATGTGCTGTTCTCCCACTTCGAGGATGCCCATGCCTTCTGTGGCCACTTGATTGATTCTCACTTATCTTTTTATAAGACATTCAAATGATCTCTCCTCTCCGAAAGTTGCCTTTATCCTCACTCCCTTGAGCCTGGAAAACAGAAATACCTTCTCCCTCATCCAGCACCCACAGAGATATGTACAAACTTTGATGCTTGACACTTAACGTTGTTTTAGAGAACAACAGGTACTGCTCTACTCCACAAGCTTAGATTTGCAAGAACTCTCATGTTACATAATTTCTCTAAAACCAAATTTGCTTTGACTTAGAGCCCCCATCTCACTATGTCAGTGGAAATTCAACCTTAGCCAAAATTGGGGTTCCCTCCGCCACGGCTCCACAACAGTTCTGGGACCTTCTGTAGAGCAGACCACTGAGTCAGGGCCCCTGTCTTCCATCCATTGTGGCACTACAGATCTTCTCAGCGTCCAAGCCCACCAGGACCCAGCCTCACAGCCGCCCCCTCAGATGCTCTTCCCAGGTCCCTAGGCAGCTGTGAGGGAGCTGGAGGCCAGGAGTATGGGAGGGAAGGTGTGAAGACTCAACACAAAGCTTAGCAAATCATCCTCTACCAGGGTTTATCCATATCTGTCTTGCCTTCCCACCTCACTGTAAGCCCTTTCATTTTTTCACTATCTGGCCCAGCAACTAACAGTTGCTCAGTTAACATTTGTTGAACTGAATTTGGTGGCGATGGGAAGCTTCACGGAAAAGTGGGATTGAGCTGGACCCTGAAGGATAGTTAGAGCTAGATGTGGAGAAGGGAGGAGAGGATTTCAGGCGGGGCAGCAGAGGCTCTGACCTTTCCAGGTGACAATAAAGAGCGTATGTGGTTCAAGTGAAGGTTTGTGTTAAGAAAGTGCTAGAGAGAGAATTAGAAAGATGGCTCGCATCCAGACTGACACCAGAAACAATCTAATTGTCCAATGAACAGAGAGCTATAGAAAGGAACTTCAGGAAACCTGTGGACCATTCTCCTGAAGGGGATATTCATTAAGGCACCAATGTTTTATGGGGCATGAAGCTAACATAGGCTCTCCTCCACGTGCAAAGTGGTATGGAGGAGAGCTGTCGTGAGAGGAGGGGAGGGAGTGATGTCTCAGACTTACTCAGCACCACCATATTCAAGAGACTCTTCTAAAGGACAGAGCTATGTTTTAAACCCATAACAACTTTATGAGTTAGGAACTATACTACTCATTTTACTGATAAGAAAATTGAGGCATGAAGACTCAACCACTTGCCCTAGATCATATAGTTAGTCAACAGCAGAGCTCAGATTTGAACCCAGGCCTTCTGGCTGTAGAGCCAGGGTACCTAACCACTGTGCAATGCTGTCCTCTACTTTGCCTTCTACACTAGGGCCTGGAAGATGGAGGAGGAGATGGTGAACTGACCAGCTCATCTCCAGTCCTTTCTTCAGATGCTCTGGCCAGACATGGGTTAACAGTCTTACCTCTACAGAGCAACGGAGGGTGCAGGTGCAGCCCAGATGCATGCCATTGCCCCACTGTTATGGAACCCCCTGCCCCCCAACATGCATTAACCACTGAGCCAGGTCCCCACGGCCCAGATGGGGGATGCGAGCACCATCTGCAATAGCTCTGGAGTCAGGAGAGGGAGCAGGCCGTCTTCATTCTTATCTCTGTATCCTGGAGGGGAAGACGGAGCTCCTTGTTAGCTCGTGCTTCCAGACAAAAATTCCCCCCTTCAATGGCCGTATCATGGATACTGGCTGAAGAATATCTGCAACACTGACCTCCTGCTGAGCTCTAAATTCTAAAAGGGCAGGAAGCATTGATCCCAGCTCCTTGAGCACGTGGCATTTATTATTTACAATAAAATGAAGCTTGGACAGTTTAAGTAAATCGGTCAAGGTCTCCTAGTTAGTGGGCAACAGCTGGGATTCCGGAAGATAGCCCTCTGATGTTAATGCCAAACCCAGTGTTCGTAACCAGAAGCTATTATATATCCCAACATTACATAATGTACATTAGAACGAATTTATGAAGCTCCCAGGAAGGTCAGCCTTACAGGAACAGTTCTGAGAGAGAGTGTGGAGGCTGAGAGAGTGGGGGAGACATATTGTGTTCTGGTCTCAAGGCTCCACCCTTGCTATCTGTACTCTTTGCCTAATGAGTTTGCAGTTCCTTCCATAAAAGGGGTGATGTGCATTTCCCCACTCCTTGACTCCGGGTTTGGCCACGTAACTTCTTTTTGCCCAGTGGAATGGGAAAACAATGGAGGTGTGCCAGTTCCAAGAGTAGACCGAGGACTTGTGTATTTCCACTCACACGTTTGCACATCTGCCATCATAAACAGAATGTGCTCTGGCTGGTCCACTGTTCCCAGTAAAAGGATGAGAGTCACATGGAGCAGAGCCACCTCCCACTGCACTCAGCCTAGATCAGCTGACCCCCTGCCAACTCGCATATACCTGAGAATATGCTGCTGTTTTAAGCCACTCTGTTTTGGGGTGACTTGTTACACTGCATCTTTGTAGCAATAGCTAACTGATACAAAGCATGTTGGAGATATGGGATATGGGCTCAGAGTGACTTCTGGCACTTACTAGCTTTGGCCATTATTAAACTTTCTAAGCCACAACGTCACAAAATATAGGAAAATAAAAGTACCTACCAATATAAAGTTTTTGCATTTCTGGGTGCTGAATAAATGAGATAATGTCAGTAAAATGCTTGCTAGAGCACCTGGCATGAGTCACATTGTGTTAATTATTGTTATGGTGGCCCGACCCTTGGTAAGAATCCCTACAGGCAGGAGGGCGTCTGTGTTGGGTGCTGATGCTCTGAATGGAAGATCTGTGTCTACTGATGGGTTCTGTGGTGTTTAGGGTTTACGAGTTGAACAGGGTGAAAGCTACATGAATGTGCCCATTCAACTTCTTAAGTGCTGAACATTTTCAGCCTGAGAGAGTGATGTGTGTGTGTGTGTGTGTGTGCACACCTGTGTGTGTTTTTTCTGATTGGAATGTGAGCAGAGATGAGGAATATTTCTCCAAGATTCTGCAGAATGCCTTTATCTAAGTTCCCATTAAGGCATGAAGTTGAGCACTCTGTTTCTTGGGGTTAATGATGTTTGAAAGAGAAGAAGCTATCACGAAATACTGGCGTGCCCTCCAGCCTTTAGTTAGTTGGTAAACACGCCTTTCTTGAGCCTCTCCATGCCTGCAGAATTGCGGTTAATAGTCTTCCCAGCCTGCACTTCAGAACCTAGCCCCACTGTGGTCCTCTACACACCGGTGTTGAAGCCTCACGGAGTGGACTGCAGAGCAGCCCCTTTCCAGCCTGCAAGCCGCTGAAATGCAAGCCACATAAAGGCAGGAGAAGGGAGCCACTGGCATTTACTGAGGCTTACAAAACTGTCAGCAAATCAGGCCCTTTTGCTTGGACTCCCCAGTTGCTGTGCTTTACAGTACTGAAGTCAGCATCTTGATTCAGCTGCATAAATAATCTCACGGAGTCCTGCAGAGGCCTGGGGGAGAGGGGGTGGGGGCCAAGGGAGATCTGTCAGGACTAGGATGTAAACCCTGGGGAAAAGGGACAGACCCAGACAAGCTTCAAGCTCTCCAATGCGAGGGATCAAGTGGATTTGTTTTGTTTTCATTTTTCTAGATGATTTCTAAATTCTGTGTTGCCTGTGTCATCTATGTAACTGATCCTTAACAATTGTTAGCCAAAAGACAAAAATATTTATCTGATTGACTGTTTGTTAGGCACTTTCTGTCTCTCTCTCTTCCCTCTTCATGTTGTTATTTTTAATTATAGTTTCTTTTCTTTTTTTCAATTCTCCTAACCAGATCAGACATTTGACTTTCAAATCTAATAATCCCTTTGACTCTTTGGTCAATCCAAAGAAGCCCAATTTTTTTTTTAACTTAAGCTGCTTGCATAATAGTTTGCCTGAAATAAGGCTGCACTGGACTTAAATAAAAGACCTCACTCCTCTTATTTCAGTGATGATGAGAGTGGCCCAGATGCCCAGCAGCAGCTGCCATTCTTGCCTCCCAACTGTGTCCACTATCAACCCCAGCTGGACCATAGACAGGAAGGTCCTGTCACACACAAGGGTAGGGGGTCTGGGCCAGGGCGAAGGAAGGCCACGTTCCCTCCTATGGAGAAAATGGAGCTGGAAGAGAGAACCACATCAGAGAGGCCCTGCCAGATCTTGCCCTGGCTCAGGGCTCGCTGCTCTGGTGTAAGGTCTTGTATGCATTCAATCACGATGGCACTAGGCCACCGATCTAAAACATGCATGAAGAAAACCACAGATAGAACCAGGCAGAGGAGCAGGTCAGTGCTCAAAGCTCTGCATGCCTGCATGCTGATGGACCACATTAACAGGCCTGTGTGGAGGGTCCTAAATACCAACCTGGCCCCCTTGTGTGGCCCAGTCTGACGAATGCGACGTGGAATGTGCAGGAAGCTTTTGCAGATATATTGACATTTTGCCTCTGGAATTAGTTCAAACCAATGCCTTGCAGCTAATTTGTTCAAATTGGGTCTTGCCATGGTTTCCTTTGGTTCCTCTTGCTTTGGTTTCTGCTTTGGACTAAATCTTATCCTCCCAAAATTCATATGTTGAAGCCCTAACCCCAGTGTGAAGGTATTTGGAGATGGGGCCTGTGGGAGGTCATTAGGGTTAGATGAGGTCACAAGGGTGGGGCCCTCCTGATAGGATTAGTGGCTTTAGAAGAAAGAGAGAGAGCATTGAGCTCTCCACCACATGAGGACACATCGAGAAGGTGGACATCTGCAGGTTAGGAAGTGGACTCTCACCACGAACAGAAACTGCCAGCACCTTGATCTCGGAATTCCAGCCTCCAGAAATTCGAGAAATAAATATCATTTAAGCCACTCCATCCATGGTGTTTTATTATAGCGGCCAGAGCTGACTAAGACAGTTTCCATTGTCTGCTAAGCTTTCTGTATTAAGCTAATGGTGGCCTTGATCCCATGTAGGACATGATTTCTAACATTTTCCACCTATTCTTTCAAGGATAATATGGATATACAGCAGAACACCTGCGCCCTTTAGAACCAGGATCCAGGCAACAGGAGGGCGATGGAGACAGACGCTATGAGGGAATAACAAGAAAAAAATACATGATGAGTGCTTAAAACTTAGTTAGAAATCCTTAAAAGCAACATAACAAATACAAGGTAATCCAATATAAACAGAATACAATGACTCTGGTTATAAACAGAAGAATTATTCTTAAATATTTTCATGCCAGGCTCAAAAAATTAAAACTCTCATAGTTGGAAAATGTAATTATCTTAGAGCTTTCATAGGTTCAGTATGTACTTCCCTGTTTAACAAAGAATAATGTAATTATAAATGATCAAAGGAATTTTTTCTTTACTTTTTCATTATGAATTTCCACTTTGAATGACAGGACATTTTTGAGTCAGGAGGATAAGGATATATCCTAAAGACACGAAACTCAACATCATTTGAAAAGAACTTATTTCTGAATCCCCCCTGAAATTACATGGTGCTATTTGGTGAAGTCCATGTGCTACAATATTTTCAAAGACATATATTTTACCTGTGGGAAATATTCCAGTATATAAGTCTATATCTAGCTTTGAACTTTGAAAGAGCAGGTTGGAAATTATATTAATGTTAGCTCCCAGCTGGGAGTAACTGGTAAACTGGCTTCCAATTATTTAACACAACCAGATAAAATGCATAGTCCTACCGGCCCTTTCTCTGCTTCGTGTCTTCACTGTCATGCAAAAAAATCCATTTTCAAACTAACATATTACTGTAGAAAATTGGCTTGTGGTTGCGATGGTGCTGATCGCGTACAACAAAAAAATTCTCTGAAACTTGCTATATTTAAGAATCCCACGGCTTGAAATTGATTACTGCATTAATTGAATTCATTTTAGAGATCTGATGAATGGTGAAAGTCTTCAAATTCTTTATTAGAATTCATTTCTGCAAAATAATACCAAATTGTTTTCGTTTTCCTTCTAACAGAATTCCAGGCTCAAAAACATTTTAAAATCACCTATTCTGTATCAAACCAAGATTGCAAATCTTATGATTGATCACTTTCTCCATGCCATATTTTCTGTAGTAATAAATCTTATATTTTGGGTAGTATCCGGGTACAGAAGTTGAATCAATGATTTACTTTAATGGCAAGTAGGGAGATAGAAAAAGTATTTTCAGATATGAATCCTCCTTTCCAGTGAGCTCTACATAGCATTCTACTTCAGGTAAACCTATGCTTTAAAATTGTAATTTCACTGGAAGTCAATGGAATTATAAATACATTATGAGACAAGTCAGAAAAAGTAATGTCTTTTCCTATTTACAGCTGACTTGGCTTTTGTAAGCAACAAGTTAATGTGTTCTATACCAGCCCCAGGGCAGTTAGGCATTTCATACCCCAACAGTTTTATTTTATTGCGCCTGTAGCACAAAGACAAGGCATTGCATTCCTATAAAATTTGATGACTAGATTTCAGCAGGCATCGCCAAAGCATACATTTTTTATCTGTACTTGAAATTGTTTGGGAGTTAGACCATGTTTTGTGATTACATTCCTAAAAAATTCACAAACTTTTTCTGCAGTTCCGAAGTCTCAATATTTTTTCACTACAACTATCCATTGTCCATACATTTGTTCCAGTTTTTTTTTTCCTTTTATTGTGAGGAAGATCAGCCCTGAGCTAACATCCGTGCTAACCCTCCTCTTTTTGCTGAGGAAGACCGGCTCTGAGCTAACATCTATTGCCAATCCTCCTCCTTTTTTTTTCCCCAAAGCCCCAGTAGATAGTTGTATGTCATAGTTGCACATCCTTCTAGTTGCTGTATGTGGGCCACGGCCTCAGCATGGCCAGAGAAGCGGTGCGTCGGTGCGTGCCCGGGATCCGAACCCGGGTCGCCAGTAGCAGAGTGCGCGCACTTAACCGCTAAGCCCCAGGGCCGGCCCCTTCCAGTTTTTAGATATCATCCTTCAGAAAGAACACATGGCCATCCAGTCAACTGCATTCCTCTACATAAATCTTTTGCTTGTGTCACAGACCAGGGATACTCTGTTCACTGAAAGCCACGCATATTGACCACAGTTAACTTAGACACATGCCAACCATAGGTCTGATGGAGATGACATTTTCCGAGTCCCCTATGTGTGACCTATGGTGTTATATATTTTCATATATTTTAATTTGGCTTCACAACAACTCTACGAAGTAGGTATTGTTATATCTATGTTAAAGATAAAGAAACTGAATTGAAGTTAAGTCTTCACGAAGATCACACAGCTAGGGACAGATGGAAGCCAGGTCTTCAACTTCAAGTCCAGTGCACCGTCCAATGACCACCTCGAAAGGAGAGCAAACCCTAAGGAACATTCCTGTATGAATCTTGATGCCAGGGAGCATGCACAGGAGGTCAGCACAGTCTTTCACCAAAACTCTCCTAGTTCTACCCTTTTTACTGATATTGACACTCTTAGAGTCCATGCTTCTCATTTAAGCTTCTCTTCTTGGCTTTCCATCATACGTATCTTGAAGTACTTACTTTGTACGGTAATATACGATCCAACTCTCATTTACCTATTACACACTCTTATTATTGACCGCTTTCTTCTGCCTTCAGTTTCTTCAGTCCCACTCCATTCTCTTTAGTGTGCGTCTATATAGCCGCCTTCTTTCTTTAATTTTTCTCTTCTTGCTTATTAACACTTTTCTTCATCTTAGGCAAGCTCCATTTTTTCTGGGTTCTTTTCACATCAACCCCCTGCCTCCACCCCCTCTCCTTCAAATGAGGGGAATTTGCTTTGTTTAAAATAAATATAGTTAGGAAAACAGATTATCATAATATTTCTTACTGCTGAGCACTTGGCCTGATCCTCTGTCTTATTACGGCTGATTGCTGTTCCTGACTGCTGAGCTTAAAAAACACTTTGGTAATGAATTTTGTGGTTGGTTAGATTCTGGATTAATAGCAGTTTATGCCAAAATTCCAATTTTCAAAGTGGGAAATGAGACACCGATGGGACAAGAATCCTCCCTGAGTTTGTATGAATTATCAGTATTGGCAGATGAAACAAAAATTCAGGCCTTCTCATTATCTGAACTGAATGAGCTCTTCCTAACTTTTGGAGAGGAAGAGCTTTGGGTCTTATCTGAGCACACGTGGGGAGGCAGGGAAGAAGAAAAGGGAAGAACCCCGTGCAGTTGCAAGGGTGGGTGGGCGAGAGGGATGGGTGATGCTGGTAGGAAATTTCCTTACCCCTGAGCTGGGAGGAGTGGTTGATGGTCCCTCGTATAAACCCCCACAGACTTGGGAGGTGGGTATTTGGTAGAAGGAGGGGTGAGTGCGAGGTGTACAGAAGGGACAATGGCCTAGAGAGCTGGCTTGGGCTTCATGGTGCTGATGAATCTTATTCCATGGTTCAAGACTCCCATTCCACATATGCCACTTAGGTCAGTATTTTGTATGCCTGTTAAACTCAAGACTAGATCCAAAGCACAATCCCTTGTGCTTTGGAAATGATAATGTTCATTGATTCAACAAATACTTTCGGAGAACTCACTAAGCACCCTCCCAGAGCATATGGTCTACAGAGTGGACAGACATTGTTCTAGATGGAAATTGCATGTCTTCCAAAACAGGGGGAGGCAGTGTAGTACAGAGGTGCCTGGGTGGAGAGCCTGGCTCTACTCCTTCCCTCACTTATACGTCCCAAGGCAAGTCCCTTCTGTTACCTTATCTTTAAAATCCATGTGATAATAGTCCGCACAGGTGGAGTTACCACGGTTATTAAGTGAAGTACTACACATAGAGCGGTGTCTGGCACCCCATCAACCTTAATAAACGTTCACTCCTATTATAAGGAATTGTCTGCAAATTTTAATGCATGAATCAACAAATATTTGCTTCTCTGCTTCTTGCTTTTAGTCATTTGCCTTTGCTCGATGTAACCTATCACCAGTGCCCAAGAGGAAAAGAGGCTGATTGCTTGAGCTTCTCTCTGGATAAAACTTTGGGAGAGCAGACCAGTAAAGAATAATTTTCAGACTAGCAATAACATTATTCCTAGTTACATGACGACTTTCGTCTGTATTAGGGTCCATCTTGGAACAAAACACCATGGGCTTCAGCTGGGTGTGGAAAACTCTTGGAGGGAGTCGGACGCTTGTTTAGAAGTTTAAGAAGAAGAATGAATCCAAAACGTTTTTTCAGTATCAAATCTACGTCTATATGAACCCATTTCTTATTTGCAGTCTATTCTTTGTCAGTTACTGACCTTAAAATAGACTAGAGGTCTACTTGAAAGTAGACTGGAAGTCAGTTTTGACACACTCTTATTGGAAAGGGAAGAGAACTAATAAATTCTTTCCATGGGCCAGGCATTTTCTTATATATCATTTTTCTTTTTTTATTGTGGTAAAATATATGTAACATAGAATTTAACATTTTCACCACCTTTAAGTGTGCGGTTCAGTGATATTAAGTACATTGACTTTGTTGTACAACCATCCACCATCCATCTCCAGAGCTTTCTCATCTTTCCAAACTGAAACTCTGTCCCCATTAAACAACAACTCACTGTTTCCCCCTCCCCCAGCCCCTGGCAGCCCCCATGCTACTTTCTGTCTCTATGAATTTGACTGCTCTAGGTATCTCATATAAGTGGCATCTTACAGTATTTGTCCTTCTGAGACCACCTTATTTCACTTAGCACAATGTCTTCAAGGTTCATCCATGCTGTAAAATGCACTGGAATTTCCTTCCTTTTTAAGGTCAAATAATAGTGTATGTATATTCTACATTTTGTTTATCCATTCATCTGTTCATGGACACTTGAGTTGTTTCTATCTTTTGGCTATTGTGAATATCATTTTATTCTTAAAACCATATATATGATTATTCCCATTATAGATGGCGAAACAGAGACTTAGAAGAAAAGAACCACTTACTTAAGATTATACTGTTAATGCCAGAAATTAAATGAGTGATCGTTTGGTGCCAAAGCCCAGTTTCTCACCACTACACTACCCTTTCTGACTCAGCCCCACTCCAGACTCTCCACTGTGCCCATGTCTGGGAATCCTCGACTGTACCCTGAGGCACTAAACCTAGCCCACTTCAGGAAAATGTGTTAAGATGTTAATTTTTCCAGCATTAATTTTGTTTGTGCACATTTCAAGATAGACCAATCTTTCCCTTACAGCTGTCAGATAGAAGTGTCTTAGTTTTCTATCTCACTTACTCATCCATCCAGCAAGTGTTGCTTGTATACTAAGGTTCTAGGAATGACTAAGATATGATCTCCATCCCTGAGTAGCTCACAGTCCAGTGGAAACCCAGAGCTTCTCAATCATAGCACCATTGACATTTTGGGCTGGATAATTCCTTGTTGTGGGGGCTGTCCTGTGCCTTGTAGGATGCTCAGCTGCATCCCAGGCCCCTACCCACATCCCTACCCAATCGTGAGAATCAAAACTGTCTCCAGACGTTGCCAGATGTCCCCCGGGGGGCAAAATTTCCCCAGTTGAGAACTAGTGAGCAGAGCATAGTAATAAATCTAATTCAGCTATGATGTTCCATGTGATATGTGCAAGAAGAGATATATGCACCAGAAGCCCAGGAAAGTTGTGTCTGAGTTAGCTTGGTGGGTCAGCAAAGGCTTCTGGAAGGAGTCTCAGAAAAGTCACTATCTTAAATAGTTGGGTCCTATCAGACAAATGGAAAACACACTGTAAAATAACTTTAACAACCTGTCATTCATGTTTGTACTTCCACCGTACACTGAGCTGCGTTTCAATACGTATTCACCTTCCATCACACTCTAGCCTCTACAACCCAAAACCAATTCTCTGACACCAAGTAGGTGTCCTACAATTCAATTCAACTCTAACACTAACTATCCAGAGTTAGCACAGCCTCCACAAGTTAAAGGCTCAGTCCCAAAAGATTGTCCTTGCTTCAGATGGCAGTGGCAAGTGTTTGGTATCCCCAAGCTACCTACACTTCTGCCAGAATGACTACAGTTTTGGGGGTTCCTATGACGCTCCCCCAGCTTTGATAATTGGCTAGAACAACTATACACTGAGTTGCATTTCAATAGGTATTCACCTTCCATCACACCTTAGCCTCTATATCCAAAACCAATTCTCTGACACCAACGCACTGAAAGTGCTCTACTTACAATTACAGTTTTGTTGTAAAGGATACAACTCAGGAACAACCAAATGGAAGAGGCACGTAGGGTGATGTCTTGGGTGGGGAGAGCACAGGAGTTCCTGTCCCCACGGACTCAGGATGTAAGACCCTCCTGGAACACGGATATGTTCACCAACCAAGAATCTCTCCAAACATCATTGTTCAGGGTTTTTATCGAGGTTTCATTACCTAGGCAGGATTGATTAAACCATTGTCCATTGGGTTTGAACTCCATCTCCAGCCCTTCTGCCCTTAATGGGGTAAAGGAGTTGGACAGAGAGTTCCAACCCTCAACCACATACTTGGTCTTTCTGGAGTGGCCAGACCCTCCCTTGAAACTCTCTAAGGACCTAGTATGAGTCACCTCGTTAATAGCAACTCAGATATGGTCTGGTCAAAAGAGGCTCTTTATGAGTAACAAAAGATGCTTCTATCACTCGGGAAATTCCAAGGGTTTTTGAAGCTCTGTGCCAGAAATGGGGACAAAGACAAAAAATATATTTTTTTAGTATGCCGCAGCCCCTGACTGAGGAAAATCCCATGTTCTTCTTAGCAATCAAGATTCCAAAGAAAGCAGCAGCAATAGAAACCACAGGGAATAATAGGCTTTCCATGCAGTTACCACGGCCTAATTTATGCACAAAAGAAATCCTGCTCCAACTGCTTCTGCTCCGGCTGGAGGGTTTCAATTACTCGTGGCCTCGGGCTTTCGAGGAATCCTCTCTCTTAATTGGGTGTAGATCTTCTGTCACCTGAAAGTCTTCACTCTCTGGTGGCCAGACAGTAACACATGCAATGTAAATAAATGAGCATTTATTTCTCCTCTAGATACAAACAGTCATTGCATTAACAGATGTTAGGTTTGCGCCAAGAAAGTAATAGCTAGAATGTCAAATGGGATTGACTATGAATTTTTGGTGTGAATCCAGCGAAATGAGGTGATCAACTGATTATAGAAATTAAGTCAGTAACTCAAATAGGTCAGAGGTTATTGGGGAAAAGGGTGTGCAGTGCTCCAGAGGCTGACCACTTACCAGCTATATGATCTTGGGCATGTTATTTAAACTTCTGTGCTTCATTTCTTTATGCAATACATAATAGCACACAGTAAGTTTTCAATAAATATTAGTGATTATAACTGTTACATCTGTGTCTAGTTCAGGCCCTATGTGCATGGATGGGACAGCCCATCTTGTGTGTCCCTTCTTCCCTGCCCAGCTCTCCTCTACCTATCCTTCTGTGGGAGAAAGAACCGGGTGGTCCTCCAAGAACCGTCCCTGGTCTCTTCCTTCTCTTCACTCTCTCCTCTGGGAACTGTCCCTTCCTAAGGTCCTCTGCTCTCACCTCTGCTGATGACTCTCACTCCTGCTCCTGGCTCCTCACTCCAGCTCTGAACTCATAATTCCATCAACTGATGGCAATTCTACTTGGATGGGTCTCCAACCCCTCAAATGTCATGGACTGAATTCAACTCATTCTCCTTCTGAACTCGCATCTGTCCACACATCTATCAGTGGTACCTTATCCTCCCAGACACTCAGGTTGAAACCCTCCCATGTGTCAGGCACTCTGTGTTGGAGAGTAAGGAGATGAACGACACAGCCCTTGTCTTCAAGTCGCTTACAGTCCAGAGGCAGATAGAAAAGCAAGCTAAAGAATCCTGGGCAAGAAGCAGAGACTTGGACGCACTCCTGCTAGCAAGGACAGATAAAATAGAAAGGAGGAAAAACAAAGAAAACAAGAAGATATCACCTGGTTCATCAGCAAGAAAACATCTCATGGGACCAGAAATAGAACAAAAACAGAGTTAGCAAATCTTGCTGGGCTGTGGACAGGAGGCCCACAGTCGCCACCAGGAATTTGCTTCTGTGCATCCCTGGGGGTAACAAGAGCTCTGGAATAGAGCTAAGCTCCCTATTGATGGGCATTCACTTTTCTTCAATTCTCAGCCATTTACAAGTACATTGCTTTACATACCCTTAGTATAACCTATTACTTTCAATCTAGAGTTTATATTAATTAAATTCAATTTCACGGAAGTTAAATGATTTTAAAAAAGACTTCTCTTCTTGCTTAAGATTTTTCTCGCCTTTGGGCAAATTTTATCAGGTCACAAACAAGTGAGAATTTTGTTTTGTTTTGTTTTGTTTTGAGGAATATTGGCCCTGAGCCAAAATCTGTTGCCAATCCTCCTATTTTTGCTTGAGGAAGATTGTCCATGAGCTAACATCTGTGCCAATCTTCCTCTACTTTGTATATGGGATGCCACCACAGCATGGCTTGATGAGCGGTATGTAGGTCTGTGCTTGGGATCCAAACCCGCGAACCCTGGGCCACCAAAGCGGAGCATGCGAACTTAACCATTATGCCATGGGGCTGGCCCCAAGTGAAACGTATTTTTGATGGTCAATATTATCAATTCAGCCATAACATTTGGAGAAATAAAATATCTTGTTAATGACTGTTTGCAACTAGTCCGTGAAGGTCTGTCTTCACACACTCATTCCACATTCTACTGACTGTAGGAAAGGCCATCTTTGGCCTTCTCTTGGACAACCCACCTGGCTTCCATCACTCACCTTCCTGCAGAACCTTGCAGAGTCAGTGAATTAGTGATACTTCTGGAGTGTGTGACAACAGCTGCTAACTCCCCAATCCACAGTCTGCTGGTTGCCTTTGAGATGTATGTCTTAGAGCAAAAGTCCATGGGTCCCTGGCCTTCCACTGTCTGGAAGGCCAGGCAGGAGTTGGATCTCCAGTTCTAATAGGGGAGAAATAGGGAAAGACAGAAAGAGAGGGGCTGAGACAGAGAAAGGGCCACACAGTGACAGAGAAAAAGACAGAGACTGGGCTTTTGGCTCTTTATGTCACCCCTGAATGGTGGAGGATGCTTCAAACTTCCAAGCTCAGAGATGTCTGAGTGATGGAGTATCCGGGGCAGCGCTGGCTCTTAACTCAAGCTACACATGTGGTGGGTGACTTCACCCCAAGCCTCCACATAATTCTGTAGCTTCTCTGGTTTAAAGACAGAACAAATAGACAACCAAATAAACACACAAAAAGAAAGGCTCAGGGCATGAGTTGTCCTACGAAGCCAAACCAATGGTCAGAGGAGATATCCTCAAATAGGTGCAGATCTGCCCAGGAAAACAAGATGGGGGAGATGATGCTCCTGGTGGTTGCTGAGGTGCCTCCTGGGTTCACGTCTATAGGGCTAAGTGGAAGCAATTTGCCCCTCACTTTTCTTACAACTCCAAACAAAAGATGTGCATGTAGGTGTGTGTGCACATGTGTGAGCACCCTTGCAAATGTGTGTTGGTGTATTTGTGTTGTTGGAGTGGGGAGAAGTGGATTATTTGAATATGTGTAGTGCCTGGTGTGTGGAATTGTCTCAACCAATTTAAAGGAATATTAACCAAGAGAGAAGTGTTTGCCGAAATACCTGGGGCTCAAAAGAGCAGGGAAAACAGATTAAAAACAATCTCTGGACTCGGCAGCCTTTCACTAATTGGCACCGTTTGCCCTGACCCCACATTACTTTCTGTGCCTGTTCTGCATGGGAGGAGGGAAGAGGTTGGTTTTCTCACCAGCACAAATCTCTATGCAAGCCCTCAAAAAGAGGAACCAAGAGGAGAGGCAGTTATTAAATTTCCCTTAAGCTCACAGACTCATTTCTTTTAAGCCCCTTTCATTTCTTGGAAACGTCAGTGAGCTGAATGCAGGGGGTCAAAGAGTTGCTCAGCCCACTGCCCTTGGCTGGCTGTCAGCGTATTTCTCTGATTTCCCTGGACTGGACTCCCTGTGCCTCAGGCTCCTGGAAGGAGGCACAGCCCCCTTCCTTGTGACATTTAAGTCCTCCATTCCCAGGACTTCATCCCCATCCTGAAAACTGAGACAGCTTTAATTTGCTTGTAAAGGGGGCTCTTCCAAGCC
Source organism: Ceratotherium simum simum (assembly GCF_057802395.1). Taxonomy (NCBI): domain Eukaryota; kingdom Metazoa; phylum Chordata; class Mammalia; order Perissodactyla; family Rhinocerotidae; genus Ceratotherium; species Ceratotherium simum. The sequence goes on along the minus strand of NC_141931.1, from coordinate 26,715,067 downwards.
CTCCTAAATCTTTACCCAGAGTTTAAAAGCCCCCAGCCTCACGCTAATCCCCTATGCATTTACCCCCTGGGCTGGCCCGTCTCCTTGGATGAACCCTGGACCCACAGACACGCGTATATTTGGTTTTGTAGAAAAAGCATTGGGCTGAGAGCCAGCAGCCGGGTTTTCTAGCCCTGACTTTGCCCCTCGCCAGCTGTGGAAGTCTGAGAAAATCTGTGACCTTTTTGAGTCTGTTTCTCCACTTCTAAAATAAAGGATTTAGAGAGAATGTCATAGGAGGTCATTTTGGGCCCTACGGCTCGACTTTTCTGTTCTTCTGGAGCTCAACCAGGTGTCAGGAAAGTCGTGGGAAATAAAAATGGCTTAAGAGCCATGGAGACAGTGCACTTTGCCACAGCTGGGGTCTCAAGGCTGGTGGCCACTTTGTGTCCTACTGACAACAGAGCATGGCCCTCACTGAAGGCAGATTCAGGTGGCCAAAGCAGGGATGTCTCCTTTGGACTTCAGGTCTAGGGTAGGGGGGCTGGAGAGACGCAACAACGAAAAATGGGGGAAATTCCAATTCTACCTAGAAGCAGAGTGAAACGGGCTAAGAAGGGGCAAGACGCCTCCTCATCAGCCGCTCCCAAAGGCAGCATCACGTGCTCTGTTTGGCTCCCAAACAGATGTTACTACATTGGGTTTTTCAAATCAGAATGAGTGGGTAATTAAGAAATTAGTTAATAAGTGCTTCCTGGTAATTTGTGTTCCTGCACTTGAGGCAATAAATGTATGTGTGTTAGACCAAAGATAACAGGTCAGTGTTTCTCATTTTAATTAATCTTTGAGAAATGAGTTTTAAATATATGTAAGAGAGATTCTTATGTTTGTGCATTTATCTTTATAAACATGGTCTTCCTCCCTCCATCCCTTCCTCCCTTCCTCCCTCCCTCTTCCCCTGCCTCTCTCCTTTCCTTCCTTCTTTCTGTTTCTTCTTCTTTCTTTTTACTGAAAATCAAATCATTCCATGATTGCTAATTAATGTCTCTGTCGGCAGCTACTTTGGAAATTGCCTGGTCAGATGTGTGTGTCTCCTTTCAATAAAACCAGTGGGAGGAGGTGAGTCCCAGCACAGACACGGGCCCCGACCTGAGGATTAGGCTGTCCCCTGGAAATGGAGCCTCTACTTGTGAGGAGGGTTGGGTTTCAGCCCCTGGCAGCCGGGGTTCCTATAGGCATCTCTACTCTGGGGAGGCTGGCTGTGCCTGTTTTGATTCTCATTATTCTGGTTGCTCAGTAACATAAAAGGGCATAAAAGCATAGAACAAGAGATTTCTCTGTGGAGGGTCTTCTGAGAGGGAAAGTATAACGTTATTCTCTAAATCTCTTCCCAATGTGTGAGATTTTTGTAGTTCTGTTTATTACTCTTCACATTGGAGCTAATCACCTCATCCTAGAGGCTGGGGAGAACGACAGGTTTTCCTTACGTAACATAGACAAGTTACCATTTTTGGAATGGAAAAATCCCATGCTTTTCCTTTTTGTCTTTTGGGTGCCTGTATTAGGGTTCTCCAGAGAACCGGAACCAGTAAGACGTATACATATACAGAGAGAAGAGATTTATTATAAGGAATTGGCTCACGCACTTATGGAGAGTGACAAGTCCCAAGATCTGCAGTCAGCAAGCTGGGAGCTGATGGTGTAAGTTCCAGTCTGAAGGTCAGCAGTCTTGAGACCCAAGAAGGGCCGATGTTTCAGCTTGAGTTGAAAGACAGGAAAAAACTGATGTCCCAGCTCAAAGGTAGTCAGGTGGAGAGAGACAGAGAAAATTATCTCTTAGTCTCTTTGTTCTATTCAGATCTTCAGCTGACTGCGTGAGGCCCACCCATATGAGGGAGGGCAATCTGATTTATTCAGTCTACTGATTCAAATGTTAATCTCAGCTAGAAACACCCAGAATACCATTTGGCCAAATATATGGGCCCCTGTGGCCCAGTCAAGTTGGCACATACAATTCACCATCATAGCACCCATGTTTAAGTCAATAAATGAGAGACTAAGAACACTTCTTTTTCTCATCTCCTTCTAAGTGGATGGTCTTGGCTGTGTTGGGGTCAGGGTCACGGGTACTGAAATGTTTATAAACTCTAAACCAGAGCTTTCCTCAGAGCTGGGGGGGGGGTTGCTGAGAAGAATCTAGATTCCTGGGATTACCAGGCTGGTGATGCAGGAGGAAGCCCCAAACAAAGCACTCTAAGTCTAAAGACTTTCAGCCCATCTGCTCTTTTTTTAGGGCGAAGGAATCCTGAAAATTCTTTTCACTGTGTCCAAACCCACCCCCGCATCCTGATCCAGGTCCTTGTCCCTGTTCCTTCCTAGTCCTTCTGTTTCCCTTCTTTCTCTCTCCGCCTCCTCTGACCAGCACACCTGGCTTCAGTCCAACCACCAGGCCTCTTCCTGCTCTCAGCTGGGGTCAGCCCATCCTCAGGGGTCAACGGATGCCTCTTATTGGGTGACAAATACTCTTTAAAATCTGACTCCCTCCCAGAAGTATTGCATCTGAAAGGCGATTCTTTTTTTAATTTGTTTTTTTCCATCTTCTTTGTGGTATAATTGACACGTAAAATTTGTATCTGTTTAAGGTGTCCAATGTGATGATTTGATGTGTGTATATATTGTGAAAGGATTACCACCATCAAACTAATTAATGTGTCCATCATGTCACGTAGTTAACACTTTTTGTGTGTATGATGAGAACATTTAAGATCTATACTCTTAGCAGATTTCAAGTATATATCATGGTGTGCATTAGATTTCCAGAACTTATTCATCCTGCATAGCTGAAACTTTGTACCCCTTGACCAATATTTTCCCATTTCCCACACTCTGAACGATTAAGTGCCTCAAATCTTCATATTTAAAAGGAGAAAATATATGATTGAAAGATTATTCACTAAATTGAGATTTGAGGAGAAGATACCAGATTCAGTGCTAAATTCTGTACTTCAAATTCTACCTGTGCTCTCCAAAATCTTTGGCAGTGACTAATTCACATAAAATAAGTGTGTGTGTGTGTGTGTGTCAATCAACATATACTGATGCAAACTCAGAAGTTCTCATGCAGTCTTATGGTTTATTCAAGTCATTATCTTTTTATTTACATATTCAGTTGTCTCTCTCATTTAATTTATTCATTAAAATAAAGTTCACTATGGCATTATGGCCCACCTATGGAAATCTATTTCATGTTAAGAAATCCACCTCCATCAATTCTAACTTTCTGTATCACACCAAATTACAAATCACTCTGGTAGGTACAAAGCTACCATTAAGCTGTGCCAAGTTTGCGTCACCTAACTGATAATAAAAACCAAACATGGCCGTTTTTTATAATCTTCCTGCATTATTGTTATCATTACTATTAATTTTTAAAACATGCCTAAAGAACAGGCAGCACTCAGAAGCGAATAAAGTTAACGGAATTTCTCATTCCAAAGAGACAGCTGAGGCCGAGCATCTTCAAACTGTGCTTAAGAAGAGGGGAGAGGTGCGCACAATGTCATATCCTCTTAACAGCTGGAATGACACCAAGTCTGGGTCTGATGCCTAAACCTTGTGGAGATAAAGACCAGATGTTATTTTCCTATTATTAGACACAATTATGAGAAGCCATAAAACGGGAAAAAAATACACACTTCTGTATTCAAATGGAAATAAGTGCCTCATTAGTAATAAAAGCTCCAGGTTATGTTACCATGTAACCTTTTGTTCAAACACGATGCCTGAAATTTGCATAAGTAGTCAGCTGTGTATATCTCAGGGCTATTGAAACAACATGACTCACCAATCTAGGCAGCCTCATAAACAGTGTTTTTCTCCGTTTCTGGCGCCCTTGTTTTCACAGAAACACAGCTGTACGGCACTGACGGAGAAGTTACAGAGGGAGAGAGAGCAGACAATGAACATGCACGTTCCTCCCGGGAGCCTCTTGGATCCATGCAGCCCTCCTTGGGGGCCGCTATGAATGAACAGATGCTAGGGCTGCGTCCTGCCATGTTGGTAATTCCCTCTCCGAGTGGGAGCAAAAAGTCTCATGGGGCCGAGAGGGTGAAAATGTGCCCACCAGCCTTGAAGCCCACTTGGAAACTGTGGGTTTATTCTCTGGTGTGACGTTGGCAACGCTTTCTCCGCCTGTTGGGAAGGGCAGTGACAAGTGGACTTGGGGGGGGTGGTAGGGGGCGTTCAAAAGCCTGCTGGGGCTGCAAAAGAACTTACGTAACCATTTTCTGGGGAGTTAAGTGCAAATCAATCAGAAACACATGGAATGCATTTTCCTTGAATCCACATGTGCAACTAGACATTCAGTGGGAAAGAAGAGCTTGGAGAGGGGTGGGGTGTGGAGGGACAAGGGAAGAACATGTTCTGTGAAACTAATAAAGTGCAAAAGGTTCCAGAAGGAATTATCTGGTTTTGCCACTAGCTTGCAAAGCCTCTGGGATTCCCATCCCTCCCGAAGTCCGATGTCAAATGAAGATTCTTCACTTGGAAGTACAGCGAGCGGTCAGCAAAGATGTGAAGGCTCCAAAGTGCGCACGCTCCTGGGAGGTTTGCGGAAGCAGCTCCGGGAGAGTCCGCAGTCTGCTCAGAGGAAGGGCCAATGGGTGGACCGTCCGTGGTGTAAGCGCCTGAACCATTTTGCAATGTGAATCCTGACATTTTCCCAAATGACGTAAGACCAGATGTCGGTCACTCTCGGCAGGTCTAGTTGTGACCTCTCATTTTAAATGCATCAAAAAGGGCCGAGGGAGGGAAATTGTTCAAAGTATTGGGATGGCCCAAGCACCTCAGCGTGGATTTTTAAAAAAATATATCTGATGGGGAGAGGAGAAACGCATTCCTGTCCCATTTTGTCACAAACGTGTATGAACTTAGGTCACTTGACCTCCGCTTTGGACTATTGTCTCAACTATAAAATGAGAGGTGTGCGAGTCTGCTTTCTTCTGGCACTAAATAGAAGAACCTACTTCAACTGACCCAGATACGGGCGACACTGATGCTTAACTCCAGATGGTTCTGCCTCCTGAGGCCACCTGGCTGCGAAGCCCCTGTCTTTTCGACGTCAAAGAGTGGGAACCAGGAATCTTCATAAAAAACTGGGGGTGATTGGATGGGGAAACGGGCACAGTCCGACTGCATTGTGTTGAAGCTGAGACAAATAAAACATACAAGGGAGGGAGTAGATCAACAAGCAAAAGCACCCAGGCTTCAGAGAGACCATGGCGACGGGGGATGGATGGGGAAGTGTGACAAATCAGCAGTGGCCTGCCCTGCCTCACTCATCTGGACGCAGCCCCAGACTCCAGGCAAGAAGAGGAACAGCTTTTCAGATGGGGAGAAGAGACAAAGGCAGACACAGGCCACTTCCTTCCAGCGCGGCGCAGTGCTGCCTGTTTATTTCATAGGTCAAGAACTTCAGCTATTAGAGACTTGCCAAAGACCCTGGTGCAGCTGAGGGCAGCTGGACCACGATGAACCTTCTTCCTGAGGTGACAGCCATGATTTAGGGAAATTCCCCAGCCCCTTCTATTGAAAATGAAAAATGTGCTGTTAATACACCACCAGGAACGTGCGCCTTCAGAACAGTGAACTGATCCAGGCTCGGAAGAATTATCGAGTTTCACAAGGAGGAATTAGCTACATTCAATAAGGACATCTGAATTTGGCTAAAGGCTGTACTGGAAGAGAATTGATACCTCTCTACACAAGCAGCCGTTGTTCCCAGATCGGGGGAGCTATTTCTAAGTCAGGCTCTCGCCATTCTCTGATTATATGACCTTGAAAATGTCACAGATGCATTCTCTGCCCAACTGCCTCATTAAATTATAATAAAAGCTCACATTTATGGAGCACTTTACGTTACTTTACATTTACTTTGCATTAATTTAATCCTCATAATAACCCTCTGAGTAGACATTGTGATCTCCATTCGCTAGATAGGAAATGAAGGCTCAGAGCATTGAAGTCACTTGCCCACAGTCACACAGCCAGGAAGCCACAGAGCTGGGATTTATATTCCAATCTCTTTGACTCTAAAGCTCATGTTCTCAGTCATCATGCAGTGTTACACTGCCTCCTCCATCGTCTCGTTTATCAAATGGACGTAGTGGGATCTACAATACATACGAGGGTTAACTTACGTGCATCCAACATCAGGAACCATATGTGATGGTGGAAAGCCTCAGTTCTAGTTCCTGAACCCCAGGTCCGCCACCTCCACCTTCTGCCCAGCAACCTCGACCTCTTTGGCGAGACCTTGGGAAACCATTGACCTCTATGGACCTCACTGTTGAGTTGTCAAATGGAGAAAGTTTACCTTACTTGCCTGAAGACTGGGAGAGCTGATCTCTTGTCCTTTTGAGCCCTGAGACTCATCAGAGTGACATGCAGGGAAGCTGTGCTCGTCTCCACCTCCAAGTTCCTTTGTTCCTAAGAACACACCCATATCCACAACCCTGCTTTAGTTCCAACTCTCTAGTTGATTTTTCTCAATCCCCGTTTCTTATTTCTGGAAGAAAATGGTCAGTGAGCGTGGCAGCAAAAAGAAGTGAAGATAACAGAAATAGTGGTTAACATTTACTGGGCACATAGGATATACCGAAAAAAAAAAAAAAACCCACTAAACTAAACAAACAAACCAACAATGAACCTTGCCCTGTGGTCAGAGTGGAGCTGGCATGCTTCCCTTCAAATCCTTACCCCTTCAGCCACTGAAGCCTGAGTTCTGACCCCTGGTTGTTCCACATGACACGCTATGGCATTGGGTTTATGGGCACTGAACAGTTATATCCTCATGTTCTGAAATTACATTGTTTCTTTCCCCCTCTTCCTTTGAAATTCTCACTCTCTAAGCACCAGGATCGCAACTGACTGATCAATAGGAAAACAACAGGAGAAAATAACTCATGCTAGATTGTTAATGGCTTACCACAGCTTAATGTGCTACCCTTCCTAGAAGTAGTCACTTAAAAAGTAGGACATTTGTTAATTCACAGGAGTTAATGTGTTAATGATGGCTGTTCAGACCATGACGGCAGGCTAGTTTTAGGCAGAGGTCTTCTAGGCACATTATAAATGATCATGATGTTAATATTGTTTCCAGGTTATTTGGAGCATTGGAGATACCAAGGAAATGAGAAGACTTGGAAATTCCAGGCCTATTCTGAGTGGTAAACATGCCTGAAAGACAAGGCAGGAGGTATTGGGGACAGATGGCCTGGCACTGTAGTGCAGAGGCATCATGAAAAGATGACTAGAGTATTGAATGCTCTCAGCCCGGCCAAGGCACTGGGACGAATTTCAGCTCTCTGGATCTTGGTCCCCATCTTTAACATCAGTGAATTGGACCAGGTGATCTCTGTTGCCTGTCCCAGGTCAGGTGTGCTAGGCTGGCAGGCTGCCATCCAACCTCCCTGTGCAAGTATGATGAGCGCAAGCTGAACTTCCACAGGTATTGGCTTTTAAGATAAATTTAAACTCACTTGGAGATGGATAATGAGGATGGGGGTAAGAAGAAGAATTCTTAAATCTGTTTACACAACATCTCTCCAGTTCATTTGGACAGCCTAATAAACACACGTTCCCTAGAGTGTGGAAGTTAAGAAAATTAACCAGGGCCTCGTGTTGCTGTAGAAACAGGCATCAGGAGTTTTAACATGAATCAGGAAGGCGGCAAGCAGGATGAAGAGAAAGAGTGGCGCTGTCACTTGTTGATAGAAATTAATTGGGACACACACACACACAGAGCTTGATTTTACCACCAAAATAGAAAGGACAGGGTAAGCCTAACTGTATTTTTTTATTATTATTATTTTAAGATTTTATTTTTTTTTTACAGCAGTTTTAAGTTCACAGCGAAATTGAGAGGAAAGTATAGAGATTTCCCTTGCACACCCTGCCCCCACACATGCACGGCCACCCCCATTATCAACATCACTCACCAGACGGTACAGTTGTTACAACTGATGAACCTACATGGATACCTAATCATCACCCAGAGTCCATAGTTTCCATTAGAGTTCACTCTTGGTGTTGTATATTCTATGGGTTTGGACAAATGTGTAATGACATGTATCCACCATTATAGTATCACATGGAGTAGTTTCACTGCCTGAAAATCTTCTGTGCTCGACTTATTTACCCCTCCCCACCCACTAACCACTCACAACCACTGATCTTTTTGCTGTCTCCATAGTTGTGTCTTTTCCCGGATGTCATAGAGTTGGAATCACACAGTATGTAGCCTTTTCAGATTGGCTCATTTCACTTAGTCATATGCACTTAAGTTTCCTCCATGTCTTTTCATGGCTCATTTCTTTTTAGCGCTGAACAATATCCCATTGTCTGGATGGACCACAGTTTATTTATCCAGCCGTCTACTGAGGGACGTCTTGGTTCCTTCTAAGTTTTGGTGAGACTGACTGTATTGCACTTGGGAGTTTGCCCATCTATTTCCCTACCTGTTTCAGGACTACGATTTATGGAAATCCAGGGACCTTGTCCTCTTTCTCCTTGTAGCCCTAGTACCTAACACAGTGTCAAGCACAAAGAGCACAAAATGTAGCTCATTTATTATGAATTAATAAATCAATAAGTATTGACTCCACTTGCTTCTGCCTCATTCCTATCTTCAATTGTGTACCGTTTTTAGGACAGTGAAAATACATACAATTTTTTATGTGTGACTTCTTTCTCTACTAGTCCTGCTCAAGATTGCCTCAACGTGGACTTGCATGAAGTCTCAAATGCATTAACGAATCTCTGTGTGAGTGGGTGGATTTATACATGTGTGTATGGAGGGGAGATGGGGCAGTAAACACTGATTTGCTGCATATCCCTTTGGAATGTTCCTGCGTGGGGAAGACTTACTGTGTTTGAGTCACTTAAAAAAAAAGGAGCTATGGGGAAAGAATATTTTTGTGTCCCTGTGTACAACATTTTTTCTTTTACCTATCTTTCCAATAATCAAATTTGTAAGGACTAAATGAAATTTTGGTCAGGGACTCTATTTCAAAGCCGTAAACACTAAAGGGCCACCCTAAATGTGTGCGTCAGGGTGAGGACAAGAATCTCTTCCCACAGAATGCCAGGGGGTTCTCTCCCTCACTCCCATCAGGTGTCAACTCAGATGTCACCTCATCAGAGGGGTCTTCCCTGACCCTCTGTTTGACTGGCCACTACCACCGCATCCCCATGGCACACTGTCTTCTCACCTTACTCAATTTCTCTCCATTGGACTTTCCACATTGTGGCATTTATTATATTGTATTTTATTTACTAATTTGTTGATTGAGCATCTTCCTCATCAGAATGTACGTTCCAGGAGGATTCCCTTCACCACTGTACCCCTAGAGCCTAAAACTGCGCCTGTAGAGTAAATACTTAAGAGTGGTTGGACGAATGAAGAGATAAATGAAGAAATAATTGAATGAATAAATAAATAAATGAATGCAATAGGGATAAGAAATTAGAAGGAGAGGATGCTCTCACTTTTCTCATCTTTAATGGCCGCTATGGCTAAGCAAACTAGTAGAATGGAAAGGAAAACACAGCTCCAGTGAATTGTGTATAAGACAGGTGTCTTAGCCCATTCAGGGCTGCTACAACAAAATATAGACTGGGTGGCTCTTAAACAATGGAAACTTATTTCTTACAGTTTTGGAGGCTGAAAGTCTGAGATCTAGATGCTGGCAGATTTGGTGTCTGTTGAGAATTCTCTTTCTGGCTCATAGACAGCTGTCTTCTCTTGCGTCCTCACATGGTGGAAAGGGTCAGGGAGCTCTCTGGGGTCTCTTTTATAAGGACACCAATCCCATTCATGGGGGCTCCACCCTGATGACCTAATTAACTCACAAAGGCCCCACTTCCTAATATCGTCACATTGGGAGTTAGGTTTCAACATATGAAGTTGATGGGGGGCATAAACATTCAGTTTATAGCAGCAAGGTTGGGCTAGAGGGGGGCAGCCTCACGTGTATTTCTGCCACTCTTTCTACCTCTTCTCCTGGAATTCTGGATTTGATTGCATTCTACAAATGCAAGTGACTGAGCAAGAACATGGTGGCTTGGCCCATCTAGACCCTTCTGAGACCTGCACCAGACAGTGGAGGGAGCTCGGGAATTGCCCTGCCTCTAAGAGGGAATTTGTATGGCTTGCTTGATGTGAGAGTTGACAGATGCCCTGTGATGTAGGAAATGAGTATGAGGTTTGGAGTTAGAATTCAGGATCTGACTGGTTTTTGCAGCCTTTCCACTTAACCAGCTACATGGGGACCATTTTTTCTCATCTGCAAAGCTGGTTCTAACACTTTCCCTTGGGTTACTGTAAGGCTTTAAAGACACATGCCTCTGACAAGAAGAAATAGAGTGCAGTGTGAAGAAATAGAGTGCAGTGTTAACTGCACAGACTCTGGGTCCAGGTCACCTGGGCTCCAAACTTAGCTCCATTGCTTACTGGCCATATGGCTACCCACCCCAGTGTCTTCATAGGGCTATTGTGAGGATTCCTTGAGTTAAGGCCCATACTTGCATTCTTGGCACAAGAATCATCAAATAGACATTAATTATTATTACACTCATGTAAGACACCTAACATTTAATAAGTGCTCAATTAACGGTAGCTCTTATGACTATTTACTTTATTTAAGTCCAGTGGTATAAATTATAGGTCTGGGACCATTGCTTGCATCCCACCCCAAATTCCCATGGTCATGGGGGGAGCATAAGATATGGAGACTTCCTTCCCTGTTTTCCCAAGCACAGAATGGGTGTACTCAGGTTACTTTTCTTCATTTAACAGAAAAGTTAGCTATGTGCTTGGTTGATATACACCTTCTGTGTATTATGCAACAACTACAGATAATCATGCCAACGCTTTCAGTGGTCAACAACCATTCTAACTCTTCTGGGAATATCTGTGCCCATCTGTGAGGCTCATCCTTCTACCCTCCATGGTCCTGCTCCTCCACTCCCCCTGCTGCCTTCATTTTAATCTTGACTGATAGCGATTCCCTGGTTCTGTCCTCTTGAAAAGGCAAAGGCTGAATGAGTGCTCGGTGATGGGGTTGGACTTGACGGAGGAGTAGATAGTGGGGTAGAGGCTGTGATGCCCACTCCCTAGCCATTCTGCCTTTATATCTCTCAAACAAGACTCAGAAAGATCACCCAGGAATGAATTCAAGCATGGCGTGTCTCTAACAACTGCTAGTTGCTGCTGTAACCAAAACCTTGACCTTTCCTCAAGATTATTTCCATCACTGCTGATGGGTCTTTCTTTTTGGGGGAGGTGAGAGAAGGTGAGTGAGAACACTGTGCTAGAATATTCCCCGTCCCACATCCTCCTTCCCAATCAATCCCTTGAATCTGACCCAAACCTACTTTACTTTTAGGCTGTCTAGTGGGGGAGAAGCATTGAGCAGCACAGGGTGTAGGCAAGACCCAGAAGTCCTGGAAGAGGCTGTACTTGTGTAGTGCAAGCTGTGGGCAGCATCATTTAAAGATTCTCGAAAGATGTCAAATCATCAATACTTTGTCGTCCAAAGCATAGGTGAACACCTCATCTCAGAAATGGAAATTCCCGTTTACGGCAGCCCACTGGTGGGGAACTGAAGAAAATATGGGCTGAGGAATGTCTATGAAAACAACTTTCAACAAACAGAATTCCAGTCATCTCTTCAAAGAAGATGGTTTCACCTTCCCCCTGAATGTTTTGGCCAAAGCTGAGTGTGTTACAGCATCTGTGTTGGAAGATAACAGCTTTTCAGGCTTTTCCTCTTGCTTTTTAATGCAAGATCTGTCAATCCCCAACTCCCTAATTAGAGTATTGAACACTACTGAGGGTTTGTGTAGGGGCGGGAAATCCACGGTGTAGTCTTCTGAGCCAATGAGAGCCGGGAATCATCTGCAGCCACAGAAGGTCACCTCCGCGTGAGGTATGACGTTATTTATTCCCACGACTCCTCGGTACAGCATGGTGGTGGAAAGCATGAGCTCCGGACTTCAATGCTGGCCCAATCCCTCACTGGGTGTACAATTTCCAAGGCTCAGTTTCCTCATGTGCAAAATGGGGATGAGAATGAAACTTAATTCATGGTGTTCTGAGGATTAGGTGAGGTGGAGTTCATCAGCGTTCAGCAGAGGGTCTACCAGAGAGTGCTCACATGTTAAACAACATTTATTGTCCTCATTATATTGATTATCTCTCAGTCTTGCAATTTTGAATGTTTTATGAGAGAACCATATTCAGAGACAATGCCTTGTCAGCTCACTTGCAGGAGTGAGAGTCAGCCTTGGCATAAGAGTGTTTGCTCCTCTAGGTTGGTGTTCTATAGGGATCCAGTGTTTGGGTGGCATCTCCTGTGGCAGGACCAGGCTTTCTTGGGTATGAAATTTCTTCATCAGCCGCAGGTCAGGTGGTGAGGGGCAGTGCTGACTATCCTTTCCCCTCCTGGCAGGGTCCACAAGAGTCAGCCCCTCTCCCTGCCAATGTAAATCAGCAAAGCAACCATTCTTCCAGCCTTTGAAAGACCAATGAACATGGCAGAAATCTTGGAACCCAATTTTTAAAAGACTTGAGCACTCACAATGAACAACCTTGACTATAAGCGACTTGGCCTCTAAGATGCATGCAGGATACTGGGTTTGCATATGAATCTCAGAACACTCCATCAGTCACCTCCAGCCTGAGCCATTCCAGTGACCAGAGAACTGATTTATCTTAGCCTTGGCCATTACAGTGAGCAGTGTTATTCTCAGAGAGTCCCACACCTATCATCTCGTTATGCCTTCCACTTAAAAGTGGAAAGTGTTATTTAAAGGGGTGCCAAGTCCAGGACAAAGAGCATCTGAGTTGGTGCAGGTTCCAGAAAATGGATCTCAGACCCTGAGGATAGATAGCAACAACCTTTGCAATAGGTCATTTTGCCAATAGGGACTTTTAAAGTCTTAGAATGGTTAATACCCTTCAATCCAGCAAATTCACTTCTAAGAATCTGTCTTATGGAAATAATCAGGAATCTATACTCTCTAGGCATCTGTGCTCTAATCTATTGCAAGGATTTTCCACATGGGAAAAAATGGAAGACAACCTACTGAAAGAGATTGGATAAATTAATTACGGTTCAACCATTTTGATGGATTACTAAGTAGCCATTAAGTGAGAAAGACAGGTTACAAACCAGTATATCAAGAATGATCCCAGGCTTGTAATAAGAAATAGTATATATATGCTTAAACCGGCTAAATGTTAGCACTCTCCTCTGGGTGGTGGAACTACGTAAAGCTTTTAATTGCTTCCATATGTGTGTCCATATTGCCAAAACCTTTTTACTACAAATATATATTACTTTACAATCCAAAAGGAAACAAATGCTGTTATAAAGGAGAAAGAGAAAGATTGTTAGACTTGGTGGTTTCTGGTCTGTCAATTCCAGATGTGTGATCTTGGACAGGCCACCTGATACCTCTTTCCTTCCTCAGTTGCCTCATCTGTAAAATGAGAAGAAAAACGTGGGCCCGTCTGTCATCATAGGGCTGTTGTTAGGCTTAAAAGAGAAAGTAAATGCAAAGGAGTTTTATAAACATTAAAGTACTTATATATATATAATATATTATATATATTATATATTGTATATTAATTTATAAATTAATACATATATATTTTAAATTATACCTTTATTATGAGATGGAGGAGCACTGAACTACCACAATGATAGAATTAAGATTAAGGAACCAAAACTATTTCCACTACGTTATGGCGTTATCCTGAGAGGATCCTTGTAATGGAAGGGAGTATGATATTGCTATGTAATGCCTCTTCTCAATGATAAGATGTAAATTCATTTTGTGTCTCAGACAAAAACAAAATCCTCTCCCTTTGGATGAGGTGGGCTTTCACTCTTTTAAGCATAAACCTCATGCAAGCGTTTTCTCTTCTGCTGCGAAATGTGCATGAAAAAAGAATGTCACTTCTCTTCGTCTTCAAAGGAATATTCAACCAATAGGATGAATGGAAACATTCTGAAATGCAGGAAGTTTTCTTTTTTGGAGTTGCCCATGGTTAGCGGGTAATTTGGATACAGTCTTAGAGCATAAGGGAGTATAAATTATAACCAAAATGGGACCAGTGGAGACAATGAAGGAAATTGCCATCATAAAAAAAAAGCTGGGAGGGAGAGACATTTGGGGAATGGAAATTAGGGCAGGTTTTGAAATATTTTCAAACCCGTTTACTACCATCTGTTAGGAGTCTGTGTTGCTAGGGATTTATTGTTTCCTATCTGTGAAATCCTCTGGCTATGGAAAACAAATCCGGTAAAAGATGATTAAACTTACTCTTAAATGGTAAAGAAGTAAAGCAGGGATGTGTTATAGCAGACATTGAGTCAGAATCATGGGCACGGCCATTAAGGAATTTCCCCACCTTGAATTTTTTTAAATGCAGGGTCTTTTTTTTCTTTTTCTTTTCTTTTTTGGTTTTTTGGTGAGGAAGATTGGCCCTCAGCTAACATCTATTGCAAATATTCCCCTTTTTGCTGAGGAAGATTGTCCCTGAGCTAACATCTGTGCCCATCTTCCTCCATTTTGTACGTGGGACACTGCCACAGCATGGCTCTGTGAGCAGTGCATAGGTCCGCGCCTGGGATTTGAACCTGTGAACCCCTGGCCACCAAAGTGGAGCATGCAAACTTAACCACTGTGCCACCAGGCCAGCCCCAGTGCAGGGCCTTTTGAAGATCATTTTTGTACTAAAGTCTACTCTACCACTGTGCTCCTTCACCTGGGAAGGGCGTCTAGCTGATTATATGGCTGCTTTGGAAGGTCAGACAACAGGAGATGAGTTGTGTGAAATCATTTGCATAGGGCATCTTGCAAGGTCAGTTGCTTGCTGACTATTCCGTGAGATTTCTGAAAATGAAGCCAGTTTGGCATTGGCATTCATTTCTCAGATTGTGGAGTTGAAAAAAGAGTCTGTAAACAGAATGATTCTGATTGTGTTGTGAAAATGGAAATCAAACAGTAAATGAGGACTGTTTTACAGCAAAACAATGTTGTGTTTAGAGATTAATGAGTGTCTTAGACAGTCTTAGAGATTAATGAGTGAATTTATAAAACAACTTGTATTAGCATATGTGCCTCTATATCCCCAAAGGGCCAGCTAAATTGAGTTGGAAATGCTTGTACGGATCCCCAAATTCTGTCCTTATCTCCACTCATAATTCACCTGCTCTCAAGCCTCCACTGGTTTCCCATCTCACCCAGATAAGATTGTATCATCTAGGACTCTATACGAAGCTCACTCTACTCTAGACATACTTGGCTGCCTTGCTGTTTCTTAAAGATGTAAAGAAGGTTCCCATCCCAGAGCCTTTTTCCTGACTATTCTCTCTGGCTGGAAAACTCTTTCAACAGATGGTTAGTCCTTTAAATTTATTTAGGTCTCTTCCTAAGAAAATTTCCCTGACCACCTATTCAACGAGAGCCCCTTGTTTCCTTTAGAGGAGTACCACCTGACTTTGTATTTATTTACTTATGTTCTGCTTCACCCTTTAAAATGTGAACCCCATGATGGCACAGTTAGTTTTGTTCACCACTGTATTCCTAGTACAGCACAAAGTGCATGGGTAGGGTTAAGATAGACTGGACTATTTATTGTTTAGCAAATATTCATTCTCTCTCCTGCCTTCAGAATACTGCTCTGCCATATTGACGTTCACTTAGCTATGCAACTTGCTTTGACTTCATGATGTATGAGGAATATTTCCATGCCCTTGACTTCGTTTTGATCACAAGACTTGCTTTAGTCAATGGAGTTTATTGGACATAAACATGTAGAGGCTCCCACCATCCTTGCCTTCTTGCACATCTGTGTTTGCCATGAAAATAGCAGGTAGTTTCTGACACCAGGAGGATGAGAGACATCTGGAGCCCACCTGAACTCAGCTCACAGCCTAAAGCCAAGCTCAGCCAAATCCCTCCTAAATCAGCTGGGTCCCAGTTGACCCAAAGACATGTGAGCAGGAAATAAATGGACCACTAAGACTTTATTGTTGTTCTTTACACAGCCAATGCCAACTAATATAAGAGGTCCAAAATATTTATTAAATAAATTAATAGTTAAGATGAAAATTTCTATCTTATGAATGCATAATGAAATATTTTACATCTTAAAAATATATATGAAATCATACAAAAACCCAAGGATGGGGATGTGAGATGGTTGTAGACTTTCGCTCACATGAAAAGAAGACAAAAGAAGAAAGTTTGCTACACGGGGATGAATGTTTGACAACACAGAGTCTCATTTCAGTGAAGTTTATCTGGTTTGGGGAAAGGGAATAACACAGAGTATCCGAGTCCTGGCACTTCAATGCCTGCAATTAAAATAAATATCCAGCAGTTTCCACATTTCCTTTTGAAGAGTGGATGGATATGTGTGTGTGTCTCTGTGTGTGTCTGTCTCTGTGTGTGTGTCTGTGTGTGCGTGCATCTCTGGGTTTTGAGGTAAAGAAGAGAGTGGAAGGCAGTGAACAGTGGGTTGGAGGGAAGGGAGAAATCTCCAAACTGAAAAACTACTTTTTACTACCATGTTGTACATCTAAGTTGGGATATACTACTATTAATTTGATATCAATATTCGTAGAGATACACATACTGATATATTTTAAATACAGGTAAATACTTTATCTAGAAATACATTTTGCCTTTCAAGTAGATGCACTAAAACATTTTCAAAGCACTCAAATAGCACATACTGCCTATCTTTCAATTACAAATGGTTTCTTAAATCAGAGAGAACACGATCTTTGTATTTTGAAAGAATTTTCAGGAAAAGTGCTATTACAACTTCTCTAAGAACAATATGTAGGTTTTTTTTTTTCAACTGTCATGTTAGTCAATATTTTTTATTGACTTTAAAAAGAAAAAGAGAAGTCAGAAACAAGTAAACACTGCCATCCTAAAGAAATTTTAACTCAAAATTTGTTTATTGTCCAAGTGTCTCTGCAGTTTTACTGATAGTAAAATTCCTGGGGGGATTCAGAGGTTAGCAGAGTTTGGGCTTGTGGGTTTTCCATTTAATGACCTTTTGGAGGCACTTATGGACCTCAGGGTTTTGCCAATTGTGAAATATGGCCAGCCATAATATGAAACCACCACTATTGTATCAACAGAAACCGGAATCAGACAGTGATCCAGAGAATAATGTACTGTGGAAACCCATAAATCTTAGAGCATCCTAGAATGTATTCAGTTTCTGATGGAAGAATTACTGGGTATTTGCCAAATCTGCCTTCTGCTCTCCTGAACAATCTCTGTTAGAAAGATTATCATCACCAGAGAAAAGAAATCCAAACTCGTTTGACTGTATTCATGAACATTTCTGCAGATGCAATATCATATGGCCATTATGATAATCAGATAAATGTGTTCTGTTTGGTTCAGAGAGATTCAAGAATTTTTGACCTAATTATAGAATTTTCATTTTAAATATGAAACATATGGGTATATATTCAGACCTGACATTACATCCTCAAGTGTGTAAAAAGGAACATCCTGACACAGCACATTGAATAGAGAAGAAATATCAGGTGTGACTTAAGTTGTGGCAGCAGCTAGAGATTGATTTTATTGCCAAAGAAGGGAAGAGAGAGCTTAACTTCTGCATTTCTCAAATGCACTTTCCTCCAAAGATGTATTTCTGCCAAGGCTGACCTTATGAGTAGTTGGAATAGATCGGTTTCAGGGCTCAATGTGTTTTCCTGGGTAGGAAAGCCATAGTGCCAATAAAACAAACCAACAAGCGCTCCTTACTCTACGGTTAATGATTAAAATCTTCCCATCCTCTTTTTAGGTCTTCTATTCTTGTGATATAAAAACATCCCTCAAAAAGCGATTCTTTAATGTCTCCTCTGACTTTTCAAACTCACTATAACTGAGGAAGCTTAATGATGAAGTTGTTGTCATATGAAAGAATATAGCTCTAGGAATGTTTATTGCGCTCTGTGGGTCATAGCCAAAAACTGAGAACCACCTGAATGTCTGGCAACAGGGCATCCATTAAATAAATCAGGCTACTTCCGTACAATGGCGTGCTGTGTAGCCACTGAAGATACTGTTAAGGAAGGATTTTTATATAACAAGGAAATAGTCACAGTGTGTGGAATGGAAAAGGTAGGTTATAAAACAACGTAAAGTATGATTTCATTGTTTTATTCACCACTGCAAACAGGTAAAAAAGATACATACCAACAGATTAATCGTGGTTCTCTCTAGGTGATGGAGCTATGAATAAGTTTAGTGATCTTCTCTATATGTGCATATATACATTCTAAATTTTCTACAAATGAAATGATATGAATCAGAACATATATCCGCCCATGGTGAGCACTCTATAAATGCTATCACTTTTTACTATTGTTATTATGATAATAATAAATGAAACTAATTATTTATAAATAATTTAATTGTTTATAAATTCCATTTAAATTTCTGAGATCAGGTTTTTTGGTGTGCATGTACGGTGGAAGATGTCATTTGGGAGCCAGGAAGTAAATACAGGGAAAATGTCCCACCCTGGAGGGGGCGCAGGTGGGTGAGAACTGCGAAGTGGAGAGTGGATTGGGAACAATGGAAGCCGAATTTGCTTCCTTGCTTTGCGGTGCTGCTTGGAGCCCCTTTCTGTGGCATTCATGAACCCTGATGAAGTAACACACTAGCTCAAGTAGAAATTCTGACAATCTGTGTTGCTTCTTCCGCAGCATTTAACTCTTCAGAATCAAGCCTGTAGAGCTAACTCAAAATCATTGGGAAGACATGAAGAGTGATTTTTGACTCTATTTGCTTCTTTAAGATACTTTTTCATCTCTTCTGCATTTTTTCCATATACTATTATTTCCATCATATAATTAGAATTTTTTTTAAGTTGCTCTTTTTTTTTGGCTGAGGAAGATTCACCCTGACCTAATATCTGTGCCAATCTTCCTCTATTTTGTATGTGGGTCACCCCTACAGCATGGCCACCGACGTGTGGTGGAGGTCCATGCCCAGGAACTGAACCTGGGGCCGCCAAAGTGCAGTGTGGTGAACTTAACCACTAGGCCACAGGGCTGGCCCCCTTAAGTTGCTCTTTTTTAATTGAAGGAAAAAATGTGGAATAATTACATGTGTGCTGGATCTAAACACAACCTTCAGGCACTTCCAAAAAAGGATAATATCTCATTTATAAGTCAAAACAGTCTGACCTTTATTTTTGTTATTTTTTAACCCAAATTTCTCTTCCTGCTTTGTGAAATGACAGTTAATTTAACTGATATTAATAAGAATCCAAAGTTCATAAGATGTGTGTGATTTTTATACTCAAAATTATCAAAGCTTCTTGGAAAACAAGCTTATATTTCAAAATAAACTCAAAAATTTTAAAACAAAGTCAAAGTTTTTATTCCAGAAGCTAATTCAGAAAATACTACAAGTAGGCTGTTAAAGAACCAATCATCATTTCAAAAATCAATTATCAGTCATAATTGACTTTGCTGCTTCTCAGCCCAGAAGGAACAGAATTTGTATGCTGCGTGAATGTTTTTGTATCTGCTTTTCTTTGCTAAGAAATTCTTATTGAAATTCATTAGAAAGTTTGTAAGTTATTTTTCAAAGAAAAGAGGAATAAAAATGTCTACAAAAAATTGGAACACTGTGAAAAATTATTAGGGAAAGAAAATGGAAATTTTAGGAAAAGTTTAAGCATATTCAATAGTTATTGTGCAATCACTTCAGACAGAAACTCATTTGGCTTTATTTGAAGCATGCAACTCTCATGCAAAAATTGGCTTGCTCATAAAATGTTCCTGTTTATTATGTTTAGAGATTGAAAGAGAACCTTCAATAAAATATTTTGTTTATTCATTTGCAGAGGGGAAAACATCCCTGGGGGAAAACGTAATTTAACGAATTTGTTCTTCTACTTGCCCCCTGCAACCCGTGCCACTCCTGGCTCCCATCTTCTCAGAAACTCTATTCAGGTGTTACAAGAATGGTTGTGCAGAGTAAGCATTTATTGTGATGGCATCGTCCAAGAGAGGCACAGTGGTCTCCATATTTGCCTGTTTTATCCCCTGATAAAGAATCAGTGCATGAGTGAGAAAAGGGAATTATTCAGAAAAATGAATCATGTGTTTTAAAGATGGCTGCAAATTCTTTGACACTCTTCTTATTGAGACGTGGGGGACTAACTGTGCCCTCTCTGCCCGGTGAATCTGGGCTTGCCTCAATGACCCATTTGTAACCCACAAAACATGGCAGAAGTGACACTGTGTGGCTTCCAAGGCTAGATCAGAAGAGGTTGTGCAATTTCCACCTTGTTGGCTGGAACGTTTACTCTTAGAGCCATGAGCCACCATGTAAGAGGCCTGACTACCCTAAGGCCACCATGCCATGAGGAAGTCCAAGCCATGTGGACACAGTCCTGCCAACGGACTTGTGTTGGCCCTGTCTTGAAGTCATCGCAGCTCAGGTGAACAGAGATGGGAGTGACGATGCCTTCCTCACCTCCACCCCACCCGCCCAAGATGCTTGAGTCAACTCAGCATCCAAGTCTTCCCGGTTGAAGCCCCAGATGGCAAGACGCAGAAAGACTCCATCCCTGCTGCACCATTTTAAAATTCCCGTCCAACAGAATCCATGAGCACAACAAAATTGATTTTTTCATCACTAAACACGTTTTTTTTTTCATGCAGCAATAGATGACTGGGACATCATGTAATTTGGACTTATGAGGAAGTGGAATAAATATTTGAGGAGATGATATGTTGTAAATATCTTGCTTTGAAACTCCATTTTATTTCTGAGGTAGAAATACTTAGATTATATATTCTTTGTGTTTTAATAAAACGTAAAGTTATTAAATGCCTTTAGCTTTTAGTATAATGGAATCATGCAGTATCTTTATTCCAAGTCTTTACTTGGAATACACCAAACTGGACAAAACAATTGCTTCCATGGACACTCCTGTACAAGAAAGTGACAGTTGGTGTTCCGTTGGACTCTATCCCCAGTTTGGGCCATTTCTGGTGTCAGTTACCAATAAATGCTCATGTGCAGGCTCTGGCCTGACATAGTGACATATGCTGATCACATTGTGGCCCAAACACATCACCAGGCAGTTTCAGGGACTGTTCAGCTGTGCCAGGGTCTTCTTGGGGCCATAGACAGGCTCATCATCCAATGATTGTGGATTTTGTTTCATAGCAAGCTTTCGTTATACATTTTGATATAATAAGTCTGTTTAATTTTTAACACTGCAAAATAGAAAACAAATGTGAAAAAAAATAACAGTTTAGGCTTAAGCAGCTTTAATCCTGATAATTCTCTTTTATTGAAATAAAAGTTCAAAGAAATAGAATGACCTATCTATTTTTTACCTAATTATCTCTGGAAAGAAAATGTCACTGTGTTCATAAGGACACTCAAAGCTCTTGTATTCATTAGTTATTTAAAAATTCAAAAAGATTCCTATTTGTCTTTATAAACATAGGACCCCATTCAACAAGCTATCTGCTTTTGAGGAAAGTTTTTTGAATTATCATCATCTAGCATTTATAAATAGAAATTTAATTTTAAATAGATAAAATTTTTGTAATTTTCCAGAATCCTTAGAAAACATGTACTAGTCTCGTACTTTCATTACCTTGTGATCATGATGCCAATAAATTATTAAATAGTTCATATAGACATATAAAGACTCTGTTAGTGGCAAATTTTGGTCCATGGCCTGCCCTATAAACATGAAAACAGTAAGTCTGGGAGTCAGAGCAGAGGTTCTACCAGAATAAGCTCAAATGGGGGAACAGGGAGTCTGAATTCATCACAAAACACTGATTTCTAAAACATTTGTTTTCCCACTGTTATGAATTGAATTGTGTCCCCCTAAAATTCTTATGTTGAAGGCCTCACCCCCAGCACCTCAGAGTGTGACCTTATCTGGAAAGAGGGTCATTGCAGATGCAATTAGTAAGTGAAGATGAGGTCATACTGGAGTAGGGTGGGTCCCTAATCCCACATGACAGCATCACATCACTGTCGTAAAACAAATGATGGAGAATTAGGTTTTCCATTCCAGGCCTTGACAGAGGAAGAAGCACATTTAAAAACCTAGGGCTCTTAATCAATCACATGGCTGAGAAATGCTGTGACAGACAGATAGATAAGCAGGTAGACGGATAGATGGGTAGGTATAAAGAAAGAGAACAAGATAGATTGACAGGAAGAAAGATGAACTGGAAAGTGGATTCTAGATAGGGACAAAGAGAGGAAGCCAGCTAAATAGAGCAGTTACCTAATTACCCGCTGTTTTTTTTCTCCCACTTTCTTCTGGCCTTTTTAACAAGCTACCACAATTGTACCATTATGCCCAGCACAGGCAGGTACTTAAATGATCTCCATATTCATTCTATGACATTCTTTCAAGAAAGTTTAAGCAAGTAATGTTTGTCTGTGTCTAGTGCTGGGAAACACTGCAGATATTAAGATGCATACGTTATAAAGATCCAAAGGAGCTGCCCCATCTCCCTGAGGAAACAGTCTGTGGACCTGAAGATCATTCTGGTGTGAGCACTGGGAGCTGCAGCCTGGAAAATAAGACTAGGATGTTCTGTTCTATGTACTGGGTTTATGGCCAATACACAGCTGAACACCCCTGCTGGGTAGCCATCAGGTCTTTGAAGACAATAGATATTTTCAGTCTCACTGAAAGAGATGACATCTATAAAGTGTTTAGTGCAGTGCCTGGCAACATGATGTTAGCTATTAGGACAGTAGTAAGACAGCATCAGCACAACAAGAGGCCATCATTCATTCATTCATTCACTCACGTATTTCTTGAGTGTCCACTGAGTGCCAGGTTCTGACCAGGAGGTGCAGCATGAAGAGAACCAGCATGTTTCTGTCGTCCTGAAGTTCAGGTTGTAGCAGGGGAGACTCTTCAAGTACTGCTACTGATTTGAAAAGGGCTCCAGAGGAGAAAATCATGAAACAAATGGGCTCAGAACCTATTGAGTTCAAGATAAGCAGTGGCTTCATCAAACTCCAGAGACTATTGTCTCCTTTGAATTTTAAGTTTCAGCATCAGTTTTTGCCTGATTATCTTCAGTGACGATAGACTTTTCTTGTGGGGTAGTTTCCTGTACGGGATCCTAGAGAAGATTTATGCCCCACCCTTCCTTTTATCCTTTTTATCCAAATAGTTTCGTTACCCACACCACCATTTTGCTGCAGATAGTTAGAATCCTCTCATCTGGTTAGTGATTTGCCTGTGTGACCCTCTTTCCATGGAACCTTATTTTCCCGGCCAGGCAGCTGAGGGCGGTTTTAAAACTGAGGGTCTCTGTAACTGACATGAACACCCCACAGAGATTGTCCACCTCCCACAGATGTCCTGGCATAAACACTCATTCTTCTCTCTAACATTTGCCTATTGAGCAGACCCCCTCTCATGCGAGGGAAAGACCTCTTGTGAGAAAGGCATAGACTCGCCAACCTTTGCCATGACTTGATAACCTCACTCTTCCCTCCGCTTAGTGGAAGTTGCGGAGTTGAACAACAGACACAGAGGGTTCAAGGCCCCTCGGGTGAGATGAGGAGAACCAAATCTGTGTATCAATCCAACATGTCACGCCTTCAATCATTCTTGTGTCCCCTCTTTATTTGTTGAGAGATGGCACAGATCTACTGAGTCATGTTCAGGTTATGGTGAGCTCTCCTGAGCCCTAAGGAGTTTTATTCTGGAGGAAACTCTTCTGTAGAGCCCCCGTCACTTCCTGCCAGCACCTTTTGAAAGTCAGCATTAAGAGGGTATAAGAAAACATCTAGATTCTGACAAATAGGCTCACTCAGGAGGCTTAACAGAAAATATGTAAACTGATCATTGTAAACACTTTTGATTGCCATAGTTCTTTAAAACAGTTGTGTAACTGTATCTCAGAGTGGCCCTGGGTCATACTATTAGTCCACCTAATAGCTGTGTAGCATGCTAGTGACATCTTTTCTGCTTGTTCTCACATAATTAAAAACATCTAGCCATTTTCATCAGCAAACCAAACTCATAAACAAGTAGATAAGCCCCACATCCTTCTTGCAGATGCCGAATATAATGGTGGCTCAATAAATACAAATTCAATATCAGTTGTAATTATTATTATTTAACAACAACCATTTTTGCATATCCCTCTCCCCTGCTAGGCTATAATTTCCAAGGGTCTGTGTGTCTCTTGATCATCCCTGCATCCCCCGCATTCAGTACAGTTTCGGGCACCAAGTTGCCACTCAATAAACATTTGCTGAGTGGATGAATGGGTCTGAACTTGGAGGCATTAATGTGCTCAAGGAAGCACTTTTTATTAAAATTTCCACATGCTGTAGGTAGAAACAGGAGGTGAAACATGAGGAAATGATCAGAGGGGTGTAGAGTGTGTGATGCAGAACTGAGCCCTGTCCAAGACAGCGGCAGACAGATGGCTTGACCTGTGGGTGCCGTGGGGGCATTAGGAGTAGTGACGGCTCTCAATGCCACACTCACTGCTCTGCTGGGAGAATTCTTACCTAGGAATTGCTCCCATTTCCTGGAAATCCATATAAATGCCTCATTTTTCTGGGGCTGTCAAGGAATAAAGTATTCCATATTTTGGAATTTTCCAGATTACTAAAACCTACCCATTTAAACAACAAAACTTTTGGATTTTACTCACTTTAGTGAGGTTTTTTTTTTTCCCCTCAAAAAGTCATGCTGGAACTCACTTAACCCTTTTTAGTTATTTGTTTATTTTTCCCAATTTTATTGAGATATACTTGACATTTAACTTTGTATTAGTTTAGGGTATACAACATAATGATTTGACATGTATATATGTTGTGAAATGATTACTACATTTTATTAACCCCTTTTAAAGTTACCCTGATGGTTAGTGCTTTATGGTTTGCAGAATATTTTTACACAGATCAGTGATTTATCTTAACTTTCCCTCTTGTATTAGTCAGAGTCCTCCAAAGAAACAGAGCCAATAGGGCATATATATAGAGAGAGAGATAGAATCTACCAGGCTGATATGGCTATGATTTAAGGTAACATGTTTCATTCTTTCATCACTCATTTACCTGTTTATCTAACCACTGTTTCTCAAGGGCTGGCTCTGTGCTGGATCCTGGTAACCAGCACGCTTTCCTATCCTGAAAGGGGAATGTGGTCTGCGGGCAAGAGGTGAGAAAGGATGAGTATATAGAGGATATGGGTATATAGAGGATACATAGAGACAGATAGAATCTATCAGGCTGGCAGCCCCGACACTTAATGGTTTTAGAAGGATGTCACTGGATTTCTGGTTTTGCCTTTTATGTCTGCAATTGATGGTCCCTGGACCCACGTAACGGGCTTACAGCTTCTCTCTGCACCTACCTTTAGACCGGATTCAGCACTGCAAAACACAGATGCAGCTCTAAAACATTGGTGAGTAATTAGATTTGACTGATGTTTTCTTAGGAAAACAAAGTAGAAAGTTAAATCATACTCCTCAAGGCTTTACCCCTAAAACCCCCTTGAAACATTTCTGTTCTTTTCTTGGACTTCATTTCTGGAAACAGCTACATTGCCCATCTTCTCTCGCAGATGACCCTCAGCACCAATCTCTCCCAAATGCCGGTTGTTGCCCTAAACAATTCACCTCTTGCGTTGACTGTAAAATTATGGTGGTTACCAGAGCCAGCCCCTAGGAAACAGTGGATTAATAAACAGGTGAATGAATGAATGAATGAGTGAAATATATCTCCTTAAATCATAGCCAGAAAAACCATTTAGCAAGGCTTAGGGAAGTACCTTACTCATCTTTGCACCCTCAACACTTAGCACCACATGCGTCCAAAAAATGTTGGTTGAATGAATAAATGAATAACAGTTGAATAAAGGATAAACCAGGCAGGTTGGCATCACAGGGGAGGGGCATCTCCTGAGTTACTGGATTCTGAGTGGTTCCTTGCTCTTCATGTCAGGTCATGACAGTGAGGATTTAGTGTGTTCGATGAACACAAAGTTTTACATTACATTTAACTGCATTGAATGGCTGCATTAAGCCATTGGTTTTTGGGATATTTTGTTCAATCTCTTCTTTGGTGGATGATAATCCACCACTGATCTTGGTGGACAAGATCAGTTCATACTCGAATCTCAAAGTTTCCCTGTTTTAAAGTACACTTGAGGCCTTCCTAAGATATATGGTAGTCCATGTATGGGAACAGGGAAAAGGCACTATCTTATTGCCATTTTTAGTTTACTGAAATTGTTCATAAGCTGTGAACCTCACTTTTGAGAAATACGTTATTAGCTCGTCCAGTCAACTCGGACTCCTCGCTACCCTGTGGACAGCAGAGCGGAACCCTGCCTGGGCTTTTAAAGCCATCCTCTCACTTTCTGGGGCTGTATATATAACAATGTTCTGCTCCTATTCATAGGGTTTTCATGGCCAATTTTTTTGGAAGTGAGTGGACAGGTCCTTCCTCCTAGTCTGTCTCAGTCTAGAAGCTCCAATGAAACCTGTCCACCATGGGTGACCCTACTGGTATTTGAAATACTGGAGGCAGAGCTTTTAGCATCCCAGCAACATGCAGCTGCCACAGTATGACAACTGACAGATGGGTGGTGTGGTTCCCTGACCAGGAAACAAATCTGGGTCATGGTGGTGAGGGCGCCAAATCTTAACATCTAGACCAACAGGGCTGACTTTTGAAAAATTACAAGGGCTATAAACAGAAGCTTCCATGATTTTGAGATGATGGTGGTCCAAACAATCATTTTTATTCAATATTTTTCGGTTTTTATATCCTACAATAAAACTCAGAAGTAAAGTCAAGCTTAAATGCCTAAGGAAAGGTTACCCTAAGTATTGGCCATAACCAACCAACAAAAACAAAATGACTAAGAAAAATAAGTATTACCATGCTGTGCTTATGCAGTACTGAATTTTTGTTTGCTGAGTTTCCCAGAATCTGTCATGAGTCAAATTTGCTCTGAAATACACTCATGCAACAGGTGTGTCTCGGGGCTTTGGATCCCAACCCCAAACACAGTTGCCATGAATGGCCCCATTCTCAGAGAAGCCTGAAGGAGTAGATGTGTTTAGTGTTTGGGTCCTTCTAGGACCCTGAGGAAAGCAATGGGGAAGGCATGACAAAGACTGCTGAATAGCCTCCACCAGCCATATCCACCCCTGTCTTGCCCATCTTTGTAATGCACCCATTGCTAGGTGAGAAAGTTGAGGCAGAGCCAGAGGTTAAGTTAACACCGGTGGTGGTACTTTCCCAGGCTTGTCAGTCCTCTACTCTCAGAGAAGAAAACAGAAAAATGAGAGAAAGAGAGAGAGAGGAGTTAACCTAGATGTTAGATATTTAACTTTGATTTATCTCTTGACAATGTAAATCACTTTCTAGTATAAGAAATTAAAAGATAGCCATTGTTTTGAACCATTTTTGCCCACAATTCCATGAGGATGAATCCCTTCTCTTTAGAGGACTCTTGATCGTCATAGGAAATGGACGACCTGGACCATTCCAGTCAAGTCATGATGCCTCTACCTTTTCAGTTTATAAATTGGTGCAGGAAATAAACAGGGAACATTAGTTGGGACTGACAGTTTATTCAGGCTTTTCTTACTTGTGGAGAGTAATAAAATGACTGTGCTTTAAGTGAACAATGGAGGGCGATTGATGATTCGATACCTTTAAATTAAAGGAAGCTTTATTGGAAAATAGGCTGTGCTACAGCAGATTTTAGTCCTCTGTTAAGCAACAGAGGGAGGCTATGTTAGTGCCTGAATGTCATGGCAGATCCAGAAGCTAGTCCGTGAAGGGAGGGAGCCTCTTACCTGACATGGACAAGGACGTGAGCTTTACTTTTGAGCCCTCAGGAGGCAGAGCATTGAGCTTGTGAAAAAAGACTCGAAGGACCCTACGAGAGAGGAAAGTGAGTAGGGAGAACAGAGAACAGAGAACTAACTACACTGTCTGTACCCTCCAGGGTACGAGAATAACAAATAAGTAGAGAGAACTCACTGTGTTTTTTCTCTACACTTAGAGCATATCTGTACTCCAAATGTGTGAGTTTTTCCACACCAAGCAATTCTCCAGTTCTCAGCGGACAACGACTGGGTGTTCTACAATTCAATTGAATTCTGAAACTAGTTACCTGGCGTCAGCACAGACCCCACAGGTTAGGGGCTGAGTCCCACAAGACTGCCCCCACTTCAGAGGCCAATTGCAAGTCCAGGTTGTCACTGTGCTTCTGCCCGACTGGCTATAAATCAGAGGTTTTCACGGCCCCCTCTTCAGATTTGATAATTTGCTAGAATGGGTCACAGAACTCAGGAAAACAGTTTACTTACTAGATTATGGGTTTATTATAAAAAGATATAACTCAGGAAGAGCAAGATGAAAGAGATGCATATGGTGATGCGTGGGGGAAGAGGCGCAGAGCTTCCATGCTCTCTCCAGGCACACTATCCTTATAGCACCTCCATGAGGTCACCAACCCAGAAGCACTCTGAATCACTTTGGTTAGGATTTTTATGGAAGTTTCATTACATATACATGATTGATTGAATCATTGGCTGTTGGTGATTAAGTCAATCTCCCCTCTCTCCTTCGTGGAGGTTGGGTGGGTGGGGATGAAATTTTCAACGCTCTGATCACATGGTTTGTTCCTCTGGCAACCAGCCCCCCCATCCTTAGGTGCTTTCCAAAAGTCACTTCAATTTCATTAGCATAAACTCAGGTGTGGCTGAAAGAGGCTTGTTTGACTAACAAAAGATGCTCCTTTCACCTTACTAGTCTTATCACTTAGGAAATTCCAAGGGTTTTAGGAGCTCTGTGCCATGAATGCGGATGAAGACTTAACATATATTTCTTATTATAAATCACAATGTCACATATGGCATATTGTTAAAAGAGAGTAAGGACTTCATTTCTTTTTATTTTATTGATTTTGAGGTAAGTCATTATCATTTCAAAGAATGTACTGTAGGAATATAAGTGAACTTTTAAGGTATGTTTCTGGTCTATTGGGGCTTGGCACATTTCACTGAGAGTTCACACTTCTGGCTGGTACATCTGGGAAATGAGCATCACTCTCAAGAATCCTGGAAGGTCTGAGGTCCTAAAAGCCTCTGATGATCTGAGCAACTGCACCTTGAGCTAGAATGTCGTGGGACGTGGGAGTACACAGGCTGACTCAAAAGTGATCTGACATGATCTAATCATTCTGGAACATTATTATTATAGGATCAAATATAAAGATGCATGATTTTCATATATGAGTGTTGGTTTTCTTATCGAAAGAAAAGTTTCTAACAAATAGCTATCTCCAGGAGAAGTAATAATAATTGACGTTTAAGACATTTCAAGAATAATTTTCAAGATGAGAGATTTTTGTTCTTTTGGTGTACCTTACAGCTTTCTCTAAGATAAGACACTTGTTGCTGTACTGCTAGGGCAAACAGGTGGAAAAACTATGCTTTCTCTCTCCAGAGAAAGGAAGAGTCAAATGTCACAGTGGGGTGACTCAAATGTAAGGGAACTTGTACCAGCTCTGGTCTGCACAATGACTTCTCAGTTCTTTCTACAGAAAGGAAAGAAATAAGGAGAAAGTTCAAAGCAATGCCCTTGTCACAACCCCTCTAGAAGTCAGGAATGGCCCATAGTGATTTTGATTTTTATTGTTGTTGTTTCTTTAACTCTCATGTGCCAATCTTGATTGATTAGTAGTGGCTCCTTGGAGCACTATGTGACAAAGAATTTTAAGGCATGTAGGAAGCGCTCAGTAAATGTTTGTTGAATGTTGACTGAATGTCTGCCTTGGGTATGGGGGAGGGAGTGGTATCACATGTGCCATAGGGTTGCCTGGTTGCAGCAAGATAGTCCCAAGGAAGATGTCCTAAAGAGGAGGAAGTTAGGAATGATGGCTAATATTTAAGTATGTAGTATTGTGGTTGCCTGTTAGTGAAGAGGAAGAATGTAACCCATCTTAGGTAACCCAAATTTCTGTTCTTTCCTATTTGCAAAACAAAGATGGGTGTTAAACATTATGAGTTATTCTCCTAACAGATGAAGTCTGTCTGGACCTCAGACTTCAGGACACTTGAGTAGCCTGTTAAAGAATGCTACGTTAATTTGGCGATATGCCTCTAGACTTTTAAAATAATGTGTATCCTTTGACTCCACTTCCACCTCCACCTTACAAATCTACTTCAAGCAATTTAACCTAAGGAAATAATTTAGGAGGTAGGCAAAAACTTAGCCACAGTGGTGTTCTACAGAAGGATTCTTAGTTGCAAAGAATAAAAACCCATAGACACTAATTCAAGTTAAAGAGGTTAGCATAGAGGAGGGTTCCGCAACTTCAGCACTATTGACATTTTGGGCTGGCTAATCCCTCATTGCGGGGGCTGTCCTGTACATTATAGGATGTTTAGCAGCATCCTTGGCCTCTACGAGCTAGATTACAGTAGCAGCCCCTCACCAGTTGTGACAACCAAAAATGTCTTCAGACATTGCCAAACTCCCCTGGGGGGCAAAATCACACCTAGTTAAGAATCACATGTGTAAGGGTATAAAGATAGTTCATGGGAATCAAGAAAAAGCTGAATATCCAAGACTCAGGAGCCGAAGAGCTTGAACATCTTGGGGGCAACCAACTCGCACATTCCCATCTCTACATCTCCTGGCCTCCTGTTTGTTCTGTAGATCCACTCCATTCCCACTCTGAGTCTCTTCTCCTCATAACTACAACATGTATGTGGGGCAATAATGGACATCCTACACCTAACTTTTCATGACCTTTCAGCTCAATTATCCACCATTGACTGGTAACTTCTTTCTATTTCTTAGTTTAAATTTTAAGAAAAGATGCAGCTTATTGGTTCAGCTCATTGTGAAAAGTCAGGCCAAAGATGCCTTAGGTAACTCTCCACAGAAGGATGATCTTTAGCCTGCTTCCAATCTGAATCAGGTATCCACATCTAACCCACCCAGTTATAACTGGAGGAATACAAAGATCCTCAAAATTCCAGTGATAATGGTGCTCATTGCAACATGTTTTTCCTGCTTCTTTGTGTGTCTGGCAATTTTTGATAGGATGCTAGACATTGTGATTTATATGGTTTTTCATGCTGGATCTTTTAAAATTCCTATGAATTTTCTTGAACTTTGTTCAGGGATGCAGTCAAGTTACTTGAAAACAAGTTGATCCTTTAGCCCTAGACTACTCTAGTCCCACCCAGCAAGCCTAATCTAGGGATAATTATTCCTGACTGCTGAGATAAGACTCTTTGAGTACTCTACCCAGTGCTCTATGAATTACAAGGTTTTCCAATCTGATGGAGGGAACAGAAATTATTTCTGGCCTTGTGTGAGCTCCAGCTACTGTTTCCTCTAATCCTTTTATGTGGTTTTTTCTTTGGACTTGGGTAATTTCCTCACATGCATGATGTGATTAGTACTTTCTTGAATACTGAAAAAGGGCTCTGCAGATCTCCAGAGTCTTCTCTCTACGCAGCTCTCTCCTTTCTAATTCTCTGTCCAGTGAACTCTAGCCACTTTGGTCTCCCTGGACCTCAACTCTCTTCAACTCAGGGAATCTGCCAGGCTCTGCTCATGTTCCCTCTCTGTGGCTATGAATTCCTCTTAAGATCGAAATCTGGGGTTTACCTTCTTTGTTTCCTCTCTAAGAGATTGCTTTCCTTCACTGTCTGATGTCCAATGTCTTAAAAACCATTGTTTCATATATTTTGTCTAGCTTTTAATTGTTTCAAGTAGGAGGGTAATGCCGGTCACTGTTATTTTACCTCGTCTACAAGCAAAATCCCACAATGTGCTTTTTATAGAGAAAAACTGGAAACAATCAAATAATTCAACCAAAGAGGATTGTGTATCTACAGGATGTTGTTAGAATGAAATTCCATTCAATCATTATCAATGATCCTCTAGATGAATATTACTTATATGTAAATACGTCATAATCGTTTGTTAAGTGAAAAATTAAAAAATAAGTGTATGCCCAGTTTGACTTTATTTTTGCAAGTATACCCATGTATATATACAGACATACATAAATATTATATATATCTATATCCACACGTATATTACTTATACTTTTACATATCTCTTTATATATACATGAAATTACACATATATATATTATGTCATAATTTCTACAAAAATGCTCTCTAGAGTGGATAATAAATTTTTTTCTTTTTGCTAATATTTACTTTCCAATTTTCTACAATAAATAGGTATTATTTCACAAAAATTATATAAATATCACTTTAAATGTACTGCTAGTAGAACTACATTAGTATATATGTTTAATAAAATTCTAACTTTTACTTTTATGCATACTTGACATTTTGAATAAATTTATAAAAAGGCTTTCCACCATCACAAAAATGAAAAGACAACCCACCAACTGGGAGAAAGTATTTGCAAATCATATATCTGATAAGGGGTTAATTTCCAAAATATATAAAGAACTCATACATCTCAACAACAAAAAAATGAACAACCTGATAAAAAAATGAGCAGAGGATATGAACAGACATTTTTCCAAAGAAGATTTACAGATGGCCAACAAGTGCATGAAAAGATGCTCAACATCACTAATTATTAGGGAAATGCCAATCAAAACTACAATGAGAGGCTGGCCTGGTGGCATAGTGGTTAAGTTCACATGCTCCACTTCAGCAGCCTGAGGGTCACAGGTTCGGATCTTGGGTGTGGACCTACACTGCTCATCAAGCCATGCTGTGGCGGCATCCCACATGCAGGACAGAGGAGGACTGGCACAGATGTTAGCTCAGAGACAATCTTCCTTACCAAAAAGAAAAAAATAGGAAATCAGATATCACCTCACATCCATCGGAATGGCTATTATTAAAAAGATAAGAAATAACAAGTGTTGGAGAAAAAGGAACCCTCATACACTGCTGGTGGGAATGTAAACTGGTACAGCCACTAGGGAACCAGTATGGAGATTTCTCAAAAAATTAAAAATAGAAATACCATCCAGCCATTTGTGGCAACGTGGATGGACATAGAGGGTATTATGCAAAGTGAAATAAGTCAGAGGGAGAAGGTCAAATACCATATGATCTC
This sequence comes from Ceratotherium simum simum, assembly GCF_057802395.1. Classification (NCBI taxonomy): domain Eukaryota; kingdom Metazoa; phylum Chordata; class Mammalia; order Perissodactyla; family Rhinocerotidae; genus Ceratotherium; species Ceratotherium simum. Next base: position 26,681,860 of record NC_141931.1, on the reverse strand, counting down.
ACTCATTAAGTAGTATATAATAACAACAACAAACAAACACATAGAAACAGAGATTGGATTGGTGGTTACCAGAGGGGAAGGGGGGAGGATAGGAGGGCAAAAGGGATAATTGGGCACATGTGTGTGGTGATGGATTGTAATTAGTATTTGGGTGGTGAACATGATGTAATCTATGCAGAAATAGAAGTATAATGAGGTACACCTGAAATTTATACAATGTTATAAACCAATGTTACCGCAATGAACAAAAAATTAAAAAATAAATAAATAAATAAAAATAGAAATAGAAATACCACATGATTCAGCTATTCCACTTCTGGGTATTTATCCAAAGAACACGAAAACACTAATTCTAAAAGATATACGCACTTCTGTGTTCAGTGCAGCATTATCCACAACAGCCAAGACTTGGAAGCAACCTAGGTGCCCATCAACAGTTGAATGGATAAAGCAGATGTGCTATATATATACACACAACGGAAGACTACTCAGCCCCAGGAGAGGGCAGGATCATGCCATTTGTGACAACATGAATGGACCTTGAGGATACTATGCTAAGCAAAATAAGTCAGACAGAGAAAGACAAATACCATATGATTTCACTCAATATGTGGAAGATAAACAAACAAACACATAGATATGGAGAACAGATTGGTGTTTACTAGAGGAGAAGGAGGTAAGGGGAGGGCAAAAGGGGTAAAGGGGCACACTTGTATGGTGACGGATGGAAACTAGACTTTTGATGGTGAACACAGTCTATATGGAAGCCAAAATATAATGATGTACACTTGAAATTTACACAATGATATAAATCAATGTGACCTCAGTAAAATAAAAAAAGTCTTTCTAAAATGAAACACTCAAAAATTAAATTAAGTATTGTAATAATTAATAAAGCTTTGATAAACTATTATTGGGTTTCTAATATTTTGAAAATAATGTTTCCACCTTACACAGCTATGTACTTTAGTTATTACCATTAACTTATTAAATATTTGCCATTAAAATATTTTTAGGCTTTCTTCTGCATGCTTTCATTGAAATCAAATACATGAATGAAAGACAAATGTAAAAGAAAATATGATGTTAATATATAGGTCCAGGCCATCTAAGGCAGCAATTATGAAAGGAAAGACTGATGCACTGAGGAGGCTGGAAGAGTAGGAGAGCATGGCCTTTCTGGGCAGTTTAGAGAAGAATTCTTAACAGTCTTTGAGTGAATAAACCTTCAAGTTCTCACTAATCAGCAGCCAGAGCTGATATATTATCATCAACAAACCAAACAAAAATCACTGATTTATTCCTATTTTCAGTCCTGGCAATTCTATCTTTTCATCACTACTCTTGGAACTGTAGAAAGATGTGTGCAGGTGTGTGTGCATGCATGCACACACACCCACACAACAGCACCCGAGGTCTAGAGGCCCCATCTGGCCTGTGGTGGTGAGCACGATCAGGGCTCCGTTCCTGTCTGCATCCCACAGAAATTACATCATCTGAATGGTGGTTTTACAGATATTCCTGAAATAGCACACTCCACCTGTGCAAAGGGGAGACTGAGGAAACACACCACAAAGCAGATTTCAGCAGGCCTGTGCTCAGCACTGGGAAGGAAAAGATACACAACAAAAATTCCAAGTGAACACGTTTCATAGTTAACTCTGGGTGTGGGACCCCGGAAGCACTGGAAATTGCAATCCGGGCTTTGATTTAAAACAGTTCCTCTTTCTTACAAAATTCACTATTTCCCATCTCAACGGCCAAGACTGCCCAAAACAATCATCATAAAATACAAGCTTATTGAATATGCCTAGAGGTCCAAAATTTTGCTTCACACTATGGAAAGTGATAAAGAAATATAAGAAATAGTGTCACTTAATAAGGAGATAAGCCTAATGCACAAGAAACAAATGAGAGTATTAAGATAGGGTCCAAAGGCAAACCGATTGAGAGCACTGTGCAAAACAATTGTGTTTGCACCTGGGCGCGTGCAAAAGCAGTTCAAAACAGAGAGAAATTGGTAATGGAAGGAAAGGAGTTAGAGTCCTCATGAAGGAGAGAAGACTTGATGGACCATGAGATACATTTTTAAATCTTTCATTTTGTTGAAAATATAATCCCATGACAGAAAACTTAAAAGTTCAGGAAAAAAAGTCACTTCACTTCAACAGGCGTTCCCTACATTCGTTGCAGTTTTATTCACAATAGCAAAAAAGGAAAACAATCCAAATGTCCATCCACAGGAAGAGGAATAAACAAATGAACAGTATCTGCACATGTTGGTACACTAACTCCTTAGCACTGAAAAGGAGTGAACTGTTGATACATGCAACATCAAGGATTAACCTCGAATTCCCTACCTTGAGTGAAAGAAAGTAGACACGAAAGAGGAAATTTATGTGAAGGTCAAAAACTGGCAAAACTGATCTACAAGGAATCAAAATAACAATTGCCACTGACCAAGGACGGTCATTGGCTGGAAAGGGGCACAGAGGAACTTTCTAGGGTTGATGTTCTATATCTTGATTGGGGCATTGGGCATGTAAGTGTATACATTTGTCAAAACTCAAGCAACTGCACGCTTAGGAGCTGGGTTTTTTACAGTAGGTCATTCTACCGCAAAAATCTACTTCCCTAAAACTGTGATATCCAGTCTTTCCAGTGTTTCACTTGGAACATATATATTTTTTCCTGACTGTAGTTGAATGTTGATAATTCCAACCCGTAATGTAGACCTATGAGAGCCAAAGACAGGCACACGCTTGGACCCTGTTGTCAGGGTCTCTGAATCGAGATGAGACCCTTTTGATTCCCTCCATGTTTTTGCACAAGGATAGTGGAAAAGTTATAGATGGAGAGAAACATTCACATTTGTGTGACTGTACAGAGCCCCTGAATAAACAGTGTGAGGCGAGGCAAGAGAAATGAGGTCAGTAATCCAATTAATTTTTTTCAATAAGTAGTGACAACTCTTGATAAGAAAGACTCTAACTCTATCCTTTTATGCCCAGGAATAAAACACATCAACTATACTCCTGAGTACACGAAATCAGTCTCTGGAAAATAATGACTACTGGCGAACATTTATTTACTTATTACTCTGAGCCCAGTGCTTGCCAAGTGTTAATCGTTTATCCTCACAACAACTCTTTCAGGCAGGCAGAATTACTACTCCCTTTTTTTTCGGGGCACAGAAAGGTTAAATAACTTGCCTAAGGTCACACAGCTAGACAGAGGAGAAGCCAGATCAAGTCATTAACTGGAATGAGGACTAGGAAATGAGAAAGGAGTATGGAGGGAATGGACAGATGGACAAGAAAAGAATTAAAGGCTTTATAGGGGAGGAAAGTAATTCAAAGGAACATTGGCTATTGTCAAGTGAACCCTCATTACAGGTAATGAAACTGAGGCCCAAAAAGGTGACGTGACTTCTCAAAGTCACTCATCTAATTAGGGCAGAGCTCGGATAAGCAGCCACATTTTAAAAATTCCAGCTCAGGGCTTTTCTACTACATCAAAAAAAAAATTTAATTGAATTTTTTTCAGATCATGTTCAATTTTGAAATCTACCCCCGAGGGGACTGTTGGTTAGATATTCATAGTGTTATAAAATTCAAGTATTGGAAACGGCCTGGAGAGATCCTACGGCCCTTGATCCCCCAGCATCACTCTTAAACCATCCCATCCAGGTGAGAATCTTTCCCAGTTTTTAAAGCCTTCCAGATATATCTCAAGAGGATTTCTTCATTTATTTACCAGAGCAAAAAAGCAGAATTTGGAAAATAGCCTGATATTCATAAGCCATTAATGGCATCCCAGGAGATAGATGAGCCCAAACCCTGGATATCTAAAGCATTTTAATTCAGGATGCAGTGCACTGAAGCCCTGGGGATTATTTTCATCACAGTCGACTCTATGAATATGAATTATTTTTCATGTTGGCATTTTTTTACTGAGAAGGAAATCTTAACACAATATTTAACGTGGGAACAAGTAGCAGAATGTAGGGAAATATGAAAGGGCATAGAACGAAGGTGAACGGATATTTCCACCTTGCCCCAAAAAACGTCAATAAGCATGTTATGGCTTCCTCTTTTCTTTCCTTTCCTTGCCATCCTCACTAAAAAAATGCCCAGTCCACAATCCAATGTCCTTTGAGAGTGCCTCCAAATTAAGTCTCAGATGAGTGATTACCCCTGAGTCTCCAACTGGTTCCATTCCACAGCTGTGTTTGCAGTGATGGAAAGATGCTTGTTGAAATTGGGACATCCGAGAGACCACTAAGTGAAGGAGCAGTTGCTATGCATCGTCTAGAAACCACCATTTGGATCCTTCCCCACTCTTGTAGAAAACACTGAACATGTCATAGCAGAGTAAACACATCCGAAGAAGAACCATTTTGCCATTTATGCAGGTACTCAACATATGATTAGAAAGACTTGACAAACAAAAGTGGAGTTATGACACTATGTGGAGTGATATGTTGCTCCTGGAGGGTAGCGCAAATAGTCCATGGCACTTTAAAGCCAGATAACCTATCTGCTTTGAATAGAAATGTTCCAGTCACTTGGATATGCTTCCTCAAGGAACTGTCTTCCTCTCTTTGGGAAGGGTATTCAAGACTAGAGATGATGTGCATGGAATTTTGAGAGAGGAATCTTGCCTGCCTATCAGATCAAGAAAATTACTTCTAGCAATAACACAGTGACAGATTACCCTCATATTCGCTTTTGATCAATCTCTGGATGCCTGTTTGCAAGCTCAGTTGGCTTGTCCATAGTACATAGCAGGCAGGGAACATTTCCATGGAGCAACGCACTAGGCAATTTCCAGTTTCCAGGGTGATGAGCTGGCTTCATCTGCCAATTGTCCCTGTATGTGGCTTGAACAGACCAAGGAAATGGTGAAGAGAGCATTCAAGGGCAGTACCGGCCTCTTGTAAGGGCTCAAGTAAACTCCAGTGTCTCAGTCTGCCCTATCCCTTTGGATCTATCCAAGTTAATGGATTCCCTTGTCTGGTCCTTTACTTCTGCAGTTCTCTCAGTTCTGGGAATAATAACCTTTGGGTTGCTCTTCGGGCGGAGACTACAGAAGACCTCTAACCCTTGTTTCATTTCTGATATTCTATCTCCAAAGGCTGAGATCAAAGAGAAACTTGCAAATATTTATTAAGAGTCTATGATGGGACTCCTGCTTCTGGGTAAGATGGAGACATTTGTGGTGGACCAACCTTTCCACTAAGAACAACGAGGTAAACCAGATGAAATCTCCAAATCACCTGTTTTAAAGACACTGAAGAGCTGCTTAAGCGATGCCAAGTAGAGGGGCTAAGATTTGGGAGAGGGGAGAATCTGCAACAGCCTTTTATCCCAGAGCACTGCGGATTCTGGCGAGGACACACAGCCCATTGTCTGCACTGTACCTGGGAAGAGCTACAGAACTAAACAGAAGTTCCGACAGGGGATGGGTTTCTCCTGAAGACATTACTGAATTCTGAAACTGCACAGGGAAGGAAACGGAGAAGCTAAGCTGAAAATATCTGAAGAGCTGAGCAGAGTTTTCTGCAGTCAGGAGATGCTGCAGAGACTAAGGTTAGAGTTCAGCACACACCAGAGGCGGGGTCCTCAGGCACACCAGGCTCCCAGTGGAAGCCTGCAGGGCCTCATCAGAGGAAGAGGACCAGACCAGAGGAGCCTCACACAAATGAAAATTAAAGATGAAATAGAAAGTTTTCCCCTTCGAGAGGTGGAAAGAAAGAAAGATGCCTTCTCTCACCACCTCTGTACAACATCGTCCTGGAAGTCCCAGCCAGCACAATGATGCAAGAAAACACATGAAAGGCAGAATAATTGGAAAGGAAGGAATAAAACTGTCATTAGACATAAACAAATTGATTTTATGTGGAAAAAAATCTATGAACAACTTAAATTTAATAAATCTGTTTAATATGGTCTCTGGATTTAGGGTCAGCATGGAAAATCAACTCTCTGTAGAACTGCAACAAAGAGAAAATGAAATCTTACAGTTATATCATTGGCAATAGCATCAAGGAACATTAAATACCTAATAAATCTTTTAAAAATACGTGAGACATGTATACTGAAACTACAAAGCAGTTTTGAGTGAAATTAAAGACCTAAATAAGTGAAAGGACATACGACATTCATAAATTGGAAGACTCATGTGGTTAAAAGGGCAACTCTCCCTAAATTTGTCTATAGTTCGTGTGATGCCAAGAGATTGCATGTGTGTGTATTTGTAAATTGATTAGCTGATTATAAAATTTATATGAAAATGCAAAGCGCCAACAATCGCCAAGGAAATCTTGGGAAGAAGATAAGGAGGTCAAAGGAGGCTTCATGGAGAGATATTTGAGCTAAGTCTTCAGGGGAGGGGGTGATAAGTGGAATTTTGTTAGGAACTGGAATCGTATCTACTTTGTTGGGACAATCCTAACCCCTATCACAATGCCTGTCTGAGGCATAGAAAATGCTCAATAAATATTTGTTCATTGTTTGTATGAATGGATGGATGGATGGATGGATGGATGGATGGATGGATGGATGGATAGATGAGTAGATAGATGGATGGGTGTGGGAGATAAGAACATTGCAGGTTAAAAGGACAATATAAGCAAAGATAAAGAAACATGGAAACACATTACAGTGAGTAGTCAAATATGTCTTAATCATGTGTGTGGGATATCAGAAAAGGAGGCTGGAAAGTTAAGGTAGGACCACATTGTGTCTGAATGCTAAGCTAACAGGGTTTGGATCTTATTCTTTAGGTATCTAACAGTTTAGAAGAATATAAAGTGATTGAAAGGTTGGAAGATGAATTGGACCAGTGACAGAGGAGCATGTGAAGCCTACCCAGTCACTTCACTGAAGTACATCCTCTTTGCTTTCTATGTCAAGCACTGGTAATAAAATTGGAATTCTCTACTCAGGTCATTATTCATGTATTTAATATGGAAGCTCCCCATATGCTTAAACTGATAGCCACTCAATTAAAAAATCTAAGTGCTCTCAATCAGAGCCTTGAGTATGCCAAAAGCCAAGAACTGTGCTATCAAGAACGTAATGGGATTTCCTTTCTACATTGCCTTTTCAAAAACCACTGTAACATTCTACCCCAGAGATTTTTTTTTTTGGTTAGGAACAGAGATCAATGAATTCTGTTGATCTCTACCTGTTAAGATGGAGACCAGCTGTATGTACAGAAACTCAAAGTAGCACTGTTTTAAATACACAAAAGTCTATTCACAAGTCAAAGAAGTCTAAAGTAAAGTGGCCCACAATGATTATGGTGATTTCATGCTATTGTCTCCTAGTAAGCAGAACTTCCAGAAGTTCTACTCAAATCTCATGGCCAGAACGAGGTGACACGATGCCTAGCTGCGATGGACACTGGGAAATGAAGTGCACTGACGCTCCAAATAAAACTAGAGCTTTGTTAATAAGGAAGAGTATTGGTGAATAGTGGATAGGCAACCAGCAGTCATGGCTACCTGATCCATTTTTCCATTCTAAGGAAGCAATCTTAGAGGAAGTGGAAACTTTGAGAATTTCTTTTCTGAGAAGTTTTGTTGTTGTTGTTGCTTTACAATCCCCTTTTTCTCCTAAGAGGAGTAGTCCGGGGAACTGGAGATTCTTTGTTTCTTGAGCTGGTTGAAAACATGGCTTACAAGTCTGGATAGCACAAAAAAATTATTTTGCAAAAGAATGAGGAGAAGAAGAAAAACCAGGTGGGAGAGCAGAAGGAGGCAGGCAGGACCAACCACCCTGTGGCTAGATGAATGAAGTGTGTGAAAGGGGCCTGGAAAAGAATGGGGTGGTCTGGGAACTGTTGCTCAGAGGAGAGACATCTCAAATGAAACCTGAACTGAGAGGTGAAAACACCCTCTCTACCCCAATGAGACACCTTCGTTACGTCTTGACACAACGCTCACGCTATCTGTGCAGCTGGCTTCTTTCTGGTTTTGCTTCACGGTCATGATCAATATGCAGGGAAAACATTGACCTTTTCTTGGGACAGTGGACATATGGGCTTCCAGGCTAACCACCACCAAGAAAATGGAAAATTGTTATCAAGGATGAATTTGCTCAAACAAACATTAAAACACACCATAAACGTTGATTACTTAGAGCAGTGTCATACTGATTTAAACAAACAAACAGACCAACAGTACAGAATAGAAAGCAATGAAACAGAATTTAATGTGTGCATAAAATGAGCCCATGAGAAGCGAAACTCAAATGTCGATCTCTTAGGGAAGCCTCCTGTTACCCCTAGTCAAAGTCGATTGTCTCCATTATTCTTTGTCTCCCCTGTTCTTTGATTCCACAGCCCAAATTACAATTCACAAACATACGTTTATTTACTCAATATTGATTTCCCCTGTCAGGCTATAAGCACATGAAGAAAAGATTGCCTGTTTTGTTTTTTTTAATTTTTATATTTTGATTACTGTGTGATCAGAGCCTAGAACAGTGCTTTGCATATAGTAGGCTTCAATGAACACTTGCAATGAATTGTTAATTCATTATTAATGAATTATTTAGCAAGTGTACTCAATAAAATTATATGTTTGAAAAAACTTAGATTTCTCACCTTCCATCCCATAGCACGCACCAAAATAAATTTTAGATGCATTAAATATGCATTGGAAATTGCAGAACAAATATTTTTAAAGGAAATCATAGAAAATAACAGAATACGGGCAAGACTATGGAAAATACAAAGCCAATAAAAACAGTGACAAAGGCAAAGAAATATATATTTGACTTTCCAAAATGTTAAACTTGAGTATGTAAAGTCACTTCATGAAGAAAATTCAAATGCTAACAGCAAATTGGGAGAAATATTCATAAAAAATATGATAGGAAAAATCAGTATCTTTAATATGTTAAAATTCTTTTCAAACCAATGAAAACAAACTAATATTCCTAAAATAAAATGAGCAAAGTATGTGAACATACAGTTCACAGAAGAAACACAAATAACTCAAAATTATGACAAAATAGTATCCCAATTAATTTTGCTTTTTTAAAAAAATCAAATTGGAAAATATTTAAATAAGTACAATACTCAGTACTATTGAGCTTGTGGCTTAGAAGAATAATTAGCAGAACTTTTCTTGAAAGAAATTGAAAACACATATAAGAACCTTCTAACATTTTTACCATTTGACTCAGAAATATGACATTTAAAGAACTTTACTAAGTATGTGATATTTTCACAGATCATGAAATTGAAGGGTGCAAAAAAAATAACCACAAAACCCAAACACCTCTTTTACTTTTCTATGACTAAATATTTATCTCAGTTCCTATAACCCATGAAATCGGAAAATCCGATCCAGTTGATTTCAGTTAAAATGTGTCATTTCTGCTTTTCAGGCATTTTGGACTTAAATTTATTGATCCCAAAGTCTCCCCTGCTCCATTTCCTCTGGTAACACATTTCAGATCTGGGAAGGGGAGAGGGAGAGGTAAGATGCAGCAGGACTTTGGGAGAGGGGATTGGGTGCTTGGACGTGGCCCTGTATCCTCAAGGCAATCTCCTGCTACATCCTTCTTCCCCTCGGCGTCTGATAGGCAGCATCTTCCCCATTGACTTGAGCTGACGTGTTCTGACCAGTCGAGTCTCCCAGCATTCCTTTCCCTCCCTGGTGGCATCAGCTAAGCTGGTATAGCACCCTCTCCTGGTCCCCAGACGCACAGCCTACATCACACCTTCTGCTATGGCATCCTCTGTCCCATGGGGAATAGTCCCACACATTTGCTGGCTCAGACCCTCTCAGCTACATGGTGTCTCCTTCTCCTACCTACTCCCATCCTTCTGGAATGCCAGGACTCCATGAGGCCATGCTCAGGCCCATCTGCATCCTACAGCTCAGAGACAATGCCAGCTTGGCTTTTCTCCAAAGCTCGCTCCACTTGGGGTGAAACCCTGGAAAATGAAGCACACATTTCCTCTATTTTTAGCAGTCTCAAAATGTAACTGGGGTGGGAGTAGGTTAGCATATATGCTATTTGCTTCACATACACACACACCCCCCCCGCCAATGGACGAAGATCTCCTTTCTCAGAGTCATCACCACTGTCTGCCTCTGTTTCTCCTGGGTCTGATGCCTCCCTCAGCCCATCAGTCTACCTAGGTTTGAAGGCAAAGTCGTTTGCTCTTCATCACCAGGAGCTCTTCCCTCTTTTTGTGCCATGGACCCCTTTGGTGGTCTGATGAATCCCATGTGCCCTGTTTCAGAAAAATATTTTAGATGCATAAAATAAAATACATAGGGGTACAGTGGGAGACATCATACTGAAATTTTGTTCTATTCACAAACACTAGGCTAAGAATCCCTTGTCCAATATTTTATTTATAGCATGGAGTCTATCCCTGACTCCTTTCAGGTTTGACTCTTTGAATGCAAAACAAAACCCAAAACCTTTTCTGTCTCAAAAAAGGCTGCTCCTGAAAAGCAAAAATATAGATGTTTAAAAGTAGGGTCTCTGCCACGAATTTTAAAACTTAGAAAGTAAGACTTTGACTCTGCTCTCTGTTTATGCTTTCGGTCGTCCTCTGTGGAAATGCATGATGTTGACAAAAAAGGAAAGAACCTTGGATACTTTGAAGGACAAAGAAACTTTGTTAATGTTTCACCCCATGTTATAAGAAAACAGCAGTGTCCAGGGAAACTGAGGTACAAGGATATTCATTGCATCATTATTTTAAATTAATAAGAAATTAGAAAAAACTACAGCAAAAACAAGAAATGGTTAAGAAAATTAGAGTAAACCATGTGATAGAATGTTCTTTAAAGCTGTATAAAATGATGTCATAAATTTTTTATCACATAGGAGAATATTCATGGTATTAAGTTAAATGGAGAAAAGTAGAGTTCAAAGTTATAGATGTAATATCCAGAGAAAGAGAGAGAGAACAATGGAATAGGAAAAATGCTGAAGAAAATGGCACCAAATGTTTACAGGGATTTTTCTCTGAATGATGAAAATGTGAATGTTTTCCTTCTTTATGCTTTTCTGAATTTTCCAATCTAATATTTTTTTTCAAAATGAAAATCTCTATTTTTCTTTTTTTATTAGAATTTTGAAGTATTTATATCAGTCTTTTTCTAAATACATTCATGATTCTTATTTTTTATTGAGGTATAATTGACATATAACATTATATTAATTTCAAGTGTACAACATAATGATTCAATATACACTGAAAAATGATCACCACAATAAGTCTGGTGACCATCCGTCACCATACATAGTTACAATTTCTTTTTCTTGTGATGAGAATGTGGTTTTTATTTTATTTTGTTTTTTTTTTTTTTTTTGAGGAAGGTTAGCCCTGAGCTAACATCTGTTGCCAATCCTCCTCTCTTTTGCTGGGGAAGATTGGCCCTGGGCTAACATCCGTGCCCATCTTCCACTACTTTATCTGGGACGCCGCCACAGCATGGCTTGATGAGTGGTACGTAGGTCTGTGCCCGGGATCCGAACCTGCAAACCCTGGGTCGCCAAAGCAGAGCACACGAACTTAACCGCTATACCACCAGGCCGGCCCCTGTGGTTTTTATCTTTAAAAACAGTAATAAAACAAACCATTTGACATTACACTTTTTATATATTTTTATATCTTGCTATGGTTGGCCTTAACATATTAAGAGCACTCTCAAATGCTAAGAATTATTTGAAACATAATTTTAATGGCTCTATTTTTCTGATTATCATATCATTCTTTTATTTGAAAGAGATATTTCTAAGTAAAGAAAGTTGGATGGCAAGTTGAGTTCTTTAAATGCCCCTAAAGGTAGTCTATAACAAACAACTATGATTACGGAAAATAACCAACAAACATCGCCACAGATTACTATATTAAGAAAAAAAACCAGTCAAATGTTCACCCCTGATTTGCTTATACGCTGAGTCAAATCTTGCCACCATGTGTCATGTGTCTCCCTATGATGCATCTGGCCATCTCACAGGAAGGCGCCCCCGGGGGGTTACTCTACACCAGCTCAATTATTGTTTCTGAGTATTGCAAACCACAGAAACTATATTTCGCTGTTTTTCTCTAACTCAAAATGTGTATACACCACACATTATGATATCACTATTTCACAGCAGCAACTTGGAAAATTCAGATGAGAACACATTTTAGCACAGACTATTTTCAGTCCAAGATCTGGATGTGTTCATCCTGGTCAGATTGGATCCTGGTGTAGGAATGTAGGAGTTGGAGAACCCCAAATCGGGGGTCCTCTAAAACATTTGCATCAGAACCAACAATCTCAATGACAGAAGGTTTTCCATAACTGTAATTTGGAGAAGCTGGCTGGGGTGCCACATCTTTTCTTCTATTTGAATGGAAAACATTTTTGCTTTCTAAAACGTCCTTTGAAGTTCAAGTGGGTAGATTTCAAGAAACCAATGTCACCCAAACAAAAATGAATTGTGTTTACAGTTAAAACCACCATGCCCACCACTCACATTGCCCTAAAATTTGTCCAACAGGTTCATGAAAGTGAAGAGAACAAGTTCTTACCTATAGGTTCCCCAGAACTTTTAGGAGACACTCAGAACAAAGTTTCTGCTCTCTGCTGAAATACAGGCAGAGGAGGTGTTTTTGACAAATTAACGGCAACCGTTTCAAAGTCTTCCTTGTGTGGGTTGTGTGGTTTTATTAAAATACACTGTGTGGGGGCCAGCCCAGTGGCATAGTGGTTAAGTTCACACGCTGTGCTTCAACAACCTAGGGTTCACAGGTTCCAATCCCTGGCGCGGACCTACACACCACTGGTCAAGCCATGCTGTGGCGGCGTCCCACATACAAAACAGAAATATTGCAAACAGATGTTAGCTCAGTAACAATCTTCCTCAAGCAAAAAGAGGAAGATTGGCAACAGATGTTAGCTCAGCAACAATCTTCCTCACCAAAAACAAACAAATAAACAAAAACCACTGTGTGGTGTGAAGAGAAGGGGGCTGTAATCTCTTGTAGTTTTTCTGGCTTGCATTAATTTCTGTTTTTTCCTATGATTTAGTAGTTTCATGAATGCTAGTTGGGAGCTGGGTCTTTATTTTCCACTTTCGTATTCCCTCCGGCCATTCCACTGCAAGGATTAAATTTGTTTACTTTTATGGATGAAAATAATTCTTTACCACAAACAACTGGACACTTGTTTTGTGCAAGTTTTCACATTTTTAAATGAAATAACTGGATTAACCATGCCTTTTTATTTTCTGTATTTTGGATGCTCTGGAGTCCGGGTCCTTGCTGATCACGGGGGACTGCACATCACAGGGCTCGCTAATTCCTAGAAATAGCAAACTGCTCACCTGGAAGTACATCTTTCAAGTGCAAACCAACCATTGCAGAACCTGCACCCCTACCACCCCTCTCTCAGGCTCTCACACTCAGGGCCACTATCCATCTGTTCTCATCACCCGGAGACCAGCTACCAGATGACTAGGGACAGCTCTTATGCCCTAGAGCCACTGAAATTATTCAAACTAGCCAATCCTCAGCCTGTTTACCCTGCCTCACCCATTCCCTCTTGCATAAACCACAATGAAGGCTCTCGCCCATCTTTTCCCCTCGCTCCCTCTGCCCCCTGACCAACCCTGGTGCTGCCACGTGTGGCCCTGCGTAGCACGGTGGGCCCCCCCTCTGAGAACAACCTATCTTTTCAATGGCAGTCATCTCCTGATCTGTTGGCCTCCCATACCTGAGTAATAATAAAGCCTACATTTTAAAACCATAACCTATGTAAAGTGCCTGGTATAGTTCCCAGTAAGTAGCAGGTGCTGAAAAAATGGTGCTTATTACATCTTTATTCCCAGGGTGTGTTTAGGAGTATTGATGATGTTTCCCTTCTCCCCTTAAGCCCCATCCTTACATGAATTCTACAAGCTCTGTGACTCTGGCTTTTGTGCCCAAGTTCACCATAAGAGGTAAGAAGGACACAGCCTACTTCTCAAAACGTTAACTCTGCCTCCTGATGATGTGCCAAAATCCATTCCCATACTCCAAAGTCTCCTTTGAAAGTTTAAAACCCTGGGACAGGCCATATAGCCCTGCAGTATCTTAATAATGAATTAGGACCTAATACAATTTGGTTGGCACCTAACTAATTTGATACATATATATATAAAAACACTATGGACTGAATGTTTGTGTCCCCCCTCCCACCAAATCCATATGTTGAAGCCCTAACCCCCAGTGGGATGGTATTAGGAGGTGGACCTTTGGGAACAAATTAGTTTTAGATGAGGTCGTGAGGGTGGAGCCCCCATGATGGGATTAGTGTCCCTATATAAGAGGAAGAGCCTGCCCTCTCTGTGCCATGTGAGGACACAGTGAGAGGGCAGCTGTCTGTGAACCAGAAGGAGATTCTCACCAAGACCCCAACCATGCTGACACCTTGATCTTGGACTTCTAGCCTCCAGAACCGTGAGAAATAATTGTTTGTCATTTAAGCACCCCCGTCTGGGGTGTTCTGTTATAGCAGCCCAAACGGACTATTTCAGGAAAGAGGGCTCATAGAGAAGAGCTCTTGGGGGAAATTGGGGCAGAAGAGAAGAAATGACATCGGGAAGGTAGCTTGAACTCTGCCAAGAACATGCTTCGTTGGCTTAAAAGATTTGCCCAGTCACTCAGAGGCAGTTCATGAGCCCCATCTGCCCTGAGAAGCATGGGCCAATTGAGTCTTCAGCAACTATTTGGACTCTGAATTACTCTAGAAAATTGGGAGAATGAACAAGATAGACAGGGCTCCTTCCTTAAGATGTCAAGTAGAGCCGAGGAAGGGGGATTGGGAGTGTGTGTGTATGTGCGTCTATGTGCGTGTATGTGTGTTAGTGTCTCTGTGTGTGTGTGTGTGTGTGTGTCTCTGGTCGGTAGGGTTGAGGAGGGGAGACTGTAACATTTACAAAGATGATCTGGGTAGACCCTCTGAGAAGTTGAGATCTGAACTGAAGGAAGTTAGAGTTGGCAAACTTAGCACAAGGAGTCAGTAACACAAAATCTCTGGGTTGCCAATCCAGGCATGGTGCCTTCTCTCTGCACCCCATCGCCTCCTGCATGTCTAGTCATTATTGATCCTTTGACCACAGAGCAAGTTCTATTTTAACAAGATTATTCCATATGGCTCCCAAGATGCAGTAATTCAGACTCTACAAATTTTAGAGATAAGTAGAGAGCATCTAGTCTGAGGATTTGCAAACATATTTTTTTGAGCTATAGAATCACTGCTTAAAAGAAAAAAAATCATAAAGGGAAACATAAATAAAGCAAATGAGGCTGCTCTGGGCAAAGCTCAGAGTCTCACCACAAGCCACCACTCTCCAAGGCAAATCCTGAAGGCCCTCCTCGGAGCACATTTGAAAGGTATGGATTTAATCTAAGCATGTCTGTCTATGAGAAAATTGATACCCAAACAGGTCAGATGCCTTGTCCAAGGTCACAGAGAGCATAAATCAGACTCCTTCTCTACACTCCTCCTTCCACCAAGAAATGTTACCCCTCAAATTAAGCTATATATAAATCTTGGAGGTAGAAACAACAGTCTTTCTTACCAGCAACTTAGACATTCAGTTTCAAAAGTTCTAAAATTTTGCACTGTAGTACACTGCTTAGAGTTTTATGATTACATTTTTCTTAGTTATTGATCATTTACACAATAAAAAATTTTCTTGGTGTAAGAATTAATTCTTTCCTTTTCAATCTGATGGAACTTCTCTCTAATGGTAGTAAATGACTGAGAAAGGTCTTGAGGATTTCAACTTCTCCAATTTTTTCTTAATGTATTCAACTTTTAAAAGATTGGCCAATAAATCCCAAGACAGAATTAGATGTGCAAAGTAGTCTTAACAAAATAAAGCTCTGATAATGCAGATTCACGTTACATGTTATTAAAATCTTAAATCAAGTTAAGTTCTTTGGAAAATTCCTTTAAGACTTATAAATGGTTGCACCCACCCAAAGTGGAGGAGTTCAATATTTAATCAATAGAGCTATACAGGGCCGGCCCCGTGGCTTAGCGGTTAAGTGCTCGCACTCCGCTGCTGGTGGCCCGGGTTCGGATCCTGGGCGCGCACCAATGCACCGCCTCTCCGGCCATGCTGAGGCCGCGTCCCACATACAGCAACTAGAAGGATGTGCAGCTATGACATACAACTATCTACTGGGGCTTTGGGGAAAAAATAAATAAAAAATAAAATAGAGCTATACAAATTGAGTAAGTTCGGTATAAACTGGATGAGAATAGAAGTGTCGTGGAGGAGGCTTAATTATCTGGTTTAGCAGGCTAGGTTGATTAAATCAACTAAATTATGGTCTGTTCTCCCTTTACACCCAAATACAAAGAAATAGGCCTATGTTCTTTCCACTTTGGGAAATCTATCTGTTCCCAATGGGACCATTGGAACAAGGATGGGCTGATGAGTACTGCTTCTTCATCGAACATCATGGGAATTGCTTTTTTAATTCAGGAAATTGATCACCCATCTGGCCTCAACTACAATTTTAATGCTATGTGTTCTGAGCTTTTACACCCAGCTCTGCTCCTTCTCTTGAACTCTGAAATTTCCAGCTTTCTCTTGCCTTTCTTACCTAGCTGTCCATCTACCATCACTTCACACTTAACCTGTCCAAAACTGAATGTCACTTCCAACTTCTTGATTTCTCTTGATGGGACTAATATTCTTCTAGTCACTCCAACTAAAAAACCTGGTGTCATCTTTGAGTATTCACCACACTAACTCCTACATTCAATGAATCACAAGGTTCTATAAACAAGTGTCACATTCATCTTCTTTTCAATGACCACTATCAACACATCGATTTGGATTGTATCCTCTTACCTGGACCAAAAAATGCAGCAAGTGAGTTGCATGGACGTAGGCAGTTATATTTATTATGCCTCAGTGTAAAAATTAAAATTGCACAGAGAAATGCACCCAAACTATGTCCTACTTGTCTTTTCCCCACTACCTACACATTTTAGTTCAGTTATACTAAATTATGGCTACCATCTGAACTACTTCATTCATCTCCCAATTCTTCTCTCTGAGTTCAGATTCTTTATAATCCATTTACACACTGCTGTCAAATTCATCTTCTTTAATGAGGAGCTCTGATGCCTCAAACATCTACTCAGAAGTAAGGACTCATCTTAGCCATCAAGGCTCTTCAGAAGATGACTGCTACCTACTTCTGTAAATTGTAAAAGGCTGTACAGATATGTGTCACCTGTGGTATAATGATTATCACAGTCCTCCTTTACCGTTGCTCATGAAGTCCAAGCAAGACTTAGCACTGTTTTCCATGTCTTTCCTCTCCTGTAATTCCCATTACTACTTCTGCCTCAGTAACTCAAGAACCTGTTATTCTCGTGATAGACTAGAGCTTCCTGATACTTTTTCTGTCTTCTCTATTACCATCTTTTCAGCCCACGTACACATTACTTCCAGGTTCTTGTTTTCCCCGAAACACAGCTCAGACTATGTTACTGCCTTGCTCAAAAACAATGGTTCCATGTTACCTAATTAAGGACAAATTTCTGTGCCATTCTTTCCTCTCACTAATTTGTTTTATGCATTCTGCACTCCAACCAAAGTTCTAGAACGTACTCCTCACTTTCTGTTCCCATGCCTCTGGAATTCCCCCACTCACCATCCTTCACAGAAATATTGAACTCTATCTTATTAAAGAGTCCTTTCTGCATCTCCCCAATGATAGCACCCAGTTTAGAAATTCAGTGGCACTTTTTCATGCTCATTTGTCCAGTCATTTACTCATTGAGCACCTCAGTTCTTGCCCATGAGTTTATTCCCAGAGAGAGAGATTAGACACTAGAAAGTACTTTCACATACACTATTTCTTAATGGTCCTGTGGTCTAAGTGGCCTTATTATCCCCATATATCATTGAGCAAACAGACAAAGAGAATTGAGTGACTTGATGGAATTCAAATCCAGTTACCCAACTCAATAATCAATTACTTTTTTTGAGTAAGTTGTTTTTGAATTCATTTATGAGTTTTCCAAATTATCCCTTCTAGGTATCAATTCTTCGAGATCAGGGGCAGTCTATTCAATATCAGAGCCCCTGCCACAGTGTATTTGCGTAGAGTATTTGCTAAGTGAAGGCTTGTTGCCTTGAGTTGAACTGTATTGATTTGATTTGAATTCTGGAGACTACTCATTTTTGATAATATGTTTGCTAAGCCAGTCATGATCTCTTCTGATCTTCTATGCTTTGTATACTTGCCAGAAATATTTATACTAAATGTTCGTACCCTCTGGCGTGGATTGGTCACATGTCTTTCTCTATTTGGTAGTTTGCTTGACATCTCTGACTAGACTTACTTGCTGAGATAATTTTTTCTCTGAACAGGCTGCTTTCTATGCTTGATGACTTTACATATGTTGCCATCCATCAATGCTGCATCCTTATGAAAACATTGACTAAGCAAATTCTAATATGGTGTAAATAACAGTAAGAAAACTACTGTCGCTCATTTTAGATTCTGAGAAACTTTTAGGGCTCTAGATTAGAGACAGGATTGTTTGTAAAATCAAAATTCTGTCTCTTTTGAAGCAAATTGGTAATGGAAACTATACAAGATACTCTGGTTTGGGCTCAAGAGAATTATAGATTTGAGACATGCGTCTATTAGCATAAATATTTGCTAACTTATCCCATGATTCCTAATTGGTCCAGCCTCAGATGGACTTGGATTTATGGTCTCCATAAAATACATACTAAGTCAAGTCTACCTAGAGTCATCTGTATTGTCAGAGATCATATAATTTTTAAATCCTCTTGAGTTGGCCTTACTTCAAGGGCAGTGAGTGAGAGTGCGGGTGAGGAGGTTATAGCTTCGGCTAGATAGTGCCAGAGCCTGCAGAGCGAAGGGCTCTACGGAAAATATACCTGAATTCCCGCCTCACGCCTCATTCCACACCAGCTTTTTTCAAGTTCATAAAAAAAAACTGTGATTCATGTTAATAAGACATCAGCCAACACAATTTCAAACAAATTAAACATATTTCCTAAGGAAGATGAAAATTGCAATATTGTGAGTGTATGTTGTTTAGTGAACCGATGTGGCGAGAAAACTTTGATGGCTGTGTGGTTTGGGGGAAGGAAGGAGCCAATGTCAACAGTAGTAGCTTGTGAGGGAGAAAGTTAGAGAGAGAAGCAACTTAAAAGGGAGAATCGTTTGTTCTATGCCTCAATGTTATAATCCCAAGCAGAAAATATTCCTACTGAAATGAATGGGAAATGTGACCAATTAGAGAGTGTGGAATTTAGCCTTTGATTCTTTTTTCCTTTGATATATAATCATCATTGCCCACAGCAGGTATGAATTTTATTAACTTAATTTACCATTAGTTCAAAAAGTCATACATTTCCTCAAAATAAACTCATTTTAAAAACTGAAAGAACATTTCAAGCCTTAAAAATGCAAATGTGTCATAGTTTGGCTGCATTCAGCAAATTACTAGACTCAATCAGCCGAAAACAGAGTAATTCTATTACTGAAGAGGGAACTGAAAGCATGCAAATTGAAACCAGGATAAAAAATAAAATGTCAAAGAAGGCTTACAACAACCATGAAGTGTCTCTCTTGTATGACTGTGACAGTTTAGTAAGTTAAATATAAAACATAAATAATATTCATATATAATATAATACTATTTTTCTTGATATGACGTAAGACATTTAAACTACTCCAGAGATGAACTCAGTTTATTAAGCAATGCATATCCTGGACCTGGTTAAGTCATAATAATAATAATTTCAAGCAATAACATTTTCTATTTTACAAAATGCTTTTACATACCTTATCTCGTTTTATACACGCACACACACAAATACCCCTAAAATGTAAGTGCCATAGACACAATTATTTTCATTTTATAGATAAGGAAATGAAAGTCCCAAATTGAAGAGCCAGTGAGAGGCATCTGAGAACTCGGGACTGCTCCACAGTCCTGGAAAGGGCACCACACTTTTCCCACCACCCGCAGGAAACCAGAAAACAGGACACTCTCTGTTTAGGACGCAACTGCTTCTCTGGCTTCACAGCCTTAGCCACGCCCCACAGTTCTGTTTAAGGCGCAGTCTTTCCAACTAAAACATGGGCGATCCAAATTTTACAGATGTTCAACCACTCACCTTGCGGCTTCTCAGATAACCTGAAGATTTTTGCTACCTTGGAGGAGGACACATGGAAGGAGAAACAATGGCCTGAGGCTCCTTAAAATGAGAATGATCTGGCATGATGGTAATTTCCTTAGCTTCATTTTTTGAGCAACGTGGTTAAGAATTTGGGCCCTGGAGTTGGGAAAGCATGATTTGCACCCTCTGCTCTGCCCTTTCTTAGCTGGTTGAACTTGGGCAAATGACATAACCTCTCTGAGTTCTACTTTTTCATCTGGAAACAGAGATTATCAGACAAATCAAGCAGAGTGATGTATCATTGTTAGATATCCCACGACTATTAGCTATTAGGAGAGCTCCATTCTTTGGGAATGATGAGACAGGTCAAAGTCATATTATATTTGGTGGGAAATTGCATGGTGCCTGGATATAAAGTGAAACTTTCTGTCCTGCGCATCTGTCCCTGTACAGAGCACTCCGTGCTGACAGCATGTGTATGTTCTCACAAGAGCTACATTAGAGCAAGAAGCTCCAAGAGCAACTGGATGCATGCATCTGTATCATCTGTGCTTTCAGAAAACCACAGGTGCCTTGGAGGAAAAAGAGAAGATAAATAGGTTGCGAATGAAGTACAGAACCAAGCACTCAAGCAAACAGCGAGAGAGTCAAGGGCCCATGCAGAAGTTGCTAAATCAAAGAAGGCTCCATGAAGGGGACGACATGAGGAGCTGAAGCAGAGCTCCCAATGTGCATCTTTATGGTGCCGCCACGTTTCTGGCAGATGTCACAGGAGATTCCCAACTCGGCTTTCAGTGAATTCTCAACATCACTTGCAGAGGCTGAAAGACAGGATTCCCCCACCATATTGACAAAATGCTGGGAAAGCTCCTCCCATCTCCCCTACTCGTACCACCACAGGTAGCTACAATCCACAATTGTACAGGTACCTCTACAATCAAGAAAAATTTGGTATATGCCACATTTCCCTAATTTTATGGGTAGCATTATCTTACAAGAGTGTATACAATGGTCTTATCTTTACCATTTAAAAAGCCCTTTCATGCAAACAAACAGGATTGCATTTAAGGGGTGATTAAAACAGAATGGGGTGTGTGGTATTTGTCTAAATGGAATCTAACTACGCTATTCATTTAGTGAGGAGTCTAATTACTAGCTCTCTAATTACACTACTCAAGAAAATTGTTTTAGTGATGGTTATATTAAACTAAGTTGAGACAATTTTTGTGCCAACATGAGAGAACAAATGGAATTTAATTTCAAAACAGGGGCAAAAGAAGGTTACCGTGGAGAGGAAAACCTCATGGGCTGGACTGCGGATTTAAAAATTGGAGCAGAGCAGAGTGCAGTTGGAAAACGAACAGGCTTAACGTCGCAACAGGAGAGATTTAGGTAGCCATTAAGCACAACTTCCTGACTCAGATTTTCAAGAAAAGAATTTGCAAGGAAAGCTTCGTAGGCTCTAACTCCCAGATTTACGTGAATCTACAGTGATTCTTTCTTGCTTATTCTATGTGAAACCCAACTCAACGTGTGGTCCCCAGACCAGCAGCAGAGGCATAACCTGGGAGCTTGTTAGAAATTCAGAATCTCAGGTTTCATCAGAATCTGCATTTTAAATGGGTTCTCCAGGTGAACCTATGCACATTAAAATTTGAGAAGGATTGGTGTAAATGACCAGCTTTTGGCTGCAAATTGAAATTTTAATTTTTTCTGTTTTTAAGTGCAACATATGCTCAGTAAAGAAAAAACATGCATAACAATATAAAGAGGAAAAATGTACCTGTGATCCTACCTCTCTGAGAGGGTACCTGTTAAAATTTTGGTGATTTCTCTTCCAGGCTGTTGTTATGCATATTTTTATACATTTTAAGCTCAGCCTATAAATATGCTTTTACTTTTTTTTTCATTTAATGTTAGAAATATTTTCTATATTCTAACAAAGTCTTGTTGGCATTTGGCTGCCTTCTACCTTATGAGTATACTCATTCATTGTTAAACATTGATAGTCTTTTTTTTTTGTTGTAATTATAATCCTTTGATGAAAGTGCTTGTATTTAAACTTTTATTATTTCATAAAGGTAAATTCCTAGGATATAAATATATTTGAAGCTCTTGATAGTAATGATCTCTTCTAATCATATTTTTTTTATTTTTATTTTTTTTTTAAAGATTTTATTTATTTATTTTTCCCCCAAAGCCCCAGTACATAGTTGTATGTCATAGCTGCACATCCTTTTAGTTGCTGTATGTGGGACGCGGCCTCAGCATGGCCAGAGAAGCAGTGTGTTGGTGCGCGCCCGGGATCCGGACCCGGGCCGGCAGCGGCGGAGCGCCTTAACCGCTAAGCCACGGGGCCGGCCCAGTAATGATCTCTTCTAATCATATTTCTTTTTTTTTTTTTTTTTGGGAGGAAGATCAGCCCTGAGCTAACATCCGATGCCAATCCTCCTCTTTTTGCTGAGGAAGACTGGCCCTGGGCTAACATCCATGCCCATCTTCCTCTACTTTATATGGGACACCCCCACAGCATGGCTTGAGAAGTGGTGTGTTGGTGCCAGCCTGGGATCCGAACCTGCGAACCCCGGGTGCCTAAGCAGAGCCCGTGCACTTCACCGCTGCGCCACTGGTCAGGCCCCTAATCGTATTTCTTGAAATAAGATGTTTTGGGGTTTTTTTTGCTGAGAAAGATTCGCCCTGAGCTAACATCTGTTGCCAATCTTCCTCATTTTTTTGCTCGAGGAGTATTCGCCCTGAGCTAACATCTGTGCCAACCTTCCTCTACTTTATGTGTGGGTCGCTGCCACAGTGTGGCCCACGAGTGGTGAGGTCCACGCCCAGGATCCAAACCCATGAATCTGGGCTGACAAAGCAGAATGTGCCAAATTGAACCACTACACCACAGGGCCGGCCCCAAATAAGGTAAATTTTTAAAGAAGCATTTGAATGCTTAATTTCCTGGATTTTTTTGGAGGGGGTGAGAGGGTGCTAATTTGTTTGATTATTGGGGTTCCTGACAAAGTCCATTTTCACCAAAGATGGTCAGTGCTTTGAACCATGGACCATCCTATTTCCTAACACTTTAGGATAGCAGAACAGAGGTACCTATGTGCTAAATGACTACTGTTAAATCAAGAGTTGCCATTGACTTCACTTTGTAAATAACCACTCAGTTTGTTACCGGATGAGTCTGTTACATCAGTAAGATGATCAGGTTAGGTGTATGGAAAGACCCATACCGCACTGGTTTAAGTTCTGCCTCTATCCTAAGGCTGTGTCACATCTCACAAGTTATTACTTACCCTGTTTGTGCAATAATCATCTCATTTATAAAATTGTGTTAATAACGCCTCCATCATTGGGTTAATGATTGCATCATAAAAGAGATATTAAAGCTCCCAGCACAGAACATAGGGTCTGCCACGGAAAACAGTTCAATAAATGGTAGATGTTATTCGTTTCCTCTTTTACTTATGGTGAGTTGACCCCACGTCAGCCATTTGTGTTCTGGAATCATCTCTGAAAACCATGTCTTTAAAAACGTGTTGAACTTCACGTAGAGAAATTGAGCTTGGTTTCGCTTTCTTCAGTTAACACAAAACACACTTCCATCAGCAAGAGTGTGGATAACTCATCCTTGAATGCTTTCCCTCTGTTGATGGAATAAGCCTCCTTCAGCCAGACTAGAACGGTCGAGACGGTACAAGAAGGAACAGGGACCATCTTACATGGACTGGTGGCCTCAGCAAGAGGGAATCATTGGCACTCTCAGGCATGGGGTCCTTACTGATCTCCTACTGAAAATGAGAAGCACTTAGTGGTGTGAATTAAGTTTTGTCTAACTTCTTATACCTGTGGGTTCCTGACTTCTTGGCATGCTTGAATTTCAAAAGCTTATATCCCTTATCTGTAATTAATCAAGAATTGAGGTTCAGGTGACTTTTATACATAAATACTTGTAAATAATAGAGAGAAGTTCACGATATGTGTCAAATTAAAAATCATGGATCTATATACATTGAAACATCAATAGTGAATTTATCTGGGTGGAAGTGTAGGCAATTATTATTATTATAAAAAGTTATTATTAAATCTGTATTTTCCACTTTTCTAAGACATTACTTGTGTAATTAACACATTATAAGGAAGGTGTAATGGTTAATTTTATGTGTCAACTTGACTGAGCTAAGGGATGCCCAGAGAGCTGGTAAAATATTATTTCTGGGTATGTCTGTGAGAGCATTTCTGGAAGAGATTAGCATTTGAATGAGTGGACTGAGTAAAGCAGATGGCCCTCCCCAATGTTGGCCCTCCCCAAGTCCGTTGAAGACCCAAATAGAACAAATAGGCAGAGGAAGGGTGGATTCACTCTCTCTGGTGAGCGGGGACATCCATCTTCTCCTGATCTCAGACATCAGAGCTTTTGGTTCTCAGGCCTTCAGACTCAGATGGAGACTTATACCATCAGCCCCCGATTCTCAGGCCTTTGGACATGGACTGAATATACCACTACTTTCCCAGTTCTCCAGCTTGCAGATGGCAGATTGTGGGACTTCTCAGTCTCCATAACCGCATGAGCCAATTCCTATAGTAAATCTCCTCATATATATATCAATATGTATATCCTATTGGTTCTGTTTCTCTGGAGAACTCTAATACACAAGGCAAGGGATTTAACTTAAACTAAAATTGTAAAGAGAAGCTCTATTAATTTGTTAATGAGTCTTTACACTGATCTTTAGCCAAAGAACAGACTACTGAATTATCAGAAGAGAAATTTCAGTTTCCTTAAGGTTTTTTATCATGTTTGCCTATGCCAAGCCCCCAATTCAAAGGTTGGAGCCAAAGCAGTAGGCTCCCCCAATGATACTAGGAGGCAGATGAAAGACCTTGACTTACAAAGATGACATTCTTATTAAATTATATCTTGTATATGCATAGTGGCTGAAAGAAACCAGAATCACATGCCACAACAGATATTTCTCTAACAAATTAGTTTTGAAATACATAGCACCTGTGCGCTGACAATGCGTCTATTCTGGGATTTGCTGCACTATTCTCTCCACAGCTTCCCTGACACCTTAGGACAAACACCAGCGTCCCAGCCCAGGTATGGGGCTTCTTCAGGAGACACTGAGCTGGCCCACCAGAATCCTTCCTCTGGCATTTAAAGCACATGTGTTTCATCTAGTGTGACATTCATTAGAGGTGGAGAACAAGAAAGCAAAATGAAACAGACCTTTGTCCGGAGCTCAGCTGAGCTGGAGAGAGATTTGAACTGCCAGGCATTAGAGCAGTCAACTAAAAACAAGCCAAAATGGAAGAGTTAACTTTTTAATCATTTTCTGTAATAATATAAGCAAGAAGCAAAAACAAGAAGAGACGCCAGCTCCCCCGTGTTCCATTTCTTCCCCCTTCCCCACCATGGAATAGCCTGTCAGCGAAGGGTTAAGTGCAGACATGGGGGTCCTCTCGCTGATAAGGAACCCAAAACAAAAGGCTCAGGAAGCTTTATGAGCCCTTAGGCCAAGGGGTGGGTGGATATATGGGGAGCACTAGGAGTGGCACAGAGATGCCTAAGGAAGACCTTGGCCAAAGGCCCAGATAAAGAGACCCGGAAGTGAAGACACCTGGGCTAGGAATGCAACTATTCACCACAGCATGGCTGGCCAGAGGGGCCTGAGTCCCTGCCTGCAACTCCCCTCCCCTTGAAATGCTTGGTTGTGCACGAGTCTGGTGTGGAGAGGGTAGCTTGCCTCCAGGAAGGCTGCCAGGTGAAGCCTTTGTAATTGTCTGTAGTTGGGCTTGAAAAATTGAGTAGGATTTTGGCCCAGAGCTAGACTCGTCAACCTCATTGACTAGCTGTGTGATTAGGGGCAAGTCGGTTAACTCCTCTGTACCTCTGCTTTCTCACGCTGTAAATTATAGGTAATATTTGTTACTTCACAGGTTGTTGTAAAGATTAAATAAGTTAATACATGTGAAGCTCTTTTACAAATGGACATAGAGAGCATACGCTGAAGCTTGGCCATGAGTAGTGATCCTCTTAGTGACGTGATAACACTAACTTGTGCATTTTCTTTCTCCCATGTTTCCTTCATCTCCTTCTGGTTTTGATGAATAAACAGAGGTTTGGGGTCTGTTTGCTTATTTTTTTGTTTTTCTCTCTGTTATGTCTATTCTCACTCCGGCCTACTTCCAAGGTTCTGGAATCTCACTAATCTGATTACTTGAGTTCATCCACTCATGTATAAATATTCACTGAGAGTCTTGATAAGAGATTTTCACATATGAAGGCATATGGGGTAACTACCGGGGTTCAAAACAGATTTGGCTTGAACTAAAGAAGGTTGATTTATGGCCTATCAAACATACATTGTCCATCTGCTTTAACCATTACAGTAAAGAATGCACGCTCTTAAGATAAGAATGCATACTTCCCCTCCTACAATGCCAGTATTGGTAATGCCCTCTTGGTAATGCCTGTATTAGTACTCTTGAAGATAAATTCCCTTTCCTGGACATCAAAGTCGTGTTGACCTGCTAATTTGTAACTGAATACCTCTTTGAAACTTTGATGAATATGTATCCTGGGCGTGTTTAATGTATGTTCTTTGTTCTAAAAATGTATAAAACTGTACTGAAAACCATGTTTCTCCAGAACACTTTCTTCCTTTGTGGAAATCGTCTTCCCAGGTTATAATCCTCACCCTGGCTTAAGTAAACCTCCCCTTATCTCTCTTATCTACAGAATGGTTATTGGTTAGTTTGCGTTGACAGTCTATTATGGGCTATAATCTCAAATATCCTGGTTCTTTTGAGCAACCACAAACATTTATTGATTTGCTGAAGGAGTGTGTGATGATTCCTCTGTGTTTCTATGTGTTTATCTGAGACCAAACACAATAGCCAAGTTATGTTTCCCGGGTGAATACTTGAATTTTTTTCCACTTCTTTTTCAAAGGAATACAAATAAATTTTTAAAATATATGTGGGAAATTCTAAGTCTGGCATAAGCCCCCTCTCAAACTGTCTTCCTGGATATCTGAGAGAATAGATACTTTCTGACTTACTTATATTTGAATGTTTTTCTCTCTCAAGCCAGTTTCTTTTTTCTTTTTAACTGAGGCCTGTTTCTCGTCGGGCGACCACTCTAAGGCATTACAGTGAGTTCACAGTAATAATAGCAGAAAGAATTTTTCTTGCCGCCACAGCACGGCTAGATGAGTGGTGTGCAGGTCCGCGCCCAGGATCCAAACCCATGAACCCTGGGCCGCCAAAGCAGAACATGCGAACTTAACCACTACGCCACCGGGCCAGCCCGAATTTTTCTTTTATTTGTTATCCACCTGCAAAATTACAGACAGCCTGATCTCTGTTCTGTCCCTTTGGTTCCTCAGGGTCTAATGCATGTCTTGTGTGTGCTCACGAGCATGGATTCCCTGGCTCCTCTGTGGTGCGTTTCTGTCCTGCCACTCCCAGCAGTGGTTCCTCAGGCCAAGTGTTGGCTGCCAAGACGCCCCCAGAGCTCTCCTGTGGGCCATTTGGTTCTGTACCCTTATCCGTAGTCAGGACCAGCTATGTGATTTGCAGGGCCCAGTGCAAAATGAAAACGTGGACATCTTGTTTAAAAAAAACCAAACTATTAAAAATGTCAAGACGGTGACAGGAGAGCATTCAACCAAGTGCAAGGCCCTTCTGAGCACGCTGCACAAGTCGCATGCCCGTGAAGCTGCCCTGTCCGTATTTATTTCTCATTCTTGAGTTCTGGCTACACTGATCTCCAGGCCATGAGTAGGATGTCCTCTGCCCCTTCCACTGCCTTGATGGTCATTGCACTGAAGTGCAAAAATTGTGCTCTGCACTACTTGCATTGTGTGTAAACACGAGACCACAAAACAGTGTTACCTTGTGCCTTTGATTTCTTACAATTTCACTCTCTTGGAACCAACACGCATCCATGGGGCTGGGGTGGAAGCCCATCCAAGCAGCTCATGCTGTGCAGCCCTAACGTTTCCATACCCTTCTTAATGGTCTCCTTTAGAGCACGCTCTGAAGCCTTCCATCCTCCTCAAGAGTTACCATCGCCTGAGGCTGTTTTCTCCCATGTTAGATTGTATTTCTGGGAGGAAAACAAGGAATATTAGCATATTCCTTGTATACTAATAGGAATATTAGCATTCAACAAATAAAATGTATATTTGGAAAATCTTGCATTCCTAGCACAATGCTAGGTACTCGAATAATGACCAAAAATGTCTAAGAAAGAATCTGTGCCTACGTGGATCTCATGAGAATCTTTAGTGAATATAGGTATCAAATCAAGGAAACACAGAGGGAATGTAATCAACTTGTAGATTTTGTAGTATAGGCCATTAGATTAAGGGAATTCCTAAAAGGTAAAATTCATTGTGAGTGGGGATGGGGAAGGGGAACATCCTGATATTCGCAAAAGAGGTAAGGTTTGAAGTGGGCCTTGAAGGATGTAGGATAATTAGGTTGCAGAAAGGAAAAAAAGATGCAATATACTGACATATACATTCAATTTCAGCTCCAAAATAGGACGGCACTGTCGGTCTAGTTGTAAGGAGTGGTGCTACATAATGAACAGAGTCAGGGGCACAGCGAGTTGACAACAGAAAGGAGACGAGGCCTGAGTGCTGCTGAAGAGATCAAAAGGAACTGGAAGCCACTTCAGAGAGGGTTTTGAATTCCAGGCTGAAGAGCTAGACCCCGGAGCCCGTATTTTGCAGGGAACACCTGCAGGTCATCAACCATGATGGTAACAGCGATGTGGTCCTAGGAGGGTCATGATTTGGAGGAAAGAGAAACCTGAATCAGGGAAGCCAGTATGATGACATAGCAGGTAGCCCAGGAGAAGATTGTCAGGATGGGTTATACTAAGTTAACAAACAGATCCAAAGATGTGACAGCTCAGCACAGCAGAGTTTGTCTCTTCCTCTTCTGACTGTCCAGGGCAGTTCTAGGTCATTCAAGACAGGAGGGAGAGTCTGGGTTCTGTCACATATATAGGGACTTGGGCTAATGAGAGCTAAATATTTTTGCAATTTTAGGCAGCAAAGAATGCCAATGGAAGTGACATTTTGAGAGGTGAACCTTGAGCTATTCAAATTCGGCTCAGTTAGGGGCCTACCTGTTGAACCACACCCCTTCCCAAGTCAGCCTAAAGCCTTGCTTTTAGGCCAAGGCCAAGCGAAAACTCAAAACTTAAGTTATGGGCGAAATTTATTTTTAGGGGGCCGGCCTGATGACATAGTGGTTAAGTTTGCATGCTCTGCTTCGGTGGCCCGGGGTTCGCAGGTTTGGATCCCGAGTGTGGACCTACATACCACTCATCAAGCCATGCTGTGGCGGCATCCCACATACCAAATAGAGGAAGATTGGCACAGATGTTAGCTCAGGGCCAATCTTCCTCACCAAAAAAAAAAAAAAAAAATTTATTTCTGGTATTATAGGCTTGAAAAAACTTGAAAAGGGCCTTATATAACAGATGTTAGCTCAGGATAAATCTTTCCCTGCAAAAAAAAAAAAAAGAAAAAGAAGCAGAAGAAAAGGGCCTTATAAACTGTCTGGTTGACACCTTCGTTTCAGGTTGACACCCTGGAGGCCCAGAGAAATGAAAACCTCGCCCACAGTCACTCACTGGTGCCCAGTGCCCTTCCAGCATGTTCATTCTTCTGCTCATTAAAACACACACCTGGTAATTTGTCATGTTGAAAGTAATCCAAGCTACTATATCATAATCTCATATTAATAACTTTAAACAGGGATATTTTTCATCTTTAACAATGAAGCTCTGATGGCACTACGTTAGGCACCGTTGACAGGCCAAAAGAGGAGGTATTTGACGGTATTGGGTAGAGGGTATGAGGGGGACATTGCTGGTTCCTGACAATCACATCAGGTAGCCAATGCTTTCTAGCCTTCTCTCATTATGGCACCCATTGAAAATGGGACTGCTTGTCAAGCACATTGGCATAGACAGAGATTTCTCACTGTGGTGACAACTGTCTGGGGTCTCAGATTGCTGCAGGTGCCACCTGGCTGCTCCCTGTGGACACATCCCCTCTATCTAGAGCACACTAGCTGGGAAACTCCAAGGTAGAGCACCACCCAGTTTACCTGCCCATCAGCTCATCTTTGTTTGCTGAGCCCCCTCTGACGGACGTGTGTGGCTGTAACTCCTGGAGGGATGTGACCCTCTGCTATTATCTGGAACTAAATACTGAGTTAGTTGGGTTGAGAAATAATCCAATCAAAGCCATAGGCTGCTCTATCTCCCTGCAGGACTGTTCTCAGAGATCACGGGTGTTCATTTCTGAGTCGACTCTCTTCCGAGAGAGAGGTATGATTATCTGAAACAAGATTTATGAAGCATAGAAATTCCAGGCTAACTAGGTCAGCTCCTGGTGGATAGTGCAGAATTATTTGCTACCACGTTTCTCCCCAGCTTTTACCTAGTTCAGTTCTAAATCACTCAGGAAATGGTGAAATGAATTTGTCATCGCTGAGCTGCGTATTGATCCATGCGACCACGCAGCGGGGGCGGTCTGACCCTCCTACCTGCAAAGCAGATGAACAAAAGACGAAAATGTAAATGCAAACAGGACAGATTCCTGGAAAAATGACAGTGAGTTCTCGTGTGGTACTAAAAGACCACTAGACAGATTCGGATTGCCAATAAGCAGAACTGTGATCATGAGTTTAGCTTAGTCCTCAAGATCCACTAGGAAGTCACAGTCAGTCTCAGAGACTCAATCAATGAGTACTTATGGTACTTGCTTTGATTTTACTAGTGTATTTTGATTTTACTAGTGTATTAATTGTTTTTCAGGGAAGATTAGGTTCCTGGGCAAAACTATTTTGCTTTTTGTACAGCTTTGGTGTTAGTATTTTTTTTCTTTTTTTCCAGCTGGGAAAGTATTTTTTTTTTCACTCTGAGCTACCCATCTGTTGCCAATCTTCCTCTTTTTTTTTCCTTCCCACAGCCCCAGTATGTAGTTGTATATTCTAGTTGTAAGTCCTCCTAGTTCTTCTATGTGAGCTGCGGCCATAGCATGGCTACTGACAGACGGGAACCCAGGCCGCCGAAGTGGAGCATTCAGAACTTTAACCACTAGACCAGCAGGGCTGGCTCAATTCTACTCAAAGTCATTAGAGGCACAAGACGTGGATGTTTTTCCCAGGGAAAAACAGCCGCGGCGGAGTAATATTCCTATGTTCTTCCCTTGCTGCTATCTTGCTCAAGCGTTTGTTCACATGTCTCCCTGCACCACTAGATGCTGAAGTCCTTGTGGGGAACAAGGATGATGTTTTATTCACCTCTGTGTCTTCAGAAACCTGCACAGCACCTGCCCGTAAGAGCACTCAAATATTTGTTGAATAAATTAACGAAAGAATAAGCGTTCCAAAGAACTGTCTTTAAAAAATACACCATACTTTAGGGATTGTAAAAGAATCATTGGACAGAATTCTTTAAATAGTTTATTTAAATCATGGAAACTTAGGAATTGGTGGGACCATTTCAAATTCCCCTCCTTAAGCAAAATAATATTTACAAGAAATGGAAGCAATGTTTGGCTCTCCAATTTTTAAAAGGTTAAAAGGTGTTAAACGTAAATATAAAATAAAAATTAAATTTGTAAGAGCTAAGGTATATATGTAAGGATATATATATATATATACACACACACAAGTCCTTTTTGTATACAAGTCCAAAATTAAAATAAAGTTTCTGTTCTGAAGGTTCTTTTTATTTTTATTTAGTTATTTTGGTGAGGAAGATTGGCCCGGAGCTAACATCTGTTGCCAATCTTCCTCTTTTTGCTGAGGAAGATTAGCCCTAAGCTAACATCTGTGCTCATCTTCCTCTATTTTGTATACGGGACGTCACCACAGCATGGCTTGATGAGTGGTGCGTAGGTCCGCGCCAGGGATCCAAACCTGTGAACCCTGGGCCACTGAAGCAGAGCACGTGAACTTAACCATGGCATCACCAGGTGGGCCCCTACTTTTATTTATTTATTTACTTTTTGCTGGGGAAGATTCGCCCTGAGCTAACATCTGTGCCAGTCTTCCTCTATTTTGTATGTGGGTCACTGCCACAGCATGGCTGATGAGTGGTGTAGGTCTGTGCATGGGATCCAAACCTGAAACCGAGGCCGCCAAAGTGGAGCATGACAAACTTAAACACCACACCACAGGGCTGGCCCCCTAAAGGTTCTTTTTAATCAGAGCTAGACAAAAGGCCTACTTACAGGTATTTTTGAGAATTTACTATCTCAGATGGTGTAATACAGATGAAAAAATTTAAGTTAGAGTCAGGAGATCACGTCTCACTATTATTAACTTGTTCTGTTACCTTCTATCTGTTCAGTGTAATGCGATAACATTTAACAGATATTTATTACAGCAAATCATGCAAATATTGCACAAAGCAATGTACTTGGTGGGTCATTTAACCTTTCAGCATCTTAGTTTTCTAATCTGTGCAAAGGTATAATAACACCTTTAGCTCATCCCAGAAGAACATTTTGAAATGATGTTGAAACATCTTAAAAATAATATTGCTAGTGTCTATGTGTAAAGGACCAGCATTACTATTAAGCTGTCTCATTTCAAATTGTCAGCTTTGAACCTGACTGAATGACCTGATTACTTGGGTGGGAGTTGGGTGGAGCAGTATTATGTCGGCGCAGCTGTTTTTCTCCTGCCATGATCTTGTTTCGTCTCAAGATGGCTTCTGATTTTTCATATTAACTACAGTGGCTCAGATGGGTTGACAATTTCTCCAATTAGAAAGCTCATTTTTCCTACCTACTAGGTTTATTCTGGTCTGATGAATTCACTCTAGACATGTTGGACCACATGATAAGAGAATTGGAAAAGAGCTCATCCATCTGGTCCAAAATTCATCCGCAATGAATTAGTGGGTCGTGAGATCTATTTAACGGGTTGTGAGCAACATTTAGAAAACAGACTGGTTCAGAAAACATCAGAGTTCATTCCACATAGTAGGGTGAAGCATTGTTCTATTTCAGTTACATATGTGTGTCACAGTGTGAAATACGTTTCTGACTATCAGACATTTTTGAAAAACACTGATAGTTCCATTTCTATATCTGACAAATGAAAATAATGAAGCCCTGAAAAATCAAGTGTTAGGTCATCTATTTAGAGACATCCAGGATAAAAATTCTAATGTCCGATCTTCCAGAAGACCTGGCATGATACAATAGAAAGAACAGTGAAAGACACAGGTTGAAATCTGGCCCTTAAAAATTGTGTAACTTTGTGCAAATTGCTTACTCTGTAGGCTTCATTTTTTCTCATCTCTAAAATAGGGTTAATAACATCTGTCCATTTCCTTTTTGGATAAATGGTAGAATTATATAATACAGATGAAAGAAAAAATTGCAAAATGAAAAAATATACAAATCAACTATATCTATATACATATTTATTGTTCTCTTCTATTCTTTCCCCTAGACAGTGTTTTTTTCATACTTAGCTTCTCTTTTTTCCTACCCCTTAATTTGTTTCTTAAGTCACTCTTTAGCTCTCATCATTCTCTATCTTTGAACATCTTCCAGCTATAAACATTATTATTTTGCATTTGCTAATATGTCGTAACATTAAAAGAATTTCTTCTTAGATTATCCCACTTGAAAATGCTTAAAAATGCATAATAAGTTGAAAAAAACTCAGTATACCATATACGTTAAAAAAGAGTAATAGAGGATATTTTTGATCAGTCTATCATTTCAACAATTTCTTGTCCTATCCAATTTGTTTTCAGAGTAATTACTTTTGACCAAATTGCTTTCAATCTGATATTTCTCATTAGATTGATAATTTTAATCAAATTATCATAGACCAATGGCATCTTCTCTAAAATCAGTGATTTTTGCAGTCTACACTTGCTCATTTGGTCAATTACCTTCTCTCCTAGTTCCTATTAGTTTCTTCAGATCACTGTGAAATGGGTCTGGACTATTGCCCTCAGGTCAACCTTGCATCCCTCATCTGGCCTTCTGCAAGATGTCACCCGCCAGTGTGGTATTAGCCCCTCAAGTCCAATATGGCAAAGAAGGTACCCCATTGCACTTCATTAAAAAAAAAATAGTGGCTTCCTCAATCTTCACCAGTGCAGAGCTGCAGAGCCTTCCCTGTGCTCAGCTATCATGGCCATAGCTCTCCCACTGTTGGCATCTTTCCAACTCGATGTTCTGTTGAGATTGTGAAAGTGACTAAGTGACTGCTTGGACAGCATTATGATTGGCAGCAGCAACTCCAAGGAAATGTTTGGAAGCCAAGGCTGTCGTTTCAGATTAGGCCTTAAGATATTGCCATATCAAGGGGAGGGACCTAGAGCAACTGTCTGAGATTCTGATATCCCTGGAAATATAACAAATAGAGAGGATTTTCTATACTAGAATAACGTTAATGTACTGTATGAAATGAATGTGTCTGCTGGGTGGTGGTGGGGGGCTGGTATGTTCCCATGTGGGCAAGCTTTCTAAGGCCGGTCGGTCCAGCTAACAGTAGGACTTGTGTTCTGCAGATTGGGTGTACAAGTACGAGCCAAATTGTTTGAACACTGGAGAAGCCAGTGAGCCAGGCCACTGGCCAGCCTCCTTCTCCATCATTTCCCTAGAGACCGCTCAATCACGCTCCCAAGTAAATATTGATAAAATACTTTATGAATACGATTTTAAAGAAATGCCACATTATCAGCTGTTCAGAGTGCCCATATATGTAATTCTCACTCTGACTACTGGTAATTATTAGAAAAAAATAATTAGAGATGTCATTGAGATCTGAATCTTTTTTTTTTTTTTTGAGGAAGATTGGCCCTGCACTAACATCTGTTGCCAATCTTCCTCTTTTTTTCTTTTTTTCTCCCCAAAGCCCCGGTACATAGTTGTGTATCATAGTTGTAGAGCTGTAGCTTTTGACACTGCTCCAGCATGGCTTGGTGAGCGGTGAGCATGTCCGTGCCCAGGATCCGAACCGGCAAACCCCAGGCCACCAAAGCGGAATGCGCGAATTTAACCGCCACGCCATTGGGCCAGCCCCTAGATCTGAATCTTTTACCTGACACTTTTAAACACACTTCATCTCACTTTGTCTATGCCTGTTCACCTGTGTAAAAAGCACTTATACACGTACAATGGAGTCACATCATACCTACATTTAATTGATAACCTGATCTTCACATCCCATCAAGGTAGAGCCCATATCCTGTTTAACACAAGGAATCTTATATTTATCTTAAAGATGGAATGGGTCGAATGCTCGGATATCTATGTAAAGACTTTCCTTTTGCTCCTTCCTTTAATTTAGTTTAAGATGTCTCAACTAGTTGGTGTGTATAAGAATTAGCATATGTGATTATATCCACAAAGCCCTGAATTCTGTAGTTTATGAACATTTTAAGGAATCTTTCAAGGATAATTTTGACTACATCTGATTTGCATTTGATGTTCTGACTTTACTATCCAATCCCTGCTTATGCTTATGATGGAATATACTGGTGTTCATTTGTTCATTTGTAAATTTATTCAACTAATACTTACTAAACGCTTAATGTGTCAGAAATTATGCAAGGTCCTGGGGAAACAAGCATGTAAGATATTGCCCCTGCTCTCACGTTGCTTGTTTTCTAGTAAGGGAGCCAGGCTTGTATCTAAGACCAAGCAACCCAACTGGTAACTGCCAGCCGACTTTTCATTGTGTGTTCTTTGTTATTACGGCCATCGGAGCAGTGAGAGTCGTAGAGTTGGGGTCACCTGGGAAAAGCTGGATACCTCATAGAGGCCAGGGCACACTGGAACAAATGTTCCAGCCCTGGGCCCTTAAACAACCCCCCCCCACCAGATCCATCCACACATCACACACCTGGTACTCCATAAGGAAGAGCTTCACACGGGCTCGTGGATGAAGCCATTGCCCAGAACTTTTGTGTGCTTGGAATCTAATTTTATTCTCTTTTTCTGCCTTCACCTCCCTCCAAATTTTTGCTCGGTGACTTACAGCCTTGAACTCACATCTGACTCATTTGAGTGTGCTGTTCCCATGGTCATACGTGTCGCCCCTGGTTCCTGGCCTCAGCTGCCACTGTGGACTTTGGTGCAGGTCGCTCATCCAATTTCCGTGTTTCCTGTTCCCTTTCTGCTTTAGGCTTCTTCTGTTGAGATAACAAGCAACTTGGATACCTTTAGAATATTCAAGATATTTAGGTATCTTTTATTTTCCCAGCTCGAACTTTCTCTTTACTGTTTTTTATCCTCCATAACTTCGATGGAGTCAAATTTGCTGATATTTTTCTCTATATTTTTAGTTTTTTTTTTACGGCCTGTTTTTCTGTTTCTTTTTTGCATCCTATTTACGGACTCCGTCTCTACCCTCTATTGTAAAGAAATTCTCTTGTATTTTCATTTCTTTTACAATTTTGCCTTTCTTCCAACTGGAGTTTATTTTTGTGAATGATAGGTGCCAGTATGATAGATTTACCTTTAATTTTTGTTCTTTTAAATACATGGTCAATTATCTCAGAATCATTTATAGAATAAGCCATCCTTTCTCCAAACGCCACCTTTTTCATTGTCTAATTTCTCTTACACATGAGTCTGTTTTTTGAACTTCCAGTTCTGTCCCATTGATCTAGTGATCAACAAAGCTGTATGGCTTTGTCGGATGTTCTGATATCTGGTAGGGCTATTTCCCCTCTTTGTATTGCACATTTATTTCAGTTTGTCAATTTCCCCCCAAAATTATGTTGGGATTCGAATAGGATTGCACTGAATGTGTAGATTGATTTGGGGCAGGTTTGACATGTTTACAATATTGAGTTTTCCCTTCCGTGAATGATTCAAATATTTGAAAATAGCTACGACACTCTCAGTCACACTGTCTCTTTATTTCCTTCATAGCGCTTGTTATTACTTTACATTATCGTGTTATTAATTGGCTTACTCGTTTACTGTCTGCATCTCCATCTAGAATAAATGCAGAATTTCCCAGGCCTGGAGCATTTAGTAGGTGCTCAGTAAACATTAGTTTAAAGATTGAATGAAATAACCTTGGGTTTCCAAAGGCTTATAGATCTTAGTTTGAGAACTTCAATCTCTTTAATGTCTTCTTGGTTACTTGGTTCTTCCCCCACTGGCTACCCACCCCACAGCTTCACTAGGCTCAACCAGCCAAGATCACTGGGTCATCGAGTGTGTACTTTCAGTAATATGTCAGTTGGCCTCACTTCCCCCCTCGGCATTCGTCCCCCAGGTGTGCCCAGTGAGTCCTGTTGGTTTACCTCCAACTCTCTGCAGCATTCTTGCAGGCCCTCTGAAGGCCATTCTCCTCCTCTGGCCTGAAGTGCTTCTTCCCAGCGAGAAGCTCAGTCTCTGCTCCTCCCTTTTTCTGTTTCTTGCCTCAAACATCTTATCTAGACTTATCACTTTGGCTTCCACCTAGATACTGATGACTCCCAAATCTATTTTCCTGGGCTCAATCTCTCTTTTGATTCCCAGACACATAGATATGGCTACTTGCTGGACGTTTGCATGTAGAATTCAGAAAGGAGTCTTCATAAGCTGTACATACATGTCAGACAAAACACCACTCCCAAGACCACACCCTCCCTCTGCTTCCCTCCTCCTCTCTTATTAGTCTCTCCCCTTCTGAAAGCCTCTTTCCTCTACCCAATCTATCTTCAATGCCAGAAAACTGGAAACCATCCAGAAGCTGCTTTCATCCCCAGTCCATTTCTCATTAGCTGGCCTCTCCCGTGGATTTTTCCGTTTCTTTCAAATACATACCGTTTCCCCCATCCACATGGCTGCTGCCACGATTTCTTATTTCTCCTCCAGATTTCCTCAATAACTTTCTCATTGTTCCCTTTTCATCTCAAGTAGCTCCCTCTAATCTTCCAAATCTGACCATGTCACTCTTTTACTGAAATCCCAGCTGCCCATGCCCTATAGTCACATTTCCCAAGTGTGTTCTCTGCTGGCCCTAACGTGTTAATGTTCCTCTTAAATCTACTTCAAAGATAGTTTTTTTAGAGCTGGTATCACCTTCGTCAGGACTTGAAAACTTACTAGAGACACACAATGACTTGTAGTCAAGCTGCCTGGTGTACTCCGCAGACATCTGGCTAACTGCCTACTTATAAATCACTTTGTTCATATTTTTCTCATTTGGGTGCTGGATCAATTCCAATTAAGAGTTTAATAATGAACTAACTAATGATTTAAGCAAGTGTATAAGATTAATGCTGAACTGATGATTTTAAGTAAGTCTAAATACATAAATCCCCCCAAATTATTAATTTATGTTGTTTACTAAAGAGAGTATTAAAAATAATAGAGGAAGGCAGCTTCGTGAAAGGGGAGGGAGCTAGAAGGCCCCGTTTCAAGTCTCAGCTCTACGCATCACTTGGTAACACGTGAAACAAGTCACCTCGGCTCTCCTTGTCTCATTTGCCCATGCATCAACTGATGACAGCAAAGCTTACCTGGACCAACACAATAATATACAAAACAAGGTCATAAAATATAAATTTGATGAGTTCTTTAGAATTAACTAGCTTCAATCAACTTTCATCAAAATCTTGTTATGTTAGGAAACAAAGGAAAGTCTAATCAAAAGTTAATTCTGTTTTATTTGGGGATGTATTACTATGTTATTTTTTCCAGAATCTAATTTACTTTGTAATGTTGATTTCTTCGGGTTATTGTAAAGTTTGTTAACATTTTTTGAATGACACTCACTGATGACAAAGTTGTAAAGCCAGAAGTTGTGCTTGACCACAGAAGATGATAAGCCTTAAATGAGAAGGTGGAATATGATGCTATGGATTTGGTGCTATGGAATGATAGTGAATTCTTTAAAAATTTAAATGAGAGCTGTTGCCCCAAGTCTTGACAATATCTTGGTCTCCGGAAGAGAAGCAGTTTGTCGTCAGCC
Source organism: Ceratotherium simum simum (assembly GCF_057802395.1). NCBI lineage: Eukaryota > Metazoa > Chordata > Mammalia > Perissodactyla > Rhinocerotidae > Ceratotherium > Ceratotherium simum. The sequence goes on along the minus strand of NC_141931.1, from coordinate 26,642,666 downwards.
AAGAGACGCACTCTCTATTTCCCACCACTACATCTGTGTTGCAGGCCGACGAAACCAGGAGCAAATCAATCACAAGACTGGAGTTAATCCAATAAACTTCCCTTCAGCTGCTGGAAATCAGACCTCACATCTGGGAAGATAGTGCTAGTTATAACAAATGAGATCACAAATTTGACCATTTTATTAGAAACTCTCTTCTAATGTTCACAGGCGAAGAAGGAGGTTAACTCGAAATTAAATGGAAACCTCCTTTCCTCTATCCTGATTGCAATATCTGATAATATGCTCAACTTGGTGTAGATCAATTGCCTAGTACTCAGAGCCCAGCTTTAATAGGTTATAACTGCTGTAATCTTGGAGAAGACTCAGCGGCGGGAAAATAAGCAAGATTAAGAGTATTTGACTTGAGGCCATACCCATCAGTTCCTCTCCAGCCATCCACCAGGTTCTAGGAACCAGACTCAGAAGCAGTATTTGTTTCTACTAGGGGTAGTGGGCAGTGTCATGAGGCCACCACACTTTGCATTTGCAGGTGGTCTCTATATAAGTATAAACCAAGAAGATGTACAACTTACGGGAAATTCAACAGCCAAAAGTCGCTTCTTCTTTTGTTATGTGAGTGGAGAAGCCCAGAGGAATGAGAAGCTTCCAGTATGATATCATAATTCTGTTTCATTTCTGCTAATCTTAAATTTACATAATATTTAGTACTTCATGCTTTTCAGAGAATGAAGAGTATGCATATGAATTAACATATAGATATCCAAGTTCTGTCACTTGATCATTAGCATATTGATGCTATGGAAATAAGGTCCTCAAACTTTTCAAATTAAAACCCTTATCAATGGTAAAAGTAATAATAATTATTATTAACTGAAATTTCCTGTGCACAAAACATTACATTTGCATCTTACCCTCCTCTAAAACTGCAAACTTTTATTATCTCTGCTTCATAGATAAGGAAATTGAAGTTCAGTGAGACTAAATCAGTTACTCTAAGTCATCTAGCTAGTCAGTGATAGAACATAATTGACCCAGGCCAGTCTGATTCCAAATTATATGCTTTACACCATGTTGTAGATAGAGGTTTTTAAGAAGATAATCTACTTATAGTTCCCACTTCTCAAGTTAAGACATTACCACCGTAAACCTAATCTGTCGCTCAAAGCATCAGCAATTAAAAACCAGATTCTGTGTTTCTGGGAGCAATGACCAACTCAATTGGTTACCGAGGACCCGTCCGTTCTAGGAAACATGAATCTTTGCAACTAGGATGACAAGGCCAAGACCCACTTTGCCAGAGGGAGGCAGCAGAGTTCAGATGATTATTATTCAGAGCAGAGCAGTCACAGCCGAGTTGGGGCAGCTTCTAAGCAGCAGGCTGGTAAACTTGCCGTGGGAATCCAAGCACAGGAAGTTGATTCTCAGCTGCAGTCTTCACCAAAATGAGGTTGGAGACTTGGAGCAAGGTCAATGAGAGGCTATGGAGCCAGGAATGAGAAGGAAGAAGATCTAGGAGGACACAGGAATCAGGAGTTCATGGGAGAGTCAAAGGGATAGGAAGTCACAGACAGGTCGGCGTACCCCAAAGAGAGACCAGCCAGGTGGTCACTCCAGAGTGGAGTTTGGGTTGCACATTATACAGATGTTTTTCCATTTATGGGAAGTGTTTTAAGTTGGTAACTTTCTGTACACCCATTTTAACTTTAATACATATTATTTAATGCACATTTTTCAATCACAGAAGATATTAGTGCAAAGGCCCTAGCTAGAAAGTAGTTATAATCTTCCTGCTGAGTTATTATCTAGGTGCACACGAGTGGTAAACTCATCCAGTCTCATAGTATATTATAAGGCCAATAACTCATTATAATTAAAGAGAAACCTTCCATTAGCATTTCCAGAGAAGCATATACTGCCTGGTAAGGGGAGGTTACTAAGGAACACACTGGAAACCGTCTTAACCACCCCCTCCTCACTTACCCACCAGACTTGGTTCAGTAGAGAGCTGGAGCCAAGAATCCACTTCTAGAAAACAAGAAATCACAGAGGTAGAAAGGACTCCACAGATCACCCGGCTCCATCTACGTGGTTTGCAAATGTGGAAATAGAGATGTTTCTGCCATGAATTCATAGTGGTGCCATGACAGGAACACCAGAGTTTTGACTCCTTGTCAAGTTCTTTATTTTCTGTATAAGGCAACATCAGATTCTAGGGAGGACCACTGTGAAAGAGGAACACCAACGAAGAAGGTTTTCAGTAATTCTCTGAAAACATAAAAGGGAAAAGTACTGAAACTCACCCATAAGTTTTCAGATATATCAATATAGGGAAAAATGAGAAATTTAGAGTTTAACTCAATTAGGTAGATAAGATCATATTAGTGTAACCAAAAAGTTGGTAACACAAACAAATGACTAAGACAGAGCAATGTAAAATGTACTTTTCTCAACAACAACAACACAACCAACTAATATTAGATGCAGAGGCGAACAACTGTAAATCAAGAAGATGAACACCTTAGGAGAAATTCACCAGCCTGAAGCCATAAATAGTGTGGAGAGCATTTGGTTGAGGATAAATGGAGAGAGAAGCAGAACTGAGAGAGTTTTAGAATTGAGGTTATGGAAGATGCTTCCCTAGTCTGCAGACCCGTATCACAAACCTGACAGAGAAATAAGATCTAGCAGTAGCAAGGAATTCCAACTCCCAGACGTTTGCTGGAAATCTCATTCTACTGGAAACAGAGCATCTAATAAATTCATGGCTTGTCTTGTTGACCATTTAATCTCTCAGAAAATGGAGGTAGCAATGATGGACAACTCAAGTCTTGAACTCATACAGGAGTTATCCCAAGTTTATTTTATGGTAGTGTTTCTTAAGGTATGATCCATGGGCCACTGGGAGTTCACAAGGTCAAAACCATTTTCTTACTAATACTAAGACATCATTCGCCATTTTTCACTGCTTTGACATTCGTATTGATGGCGAGAAAGCAATGGTGGGTAAAACTGCTGGCTCAGCACAAATCAAGTAGTGGGACCAAACTATCTGGTAGTCACTTTACTTTTACCACCACACACTCAAGCAAGTAAGTAAGTAAATTAATTAATTAACAATGTCAATGTCATTTAAGAATGTCCTGAGCCAGCCCTGATGGTCTGGTGGCTAAGGTTCAGCACACTCAACTTCAGCGGCCCAGGTTCAGTTCCTGGGTGCAGAACCACACCACCCGTCTGTCAGTAGCCATGCTATGGTGGTGGCTCACACAGAAGAACTAGAAGGACTTACAACTAAGATATACAACCATGCACTGGGGCTTTAGGGAGGGAAAAAAAAGAAGAAGATTGGCAACAAGTTAGCTCAGGGTGAGTCTTTCCCTGCAAAAAAAAAAAAAAAAATGTCCCGATGAAGCATTAAATTTATTTTATTAAATCTTGATCCTTGAGTACATAACTTTTGAATATTTTATATGACAAAATGGGATGTAAAGCAATTCTCCTGCATATCAAACTATGGTGATTGTCTCAAGGAAAGGCACTTGTGTAATTGTTTCAATTGCAAGCTGCACTAACCACTTTTTTCAAGGAACAACATTTTTATTTGAAAGAACTACTAACAAACTATTATTTACACAGACTTGGGCATTTGGCAGATTTTCTTAAAATAAAGGAAGTGATCATATCACGTCAAGGAAAACAATTGACAGTATTTGTGATCAATAATAAAATTTGAGTTTCCAGGTAAAATCAGAATTTTGAAAAACTTATACACGTATACTGTGAGCTTAATGGCTTCCAAATACTTGAATGCTTTTCTATTGAGGCTGATGGTAATATTAAGAAATGTGATTTTTTGATACTATGTAATTAAATGTGTGAACATTTGAAAGTCAAATGCCTGATGTTATGAAACCATGAATGGTTAAAAGGTCCATTCAAAGTGAAAGATAGACCAGTGGATTCTAATACAACGAAGTATGCAAAGTCCATTGATATGCTTTCAGATTGTATATTGCAGGTAACCTTTATGAAAATATCACTAATTGCATTTTGTTGCTGTTTACATCAAAGAAGAATATTCACAGTTAACTGAAAAGGTTAACACAATACTCTCTTTTCCAAACACATGTCTGTGTGTGTTTAGATCTTCTTCACATACTTCAACCAAAGCAATTTATCAGATTGAACGTAAAATCAGATATTAGAAGGCAGATATCAAAGAGATTTACAAAAATCTAAGACAATGCCATTCCTCATCAGTTTTATAAAAATGTAGTTCTTGGGTCTGGCCCCGTGGCCTAGCGGTTAAGTTCATGCATTCCACTGTGGCAGCCCAGGGTTCCCTGGTTCAGATCCTGGACACAGACCAACACACCACTTATCAAGCCATGCTGAGGCAGCGCCCCACATAGAGCAACTAAAAGGATGTACAACTATGACATATAACTATCTACTGGGGCTTTGGGGAGAAAAAGGAAAAAAGGAGGAAGATGGGCAACAGATGTTAGCTCAGGGCCAATCTTCCTCAAAAAAAAAACCCTGCAGTTCTCAAGAATAAAATAAAATTATAAAATTTAATGCATTTACTATTATCATTTTTAAATGAATTAATAAATATTATAAACATATGTTAATAAATGTCAATAATAACTCACACAAAAGCTCTTTGGGGATCTCCACAATTTTTAAGGGCATAAAGGGGTCCTGAGACCAAAATGTTTGGCAACCTCTGTCTCATGGTGCCACTCCACCCTACAATCCCCAGCATAACTTGTTCCCCTTAACTTGCTTTACTTTTCTCCGTACTCAGCCCCTCCTAATGTATTTTGTTTTTCTGTTTAATGTTTATCTCCCCCAACTAGAAACTTAACTCATAGGGAAGGGACTTTGTCAGTTTTGTTCTCTCTTCTATCCTTGGTGCCTAAAATATCCTCGCACTCAGTAAATATGTGTTGAATGAATGAGTTAGGGGAATGATTAATAATACATATCCTTAAAAGTCTTCCAACAACCAACCCTTCCCATTTTTAGGCAGGTGTCTAGGTGCAGGTCTCTAGGGCTTTCAGTGAGCATGTGTTTGAACTTGAACAGACCCACAGTTGCTACCCAAGACAGTGTTTGGCCTTGGTTGTCTATTCTCCTGCAGGAGCCCTCCATGCAGACTTTAGATGTCACCTCGAAAAGCTCTTTAATGTCCAGCACAGCATCTCAATCATCTATCCAGACACCTGATAATGGAAGTGTTGTCATCTCTTTTCAGTAAAACCACAGAGCAGTACTTCTGGTACCACCAGACCCCCTGGTTTAGAACAGCAGCCCTTCAGTTCCCACTCAGTCCATGTTGTTTTAAAGAGGGAAAGTTGAGGCTTCTCCACCCAACAATAACATTGATTTCACAAGCACAAGATAGTAGCTTAAGAGCAATTCAGAAGAAACATGCCTAGAAGAATTGTGAATTAACTACAAGTTCACTCTGGGGCAAAAGTGACATGACACCATCTTGTGCTGTTCACTAAGGGTAGTATTTGACAAAAAGATAAGTGTTTTGCACATAATGCACACTGATGAAGTCACATTTCCAAAGAAGGTGAAGCAAATGAAAATATGTCATATAAGTTGGATATGAAGGTGAACAAGGAATGCTCTGTCTAAGAGAGTGAAGACTTCGGTGTAAGGCATGACAGCTGTCTTCAGATATTTTAAGGACCTAGTTCCTGTGGCTCTGAGTCAACTCTAGATATATTGGTAAAAGGGAGGCAGTTTTAACACTACCATAAATAACTAATAATTTGGGGTGTTTGGAAATGGGATAGCTTCCCTTGCCTGGCAGCAAGCATGCCTTTCTCTAAAGTTTTTAAGAACACATATTGGCTAGCTGCAGGAAAGAGTCTTAAAATGGGGATTTCAAAATTGGCTTGGCTTGGAAGGATGGAGGGTTCTTAATGTCTTTTAAAACTTTTCTCACCAGCAAGCTTCTGAGTCTAAATGTTAAGTACACTCCTGTATTTTTATACTCTGGTATATTTCTGTATTTTTATGTACTACTTTTTATGACACATTAATTCATAAAATTTAGAACATTAATACTTTATTTCCACTGCTTTATGAAGTAAAAATCTTCCCCAGTAAACATTCATCCGTTACACTGTTTAAGGGAAAAGAATGAAGGCCAAGACACGCTTGATGGCATAACACTAACTCCTATTCTTAAGTAAAATTATAATAATTTTCTTAATTTTACATGAAGAAAATACCTCATTAGCCCCTTTGCTGACGGTGCAGAAGCAAAGACTTGAGCATAAGCCCTGTAAGATAAATTAAGCTCATTGAGCCTGTTGTCACTAACAACTTCTCCGGAGTCAGGTGAAATGTCTAGTTTGTTCACTAAGATGTAACTTTGTTTCTAAAGAATTGTTAAAACTGCCTTAGCATATCTTTGAGACACACAAAGAATCATGGATTAGGAATTGACAATAACAAAACAACCAGCCTATTTAGTAAAACATTAAGGGAATCCCAGAGCATAGAAATAATCTAATCAGTTGACTGAATGAATTACTCCTATTTTAACTCTTTGAGTTATCTAGACAGAACATTTAGAACAGTAGCAGCTTGCTACAGAGATGCTGGGAAAGTATGGGGTAATGTGTTAGTTTAAAGACAGCAACTTTTGGGGCTGGCCCTGTGTCCTAGTGGTTAAGTTCGGCACACTCCATTTCAGTGGCCCAGGTTCGGTTCCTGGGTGCAGACCTACACCACTCGTTGGTGGCCATGCTGTGGCAGCAACCCACATACAAAACAAATAGAGGAAGATTGGCACAGATGTTGGCTCAGGGTGAATCATCCTCAAGCGAAAAGAGAAAGATGGGCAACAGTTGTTAGCTTAGGGCCAATCTTCCTCAGCAAAATAAAAAACAAAAACCAACAACTTTATATACAAAAGTCAATTGTATTTCTATATACTAGCAATGAACAATTGCTAATTGAAATTTTAGAAGTGTTACTATTTGAAATGGCATCAAAAACTTAGGGATAGTCTAGCAAAATATATGCAAGATTGGTAGGCTGAAAACTATGAACCTGTTGACGAGAAAAATCAAAGAAGATGTAAATAAATGTAGGGAAATACACTGTGTTCATGGGGGGAATGCCTGAATATAGCAAATATATCAATGCTCCCCAAAGAGGTCTATAGCTTCACACAATCCCAATCAAATTCTTAGAAGGAATTTTTTTTGGTAGAAATTGATGAGCTAATTCTAAAATTTATGTGGAAAAGCAAAGGACTGAGGAGAACCAAAACAATTTTGAACAAAGGACTAAATTGGAGGACTCAGGCTACCTAGTTTCAAGACTTACACAGAGTTACAGAAATCTAGGTAGTGTGGTATCGGTGAAAGAAGAGATGTATAGATCAATGGATCTGAATAAAGCTTCCAGAAATAGACCTACACATATATGGTCAAGTGATTTTTGACAATGATGACATTCAATGGAGAAAGGATAGCCCCTTCAACAAATGATACTGGAACAATTGTTCATCCATATGCAAAAAAAAAAAAAAAAAAAGAATCTGAAATGTACCTTACACCATATACAAAAATGAACTTGAAATGAATTGCTTAACTATAAAACCTAAAATAATAAAACCTCTAGGAGAAAATCTTTGTGACTCTGGCAAAGTTATTTTAAGACACAAAAATAAAAATCCATAAAAAAAACAATTGATAACTTAGACTTCATCAAAATAAAAAACTTTTTTTTTTTTAAACACACTGTTATAAAAATAAAAAATGAAAGCCACAGACTGGGAGAAAATCTTTGCAAAAAATATCTGATAAAGTGCTTGTGTGAAGAATATTATTATAAAGAGCTCTTAAAATGTAATAAAGCAAACAGCCCAATGAAAATGGGCAAAAGATTTAAATAGAAACTTCACCAAAGAAGATAGATGGCAAATAAGATTCTCAACATCATTAATTGTAAAGGAAATGTAAATTTAAACCACAGTGAACTACAACTACGTATTTATTAAAATAGCTGAGATAGAAAAACCTGATATTACCAAGTGCTGATGAGAATGTAGGGAAACTAGAACTCCATTACATTGTTGGCCAGAATGCAAAATGGTGCAGCCGCTTTGGAAAGCTTTTTGGTAGTTTCTTTTAAAATTAATCATATGACCTAGCAATCTCACTTCTAAATATTTACCCAAGATAAATGAAACATAAGTCCACATAAAGACCTGTGTGTGAAAATTTAGAGAAGTTTTATTGATAATAGCCCCAAACAGGAAATGATCCAAATGTCCATCAACAGATGAATGGATAAAAAATTGTGATCCATCCACAATATGAAACACAATTAGCAATAAAAAGGAATGAACTCTAGTACATGCAACAACATGGACAGATCTCAAATGCATTATGCTAAGTGAAGGAAGCCAGACAAGAAAGGCTACGTGCAGTATAGCTTCCATTTATATGATATTCTGAAATGGCAAACTTAAAGGGATCAGAAATCACATCAATAGGTACCAAGAGCTGAGCTAAGGGATTGAGTAAAATGGGGATAAGAGGAACGTTTTAGAGTGCTGGAATTATCCTATATCTTGATTGTGGTGGTGGTTACACAACTCTACATATTTGACAAACTCACAGAATTCTGCAATTAAAAGGTTGAACTTTACAGTATATAAATTATTCCTAAAAACTAATTTTATCTGAATACACTTAGATGAAAGTTGAGAAAGTATTAGAAAAAGTGCTCTCTCCCAACTCACTCTATGAACATAGTAGTTAAGTGGACAGATCATAGTCAAACGACCATACTGGATTCACTGGAATAATCCACTCAGCATGTTCTGTAGCTGCTTTGGATACTCGTATTGCATCCAAAGACACATGGATGAATAAGTAGTGTTTTGGGGGAATGATCGGAGGGATAATTGCAAGTCTGAAGTTGAATAGAATTTACTAGATCCAGTTCATGCCAAAAGCAAATTGCAAAAATAACAATCTAATTTTGAGAGAAGTTGAGTGTGAGGGCAGCTAACCAGCTGCCCCTGATGTACCTTCCCAGAAATACCTATGAAAACAGGAAAAGAAGCAACCTCTCCATGTCTAAGCAGTACTAGAAACTAAGGAAATATGTAATTTGCTAATCCTTTGAAAGAAGTATCTCTAACCATGGTGCAGATCAGCTTAAATGGGGAAAAAATCAGCTGTCAAGTTACGCCTGACGTCTGGAACAATAACAAAGGCAGACAAGGGGGAGGTCAGACAACTCTTGCCGTGAATCCCTATTTCAGAGATATAAAGCCTCCAAAACTCACTAGAAACTCTTGCATTCACCTCTGTACTAAACGTCTACCCTCATTGATATGTCACTTTCTACATCTTCCAGAGGACAATTTCCAAAGCTATGGGATATTATTTTGAGATAATTTTTTACCATTATATTTTCATTTACATTACACTATTACATTACATTTATTACATTAATTTTTTTACCATTATATTTTCTCTATCCTCATCCCTCAATCAAGTAGAAATTCATCCTCTGATATTTTGGGGCTTAGTGTGATAATGGTGATAAATAATTTGCAGAGATTTCCTAGAGCCTTAGGGCTCCATAAGATCCCACCAAGGACCCCTTTTTTCCCTGGGGGCAGGAGGGGCATGGTGAGAATCCTCAAGTTACTAAAGTTGATTATCCCACTTACCCACTGAGACGGTGGCTTAGAGCAATACTTTAGCTGAATTTTTAGTAAAAAGTATTATATTTATTGCAGATCTCAGCTTGTGGACCAAGATTCATAACCAATATATCAATTTTGCCACATTGCACCCTGGTATGTTAAATCAAAACCATAAAAATGACGGAGAGAGAAAAAATACACTGCATATTGCCTTCTGGGAGTTACAGTTCTCCATCCACCACTTCTAGCAACTTCTGGTTGAAATTAGCATTTAGCTGCAGTATATAATGCAGCCAGAATCCTTTCTAAAATACCTATGATGTATGATGATGTAGAAAATGATAAAAATGCCCACCACTCCCAAAACAAAGTCTTGGAGATAATCAAATGCCAGAATCCTGGAGAGAATGATGTGAGTTATAAGGTAGAGATAGGTAGATCGTGAGAAATTTGCCCAGCTCGTGAACCAGTGACTTCCTGAAGAAAAAGATAGGAAGATACACTGTGGCTGTACCACACTTGTCACTGACTCAGAGACCCAGAACCCCACGGAAAATTAAAACTGGGTAGTTGAGACTGTACCATTTTGAGTGCTGAATGGAGAGCGTTGTCCTCTCCTATTCTTACTCTACCATTATGCTATATTCAGGTAGGAACTAAAATCCTAGAAAACCAAATAATATGAAAGATAGTCAACAGAAGTCCAATATATAATAATTACTATTTCTGAAGAAGAAACGAGAACAAAAAGCTTTCATCAAAAATATAATAAGTAAAAATTTTTCTGAACTGAAGACCTGGGTATGTTGCTTGCAAAGGTCCACCTTGCTCAAGAAAATTAAAAGAGATGTAAATCAATATTATGCTCACCTAGACAGATTCCGCGGAAAGATTTCGAACTACGGTAAAAAGTAAAGAATGCAAAAAGGTTTTTTAATTTTAACAAAGAAACAAAAACATGCCCAGTGATGGAGTTCTCTCCTGACGACACTCAATGTCAGAACTTAGTAAAGCAACATACGCAGAGTTTTTAGGTAAAAAACTGACCCAACGACACCATGGCCTGACAAATAGTCTTTTATGAGTAAATTTAGCAGAAAGACTTTCTCAAATTTGCAAGAGCTCAGAAAACATAACATACCTGTTCTCTTCTTGGCAAAACAAGTAGTTAAAGATGTGCTTCAACCAACCAAGAGATCAGGTAAAATTAAGACCATAAAAACAAGAAAGATGTGTCACAAAATAACTGGTCATCACCAGTTAATTCAGTTCAGCCAGAGATACCAAATTTTAAAGTATATGTAGAAATAATCTTGTTTTAAAACCTAAGATTATGTTAAAGAAACTGAAAACTAAGAGGGTGAACTGAACTTCTTGCCTCAACTAGAATATAATAAAGATTCGGTTGGATAGCAGCAAGATGGTGGAACAGGTGGTTCCCAGATTCAGTCTCTCTCACAGGAAGACTAACTGGCCACTATCCACACATAAGATGCCTTTGTGAAAATTCCAGAACCCTGGAGTGCAGCTGAAGCACACCCCTGGCCCACAAAAACTGAGACAAACAGCATTAGAAGAGGAAGAGGAGCTGGTCCACGCTGACCACATCGTCCCTCCCACAGGGCAGCCCAGGGCCACACCAAGAAAGTCCCCTGGGCCTACAGTTTCTCCGGCAGGAAAAAGAGAGCCCAAGGTGGACATCCAGCTTCCCCAGCATTGCAGGACGCTTCCGGAGAGGCCCACTTAGGTCTCACCTCAAAGGGATCACTGGTCAGTGGGGCTGGACCACCAGGGATTACTTCTTTCTAAATTCTTTTAGTCATTTATACATATATAAGGGCATGTATACATATGCACATTACTGCAGAACAGAGAAAACTATTTTAGAAGGCTTCTCTTTGTACTCAAAATACAAGAAGCTAGGATTCTGTGAAACAAGAGGTGAAAGATGAGAGGAAAATTGAACTGATTAAAACAAAAATTTTACATAAATTTTCATTTTAGATGCTTCTGATGAAATGCTTTTAGATGAAAAGCAGAGATTTTTTTGTATGTGTCAAGACTAAAGATACAATAACATAGTTCAAATCTGCTCTAGAAGTAGTAAAGAATAGAACAAAAGCATAAAATTCTATCGAGGTTACAGAAAACAAGCTAGCTGCTCTCAAAAAACGCAAAGGATGGGAGAAAAGAAGAAACAATGAGAGAATACAATAGCTCTGTAGGATAGAGAGCAAGGTTACACTTGTCTCTCAGTATCGTTTCTGCCTTGGGATAACGGAGCAGGAATAAAATTATTCATTCAATAATACTTAGTATACACCATAAAAGGACCTTCTCCAAAGTTAGAAACAGCTATAAAACTGAGTTTGAGGGCCGGCCCCGTGGCTTAGCGGTTAAGTGCGCGCGCTCCGCTACTGGCAGCCTGGGTTCGGATCCCGGGCGAGCACCAACGCACCGCTTCTCCGGCCATGCTGAGGCCGCGTCCCACATACAGCAACTAGAAGGATGTGCAGCTATGACGTACAACTATCTACTGGGGCTTTGGGGGAAAAAATAAATAAATAAAATTATAAAAAAGAAAAAACTGAGTTTGAAATTCTGAAGTGTTTACTATGATCCAAAAGTACAAAAATAAAAATGTTTTCACTTAGAGAGAGCCTGACAAAATTTTTACATTTCGAGGATTAAGAAAAAATCCCGCAAGCATACAGGCAGAAAAGAAACCTAGTAGAAGCTGCTCTGAACCCCCTCACTTGCCACTCTCCAAGCTTCCTTCCGGAGGAGTCAAGTTCAGCTCTTCTTGGCCCCTCACTCCTCCTGCTCCTGCTGTCTGTAATAGACTAGCACTCTTCTCTCTCCTGACACTCGGTCCTTCCTGTCTCTTGTCTCTCTCCCTTCTCTTCCCTTCCCTTCCTTTCCCTTCACTTCCCTTCTCTTCTCTCTCTCTTTCCCTCCCCTCCTCTCCTCTTCCCTCCCCTCCCCTCCACCACCTCCTCCTCCTCCTCCTCTTCTTCTCCTTCTTCTATCTCTCTCCCTCCCTCTCTCTCTGTCTCCTCTCTTCTCATCTCCTTTTCTCTCTCCCTCCACTCCCCTCTCATCACAAAAAATCTTGGAGTTGGCCTGGTAAAGATCAGACTCTCCTATTGGAGAAACTAAACAGCTAAAGATAGAATTCTCTTTAGTGACTGGTGAGAGAGCAGGGATGGAAGAGAGAATAAGATGCTCTAATGGCTAACATATTAATGAATTTTGTCTCTGTCACACTTATCAATTCAATTCCACAAACATGTGAATGCCAATTATTATACATACAAGTAACTCATTCAGTCATTACTTCAACAGCAATTTTTAATGATGTTATTATGTGCCCAGCCTGCCAAGGATGCAGCAGAGAGCAAAACAGATGAGACCATTGACCTCAAAGAGCCACACCAGATAGACGTGATTGAGGTGAAAGTGGGAGAGTTAGGTTAATTCTTTATCAGTTAAGTGATCTCCAGTATCTGCCAGGGAGACCCTTTTACCTGGAAGCAAGCTGGACCTTTAGAAGAGCTGCACTTGGTCCAGGAAAGGAAGGTGCTTAAGTAGGTTTGCGTTAAATAGGTAGGAGTTAAAAGAGACCGAAGACAGAAAGATGGGCCAGAAGGGTACCTCAGATGACATCCTGGGTGTGGCCTCTGGGAACAAGGCATCCCCAGTTCTCCAGGGGCTCAATCATATTCAACTCTGAGATGTGGGGAGCCAGGGTCTCACAAAGATGCTGTGTACCTAGAGGTTAGTGTTTGCAGCAGCCAGAAAAGATTCTCTGTGAAAGATGGTGAAAAAAATCTAAACTTTACTGAGGTTTTCTGGGCTTCTAATGGAGATTTTATTGTGTTTCTTTTTTTTTTAGTATTTTATTTTGAAGTGATTATGGATTCACAGTAATTTGCAAAATAGTACAAAAATCTCATGTACTCTTCACCCAGTTTCCCCCAATGCTTATATCTTACAGAATTATAACATATATCACAAGCAGGAAACTGACATAGGTACAATCCACAGTAAACTTGAAATTGTTCACATTTCACTAAGATTGCATGTTCTCATGCATGTGTGTGTGTGTGTGTGTGTGTGTGTGTAGGTCCATGCAATTTTATTGTATGAGTAGATTCTTGTAACCACCACCACAATCAAGATACAGAACAATTCCATGACCACAAACGTCCCCCACACTCCCCTCCCCCCACATCCCCTGGCAACTGCTAATGTGTTCTCTATCTTTATAATTTTGTCATTTTGAGAATATTATATAATGGAATCATATAACATGTAACCTTTTGAGATTGGCTTTTCCATTCAGTGTAATTCCCTTGAGATCCATTAGGATTGTTGTATACATCAAGAGCGTTTTTTTGTTTGTTTTTTTTTTGCTGGGAAAGAGTCTCCCTGAGCTAACATCTGTTGCCAATATTTCTCTTTCCCAAAGCCGCAGTACGTAGTTATATATTCTAGTTGTAAGTCCTTCTAGTTCTTCTATGTGAGCCACTGCCACAGCATGGCTACTGACAAATGAGTGGTGTGGTTCCGTGACCAGGAACTGAACCTGGGGCACTGAAGCGAACATGCCAAATTTTAACCACCAGGCCATTAGGGCTGGCTCAAGAGCATTTTTTTAAAGTGTATATTAAATGCTAAAGTAATGTCCTCTCAGTGCATGCTATTAAAGGCTTTTCTATAACTAGATATGATAGTGTGGCTACAATCAATGATTCTTAATAGATCAGGATAATTGACATTTACAGGTAGCCAATAGCTTCTGTTTTCTTGAGACAAAAGCATTTTCCCAGAATTGTTAACAGGTAGGCAAAGACTTAATTTAAAGGGCATGTTGTGTTTTGAAATGTCCAGACCAGAAAAGTTTTTTCTAAGCTTCTTGGTGCAGAGCCTTGGAAACTCAAGTGAGTGCTCATTCAGGCTTTGGGGCCAATTAAAAAAAAATAATTTAAAAAAAATTTTTTTAAAAATTAAAAAACATAAATAAATAAATAAATAAATAAATAATAAAAAATAAAAAAATAAAAATAAATAAAAATAAAAAATAATTTGGCTCTGAAGCAAGCTTCCTTCCATCTAGCCCTTTGCTTGATGGAGATGGAGCAGCCCCAGTTTGGAAGATCACATAAATCAGCAGCTCTTAGATTCGTTGGCATCATGTTGCCGCTTCTTGACCGTCTAAGATCTAGCACGTGTTGATCACCTTTTCTATTAAGAGAATCTCTGCTTTTCAGTAATAACCTGACAGTTCAGCCTCAGATTGACTGCTACTTAACCCACATCAAAAATGCAGTTGAGGGGCCAGCCCTGTGGCCGAGTAGTTCAAGTTTCTCGCACTCTGCTTTGGTGGCCCACGTTCACGGGTTTGGATCCCAGGTGCAGACCTGCACCACACATCAAGCCATGCTGTGGCGGCGTCCCACCTACAAAGTGGAGGGAGACTGGTGCAGATATTAGCTCAGAGCTAATCTTCCTCAGGCAAAAAAAAAGAAGATTGGCAACAGGTGTTGGCTCAGAGCTAATCTTCCTCGGGAAAAAAAAATGCAGTTGAGATAAACGGTATTTGAGAAACAGTCCAAGGAACAGGATCAGCATCCTCATTAGATACACGTGCCAAGCAGAACATTAGAATGTAAACTGCTTGGTTTATATTAATTTAGCCCTCACAGAAGTGCTTTCCCTGAACTAAGATTCAAGCCATGTTCCCAGCTTTCATCAAGGGTTGGTAGAAAAAACGCCTTCACAAAATGCATTTATTTATTATTGTTAAATAAAGTCTATCTTTTTCTTATATAAGTAATTCATACTCATTGTAGACAATTTGGAAAATGCAGAAACGTAAAAAAGAGGAAAACATCGAGGATAGTCCCATTTCCCAAACAGTATGGTTCATTTCCATTCTGTCTTTGTTCTATGAGATTATTTTTAGAATGTTACAACAAGATAATAAACATAATTTTCGAAGTGTATTTTTTCTGGAAAAATAGTTCTGAGGACATTGTTTATGTTGTTTTATGTCCTTAATGTAACAGACTACATAATTTCTTCAAGAATACAAAATCACATGAAAGGTGGTCTCTTCTGACAAGTCAGGGTGGTTTCTTTTATCAGACCAAACCACGTACAGTATCACCTTATTTCTCTATTTTACTTGGTGACAAGAAACAAAATTTTGTGCTCAATCACAGTGATTCTTCCCTAAGAACTTGAATCTTCTTCTCCCTCTCTTTCCATACGATTTCTCATCTCTCTTTTATCTTTATTTTAACTACTCTGAGTATAAAATATATATGAGCCCTTTTTTGTAAAAATTATCTACCAACTCCTTTTTGAAGAAGGTGAGATGCCAATAAATAGATAGATTGACAGGCAGGGAAAAACATAACAACCCTTTTACTTCTTCTTTGGTAAAAATGCAAAGACTAAAACCCAATATTAGCCAGATGAGAGGAGACAAACACAAAGAGTTAAAGAGAAAAAAAAATATATATATATATATGGATATATTTTTATATATATATATATATATATATATATGACATGGAGTATCTACAAGCTACACAATTAACCCTATATAACTAAGATTTGGCTGGATGCAAAAATGCACACATAGAAAAATAAAAATATTTTTAAACAGGAAAAATAAGCAAAATAATGATCATTGAGATAACTTTACTTCCTATACACGTTATGTCCTGGTATTTCCCATGCAATCCCCACTGTCATCTAACTCCCCTTTTCCTCGTAGATGACTTCTAGATATCAAGCTATAACTATTTTCCTGCTGATTGTATCTAGAGCTATTGTTTACCTGAAGAGTCCATGCAGCATGGAAATGCAGAGATGAGCACTGCTACCATTTTGGTGTTATATCCAGTTTATTTCCTAAATGTTTTTGTACGTGATTTTTTTTTTTTAAGTTGAGTACATCATACATAACTTGGTGCATTGTTGTACAATGGATCTCTGGAATGTTTTCATCTTGCATGACTGATACTATATATCCGTTGAACAACAGCTCATTTCCACCACCACTCACTCCCCAGCTCCTGGCAATCACCATTCCACTTTCTGCTTCTATGAGCTTAATTATTTTAGATACCTCATATAAGTGGAATCATGCAGTATTTGTTTTTCTGTGACTGGCTTATTTCACTTAGCATAATGTCCTCAAGGTTCATCCATGTTGTAGCATATGGTAGGACTTCCTTCAGTTAAAGGCTGAATACTATTCCATTATATATATATACACCACATTTTCTTTATCCATTCCTCCATCAATGGACATTGAGGTTGCTTCTACCTCTCAGCTATTGTGAATAATGCTGCAATGAACATGGGAGTGTGGATATCTCTTTGAGATTCTATTTTCAATTTTTTGGGTAAGTACCCAGAAGTGGGATTCCTGGATCATATGGTAATAATTTTTAATTTTTTGAAGGACCTCCATGCTGTTTTTTGTAGCTGTTGTGCCATTTTCCATTCCCAGCAACAGTGCACAAAGTTCACAATTTCTCCACATCCTCACTAACACTTGTTATTTTCTTTGTTTTTGTAATGACCATTCTAACAGGTGTAAGGTAATATTTCATTGTGCTTTTGATTGGCATTTCCCTGATGATTAGTGATGTTGAGCATCTTTTCATATATGTTGGCTATTTGTATGTCTTTGGAGAAATGTTTATTCAAAGACCTTTGCCCATTTTTTAATTGGGTTAATTGATTTTATTTTTGCCATTGAGTTGTAGGAGTTCCTTATGTATTTTGGATAGTAACCCCTTATCAGATACCTGGTTTGCAAATATTTTCTCCCATTCTGTAGGTTGCCTTTTCACTCTCTTGATTCTTTCCTTTTCTGTACAGAAGCTTTCTAGTTTGATGTAGTCCCACTTGTCTATTTTTGCTATTGTTACCTGTGCTTTTGGTGTAGTATCCAGGAAATCATTGCCAAGATCAATGTTAAGAAGCTTTTCCCCTACGTTTTCCTCTAGGAGTTTTATAGTTACAGCATGATTTTTAAAGACTGTCCAATAAACCATTAGATATAGCTACCATAATGTATTTAAATAATACCCAGTTGCTAAACATATAAGTTGTTTCTAAGATTTGGCTAGTTTAAGTATTATCAGGATAAACTTCCTTGCATCTAAGTATCTTTGCACCTATCCATGAATATTTCCTTAAGTTAAATTCCTATAAATAGAATTGGTAAGCCAAAGGCATTAAAAAATTATAAATCTTTGCAGATATCTGTATTTGCACCACAATATATCCCTTGACCAGTGTTAGAATATAAAAATATTTAGGAGGAATAGCAAAGAGCAAATAGGATGAACTCCAAATTTCATGGTTTATCATGTATACACCATACTTAATATCCAAATAATCCTGATGAGGAAGAACTGGGAGAGTTACAAAAGAACCATAATGGGTTTCACAGAAGGCCTAATGGTGAGTCATATAAAACTTGAAAGGCAAGTTACCTAGTCAGGGACTCTTGTAAAATAATGGTACAATCTAAGGGACCAATGTAAGAATAAGCAAAGTTTTGTGAAAAATGCAAAAGGCAACAATCACTGATACCGAGCAAGGATTCGATCTGCTCGCTGCAAGATGAAAGGCCATGCAGGTAGGGGTAGAGAAAGAACTTTAATAAGCGATAAGCCAGCAAATTGGAAGATGGCAGACTATCATCCAGAATAAAACCACCTTAAAGGGGAACTGATTTGGAAATGACTTATATAAAACAAATGGAGTTGGGGAAGGGGCTCGGAGATGTTGAGTGATGAGTGGCCACAGAACATTGGGTGCCTCTCCATAGCGGATCTGCTGAATGCAACATTCCTGAGGAATCTAATAAACCCTCAGTTCCTTCCTTAACTGGGGCAGAAGGAACAGTTTGGGCAGAGGACATAATTTTCCTGCTAACAAGTTATTCTTTCTACCAGTTATGGATTAGCTTGCTTAGGTGCAGTTCTAAGTGTTTTTCCAAAGCATACTGTGAGAATAAGACAGGGAGGGGAGCATGTGGCCTTGGAGTCTGAAGTTCTAAGAGTCCTCTGCCTCTAAGGGCAACTGTCTTTCATATTTCTTCATGGGCCGCATGTGCAAATTCGGGGTGGGGGAGGTTCTATGTGCTGCCTGCAGTGGATTTCTAGTCTGTGATGTGTAAAGCTTACAATCAGTCATTTTAGCTTCTCAGTGCTCAGGTGGGAGATGCTTAGTCAGGTGGGGGGCTGTCAGCAGGCTACGCTCTTATTAGCAGTCCTCCTGCTGTTCTGCAAGGCAAGCTCAGAAACTTTAGTGACTTGGTTTTCCACGTTAATCTTGTGGGGACAGGCACAGTTTCATCCCGATCCAGGAAAAATTTAATTCCTTCATCCTCAGTTTCATAACCACAAAAAAATTTTCAAGTCTCTTCTATGTGGGAAGGAGACCAAGGGCAGGATAGGCCACTTGTTTACAGTGATCATAAAATACATACAACAGAGAAAAAGCAAACTTACTCGTGTTCCCTCTTTCTTCTTTTTTTCTAGTTATGACAATTGATCTGTAAATGAAAGAGTGTGAGGATACTGAACGAGGACATCCAGCTATTTTAGGTGAGTGTTAGTCTTGAAGCTCATGTATTCTTTCCCAGTTTGGTAGAAGAACCTGAGGACGGGTGTGAATCAATACTGTTGGTGGTCTTTTGAGAAATAATGCAGACACTAAAGCTGGAAGTCTTGATAAGGACATAGTTTGAGTAAATATTCAAAAAAGGTACGTGTGGGGGTGGAAATCAGGATATTATAGACTTGTAGCCTTGTCATGCCTCCAGGGAAAATACTCAGGCAGGTCATTAAAAAGATGATTCTGGAGCATTCTTTAGCAAAATAAGTGGTTGCAAAGATCATAAGAAAGGGGTCAGGCTAATGGGGCCACCACCTCCTCATGTGGCACCTCTTTGTGTACCAGATACAGTTTCTCTTCCTAGCTAATACAGTCCTGCAGGCCCATGCCTGAGAGGACAGTGTAAACCAGAAAATTTTCCTCTCCCTTCCAGCAGAAACAATCCTCCATCAGAGCACCAGCTGGATCTCAGCTCCCACTAATTGCCTTGGGCAACCGCACTTGTTTAGAGTCGAGACTCCATAATGCTAAACTAGAATGTTGTAGCATCCATGATGAAGACCTTTGGAGTCAGAGAAGCTTGGATTAACTCCAGATCTACCCACTACCAGTGTTGTGACCTCTCTGAGACATTTCCTTTTCTGTAAAATTGATATAAGAATGTTGTCTTCCTTGCCTTTCCTGTTTGAGAAGAAAACAGCTAGACCACTAGGGTGAGAGATCCAATAAAAAAGATTTTGCTTCAATGCAAGGAAGAACTTTCTTAGAAAAAAATCACCTAATCAAACCAGAATGGGCTGCCCTGTGTGGCGCGTCCCAGGCATGGGCGCATTGAGGCAGAGTGTGGACTGCTCTCTTCTGAGTAATATAACAGACAACACAGACATCTTCTCTATTACATGTGCCTTTCCGCTGACCTAGTTCTAAGAGTCTGAGAAAAGATTACATGCACTTTTAAAAGCTATGTGAACATGTGGTGCTGGTGTGAGCAATGGATGGATTGTGCTTTTTACAGGAGAAACCCCAGGAAGAAGCAGAATATTAAAAACAGGCAAACAGCTGACTAGGAAACCTTCTGTTAGACCTGCCCTGGGTCACATTTTGCTACAAAACACTAAAGTTGAATGGAATTGCTTAATGGCTGTAGTGATAAAAGATACTTTCTAACAACCAGAGGGAAGGGGGAGTGATTAAAAAATTGGTGTCAGCTAAATATGTTGATTGTGTGATATAAAATGACCCTATGAGCATCACGTTTTATTATTTTTTTCACCAGGGAATCCATTTCAATTTGCTTTTACTCAAATGAGTTCAGATCATAGACTTTACCAACATATATAATTAAAGGCCTCAATTAATAATGTTGCCACAATAATTTTCTGTTTCCTAAGTTTCTATAGCTTAGGCTGCAGATTTAGGGTAGATATGACATTTCACTAAAAATTGTAAATCCTGGACTAGCATTGGGGATTTTCATTATGCATAAAACGAAAGATCAGTCATTAAAAAAGAAAATCCTTTCCTCAATAAGAATTCTATTTGTTGGAAGTTTTGATATACTCAAAACATTTCAAATAACCTGCTTACTTTAAATAACAAATATTTAAAAAGGGAAATAGGGCTGCAAATCTAAATCTAGAAGCAGCTTGTTGTTAGAGCAATCATCTGGGCATAAATTACTTTTGTAAAAAGTAGCTGTCTGGGAAAGTGAGTAAATAATTTACTAGTTCAATACAGAAGCTTGCGATTAAAGGAACTTAGGTGAATTCTCTTATAAAAACAAACAAAAAAGCATTTAACAAGTAGATTAGCATTCGCTGACCTATGTATA
Source organism: Ceratotherium simum simum (assembly GCF_057802395.1). Lineage (NCBI taxonomy): Eukaryota > Metazoa > Chordata > Mammalia > Perissodactyla > Rhinocerotidae > Ceratotherium > Ceratotherium simum. The sequence continues at coordinate 26,621,481 of NC_141931.1, read as the reverse complement.
TTATAATTTTGCACAGCAGTTTTTCTCAACATGTCTAAAGCTAATAATAATAAGTAAGCTATATTCTTAAAATCTGAAAATTCTTTAACAGGCTTTATCCTATTTTTTCTGTGCAGCAAAGAGTTTAGGAGAGTGAGTACCTTAAATAGAACCGAAGCATGTGCACAGTTATGAAATCATGAAAGTGTGAACTTGGCCAAGGTCTATGGGTCCCATTTTTCTTATCTTCACAAATGAGGAAGCTGGGTTAGATTAGACATTCAACACTAACATCCTTTGTCTTGTAATAAGTCTTTTAAAGTTTAGAATACTTTTAGATTTACAAAAAAGTTGCAAAGATAGTACAAAGTTCCCATACACCTCTCACCCAATTTCCTCTATTGTTAACGTTTTACATTTTTATGATACATTTGTCACAACCAAGAAGCCAACAATGATACATTGTTATTAACCAACCTCCACACTTTTATCTGGATTTCACCAGCTTTTCCCCCATGTGGTTCTTCTGTTGCGGGATCCCATCCAGGATACCACATTGCATTTACCTGCCACCTCCTTGGTCTCCTGTAGTCAGTGACAAGTTCTCAAGCTTTCCTTGTTTCCAATGACTTTGACAATTTTGAGCAGTGTTGGTCAAGTATCTTTAGAATGTTCTTCAGTTTGGATTTGTCTGATATTTTTCTTGTGATTAGCCTGGGGTTATGGGTTTGAGGGAGGAAGACCACAGAGGTGAGGTACCATGCTCATCTCATCATATCAAGGGTACGTGCTATTAAAATGATATATCACTGATGACGTTGACCTTGATCACCTGGCCAAGGTCGTGTTTGCTGGGTTCCTCCACTGTCAAGTTAGTTTTCCCCCATTTCATACTCGACACTTTGGAAGCAAGTCACCTAGAATAGCCCACTCTGAAGTAGGAGAGGAGGGATTCAATTTCACCTCCTATAGGGAAGATTATCTACTTAAATCATTTGGAATTTTTCTGCAAGGAGGATTTATTTCTTCTCCCCCTTTATTTACTCAATAATGTATTTGTATCAGTATGGACTCATGGATTTTTTATACTTTGGGTTATAATCTAATGCTACTTTATTTTGTTGCTCAAATTGTTCCTGACTTGTCCATTGAGAGCTTCTTCAGGTTGGCTCTCTTTTTTTTTTTTTCTTTTTTTTTTTTTGAGCACTTTTTACTCTCTGGCCTATAAGATGTTATTATGATTTTATTATTTTAGAGCAATTTTAGGTTCCCAACAAAATTGAGAGAAAGGTACAGAGATTTCCAATATATACCTGCGCCCCCCCACAGACTCCTCCATTATCAACATCCCCCACCAGAGTGGTACATTTATTATGATTGATGAACGTACATTGACACGTCATTGTCACCCGAATTCCATAGTTCACATTAGGGTTCACTCTCGCTGTTGTTCATTCTATGGGCTTGGACAAATGTATAGTGATGTGTATCCACAATTAAAGTATCATACAGAGGAATTTCACTGCCCTAAAAAGCTGTGTGCTCTGCCTATTCATTCCCTCCTCTCCAACCTGTAGCAACCACTGATCTTTTTACTGTTTCATAGTTTTGCCTTTTCCAGATTGTCATATAGTTGGAATCATACAGTATGTAGTTGTAATGGAAAAACTCAGGTTTTCCTTCCTACATAGGGAAAACCCCAGTTCTTCCCTACTGTGTGTTTCTCTCCTGTGAGTCTCTTTTACCTTCGCAGAGAACACTTTACTTTCTGGTCACCAAATATGTGGGTGTTTTTTCCCCATAATAACAAGCAAGTCTCCAACACCAGCTCAATTCCGACATTATCGACCCAGAGGTAGTGTCAGATCTCATAGGTAAGGGCTCATTCCCACAAGACCAGCCTCCCACTCTCTCTTCAGATTGCCAGTTGCAAGCTCAGGTTATCACCTGTGCTTCTGACCAACCAGCTGTAGACCAGAGGTTCCAATGACCCCCTCCTCAGTTTAATTAATTTGCTAGAGCGGCTCATAACTCAGGGAAACACTGTCACATCTAGCAGTTTACTAAAGGATATTGTAAAGGATAGATGAACAGCCAGATAAAGAGATACACAGGGCGAGGTCTGGGAGGATCCCAAGTACAGGGGCTTCTGTCCCCATGGAGTTGGGGTGCCTCACCGTCTCAGGGTGAATGTGTTTGCCAGCCTAGAAGCTCTCTGAACTCTGTGCTTTTGTGATTTTATGGAGGCTTCCTCATGTAGGTATGATCAATTATTAACCCCATTTCCAACCCCTCTCCCCTATCCAGAGAATGGGGGGTGAGGCAGAAAATTCTAAGCTTCTAATCATGGCTTGGTCTTTCTGGTGGCCAGCCCTCATCCGGGAGCTCCAGAAGCCCACCTAGAGTTGCCTCATTAGAACAAGAGATGCTCCTTGTGTTCTCATCACTTAGGAATTTACAAGCGTTTCAGGAACACTGTGACAGGAACCAGAGGCAGAGACCAATATAGATATTTTCTATTATCTCACAATAGACTTTTCAGATTGGCTTCTTTGACTTAATAATATGCATTTAAGATTCTCCCATGTGTTTTCATGGCTTGATAACCCACTTTTTTTGGCACTGAATAATATTCCATTGTCTGATATACCACAGTTTATTTATCCATTCACCTACTGAAGGACATATTGGTAACCAAGTTTTGGTAATTATGAATAAAGCTGCTATAAACATCCTCGTGCTCGTTTTTGTGTGGACATAAGTTTTTAACTCCTTTGGGCAAATAGCAAGGAGCAAGTTTCCTGGATCGTATGGTTAGACTATGTTTAGTTTTTCAAGACACCAAACTGTCTTCCAAAGTGGCTGCACCATTTTGCATTCCCACCGCCAATGACTGAGAGTTTCTGTTGCTCCACATCCTTGCCAGCATTTGATGCTGTCAGTGTTCCAGATTTTGGCTCTTTTAAAAAGTGAGTCAAGGTATCTCGTTGTTGTTTTACATCTTTTTATTTAACATTACTTGCCCACAATTACATAGTAAGCCTATAAGTGTTGCTGTATTGTAATATACCCCCCAAACAATGGCCATTTCCAGGCCTGCTCCTAACCCCATCTAGATCCCATTGGAGTATAAATCACTTGAAGGAGAGACCTCTTTTTTTATCTTTAGGTCCTTGTGCAAGTCTGAGCACAGTATACATCGGAGACCACTTAGCCCCGGAGATTCAGAGAGAGGGCTGCTGAGACCACGGCCTAGGGTTTCATGCCAGCCTGGAAGTGTTTTTCCCTCATTCCAGACTTCCCTATGCTTGCTCAGTGGACCTGCAGCTATGTGCCATTGGTCGATCGGTTTAAATGAATAAAAAAACAAAGATAGTTAAACCCAATGCAGATTACCCATCAATGCTCTTTAGGGAGGGGAAGGGCAGGAGGGAAGGAGACTTCCCAGAACATTCTTTATTTGAAAACTCAACCACAGAGATTTGTCATCAACTTTCCTTCTGACATCAAACTAAAAGTTTATGACTTTTAGCTACCACTAGATTGAGGTGGATGTGATTTGGAAATGATTTAAATTGGGGGAGAGGAGACACCAAGGGGATTTTTCTAACTTTGCATTTCTAAAGTTAGGTCATTTCCACTTAAGACATTAGACATGTACATAGGATTAAGGAAACACAGAAGATATTCTGGCTTGGCATGTCAGCAAACCTAGGCAAGACCTACTTGAGTTACCACTTGTCTGCACCGCATTGAGAAGTCACCTTTCTAGACCACGGTATTCTGCACGTGACATCAGAAGGTCAGGCTGGTGATCAGAAGGTGTTTCTAGCTGGAACACTCTAGTGTTCCATTCACTCATTTATTCAGCAGATGTTTATGGAATATCTATGTTGAGCCAGGCTCTGTGCTGAGCACTGGGAATAAAGCCACGAACAAGACCAATTTGAATGTTTTAATTAGGGGAACACAAGGCATTGTGAGTTGATTCAGGAAAAGGGGGTTTTGCTCCTACCATTCCTGCTGAATAACCTGCATCCAGGATTCTTTTTTCTTCTCTTTCACCCGCAAAAAAATAACATTATAACAACCTTCCAACCTACCCGTCTTCCCATTTCAATCATTGCGAGCATGAGGCAAGACCACCAATAACAGTAGAAAGGCATTATAATACACTTTTCTCTCTTTTCCCAAAAAATAAGAACTAGAATGGTGTATTTCCTATACTAACAGAACCAATAATTCTATTGCCATTTTCCTATCTAAAATGTTTTTATTTTTCCTGAGAGTCCGCTGTCATTGGAAACGTGAACTACAACAGCCTAGAGCAATCTATTAACACTGTAGCCTTGAATCCAGAAATGTCATTTGTACCAAACTGTATTAAGAACAGTGAATAGTTATCATGACCCAGTCAACTGATGACTTTTGCCTTATGAGCCCAAGACACTAATTATCATCGTTTATAAAGCCTGCAAAACAACTGAAAACACTTTGCTTTTGTAGGTTACTTATACCAAGGAGGAATCTACAGTATGCTATTATTACTTTTGTTATTTATAGATTTTAACATTTATGATGGTTGTGTATAGTTCGTAAATGCATTCTTCACACAGAATTCCTACAAGAAATCTATCTTCTCCTCAGTAGAAATATCATTGCATTATTCTAAATCTAATAAAATAAAATCAAAATTTAATTTTTATTGATGGTAGAACTAGGGGAGGATCGTAGGCACTTGCTCCTTCATCTAAAATAATCCTGAGGTTTTGCTCTGAGGATTAAATTAAATGATGCACATGTAAATACTGAAGAATGATGTAAATATTAAGTACTATAAGTGCCCTTCATTTAAAGCTAGATATTCAATGAATAGAAACTAATTGCCTATGAAGGAAATATTTTTCTTTTCTGATGTTCCAAACCAACGGTCTGTTTGGTTGCTGTTGGTTTTTTTTAATGTGCATCTGTTAAGGATATACATAAAAATAAAATAGTCACATTATACCCTTTCTCATCCTTAGGAAATGGGGCACTGGAGAGTCAAGGAAACTCAGATGAAAGTGTTTATTGTTATTGTTTGTTTCTCTGGTTTTGAGGTTTTTTAATTCTTTAAAATTCTAAATATGGCAAAAATAATAAAAACTTGTGCAGTGAATAAAACAAAACAGAGGTTTATAAAGAAAGGGTTGATTAACTCTTTTCCTCCTCAAATTCCATCTCGAGAACAATATCAACGGTTGACTCAACCTACTCCCATGATTTTTCTGTACTCACGTGAACATGGAGGGTAACCTTGTCCCTTTTCCTCCATCCTTCCTCTTTTCTTCTTTCCTTCTCATCTTTCTTCCCTCCCTCTTTCCTTCTCTCTCCCTCTCTCCCTCTCTCTATTCTTTTTTTTCTTTCCTTCTTTCTTTTTCTTCATTTGCAAGCAAATTGAAATATATCATATAATACTTACCATGAAACTTTGTATATTTTTACTTAAAAATATATTATGAATGCTTTTCAGTTAATACACACAGCTCTTACTATTTTTTAAATCATTCTTTTTAAACAGATACACTATATCCTAAAGTGTAAACACACTGTCATTTATTCAACCTGTAATCTATTGATGAACATTTGTGCTGGCTTTCCTCTCCTTCTTTCTTTCCTTCTCTCTCTCTTTCTTTCTTTCTTTCTTTCTTTCTTTCTTTCTTTCTTTCTTTCTTTCTTTCTTTCTTTCTTTCTTTCTTTCTTTCTTTCTTTCTTTCTTTCTTTCTTTCTTTCTTTCTTTCTTTCTTTCTTTCGTCTTCCTGTCTTCCTTTCTTTCTTCTTTTTTTTTTGGGGGGGGGGCTATTACAACAATTTTGTTGCAGGAAATTCCCTTGTAGGTATAGCTATATGTCTAGGTCCCCAAAATGAAAGTTTAATTATTATTTTGAAAACAGGAAAATACCTTTGGGATTTTGGTAGGAGAGGAGAGAGCAATCATCTTCATGTTAGACTATCCCTAGATTGAAGAAAATGGTGCCCTGTGAATTAATATGCATATGATGACTATTATTTGAGTAGCAGGATATCTACTTTATGGTATAATGAGATCCTTCAAGGATTTTACTATGTTATTATCATTATTACTTGCCTCTTGAAATCTAACCTTATCATATTTTTATATTAGGTGTAAATGTGAGGTGGGCAGTGATAAAACCAATTTAGTAATAGCTGTAATTATTAATGGTAACTCTTATTCATTGTTCATTATAATCACTCATGATTTTATTATTCAGATAAATCTAATATCATGCAGATTTTAGTGCTGTGCATATTATGTTGAGATTAAAAGTGAGTCTCTTAAATTTCAGGTGACTAGGTGCCCTGCTTTCTGAATTGTCACTGAAGTCTGACAGATGGTCAATTTCATCATGAGAACTTGCCCCGAGCAAGCCTAGAAATGGAAGTCATGCACTTATGAAGGTACAGAAAACTCAGTTGTATTTACAAAATGTGTTTCAAGTTAGTATTTATTTATATTTCACTATATGCATTCTGTGGAATTTTGCAATTGGAATAGTGAATTAGGGTTTGTAAATCAAATGCTATTTTGAAAACTCCAGTTATAAGAAAGCATACCCTGATTATTTTTGTAAAGAAAGCTTTTGAAACATGGATGCCCATTTATAAAATGACATGTTTTAAGAATACAGAGTGCTTTTAAAATCACATTCCCTTAAAGGATTACAAACACAGTTGGAATTTTAAACCTGCTTAAACTAGAAGCCACATCTCTAGTAAGAAGAGAGCATGTCACCTCCCTGCAAACAGACGCTTATCTCTTCCCATTTGCCAGGTAAGTGGATGCATGACCTCTTCGTCGGCCTGCCCTGCATCTCCACAATAGGGTTTTCTGGTCTACCATTTCCTTTGATGTATGCACAGGTCAGATGAACTATGAACCGGGCCGTCCTAACCAAGCTCCTGGATAAAAGGATGAAAGAGCAGAGCCTCAGACAGCAAACACGCTCAGAGAAAGCAGAGGTAGGGCTGTCCCTTCAGTCCAGACCCTCTTCTGCTCTGATTCTTATCAGAATTGCAAATGGCTCCGCTGGTACAGTTGAGTGTGTTTAATGATGGGGTGAAATCCTAGAGTTCAAACAGTGCACAGATAAAATTTGTATTTTCCTGGGATTATATTACTGGCGACAGGCCCCACATGACGGGATTTGGTAATTGTCAGTGTTGTCAAAATGGCATTTCTTTTTCCTTTCACTGTGACTAGTGCGTCTATGTAATTTGTCATACTAGCTATCAAACAGCATCAGAAAAAGTGGAAAAACCAACAAAAGCATATTCACGCTCTTTGTATCCACATCTTTACCACCCATTATTAAATCAATTATTAAAGCTTGGTTTAGAGTAGGTTTCTCTGTGTAGAAGAGCTCTCTTATCTAGCACTTGTCATCTGGGTCTTTAACTCTTCACTTGTTAAACCTTTTTAGCTCCCTTAAGAGAGAATATATATACCCATGACATAAAATAAAGTAAAATAGGCAAAAATAAAGTGAGTGAAATCTGATATCTGACGGAGAGGCGACGTTTGGTGATTTGTCTTAAGGTAAATAGCATAAATATGCAAGCCTTGGGGACAAGTAACTCACTGGCTTAACTAACACAAATAAAGCACGAACACCATGTAAAAATAGCGTTGATTTATTCTGTTATATACCAGGCAGAATTCCTCCACGGGTACATTAATGGTATCTATTGAAAAAGCTCTCCTCCCTTAATGTAATTTAGTCCATTCAATAATCCTTATTCAACAAAAATTTCTTTCAAAGAGAGCCTACCAGAGAGGCAATATTGCATATTATCTTAGAAAATGGGTTGTGAAATCAAACTGTTTGAGTCGAAACTACTTTCTTTTTTTTTTTTAATTTGAGTAGGCAAGGTAGACCTCTCTGTTGTTCGTTTTCTCCTCTGTGGACTGGGGGTGATCATTGTATCTCTCGTGAGGGGTTGTAGAGAACAGTAAATGTGTTAACATAGATAGGGTGCCTAGAACGATGCCTAGCACATGAAAGAAGCTCAGTAAATGTCAACCAGTATTATTGCAGACTAGAAACAGTCCAAGGTGCTGGCAGGGGTGAAGCTAGGATAAACTGTGAATTCTCAATTTTTAAGAAAGCCAGAATTAGTAGTAAAAATATGATAAACACATAAATAATACGCAGTGGAAGATGCTCAGTCAGAAAAGAGGAACAAAATTCTGTGAGGAGGGGTATTATCTAGAGAATGCTGTCGTGATGGTCTTACCTGGCACAGTGAGAGTGAAGCTTACAACATTTATCAGGTGTGGTTTCGAGTCATTGCACAGGAGATATTTGTGCCTCTCAGCATGCAGGGTAGAAGACTAGTTCAGTTTGTGCTTTCTTGAGCTAAAGGAGTTGAAGCAATTAGGAAGTGAGCATTACAAGTAAACTACACAAGTAGGAATCATCCCACATTTCTAATGATGTAAACTTGGGAAGATGAATCAGCGAGCCACAGATCCCTTGCTTTTGACAGCAGATAAAGAATAAATGGTTGATAAAATGGCTGAGCCACGGTTATAAAAAGAGGCTGCTGCAACTGGCCTTTCGTTGTCCTTCTGCCTGAATAATGTCCTCAGATCCATTCTAATCATCACACCTCCCCATGTCTCAACAGGACACTTGGCTCAGTCAACCTGAAGCTGGGTGAGCCATTGACCCTCATCTACCACCAGCCATGTCCATTTTGGATGTTGCTTCCACTGAAAGAATATCCCATCAAGGAACTAAGGTTGGAGAAAAGGGGATGGAGGTTGCTGCTTCCTTCTCTGGCCATGGCTCCAAATTAATAGGCTTCTGACTAGGGCTGGGTATTAGCTTACTCCGTTTATTTTATCCTTCACATTGGTATTATGAAGGTGAGGCACAATGAGCCGTTTCAAGAAGGCTCTGAAAGGCCAAGGCCACACCAATGTACTGTCCATACTGGACTCCAGGAATCTCTATGACACTGGTTAGCAGGTAAAAGTCACTAGACGGGGGCTAGATCTAGGAGAGGGTGGCATGCTGCCTGATGTACTGATTGCTTCTATGAGTTATATACCACCTGTTGAGACTTAGCCTATACCTCCTCCAGATCTTCATTTAATTTTGCATCCTTTGATTGAAGGACTTCTTTTCCAACTTCTCTGGTTTTACCATTGACATAACTTTAAGAATGCCAAAGCTCCATCTCAAACGTGGTAGTCTACATTTAGTTGAGGAAAATCAGGAATGACTTCATAAGGAGGTCCACTTTGTCCAGTTCTTGGAAATAAAAGCAGGACTTCCATAGGCAGTTATAGGAAATGGGCATTGCAAGTGGACAGAAGAGTATGAGAAAGAGGGGAGAAAGTCCAGCCTTGTCCAGAGAACAAAGAAAGAGACGAATTTGCTGCAGGAGAAGGTCCCTCCTACTCAACATTTTTGTTCTATTCAGATCTTCAACTGATTGGGTGATGCCCACCAACATTGAGGAGGGCCCTCTACTTTACTGAGTCCATTGATTCAAATGCTAATCTCATCCAAAAACACCCTCACAGACACACCCAGAATAATGTTTGACCAAATATCTGGACACGCTGTGGCCCAGTCAAGTTGACACATAAAATTAACCATCACAGATGGAGAGATGCAACAAAGGTGACTGGAGGAGGGAACAGAGTTTGTTTGGAAAGAGCCAGTGTTTCACAGGGATTTTTACTCTTAAGTTTCACTACTAGGATTTTGGAAACTAAGTCAATGGATACTTGAAATAGGTGATTGTTTACCCATGCATTTATTCAATGTATCAACCAACCACTAGTCAGCAAATATTTACTGTGAGCCTACTGTGTGCCAGCACTGAGAGTAAAATGATGAATCCAAACAGATAGAGTCCTTTTCTTCACGGTTAAATATTTGGATCAATGTCATGTCTATGTACAAGATGCTAATTTAATTACAAATTTTTTATTTTAATCACCTTTAACAAAATTAAATGGATGGGATTTAGAATTAATTGAGGCTGAGAAAGATTGTCTCATCTAAGATCACAAGGCACTTTGGCACTGAAGCCATGAGAGCTGGGCTGGGCTGTGTTGTTCTGGATGACATGGGTTCACCTGTAGCCACCCATTAGCAAGAAACAGCCCCCCAGAGGGCCTGCCAAACAATTTTAGGATGCTTTTATAATTTCAAAATGCATTTCAATCATCTTTATTGGCTCTTCTGTGTAATAAACTGTGCTGTCTCTTGGCAACATTACCATCATTTTAAGATTAGACAAAAACAAGTCTTTATGCAAAAAGGGATAAGGTGGGAGTGAAATGGGAGAATGTTCGTAAGTGACCCAAGGTAATATAAAGAGCCCGTGATAGATCTGAGATCAGAACTCATCATCAGTGGGAAGCTTTTTGAGCTCTTCTGTTTCCCAGGCTTAACATAGCTTTATAGCATAAAGGATTTCCCTTCCCCAGGCTCCAACTGATTGCAGCTCAATAACACTGGAAGCTTAGGTAAAGGTATCCTAGTTTTAACAGCTAGTAGAAAGGGGTACAATATTTTAGCAGACTGAGGATCCTGTGCACAGACAGTTAAGTCATTAATTTGTTTATTCAGTATCTCATTAATATTATTGGAATACACAATATGGCATTCTCACACAGGGATGGGTTGTATTCAGGCAACATTCTGCAAGGATTGCTACTTTACCAGATCTCTCCATTCTGGGCTCCTGACTCCATCCTGTTATAGGTACCAAACTTGAACACCACCAAAGGAGCCCTCTACTGGAAACTTCACAAAGCAAACAAAGAATAGAATTTGTCCACCCTGTGAAATGAATTATATGCATAGAACATATATTCAAACTAAATTATACTTTGTTAGGGCTCTTATGCTGAAGTGTTAGGAAAACGATGTCAACTAGCTGAAGCCAAAAATAGAATGTTGGTTTTTATAATTAAAAGTCCAGAAGCAGTGCTGGCTTTAAGCAAGGCTGGATTCCAGAACTTTCATTACCCCATGGTTCTTGTAAAGATAGACATCAAGCGCTTCAGGTTACACAGTCCTGGCATTAGCCATAGGAGAGGAATAGCTTCCTGAGCTCCAGCTGGTCCAGCTCAGGTCTTGTTTGCCTTCTCTTGACCCAATCCCTGGAACCAGGGGAATAGTGTACCCTGACTGGATGGTCTGGGTCTTATGGTGACAGAAGAAGGCCACTAGGTCAGGGAGAGGCAGTTACTGACTGGGAAAGGTTCTAGACAAAAGATGGCCTCTACAACACTATAAACACACCCACACAGGTCCTGATGACACAGTCTTAATTTCTTTATTAAGAATTAGAAGAACTTACAATCAGAAGTGACCAAGAGAATGCCCACAGCCTGTCTCTCTCATCAGGCTGTCCTTGCGCTCCTCATCTTCATTCCACATGATCCATGTGTTCCAGGCTAGTGCAGATAAAATGGTCACCTCTCTCTGTCTGGGCTGGTAATAGTCATAAATACTTTCTAGTTTCTCTGCTGTCATTCAGCTGTTTTAAGTACAGAGTTATCTTTAACTGTGATTTTGTTGCAAAAACAAATTTGCCAATGCAATTACATTCACATTCCTTCCCAGATTTTCCCTTGAGTTCCCCTCTCTCATACATTCAGTTATCTCTACTTATGATGCTTAATTTTATGTGTCAACTTGGCTAGGCTAAGGGATGCCCAGATAGCTAATAAAACATTATTTTCTGGGTGTGTCTGTGAGGATGTTTCTGGAAGAGATTAGCATTTGAGTCAGCAAGTTGAGTAAAGAAGATCGTTCTCTCCAAGGTGGGCGGGCATCATCCAATCCATTGGGGGCCTCAATGGAACAAAAAGGTGAAGGAAGGGCAAATTCTTTCTCTCCCTTCTTGAGCTGGAACATCCATTTTCTCCTGCCTTCAGACATCTGCAACCCTGGTTCTCAGGTCTTTGAATTATTCTCACTGAATTACACCACCGGCTTTCCTGGTTCTCCAGCTTGTAGATGGCACATTGTGGGGCTTCTTGGCTTCAGTATCCTCATGAGCCAATTCCTATAATAATAAATCTCTTCGTATATATATTGGTCAATCAGTCCTATTGGTTATATTTCTATGGAGAACACTGACTAATACACTCCTCAAACGTCACTTCTTTTACAACATAGAAAATAAGCCCTCATCCCACTCATAACTCCACTGTTTTAGTTTCTGCATAGCCCTTATCATAACCTGACCTTGTGTAATTGGTTATTTCCTCTCTCTCCCATAGACTATATCCTAAGACAGAGAATTGCAGATGGACGTCATATTTCCAATCTGAGCACATGCTGAGGGGCACTCAGGTTAGCTGGACTTACATTTTGTACCTTCTATGAACTGGTATTCCCTAGGGAGTAATTTCCAGAGTACTGGTTTCCATGATCTAGAAATGTTTGGGAAGTCCACCATAGACTACACGCTTCATGAGGACAGGCTAATTTTTCATGGCAATATGCCTAGCATCTAAAATTTTGCCTTGGTATATAGTAGGTGCCCACTAAATATTTGTTGAATGAATGATCTAGGAAAACTTTCATCTTCACATATTTTCGTATTTAAGGTCTTGAAAAATTAATGAAAGAAACCTGCTTCACTTTGTTGAATTCCATCTTCACCCTGTCGTTTCCGTGAAACCTACTTTGGGAAGTCCTTCTATAAGAAGTCTTCTTGTCTGACTCCCATGCAAGAAGGGAAACTTATTAGAAGGCTATGGCAGAAGAGCAGGCGATCATAGTTGTATTGAGAGTGGGTTTTGCTTCCTGTTTTAAAGACATTGCAAAGCATAGAATGGTGTGTGAAGAGGCACTTGGGGATTCTTCCTGGACAGCAAACAGCTCTTATAAAACAACAATTTGATGAGCTCAGTGCAAATGAATCAGAAACATATGGATTCAATTTCCCTTGAAACACACATGGCTTTAACAATTAAACACCACAGCGATTAGCAGGGAAAATAATACACAACAGGGATTTGATGGAGTCCAAACATTTGAAAACACGTCTGAGGTCTTCCCTGAGCCCCAGATGGGGTCATTCCCATAGAACACATGGAGTTCTAGCTGCACGGGCTACAGGAAATACAACATCCTTTTCTAATTGCAACCTGTCAAGGATATTAGCATTAACTGTCCCAGCAGCTCCATGGAGGAGAAATGGCTTTTTTCTTACAGAAAATGGGTGGGGTGGAATTATGACTTTTGTGTATGTGCGTGTGTTATAGTTTTCCATTTGTTAGACTGATAATGTACATGGAGCAACAGAGTGCATGAATGTGTGTGTGTGTGTGTCTGTTTTATGGAAATGCTCTCCAAAGAACTCAATCTCTCTAAAGACATTATCTCACTCGTTTTTATAATTTGCGCCCAAGAGGCATATGTGATTATTCCAGCTCTGCATTTAGGGAAGGAACCTGAGGAAGAGTGTGGCCAAGAGTACACAGCCAGCCCGTGGACCAGCCAGACAAGAGTGCTCCTCTCCAGCCTGCAGCCTGAAGAGTTCTACTTCCACACCCACCTGCCTCTAGATTAATAAAGCCACATACAGCATTACTATATATTAACTTGAAATTGGGTCTCCTAAGGGGAATTCTGGCTTTTTCCAAGGAAGTTGTAGCACCGAGCAACTGGTGAGGAAGATGCAGTTAATTTTTCCCTCATGAATAAAATCATTATATAAACTATCTCAGTAGCCTCCAGCACCAGACACAAGACACTGAATCATGTATCACTGAAGCTGATCCTTCCATTAAATAGCTCAGAGCTAAAATGAAAACCCAAAAGGCCATATTATTGAGTGTCACCATCCTAAGTTGATGGGTGTGGCAGTTTTCTGATGGGCTCAGACATGGGGAAAAACCCTCTGCCCTCCACTTCATTTCAAAAGTATGGTAAATGCATTGTTTTTGCACCAACAGGGACTAGTCTATAGGATCTAATATTTTGAAGCTTTCTATATCTAATTTGTCTTTCTCAAATATTTTTTTCCTGCATGATCCCCTTGGGTTTATTTGGAAAAATATTTTAAAGTTTGAGAAAAATGCACAGGTGACCCTCACCAGTAGTTCTCAGTCCTGACAGAGCATTAAACTCATGGGAGGGGGTTTTAATTAAAAAAAAAAAAAAACATGACACCAAGAGGTTCCGATATGCCTGCTCTGAGAAGGGGCCCAAGCAACTGCAGTGTCTCAAAGCTCCCAGGTGATTCCAAGGGGCAGCAGAGAGCAAACATTAACCTGCACCTGCTCCAACCCTGCTGCCCAGAGAGGTAAACAGCTTCACCAACCTCACAGCCATTGCCCTTTCTGTTCCATGGATTCGTTCATTCCAAAAATGTATCCATTTGGGCACCTGGGATTGGTTTTAATCAGATGTGTTAAGATATACAGACGTGGAAATAACTGTCACAAATGAAGAAGTTCATAGTCTATGGATCCCTAGAAACACAAGGCACAGCAAGCCATGCAGGGCTACCTGGGGATGCACCAGGGCCAGCCAGGAGGCAGAGGGAGTGAGGGGCAAGCAGGGCCAAAGCCTTTACATCACAGGAAGGAGTGGGCGAGGCAAAGGAATCAAGCTGAAGAGATTTAGGACTGGATAGTTTGATAATTTCAGCAGGCTCTGAGCTATAGGGGTGTCCCCTACCTACCCAGTATTTGGCCCTGGGGTGATTTAGAGCAGAGAAATAGTGTCCCTGACTTCAGGAGTCTGATCAAAGGAGGCAGGTGGGGATATGGACTTGCGATTGGTTGGTTTGCCTATCAAAGGCACACACATAGACAAGTCTCTTAATCTCTCCAGGAATTAGCTAAAGGAGGGAGGAGCAGTCCTTCTTCTAGTCCACAAGGGCTCAAGATGTCAGAGCATCATAAAATACAGAAAAATTAGAAACATGATTAATACAGTATCACATGAGCCATCAGAGTGCTAAATGATCACAAAGATAAAATAGTAATAAAAATCTTTTGATTAGCCGTTTTCAGTTTATATGTGTTTTTCAGATTGCCGTTTCTTTTTTAATCTTGCTAGGAAATCTGTTAAGTTCATAACAATATCATCGTTCCTAGATATGGACACCACGACTGAAAGAGGGAAAGTGACATTATTTCCTCGTAGAAGAGTTAGGACTTGAAACCAGTTTTGGCTCCTGACACCCATCTCTGGCCATGCCCATGCCGGTTGATGCCAGTACTGGGTTCTTCGTCTAATAACTGCTGCGCACAGCGGCTGTAGACTGTTTACAAAAGCACGGCAATTTGTCTCCCACCCTGTGACAGGTGATGCTGGCCTGTGCTATAATCTGCTAGAAAACAGGAGTGAGCTCTCTACTTTTCAGAGCAGGAAGAGAACATTCCCTCAATGTTATGGGTCGGATGTGTGAGCTTTTTCTTGAAGAACATAATTATAAAGGGAGTCTATATATCACATGTAAGATACCAATGGGCCAGTCACAGAGAATGTTGTCCCCTTTGACAGACAAGATAGGGTGCCTCCGCCAGCAAATGGCCACGTGTCATGTCACCTTTAACAAAATACGTGCACTTCGATGAGAAGAAAATATATCTGTAGCTCTGAGTCCTTTCTTACAGTCCTATAGCTATAAGGACATCAAACAAACATTTAGACAGAGGGCCCTTTAACCAGCTTCTCAGCTGCAGTGAATCGAGTCAGAGAAGTAATTCAACCCTCAGTCCCAAGGTACGAGGGAAGGGAAGAAAAACTGTTTCTTTAGATCCCTTCCTCCCCACGGAACCATTTGTCAATTTCCTCGGAGAGTCTGCATCAATTCCATCTGGACCACTTGCTAAAAGGAATCCCAGTGTGAATGGAAGCTGGTGTTTGTCTCTGCTCTCTGTGCATCTTCCTTCCTCATTGTAGCTGGAGGCAACTGTGGAGGCATGACATGAAGCAGGTATCCCAAGCTTCTGCAGGCCCTTCCGCGCCCACTGATGGGGCACTAAGCCCTCCCTCTCGTGGACTACTTTTCTGCCAGCTGATATTGCTTCAATTACTTGTTTACCAGAGTTGGGTTCTGTAGGATTCATTTGGGGTCCTTACTAAATGAACAACAAATTCACATGGAAACTTTGTTCAGCACATCAATGAAATACATTTGAAATATGCAGATTACCAGTGCCTCCAGCTGCACACAGCTCAGTGGTTTGGATTGGCTGTGTGCTTGATTCAGCACAGACTGGGGGGACCTCAGGAGCTGGGAGGGAACTTAGAATACAGCAACTCAAATATTCTCACTCGCTAGTTTAAAAACATGAGGCTGAGGGACGTGAAGTAACTCACCCAGCTCCCACTGCTTGGGAGAAAATCAAGCCGTCTGAAGCCAGGGCTCAGTCAGCACAAGGACCCAGGATTCCTAACTCCCACACCAGTGCTCTTTCCCTCACGCACAAGGATGGATGTGGCTTGTGTACGTGTGTTTCACCAATCGGAGATTTTCTAGGCATTGTGTGTTTTGTGGAGTTTATTAATTTTAGTCCAAAATATAAATGCCTTTCATGTTGTGAAGCTAATCATGGAAGTGCTAAGCAACACCAGATGTCTTATAAGGAACCAGTGTTCCCTTTAGGAAAGGCTCGTTTGGATTTGTCTTTAGCACTTAAGCTTCCTTTCTGTCGATGAAAGTTTATCATGCACAGTGCTGTAGAGACCAGGGTTACAAGTTGAATGAACACGGAACAATTTTAAGGATGGGCATCAGGACTTTGCTATTTCTGTTCGTGCTCGTTGATGAGGGGAATAGTATGTTTTAAAGACACCGTCAGGGAATCCTACATTCCTTACACTACAGTGAAAGACTCTTCGAAATTGCCACTAATGGAGAAAAACAAAAGTGCCGAGTTCCCTTTCTTGTGAATAAATTGCTAATGAGAAAGAAACAAGATGTTGACAAACCCAGCCCAGATAGGTCATAAAGCTTGAAAGGATTTATTAACAGGAACACTGCCCGTCTTTCCCTATAGAGAGGGCCAGTGTTTCCTTTATCAACTTTTCAACTGCCCAGCCTTCCCCTGGTGTGGCCCACCCAGCCCCCAGCACTCTACCCCACTCTGAGTTCACCACCATTCCAGATTGTGTATTTCTCAGGACATAGCCGTACTCCTTTTTGTCTTTCCTCACACTGCTCTCCCCTCATACACACACCAGAAACACATATAACTCATTGTTAATGCAATAAGCAATCTTTGATTGCCAATGGTACCCTTTTCACGTGTAAATGAGAAAGAGCACCCGTTACTTCCCCCACCAGTGGTCTCTTTCAGCCTACTTGGGAAAAAGTCGTTGTTGCCTACCATTGTGTGGGATTCTAAGGTTAGGAAGGCACTTTCTGGGAAATGGTCACAAGTCACAGTACAGGGGAGACAATCTGTGTTAGATTTTCCTAGAACCATCATGGCTAAGTAAAGAAGAAAATCTCATGGAACCCTTGCACACGTTGGTGGGAATGCAAAGTGGTACAGCCTCTATGGAAAATAGCATGGAGTTTCCTCAAAAAATTCAAAATAATACTACCCTATGATCCAGCAATCCCATTCTAGTTATTCATCCAAAAGAATTGAAATCAAGATCGCAAAGAGATAGCACTCTTATGTTCATTGCAGCACTACTCACAATAGCCAAGATGTGGAAACAACATAAATGTTCATCAATAGATGAATGAATAAAGAAAATGTGGTCTATACATACAATGGAATACTATACAGCCTTAATAAAAGAAGGAAATTCTGCAATATGTGACAACATGGATGGACCTTGAGGACATTATGCTGAGTGAAATAAGCCAGTCACAGAAGGACAAATACTGCATGATTCTATCTATATAAGGAATATAAAATAGTCAAACTGATAGAAACAGAGCGTAGAATGGTGGCTGCCAGGGGCTGGGGGAGGGAGAAATGGGGAGTTGCTAATCAATCAATAAAGTTTCAGTCAAGCAAGATGAATAAGCTCCAGAAATCTGCTGTACAACATGGTATCCATAGTCAACAATAATGTGTTGTACATTTAAAAACTTGTTCAGAGGGTAAATATCATATTAAGTGTTCCCTCCACAATAAAATAAAATCAGAAAAACATGAACTCTAAATTTCCCTTATTCTTTTATCCACTCACTCCTCCTGCTGTCTCCAAGCCACCATCCCTCTACTGGATTCTCACAAAACCTCATTTCCCTCCTCTTATTAAATATTGAAAAACACAATGATTCCCAGATGGACAAAAATCTTGGAAGTCGAGGGATAAAACGTTCTCTTCCTACTTCTGCGAACCATAGGAAAACACTTGAACTTCGTTTGCCTCAGAATTGTCTCCATAGGAAGAATCCATCCCCCGGGCAGTCCTGCAGCAGCTAAGAAGCTAATATGTAGTCTCAGTGAGGAACTGAGTGCAGAGAGCCAAAGGAGGACCTTCCGCTCCCGTGGCTGCATGGCCGTTACCAGATAATCAAACACACATTTCCTAGTTGTGAACCGTTTGGGGGTGTGCCATTGTATTTTAACATCACGTTTATAGAACACGATATTTATCCATTGGCTTTTGTCCGTCAGTGTGTAGTAAAATGACAGGCTAATGTTAATTTCATACCGAAATTTCAGGAGCCTTTTGAAATTGTTATTAAGTCATTTAAAGCAACTATTCTCTTCATAAAAGCCTGTATTATTAAGCTCATCTGCTATTACATTGTTGGACCTAGATTTCATTGAGTATAAAAGACCTTTAATTTGGTTACATTTGTAAGCTATAAATATTATTGATTTACACCTCATCATCATTTTTCCAGTGACGATTGCCGAAATATAATTTTATGCAAAGCTCTTTGCCATTTTAACAGACATTGGAGGAATTACAAGCAAACTGTTGTGATGCAACCCTTTGTATATAAGAGATGAGTTCCACCAGGTGCCACGGTCATCTTAACAAGGGAATCAGTGTGTATACAGCCGTGGCTCGTCATTGACCTTCCCTAACTGTCTTCTCAGCACTTATCAGTTTCTTCAAGAAAGCAGTAGTTTCATTGTCCAAAGCTCATATACTATAAGTAAATATTGATATGGATGCTTCTTTGTGATTATCTAGTTTTTTTTTTTTAAATCATAAGCTATAATGTTAGGCTTAGTCACTCTCTTTTTGTCTTATTGTTTAATTCATTCAACAAATAATCATTGAGCATCTTCGATGTGCCAGACACTAAATTTGGCTCCAGGGATATCATATTGAACAATCTAGATCTCATTTTTGAATTGCCCTCAGGAACACTGTGCTTTGAAAATGAATTTATTATAGCACCAGCAGAACTCACCACAACATACACCATTACAGTAGAGCTTAATCATTTTTAATGTAATATTAGCATCTGTATATTTATTCACGTTTTATTAATTCATTATAAACACAATTATCAATATCATCTTTCTTAGATAAAATATTTTTCAAAGTCCAATTAATGAACGGTTGTTGAAAGGACAGATATAGATATCTATAAGTAATGGAAGTTTTGGAAGACGCAAGAAGTTTGTGTCAAGTGTCTGTCCCTGAAATCTGTTGATAATTATTCAAAAGACTTATATTTCTTTTTAGAAAACTGTTTTCTTTTGAACAGGAAAAAAAACATATTTGTATCAGATGGAATGAGAGGTATGCACAGTTTGAGAATGATACCCAACTTCACAGCAAGTCACAGCTTTGACCTATTTCTTATGAGTTGCTGTTCCATTTTGATTACAGCTTGTTGACTGGTCATACCTGGAACACTTATAGGATTTGTTCTCATGCCCAATCATTCTGCCCTTTCTTCTCCATTCCCTGATCTTCATCACTATAGTGTCTCATTTTGGTCTAGTAATCTGTGTGATCTCTACTCATTTTATGAGCCTTTCTTCTACAATTTCTCAGCATCCTTACATCAGCTGTTTTTCACAGATCTGAAAACTTGGTTAAGTAAATAAACACACAGAGACCTATAGGCTTCTTGTAAACAGTTACTACCAACCAGTCATCTGTTTATATCCGCAATTTGCAAGTATCGTGGTGCAATTTGCAAATGATCCCTGTATGCTTACTCTCATTAGACACATGAAATTATGTAATCACGTGAAAATTATACTTAGCTCGACCTGAGGGAAACACATATCACTATTTTATAGGGAGAGATACTAGTAAACCCATAATCGTGTCCAAGGAAGTAAAGTATAACATATTAACTAGATTAGTATTTTCTGTTAAATGTACCATTTTTGGATTTGCAGAGTATATTAGTCAAATGAAATATTCTTTGCACAAGATATAAAGAGAATAAGAGAAGGCAACATGGCGAGGTGGAAAGGGGTGGGCTTTGGAGACAGATAGATATGAATTTAAATTTCTATTTCACTTCTTCTTCGTGTTAAGACTTGACCCACTCAGCTTCAAGGTTTTTACCCATAAAATGAGGATAATAATAAAACAAATATCATAGGACACCACATTAATGCTACTTTCTATCCTTTTTCTTCCTTAAAGGGGAAAAAAAGTGTTTAAAATATGCATCACTCAACACCATAACACAGGAATAATTTAAAGTACCAAATTTGAGACTGATGTATCAGGGGATGGAGATTATTAAATTTCCTTGTTCAGAGGAAACATAATTAACATGATCAGTTTGGAATTTTTTCATGCCAAATTCTCTTTCTAGTCCTAAAATAATGTGCAAATTATTGGCAAGTTGTTTCATGTTCATGCTTAATAAAGAGAAAAAAATCTTTTTCCTGTATTTAAATGCCTGTTTAGTTCCGTTTGGGGCATTTCTTTTGAACTGAATGCAAATGAGTGAGGGTTGCAGCTATTTCATAATCTTCCTTTAATCAAGATCACTACAAAGAATCAGCCCACTGGGTGATGGGTGACATAAATCATATTAACTTAATTCTGTGTTTCATTAAAGGATTTAGTATTTTTATGAACCAGAATATCTGGGTCAATGCCATAGAAACTTCGATTAAATTGCAGGTCTTATGGATTCAATGATGTGTAGATCATTGGATGGGATGAAGATGAAGTGGCTGCTTCCCCCTCATTCTGGCCTCATTAATCCATAGTTACCATTCAAGAGTTCAGGGGTTTAGAAGAGGCAGTTGGGTCCTGGCCTCAGAATGCAAAGGAGAAATCCAGATTTCATACAATGTTGTGGATGTATAAGTATAATAATCTCTGCATTCTTTTTTCCCACAAGGCTGAACTACTTCCACGATTTCTCTATTTGCCTGTTTTCTCAACAATCCAAAAACACAATTGGCAGTAAAAAAAAGCCACAGGAGAATACTGCCTAAATATCTCTTTTCACTTAATACCAGCTACCCTTGGAGACTGTTTTTCTTTTTTATTCCTATAAGGTGAATAAACCATGACAACCCAAGCCTGAAACTTTTTCTGTACTTCCACACTTCAGGCACTTCTGTACAATATCTAAATATCTGTATTTCCTTTTCAAATGGCAGACCCAAGAATCTTTCTGTCATATTCATGAGAACATTGAAATTGTTAAGAGAAGAAGCTTTGCTTCCCGAAGAAGGGAAATGAGAAAAGCTAGGAAGAAGGATTGAGCCCAAAGTTTAGAAAGGTTTCAAACATCTAGGTGACTATCATTGTATAAGACCTTTTGACTAGATTGTTTGCAGCTTGTAATTGACTCTCCAGCATTACATAAATGCAATGATAGAAGGGCTTTATAAATTAGGAAAACTGGACTCATCTGGAAGGGGGGATGCTTCACCATGGTGACAAATTTGGCAAGGGTAAGATTTTCACAGGCAAATAAGCTTATTGCACTTACAATTTCCTTTCTTAAAAAATGACTAGGGTCACTGCTGGACATAGAACCTGGAAATAGGAATGAACTTCCTGGGCTCCATTCCCTCCCCTGTGAGCCCTGTTAGGGTTAACGCACAGGTAGTACAGAGGGTCTCAGGGTCGTTTGCAGTCAGTATTCATTTGGCACATTTCTCCCTAAGAGGAGCATCTCCTCCCTTCTGAAGAAGAAAGAGAAAGAGCCCTCACTTACAAATGTTCACCATCACCTGGGTTAGAATTTGGGTTCTTCTGATAGGGTCCAAAGAACAAGGTTATCCAGAAGGGTTGACTTCTTTTTTGGATTATAGACTCCTTGGAGAATCTGATAAAAAGTTTAGATCCTCTTCCTAGAAATTACACATATATGCAAATTCCTGTCTGCAATGTCCAGGGTTTTAGAGATCCTCTTTAACCAAGTTAAGACCCTAAGGTCTGGATATTCAAGAGCTTTATGTTTTAGCTGGAGTTTTGACAGCAACAGAATAAATAGAGGAATATTGTCCAAAGAGAGCTGCTCCTTAGGAGAGAAATGGTGATATTATCTTGGCCACCCAGCTGCAGAATTGGGGAAGAGTTGGAAAGCTCAGGTCTTGCCAGGAGCCCAAAGTCACTTCTGTAAATAAACAATACCTATCATAGGTCTTCCAAGGCCAGTGGTTCTCAACCGTTGGCTACACATAAGAATCACTAGTGGAGCTTGCCAAAAATACACATGCCAGGGCCAGCCCTGGTGCCTAGTGGTTAAGTTCAGCCCACTCTGCTCCAGCAGACCGGGGTTTGGTTCCCAGATGCGGACCTACACCACTCTGTTGGTGGCCATGCTGTGCTGGTGGCCCACATACTGAAAAGCAGAGGAAGATTGGCAAGGATGTTAGCTCAGGGTGAATCTCCCTCAGCAAAAAAAAGAAAAATACATGCCCAAGAGGACTCAAACTTCACAATGTCAAAACTTACTGCAAACTAAAGTAATCAATACTGGCATAAGGACAGACAAATAGAACAATGCACTAGAATTGAGAATCCAGAAATAATCCCTTACATTTACGATTGACTGATTTTTTTTTTTTTTTGGTAAGGAAAATTGTCAGTGAGCTAACATCTGTTGCCAATCTTCCTCTATTTTGTACATGGGACGCTGCCACAGCATGGCTTGATGAGCGATGTGTAGGTCCGCGCCCGGAATCCAAACCCACGAGTCCCAGGCCGCCGAAGCAGAGCATGCAAACTTAACCACTATGCCACCAGGCCGGCCCTGACTTACTGATTTTTGATGAGGTTGTCATGACAATTAAATGAGGAATGAATTTTTTTCAACAAATAGTGCTGGGACAACTGGATATCCACAATTAAAAAAAAAATGAATTTAGATACCTACTTTATACCATAGACAAAAGTTAATTAAATGGATCATAGACATAAATGTAAGAGCTAAAACTCACAGAAGAAAACAGGAGGAAAGCTTCAGGACTTGGATTAGGCAATGATGTCTTAGATATGACACCAAAGGTGCAAACAACAAAATAAAAAATAGCTAAATTGGACTTCATTAAAATTAATAATGTTTGGGGCCAGCCCAGTGGTGCAAGCGGTTAAGTGTGTGCACTCTGCTGCGGCGGCCCAGGGTTCACAGGTTCGGATCCCGGGCGCGCATCGATGCACCACTTGGTAAGCCACTCTGTGGCGGAGTCCCATATAAAGTAGAGGAAGATGGGCACGGATGTTAGCCCAGGGCCAGTCTTCCTCAGAAAAAAAACGGGAGGATTGGCATCGGATGTTAGCTCAGGGCTAGTCCTCCTCACAAAAAAAAAAAAAATTAATAATGTTTGTACTTCAAAGGACACCAACAAGAAAGAAGTGAAAGGACCATCCACAGAATGGTATAATGGTATATATATATAACACGTTATATATATACGTACACACATATATGACTTATTTCTAGAATATATGAAAAGATAAAATAACCCAACTTAAAAAATGGGCAAAGAATCTGAACAGATATTTCTCCAAAAAAAAGATATACAAATGGCCAATATGCACATGAAAAGACTGTCAACATCGTTATTCCTTAGGGAAATGCAAATCAAAGCCACAGTGAAATACCACTTCATACCCACTAGGATGGCTATCATCAAAAAGGCAGACAAAAACATGTCAGCAAGGATGTGGAGAAATTGGAATCTCAAAATGTTGAACGTAGAATTACCGTATGACCCCCAATTCCAATCTTAGGTATATCCCCAGGAGAAATGAAATCTTACATCCATACAAAAATATGTACATGAATGTTCATTGCAACATTACTCATCATAGCGAAAATGTACAAACAGTCTAAATTATCAACGGATAAACAGATGAATAAAATGTGGTGTATCCATAAAATGGAATATTATTCAGTAATAAAAAGGAATGAAGTAATGATACATGCTAGGACGTGGATGAATCTTGAAAACATTATGCCACTCAAAAGAAAGGCAAAAAAGACCCCCTATTGTATTACTCCACTTGTATATGGATATATCAAAAATAGGCAAACCATAGAGACAGAATGCAGAGTAGTAGTTGCCTGGGGCTGGAAAGAGAGGGGGCAAGCAATGAGGAGTGAGTACCATTGAGTACGGAGTTTCTTTTGGGAGTGATGAAAATATACTAAAATTAGATTGCAGTGATGATTGAATAATTCTGAATATACTAAAAATGACTGAATTGTACACTTTAAATGGATGAACTTAATGGCATCTGAATCAGATCTCAATAAAGCTGTTAAAGAAAGCACATACCTAGACTCACTTTCAGAAGACTGCAGAATAGACATTCTGGGGTAAGTCCCAGGCATGTGTGCTTTTGTTTTTGGTTTAATACAGTTCCACAGTGGTTCTGCTATTCCAGTTCTGGCTGAGATCCACTCTACAAGGACAATTTAGAATCACTGATGTTTTCACTGGAATCTTTTTTTCTAACATGGTTTGGTAATGGGATGTTCCAGTTAATTGTACGCTCTAGATCGCAGCTGGCTGCCACTGAAGGTGGAATACAGTTATGAGAGGCGCACCATGGTATATGAGGCTGTGGGAGGGAGCACAAGATCCTGAAGCCTTGGAATCCAGTAGAATCCTGATAAATCTTGGCTCTACCACTTATTCTGTCACCTGGAGCAAATCATTCAAATTCTTTGAACTGCCATTTATTTACGCGTAAAACAGGAAGACATGTTTCTACCAGTGTTTTGTAAGGCCTCCATGCAATAAATGCTCAACATAGTTCCTTGCATGTTCTTGCGTACAGTTTGTGCTCAATAAATGTTGGCTGCTATGACTGTTGTAGTTTGCTGTTAGTAGTAATAGTAGCATTGTTATTACTAAACAAGGCCCTTAGATGACAGATTTTCTGAGGACCGTGGAGTAAGTAAAAGGTAAACTAATTAATTTTCCATAACTAAGAGAGTTCTGTTGATGCTTAAACATGCCACTTCTTCTTAAATTGTTTTCGGTCTTCAGTTCTCTAGGTGTCCTTCAAAGCCTTTCAGTTTGCCTTTTACCCGTTTAAAGAATTTTCCTCGTCTCTCACATTGCCTGAGGTTGAATCTCACCCCTGGCCCCTCACGGTTACAGGATCTTAGACAAGTTGCGTGACCTCTCTGTTCTCACCTTCTTCATCTGTAAAGTGGAAACGACATATTAGCGCCAGGCTCATAAAGACAGCGATGCAGAAGGAGATTTAAAAGCTATAAACCTGGGGCTGGCCCAGTGGCGTAGTGGTTAAGTTTGCGGGCTCCGCCTTGGCGGCCCAGGGTTCACAGGTTCGGATCCTGGGCGCGCACGACACACCACTTGTCAAGCCATGCTGTGGCGGCTTCCTAGACAAAGTAGAGGAAGATGGGCATGGATGTTAGCTCAGGGCCAATCTTCTTCAGCAAAAAGAGGAGGATTGGCATTGGATGTTAGCTCAGGGCTGATCTTCCTCACAAAAAAAAAAAAAAAGAAAGCTATAAACCATTCACCCTTGGACCTGCCAGGAATTTGTGACGGTTGTTTTTGTTCTTTCTTGCTATTTGTGGTTTGGAAACAATAGATCTTCTTTCTTTGTCAAGCTCTACCTTCTACTTTTTCATAAAATTTATTTTATTCAATTATAAAACTATGGAGTTCTAGGGAACTTGAGAGAGCCCTTAGTTCAACTCCTCTTTTCGTAGCAGAAAAATTGAAGCCCTGGATGGAGAGAAGACTTGCCCAGGGTCACAGTGCAGAACTGGAGGTAAAACATGAAGACAGCATCGTGCAAATTCTCTCTCAAGGAAGAGCCTTTCGTGTTCAAGGCAGCAGACGCGTTCAGGTCCTTTCTCATCGTTCTCATCTTTTTGGCATCATTATTAATGCAAATATTTTTTTAAATGTTAAGCTAAACATAAGACTGGGACCAGTTTTTGCTTTGCTTTCTGTTGGCTCCACTTAATATCTCCAAGTCTCTAACACTGTATTTTTTACATTTTCTTTTTTCTTCTTGACATGAATTTTTTTCATTAAAATTCTTTTAATTTAAAAGAATCGTTCACTGTTTTTCTCTCTTTCCCCTTCTTTTATGACCTATCAAAGTCAAAATATCATTTGGAGCTATGCCAGGTGTTTTCCCACCAGGTCAGAAAAATAAAGGTAGTTTGCTCCTCTGGATTAACTATAAAGAAGCTAATTTTTTATATCCATATATAATTAGCCTTAAAATATATATTAGACCATGATAATGGCTGAGTGCAGGGATAACAATGGTTTGTATGATTTGTCAGCTGAGTCATACTTAATAGCCAAGCCATTTATTTACACTTACTGAATCAATTCAACCCAATATTTTTGGGTTATTTACACTTACTGAATCAATTCAACCCAATCAGTTACAACCCAATTTTTACACTTACTGAATGAACTCAATTCTTTGTAAATGCTCAAATCAGTGATTGGCATTTTTGAGTTCAAATACCCAACTTTAAGTCTTAACTCCACTCCTAGCTAGCTCTCCGACTTAGGGAAAGTCAATTCTGAGTCTCAGTATCCTCAACTGTAAAATAACAACAGCGATAACAATAATCGTCTCCCCATCTGTCTCACAGAGTTTCAGTATCACTACTCTGGCTTTTCATATCTACATGAAACAGTTGTTCCCTGTGATACCCCCATCCACCTCTATTGCCCCCACTGCCAAAAAGTGCACCAGTTAACTACAAAAAGACGCCCAGGTTGATGCAAGTCATATACAGATCAAATTAAAACATTTTTGCCACTTTTTTCATACCGCAGCTTATATTTCCATTTTGAAGCAAAGTATGAATTTTGAAAGGAAATGTGACAACATATCAATGTTTCCTACTTTGCGTTTGAGACATAATTGGGTAGAACCTCTTGTGAAGGAGACGGGTAACCCTGTCATGGCAGAAAACCATCATATTGGCTCAACCACAAATGATAAATAATGAAATGGAGGAAGAAAAATCTGACCTGAAAAGATGATCAACCTAGAAATCCAGAAACTAGAAGGCCCAGGGGAGGGATTAAGACTGCAGCCAAATCTCTTCTTAATTTTGTTAATCAGACATTTGTCAGCACAGGGCACTTTTGCAAGTGATGAAAAAAATCAGAGCTCTTGAATGGGGCCTGGGACACATCTTATTACTTTCAGTATCACTGGGGAGCATTTCTCAAGTTGACTTCCTAACAGGCATTTGGGCTTCTGTCTCCTGGATGAAGATAATTATTTCTGGCATGATGAATAATTTAACCGCCATTCCCAACTCCTGCTCTCAGACCACTCATGGCTTTCAATGAAAGGAGATATACTGTTCTTTAACAGAAGAGCTTCTCTATTCTATGGAGGTGGCAGAAAATGCAATGAAAGCAAAAACGTTCCCAAACTTTCCATCCCAAAAGTATTAGTTGGTGTCACTTGCTTTTTCCAGTGTAGAATCCTAGAACATTAGCACTGAATGTTTGCATAGATAACTACAGAAGAGAAAAATGAAACTTAGATTAATTCAGTACTGAGGTCAGGGCACACAGCTACTAAACAAAGTGGAGTTTAGACCTAGCTTTATCTCCTGATGAAATTATTTGCTTTCACCTCACACTCCTCCAGTTCTGGTGAAAATATTGCATAATACAAGTCAATGAAGCAAGGATCTTGGCTGAGAGCTATCACACACTGGCTGGGTAACCTCAAGCACATTGGGCTGTGTTTCTTCATCTGTAAAATAGGTCTGACAACATAAAAAACTGTTTTATTTTGAAACAATCTCAAACTCTAGAAAAGTTGTACCTCCAGTACAAAGAACTTTTCCTTTCCTGAGCCATTTGAGAGAAAGTCGCCAACATGGTGTCAGTATGGTGCTCCATCAACCCGAATACTTTAATGTGTTTCCTACAGACAAGGGCAAAATCTACAATACAACCACCCAAATCAAAACACATTCATGTTTTGGGGCCAGGACCCTGGCGTAGTGGTTAAGTTGAGTGGGCTCTGTTTTAGTGGTCCGGCTTCATGGTTTCAGATCCCAGGTGTGGACCTACACCACTCGTCAGCCATGCTGTGGCAGCAGTGACCCACATACAAAATAGAGGAAGATTGACTCAGATGTTAGCTCAGGGCCAATCTTCCTTAACAACAACAAAAACATATTCATGTTTCACTAGTTCTTTCAATAACATTCTTTTTAGCACAAGGAACCAGTTCCAAATCACACACTGCTTTTAGCAGTCATATCATTTTAATTGTCATGTCATTCACGTCCTTCGATCTGGAACAGTTTCTAGCTCTTCCCTTGAGCTTCATAACCTAGACACCTGTGATTATTATAGGCCACTTATTTTACAGAATAGCCCTCAGTTTGGGTTTTTCTGATGTTTCCTCATGATTGGGTCCAGGTCTTTGACAGCAATGTCACACAAGTGACACTGCACTTTTCTGACTGCATCTGATCAGGTGGTACGTGATTTTCATTGTCCCATTACTGATGTTGTTAACTTTAGTCACACGATTAAGGTAGTTTCTCCCTGGATTCTTCACTGTAATGATGTTTTTCTTTCATAATTATTAGGTAGTTTGTGGAGAGATACTTCAAGACTGTGTAAATATTCTGTTCCTTACTGAACTTCCATATTACTCATTTATTCATATCAATAGGAACTCATAGTGTCCTGTTTTAGTCAATGAGATATAATTCTTTACAATCATTATTTATTTTGATATTCCAATTGTCACAGATTTGGCCCTTGGGTTCCCCTTCAAGTTACCTGCTATGTCCTTTACATACATACCCATTCTGCGACTGCTTCATTACTTTTTGGCACAACAAGATATTCCAGACTCATGTTGTATTTTCCCAGTCCCAGATCTGCAATCAGCCATTTCTTCAAGAAAGCCTGGACCCTGTTAGTAGACGGTGGTATTTAGAAATAATATCTGGGTGCTGGTGGGCTCGTTGCACACACATACCCACACGTACATCTATATTTATCTCTATAGCTATCTCTAGGTAGTATATTGAAAACCATGTAGTCATACCAATAACTCCAAATCCAATCTATAACACAGGAATAATTCTAGAGGTTTTTTTTAGTTTTTCTGTCCATATTTGCAACTCCCTTCTCTAGTAAGGAGAAAGCTGGTTTTCATTATCCTTAATATGCTTATTCGTTTGACCAGTGTCCCCATACGTAACAGACGTAACAGGTATCTGATGCTGCTGGCTTCCTCCCCTGCACAGATGCCCCCCTGGGCCTCTCTCCTACATGGCTTCCCTCCTCACTCCACTCCAGCTCTGATACTTGCAGCCATCTTCCTTATTTTGTTCAGGTGCCAACACCCCATGTGGACCATACTCCTGTGTGAACGCCCTCATCACCCCACTTGGGCTCCAACACTCTGCTCTGAGCTGCCACATCTCTCCTCACCCCACACAGTCTCCTTGCTCTGCCCACTAAAGGCTTTTGGGCTGAAATTGTCTAGTAACTTTGCCTCCCTCCTAGGATGGCTATAAATTTTTGATGAAAGAAGGGATTTCATCAACAAATATTTGTAAACTACGAAGAGTTTAATGTCCTGGCTAAAGAACTTACTCTAAGCTACCAAGCTTGTTCAGCACCAGGCCAGCTCTCCTGTAAAGGGAGTGTCAGTGCAGACCCTTCATTGTTGGTGCTCTGCTCTTCACTCCCTCACTCGCCAGCCTTGGGACTAACCCTCAGATCTGTGCTCACATCTGCTCTCCTAGCCTCAGTCTTGACACGAGTCCATCCTCACGCCGAACTCCCCACATCTACTATGATCCTCCTCTATCCTTCAAGGCAATCCCCATGGGACCTGTGCTGGCTTCTAGGGGAAGATCAGGACATAAACGAGTGCAAGATGTTGACAGTGACGTTCAGTGTACTCTTCCAACCAGTTATCTTACCTTAAACTAGTTAACATAAAACTAGTTTCTATAACAAACAAACCCAAAATGTACAACAAATCACACAAAATAGAATATTTATTTCTCACTTCTGTGAATTCCAAAATGGGTGTTCATGCTAAGTGGGCAGCTATGTGAGTTGGCTAGGGCTGGCATAATAAAGTACCACAAACTGGGTGACTTAAACAACAGAAATTTATTGTCTCACAGCTCTGGAGGTTAGAAAGCCAAAATTGAGGTGTCAGCAGAGTTGGTTCCTTCTGGGGGCTGTGAGAGAAGGATCTGTTCCAAACCTCTCTCTTTGACTTGTGGATGGCCATCTTCTCCCTATGTCTCTTAACAGCATCTTCCCTCTGTGTCTGTGTCCAATTTCCCCTTCTTGTAAGGACACCCATCATTAGGGTCACCTCATTTTAACTTGATTGCCTCTATAAAGACCCTATCTCCAAATAAGGTCACATTATGAGGTCCTGGGGGTTAGAACTTCAACATATGAATTTTAGGGGAACACAATTCAGCCCATAACCGTGGCTCTCCCTCCAAGTATTGATTCAGAGACCCAGGCTCCTTCAAACTTGTGGCTGGATCATCTTCAGCAAAGACTTCCAAGGTTTCTATGGTTAGATCAAGCTGGCGAAAGGAAAAAGAGCAAAGAATATCAAACATTGGCAGGTTTTATGGGCCCAGCCTGGAAACAGAGCATATCACTTGCTTTCCATTGGCCAGAACTCAGTTGCAAAGCAGGGAGATGAGGAGTGCGGACTAAATGTGTGTCCAGAAAGGAGAGGAACTGGTCTTGGTGATCAGCTAGGTAGTGTCTTCCACATCCTTCTCTAGCCCATATTACCCAAGGAAGACACTGTGGTCAGGAAATTAAAATTAGAGGTTGGTTGCAAGATGTCCAAAGAGAACAAAAAGTAAAAGATACCATTTCTCTGTACTTTTTAATTTCCAATGTGTGCTCTGCCAAAAAAGGTTATTGAAGAAAAGACGGGTCAATTGTTGCTCAATATACCCTGCACATTTCAGCACTTCAGGGATCCTGCTCTGGGGTGAAAACCCCTGTCTGACCCTGGCTTAGCTGCTGCTTCCTTTAGTTTGCCTGAACTGATTGTTCAGACCAGATTAGAAACTCTAGCCTTCTCTTGGGAGGTCATTCTGCTTTCCCTGGGGCTCCTGTTATCTTTATTTTATAATATTAATGATAACTGTAACCACCAGCTGGGTAGTGCTAAAAAGAGCATTAACTTACAAAACTGAAATTCACCGCTGGGAATTTTTTCTAAACACCGTCATGCATAACAATATTTTTAATGGGGTGATTCCTACCAACTGGTTCGCAAAACTCTTGTCATTTTTTAAAGCAGAATTAAATAATATCAGGCAGCAGAGTGTGTAAGGCATAAATTACAGATGGCAGGAGGGCAAAGGCATTGCGTGGTGAATAAATTAAAGTCGTCAATTATGAGGCCGGTAGGAGAGGTATGAGGAAGAGAAGCTGAGGCCACTAGAGAGAAATGTTTTCAGATGACCTTGAAATCGGGTTCTGAATCCACAAGGCGCTAAGACCCAAGGACTAGAAAAGAACCTGAAAGAGATCTTTACTACAGAAGAGAAGGATTTTCTTAGACACCAAACATTACTATAAAAATGTATGCCTTTTTTTTTCAATCTTCCACCAGACCGTAAAGTCCTAAAAGGGCAAGTGTGGGTCTGGTCATGTTTACAAGATGAACAGGCCTTGGAACTCATTATATGTCTTATGAGTGAGCATGAAACATATAGAGGGTCAGACACTTTGGTCCCAAGGAAGACTAAGCTTGTCTTCATTGCAACCTCCAATGAAAACAAGGTCCTTTGTGAAGCCCAGAGATTGGATGGATGATAAGGGAAGATATTTGATTTCTTTGCAGCCTTTACCTTTGTATAGATCTAAGTACTGCTTATTCAGCCTCAGAAATATCTCTCAAAACTTGGCCTTTCTTGTCATTAGTAGATTTGATCTTCAGGATCTCTTGCTTTGGTTACTCAAAACCTCTTACTAATCCTGGTGCATTGATCTTAGTCTCTTCTCCCATTCTCTCCCTGACTCTCCTCCGTGCTGCTACCAGAGTCATATATTCTAAAATGCAAAACGGATCAGGCAGGTCCAGTCATAATTTTCTAACATGAAAAAATGATCCTACAGGATAAAGTCCAAAATCTCTAATATGCCCTAAGAGATTCTGAAACCGACTTCCCCAAGCACAGTTCTCAATGCAGTCCGTGCTCAGCCTTCACTAGATATCTCAGCCTTCCTCAGATATGTCACACTCACTTGCAAATTATTGAATTTACACAGACTCTTCTAAGGTTATTGATAGCACATATACAGCATTTATGTAAGTCAGAAAAAGGCCCCTTCCACTGGCAGGATGCATCCCTGTGCCCAGGTGCACTGTTTGTTCAGAAGAGCTGGGTTGGATTTCTGCTCCCACTTGCTCTCTTGTCTGCACAATCATTCTCTAGGTCCTGAGCTCTTCCTATAACAAGTGTGAGCTTTCTCCTTTCTTCTTTATGAGTCAGATCAAATGTCACTTTGCTCCCAGGCAGAGTGTCATTTCTTTGCCTTTGATCATGCAGCATTTTGTTCATACAACTAGTATTGGTCCCTCTGCTTTCTAAAAGACCATGAGCTCAAAGACAACGTGTTTGGTTTTACACCTCTTTTTTTTTTAATCTCCCGTTCCAAGCACACTACCTGGTGTGTAATAGCTGCCCAGTAGATGTTTACCAGAGGAGGCAGGCAGGAGAAAGGAAGGAGTCATTGCATCTAAACTTGCAAAGAAAACTGGGAAAAGATAGATTTCCAACAATGTTGGAGGAATTAATGATTGGGAAAAAGCAAAGTTAGATTAGTATCACACACTATATTCTGAAAGAAAAATTCCCAAATAATTAAATGTTTAAGAGCAAAAATTATAAGGAATTAAAAAGTATTTAAATTCAAAAAGCTTAAATATTTAAGAGGAAAAATGAAATGGAATCAAAATTTTCTAGAAGAAAAAAACATGTGATGGTAGTTATGTCTGTAATATCAAGATATAGTCTAAGCATGATACTAAAGCCAAGAACCATAAAGGAAAAGATTAGTAATGACTACATGACACAAAATGAAATGACATATAACAAACTGAGAATATCATAGACAAAGGGTTTATAACTTATTTATAAAGTTATAAGTAAAAAGTTCTCATAATTCAGGCTGGAAAAAGGATGGAAATCCAGAGAGAAAAAATGTAGGAAAGATTTATCTATTTTTACTTTCTGTTTTATAGGCGTTCGCTTGGTATATTTGAAAGCTCATTTTTTAAGTGCATGCAAAATTCGTATCATTATATCTTCTTCATTGATTGACTCTTTTATCATTATAAAATATACTTCTTTAGTCCTAGTAGTATTCCTTGTCTTTAAGTCTATGTTGTCTGATTTTGATATAGTAATTCCATGTTTCTTAAGGTCACTGTTTGCATGGTATAGCTTTTCCATACCATACTATGACACGTCTATCTCAATGGTTAAAATCTAAAAGACTAATAATACCAGTGTTGACAAAGGTGTGGCACAACGGGAACTCTCAAGCATTGTTGTGTCTGTATAAAATATCACAACAGTCTTGGAAAACTACTTGACACTTTCTGATAAAGTTAAACGTGCAATTTTATTGTGTGACCCCATAATTCCACTCCTAGACATTGACCCAAGAGAAATGAAAACTTATGCCCACAAAGACTTGTACACAGATGTTCCTCGCAACTTGCTCACAATAGCTAAAACTCAAAAAAAAAAGTGTGCAAATGTCCATTACAAGACAAATGGTAAACAAATTTATGATTTAGTTAAACAATGCAGTACTACGTAGTAATAAAAAAGAACACACCACTGATACACTCAAAAACATGATGGATCTCAAAAACGCCGTGCCAAGCAAATGAAGCCAGACATATAAGAGTACATGTCGTGCAATTCCATGATTCCATACATGGGAAATTATAGAATAAGCAAAAGGAATCTATAGTGACAGATCAGTGATTGTCTGGGACTGGGGGCACAAAAGGACATAGAGTAGGTTTTTGGAATGAGGGAAATATTCTATATCTTGATCGGATCACGGTTACATGGTGTATGTATTCATCAAACTTGTGAAACCGTACGAAAATATAGCATTTTATCATACTATATGTAAATTATATTTTAATAAAGTTGTGTTTTTTTTTTTTTTTTGCTGAGGAAGACTGGCCCTGGACTAACATCCATGCCCATCTTCCTCCACTTTATATGGGACGCCACCACAGCATGGCCTGACAAGCGGTGCGTCGGTGCATGCCTGGGATCCAAACCTGTGAACACCGGCAGCCACAGCAGAGCATGTGCACTTAACTGCTTGTGCCACCGGGCCGGCCCCTAAAGTTGATTTTAAACAACAAAAATAGTATATCATTTTTAATCATCAATCTGCCAAAAAAAAGTTAAGAATTCCCCAGTGTTGATGAGGATATGAGTAAAGGATCATTTTACACACAGCTGGTCAGAAAATGAATGAATGAAACCCTTCTGTAAGGTAATGCTGCCATACTTAGCCACCACCTTAAAAATGTGTATAGTCTTATTTTCCTATTGCTTTCTAGGACTTCATTCTAAGTAAACAATTAAAATACACACAAGTTTAGCTACAAAGATGCTCATCTAAGTATTGTTGATCATAGCAAATATTGAAAATAAACTGTCCAACAATAGCAAAAAGATTAAGTAAATTATATTTATACAATAAAATTCAACCACTAAAAAGAATGGGAAACTATATTTGTTGTTATCACAATACATTCTTAATATCTTACTAAATTAAAAACACACTCAAAACTGTACCATATGATCCTACTTTTGCACACATGCTCACAATAAAAAGGTAGGAAATATAATAAGTAATTATCAGTAGTTTTGCCTGGATAATAGGATTGAGATGGGTTTTTATTCTCTTATAGTGTATCTGCATTTTCTCATTAATTTCAAATGCACATGTAATGTTTGTGTAATGATGAAAATAGGAGTTTATAGTGTTATTGCAATTGCTGTGTTGTTCTTAAAAAGTAAAATGAAGAGTAACACGGAGGGGCTGGGTGCTCTGTGGAACATTACTGAGATAAGCACTCTTGACATGACAGAGGCCTCACTTTTTTGTCTGTGTCCGTGGACAGACACCAAACCCAAGTGGGGAGACGTTCCTGGGTCCTCCCACTGCCATCTGACCTCTTCCTACCTCAGGTCCTCCTGACATGAATTATTTTGTCAATTTCCTTAACCAATAGGCTCTTCTTGATAAATCAATTTTGGAAGAAAGCTGCTTTAGGAAGAGCACCCCACATTAATAATGACTGTATAGTGAATCTGGGCTGAAATGACTTCATTTCTCGAGAACGTAAATTCCTCTGCAATATTTAAACTCCATGAAGAGAAGAACTATCTACCACAAAATATAAGAGCCAGAAGCTTCTCCTGGTATAAGGGGTACCCAGTAGATCTCAGCACCTGGTGGATGATGTGGATTTATAAAGTCATCACAATTGATTAGCCTTAATTGAAATTCCTTGAGACCCTCTCAGATGCCTCATGGCCAAATACCTAGTAAGTATCCTTGAAATAATTTGAGCACTAGAACTGAGAATTTCTATGTAAATGAGGCATGACAGCTATGTGAAGGCTTACAAGGAAAGGTTCAAAGAATTGGGTTAATTAGCGTGGTGAGAAGAAAGTTGAAGAGAAATTTAATAACTATCCTTAAGTATCTGCAAGATTATTATAAACAGGCTGTTTCCCAACTGTTCTTAATATCCACAGAGAGCAAAGCTTTTGATGCAGTGTGGAGTTGAATAAGTCATAGTTAAGAACTTCCCGATTCCACACAGAAGTAACCTACCAGGGGATGAAATATTTGTTCCTGGAAACCTTTCAGAATAGGATAGACAACCCACTGTTTGATTACCTGGATTTATTCCTGGATCAAAGAATTAAACAAATGTCTCTTGTGTTTCCTTCCAGCATAAGGGATTTGTAATTCTATTTGAACAAGCAAGTCAGTATATCGGAAGAATGGATGAGAAACTCATTGAAATGGCCAAAGTGCTTAGTGTTAATGTTGCTAAATATTATGCACAAGAATGGTATTGATTAAATTTAGAGCTCTATACATTGCAGAAGTTGTGCATTTTTAGTCTTAAAAAAATGCAGCTGATCAAAACACATCCTAATGCAAAGAAATTTAGAACTAACACATATACTTTGCACCCTGGAAAAAAGTTTCAATGCATGCTATCATCTGGCACCACCACACAAATATCTCAACTTTTGTCAACTGTCAAGCCATGAATCAGGTGAGTTTGTGTGCCCTTCAGAAGAAATGAAGTCCTCTCCAGTTCTGGCTACAAACAATAAAAAAGCTAAGGAAATTCACTTTTTGCCCCAAACCACTTGAAAATGTCATTCTTTGTTTGGAACTCTTCCAAGACCTAAGGTGCAATTAGATCCTGGTAGTCAAAATATTCAACAGCAACAAAACCAGCCAATGGGGTATTAACCACACCCTGGTGAAATTCCTCCTCGAAACAGGCTGGTAGTGCATTCAATTAAAACAACTTCAGTTTATTTAAGACTCAGCCCATGAAAATGTTCCCCAAAGCTTCAGCTATGAATAGTTTTCTTGTGCAGCTTCCCAAACCTTAGTCTCAGGGCCCGAACATTCTGCGTAAAGTGCAAGAGCATGGAAGTGAGACTCAAGAATCTGGAGGTTTGTTTTTTTTCCTCCTCCAAAGCCTTTAGGAAAGCAAGCTGCCAGTAAACTTCTGTGCCCTAGTCAAGTTCCAGGGTCTCAGAGCAGTAATTAACGATTAGCATTGGCACCAAAATAGAGCACCAATATCTTTTGGCAAAGAGGCAATCACAGCACGCAAGGCATTTAGCATTAGGTAATGAACAGTTATTAATTAACCAACTCTGAAACAAATAGCCATCTTTGGTTTTGCCAGAGTCTATTTAGTACTTCCAAATTATTCCCTCATTACCAGTAACAACCAATTTAGAGGCTGTTATTATGGCATCAATTTTATTAATGTCACATTGGTAAGGTTTTCGTAACAATAAAATGGCATGCAGCTGTTAGAAGAGTTTTTCTTATGTATTAATAATGTATTTATGGTAGATTTTAATATTCTATGTCTTAAGCTGCAATGCTTTATATATAGGACCGGCAAAAAAATTAGCCAGTAATAAATCCATCACTCTTACCGATTTTCATGATGAACACTTAAATAACATCTCTCTGCATTTTAGAAAGATGTTTTTGCATATAAACCACTGTAACCAAAATCTTCTTTTAGGCAATATTATTAATTGTAATTTGCAAAACTGCTTAATAAGAAGTTAGTAATATATTTCTGCGTGATTTATGGATCTCTTTGAAAAGGAGATAGAACAATACTTTTCTGGTTTTCCCTGTTTGGTTCTGGGCAAAAAGTGAGCAGTAAGCAGTTTCCACAGAGGCTATCTCAGCTAATTAACGATGATATTGGGTAGACTCTCTCAATATTTTTGTTTCACTGCTGAAAAGTGAAGGTTTTAGGAAATAAGTGTTCAGCTACAAGAAAATCAGAGCAGAGAAGGCAACAAATAGATTGATTGCAAATTTGTAAAATCAACATGGAAAAATCTAGATATACACAAAAGATACATTGACAAGGACAGTGCCTTTACTAAAAGAACTCCACCAGAAATCCTTAAAATAACAAACTCCCCTTGGTGTTGTTAACTGCATACTTAAATGTTGATATACAATTCCTTGGCAGGAATATACATCTTACTAGGCAAGTGACAGGGGAGAATGGAAAGAGGGCAGGGTTGTAATGTCAATAGACCTAAGTTCAAATTCCAGTTCTATGAGTGTGGGAAATTCATTCTGTGAACCTCATTCCTCATCCATAAAATGGGTTAATAAAGTATATTTTCAGGGTTGTCATGAGGACTAAATTACATACGTATGTAAAATGCAAGGTTTACAGAAGTCACTTAAGATGAGATACCTATGAATGTATCTCAGAATCTACTCTAGGGAGTGAAGCGTGAGAGAACCTAAGAAGGAAATCCCTCATTCAAGCTGCCCACTGAGCAAATTCCAGCCCACTGAGAATCTTGCATAGGCTACTCGTTCTAAGTCTCTCTAAATCTCTCTTTTTCTCACAAAGGTTTCTAAAGGACTCTCCTGGGTGGGGCCTTGGTCGTCTTTGTCTTATGGATTAAAATGAGGAAAGAAGAAAAGAAAGAATTTTTTCAAAGGAAAAATGATGAAGTTCTTTCAAGTCAACAAGAAAACATGATTGGACAAAGTCTACAAGGCCCTGCATTGAAATCTTTTCCAACAAGCATGCCCATGGAGAGAAATACGCCATACTCGTGGAAATGAAGTGAATATTTATAAATATAGAGAAGTCCAAGCTTGAGAAGGTGACTTCTATATTTCCAAAGCAAGGCTAGAAAGACTTCTAAAAGAACCTTCTCAATGAAGGGGTGAATGAGACCATGGTGTGGGTGCGATTTAAACAAATGAAAACAGGCTGCTGTCAGTTTCCCCTCCCTGCTTCTGATTCCAAATGTTGTTTCCTCTCCTGTCTAATTTATATTTGCAGCTCACTTGCATGTGACGTAGATTGTCGTTAATCTCCTCTGTAACATTAGTCTTCCCTCTTTCCTCTTCCAAGGCTAACACTTCTATCTGCTTCTCTCTGTCATATCTCCAGTGTCTCCTTTTCTTGGCTTCTTTTCCTTCACTTTCAAGCATCTTTTTTTTTTTTTTTTAAAGATTTTATTTATTTATTTTTCCCCCCAAAGCCCCAGTAGATAGTTGTACGTCATAGCTGCACAACCCTCTAGTTGCTATATGTGGGACGCGGCCTCAGCATGGCCGGAGAAGCGGTGCGTCGGTGGGCGCCCGGGATCCGAACCCGGGCCGCCAGCAGCGGAGCGCGCTCACTTAACCGCTAAGCCACGGGGCCGGCCCTCAAGCATCTTTCAATAGCTTATCTCTGAAAACCTCTTTCCCTGACCCTACTTCCTGCCCCGCCCCTTCCCACAGAGTCCTGTCTCATCCTTGCTCATAGGTCTTTTTTTTTTTTCTGGGAAAGATTCACTCTGAGCTAACATCTATCACCAATCTTCCTCTCTCTCTTCTTTTCTCTCCCCAAAGCCCCAGTACATAGTTGCATATTTTTAGTTGTAGGTGCTTCTACATGAGCTGCCACCACAGCATGTCTACTGACAGATGAGTGGTGTGGTTATGCACCCAGGAACAGAACCCGGGCCACCGAAGCAGAACACACCAAACTTTAACTGCTAGGCTATCAAAACTGGCTCTCATCACAAGTCTTGAAAGGATGAGTTTAAGGGATCTTCTTGTAACCACGAGCCCTCTAAGACCCTATCTTATCAACAGAGTAATTAAGAGAGGTTTTTAAAGAACTGAGCAGTGACCCCTTGTCCAGTTCAGGCCGGTTGAGACCGTCAACACATCAATTAGGCTTACACAAATGATGGATAACTGACCCTTTTGACATCAAGGGGCTGGACACTCCACACTCAGATCATGCTAACACCACCATTTTGTGAACATGCATCCTATGAAGAGCCATGAAGCTTGACTGTGCTTGCACAGATCATCAATCACCTCACTTACCTCCAATCATCTATCTCCACACTTCAGACTGCCCTGCCCTTCACCCCATAAAGTTTGCTCCAAGCTCTGGATCAGGGAGCTAAATTTGAGAGCATAGCCTCCTGTCTCCTTGCAGGTGGATCTCACAGTAAACCTTTTGTGTTTTCCCAAAAGCTGATGCTGTAATAATTGGCTCTTTATATGCATCAGGCAAGAGAACCCCAATTTTGTGCAGTAACATTCTGTCTGTGTCTCCCCACCCCCCTTCAGTCTAGGTCCCTGAAAGATTTTATCGGAACAGCTGAAATAAAGATTGTTTTGCAAGTGAAATAAGTCTGAGGGAGAAGGTCAAATACTGTATGATTTCCTTCATTCAGTAGTAGGTAATAACAACAATAAACAAACACATAGGGACAGAGATTGGATTGGTGGTTGCCGGGGGGGAGGGGGGTGAAGGGGATGGTTCGGTACATGTGTGTGGTGATGGGTTTTAGTTGGTGTTTTGGTGGTGAACATGATGTAATCTGTGCAGAAGTGGAGGTGTAGTGATGTACACATTAAATTTTTTCAATGTCGTAAACCAATGTTACTGCAATAAACAAAAAATTAAAAAATAATAAAATAAAATAAACAACAACAAAAAAGATTGTTTTGCAGAAGACATTATGTAGAACAATAGAGTCAGATACTTTCTTTTGTCATATAACCGAAAAATCATTGTTATTATTATTATATGTCTTGGCTACTGGGAAGCTCTGAACAAATTTGTTGCTCAAATGCAGGAACCAACAATAGCAGCTACTGTTTGTTGGTTGTCTATCTAGCATCCATTTCCTTCATTATTGCTCCTAAGAGAGTTCCGACTTTCTTTAGGTGTGCCCACCCACCTTGCATAGCTTCGTTCCTCAGAGGAAGATGACTTTACCCCCAGCGACAAGAGACTCCCTCAACCTCCCACCTCTCCACACCACCTCATTACTCTGCCCATTTGTGTTTGCCATTTCCTTTGTGACCCAAATCAATCCGGGTGAGCATGCCACCTAAGGGGGTCCAATCAGACTAAGGGGGAAAAATTAGATTCCATGACTGGTGATGACCTTTCACTGTATCTCCTACTTTATGTTAAAGCATGCTGCCCCAGCCCTCTTGCAACCATGACAAGACCCAGCCTCAGGACACAACTCACACACTGAGAATGGAGGAGCCAAGAGACGGGAAGAAACTAGTTCTTGATCCCCTGATGCAACGATCCTGGAGCTTGCCCCATGCCGCCCCAAGACTTCTTGCTTGGTGAGATGGCCTGGTTTTCCTATCATAGGAATGGATATACTTTTTCTATAAAGGGGCAGATAGTAAATATTTTAGGTTTTACAGGCAATCCAACCTCAGTTCAACTGTGCCATTGTAGTCGGAAAGTAGCCATTGACAATATATAGATGAATGGGCATGTCTGTGTTCCAATAACATTTCATTTACAAAATCAGGAGCTGGGCTGGATTTGGTCCTGTTGAGAGTTTTTATTAATTTCAGTCATCCTGACGGATCAACTAACCCCAGATACCTGAATGCATTACAGATTTCTTGTATCAATTTTAAATTATTTAAAAAATTAATCACAATTGCTTTTTTGTTTTGTTTGTTTTATTTTGAAATATTGTAAGTTATTCTGAATCCTGTTTTTTTGTGTGTGTGTGTGAGGAAGATCAGCCCTGAGCTAACATCCATGCCAATCTTCCTCTTTTTGCTGAGGAAGACCGACTCTGAGCTAACATCTATTGCCAATCTTCCTCTTTTTTTTCCCCAAAGCCCCAGTAGATAGCTGTATGTCATAGTTACACATCCTTCTAGTTGCTGTATGTGGGACGCGGCCTCAGCATGGCCGGAGAAGCGGTATGTCGGTGGGCACCCGGGATCTGACCCGGGCCGCCAGTAGCAGAGCGTGCGCACTTAACCGCTAAGCCACGGGGCCGGCCCTGAATCCTTTTTTAAATATGAAATGTACGAATTCTTTAAACACACAGATAAATTGCCAGAACACCTTACATAATTTATTTTACCCTCTTCCCCTTGAATGTTCATATGTTCTCTCCCATTCCCACCAACATTTGTACATACTCAAGAATCTTTGACCTTCAGATGCTCTTTTAACTTCTCATCTACTTTAGCTACAGCTATACGTCTCTCCAACTTTGTAAAAACCCAATAACATCTAATGACTTCCAAATTCAGCCCAAACTTGCCTTTGAGCTCCAGATTCATGTATTCAGTAGTCTAGTTAACATTTTTGTTTGTCGTATCTCAAAAGCATGTCAAAATGAACACAACATATGGCCCTATCAACCATCAAATCCCTCTAGTCACAACTAGGAGTCATAGTTGATACCCCCTCTTCTTCAACTGCTTCCTCCACTAATTCATAAACATGTCCTCTTGATTTTGACTCCAAATTACTTCTTCCCATTTCCTCCACCCCAACCCTAGTCCCAGATAATACATTTCTTGCCCAGACCGTTATAATAGTCTACCCATTGATCTACCACCTTCTTTTACTCTGGTCCCACCCAACCTCTTCTCAAGAGTAGTTAGAGTAGTCTTTTCAAAATACATATTTGACCACAGACACTTAAAACTCTTTGTTGGATTTATTGCTCTTAGGATAAAGACCAAAGTCCTTATTATGACCTAAACGTCCCGCATGGCCTTGCCCTGCCTATCTCCCCAGCCTTACCTCCCACCCTTACTCTAACCTCCAGCCTCTTAGCTCCCATCTACCCTTTGCATGTTCCATGCTCTCTCCCAGTACAGGCCTTTGACTGTGCCTCCAGAAATGCTCATGGCGAGGCCCTCGGAAAGTGGCAGAGAGTGACAAGGGTTGACAGATTCTTTTATACACAAATTTCTGCCTTGCCAGCCATTTAGTCAATGTTTATTGAGTGTTTTTGAATTCTCTTGTAGGATCCCAAAAAGGAAACCCCAACTCCAGTCTCGGGAAGGTGCGGACCCACAGACACAGAAGACCGATCTTGATGCAAACGCAAGAGGTTTATTAAGCGGAGCTCCGGGTCGACACGTATCTCTCGCAGGAGACAGAGGAGTCGACCCCGGACCTTAAAGGGCAAATTCTTATATAGGGTTTGGGAGCACAAAGCGGGAAAAGGTTGGCGCAGTCTTACATGATTGGCTAATTCAAAACATTTAAACAGTTACATTTTATGGCGCGAATTGCTATGGCACGAAGCGATTATCAGGTTACACACACGCGTCCCCATCTGGACCCCCTCCACCCCGACCCTCCCAAACTTATCCCTCTGGAGCACTCTCTTGTTCTCAATTCTTCCCCGAACAGTTTAGGGTGGGTCTTCCATGAATAGAGTCAGTCAGGATCGATAAACGTTCCCCCTTATACCAGGAATCCTTAGGGCGTGGAGGTGCCTGTCTCTAAGGTAGTAACTTTTTAATTTTTAATATAATTTTTACTTCCTTCACTCTCCCTCTTTCTCTCCCACCTCCCTTCCATCTTCAGGGTATTTATTAAGTATTTTCTTTGTAGAAGGCCATGGTTGGGCATTTGGCAATGTAGAATTGCACTGGTAACTCTCCTGACTTGAATTCCATGGAGCACATGCTGCTAAC
Source organism: Ceratotherium simum simum (assembly GCF_057802395.1). Lineage (NCBI taxonomy): Eukaryota > Metazoa > Chordata > Mammalia > Perissodactyla > Rhinocerotidae > Ceratotherium > Ceratotherium simum. The sequence goes on along the minus strand of NC_141931.1, from coordinate 26,577,785 downwards.
AGTAGTAGCTAGAAGCAATAATAATTCTAACACAGCTAATATTTGAGTATTTATTATGTACCAGGCACTGTGCTGAGTCTGTGGGCTAATCTAGCCCTCACGCCAACACTACTGTTGTCGAGCAAGGGCTTGCCACCCGATGTGCACAGAAGGCAATACCACGGTACACGGGTCTTTGAGAGAAGAAGCAGTTTATTACACAATCGATTAGTAAGGAGACAGAAGGACAGGCTCTCAATTCTGCCTCTCCGAGCCAGGGTATGGGGTAAGGTTTAAGGGATCAGGGAGGGCTGGCTGGTATGCAGAAGCGCTGGCAGGATGAGTTTTGATTGGCAGATCAAAATTTTCTCTTCTGCAAATGCTCCTGGCTGGCTTGCTGGCCCTGAAAAATAGCTTTAACATCCTGTTGTTAAGATGAGGTTAGTTATGGGAGGTTACCAGGAAAAGCACCGTAAGCAAGGGTAAAGTTGTTATGCAGATTTAAGTCATTGCCTCTCTATTGATAAGAATTTCTAGAGATTTAGAGTCATCTTCTCTTTCTTGGCACAGAGAGGTAGGCACCCTTACAAATGGAGATTTCTCTTATAAATGTAAATTTCCCTTACAAATGGGTAACTTCTACTAGGTTTTCAGAGTTTTTCCTATGTCTGCTTTTTTTAAATAATAGTCAGCTCAAAATAGCCCTTATGCCAAAGAGGCATATTTTAGGGTGGCAAATTATGTTCCTGGTCCTGTGGTTATGTTACCGAGCCTTAACGGACCAGTGACCCGAAAGTGGGTCCTTTTGCCTGGAGCCACTTGTGCCAATGGAACAAGACAGAGTTCGGAACAGCAGAGGAGAAAACTTATTCACTGATCAGTGAATGGAGGAGGCAGAACTCATGCTCTAAAATACCTTCTCCCAGAAGGGAGGGTGAGAAGGGTTCCTATGGGATGTGAAGCGGGAGGGGTCTCCGCATCATTGCTTGGGGCAGGGGCATTTGGGGCAAGTGCAGATCTTCCCTTTTTGCACACAGCACCTTTTCACACTTTTCCTTTTGCACGTGGCACCCCATCGCCATCTTGGACCTTTCTAGTTTGGACTGGTTCTGCCATTTGACAACCTGGAATTGTTCTGACTTGGTTCCTATAAGCAAGCACAACTTAAAAACAAGGCATTAGACATGGAAAATGTTTTAGGGACTTCCCTGGGTGACAGTTACGCTACTATGTTAAAATTATTATCACAACTTTACAGATAAGGAAACTGAAGCTGAAATTTTCTCAAGGTTCCACAACTAGCAAGTGTCAGAAATACGATATGAATCCCTTCATCTGACAGCAGTGTTCACACTCTTAGCCCCTGCACTGTGTTGCCTGCTAAGCCTCATCATATACATCTTGGGGGGAAATCAAAGTGAAGCAAAACCCAGCGGGAAGAGCCAGAGACAGAGAGGATCTCTTTTTAGAGATTTCAGACCAGGACTACCTCAATTTGTGTTGTGATTTCCTGGTCAGGGAGGAGGCAGGAGACACAGACGTCTTCTGGGTTAAGGAATCTTCAAGGGAGTCCCACAGAAGCTGTGGACACCTCGCTTTTCTCTTGGTCCTTTCAAAGTTGGGACAACTGGGAAAACAAGAAAGTCTCTTTCTCCCCTCAAACATAATAAAACAAAGGAATACCCTGCAGTGATGATATATTCTACAGCCAAGATGGTCCTTAGTATATTCAGAGCAACATTCACTCTTTAGTACAATATGACGGTTATGCTTTTATCCGAGCACTGGGAGACCAGGAGATTGGGATCCTGGACTTGTCCTGCAGGTGGTGAGGTGGGAACCATAGGCTTCCCTCATTGGGACAGTGACCAACCCAACCTTTTGCCCTAATCTCCACTCACTTCTTAGTCCACACCCAAAGGGAAGAACCCAGTTGATTTATTGCTGAAAAGATGAAAAGATGGATGAGCAACAGTAGTGACCTCCCCTTGTCAAAGGGGCACTTGAAATCACCAGGCAGGAAGGTCACCACATGTGTTAGAGACAGCAGTGATTCTTTGCAGAAAGGAGGTGAAATGATTATAAAGACAGGTCAAGGGATAAAATGGAGTAAGTAGATGAGTGGAGACTTGTGGGTGAGACATCAACGCCAATGTTTCCATTTCCCCACCACTGCTGTCAGGAAGCAATTGCACCTTTCTTCATTTAAATGACAGGCTTTTAAGAGGCGGACCTCAGCCATTAATTTTAAACAAAAGCCTCTCTTTAGTTCCTCCCTAGTAGATCAAGCTGCTTCCACGAAATAGCAATAAATTGAACTGGTTTCCACTGGAGTAGAGGATTGTGTCTCCCCTCTCTCTAGGCTTGGGGGATAAAGGTTTTGTTTGTTTGTTTTTTAAGGGAAAGAGGAGTTGATAAATCTCACTCCCGCAAAATCTTCAAAAAGTTTAATAATGAGTGATATGGAATCCTAAGTATTTATTTTCAGTCCCTTATTTTGATCTTTTCTCCAGATGATATGAAACCAAAGTGGGTTCGCTTCCTGGCGAGTTAAAATCAGACTCCACCAGAAGTAGTTGTCACACAAAGTAGAGCTTATTTGCAGCAAATAGGAGGCCATGGGGAATCATTTCCCAAGTTGTGGCTGTCCCTGAGCACAGGACAGCAGGAATCTTTTATTTCGGACATAGAATGAATATTCAAAAGGGAGAGGTGGGTATTATCTTGCGCAGGCTCAGCTGGCGTCTCTTGGCTCATCTGTGCAGCTGCTGCTCTTGTGGTGAGGCTCCGTCTGGTTCAGGGTGGTTGGTGATTGCATCTTTTAACATAACAACAACAACAAAAGAAACAATTTGGAGAAACAGTTAAGTGCTTCCGAAACCTCCCTGGAGTTCCTCTGGGAAATTAGTCTGTGACACAGATTCCGTCTGACCTCCCCAGGCCCTCCCCCCTCCTCCCATACACACACTCACAGCTTTCTTCAACCCTTGTCGTGGTTCCATTTATGCCTAGGAACCTAGTCAAAATCATTTGCAAGAATCGTCTGAGTTCCCTGGGGGATTCAGTTTCTGGGGTCATTCTCTACCCTCCAGAGTCATAATGTGACTATTTCCAGTGGTCCCCAGGGCGACAAACTAAGGCCAATTAATATCTTTCATCTACAAGTCCCTCACTTCTGGCTGACATTACCCATATCTAGCCTTCATCTCTTCCCTTATAGGATACCCAGGTCTGGGATTATGGTCCTGAATGGAGAACCACTTGAGCTAGGAGAGGTCAACTTGATTTTGTGCCTACAGCAAAAGATGAGCCTGGGCCTTCTTTTCTACATGTGCAAAAAAGGAAGATAACACAGATCTCTTGCCCCAGGAGAGTCCCTCAATACCAATTGCTACACAGAGCAAACCAGTAATGAGTAGTAAAGGTGGTCCCAATCCTACAAAGAGAAATGGTTCCCAGAAGTGGCTCTGAAATCCTCAAATGACCTAAAAAACGACTCTTTTTTAAGTTACAGATGATCAGATAAAGCATACTTAGAAAGCCAGCGTTCTGAACAAGACGTTCACACTTGCAGTCTTCAGAAAATCTAATAATTGATGGCATGGTGCTCTTCAATATTTATATGAGAAGGGGAGAACCTGCCAGTTTCCTCAGCTAGAGGCAGCATATTTTACGCTAAATATGAATCATCCTATACGGCGCAGTATTCTTTCGCAAAGGGACTATCCTACTAGTCATAAATCAGTGCACTGGAGTGACCCAGACACCTTTATCGGTTTATAATCTCTTTTTCCTCCAGTTGATGCAAAATCATTTTCATTTTACTTTCAAGAAGTTCTGCTTGGCGCAGCACAGCTGTGGTTCCCCCTTCAGCCACCTGTGCTTTCTTAACTCAAAAAAAATTAGGCTTATCAGACCAACACTATGAAAAAAATTATGATGAAACTAGTACAATATGTTAAAGACCAATATAGCATGATGGTTGGGAATGTAGACTCAGTTGCTGAGTTGACCTACACTTCAGGTCCAGCTCTGTCGTTTATTAAACGTGTCAGTTGGGTAAATTATACTCTAAGCCTCAGTTTCCTCCACTGTAAGATGGGGATAATAAAGGAATGCATGGAAATAGTACTCTCTAGAAGGTAGCTATTATGATTATTACATCTAGAAATCCTTCCATTTATAAAACCAGCTCTGCAGATTTAATGTCCGTAGAAAGAATGTTTATGCCAAACAGGAAGACAAATACCAAGATGCTCTTGGCTTAAACTAAGCAGAATTAAACACAAAACTGAACTGAATTCATCCTGCTTTGGAGCTATTTAGGCTTTCAGGATTTTGAAAGAGAGAAAGACACAGGGGAACTGATCTCACTTGAAGGGTTTGCTGACTTTACTTACCTCATGTGAGAGCACAGAGCAGGTTTCTACATGCAGGAACATCCGATTTTCTCAATCTTGGCACTATTGACATTTTGGGCTAGATAATTCTTTGTTGTGGGGGCTGTCCTGTACATTATAGGATATTTAGCAGTATGCCTGGCCTCTACCCACTAGATGCCAGCAGTATACTCCTCCCCCTGAAAACTTGTGACAACCAGAAATGTCTCCAGATAGAAATTGCCAAATATCGTGGCAGGGGCAAAATTGCCCCAGTTGAATACTAGTGGGGTACATTTTTAGATGATAGATAGATAGATAGATAGATAGATAGATAGATAGATAGATAGATCTATATCTTGGTGGGGGTTATGAAAATTGAACAAAATAAGACGGGTAAAACACTTCATATAGTACCTGCCATGATAAGTACTCAATAAATGGTAGGCATCATTATTATTATGATTTCCCTGCCCTCATGTGACTTAAGCTTACATATGGCTTTGACCTGCCGTGGTACCAGTCTTCATAAAGGATCTTTCAGCTCAAACCCCTGGCCTATGCTGACTATAGTTTCTATGTCCTTTGTTCAATTTTGAGAGAGACAGAGAGAATCTGATTGGTCACTGGCTATCCAAGGACCAAGTGCCCACCAATAGGCTGTGGCCAGGGGAAGTGGATCTTCTGGTGTGGAGGGCTTCAGAGTTAAGCGTCAGGTGCTTTTTTTAGATGAAACTGGATCCAGTGGGCAATGACACAGGTCTGGAATGCAAAGTGGAGAAGACATAATGGAGACTCAGAGGAGTCTGTAAGGCCTGTGATTGTTGAGGGGAGGTGCCCTCAGGAGGGAATGACCACCCAGCACTGACTGAATGGAAAATGATAGTTCCCAAGGTTACCAACTGTGGACGTCACAGCAGATACCATCAGAACACCCCAGAATGGAACTTAGCCCACTTGGCAGGCAAAACCCAGCACACATACAAAGAGCACACTAGGTCAAGGCTCTCTTCCCTCCATAGCTTCTCTCAGGTCCTGGACTCTGTCTTAGGGCCAAGTAGAGGGAGGGATAAAATTGAAAGACCTAGAAAGTATTCCCAAATGACCAAGTTAAATCTGAAGACGTTGTTTAAATCATTGAACGACACCAAATGAAGGAAAGCAGACGCTCATAAAAGCAGCTTCACGGAATAAAGAAACTGCATTTTCTCAGTCCATCCGAGGGTTGTGATTTTGTAACCCTGTCCAATTTACAAGAGCTTTATCTGCCAGATTCCTAGAGCTGTCTTAGAAGGTTGCCATCTCGAGAGCAGGGGCCATATAGCTGTCACATAACTGTCTGCCCAAGTTGAAAGAACACAAGCTCATAAGTCCAGGAGTCTATGATCAAGCTTGTACTCCCACTTAATGAGATCTGAGAAACTGGGTGGGTCACTTAATTTCTCTCACCTTCCACCTCTCTCTCTGTACAATGGGCCTGGTCATCTTTGCCCTGCCTTCCATCAGAGGCATTTGAGAGGATGACACAAGATAATATAAAGTAAAAGTACTTTTTAAGCCATACAGGATTGTAAAGTTTGAATCATTATTATTGTGTCTGGCATATTGTGGACTCTGAATAAATATTCAACAGTCAATATAAAATTATTCAGCATTTCAATTCTGTGGGCTTTCACAGAATGTGGTTTCTATCCTATAAATAAAATGTAGATAGATTTGAGAGAAGAGGGAAGACACCATTACTGCATTTTAATATCTAAAGCCTTATTTATAATAACAAAGCTTTACATATTAGTGTTGGAAAGACCTGCAAGATGAATTCACTCAAGTTCCTGATTTTCAAAGTCAAGACACTGCGTCTCAGTGAGGTTCCAAGTTCAGCACTAAGCACCTGGTTTCCTGGTCCAGTGACCTCTCAACCCTACCACAATGTCATTTTTTAAAAACGTCCTATCAACATAAAACATAGCAACAATAAGCCATTTACATTTGGTCTTTACTGATTCCACAATGCATTTCCCTATGATATTTCCTTTGGTCCTTTACCATGCGGAGGACAGATGTCACGACCCGCACTTTGTCCCCAGCGAGGAAAGTCAAGTTCAAGTATGCAAGACAACAGGTTCAGGAAATGGCAAATCGCATGTAAGGCTCTTTTTCCAGTGCTCCTATGATGTCAAAAAGATCTACAACTTCCACAAAGGGAACAGAAGAGAATAGTCACTTCCTAGCACACAGTAGTGGCCAGACATCAAAACAAGGCGATTAAGCAAGATTTCTGGGTCAGCAAAAAACAAGTGAGACTTTCTTGGTTTTTAGCAGAACGAATCTGAAGGGAATTGAAGCCGCAAGTGGACGCTGAGTCCAGTCAGAGGCACTGATGTTTTGTAAGTTCATTTAGAGAATAAAAATGAGTTGGGTGGTCAGCAAACCACTGTAGCCATGTAATTAGATTTGGTATTTATTGTCCCTTGGGGTGAAATGTTACTAAATAGACTGTGTTAGGTGATTTCACCCTAATTTAACTGGAAGGGCTAATTTGTACTATTTAAAGGCAAATTTCTTTCCTTCATCATGGGACATACCGCAAACCAAATGAAGGGGCAATGCCATGGCACAGAACAGGAGGCTCCTAGAAAAACGAAGGCCATCAGAAGATCTTGGGGAGAGGCAGAGTTCATTGGGGACACAGTACTAGATTCTCTTTCTTGTGCTCTCTGCTTCTGGGGACATTGAAAAGGAGTGTTTCAGTGTTTTTCAATACCTTTTGAGATGGAGTCCTTTGTTATTCATTCAATGAATATTTGTTGAGCATCTATTTTGTCTTACGAAATAATTGAGAATGAAATGAGTTTATATCCTGGGGAGGGGGCACTAGTAAATAAGTAAAAACAGAAAACCATTTGGAAAGTGAAAAGTGAAGGAAATAAATAGGACAATCAAATAAATTTGATTGACAATGACAAGGAGCTAGGAAGGGCTTCTCTGTGGAATAATAAAGGAAGTGAGTCCTGGAGGATGAGGAGCCAGCCATGGGAAGAGCTAGAACAAGAGTGTTCTAAGTAGAGGGACTAGAAGGGCAGAGACCCCAAGGCAGGAACACTGTGTGTGTTTGAAGACTATCAAGGGGCCGATGTGGCTGGAGTGTGGTGAGAGAGGCAGCATGGGGTTCAAAGCGAATTTGGAGAGGTGGGAAGGGCCATAATCTTATATAGACATGTTCAAGATGTACATTTTATTTTAAATACAATGGGAAATGAATGGAACAGGGTGGGAGGCTTGGTTAAGCAAGGGAGAAACAAGATCTGATTTACATTTTAAATAATCCCTGGTGGCTGTGTTGAGTGGCTGGAATGTAACCTGAGTGACCATGTAGGATGCTCCAGCAACAACAGTTCATGTGGGAGATGCGAGGGGCTCAGTGTGACCAAGTTGGTACAGGGCTTATGGAGAAAAGTCGACATTTGGGGACTTATTTTGAAGATGAGGGAAAAGCAGGAATGCAGGATGGCACATAAAACTTGGGCTTAAGCTACTAAAAGGATGATGGTTCCATGCTAAGAGAGAGAATACTGGAGAAGGAAGAGATAGGGGATGGAGGGAGAAAATCCAATCAGCTGAAGGCCTGAATTGAACAAAAAGGCACACCCTACCCTTGAATGTGTGAAATTTAAGTCACTTAATCAACATCTAGACAGTGGACAGTTGAATATATGAATTTGGGGCACTGGAGTAAGTTTAGGGTCAGAAACATAAGTCTGAGAGTCAACATATGGAAGGCATTTCTGGCCAAGAGACTGAATGAGAATGCTTAGGGTGAAGGTGCAGGTAGAGAAAAGAAGATGGCGAAACCAACATTTTTGTCACCTATGTGAGGAAGACCCAGCAAAGAGAATGGAGAGGAGAGTTAATGTGGTAGGGGGGAAACCAGCAGGTGTGATTTCTTAGAAGGCAGGAGCAACTGTATTGTGTGCAGCTGAAATTTTGGGTATGATCAGATTTGTCAACATGGCAATCATTGCAAAATATTTCTTTTAAGCGAAATGTTAAAGTATCTAAAAATGATGGTTAGCTATGTCCAATAAATGCTTGCTGAGTGAATAGATAAATAGAGGAACAGATGGATGTATACAGAGAAGGCAAAAATTCTGAGTCCAACTCTTGGTTCCATTGGTGACTAACTGCTTGGCCTTGGGTTCACTTAGGATGTGAGCGCCTTGTTGTTGAAGGTTCTTTAACATAGTATATTAGTCTGGGTTCCCTAGAGAAACAGAATATATATACACGTATTATAAGGAATTGGATCATGTGATTATGGATTCTTTCAAGTCCCAAGATCTGCAGAATTAGTCAGCAAGCTGAAGACCCAAGAGAGCTGATGGTGTAGTTTCAGTCCAATAACTGGCAAACTCAAGACCCAGGAGAAGCTAATGTTTCAGTTTGTGTCAGAAAACAGGAAAAAAACCAATATCCCAGTTGGAAGGTCATTAGACAGGAAGAATATTCTCTTACTCAGGGTAGGGTGAGCCTTTTTGTTCAATTCGTGCCTTCAGTTGATTGGATGAGGCCCAACCACATTAGGGAGCGCAATCTGCTTTACTCAGTCTACCAATTCAAACGTGACTCTCATCCAAAAACACCCTCACCAAAACATCCAGAATAATGTCAGACCACATATCTGGACACCCCATGATCTAGTCAAGTAGACAGATAAAATTAAACATCACACACAGACTTGATAACTCCCTGTCCAGGATTTTCTAGGATAGATTCTTGGGGTTGAAGTGTGGACTGGATTGCTCTAAAAAGTCCCCTCCACCTAATGGAGTTCATGACTCTAGGATTTATAGGATATACGCCAGTGATACAAACACTTTTTAAGAACTAATTGAAAAATAATACATTTTTTGTTGCAATATTATCATCAAATATAAATATAGCACAGACAGTGGCTAAGCTGACAGCCAAGCCCAGGTGGTGTCTAAGAGTTCCCTTTTGTAAAGTTACAATTGTTATACTCCAGGATTCTATCTGATGGGTGAAATTCTCTTTTCTTTTGGTTTTCTCCTTTCTCCAACTTGGGTCTGTTGAAATAAATTACCTTATTACCAAGCGCTTGGGTGACCTAAGCATTGGAAACAACAGAGATTTTGCCACTGGCTGGCAAAGGATAGAAGAGCTGTGTCCAGGCAGAGAGGATGGTCCCCTTTGCTCTCTGGCCTTTAACTTCCATATGCTCACTTTTCTGCCTCTTTATTCTCTCTGTTCCTCTGGGTTGTCTCTTCCTCCACCCTTAGGCTCACACATGCACAGATGCTAGCAGACACCTATAGGTGGCAGCAACCTTCTGAAACAGTGGCCAACATAAGATGGATTTCCACCTTTCACACACTTTCTTAGGAGCCCTGGGCATGGTGTGGATCGGGTGGTGGGTGAGTGTTCACACGAACTATGCATTTTCCTTTCCAGAGCAACGAAGTGGCTCTGTCCTGGTATGTGTTATTCTAAATAAGCGAATGCGAGGGTCGGGGGAAGCACGGTGGCAGCTCTCATCCTTTTAAACTTCTGGTTCACGTATTTTAAACAAGTTGTACTCTTGGTCTGTGACTGTTGCTTCTAACATGTGCCGGGCTCTTATCATTTCCCAGCAGCCGTAAGAACAAGGCCAGAAGTAGGTCTGTTATCAAAGTGCAGATGTCCAAATAGGAGTATCTCACCTACACCTTAAATAAAGGTAATTTACGCAGAGTAAACAGATCACTGAGCACATTTGGCCAAATACTGATGGCTTCGCCCGATAGCAGCGTGTTACAGAGTTCATTAAGCGTGAAGGTTCCATAACATCACATCAAACATGGTCTTTAACAAGAAAAATGGCTGATCCCAGGGCTATTGAGTTTGTCTCTCCACATCGAATGTTCCCGTCTCTGAATTGGCTGCAGGAATGAATAGATGATCGAGGAAAACTCAGCCCAGCCTTGTGGGAATACCCTACGACTGTCCGGGACGTTCGTTTAAGCATTTCACTGACTTGAGCAAGCCAGAAAATTATAGCAAGTGTTTCTCATTTAAAGCCAGGTTCCAGAAAAAAACTTTACATAGTGTCTTGGGTGGTATATCAGCAGACTTCCAAAGGTCCTTGACTCTGTGACATTCACGATCAGGCTCTAACTTCTGAGTTAAGGCACAGTGATGCAAACACTAGCTTAGGCTGAGGCACCATTCTCTAAACTCTTTGTGTGGGTATTTCTCCTAAATATTTTATATTTACTTTTGAATAGGTAATTTGCACACATCATTGAACAAGTTAAAAATATATTAAAAGGAATACAGTGAAAAGACTCCTTCTAATGTCTGCCACCCATCTACAGGTTGCCATTGTCATGAATTTTTGATGTATCCTTCCAGAGTAGGAAAGCATACAAATGAAGGTAAATATATACCCTTATTTTCTCCCTTTTTAATACAAAAAAGAAAACTCTATTCGCATTGTTCTGCATCTTGTTATTTCAAATAACACTATAGCTTGGAGAACTTTTCGTATCAATAAACACAGAAAGTTCTCTTATTCTGGTTTACAGCTGCATGAAGTCTCTTGTATAAATCAAAGTATATGCCTTATCTTATTAACCACTTCACCAGTAATAGATATTTCAGCTATTTCCAATCTTCTGCAATTACAGACAGTGCAGTAATTAATAATCTTGTAATATATCTTTTCAATATCTGCCAGGACATCTGTGGGATAAATGGCAGAAGTGTAATTGCTGTGTCTAGGAGTAAATGTCTTCTTTTGTGTCCTTGCTATGAACTGAATGTTTGTACCCTCCCAAACTTCATATTTTGAAACCTAACCCCCGGTATCATGGGATGTGGAGGTGGGGGCTTTGGGAGGTGATTGGGTTGTGAGGGTGGAGCCCTCATCAATGGATTAGTGCCCTTATAAAGGAGACCCCAGAGAGCTCCCTCACCCCCTCTGCCATGTGAGGACACAGCTAGAAGGCACTGTCTATGAACCAGGAAGCCAGCTCTTACCAGACACCAAATCTGCCCACACCTCAACCTTGGACTTCCAGCTTCCAGACTGTGAGAAATAAATGTCTGTTGTTAATAAATCGCCCAGTCTATGGTATTTTGTTATAACAGCCCAAATGGACTAAGACAATCTTTCTTTTATGTTTTAAAAGCTTTCTCAATCTGAGTCTTGCACATTTTGTATTAAGTTTATCCTATGTATTTTATCTTTAGGTTGCTATTGTAAAAGGGGTCTTTGCTTCCATTTTATCTTCTAACTGGCTACTCTTAATATGTATGTAAGCTATTCATTTCTATATCATAATTTTGTACCTTATTACTTAAGTAAATTCTCTTATAGTTTTTAAAATTGATTAATTGGTTCACTTCAGTTTTCTAAATATTCAGTTTTATTGGCTTCTGAATACAGCGATGGTTTTATATTTTCTGTTCCATTTTTAAATCTGAATTCTTCTGTTTGTCAAATTTCACATTTAATTATGCAGGGAAATGTTAAATAATAATGATATTAGTGGGCATCCTTGATTTCATTCTGATATTTAAGGGAAATGTCTCTAGTGCTGGCTTTTGATATAAGATACGTGTATTTTATCATCTTAAAAGTAGTGTCCGCGTATTCCTACTTTATTAAGCATTTTCATCAAGAAAGGTTATTGAATTTTTTAAATGCCTTTTGAGAAACTATGTAGAAATCATATGATTTTATTATTAATAAGATTAATTATATTAGTAGATTTTCTAATATTGAATCATCCTTAAATTTCTAGACTAAGCCTCATTTGATTATAATTCTTTTAATGTGTGGCTGAATTCTTTTTGTTAACATTTTATTTAGGGTTTTGGAATTTCTATTCATAGGTAAGGTTTGTTCATAGGATTTTTTTTATTTCATCACATTTGGTATTAATATTATATTTGCTTTAAAACATAATTTGGAGGGTTTTTTTTTATGCTCTGCAATAGTTTCCATAACATTGAAAATATCTCCCCTTTAGTTTTGGTGGAATTCGCCTGTGAAGCTGCCTAGCTCTTTGTCATTGCTCTGATTTTTCTATGGAAATAAGCCATTTTAGATTTTTCTCTATTTTGTCTGGTGTCACCTTTGGTAAGTTACATTTTCCAGGATGGTTATCCATTTCCTCCTGGTGTTCAAATCATTTCCAGAGGGTTGAGCAATGTGGTCTCATATTAATCTTTTAATTTTCTCTGTTCCTTTGGTATATTCCCTTTTTCATTTCTTATTTTTTATATTGAATTTTTACTTTTTGTAAAAAGTAGGTTTTCCAGTAGTTTATATATTTTTCTCATAAACAGTTTTTGAATTTATAAATTTATTAGTACTACCATTTTTCTGTTTTATAACTCATTAAATTCTGCTTTTCTCTTTATTTATTGATTTATTTATGGCGAGGAAGATTGGCCCTGAGTTAACATCTGTGCCAATCTTCCTCTGTTTTGTAAGTGGGACACCGCCACAGCATGACTTGATGAGCGGTGTGGAGGTCGGCGCCTGGGATCAGAACCCATGAACTTTGGGGCCACTGAAGTAGAGCCTGCAAACTTAATCACTACGCCACCAGGCTGGCCCCCAGCTTTTGTCTTTCTTAAGGGCTAGTGCTGTAGGTCTTTCTCTAATTTTTTGAGTAAGATACAAAATGCGTTTGTTTTCCATTATTTTTGACATATGTTTTTAATGTTATGAAGATTTTATTGAGCACTGCTTTAGCTATATACCTCACTCTCATAGGTAGTGCTTTCACTATAATCATTTTTTAGACCAGTACTATCCAATAGGACTTCCTGTGATAATGGAAATGTTCTGTGTCTGTGCTGTCCTGTATGATAGCTACCAGCCACCTGGAGCTACTGAGCTCTCGAAATGTGGCTAGTGTGTGTAAGCGAGGAACTCAATTGTTAATTTAATTTAACTTGAAACAGCCGCCTATGGCAAGTGTCAACCATATTAGACAATGCATATCTAGACATTTTATAATTTTCATTTGTATTTCCCATTTTATCCAAGAATTATTCAAGAGATAGGGCTTTTTAAAAAATGTTTTCAGATTTAACGACCTTTTAGTTATCCAATTGTACGAACTACTAGTTTTTCTGCACTATGATCAGACAAAATGGCCTGTATTCTTGGTAGTTTAAGTGATTTATCTAAATAAAAAGATATATTTTCTATTTTCAGGGTAGAGTGTTAGATATAGATCAATCAATCATATAATGTTATTTAAAACTTGTATAACCATAATTTATTTTTGCACTCAGGTACCGTGACGAAAGAGATGAATTAAGATTTCTTACTGCTAGTTTGCTTCTGTCTACTTCTCCTGTGTCTCCTTTAATCTGGTTCATGAATGTAGCCGCAACTATATATTTTTTGCAGGGCTAATATGTTTTCACTGCCGTTTGTACAAGTTAGTACTTTATAATATAGCACTTCATATTAAGTGCCCTTCCTTGTCTTGCTCTGGACTGCATTCCACCTTGTCTGATATTAAAGTTTGTGTTCCTGTTTCCTTTTCAACTGCGTTTGACTCATACTTTTATATTCAGGCTTTCTGAAGCACTTTTTTGGGACTGTCTCCTTATCTAGCATAGAGTTGACTTAGTTTTGTGATCCAACCTGAAATCTTTTTATATTAATAGATGAGTTGAACTCATTATTATTATTAAGGTGATCACTATATTTGGCCTTAGTTCTACCTATTATTTTGCGTTTGTGTGCTTATGATTTTTTAAAGGTCTTTTACTATGCCTTCTATTTACCTCTCTCTCTGAGTAGCACTTCCCTCATGTATAGAGTTTAAAAATTTTTTTTTGTTTTAATGCTTAGTTACCTTTACAATTGCAACTTTATGTAGTATCAAGAGAACACCGTTTGTGTTCTATTATCTCCTCTTCCTCTCTATGAACCAGTTTCAGTTAATAATACTACGTTTCTTAGTACTTAACTATGTACTATTAAGTATGCTAATGCTTCTACTCTCTGGTTTGTCAGCTTTAAATGATATTTTTGATTCCCAGCTAATATAGATAAGGCAATCAGCAAGCCTACTTTACTTCTCACATTCTTTCCTCTCCCTCTCCCATTTTTCTTAGTCATAGCATTTGCACTTTGGGCATAGAATATTTACATTTCATCCTGTCCCACTGACCCTCCACCATTTTAATCTTATTTATACAGTTGAATATATTCATACATTACCGTTAGTTCTTTTGCTGCCGTTTTCTTAGTAATCTCTTAGTTGAATAAAGTGGATGCTTTAGTTGCCTCAACAAGGCTTATGGGAACAATACTATCCGGGTTTTTGCAGGTTCAAAACTGGTTTTCTGTATTCGTTATAGGAGAAGGAGAGTTTGGTCTGGTGTGAAGCCTTGGCTCACAATTTGTTTTCTTCTGTATCTCATAAGTGTTCTACACTGCCTTCTGGTAGTGAATGGCACTCTGGAGATATCTGAAGCCAGCCCAATTTTTCCTCCTTTTTTTTTTTTTTTTTTTGGTGAGAAAGATCAGCCCTGAGCTAACATCTGTTGCCAATCCTCATCTTTTTGCCGAGGAAGATTGGCCCTGGGCTAACATCCGTGCCCATCTTCCTCCACTTTATATGGGACGCATGGCTTCACAAGCGGTGCGTTGGTCTGCGCCCAGGATCTGAACCTGCAAACTCCGGGCTGCCAAAGCAGAGTGTGTGAACTTAACTGCTATGCCACTGGGCTGGCCCCTCCTCCATTTTCAGTGACAGTATTTTTGCCTGGCTGCCCAGAGTTTTCTCTTTTCTATTATTTTTAAAGTTCAATAATTTTGCTTGCTTACATTTTGATGTTGACTGCTTTGAGTCAGTATTTTCTGGCTCACAGTATGCCCATTCAGTATGCAGGCTTATGTCTTTCATTTTACTCAAATTTTACCTTTGAGTATTTGTTCTATTTAATTTCTCTTTAGGGATTCCAGTTATATTGATGTGAGATCTACTTTGCTTATCTTTTACAGCTATCATTTTCTCTCTAATGCTTTTAAAATATTTGTTATTCTTCTCTTTTATTCAATTTTTCTAATTTCTACCCTTTAGGACCTTTTCTGTCTTTTCATGGTGTTGATACTATCTTGTGATCTTCAGATTTCTTTTCACTTCTATAATGGTTTTGCTTTTTCTTCTATTTCTTTTCTGAATTCTGCCCACTCATGTTTTATCAACTATAGTTGTTTCACTATATTCTCCCTAAGTTCTTAAATTTCTACTTTGTATCTTCCTTCTTAGAAGCAATTGCTTCATTAAGCTCTTTAAAATGACAGTAAAATGGTCACAATTTATCTTTGCTCAGTGGCACTGTTTTTACGATAAATATTCTACATCAGTTAGAAAACTTTGCAGATGTTTTCCACATTTTTATCTACAGTATATTTTTATTATTGAGCATTGAAAAGTTGACTTTTCATAACCCACCTACTAGCAGAATATTTCTACAAGTGGAGATGGAACAGGATAGTTTTCCAGGCTTCACAACAAAGGGCTTTCTTCTTCTCCACAAAAAACTACCTGTTCCCAATGGATATTGTTTTTCTATATGAGTTTGTATTTCCATTTCTCCTCTGCATATTTGAACCAGACTGAGTGGACCATGTCTTGTGCCAACACCTGTCCTCATCCCGGTACAACAGCACATCCATTCTGGCAAACAAGAGGTATAGCTCTTACACTATCAGTAATAGTGTTTTTGATGGGACTTCCTAAAATTTTCTTCTTATGGCTCACCGCTCTCTGAGTTTCTTATTTTCATTTCTACCCATCTGCTTCTGCCTAATCTTGGGCTTGTGAAAGTCCCTACAGGTATTTTGAAGCCTGCAGATGATCTGACTTCTAAATTTCACAGACAGTTGAATTTTCAGGATTTAAAAAATTCTCCCAGTTGCTTTTGTTTGTTTTTTTCAGGAGGGGAAGAAAGCACTGATTTGCACAGTCATCAAACAATCAAACAATGAAGTTAAGAAAATGATAATAAACACCTTGAATTTAGGTTGAAAACAGTATACCAGCCAGTAGCTATTTTTATCAAAATAGCCAAGAAGACAGCAAACAACCTGAGTTGTGGTTTCAGCTCTCTTGTTTCCTGTGTGCACTCAATGAATTGTCTGGCTTCTCTGACTCCCTGCCCCCACTCCTATAAAAGGAAGGGTATGATGTTTTTTAATTCCCCTGGTATAATTAACGTGTTCCCTCATCCATGGGCTAACATTTAGGCACTTATTAAAAACTTCAGACTTACATTCCAGCACATCAGGGAACCTTCACCACTCCTTCTTCTGCCCACTCTCCCTAATGTCTTCTCTGGGCTCCTGTCTCTATTAACTGGCCCCTTACCCTGTGCCTGCTTATATCTTGTCTCCATCCTTGTGACCGACGCTGCATTAAGACAACCTCTCTGTTTCCAGTGTAACTTCACTCCTAGCCCTATTTTCTGGGTTTTGCTTGACTTCACACTGCCGCTACCCCGAAATCACTCTCTCATTAAGCCCCAATTTCCAGAACAGGAGTCCAGGTAAGCACTCGGCTCTCCCATCTTTCCCTGCTTACGTAGCAGCTCTCTAAGAGTCTGAACCTACAAGATTTTCACTAGCTGTGTCTCAGCACTTAACCAGTGCTTCACAAGGGGTGCAGATGGTATTGCCAGGGATGAGGATTTTGTTTTTCTTCTGATTCAAATTCATTTCTGTCCAAAGACTATTTGCCTTTAGAGACAAACTAATTTTTTCTCTCTAGTCCTTTTCCCATATTTTATGTTTTCTTCTATAGACAGGCACTTTAGGAGCTTCTAGAGAACTCCCTGTCTCTGCTTCTCTCTCTCACACACACATACATTTCACAGGAAATGGAAACTTGCCTCTATTTGGGGTCCTAAAACAAAGCTTTGAGATTTAAGTCAGGGGATACACTTTTGCTATGCAGATTTTCCACACCAGGAAATGAGTGTAAATATTTACCCCTCCTCCCAATAAAATTTTTTTTTTAGAAACAGACTGTGAACAAGTGGAAATCTAAACCTTCCTTGGATACAATTCTTGGAAGTTAGAAATCTCAATTGCCATTGTTCCCCCATGTAAGGCTTTGCAGTGCTAAATAGTTTATCTCCATGACAACCACAGAAGCTGAATTTTTTTTTCTGCTGGATTTTTTAATTTGTTTTTTTACTTCACATGTAAAATAATCGAAGTCAAAATATGTGTCTGAACACCCCACAACTAGTCATTTACTGGGCTAGTATTAGGACACCAGCTCCCCTAGTTTGGGGATTGGATTGCCTCCACAATGTTGGCCATCAGAGTTTCGAGAGGGTTCATTACTTTGTTCAAAACCCAGCTTCTCACTTGCTAGCTATATGACTTTATGCAGATTAATTTCATAACTCCCTTGTATTCGAGTTTCTTCACATGTAAAAATTTAAGATAATTCCACCTTAAGAAGAGCTGAGAGGATACAATAGATAAAGTGTAAGAAATTGCCTAGCAGTGCTGAACACATAGGAAGTGTTCAAAACACTAGTCTCCTTGCTTGTTCTTTTCCTCAGTAGAGTGTCTGGCTGTGGCTGGCTATTGGTGTCCTACCTCATTGGTTCCCAGAGGGGGGGCATCCCCTAGTCTCCTGCTAAGAGTTCTCTTGCGTTGTTGGTGGCAAAGCCCTACAACAGTGTCAGACGGGTTGGCCCATTTAGCTGGTTACTTGTGAAATACCACGTTCTCTCAGAGAAGCAACTGCTGCTGTGTGCTGCCTGCACAAAAGAGAAATCCATTCTCTCACCAAGTAGTTGTCAAGCATCATGAAGAAAAACTGGCAGAGTCATTGGGGAAGAAAAACTGACAGTGTAATTGGGGTGGTTGCTGTGCCTCACTTAATACTGTGTGAAAGGAAGTACATGGAACAACAGTCTTTAGAGAAGAGTGTCCACCTCCGGGTCTGGGACGCTCAAGCACGGACAGTTAAACATGTGGAGACAAAGAGATGGGGTGGAGGCCACTCAAAGCTACAGATAGACCCAGAATTCTAGGCAAAAATGCCATCTGAGTTGAAAACTGAAATATATGCCTGAGGATTCACCTCTCTGCCAAATCAACTCAACAATCCTAGTCAGAAACCTAGTCAGAAACAAACGATAAGAAGAGAATCGTGTAGATATAAATGGCTCAATTTTAGGGTATTACTGGGTTTGTTTGTTTATTTTCAATTACTCTTTTTTTTCTAAAATGGAAATAGTTTGGTTGCTTTATTTAGTTATAAAGATAGATACTCACTGCAAAATAAATACTCTTTGCAAAAATGCAACCAGATGTAACAAAAAATAGAAAGAGAGACAGAAAAAGGAGGGAGGGAGAATGGAAGGAGGGAAGGAGTAAAGAAGGAGGAAAAAGAAAGAAAAGAAAAAGGAAAACAGAAATAGTTACTGGTAATCCCACCACCTGAGAGTAATATTATCAGTCGGCTTTTGAGTCCAGACCACATTAATTTTATATTCTCCACCTAAACTGGCACATTTGCTTAGCAAGTATTCATTGAGAGCCTGCCATGGACCAGGCACTCTTCCTGGAGAGGCCATTAGGGCCACCAGTCTACTAGTGTGACAGAGAAACCCCCACACGCAATACACATAAGAATTTCTCTGAAAGAAAGTAGCCAAGACTAACAAGAGACACTACCCAGGATAGACCCTTAACTCAGCCTCACTGGGAGATGGGCTGGGGAGGATTCCTGGAGGAGGTAACTTCTCTTTGAGTTTTGAAAGATGAAGGTGAGTTAGTCACGTAAATGAGAGAAGGGGAGGGAAGTGTTTCAGCAAAGCATTGAAGATTAGGAGAGTATGGTCCCTTCACAGAACATCTTATAGTAGGGCTACTGTGTAGAGTACAAGAGGAGAGTTGTTGATAGAAGTGAGGCCAGATAGAAGATCAAGGGTAAGGTCATAAAATAATTTGTCATCCTAAAGATTTTGATTTTTTTTTCTCCTCTAGTGGATGACACATAGTGCACCAGAATTAGAATGTTTTAGAATGCTCAGAATTTAGAGTGGTTCCAAGTTATCAATCCAATTCTATACAGACATGCAAGACTCATAAACATACATGAATCTATATCTATTCTCACTGTTATTGTAATGGGTTAAAGTTTCTAAGAAGCTCTGATTCTCTCACTGGAGTCACTGTTTGTATAGACCTGTCCATTAATATTCTAATGAAAGTATTACCAGTATGGCAAAACAGGTTCTGCTGTATTGAAAAGAGGCAGCACATTTTGGTGGTTTAGAGTTGGACTCTGGAGCCAGATTGCCCAGATTCATGTCCATTAGGCTGTGTGACCTTGAGGAAATGACGTAGCCTCTTCATGTGTCAGTCTTGCCAACTATAAAATGGAGGACATGGCAGTCCTTCTCTCTTACTGTTAGAAAGTGGTGGTAAGCAAATTAATATAAGGCACGTAGGACCATGCCTGGCACATGGTAAGTGCAATGTAAATGTTAACTGTTATCATTTCTTTTCCCCATTGTCTTTGCATCAAAGCTAAAAGAATTCTTAACCACTGGCTGAATTGTCAAGCAAATTCAATATGGCAGGATGTAAATATAGGGTAAATATCCGAAATAACTTAGGGCTAGACGTAATTTTGCCTATAAAGTGGGGAATTGGTCAAATAGCCTCAGGACCTCCTAACCCTAGAATGACACCATTGCATGTGTTCTGTTGGTTGGGATTCTATAGACGCTGCACTCTGGGCTCAATATTTTTCTCTTTGCTCTTGTTCAGAAGCAACAGTTGTCTTTGGCATTCTGTCAGCTATTCAGATGGCTTCCCCCGTTGTTAAGCGTTCTAACAGAAGACAGCTCCATTACTGCAAGGCCACTTTCATGGACTCAGACTTCCTCCAGTTCACTCATGAAGTCCTTCTGCGTGCTTCCTTTGTCCGTCTCTGCTCCCTCGCAACCACAATAGTATGCAAGGTGGAAATTGCCAAAATTCAATCTCATTTGCCACAGGTCGCCCTACTTAGATTAAATAGCTGATCTGGATCTTTGTTCATCCGTGGCTTTCTGAGTTTACACAAATTGAGCCTCTGGAAACCTGAATGTTTTTCCTTCTTTTTTTTTTTCGATGCAGAATCCATGGACATCATTAAAATAGATTTGTAACAGCCAGAGTCACACTCTGACTAGTGCAGCGAAAGCATTCTTAATGCTCTCAAGCTTTCCACTCTGAAGTGTCTTTTCTCCTGCTTTTTAAGCTGGGTCTTCATAGCGCTGATCCTGGCCCTGATCCTTGTAGCTTTCAGATCAAATACTGCTTTATCATATGAAACTCTATTGACTGATGGAATTTCCAAGGCCGTTAGTACCCTTCACCACACTTAGCCTGTGCCTGGGGTTACCAAGGGAGAATTGTCCTCTCCTTTGTCATGTTGTATGCTACTTTTTCTTAAGAGCTGTATTTTTTCCAAAACCTAAAAATGGAGAGTCACACTACAGCCTAAGTTTATATCAAGAAACAGGCCCTGAAATATCAAAGTTAATGGAGACAGACAATTTTTTAAAAAAATCAATATTACTAATAACACTTCTATTTTAACACCACCTTCAGGTAAATATATGGCAACCTCTTTATCTGGGATTAGATGGCAAGTATAGATCTCTTCATATTATTCAACCTAATTCTTCCCTTCTGGCTCATCAGGACAGCAAATATAAGAAAATAGGTTATTTGTCCCTTCTGCAGCAGAAATGCTTGAATTCTGTATTATCATGGACAACATTCCCATCAGCTAGAGAATCAACCTTAATAATTTTTTGAAAAACTATCATCAATGCCAACTTCCATTCGTCTTCAAATTTCAGCTTATCGTGTCTCCTTTTCAGCAAAACCTCTCTGACCCCCGGGTTAGATGATATGCCTTTAATTGCAATCCTACAAAACCCTATCCTTCTCCTTTGTGAGAAAATTAAAATTTTATTTAAATAATTTAAGTACTTACTTGTCTAATGCCCAGCTCTCTTCCAGACAGTAAACTCCATGAAAGCAGGGGCTCGCTCACCAGTGCCTGGCAGAGCGCAGACTCCTCGCAGGTCCTCATTAAGTCTTGGTTGAATACACACAGGCATTCATGAATGAATGGACGACAGAATAGAGATGACAGATGAGTAGCAGGATTTTCAGAATCACCTCTGGATTGTTATTTGGGGAAGATGACTGATTACCGTCTCAGAGAGAGATGTCAGCATAATTTATCTGCAAACCCTTCTAATTTTCAGAGTTCATAATCAGAATGAAGAATTTTGAACTTCCAGCTCCATCAATTAAACAATTCCACAGGCTCTGCTCTCTCCTCCCAGAGAAGGATTATAGGGGAACACAAACGAGGCCTGAGGAATTCTTCCCTTCAACACCATGTCCTAAAAACCACATCCTGCCCTCTATGCAGCTAACCTCTGGTAGAACCTAACAATTTTTTTCAGTTGCTTTAGGACCCCTGGGAACGGCTTCATTGACTTATAATGAAAAACTGAATCCTGAAGTCTCATGTCTGTCAGATCCTAACTTATTCCCAGCGATCCTAGGTTCCGACTGTACTGGATGTAAATGGTAGTAATGACGGCAACAAGACCGCGCTCCCGGGCTTCTCGTGAACACAGCTGTTCATGTTCACCGAGGGGCTACTCTGTTCCAGGCACTCTATTTACACTTCTGTGAACAAAACAAAGTGCTGTTCTTACTAGGCTGAGCTCCTGGACTGGAGAGGCAGACCATAAACAAGGAACCGTGCATATGTGTGTGTGTGTGTGTGTGTGTGTGTGTGTGAAATGTTTCACACGATAACCAGCACAATGGAAAAAAATGAGGGATGTCAGGGGAGGCTTTACTAGGAAGGTGACCAAGGAATACCTAATTAAAAGAATTATGTAAACTATAAAGTGTCATACAGCTAAAGGTAATTATTGAGTTATACGCCCCCAGAGGAACGTGCCTAACTCAGAAACCTTGCCAAAGTAGAGTTCCCATGAAGGCTTAGGATTAAGGCTTCATTTCTCTCTTGGGGCCTGTCCAGGTTTGTCTCCAGCAGGCTTGAACATGCTCAGCCTTATCATTATTGTTATTATTATTGTTATTATTATTATTATTATTTTTGTGTGTGAGGAGGACTAGCTCTGAGCTAACATCTGACGCCAATCCTCCCCTTTTTTCTTGAGGAAGATTGGCCCTGGGCTAACATCCGTGCCCATGTTCCTCTACTTAATATGAGACGCTGCCACAGCATGGCTTGACAAGCGGTGCGTCGGTGGGAGCCAGGGATCCGAACCTGCGAACCCTGGGCCGCCACAGCAGAGCACACACACTTAACCGCTTGTGCCACCAGGCCGGCCCCCCACTTATTATTATTATTTAGATGATAGTTTGGGGCTTCATACCAGGGTGCCCATGCCCTGGGGAAGGGTGCTTGGGAGCATAAAGTAATGCCAGGTTTCCAAGATCCTAGACCTGGTCTCCTTGAAGGAGTGACAGAGGCAATAGGATGGCTGGCCCTGATAGTGCTGGGGCATCCCTTACAACTCCGCCTTATCTCCCAGAAAACCAAAAAAGGTTAATTCCACTGCCTCACCATTTAGGTTTATATCTTGCAGACTACTAAGAGAGGCCCATCTCTTTGGCTCTAAGAGAGGAGAAGGGCAGTCTGTGGGAATCAAACTTTGCTGTACATTAGAATATCCTGGGAGCTTCTAAAACTTCGATGCCTAGGTTGCTCTCCATACCAAATAAAGCAGTACCCTGGGGGTACTTTCTAAACCTCTCCAGGAGAATCCTGAGCTATGTAACAATGGTGAGGTGGAGCCAACTCACACTAACTCAAAGAGCAGATCATTTATAGCTCTTCCTGTAATAGAAGAAGGAGTGTATCTGGTCTTTGTCCCCAGTTCCTGGCACAGAGCTTCAAAACTCTTGGAATTTCTTGAGTGATGAATATATTTTGTTACTTGTAACAAGACCCTTTACACCATACCTGAGTTCATGCTAGTAAGATGGCTCAGGATGGGCCCTTACAAAGCATCAAGGGAAGGGCTGGCCACACCATTAAGAACAAGCATGTGATTAGAAGGTTAGAACTTTCAATCACATCTCTGACCTCTGGGGAGTGGACAGGGGCTGGAGATTGAGTTCAATCATGTGGCCAATGTTTTAATCAATCATGCCTACATAATGAACCCCCAAATAAAAACTCTGGACACTAAGACTCAGGGGAGCTTCCTGGTTGGTGACCATATTGATGTACAGGGAGGTGGTACACCCTGACTCCGTGGGGGCAGAAGCTCCTGCACTCAGGGCTCTACTAGACTTTGCCCTACATACCTGTTTATCTATCTCCTTTATAATAAAATGATCATCATAAGTATAGTGCTTTCCTGAGTTCTGTGAGTTATGCTAACAAACTGTCAAACCTGAGGGAGTTGTGGGAAGCCCTGAATTTATAGTCAGCCAGGCAGAAGTGCAGGTGGCTTGGAGATGCCCGAAATTTGTGGCTGGTGTCTGAAGTTGGGGCAGTCTTGTGAAGGAATTCGCCCTTAATTTGTGGGGTTTGCACCAACTCTGGGTAGTTACTGTCAGAATTGAATTGAATTTCAGGACCCCCAATTGGTGTCAGAGACTTGGTGTTGGAACACAATTCCCAACTCTGTGCTCAGTGATTTCATGTTGGCAGCTTGAAATCAACGCGGCGAGAGTATTTACACCGTAGAAATTGGCAACTGCTGTAATTAAGGGCTTATCCCCCTCCATCTCTGAGAACTGGTCATTAAACCTTTATCAGCACACCACTGTTTTACAACCATTGGCCTATATCATTAGGTGGTTATTATGAAATACTGGAAAGAGCTTAGGAGGGCAGAGTCTGAACATACTGAGAATTCCCATTTCACAGCCATGCATATGAGGCCACGTCTGCTCAAGGAATGAGGGGCAACCCTTCCTTTCTCAAATCCCTCCATACATTCCCACTTCCATGTGAGTTGTGCCAAATCTGTTTATTATACTAACCTTCAGCCCGTAAGCAAAACTCTACTTGAGAAGACAATCTTGCCACGTAATAAATCAGAAAGGAAACCATAATTGCTTCTTCATGTTAACTTCTCATGTTAATTTCTCATGTATCTTTCTTTTTCTTTTTGAATTGTTTAATTTATTGTAGATCTTTAGGAGTGGATGAGTCCTCTTCACATCTTAGCCTCAGTTTGACTCAAATCTCTTTCTGGGAACTCAGAAAGATGTTCTCTTCTTTGAGACTTCAGGAAATTCACTTAAAAATTATGAGTTTTCTGAGATAATTAATCCACCAGTACAATTCCCACCTGGAAACCTCCCCTTTCCTACTGCCCAATCCTCTTTAAATTTTGTTATAACTTGCTTAATATTTCTTCCTTACTGACGCATAATTCACTTAAGAGCATGAACACACAGACACTGTCCAGGGAACCACTGCTGGGGAAATCTCTGACCCTTTCATATATTTTTTCACTGTTCATTTAAAACAGAGGCTCCGTTGTTCCCCTGCTGTTAGAATTTAGGATTTAGTTGCATTCTTAAGGGATAAGGTTGAAATTTTTTCAATGCATTGCAGGAATTGGCTTAACTAAAAGAATGAATAACAGTAAAAATTTAATTAGGGCCTTAAGGATGGAGAATCAGAACAAGAACTGGAAGACATGAAAATTCAGTTCAAGGTAAACTGTGACTTCATAAAGGGATGGCCCTCTTACACAAACATGCACACACACACGCATACACACACACACACACACCCCACCTCTTCTTGAAATTCCTCATGTTGGAGCAAGCTAAACCAAACCTGGTATGTAATCCTCCTAGCCTAAGTCTTAAAAATTTACTCAACATTCAATTTCGTCCCAGAGTCTGTATATTCTTCCTCTTTGTGGTATACTGAGAGATTAAATCAGGTCTAGCCTCAAGCAGCACTGTTGAATAGAACTTTCTGTGGTGACATAAATATTCTAAATCTGTGTTGTCCAATAGAGCAGTTATTAGCAAGTACATGAAATATGATTAGTGCAACTGTATTTTAATTTTACTTAATATTAATTAATTTATATGGACATATATAGCTAATGGTTACCATATTGGACAGCTCAGCTGTAGATAAATAAACACAAACAAGGATTCAAGCGACAAATTTTGAGAGTTGGCACCTTTATTAGCTTACTAGGGCTGCTATAACAAAGTACCACAAACTGGGTGGTGTAAACAGTAGAAATTTACTTTCTCACAGCCCTAAAGGCTAGAAGTCTGAGATCAAAGTGTTTCCAGTGTTGTTTCCTTCTGAGCACTGTGAAGAAAGGATTTGTTCTAATCTTCTCTCCTTAGCATACAGATGGCCATCTTTTCCCTGTGTCTTCACATCATCTTCCCTCAGTACATGGCTGTGTCCAAATTTCCCCTTCTTATAAAGACACCTGTCATATTGGATTAGGGCGCAACCTAATGGACTCATTTTAACTTAATTAATTCTGTAAAGACCCTGTCTTCAAATATGGTCACATCTGCAGTACTGGGGATTAGGATGTCAACACGTGAATTGTGGGAGAGAGACACATGTCAGCCCATAACAGCACCTTCATTGACTTCCTCCAATTGACTTCATGTGACTTCTCTCCAATTATGAAATGCGATGAGCAGAGCCCGCTCTACCTCTTTCTTAGGTTAAAATGAGGCTGACAGATGAGACAATGTTCCATCATTAACACTTCTTGAAGGAGGCAAGCTAGTAATGTTATTACTGTTTCGTTAAGCTTGTTCCTAATTTTTCCTCTCTAAATGTTCCTGTGAAAAAAAGACCCATCTACAATATGTGTAGATTAAACAACACACTCTTGAACAATCAATGAGTCAAAGAAGAAATCAAAAAGGAAATAAGAAATATCTTGAGACAAATGAAAGTGGAAACACAGCATACCAAAACTTATGGGATGCAGTAAAACCAGTTCTAAGAGAGAAGTTTATAGTGATAAATGCCTACCTTAAGAGAAAAGAAAGATCTCAAGTAAAAAACCTAACTTAACACTTCAAGGAATCAGAAAAAGAATGAACTAAGCCAGAACTTAGCAGAAGGAAGGAAATAACAAAAATCAGAGCAGAAATAAATGAAATAGAGACTAGTAAGACAATGGAAAAGATCAATGAAACTAAGAGCTGGGTTTTTTAAGGATAAAATTGATAAACCTTCAGCTAGGCTGACTAAGAAAAAAAGAGAGGAGACTCAAATAAATAAAATCAAAAATGAAAAACGAGTCATTACAAATGATAATACAGAAATACTAAGGATCATAAGAAACAACTATGAACAATTTTATGCCAGTAAATCAGATAACATAGAAGAAATGGATAAATTCCTAGAAATATAATATATATCCTATCAAGACTGAATCATGAAGGAATAGATAGTCTGAATAGACAATAATAGGTAAGGAGATTGAATCAGTAATCAAAAACCTCCCAACAAAGAAAAGTCCAAGACCAGATGGTTTCACTGGTGAATTCTACCAAACATTTAAAGAAGAATTAATGCCAATCCTTCTGAAACTCTTCCAAAAAACTGAAGGGAACACTCCCAAACTTATTTTATGAAGCCAGCATCACTCTGATACCAAAGCCAGATGAGGACACTATAAGAAAAGAAAATTCCAGCCCAATATCCCTGATGAGCATAAATGCAAAAATCCCCAACAAAATATTAGCAAACTGAATTCAACAGTACATTAAAAGAATCAGACACCATGATCAAGTGGGATTTATTCCTGGCGAGCAAGGTCGGTTCAATATATGCAAATCAGTGTGATACATTACATTAAAAAAATAAAAGATAAAAATCATGTAATCATCTCAATAGATACAGAAAAACCATGTGACAAAATTCAACA
This sequence comes from Ceratotherium simum simum, assembly GCF_057802395.1. Classification (NCBI taxonomy): domain Eukaryota; kingdom Metazoa; phylum Chordata; class Mammalia; order Perissodactyla; family Rhinocerotidae; genus Ceratotherium; species Ceratotherium simum. The sequence continues at coordinate 26,550,429 of NC_141931.1, read as the reverse complement.
TCCTTTCACGATAAAAACTCTCAACATGACCAGCCCTGTGGCTTAGCGGTTAAGTGCGCGCACTCCACTACTGGCAGCCCAGGTTCAGATCCCAGGTGCGCACCGACACACCACTTGTCCAGCCATGCTGAGGCCACGTCCCACAGACAGCAACTAGAAGGATGTGCAACTATGACATACAACTATCTACTAGGGCTTTGGGGAAAAAAGGAGGAGGATTGGCAATAGATGTTAGCCCAGGGCCGGTCTTCCTCAGCAAAAAGAGGAGGATTGGCATGGATGTTAGCTCAGGGCTGATCTTCCTCACAAAAAAAAAAAAAAAAAAACTCTCAACAAACTAGGTACTGAGGGAACATACTTCAATATAATAAAGGCAAATATGATAAGCCCACAGCTAACATCATACTCAACAGTGAAGGGTTGAAAGCTTTTCTTCTAACATCAGGAACAGGACAAAGATGACCACTCTCACCACTCTTATTCAACATAGTACTGGAAGGCCTAGCCAAAGTAATTAGGAAAGAAAAAGGAGGGAAAATGCATCCAGATCAGAAAGGAAGAAGTAAAATTGTCTCAGTTTGCAGACGACATGATCTTATATATAGAAAACCCTAAAGAATCTACCAAAAATCTGTTAGAACAAATAAATGAATTTAGTAAAGCTGCAGGATACAAAATCAATTTACCAAAATTGGGTGTGTTTCTATACACTGACAATGAACTATCAGAAAGAGAAATTAAGAAAATAATCCCATTTACAATGGCATCAAAAAGAATAAAATACTTAGGAATAAATTTAACCAAGGAGATGAAAGATCTGTATACTGAAAACTATACAATATTGATGAAAGAAATTGAAGAAGACAGAAATAAATGGAAAGATATCATGTGTTCATGGATTAGAAGAATTAATATTGTTAAAATGTCTAAAGCAATCTATAGATTCAGTGCAATCCCTATCAAAATTCCGATGGTATTTCTCACAGATATAGAAAAAAAAATCTTAAAATTTGTAGAGAATCACAAAATACCCCGAACAGCCAAAAAAATCTTGATCAAGAAAAGCCAAGCTGGATGCATCACACTTCCTTACTCCAAACTATATTACAGAGCTATAGTAATCTAAACAGTATGGTGTTGGCATAAAAATAGACACATAATCAATAGAACAAAATAGAGAGCCCAGAAATAAACCCATGCATATATGGTCAATTAATTTTTGACAAAGGAGCCAAGAATATACAAAGAGCAGGGATAGTCTTTTCAATACACAGTATTGGGGAAACTGGGCAACCACATGCAAAAGAATGAAACTGGACCACTACGTTATACCATACACCAAACTCACCTCAAAATGCATCAAAGACTTGATGCATTAAGACAGGAAATCATGAAACTCCTAGAGGGGTAAGCTCCCTGACTTGGGTCTTGGCAATGGTTTTTTGGATATGACACCAAAAGCACAGGCAACAAAAGCAAAAATAATTAAGTGGAACTACATCAAATTAAAAAGCTTTTGCACAGCAAAGGACAACATCAACAAAATGAAAAGACAACCCACCGAATGGGAGAAAATATTTGTAAGCCACATATCCAAGAGGCAATTAATATCCAAAATCTTTAAGAAACTCATACAACCCAACCGCAAAAAAATACAAATAACCCAATTAGAAAATGGGCAAAAGACGTGAATAGAGATTTTTTCCAAAGAAGGCATATAGGTGGCATACAGATGAAAAGGTGCTCAACATCACTCATCTTCAGGGAAATGCAAATCAAAACCATGAGGAGATATCACCTCACATCTGTTAGGATGCTATTATGAAAAAGACAAGAGATAACAAATACTGGTGAGGATGTGGAGAAAATGAAACCCTTGTGCACTGTTGGTGTGAAAATAAACTAGTACAACCACTATGGAAAACATTATGACGTTTCCTCGGGAAATTAAAAATAGAAATACCAGATGATCCAGCAATGCCACTTCTGGGTATATATCCAAAGGAAATGAAATCATTATCTCAAAGAGCTGTCTGCACCTTCATGTTCATTGCAGCATTATTCGCGATAGCCAAAGTGTAGAAACAACTTAAGTGTCCACTGGTGGATGAATGGATAAAGAAAATGTTATATAACATTTAACATTATATACTTTTGTATATAATGTATATACACACATACTTTTATATATATTCATATATAGTAGTACAAGAGTACAAAAGTACTTTTGTATATGTATATATATGTATATACACACACACACACAAACACATACACAATGGAATATCATTCAGCCTTAAAAAAGAAGGAAATTCTGTCATTTGCAACAACATGGATGAAACTGGAGGGCATTATACTAAGTGAAATAAGCCAGACAAAGAAAGACAAATACTGCATGGTATCACTTATATGTGGAATCTTAAAAAAAAAAGTCAAATTCATAGAAGCAGAGAGTAGAATGGTGGTTGCCAGGGGCTAAGGGCTGGGGGAAAGGGGAGATGTTGGTACAAACTTTCAGTTATAAAATGAATAAAGTCTGAGGATCTAATGTATAATATGCTGACTATAGTTGATATTACTGTACTGTATAATTGAAATTTGCTAAGAGAGTAGAGCTTAAGTGTTCTCACTAAAAAAAAAAAAAAAGGTAAATTGGTAATGTGATAAAGGATGGTGAGAATCCTTTCACAAGGTCCATATATATCAAATCATCATGTTGTACACTTTAAACCTATTATAATTTTATTTGTCAATTATACCTCAATAAAGCTGAAAAAAATGATCCATCTAGAGCTCTCTTTCACACAACTCACCCAGCCTCTGCTAATCCCTTTTTTCCTCCTCCCAGCACCTTTGCTCAAAGCCTCCTTTGCCTTTCTCAACCCCACACCAGCCAGGAAAAAAAATGACACATTTACAGCTAAGGGCTAGATCCATGAGACTTGGTCCTGGGGGGACAATGCAGGTAGGTGCTGCATGAGACTGCTATACCGCATCTCTCTTGGTTATTGGTGGGATTTAGCCCTGACTTTTAAATTTTTTTTTGCTTTGAAGCCTACTGAGCTTGATTCCTATGTTTTCCCCCTCTCTGTTAAATTTCCATCAAGCATGTTGAAATTGTTTCATAGAAACACTAAAATTAAATTAATTGTATATGAGAGGACATGTCATGGAATGGTACGAGTACAGGCTCTGAAATCAGGCATACGTGCCCTCCATCACTTCCCTGCAAGTTATGAAACCCTTTAAGTCTGATACTTTATCTATAAGACAGAGATAAGAAAAGAGGTTGGTTGTGCCTTAGTTAAGATAAGGCATGTAAATTGCTTAGCAGTACCTGGCACATAGAATACTATTTTCTCGGTAGCTATAATGGTTATTTGTCTTAGAAATCTTATTGTCAAACAAATGGGGGGAAGGAAGTAGCACAGTAGAGTCAGACACACCAAGAGAGAATTAAAAAGAGATCATCTACAACATCCTTTCTAATTGTAAAGATCTGCAATGTATATTTATGTATATATATTTTTAAAAGGATGAAATCACTTCACCTCGCCGTTGGCTGGGTTATGATAAAATAACGGCATTGAAAAACATTGCCCATTTGAAGAACTGGAATTCCAAAAGCACTTTTAATTTCTAAGTATGCATGCTTTTCAAGGAGAACTCTCAAAGCACCTGTGGTATTAAGCATTTCTCTTTCAAGAGAGCAGCATGGTTTCTTTAAGGCATATCCTTTTGCATCACGCATTGCCACGGTGATTTTTTCCTGATCCCAACATGTGTTCTTACAGCATGTTTAATTTAGGAAGATTATAACCAATGATCAGCCCTAGTTCCCACCTGGATTCCTCATCATCTGTATTGTTGTATGAAGCTTTCGATGGTTTTGTACTTTAGATTTTAAAAAGTATCTCTGATTACCATCAATGGTTCACAAAAACCAAGGATCACTCACTTTCATAATCTTCCTCTTTTCCTAAATTGTCCGTAATGTCCCATGAAATCACTTTTTCAATGTCTGTTTCCCTGATTGACATATGCTCTATGAAGTTAAGCTCTAACTTTGTACTGTTTACCACTGTACCCCCAGCAGCTAACAAAATGCCTAATTCATATCAGACACTTACTAATTACTTGTTAAGTTGGTTTGCACTGTTTTGTTTTTCCTACTCCACTGAGTAAAAGCAATGCTATTAGCCACAGACATAAGAACTAAGGAAGGAAGACTGTAAGCCTTCCACTTCTACTACGTCTGTAATATTTTGCATCCTGGAAGATATTACTTGTAAACACCACTGATTTTGTTCACACCCCCCAACGACTCTAAGGAATGCGTTAAGCATCTTCAAATAAAGCAGCTGGTGTCTGAGTTCTTAGGCTGAAATTGAAGAGTTCAAGGAACTAGGATGATTCTCTTCTTCATTAAGACCCTACCCTTGGTCACCTCCTCCAGGTCTGCCTCCATGTGGGAGAATGGAAAAGTGGAAACGAGGAAGCCAGTTCCAAAGAGTCGTACAGAACTTACCCACTTAAAAAATGAAATGAAACAAAAGCCCAGAGGGAAAGGAAGAGAATCCTTCTTGAACCTAATGTTCTGCATTAAGCTCTATCCCATAGGTAAAGTAGCGGGTTGATGGATGTGACCATTAACCATGAGAACTTACTTGTCCCCTGTATTGCTGACCTTGGTGGGGGAAAGCCTTGTGGGGGAGCTAGAAGCAGTGTGCTACAGTAAAGAGGGCTCAATGTCCCCCACCTAAGCATCCCTACAGACAGAAAACAGACCTAACCCTAATCTTCCATTTCAGGGGAAATATTTGTTACTATAATTTAAACAAAGAGAGCACTTGCATTTCCCCTAAAGGGAAAGTCATAGAGACCTATTATTTTAATACGCTTTAATGTACTGGCACTTGTGGACTTCAGAAAAAATTGATTGAAAGCAACTTTCAGAATTCTACTGAGGTCCTCATTTTGTCTTGAGGAACCACCATGACGGGACAAATCAAGAAAGACAAAACTAACAAAAAGATAAACTCTTTCCAAAAGAAGTAACTAATCCCAAATTCCCAGTATCTATGGAGAGAAGGACTCTGAAGAGGAGTCATCAAATGAAGGCATCAAATCGTCACATGCCAGAGGAAGACGTAGGAGCCGAGAGGCTGATAAGTCGCATGTCGAGAAATTCAGATATGGTGCCCTCTTGCTGATTTTACACTGGAACATGAGAGAACTTGTATTCGCCCACCTCCAGCAGCTGCTGGTACAGGGTTGGGGGAAGGATTTCCTGTTGTTTCTCTGTCTCATTCTCCCTCTCTCTTAAATTTACACAACAAAATCATTACCTCCAAAATCAGTTCCATTTAAACTCTAAGAGAATGTAATGCCCACTCCGTTTATTACAGTGATTTCCAACAGTGCGAAACCAGATTCTCTGGGAAACAGAGTTTTTACCTTATGCATATCAACTAGTAGCCCAGTGAGTGGCATTTTCCCTTTTTTAAGATTTAGATAAAAGCAAGGATGACTAAAGCTTAGGGAGCATTATGCAATGGCGAGAGGGCTGGCTAAGTTATTAAGTAGGAAGAATCTCTGGAAATGCGTGTTCTAGATCAAGCTTGCCCCCGATATTTTAGCAGTCCTGGAAAAATATCTAATCCCCACCCCACTTGCCCACCATGAGCCTCATATCCTTTGTTGCAAAATGAAGATACGTGTATTGAGCTGTGGGCTTCAAACTGCTCCCTAGAGATTTGCAGAGCTCTTCCTAGGAGCCACTTTTTTAAAAGAAATTTTGTTGTTGTTGTTGTTTTGCCAAGGAAGATTTGCCCTGAGCTAACATCAGTGCCAGTCTTCCTCTATTTTGTATGTAGGTCACCGCCACAGCATGGCTGATAAATGGTGTAGATCCTTGCCCGGGATCCAAACCCATGAAGCCAGGCCGCTGAAGTGGAGCAAGTGGGACTTACCCACTGCGCCACCAGGCCAGCCTCCCCAGGCACCATTTTGGATAAGGGAAAAGGAAGAGGCAAGATGCCCTGCTGCATCCTGACCAGCACCTTTGCCTGCATAAATCTTATTTGAACAAAGGCTATCGCCATTAAAATACATTTGAAAACTACTAACTTAGCTGATCTCCAAGTCAGCATCTTCCAGTTCTGTAACTCTGAGAAGAGACAATGTATCATGAAAGTAAGACAATATACCAAGAAACAAGACCTCCAAGTTTAAGTTCTGTTCCGTCATTTTCTAGTTCTGTGACTTCAAGCCAATTGCCCCCTATGTAAAATGGATGCTAATGTTAAGTAAACAGCGTCAAGACAGAGGTTGACCAAACAAACTATTGAAGTCTCACTCCAACTTTCTTTATCCATGATTTTATGGTACTCAATTCTTTTTATAATAGTCAATATGTCCAGCTCCCTATTCACTTTCCTTCCATTAGACAAATAGGAGCCTCGTTCTCAGCAATAAAGATGTGCCCAGAGGCCAAACAGACAAATTCATCTGCAATGCTGTTGTCTGTGGTCTGGAGAGGACATTTAAAATGCTCTTTCCTGCTCAAAAAAATAAGGCTAGAATTGCCATATGATCCAGCAATTCCACTTCTGTGTATGTATCCAAAATAATTGTAAGCAGGGTCTCAAAGAGATATTTGTACACTCATGTTCATAGCAACATTATTCACAATAGCCAAAAGGTAGAAGCAACCCAAGTGTTCATGAACCAATGAATGGATAAACAAAATATGGAATATACAGACAGTGGAATATTATTCAGCTTTAAAAAAGAAGAAAATTCTGACATGTGCTATAAATATGAATAAACCTTGAGAATATTATGTTAAGTGAAATAAGCCAGTCACAAAACGACTAATACTGTGTGATTCCACTTATACGAGGTACTTACAGTAGTCAAATTCATAGAGACGGAAAGTAGAATGGAGGTTTCCAGCGTCTGGGAGAGGGGGATGGGGAGTTAGTGTTCACTGGGGACAGAGTTTCAGTTTTACAAGATGAAAAGAGTTCTGCAGATGGATGGTGGTGATGACAGCACAACAACATGAATGTACTTAATGCCACTGAAATGTAAACGTAAAAAAGGTTAAGATGGTAAATTTTGTGTTGCATATATTTAACCACAATTTTTGAAAACACTCTTTTCAGTTGTTCCTATTTATAAAGTGCATCACCCTCTCTGTTATACATAGTTGCATGTCAGTAACATTATCAAGCATGACATACCATTTTGTCAAGGCTCCTCAACTCATCCAGACTAGAGGCTTTTGTTCTCTTGGGGAAGTCTTTTTAGAAATGAGATAACCAGGCTGGATACGTTGGCTGTGTTAGTCAGCTTGGGTTGCTGTAACAAAATACCGTAGGTTAGGCGGCTTAAACGACAGATACGTAATTATCACAGTTCTGAAGGCTAGGATGTCCGTGATCGAGCTGCTGGCTCCTGGCGAGGGCTCTCTTCCTGGCTTTCAGACAGCTGCCTTCTTGCTGAGTCCTCACACGGCAGACAGAAGTAGTTCTTGTCTCTCTTCCTTTTTTTGTAAGGACACTAATCCCATCACGAGGGTCCCACCCTCACGACCTCATCTAAACCTGAGTACCTCCTAAAGGCCCCACCTCCAATGCCATCACATTGGGGGTTGGGGATTCAATACGTGAATTTGGGGGGACACAAACATTCAGTCCATGACATTGGCTAAATTTCCAGCTTAGGTTACAGAGGGAGTGACTCTCTGTAAATCTTGGAAAGAAAATATGTTGAAGAATCCCCACCTCCAAAGTCAAGGTTGTCTCTTCACTTCCAAAGTAAACCACCATAGTTGTAGAAACCCACATTAAGTTAGTAAACATGACAAGTGGTTTCAACAACAATGTATCTGGATTATTAAAAGACATCACTCAGCTAACTGCTGGGTATTGTCCATAATTCCATAAAGAAAGCTTTATTTCCTGGGTTTAAATATCGAGCCCGAGCCCTAAGAAATTGTAAATATCCTGGGGTGGCAGTAGGGAGGTCTTTACCTTTCTCCTTCCTTCTACTGGGAGATTTTGACAGGGAATAAGCAGAAGGCAGCAGTGAGGAGAACATTCCTGCTGAGAGGCAGGGAGGGAGGGATAAAGTCCTGTGGACAATGAGGGAACCGGTGCAGATAAACACGTCTGAGCCACCACAAACTCATGGCTGACTTCACACAGGACATCAGGATTGGCCGAATCATAAACTCATTTTAGATCTGCCTTCCAACAATTCGATGATGTCAGAATCAATACAGTTGGAATTTATTTCACTAAGCACTGAAGAATTTCTGTAAATCTTGAAGCTCAAAATGAGTCCCTAAGAGTAAGTTAGAAGCATCCAGAATTTCAACTCCTTTCCCATGACATTGTTACCTTTTGGTGCCCTTCACACACACACACACACACACACGTGTGCACGTGTGTAAACATGGGGTCAATTTTGTTGTTAGAGTGTTACTTGCTGAGTTTTCCATATTTTCACCATATCTCATAGTATTATTTGGAAACATAATAAAATAAAGATTGAGTGGAAAACTTAGGGCTTGAAGAGGTGAACATGTTTCCATGATGACAGGCAGATTTTATAACAAAAGTGTGACCTGAGCATGGTGAGAACTTGACTTGTGAAATCAGACCAAATTACCCTTTCATCCCAGACCCCAAGATTCTGGAAGTCAAGACATCATCAGAAAGCAAAAGTTTTAGTAGGGTCACACTATCTGCAAGAAAACTTTTAAATTAAATGTGGCTATTTCTAGAGTTCCAATGTTTGGCATCTGCACTTGCCTTTAATGGAGATTCTCTGGAGCTGTCAGAGGAAACTGTAATAATCATCCTGCAGAGCATCTTGGTACTGGGACAACGATGCTGATGATGCCCAGGCTTTGAGAACGAGAGGCGGGGTTTCTTTGATTACTTCTGGGAGCACTGCAGAAATATAATTTCATTTGTGAGAAGCAGACAGCTTATAACATTGTGTGAAACAACAAGCGCCAGAAGAAAAGCTGGAGGCTCTAATGAGGCCTGGGCACTTCCCCGGGGAAGGAGCGGAGGTACAATAGATGCTGTTTGCATTTCTCTTTAGACACAAATCAATCAGAGCCTTCAAACCAGATTATCTCAGTATGCTCAGCAAACAGTTTTCGTCCAAAGTTATTGATGATTTTGCTTTTCACCAAGAAAAAGGATGAAATGGAGAAAAATTCTGTACAGTGGCCAGACTTAGAACAGGTGGGAATAGAAGCGGCAGTTTAAAGGAAAGATAAATAATCAGAATACACCTCGTGACACTTCGTTTGGGAAATGACGTGTTAGAACAAAATTGTCCAGATAAGGGAAGTTCATCCTTTCTAGCAGACAAACTTTTAAGAATTTTAACCATTTTTGATAGAATAAACATAATAAACATATACTTTTCTCTCTATCCTCAAAAATAAAGCATCTTGAAAGCCTTTTAAAGTTTTCTTAATTATATGTATATATTGCATAACAAGTAATTACACCTTAATTCAAATATTTCTTTGCATTCCTCACAGTTTGTGTCTAGGTTAGACAGAATGCTCTATTCTATTGTGGGTGGGAGATCCAGTTTGTTAAGAATTTGTTGTTAACTTATAGTTGCTCGCTCTGTGTGAAAAATTTAGGTGCAAAGTATAATGACTTTAGTGCATGGGCTTTATTTCCTGAATTTAAATTTGGAGTTGTGTTCCAGAGAGTTGAAATTTGGGGAAATTTGACTTGTAGACACGTAGTCAAGTATTACTTTACTGTGTGCGGTTTTTCAAAACTGGAAATATCCGTGTGCCACTGAAGTGTGCCTATGAGATCGTGAACATCTTTTCTCTGACCGGAATCAGGCTAACTGCAGAGAAGACTCGGGCATTTGCTAAGAACCGTGGAGAACAGAAAATAAGAGATCTGCAGCTCATGAACATGGCCTAGTAGGTCGGCATTCTGGGATTCTCCTGGCATGGTTTGCTGAACCTTGGCCAGAATACCAAAACCTCAAGTCCAGTGAGATGGTGCCAGCAGTAATCAGGATCAACCATTGGTGCAGCCTCATAAACACCAGCTGAGGAGGCTGCGGGCGCCCAGAGGGAGCGGATGTCACTACCACGATGCCAGCCAAGTGGTCTTTATATTAGGGATGCAGCGATGGCGGATGTATTGCTCTTGAGTCATTTTATCTAAACAAAAATGTAATCATTATGTCTTCCAAATGATCCCAGAAACCTTCAGGCCTTTTCGGTCTCTGCGAAAACAGCTCTAACTGTCATAACTGCCAACACCAAACACAGAACAGCCCAGCCAGACTTTAGTCCAAAGTCATGATTTACTTTAAGAGTATATTGGGAACCTGCCAATGACAGTGGTAAAAACAAGGATAATTACTTCGTTAAATCCTCAACCTTGGCTTCAACCACTTTTCTCTCTGTGTTGTCCCCCAGGCTCTGAAATTGAATAAGACAATATTTCCACTTCCCCTTCCCCTCCTATGCACTCCTTCACCCCAAATGCAGTCTTGTTCCTGCACAAGATCTTCAGGCAAACTAATTCAGCAGGAAGCTCCTCCATAGGCTCCACAGTGCCATCTGCTAGAAGTCAAAACTCCTCCCTCCCACACCAGGACCAGGTTCCTGAAATCAACCTGGTCCCCAGGGGGCCCTAAGATGAACTTTCATTGGGCCACTTCGTAAGACTAGGAGGTAACTCTCTGCCCTACTTGGTACGTGCAAGTCACCCTCCCAAGAACTCAAGTTTGGCCTTGAGTACAGCTGCCTAAAAATGATTTTCCAACTAACAACAACCTTCTGCCTAAATTCTCTGCCCACTGCTCTCCCTTCTCTTCTTTTGTCCCACCCCTGCCCTCCCCCCCAGTGCCAGCTGTTTGTGCCAATCTCTAGAGCCAAGCCAGGTCTGGACTCACTCTTCCTCCCTGACTTCTTCAGAATGGGCCACTGTGTCTCAGGCCTGAGTTCCAAATGGTGACACAGGTCGCTCTGAGAATGTACCACTAGCTGAAATGGAGTTCTGTTCCACATCTTCATGTCCAAAGGCACGTTCCCTCCTCACGCCTACTGAGCTGATGGCAACTCCCCTAATTAACATACCGTGAGTGATACAGGCCCTGCGTGTTGTGCTGCTTTCCGTGGCCTTACCTGCCCTGAATCATTTTCCCTGTGGCTTCATGTATTTGTAGTGGCCTGATTCAATTCTACTAATGTCCAAAAGACCTTTGGGCTTTTTCTGTAATGTCATGGGTTTCATCTGTCTCCCTAAAAGACAAAAATATTACTAGGAAGCTTTATTATTTTTAAAAAAATATATTGACTAAAATCTAGGGAATTTACATGATACTTGCTTAGGTATTTAATTGAAAGGAAAACACAGGCAACTTGTCATCTTTTCTGGTGTCTAAAGAAAATGTGCTTCTACTCTGAAATTTAGGGCCGTATTCTGTTAAATGACCACTAAGCCAACCCAATTGTTATAGAAGAAAAAAGGAAATGAATCAATATACAAACATGGAGAAAGGAAAGCAAACATATATTACTGGTGTCATCACACTAAAAAAATGGGTAGTTTCTTTAGTTTGAATATCAGAAAAATATAAAGTTCATATTTTGGAGCATGTTATACAAGAATTGTTTCTGTTTGGGTAAGGAGTTTATGAATGTGATAGATTAATGATCAAAATGAGCTTTAAAATTAATTTTATATACTAAATCCTATTGGAAGGGGGTTGGTGAAAGAGACAAAAGTAGAGAGAGAAAAAAGAAGAAATGATCAGGAGGAAGGAGAGTTAGGGAAAAAACAGCAAATGAAAGAAGAGAGGAAGAGTGGTAAACTAATATCAAAAGAATAGGGATTTATGAACAGAAGACAGTGTTGTACCTAAGAGAGCTGAGATGTCACAAGAATAACCATGAACTTGGAAGGCTTCTGAAGGTAGAGCAGAGAGTAAACCTGGGATTGGACCAATCAGGCCAGGAAAATAGCAAAGATCCCAATTTATTTCCAAAGCAGAAACAATCTGAAAGGATCTCCTGTTTGGTTACAGTAAGATAATTCCCAAAGACAAAGAGTAAGTCCAATGTCCATGCAGAAAGTTCCACACTATTGGGTTACATCAATAATGATGCATCAGTTAGACTCTCCTATAATCTCCTTCCTTCGACATTTTACTGAGACAGTTAAGAGTTACATATCACGCCATGCCTTGACCCAGACTAAAAAGGAGCCAGAAGGGCAAACATTTATGTAATCAATTCTACACTAAACTTGCACCTGGCACCAGTGTGGATGAGCAAGTGCGTTCAAGTAGTAATAAAAACAAACAAAAAACCTGAGGCATTATATTTCCATTCTTTAGCTTAATTTTTATTTTTTGTCAGAGTTTTACATATGTATAACCAAATGGATCTATAAGATTTCTCATAAAATAAAGTCCCTTGCTCTATCTTATTCTCTTTCTTAATTCCTGTTTGCCAGAGGCTAACACTCTTACCCTTTTAGCAATTTATGTTGGTATTTCCCTACATATTTTCAGATTTAGATGTTGATTTTCTACTATGGATGATAAGACTTAGCTCTGCTAAGTGCCATCACCTGTCCTGTACACACACACACACACACACAGCCCACTCCACTGTCATCATCATCCCAACATAGCGAGTGATGTCGTGGTTTGGGGTAGATAAATAAATATTGTGAATGTGTAAATATTATTCAGAGTTGAACATATAGTTCATTATACAGACAATCCCTTCAAAAACGTTTTAGTTTCCCTAAAGTTAATCATTGTCTCATGTTTTTAATTTACTTGACTTCTTATATAATCATCACTAACTCATTTGCAAAACTTTGTACTCTGAAAGTGTAACTCTCCTCTCTCTATATCCAAATACTCCAGAGAAGTGATATTTTTCTTCTTTCTTTTTCTGTTTTTCTCAGTGACATTCCCTCCTTGAGTTCTCGGTCTTCCTGCTTCAGTCTGGACTGGCTATTCACAAGGTGTGTTGTAGACCTATCATCCTTCCTTAGATGTTCTGGGTCCCCATGACCCATGTCTTCCTGTTTTCTTGGTTCACTCCGCAGTTTGGGTGGGACGCATCCTCTAGTAACTTCCTGAAAAGGATATGCGGAAGATAATTATTTGTCTTGAATTTCTATAACTTTTTTTATTTTACCTTCACACTTGATAGACATTTTAGCTGTATATAGAATATGGAGTAGGAAATCACTTTTCCTCAACGTTTTGAAGGCTTTTCTAAGTTTGTCTTCAAAGTCATTTTGTTTCCTAGTTCTTTACACATCATCTTACTTTCTCTCTCTCTCTCTCTCTGTCTCTCTCTCTCTCTCAGTTTTAGATCTTTGTACTCCTGGTATTCTGAAATTCCACATTGACGTGACTTGATGTGGATCTTTTTCCACTTAGTGGCTTGGAGACCCTGCAGGCCCTTCCAATCTAGAAACTCATGTCCTTCAGTTCTGAAAATTTTCCTTTTATTATTTCTTGAAAATTTTTCTACATTCTTTTCTATTTCTGAAACTTTTATATATGATATTTTACTTGTTGGACGAATCCTTTCATTTTTTAACCATTTTCCGTATCTTCTATTTCCATTTCATTATCTTTTTGTCCTTAGAGATTTTAACTTTATCTTTCTAGCTTTTCATTTAAATTTTATTTCTGCTTTCTTATTTCTAATTTCCAAGATCTGTTTTTGGCTCTCTGAATGTTCCACTGATCTAAAGAGACCACTGTTTTCTTTTTCATGGATATAATATATTTTCTTATCTCTCTGATTTATAAATATATATATATATTTGAAGCTTTCTTCTGTTCCCTTTATATCTTTGATTCTTCCTTCTTTTTGTTTGTACTCTTGTTATATTAAATACTTTCATAAAACGGTAATTCATGAAGCCTATTAAATTTAAGAGTGAGACATTAAAAAGTTCATTAGAAGCTATGTGTGTGGGTGGTGCTTGTCAATTGATAGATGTCATTGTAGGAGAAACTGTCATTGAGAGACCACCATCTGTAGGTCATTTCTCTTAGAATGGATTTTTCAGAATGGGATCCCACCAATCTCTTGCTTGGAGGGGTGTGATTCTGACTGATAAAGTTCTGGAAAATGAGTGGGAAGGAAGGCTTGGGAATGGTGGTGTCAACATTCAGCATTTAGACTTTCACTTAAATCTCCTGTTTTCAGTATGGTACTCTGACTGGTACCATTATGGACTGGTATCCCCAAGTCCAAAGTCCCTCTGGGTCAAAGTCTCCCATATATTGCCGATATTCTATCAGGATGGGGGAAGAGCGGTGACTCAACTGCAAATGATGGGGCAGAGGGTCTGAATTGTCTAATTTCTTATTCAGAACTTCATTCAGTCCTTCTGTTCTCAGCCCCATTATTTTCAGGCAAACTTGGTGCCTCTAGTTCTTGAGTTTTTCTGTGATTCTACGGTAAGAATAAGCTTGTATAGAAGCTTCCCCCACTACCTGCTTGAGTTTAAGTTTTTATCTTGCAAAGTCAGTTACTCTTCCTCAACTGCTTTCCAAAATTTTGTTGCTGTCTTCTCCTCCCCTGTTTAACACGTCAGTGTGTGTGCAATGATATCATTATAGTGAAGTTTGGGGAGGGAGCAGAGATAAACTTGTGTGTTACTTCTGCTGTGTTAACCAGAATATGTTTCCGTTTTACACGATTCTTCCCAAAACACTTGCTCCAGTTATGTCACATGGTTTTGATGTGCCCTAAACCCTGTCATTTTTTTTAAAAAAACACAGAAAACATAAAGCATTGGCTTAGACGGTAGTCTTCAATCTCCTTTAGATATTAAACATATTGTTCAAATAAAATCTGATCTGAAAATTCCATATGTAAATCATCTGAAAGCTAAGCTGCTCTAATGGAAATAATATGAGTCAGGGCACCCCAGGGCAGTCCACTTGGCTCAGTGAGTATGTCCGGGAATAGGTAAAGTCATGGAAGAAAACTTGACCCCATCCTGGGGCATTGTTTTTACTTGATGCTATAGTAGGGGAAATACTAACTTTTGTGTTTGTTTTATATTTTTAAGTTCAAAGAAATATAGTTTATGGAGAATACAAATTTTGCCTTAATTTAGGAGATAAAATATGAAGCTTTTAAGAAGTGTCTTTCTGCTATGGGACTTCTGTGCACGATGCCCTCAGACCGTTGTGGTGTGCTGCTCGTCTCTGAATTTGGGGATAATTTGGAGGGGACATTTGAGAAATATTACTCCAGGAGCACAACAGAGGGCTGAGGAATTAGCGCTTATCTAGTTCCTCCCATAGAAGATACAACTAGAGTCTTCTAGAGAAAAAATATCACAGTTCTTCCTTCTTCCTTTCCTCCTTCCCTCTCTCCATCTGGCCCACCTTTTTTTTCCTTTGTCAAATAATTATTGAAGCACTATTTAAGGCTATAGAAGACATAAAGGGAAGCTGTAGTTATATGGACTTGGAGGAATCTTGTCACCCTCTGTGTCTCTTTCTGCATCTCAAAACCATAGGTTTAGACAGGTGATCTCTAAGGCTACCAATGAGGTGACACTAATGACCTAGCCCTCCTAATGCATTTATAACATAACTTGCAAAGGTAAGACACACAAGAACTTTATAATTAAGTTGTCTAAATGGGTTGTCTCCAGAAAAGATGTATCAGAAGCAGCATCCATAAAAGAGGACGAGCTCACCATAGCTCAGGAATCTAAGGAGACTTCACAAAGGAGGTGAGCCGTGCATAGGGCTTTGCATGAGGGGACATAACAATACAGAGGAAGGCGGCCCACCATCAGTAAAGGCACGGTGACAGACATAGGTAAGGAACTCTGAGAAAATTAGTCCTGCTTCAGTAGAGTTGATATATTGTATAGAAATAGGATCTGATAGCCACCAAGGAAACAGGGACCTCAATCTTACAACCACAAGCAACAGAATCCTACCACAACCACGTGAGCTTGGCCAAAGACCCTAGCTTCCAGATGACAGCTCTGCCTGGCCGCCACCCCGATTTCAGCCTTGTGAGATCAGAAGCAGAGAGCTCAGCTGACCCGAGCTGGACATCTGAACCGAGCTGGACATCCGAACTGGAGAACTGTGAGCTAACACATTGTGTGGCTGCAAGCTGCCACATTCTTGATAATGTATTGTGCAGCAATAGAAAACTAACACGGCCCTTAAGGTTTTCTAATTTGAAACACATGGAACCTTTGAATCCAAGGGCTAACTCTCTCTAGATGGTGGGAAAACAATACAAAACAAACACACCTACAAAACCTAGATCCTCTTTCTCAGTGCCAAGATTCATTTTCCCTCTGTTTGTTCATGCATCCATTCATTCACCCAACAAACACTTTTTGAGAGCCTTCTACAGGTCAGGCCCACACTAGGCACTGGACCTACGAAGGTGGACATAACAATGTGGTTCCTGTATGGTCACATCCCATCGGACAGGCCAGTCAACGAATTGAAGAGGGCCATTATGTTGATGCCAGCCCACCAGAGAAGTAATTTCTAATATTTACTATTATTAGTTCTAATAAAATCTAAGTACTGTGAGGCTAGAAGTTGAACTTTTACATAGTCACACATATTATAATTTTATTAAAATACACTTCTTGTGGGAAAAAGGGCATACATTTTCATAATAGTAAATTTCCAAAATAAATCTTGGCATTCGTGGCATTGTGCTCAAGCTATATGTTGTATAACTTTTCCTCTCCCCATCTATGAGATGCCCAAATAACCAACGGTGTTTTATATTTAGTTTCAGATTACCCACATATTAAGTATCTATTTTGTACATCTTCATTATTAAGCCGTGGAAATTTCTAGAATGATTTCATATCTAAGTTTTTTAAAAGAGCAGTGGAAGAAGAGTGATTTCATACCAACAGCACTTGAAGTGGTGTCCTCATCCTCAGAGATCTGATTCTATTAAATTGCACCAAAAAGTTGATTATTTATCTTGTCTTGCTGACACCCATATCGGATGTGATCAGCTTTTGAGTCAAAACATTATGTTTCTAATTACACTACAAATGGCCTGAGATCTGAGAATCAACACTCTTCCTTTAGCTCAGTACCTCGTTCTCCTAAAACAAAGCGTCCTCAGCCAGAATTTAGCTGGCAGATTGGAGGATGATTCATAAGATAGAATGGGATTCAACTTGGCTTTTCCACTGGCTGCACAGAGCCAAAAAGGAGCCAAAATGTGTTTGTTTCCACAAAACAAGCAGCTTTCACAAAGTGACACATGGAGAAGCAGCCACGAGGAGAGAGAGAGTCTGATATTTTCTCTGCAACACGGCCTGTTTACTCAGTCGATACATGCTATCTGTACTCCATGAGTATGCCACACAAGATCAAGAAACTTTCTCATTGAGGCCTGGAAAATCGGACCCACTTCATCTCCTGATGCTTAAGGGCTGAGAATTCAGACAGGGCCCTTCAAAACTCCTTGGAGACAATTCTGTGATTAAACTCATCTCCGGTCACAGCATCTGTTTTCAGGAAAGAAGTATTCAGCTCTTCCCATGGTTTTGATAAAAATTCCTCAAAGATTGTGCTTACATTACCCAAAACAACAAGAATGAACAGAATTGCACCAACCTGTCAACATCACGCACTCCCCACTGCCTTGACGCAATCTTGCCCACGTCACCCCGCACATTTGCGCACCTGCCTCGTTATAGACACTTCCACTAAAGCTAGTTCAGTAGCCTATGCCAGGCCCTAATTATGCTCACAGGCGTAAGATGTTTTCCTCATGATTAATAGCAATTTCTCTCAAGGCGATTTACTTCGTTAATAGCTACGGATAATATCTGGTCCTTTCCCATCACTCCTTGCAATTAAAAACTTCTCCTTCAGGGCCGGCCCCGTGGCTTAGCGGTTAAGTGCACGCGCTCCGCTGCTGGCGGCCCGGGTTCCGATCCCACCGCTTCTCTGGCCATGCTGAGGCCGCGTCCCACATATGGCAACTAGGAGGATGTGTAGCTATGACATACAGCTATCTACTGGGGCTTTGGGGGGAAAAAATAAATAAACAAAATCTTTAAAAAAAAAAAAAAAAACTTCTCCTTCAAACTTTCCCTTTGTCAGGTTACGTAGTCCCAACAAGACAAATCCCACCTCCTCAGCACATCTTAGTCCCAACAAGACGAATCCCACCTCCTCAGCACATCTTTTTCTCGGTCTCTGGACCACAAGCTTCAGGCAGGCAGATGTTCCCAATTTTGGTCATTGCTATAACCCTATGTCCAGTACAGTGTCTGGCACACGGTAGGTGCTCAATAAATGTTTGCCAGATAAACTGTTTTCAATTCTCCAATTATCGGTATTGTTCTTTTCTGGACTCATCATTCTGTTTTACTTGTTGCATGATCAAAGTTACCTACCAATACAGCTGTGATGGCTGTTAAAAATACTGAAACGCTTCCCAATCCTCACAGTGCCCTTTTCTCAGGCGTCCTGGTCACCCTGGCTTCTCACCCATGATTCTTTGGACCTTCTAGAACTTTCCATAATCCAGCAACTAAACGGTTAACACCGGCTGCAGCAGGGGGCTCCCAGGACCCTGCTCATTGGTCAATGTCTGGCACCCTGCATTGAACCAGTTTAGTAGTATTTTAAATACATTCCTGGCTCCAATGGTATTAAAATCACTATGTGATCAAGAACAGTCCAAGAGAGATAAATTTGAATAATAAACCACAAGTGTTATCAAAAGCTCCTGCCTTTCATTCATGGTATCTGAATTAATAATTGACGTGCTGTGGGGCCAGCCTTGTGGCGCAAGCAGTTAAGTGTGCACGCTCAGCTGCGGTGGCCTGGGGTTCACCGGTTTGGATCCCGGGCACGCACAGAAGCACCGCTTGTCAAGCCATGCTGTGGCGGCGTCCCATATAAGGTGGAGGAAGATGGGCACGGATGTCAGCCCAGGGCCAGTCTTCCTCAGCAAAAAGAGGAGGATTGGCAGATGTTAGCTCAGGGCTGATCTTCCTCACACACACAAAAAAAATAGTTGACGTGCTGTGGCCAGAGGTGGTACTTCAAGACACGTGCTTAGAACGTCAGGGGACATGAAGAGAAAGAAGCCACAATTGTGGGGACGTGTTGAAGGAGCTTCAAATGCCAAAAGTTAGTGTATTCTGCTAAGGAAACCTCGAGAATCTTGTCAAACTTTTAAAATCTCACTAAAGTACTGCATTTATAGAAATAAAATTCAACGACCTCTTCAAAACTCTGAGAAGATACCCACCTGCTAAATAATTTACCAAGTTTTTTAGGTCTGAGTTTACTTGAGTGTCTTTATTGTTGTATTCTGCTTTATTTTATTTTTATTTTTAATTTATGTTATGGGATGGTGGGAAAAGGCACTGGAAAAGGCGCTGGAGTCAGAAGAAGGAAATATATTCACATCAGTTGTTTCCTTTTTTTCCTCTCCGTGGAAGCACATAGAAAAACAAGTACTTTGTGCCTCACAGGCGCCTAGAGAGACGTTTGTTTTGCAGTTGGCAAAGGAAATTGTCTGAATTATTGCTTAAGAGACAAATTTCTAGCAATAACCCTGTGCATGGCCTCAAAACTAAAGGTGTTCAGCAAGTCTTTTTTTGGCAAGGTAGTGGTAGGGGAAATGTGTGTATTTCCCATTACCTGACTTAGAAAATTTAAATGAAGGGTAAGAAACCACAAAAGGCATCTTTCCATTTCAGCTCATATATCATCCTTTTAATGCTGCTTGGTAGTTCATTTTATGTAACATAATTAATTTAATTAATCTTTAATTGATGAACATTTGGGTTGTTTCTAGTCTTTTGCTCTTGCAGCCAATGAATTGTGGTGGATTCTTTGCATATATATGCATATATTTTTTATTCATGAGTCAAAAGTTACGTGCATGTTTTTAATGAAAAAAGCAAGTTGTAGAGAACTAACTATACCGTAAGTCCATTTGTGTTTTATTTTCAAAGGGGTATATATATGTATTTATGTGTATGCTTGTAAAGGAGTAATATATTTCTGGAAGGCCATGCAAAAAATCGCTAATGGTAGTCATCTCTTAGAAATGGGGATAGGAATGAACAGAGAGCTATTTCACTTTCATACCTGTTAGGCATTTTTATCAAGAGTCTTGATGCTTTTAAAATAATTATTAATATAATTTCACCTAAGTCAAGCCACGAGAAAAGCCCCAAATCAGTTGCATTATGGACCAATAAGCATTTTGGTGATGTTATTAGCACATTTCAAAGCAATCTGTGTTTCACAGAAAAAAAATCCAGAAATTGAGAAAAAGAGTTATGAATTAGAATTTAAACGCAAATATATAAACTTCCTCCCTCCAATTCAGCTGGAAAATGTTAGGTTTGCAAAGGAGCAGAGCACAGAGGTTAAGAGAGTCTGGTCTCTGAGGTTTGAAACCTCCCACACCATTCACAGGCCTTCAAATATCAAATAAATTCCTAAGTCTTTCTTGGGCTCAGTTTCCTCATTGAAAAATGGGAAAAGAGACTCCAGGACTTTTTCCCTCAATAAGTAATTGTGAGGATTAATGAGATAATGTCTGCAGCACTTAACACAGAGCCTGAGGGAAGCATTCAATGAATGTTAATTATGTTTATCTTACTAGCACTATTTTATAGAAAAAGCAGCAAGTCTAAAAAAAAAAAACAATTTATAGTATCATTTTGATTGCACTAAGGTAAACACAATATACAAATAAAATTTCTTCAGTGGGAGAAAAGAAAGAATATTAATAGTTATGCAAATATTCAGGCTTCCCTGAAATAACATCTTCCATCTAAACAAGTTGATGTACGTTGTTTTCAACTATTCATCACAGCAAGGTACTACAGCAAATCAATTTCAGTGGGTCAAGAAGTTATATTTCAGTGATATGTGCCAAAGTCACCCAAATTCAGCACTATTTATTTGCATTCAAAGAGGTAAAGGTATCTATTGAATGTTTTGGCTACTCCAAAAAATCATGAGCATCTGCTCCGAATGAGAGGATGTGGTCGGCTCCCTCTACCTTCCCTCGTTTTTTTTTTTTTTTTGTGAGGAAGATTGGCCCTGGGCTAACATCCGTGCCCATCTTCCTCCACTTTATATGGGAGGCCGCCACAGCATGGCTTGACAAGTGGTGCGTCAGTGTGCGCCCAGGATCCAAACCAACGAACCCCGGGCCACAGCAACAGAGCGCGCGCACTTAACCGCTTGAGTTAACTGCCAGGCCGGCCCCTCGGTGCTTCTGTTTCCTATTTGGTCTGTCCTGGTGCTGGAGGCACTGAGCTCCTCCAGGCGAGTTCAGTACTGTTCCAGGCCCCCGCAGTCCACAGGAAGGCAGCAACACTGAATCCTCCGCCGGTCCACCCACAGCCCCCACCTAGTTGGACTCAGGCACGCGAGGCCAACCACTTCTGTCCTGCTCTGTCCCTCTTGTCTTCATCGGTTGCCTGGAGTCATCGCTTTCTGGCCATTTTGCTTTTGTTTGTGCTACCATGTCCTGTTCTTCCATCCCCTTCCCGGGAATGGCATCTTGGGCTGATTGGGGGTTGATCTCTTGAACCCAAAGTAACAAAAGTGTACTGCCAAAAAAAGACATAAAAAGCGTATGGCAAATGCCATCTATATTTCATCAAGAGTTGGCATCATACTTTCCAATGGACGCCCCAATCCCCCTAGGGAGGACAGACGGGAAACCCAGGACAGAGGACACTGGCAGGTCTGGATTTGCATGGATGCCTCCTGTACCCGCTTCTTCCATGTGATCTCAACCCATTTATCACTTAGAGATGCTTTTCCTTTGAATTACAAAAGTAGCATGTTCTCGTTGCAAAATAAACACCGCAGAATTCTATCAAGTAAAACACCAAAGATGCCCCCTCCGCAAAGTCAACCATCGTTAACACTTGGTGTGCATCTTTCCCATCATTTTGGTTTATCAGTTGACTTCACAAATATTTACTGAGCTCCTGCTATGTGCTGGGCACTGGGCTAGATGCTGGGGATGCAGGAGTGGAAAAAGCAGGTAAGACCTCTGCCGCCCTGGGACATTCACTGTAGTGGAGGCAGGGGAGGTAGAGAGGACAGACAATGAAGAAGAAAGCAGATAAATAAAGGAGGCAATTCTTTTTTTTTCCCAATTACTTTATTGAGGTCATAATGGTTTATAACATTGTGTAATTTCAGGTGTACATTATTATATATCAGTTTCTGTATAGACTGCATCATGCTCACCACCAATAATCTAGTTTTCATCTGTCACAGTGTATCTGTGCCCCTTTACCCTTTCTCCCACGCCCAACTCCTTTCCCCTCTGATAACCACTAATCTGTTCTCTTTATCTATGTGTTTATCTTCCACATGAGTGAAATCGTATGGTGTTTGTCTTTCTCTGTCTGACTTATTTCACTTAACATAATACCCTTCAAGGTCCATCCATGTTGCTGCAAATGGGACAATTTTGCCTTTTTTATAGCTGAGTAGTATTCCATTGTGTATATATAGCACATTTTCTTTATCCATTCATCTGTTGATGGGCACTTGGGTTGCTTCCATGTCTTTGCTATTGTGAATAACGCTGCAATGAACATAGGGGTGCGTAAATCTCTTTGAATTGTTGATTTCATGCTCTTTGGATAAATACCCAGTAGTGGGATAGCTGGATCATACGGTATTTCTATTTTTAATTTTTTGAGGAATCTCCATACTGTTTTCCGTAGTGGCTGCACCAGTTTTCATTCCCACCAGCAGTGTATGAGGGTTCCCTTTTCTCCACAACCTCTCCAACATTTGTTATTTTTTATCTTCTTAATTATAGCCGTCCTGACAGGTGTAAGGTGATATTTCATTGCAATTTTGATTTGCATTTCCCTAATAATTAGTGATGAACATCTTTTCATGTGCCTGTTGGCCATC
The DNA here is from genome assembly GCF_057802395.1 of Ceratotherium simum simum. NCBI lineage: Eukaryota > Metazoa > Chordata > Mammalia > Perissodactyla > Rhinocerotidae > Ceratotherium > Ceratotherium simum. The sequence goes on along the minus strand of NC_141931.1, from coordinate 26,527,434 downwards.
TGTATATCTTCTTTGGAAAAATGTCTGTTCATATCTTCTGCCCATTTATTGTTGTTGAGTTGTATGAGTTCTTTATGTATTTTGGAAATTAACCCCTTGTCAGATACTTGATTTCCAAATATTTTCCCCCAGTTGATGGGTTGTCTTTTCTTTTTGTTCTTGGTTTCCCTTGCCTTGCACAAGCTTTTTAGTCTGACGTAGTCCCATTTCTTAATTTTTTCTTCCGTTTCCCTTGCCTGAGTAGACATGGTATTTGAAGAAAAGCTGCTAAGACCAGTGTCAAAGAGTGTACTGCTTATATTTTCTTCCAGGAGTTTTATGGTTTCAGGTCTTAGATTCAAGTCTTTAATCCATTTTAGTTAATTTTTGTGTATGGTGTGAGATAATGGTCTACTTTCATTCTTTTGCCTGTGGCTGTCCAGTTTTTCCAATACCATTTATTGAAGAGACTTTCTCCGTTGTATGTTCTTGGCTCCTTTGTCAAAGGTTAGCCGTTCATATATGTGTGGTTTTATTTCTGGGCTTTCAACTCTGTTCCATTGATCTGTGTGTCTGTTTTTGTGCCAGTACCATGCTGTTTTGATTACTATAGCTTTGTAGTATATTTTGAAGTCAGGAATTGTGATGCCTCTAGCTTTGTTCTTTTTTATCAGGATTGCTTTGGCTATTCAGGGTCTGTCATTGTTCCATATAAATTTTAGGATTCTTTGTTCTCTTTCTGTGAAGAATGTCTTTGGGATTCTGATTGGGATTACATGGAATCTGTAGATTGCTTTAGGTAATATGGACATTTTAAATATGTTTATTCTTCCAATCCATGAGCATGGAATATCTTTCCATTTCTTTATGTCTTCTTCAATTTCTTTCAATAATGTATTATAGTTTTCAGTGTATAGGTCTTTCATCTCCTTAGTTAAATTTATTCCTAGATATTTTATTCTTTTTGTTGCAATTGTAAATGGGATTGTAGTCTTGAGTTCTCTTTCTGCTAGTTTGTTATTAGCGCAAAGAAATGCAACTGATATTTGTAAGTTGATTTTGTACCCTTCAACTTTGCTGTAGATGTTGATTATTTCTAACAGTTTTCTGGTGGATTACTTAGGGTTTTCTATTTATAGAATCATGTCGTCCACAAACAGCAAGAGTTTCACTTCTTCCTTTACAATTTGGATAACTTTTCTTTCTTTTTCTTGCCTAATTGCTCTGGCCAAAACCTCCAGTACTATGTTGAATAAGAGTGGCAAGAGTGGGTACCCTTGTCTTGTTCCTGTTCTCAGAGGGATGGCTTTCAGTTTTTCCCCATTGAGTATGATATTCACTGTGAATTTGTCATATATGGCCTTCATTACGGTAAGCTACTTTCCTTTTATACCCATTTTATTGAAAGTTTCTATCATAAATGGATGTTGGATCTTATCAAATGCTTTCTCTGCATCTATTGAGATGATCATGTGTTTTTTATTCTTCATTTTGTTAATATGGTATATCACATTGATTGATTTGCAGATGTTGAACCATCCTTGCATCAAAGGAGGCAATTCTTAATAGAGGGTCGGCAGGGGAAGGCCTCCGGGAGGAGGTGTGATGTAAGTTAGCATGTTGTGGGGGAGTGTCTTGGCCAGTGGAGGACACAAGAAGAACATTCTAGGAGAGGGAAAAGTGACCATAAAGGCTGGAAGGGGGAAAAGTATGTGGTGTTCAAGTGTCAGAAAAGCCATCCGTGTGCATGGAAGCTCACTGAGCCAGGACAAGCTGATGTGAGGTGAGATTAGAGAGGGTGCAGTGCCCAGACCATTCAGAGTTGGAAAGTCCATTAAGCACAGTGGGTATTATTCCAGGAATGATAGACAACTGCTAGAGGAAGGAACGTGATTAGATTTCTATTTTTAAGAGATCCCACTGGCCTCTTCTCCCGAGATTGGACTTTAGGGAGACAGAAGTAGAATTAAGAAGCCCACTTAACAAATTGCCCTCGTCCAGGCAGAAAAGAATGGGTCCCCAGAGAAAGGGTATGCAGGCCTCTGATGGAAACTCTGTGATGCTGGCTATAGGGACTGTGAGTGGCTTGTGGTTGTGTGCACCCTGTTAAAAGGGATCATCTGAATGGTGGGTTAGAGAATCTTTTTCGATATTCAGGGTGAGTGTTTCTTCCTGGATAATATAATAACCTTTCGTTTAAAGCATTTATCTTTTCTTGGTTATAAAAGTGATTGCAGCTCCGGGGCACACATCTGTCACTAAGTAATAAGGCTTCGGTTAACCCTCAAAGGCCCCTAGGATGGGCCACTTTGCAGAAGCTAAGCAGATCTGAGCGGTTCTGCCAGAGAAGACCCCAACAGCCTCCCACTCCAGCAGGTGAGGTTGGCTGTGTCCTCATCACTTTGCTGGCACAGGGAACTCCCCCTCTGACCAGGAGCAATCACTCCCCACCCCTGCTTCTCCTCCTACCCTGCTCTGGCTGCTAGAAACTTTCTGACACATTCCTTGGGCACCTGGCTCTCTCTCATGGCAAGTTCCTAGCTGAAAGTGATGTGGCCTCTGGAGGGGGGCCTACAAGCCCTCCAGCTTCAGATTTAGGTGAGAGCACACCTCAAATATTTGGAGGTGAAGAGCAGAGGATGGATGGAGTCAATATTCATAGATTTTGGAGTTAGGCTCCCCCTCCCCATGTCTATAAAATCATATTAATATACAGTCAGTTCTGTTTTACCTTTTCTTTGAAAATGCAAATTTTTTCCAATGGATTTGAGATATTAGGGAAGGATCTTGCATTAACACGAATTTCCTTTTTCTTAGATGCAATTTCATCTGCAAAAAGACTAGTTAAACATGGCTGATCCGAGCCGCGTAGGGATCTACAAAGCACACCCACCTCGAACACAACCAGCTGCCTCGTGCTTCACACTAATCCACGCCAGGGGTTGCCACCTCCTTCCCATCCAGATAACCCCTCCCACCACCTCAGAGGAAACCGGGAGCTACAACCCTTCCATACTTCACAGAGCAAGTGCCCTACTTCTTCGAGTATTTATGTGATTCTTACCCATTTAATCTGTGGAAAGCTGTACTACCTTTTTTATTAAGTTCCTGTCTTTGTTTTGAATGTGCCATTGATGGAATATTTGAGTGTTTGCCCCAAGCCCGTCATTCCCACGCGCCCTGTGGTTTTGGTGCTGATCCATAGCCTTGCAACGTCTGGGAGGGCGTAGGACACCTTATAGCAGAACTGACCGTATAGTCCCACGTGTGTAACTTCATCCAACCCAAGTGAAATTATAGTATATGCTTGTTAGGCAACTTGCTTTTGACAGGATTCAGAACACGCTAACCCAAAATATGGCCCTTGGCATATTGAGTATTTGAAGCTGAAGGCCTTTGAGAAAACAGCACAAGCAGGATATTTGCTCTGATCCCCCCTTCTCCTCTGAAGCGGGTCATAAGACCCTCATGAGAGAGCTGTCTTTATTTTCCAGAGGGAGGGATGCTGGAATACAAACGAACAGGCCTTGCTAAGTCTCCCCCAGTCCTCCACGATTAGCTCATGCTCTTGGCTTTATCATAGCTTTCTACAACTTTCCACTCTTCATTGAATGTAGTGTAAAAACACCCAGGTTTAGGGGCTGGCCGGGTGGTGTAGTGGTTAAGTTCACATGCTCTGCTGCGGCAGCCCAGGGGTTTGTGTGTTCAGATCCCAGGCACGGACCTACACACCACTCCTCAGACCATGCTGTGGCAGGGTCCCACGTACAAAATAGAGGAAGATTGGCACAGATGTTAGCTGAAGGACAATCTTCCTCACAAAAAAAAAAAAAAAAAACACACAGAAAAACCCCACTCAGGTTTAACCATCTCTTTGGGTCTTCATTTCCATAAGAAGCCTCCCATGTATGTAAAACTTACATTAAATAAATGTGTATGCTTTTCTCCTGTTGAGAAAAGCTAAATGTGTATTAAATAAATGTGTATGCTTTTCTCCTGTGTCAAATTTTCAGACACAGCCAGGGACCCTAAGTGGGTCAAGGAAAACTTTTTTTTTCCTCTCTGACACATTCTTCATTTAACAACAGGTGTGGACGTCACGTGATGTTACTATATAGAGTTGGAACTCAGGTTTATATATTATATGTTATCTATATAGACTGTATCCCTGTGCTATGATCAACCACATAGGTGGTTTGTGTTTTTTGTTCTTATTATCAACAAACAAACAAACGTTTGCTGAAGGGAACTTTCCTGTAAGAATATCTTTCTGCACTTGAGCAAGTAGAGTTATAAGAGAAATCCCTACAAATGAAATTGCTGTGTTAAAGGTATGCACATTTGATTTTTGATAGATTTTTTCAAGTTGCTCTCCAAGGAATTTATATCAATTAACCATCATCAACCATATGACAGTCCCAATTCCACCAACATTGGTGATTATCAGCTTTAATTTTTATTAAATTAAATTTAATTTAATTTTTATTTAAATTAAAGTATGTATATTCTGAATAAATAGTGGACATTAGTTAATAATGACTTATCAATATTGTTTCATTAATTGTAACAAATGTACCACACTAATGTAACATGTTAATAATAGAGGAAACTGGGCAAAGAGTATATGAGAACTATCTACTATCTTCTCAATTTTTCTGTAAAACTGTCATAAAAATATAGTCTATTTAAAAAAATTGTTAGATATTATCTTGTGTTGTTTGTGTATCTTCATTAGTGAAGTTGAATATATTTTCACATATATATGTCATTTGTAATTTAATTTCTCTTCGTTCCTTTTTTACATTCTGTGTCTGGCTTTCCATTAGATTTTTTTTTCCAAATTTCCAAATAATTTTATTTATTTATCTTTTGCTATGTATGAAATTTGGTCAAATCTGTCCAATTTTGTAGACTTTGGGATTTCATGGCTTTCTTAGAAAACACCAACTTAACCCACATTGCATTTAGAATAATTTTATTCACAATAAACCTAAAATATTTATTTATCAATTAGTTGATAAACCAATTGTATTAGTCTGCTTGGGCTGTCATAACAAAATAACACAGACTGGGGGGCCTAAACAACAGATATTTATTTTCTCTTAGTTCTGGAGGCTGAAAGTCTGAGATCAGGGTGCCAGCAGGGTTGGTTTCTGGTGTGACCTCTCCCCTTGTCTTGCAGATGGCTGCCTTCTTGCTGTGTCCTCACATGGTCTCTTCTCTGCACATGTGCAAAAAGAGAGAGATCTCTGGAGTCTCTTCCTCTTCTTGTAAGAACGCTAATTCTATCAAATCAGAGTCTCACCCTGTGACATCATTTAACCTTAATTATCTCCCTAAAGGTCCTATCTTCATATACAGTAGCATTGGAAGTTAAGACTTCAACATATGAATTTGGGGGGGACACAATTCACTCCATAACACCAACCAACACATACTTATTGATAATGGGTTGAATGTTTTACACCAGGCTTACCAATGGAGAGAACATGACCCCTGATGTCTGCAAGTTTACAGTCTAGTCGTACAGCCATGAAACAGCATTTACAAGAATTGTCATTTTGCAGATTCGAGAGCTTCCCCTGAGGAAAGAGAACATAGTGTAATGTCCAGACTGCAGTGGTGGCTGTGGGACATGTTCTCCTGCCCCTTCCGGAACACAGAGCGGCATTTTGAAATTAAATATGTCAGTGTCGTCCTCAGTCTCTAATCATAAAGGTGACTCATGATGTGGACATGAGGATGAGCTCATAAAACATGGAAGAGGGAGAAATACAGTGAAGATTCTAGAAGATATCAGAGTGTACAAACAGGAAACTGAAGCCTTGGGATCTGAGGCTTACCAGAGGGTACACACCCCCTGGGAGTGGAAATAATAACAACTCAATGTATATTGTGCATTTTTTTTCTCTGAAATACTCAAAGCTTTCCTCAAATATTTGATATCCTTTCATAGTCACACTGAGGTAGAAAAGAAATACATTTCCTTGTTGTTTTTTTTTTAAATTTCAGATGGCAATAGACACATACAGGGATTCACTATTGTGGATTCATTCAGTAAATATTTTGTGGAATACCTACTTTGCATAAAATAGCATCAGATTGGTGAAAATGTAATGATGACTAGAACATAGTACCAACGTTGAAAAAATTAGGTCTTTGAGCTAGAAGGAAATAAGAACTTGGCAACTTGGAGAAACGGCCATTCCCTCTGCTTTGGCAGCTATGGAGGACATCACCATTTGATGCCTGCCCTCGATGCCAGTGAGGTTCCCAGAAGGATCTGCAGACCCTTCCCATAGAGCACTCCAAGTAGCCACCACACACAGAGCCAAGTCAACAAGTCAACATTTGTCCCTTGCACTGTTCTGTGCTACCTCTTTGAGTGGTCCCGTCAGCCACAAGCAGCCTAAAAACTCACGTCCTACTGCTTTTAATCCCATGCTTTATTCTCCATTGAATTCTCTAGAGAATTTAAGAATGAGATGTAGACTGGTTGTTAAACGAAAGAAGACTAATACATTTTACCTGACTATTTGAGCCTAATTCCAATATCTGCCCTTATTGGGCAGTGGGTATAATGGTTAATTTTATGTGTCATCTTGACTGGGCTATGGGGTACCCAGGTATTCCGTTAAACTTTATTCTTGGTGTGTCTGTGAAGGTGTTTCTGGATGAGACTAACATTTAAATTGGTAGACTGAGTAAAGCAGGTTGCCCTCATCCAATCCATTGAAGGCCTGAATAGAACAAAAGGGAGGAGGGGAGAATTTGCTCTCTCTGCCTGACTGTCTTCGAGTGGTGACCGTGGTCTTCTCGTGCCTTCAGTCTCAGACTGGAACTATACCATCAGCTCTCTAGATTGCCAACCGCAGATCTTTGGACTTTTCAACCTCCAAAACTGCATGAGCCAACTCCTTATTAGATAGATAGATAGATGGCAGATAGATAGATAGATGGTGATGACAGATAGATGGATTGTAGATAATAGATGGATAGTGATGTTAGAAAGATGTATAGATAGATGATAGATAGATAGGTAGGCAGATAGATAGATAGATAGACGATAGATAGGTAACAGATGGATGGTAATGTTAGACAGATGTATAGATAGATAGGTATATAGATAGATAGATGATAAATAGATAATAGATGGATGGTGATGTTAGATAGATGTATAGATAGATGATAGATAGATAGATAGATAGATAGATAGATAGATAGATAGATAGATGATAGATAATAGATGGATGATGATGGATGGATAGATAGATGATAGATAGATAGATAGATAGATAGATAGATAGATAGATGATAGGTGATAGATAGATAGATGATAGATAATAGATGGATGATGATTTTAGATAGATGGATAGATAGATGATGGATGATAGATAGATAGATAGATAGATAGATAGATAGATAGATAGATAGATGATAGATGGATAGAAGTATACAAATGTATATCTCCTAATTGTTCTGTTTCTCTGGAGAACACAGACTAACAAAGTGGGTATTCAGAAAGGGGTTTAAAGAAACTGACAAAACAACAAACAAAAACTAGTGGACGTGGAATATACATGCCTAGTTCTACTTGCTGAGGTCAGAGAAATAGTGAGAACACCCAGTTCTCACACTACCATTCCACGGAAATAGTGAGTGTACCAAGGAGACCCCCATGTCACCAAAGGCCACAGCACCTGACTGAACAATGTCAGCATGGGTGGCTGCAATCATCTTTAGTGTATATAAGTACCATATATTTATGCCCCAAGTGTTGGGCGCACCTCAAAATGGTAAACAACACGTGCTGGCACTTGATAAAGAAAAGGACTCCCCAGGAGAGGGGAAAGAGGAAGGACCCAGGGCCAGTGATGGTTTTTCATACAGAACTCCCCAATAGCAACATTTTCCCCTTTCTTTTGGGCTTCCCTGGAGAGTAATTCTGGAAAACATTCTGTCTGACAGTTGCCTACGGCACAGGAAGCTACAATTGGCAATGATGGTGATTGTCCTTGTCGTTATTGTCATGGCATTTATTTTGCTGTGGTTATTTTATCTGATCCATCCAGCACTATGCTGTGCACTTTTCAGAGATTATTTTGGGTAATTATCTTAACAGATCTGTGAGGTGGATATTATTGTTCCCGTTTTATAAATGAGGAGGTGGAGATTCTGAGAAGTTCAGGGAATTCTCCAGGGAGTGAGAGAGTCAGCAGGAGTCAAAGCCATGTCTGCTTGACACGTATGCCTCTTGCCCTTTTCCACCCTGATGTTCTGGCTTTATTTTAATTCTAAGGTAGCAGTGGAAGACTGAAGGGCGTACGTCCGCAGCAGAGATCAGCGAACGTTTTCTGTAAACAACCCAGAGAGTAAATATCTTAGACTCTGTGGGCTAGACAGCTGCAGCTGTTCAACTCTGCATCATAGCATGAAAGCAGCCTGAGACAACACAGAAACGACTGAGCATGGTTCTGTTCCAATAAAGCTTTATTTATAAAAACAGATGGAGGGCCAGATTTGGGCTGTGGTTAGTCCACCCCGGTCTGCAGGAACAACAGATGGGAGAAATGGTTGCAGGAGTTAGAAGAATGTTGTAATCACAATTTAAAGACCCCATCTTTCACCTCAGATACTTTAAAATCCAGCAAGAAATGTCAGGCAAACCCGTTGGAAAAAAAAAGAACACTTGAGATTCAGAGAAAAAAAAATAGAGAAATGTAAAATGAATACAATGCAAATTATGAAAGTAATTTCTAGGAGTAAAAAGAAGTGACTAGTCGGGCATAGTTAAATTAGCTGAAGTGTCTTAGACTTAGTATGTGCAAAGCTGGGTTTGAGAGGCAGGGTAGGGAGTGAACAGCAATGGAGAAGAGAATATATCCTACTCAACTTAGATTTCTGAAATTTACATGGCACAGAAGGAATAAAGAGACTTGAGAAGCACCATTCAACTATAGATAAAGAAGCAAAGGTCATTTGTGTGCTTAAAAAAAAGCACACCATAAGAAAAATTTCATACTCCCCCCAGAGTGCCTATTAAAATAAATGTCATCTATCCAGACTAACAAACGGATAAGACTGAATTATTGATTACCCTGTGAAAGTTTTCATTTGAAGTGTTCTGTGGGTTAATGCAATAATCCAATCCATTTCCCTGGTCTGTCCCCTTCTCTCCTATCTCAGCTCCAATTTCAGTTCTAAATTGTGAAATTTAGGACATGGTTTTATCCAGAGCCTCCCTCTCTACATAACCCAGTGCTCCCTGGCCTCATCATAGCCAGGGCCTGAAAGCCTAGAGAATCCGCTGGCAAAAAGGAGGGCAGGCTCGCTGCCATTTTCCTGCAAAGTAATTTTCAAATGGAAATTGGATGTAGTTGCACGATGGGGCTTAACTTCCCTCTGCTTGAAGCACCGGGCTTAGCAGGCTCCAAATTCCCAACTCCATGCAATGCAAATGCCTCTCTGGTGCCTGGGTCTGCTTGTAACGACGAATTTCTGCTGTGAGAATGTTGGATGCTGGAGTCAGGAAAGGGGTGCAGAGCTATGGGGGCATCAAATGATCCCCGTCCCCAGCTCAAAGATGGCTGGGTTGGGAGATCAATATTAGTATTGATCTTGGCGAAGTCAGGCCAAACAGGTGATAAAAACAACTGTACGGGAAAGGGCACAATCTCCCCCAAAATAAAATAAGATTGATTCAGCTATCAGGTCAATGAGGCAGAAATGGTCTGCCTCCCTGGGTATACTACACCTCCTCTTATGTTCAAACCCTCCTGGGTTCCCTCACCTGGGCCCTGAGCTGTAACTGAGGTATCTGCCTGCTGCTAGCATCCTGCTCTCAAATCACATTGTCTTTCTCAATCAAATTTTACCTGAGAACCTTAACTTAGTTGCATATGGAGCTCCATATCTCATTGTATCAAAATCGAGTTTCCAGAGTATTATCCCAGACTCTCCACTCCATTTCTCTCTGTCTAGGAGCCACAGCGATGGCTCTCACTTGGCTCAGATCCTTTAGCTAAGACCCTGAACACAGAGCAACTCTGCCCATTATGGTAGCTGCTGGCCGTGTGTGGTTTCTCAGCACTTGAAATACGCCAGTCTGAACTGGAATGTGCTATAACACACCAGAGTTCAAGGACTTCGTGCAAATATAGACTGTAAGGAATGTACCTGTCTCATTCATAATTTTTTTTTTTGGCTGAGGAAGATTCGCCCTGAGCTAACATCTGTGCCAACCTTCCTCTGTTTTGTACATTGGTCACTGCCACAGCATGGCTGATGTGTTGTGTAGGTCGGTGCCTGGGATCTGAACCGGAGAACCCAGGCCACCAAAGTGGAGCATGCCAAACTTAACCACTACGCCATGGGGCCAGCCCCTCGTTCATAATTTTTATATTGATTACATGCTGAAAAGATATTTAGGATATACAGGTTTAAATAAAATAGTTATATGAAGTTCACCTATTTTCTTTAACTTTTTAAATGTGGCTCCTAGAAAATTTAAAATTACATATGTGACTCGTATGTTTCTATTGGGTGGTGCTGACCCCAAGTTATAGAATAAATGAGCAGCTGGCAAACATAGCACGCTCCAATGTACAGAATCATTGCAATACGCCAAGAATGTGTGCTGAGGGAGATGGTCTTCAGTGAAGGCAAGGAGAATTCAGACATTATTGTCAAAATTGCAGTCTTTTCTGTTCTTGGTAAAAATGGAATTATTTTTTAAATTTGTTGAATAACATTTGCTGTCATTTATTGATGACGTGGTTTTGCTGTTCCTCTCTTTAAGAGGAGGTTTTTCCTTCTTAGAGTCATTCTCTCCTCTAGATTGTGAGAGCTATGAAGGAAGGGCCTGTGGGAGCCTCATGCTTGAATTTGAAGCTCATAAAACAGTGCCTGGCACTTAGGACTTCTGAATAAGCATCCATTCCATGACAAATGTTAAGAGTTAAATGAATTGAAATTTGCTATTATAGGGTGTCAGTAGATACTTTGGTTATAAGATCAAAACTAGATCACAATCATGTTTCCACTTAAAAATACAAAAAAAAAATGTTATTATCATAGCTGAACTTTAAAAAAAAAAAAAAAAAGCATTTTTTTGAGGACAGTGATTCCTGTAACGGGGTAGGATGAGATGGGGTCCTTCCAAACAAGACAGGCTGCCCTATAGACCACTGTTTCTTGTTACTGATGGGGTTGCTTTGTAACTTTCAGGTGTGTTGAGTTCAAAAAAAGGTTAAGAATAAGCATTTGAGTTCCATTCACTATTAAGTGCTGTTTAAGATCTTGCTCGCTACTCTAAACGCCATTCCCAGGCAGGGCCAGCTTCATGGGCACACAACTTGTGCTGTTGCACGGGGCCCCACGCACAGAAGGGCCCGTGCTTGGGTTAACGATTTGCTGTCACTGCCTTGAAATTCTTAACAATTTTATCTTTGAACTTGTGTTTCGTAAGTGAAGTCCGATGCATGTGAGCAGGGAAGATATGTTCCCCCATTCATGGTTGCCCATTGACATGTAGCGTTCACAATGCTCCATGAGCACAGGACTTCAGCTGACCCATAACTGGGAGCTCAGGGAGATTCAAAGCGAGTGCACAGTAAGTGTGTTATGTCTATGACTGAGTAAGCAGGGATGCTGACAGCCCTCAGAGGCCATCCTTTCTGTTTGAAAGAGAACTTGCTTCTAACATGGCAAGAAAGCAATGACATTCCAAGAAATACGAACCACCAAGGAATCCTACTGTATCCTCTCTCAGTCATGTTGGTTCCCTGTATTAGTAACCACCGACACTAAAAATGATGACACAGAGGAAGGGAAAGATAGGGCAACCCAGAGTTTCTCTTCCTTTCATCCTTCCTTACTCACCTGTAAGCTAAACATGGAGAGTGTTAGCAAAATGTGAGTATAGTATATCAAGACGTGAGATGAACACGGTTGAGTTAGTTTTGTGCTGAATGGCCTCCAGAAACACACCTGTAGTTTAACAAGCTGGGTTTATTCCTCTTTGCAGTGAGGAAATTGCCCGAGGGGATCATGGGCGGTCTTAGTAAGAGGGTGTTAGAAGCTATTATAGGATTTGGGCTTTTGTTGGGTGATTTGGGGGAGGGGCTGAGGAAGCAGAGGTTTGTTCCAGGTTGAGTGTTGTCAGAAAATGGGAAATTCTGTGAGTGGGTACCTCAACAAATCTTAAGAAGGGCCGAGTAGAGTGAGGCTACAGCCGTAATTGGCAGAGACACGACAAGCGTTCTTTCATCAAGAGAGGGCAGTGCTGGGTATTTCATGGTTGCACAGGGCCTGGTCTGAAGGGGATGGTCTGTGAGGTTGCTTACGTCCAACAGGAGAACACACAGCTTAACTGTAAGTGTCGGATCGGTTTGCAATAACATTGAGACCAAGCTGTGAATGTCAAATCCAGGCCCCAGACGTCGAGGGCTGCTTTTTTTCTCTCACACTGTTCCGTTAAGAAAAAAAAAAAAGACCCATATGAACATATAAGCTATGAAATACAAGTTGTGTGGTTTCAGTGATTCTGCACATGAGTTAAGTGCGCTGATATTTGCATTTAAAACTGGCATGCGCAGTATAAAGATGAACGCTGCAAAGCATGCGAATAATTAAAATTTTTAATTATTCTTTACTTAGATCAACATTAAACAACAAACAAACAAACCTCATGAGAAGTCAAGAGAGACGCTGTGGAGGAAAAGAAAAAGCTTTAAATTTTAGTACCTTTATGACACTTTTTTTCTGTTTTTTGAACAAGGGGCCCTGCGTTTTCATTTTGCACTAGGGCCTGCACATTATGTAGCTGGCTCTGTTCCCAGTTCTTTATTTCTTTCAACGCTTGATAATGCTCTAGAGAAATGCTTAAATCTTCCAATTTTCTTTCATCCTTCAGAGATCACTAGGGGCCGCATGTCCCCTAAGTCAGCCAATGTCATTGGAGTTCAAATCCCTATGGGCTTCTCAGAGGTGGTTCCTTCAACTTTGGTTGGATGGAGAAGAGTCCCCTGGCCTCTTCTTCTCTTTCCAGATCCCAGTCCTTAAGCCCTTCTTTCACAAAATGGGAGCTTCGTACCTTCAGGAGGGGTATGAAGGCTCTGGAAGGTGTGTCCCTGGAGTATTCCATCTTTGTGTCTGACTTCCACCGGCAAGAAGAGAACCTTATCACGACTGTGCTTTCCTGGTTGGGATTTTCTTTTCCTTTCCCCTGAGCGAAAGATGTCCAAGTTTCTACTCACTCTTCTGATCAATATCTTATTTATAACAATTTTCTGGTCCTTATCTCAAGTTGCCCTAAGAATGCCCCAGCTACAACCTCTGATTACATTTGTCTTTGGTACAAATTTAGAGTGAATCTGTTTCTTAGAAAGGCCTTTCCTTATCCTTTACCCAGAATATAGCTTTACAAAACAGTTTACAGAAAGATATTTGAACAGAGATTTAAAGTGCTCCATGCCACACCAATGAGACCAAATGGATAAACTGCATTTGAAAAATTCAGAGATTTTAACCTATCCTCCCTTGCTTTTCCTTAACAGAAAGATCTGCCAGTCTCACATCTAGGATCTGAAGGCCTTTGCCCTGAGGCACAAATTGTCAGGAGAAGATTGGATAAGACCTTGCCCAGTGTGGGTGGTTCCATACCTGCAAATAGCTGCTACCCCGTCCTTATGGGGCCATATAATTAGCATGTGAAACATCAGGCTCTTAATAAAGTCAGCAACCTATTTAATTGGGTGAAGTGGACCAAGGAGGAAATGGTGGTATCCATCATCCACCCTAATCTCTGTCCCCATTCCTAGGAGAGATTCTCTCACTGTCTGGATACTCTCTCCAGGTGGACATGCCTGATGCTGTATGTGGTCTAAGGGAATTTTCTTTATCATCACTACTCAAAATGGGGAGCCATGGGTTTTATTGGATCTCAGTTGTCATGCCAAGTGCTCACCACTGTCCCCGCCTGTGACCGGGGCCCATTTCTCATATACAATTTTCCACCCCTCCCCACTCTCCAGCCCTTTCCTAGTTATCAGTTGTTAGAAGATGGGCCCGCCCCTCACTCAACCATGTGGCTTTCATCTGTTTCATGAGCCTCAATTTATTTCTCCTTGGATTGAGCACTAAGATCTACACATTAGGTCTTATTGGCTCAACTGCCTTAACTTAGTGAGAAAAATGTTGGTGACTGTAGAAACTAAAACATTGTTTGCTTTCTTGACACGACATTTGCAGTGTATAAAAAATGGACCCTAATCTCTTAGGGATAATCATTATTATAATAATATCTTACATTTATTGAGCGCTAACAAATGGCTTTTCACTTTAGTTGCATTATCTCACGCACTCCTCACAAACATATGAGGTAAGTACTGTTATTATACATGTTTTATAGATAAAGAAACATGTTTAGGAAAATTAAGTAAGTGCTACAGACTGAACATTTGTGTCCCTCTGAAATTCATATGTTGAAATCTAATCTCCCAAGTGATGGTATTAGGAGGTGAGGCCTTGGGGAGGAGACTAGGTCATGAGGGTAGAGCCCTCATGAGGGGATTAGTGCCCTTATAAAAGAGACCTCAGAGAGCCCCCTCACCCCTTCTACCATGTGAGGACATAGTGAGAAGATGGCCGTCTATGAACCAGGAAGTGGGTCCTCACCAGACACAGAATCCACTGGCACCTTGATCTTGGACTTCCAACCTCCAGAACTGTGAGAAATAAATGTCTGTTATTTATTAAGCTACCCAGTCTATGGTATTTTGTTATAACAACCTAAATGGAATAAGACACTAACTAAGGTAAAACAGCTAGTAAGTGGTGAAGCCAGAATTTAAACCCAGGGTGTCCAGCTCCAATGTCTTAGTTCTTAGCTATTATGGTATAAATTATTTACACACACATACACATTGATTTCATCACCTAAACTTGTTCATTGCAAAACTGTAGAATATATTGACTGCCCTAGAAATACTAGAGTTAGCATTTGGAATTTTGACTATTTGCAATAAACCTCACAGTTCTGTGATACATATTTGTCATTTTGCTGAGGCCTGATTTGGATCTTGATGGCCATGAGGTCATTGTGGGGAAACATTCACAAGAAAAAAAAAAACAAAACAAGGAAAGTGAGATAGTTGAGGATACAATCGAGGAAGGCTTTGAAGCCCTTGAACCTCAGCCACAAAAATGGAAGACATCTACAAGTGAAGACATAAGAAGGGGTCTGATGGCCAACACTGGTGGGGAAGCCAGGAGCAATAATAATGCACTTCTGCTCATCACTTCCTACGTGATGCAGAGAGGGCACAACATGAATGCAGAGTTTTCTCATTTTGTAGGCTCCAGAGCTCATTCAGAAGAAATTTCCGTCCCTTCCTGAGGACTTATCCTCAGAGGCAAGTCAGATCTTGACAGCAACTGTCTCTTCTCCCTTTGGCAGAAACGTCCACAAAGTGTGCTTCTGCCCATCCACTAAAGAACATTCTATGTTTGTTTCAGGATTCCAAGGGGCCATCCTACTGGATGAATGTAGCCCTAATGGACAAAAAGGGGCAAAGCAGCATGACTCTGAGTTGAAACAGTCTCTGTCAGTCTCTCCTTCATTAGGAGCACTTTCCTAGGAGCATTGAGGGCTTTTGCTTTTATTACCCGACTGAGGTAGAACTCTTGAGAGAGATACAGAGAGAGGAGAAAATCAACCTTGAAAATATTTAACTGCAGCAGAGTGTGGCAGTCAGTGATGGCTATGGTGATCACATTGTGTATGGGGCTCTATTTGCTTCTACGGGCCCTTTCCACCCTATAAAAAGAAGAAATAAGTTGCCTCCTATCTAATTCCTTCAGCTATGATATCTTCTTCACTGATAAAATCTGCAGGAGAAGGAAAAAAGTTATCTTTGTAAGAGGTGTCCTTCTGATAGAATATGTAACTAAACCCGAAGACGACCAATTTGGGCATTAGATCTATTACGGATGGGTTGTGCAATCTGGGACATGGCTCTTAACCTCTCTGAGCCTCAGTTTCCTCATCTGTAACATGAGAAAATCAGAGAATTCTCTGAGGCAATTATTCCAAAAGTGATTTCCAAAGTAATTATTTTGCTCCTTGTACCCACCTACCCACATTTGTGCTTATGGGCAAGCACTATAGGTTTCTAAGTCTCAGCTAGTCCCTCTGCCTTCCCTATGGAAGATCCTGAAACACACGGCAGAATCTTTTGGACATCACTTAGAAAGGAGGAACACAGAAACAAGATCAGGCACTGGCTGCCAATGGCCTCTTCTTCGAAGAGTTGTTAGACTTGGGTTCCTTCCTGAAAATAGATCGCAAAATCTAAGAGTTTTATCATGATTCTCTGATTGTTCATCAGTACCTCCAGAACAACAGTGTCTCTGGTCTTGGTGTCTTGAAATGAAGCCCTGGCCAGTCCCACAGAGGACAGGCGTAGGGAGTGACTTTTCAGCTGTGGTCATGGATTGCCCTGGGCAAATGCATTCCGTCGTGCTTTCATATCTTTTTGTCAACACAATGCGTATGTGACACACAGCCCAGAGGAGGGAAGTCTGGGCCAGTGTAACTGGCTCAAACAAGCTCACACCTGCCACTGTGGCTGTGGCCAGGGTGTACTTCAGAGCAACATGAGGTCACAGGCTGACAAAGGGCAGACAGTAGACAGGTCTCCCTACCTTCTCAACTTTGCGATCCAAGAGAGACAATAAAAAGATGTTTTCTCCTCCCCCACAACTCCCCTAAACACACACACACTCAAATGCACACAGACACACACATAGGCACACGCATACACACATGCTTATATACACAGATGCATACACCCACCCACATACAGTTGCACATGCACACACACATGCGCACACAAACACACACAACACACACATACCACCTGTCAGTTACAAGGCAAAACCGAATCCTTATAGAATACCCTGAGGGAGCGTGCTCACTGGGCTCCTTTCCATGGCATAACTATTACACAATGGAGAAGCAGTCCTGCCTAGTGGTTAAGGCCTCAGGCTCTTAGGCAGGACTCAGGGTATCTCATCCCCAACAGCTGCAATTCCCACCACATCTCTGAACTTGATTTCCCCATCTAGACAATGAACCTGTGAGTGCATGGCTCAGGGGGCTGGCTGTGGGGTGTGATTAGAGTCTAGCACGGAGTGGGGCTCAGAGGGTCAGCTGTCAGTTATCCTCACTACATGGGGTTGGAGCTTCTAGAATGCAATGTCCCTGTGATTTTTTATTTCACAATCAACAAGAGCAAGCTTTCTCTGAAATTTGCTCGGGAACCTACCCTTTTAATATTAATTTTTAGTTGTTGAAATACTATACGTTTACTGTAGAAACTTCAAACACACAGCAGAGTAAAAAAACAGCAAATAGTGGCCGGCCCCGTGGCCTAGTGGTTAAGTTCAGCGCACTCTGCTTCGGTGGCCTGGGTTCAGTTCCTGGGTGCGGATATACACCACTCGTCAGCAGCCACTCTGTGGCAGCAGCTCACATACAAAATACAGGAAGATTGGCACAGATGTTAGCTCAGGGAAAATCTTCCTCAGCAAGAAAAAGAAAAGCAAAGAATTGTCTCCCTTTGCCCCATTCCCTCTTTGGCATATATTCGTTGAAACTTTTCAATATGCATACACACACACACACTCACGAGAGAAAAGATGCACACCCACACAGAACTCATCATTTTTAACAAAGCTTGGACATGTATTGTAGTGGCTCCTTCAATTGCTTTTTCCAGAAGAGGAGAGAATACTAAAGAATTAAAGGATGATCTTCACATATCAAAATGCAGATGGTATTGGCCGTTATTGGTGTCATCTTCTTAAGAGCCTAGATGTTCTTAGGACAAATATTAGTGTAACAGCTCCTCACAATTATTCCCATTTCCATTAGTAACATTAATGTTTTATAATAAGATATCCAGGAAGAACAAAATAATCACTGCTGATTCGAGGGCAAATAATTTTGGAGCAAGAGGAGATGAGATGATGACGAAGAAAGGGCTTGTATTATGGCTAATTAAATCTGTCATCATCCAGAACAAAAAAGATCTAGATGATTCATTTTGTTTTGACTCACTTCTTGAGTCATATTGACCCTGCCCACACATTTAGCCAGGGAGCTTTTTCTGGGCCCTGGTCCTCAAGGAGAAATCCAGAAGGCATGGAGGCTGAGAGACTAGGATCCTGCTGGCTGCCAGCCGTGCCCCTGGACGCACAGGTCGGCCAGCTTTTTTTTTTTCTCTGAGCAGAGCCGTGCCTCTCTAAAGCCTCCCCAGGGACTGGAATATCATCAAACAATAACAATTGCTTCTTTCTATCCTTTCAGACACGGGAAAGACTTTGGCATTATCAAAAGTGAAAGAATATTATGCTGAAGGGGGAAAAATCCCTTTTAAAGGTCATTAAATATAAATTTCCCTACTTGTTGCTAGAGGAAGGTTTCAATTAACCCCTAAAGTTGCCATCAGCTTAGCTGGAGCCTCTCCTTGAATCAAGACTTCTCATTGTTTGACTGTTCAATCACTAGGAGAGTCAGAAGCAGTTTATTAGCATAATCCCATCTAATATGGGGACTCCTCATTCTTGCTGGTGGGAGTGAATTGGACTCGTCAGAGCTGGTATGTTGCCTACATGAAACACTGGGATCCTAGCTCCTCTGAGCATTTCTAACTTCACATCAACTCTTGGTTCCGACATCAGATATTTTTTTCTAGAAAAATCTTCCTACACACTGTTCCTTGTAGATTAATCAAGAACATCACTGAGTCCCCAGGATTTCTCTGATCTATCAGACACATTTTGTGACCCTGGGGATGGAGGCATGGATAGCAGCATGGAGCACAGGATTTTTTGCTTGCTTGTTTTTATATATAAGGAATTAATTTCTGTTAAAAGAAGATTGTGATTCTGAAAAAACCGTCTGCTGCATGTCCCCCCACACACAAAAAAACCTTAATAAAATCTACTGCTGCCCCCCTAGTTCTAAGAGGGAAGAACCCACATTGTCCTCTTCACCTCTCTCCTCTTAGCCCCAGTGCCTACCACATGCCTGGCACTTGAATGAATGAATGAATGAACAAATGAAGGGGTGTGATGATAGGCAGGGGAAGCCAATGGTGTAAGGAGGAGTGAAACATGACTGGTTCTTCCAAATAAAACATGTTTTAAATGGTGTCTGTCCATCCTAGTTTAGGCTTCATTGTTTCCATTTCAGCCTTTTCTTGCCTCAATTTGTGGCTGAGATAGATCCTTGGAAACCATTTTTTTTCACCCCATTATTTTAGATATGAGGAATCTGATACCTAAAGAGGTAAAGTTACTTATTCGGGGAAACACGCTCGCCCATTTTTATGGTATTTTACAACATAATAAATCTTCATAAATTGTTTTTCTCTGAAAGCAGGAAGTCTTGCCATTGCCTTTAAGTTTTCTCTAAGAACGAGAACATTTGAGTTATCAGAAAACAAGGGTCCCTCCCTGTGGCGTCTGGTAGAGAATTTATATACTGTGGTTTCATCAAATCTTAGATATCAATTGATTGTGAGACACACAATTATTTTATGCATTACTAAGAAAAAAGCATGCTGCAAACACAAAGTTTTCTTACTATGCAGAAGTTTCATATTATATTTATTGAAAGAGCTTTTTTAGATTTATTTATGCATTTGAAAAAATGTATTGGTCTTGTTCATACCTTGAAAGGAAAATATAAGCAAAGCAAATTAGTTGTGGTACTTCTAAAATTTCTACACATTCAGGGAATGGTGCTTTTATATTACTTTTTAACTCTATCATCGATGGGCAGCTTTTTCCTTGAGCTGTCATTTGTGCCATCCAAAGTATGATGATACGGCTTTTTTTTTTTTTTTAAATAAAAGAATTCCTCCACTACTGTCCCAGATTTTCTTCCAACCCACTGTCAACCTTCCTGTGATTTCTGATGTCATGCTTTCTTGCTTGGCTAGTGTGATGGGCAGTCCTTGTACTATCTCAGGAAGGAGCTTGCTCTCTCTGCACATGAGTGTCCTCTTTTAGATCCCAGAAAGTGTGTGGTTGCTGCTTTGCCAGAATATAAAGAGTTGCGGGCCATTCCTTTAATGACAAATAATTGTTTTCTTAATACCACATCTGTGCCCCCTGTCTCTGCTTTCCTATCTTTCTTTGTACTCAGTAACCTTTTGTTTTAATGCCAAATCATGGTGTAATCTTCTTAGAGACGTTTAAGCACCCATTAAACCATTACACACATATGGTTTCAGCAATTCCCATAAGGCAATAGAAGTGGCTGAGATACAAAGGGCTGTGAGCAAGTTTGCCCAAGTAAAAGCAACGATGGCTTCGCTGGGACTGCTCTTGGGTCCAACAATAATTGGACAATCACATTGATTGTAAGATGCATCTGATTTCTGCTACTTTCAAATGTGAGGGGAGAAATGTGCACCTTAGAAATTATGCAACATAGAAATAGTTTTAGCATGCGTCTGGGTTTCTCCTTGGGAAGACTTGTTCCAGCTCATGAGACGGGATTTAACATTCCACTTAACGTTAGAAAAGTGCCTAGAACATCTCTCAAAGAAAAAGTAATCAAGGCAATTTTTAAAAAGATATTTGCATGTCAATACTAGCGTTTCTCAATGCTGGGTGTTCATTAGACTCAACTCAGGAATTAAAAAAAAATTAAACCCCAAACAAATTAAATCAGAACCTCTAGGATTGGAGGCCAGGCATCAGGTAATTTTGAAAAGCTCTCTAGGAGGTGCTAGTGTGCACTCTAGGAAGGAAGCCACTGATAGGAACATAAGGAATCTCCTGGATTTCCAGAAAGCCAAATTCCTAGAGTATCTTATGCATGTTTAAGAGCAGTACACCTTCCTTGGAAACATCTGGATGCAGTGGCAGGAGGGTTTATGATTTATTTCATTTGGGCATACATGGTGTGGGCACCTTTTTTCCCTTCTCTTTCTTTTCTCTCTCTCTCTTTTTTCTCTCTCTCTCTTTTTAATGCCGGCTTTGCAATCTTGCTGCACAGATCTTTTTTAGTACAGTGACACATTGAGCTTTTAAACCTTTCAAACTGTGTTATTTAAAACCATGAATGCCCTATCATGCATAAAAAAATAGACTTGCCAGGATTCTCTGAACTGAAATCCTGACTGCAGTGTTCTGGCGTCCTCCCTGTCCCCTCCCTCCGTTGGGCTGGTCACTTTCGCCTCTGACTTCCCTCTGCCCCACTCCATGTTGTCTCCCCACCCTTGTCTAGCTCCGTGGAGAGCAAGGGACACCAACAGCAGCTCCCGAGGTCCTGCAGGATTCCAGCGTCTCATTGAGTCGAATCTCTTGTTAGCTGCAGACAACATAAGGCGTAGATCAAAAAGGAGTGACAACAGTTCAGAGACAACAGTTCTTTTCAATCACTTCCTGGGTACATTACCTTACATTGTGTAAATATTGGCTTTCGTCTATCAAGGGTTTTTGGTTTTCCATCAAGAAAGGAAAGATCTTCATTTTATAAAGATCTCACAGCCTTTTCAACCCCACCCCTTCCGCACACTCCCCTTTGGTCTTAGTTTTTTAAGCTTACCAGCCCTGAATAACTAGGAGACAGAAAGCAATCTGACTAGGAGACTTTTGGCTGGAGAGGGGAGCTCAACCCTAGATATTGGGGGAATTGTTTAAAACGTTCTCCAAGTGCAAGCAATATATTTTCAAAGAAAGTAGACTATAGTGTGCTCTGTTTTTCAAACTTCCACTGAGATTTTTATGGAGGTGGTGTTCTTGGTGTCTATAGATATGTTATTCAGATTTTGGCAGTATAATTTAAATAACGATCTATTTAAGAGAATTAAATAATTGCCTCGCTTGAAAGCGATCCATTTCCGTATCTCTTCATGAGATCTTCGAGCAGTGGTGAGGTTTTCTTTTTCTCTGAATGGACTTAGGACACATTTTTCTTTGTATAAGTTTCTTTTCATAAGACAAATAAACAAGACGTTGTAGTACCTATCACACACAGAAAAAAGTATAATCTATAACCTGAAGTCTCTTCTCCCTGCTCTTCTTCACACTTGGATGAATTTTCTTAACAACCCATGACTTTCAGTAGAGACTATCCTTCATGTGAATGAAACATAGTGAGATATATTTTGTAACGAATTCTTAACAATCTATACAATTACACTTAACATCTTTTAAGTTAGAAAAGTGGTTTTAGAATACATATACATTGCTATCACATTATATCACATTCTTAACATCTTTAGGTCTCAGTATCCTCACTTATAAAAGGAGATATTTACAGTATCTACCTCATAGGGTTTTGTGAAGATTAAAATGAATATAAAGTACATAGTTAATTGCCGGGGACACGGTTTAACAAACCATAAATGGTAGTTACATGTTATTATTATTACTTTGCTATTATCAGCCACTCTGTTTCTCCATCTCCATCCATTTATCTCCTGACATGCTATAGGTAAGAAGAAAGCACAAAGAGTAGATTTTTCCATACCTTAACATTCACCTTCTCAACCTTTGGCCGAGATCCTGGAGAGACAGGATTCATAGAGCACAATTAACCTGTTTTTGAATCTGGATCTTTTCCTGCTTACAAAGTGTCTGATTCGATACAATACATCAAAGGATTCCAATGAGCTTCTGAGGCTTCCCTTCTGGTGAGCTCACTAGGGTCCTCTCTCAAATCTTAATCTTCAGAATTCCCTAATAGTAATTCCGCTTGGCATTCACATAGCCATTTGTGGTTTTCAAGCACTGTTACTTTACATGTCAACTTTATGAGATTCCAACAATAACTCAGTAACACTATTAGTCATAGAAGAAAGTTAAGAAACCAAGAATTTAGGTGGCTTGACCATTGCCCTCAGTGAGAAATTTAGGAATGGAACCAATTATGTCTCCCATGTCTTCTCCAATACATACTGTTAGTCCCGTCATCACTGAGTTCAAAACAGCCTTATTAATATCAAGGAGGCAGGCACACAGCTCAGAATCCCTAGATTATTAATTTTTTTATCTTGAAGTTATTGAATATTGCTATGCGGACACAGCCATCTTGCGATACCCTTTTGCTGCCTGGCACAGCCAAAAAAATAAAATCCACAGAGCGTTCCAATGCCAGATTTGGGCCTTTTGTTGAAACCTCCTCCTAGTCACACCTGTAGATATTTACCTGTGTTGATGCAAAATAACCAAGAACCATTCTATAAATAAGAGAAATAAGGTGAATTTTACTTGAGCCAGGGGTGAGAATTATAACCCGGGAAAGCCTTAGAAATTGTTCCAGAGAAGCATGGTTTTCAGTACAGTCTTATATCTTTTTAGAACAAAGAACATGCCCAGGATACATTTTCACCAAAGTTTCAAAGAGGTATTTAGGTACAAATTAGCAGGTCGACATGACCCTGATGTGGGCAAAGGGACTCATTCTGGCGTTACCAATAGAGTGTAGGAGGGGAGTATGCATCCTTATCTTAAGAGAGTGCATTCTTTATTTTAATGGTTAAGCAGATGTGCAATGTGTGTTTGATAGGCCATAAGTCAGGCTTTTTAGTTCAAGCCGAACCAGTTTTGAATCCGAATAGTTACTCCATATACCTCCATATGTGCAAATCTGTTGTTACCTGCCAATGACTAACAAAATGGGCTCCCTCTTTTGTTTTGCCCCTTCTTTTCCTAGTTGGCATTTCTTGAAATTGACAAAAAGCCAGGGGTAATTACAGGCAAGAGAAGGAAGTTTGGAATGTGTGAATTAGGAGGTGGAGTTCAGGAGAGACCTGATTAACTCGCTCGGAGGATAATAACTCCCTCATAACTGAGATCTTGTATTTGATGGGGAGCCAGCTCTAGGGTCTCCTGGCCAGTCAATGGTGTGTCACCCTTTGGGGTGGAGCACCCCTTCTCTGGAGGAAATAAATGTGGTTCCAGTGGCCTAATGAGTCCAGGGCATGATGACATCTGTGCTCCTATTTAAAACTCAAGGGTAGACCACCTTTTTCCATCTGAGCCGTTAGCTTTTAAAAATGCTTAAAAACCAATCAACAACTAAATTGCATCTGAAGAGCTGTTTCAATTATAGAATGGAGGCAGTTCCTCAGCAACCGAAGTAGTTAAGAGCTGCAAAAATTAATGTGCATTTGAACGCTGATTTTCAGAGTATAATACACTTTGTAATTCATTTAAATGTATTCTGTGCATTTTATTCTAGCTTAAGGCACAGCAGCAGTCCTTGACTCATCATAAAACTACATTTTAAAGTTTTTTTTTTAATAGAAAAGTATTTAAAACCTAAGAAGATAAACTGAGTGAAAACATAATTGGTCCAAATCCGAATATAAATGGGTTCTTTTCCTTGAATAACATCACTTAAAAGCACTCCTGTAGAATGATTCCTAATCCTTAAAGAGATAACCTGTAGTTTGGATCTTACCAAATAAAAATCTCATCTACAATTGCCTTTCTCTTGTGGCCGGACTTCGGAACCGGCCTTGATATTTTCTATCCAGGAGCTACACTCTTCATTGGAAGCTACTGACAGCACATAAATTCAGTAGCACTGGTACCTCCATGGATGGGGTGTAGTAAAACTGAGTTAATCAAACATAAGCGTTTCGCCCCAGAGCAATGGCAACAGCACATATGTCGACAGCCCGAAGGCAGTCAAGTCGGCACAGCAAACAGCTTCTTTTGCTCAGCAGTTGCCAAAACCCAGATTAAATGGATATGTGAAGGGCCGGCCCCGTGGCTTGGTGGTTAAGTGAGCGAGCTCCGATGCTGGTGGCCCGGGTTCGGATCCCGGGCGCGCACCGAGGCACCACTTCTCTGTCTGTCCTGAGGCCGAGTCCCACATACAGCAACTAGAAGGATGTGCAGCTATGGCGTACAACTGTCTACTGGGGCTTTGGGGGGAAAAAATAAATAAATAAAATCTTTTAAAAAAAAAAAATGGATATGTGAGGGAAAGACAGGGCCACAAGTAGGAAAAAGTGGTCTGAGGTGTCGCCCAGGGCCTGGGTCACCTCTCCGAAGTCTTTAACAAGAAATTAGGGGGAGGATAAATTGTAACCACAGAGACATTAACGCTGGAAGAAACCTCTGCCTCCCTTCCTACAATTCCTTCAGCCTCTCACACAGCGGATGAGGGACTAACATGGTGAAACGGAATTACTGCAGACTCATGGAAAGAACTGCTCACAGAGAGAGCTGGGCTCTCTAACCAGTCCCCAAAAGTGGATGGAAAGTTATATACTTCTCTGCTCTGCTTCTGTAGTCAGTTTAAAACAAAAGCGCACAAGCTTCCTTGTGACTTCAACTGTCGTATGGGATTATTTCTGCCTCTGATCAGTCCTAGATTCAGTATTGTTTGTGTCTGATTTGCCAGTGTTGCATTTTGATCAATGAGTTGCACAGAATGATGACACTCTCTGCCTTCCACTGATTCCTCTTTCTTGAAGTTTACTCTTCTCCTTCCCTAAAGTCAGCGTCGTCATAAACTGAGCCAACCGATGCACCGAAGACAGACGCTCCTTCCACAGCCTGCCTGGGGGACGCCCTCTTCTGCAACATGGCTGATGTTCTGGGTCCCAGGCAGAGAAGTGAAAAGGCCATTCATTTATTTAACAAGAATTTATTGAGCACTTACTATAAATGCATTTTGCTGAGGGTTTACAGGGAAATGGACAAGGGTGAGCCACAGCCTCATTCGACAAAGAGAACCAAGTCTGATGGGTTGGAAATTTGGGGGGACTCTATTGCTTACCTAAAAGTAAAGGTTTCCTAGGGTTTAGAGGAGTGGTTACGGGATTTAGTTGAACTCAAAAGTCAAGGTTGGAAATGTAATTTGGAATATGCTATGAGCATCCAGCTGGGATTGTCTATCTCGAATCTCTAAACTGAAGCAACCAACAGCTCTGGAATCTAAAGAAATCTCCGACTGGCTCACAGGCTGGTCTGAGAGTCTGCATTTAAGGAGCTCTGGGTTACCTTTAGTTACCTCTGCTGGATACCTGAAGCCTATACAGTTTGCACACTGAGCCATGACACCAGTTTAGACCCCTGCCCTGGGCACCAAAGGGCCCCCTCTCCCCATGCAAACCTCACATAGTCACATGCGTCCTGCCCAGGAGACCTCCGTTTCTCGGCCTTCTATAAGGAAACCATTGAGTCTGCCTCTGAGCTGTACACAGTGGTGGCTTTCATTGAAATACCCACTGCTATTCCCAACAGAAGTGAAAAACAGAGAGAGCTATTTATAAGCATTCTGGTGGCAATTTGCACAGCGAGGAGGTGAGGCTGGTTTCTGATTTACGCCTTTCCAGCCAGCTGTCCCTCGTCATTTTGCACATGCTGGCATGACATTTCCCTCCAGCCAATTTCATCCTGAAAAGTTTTATTTCTTTCACACGTGAAGGAAAAGTAAGTCTTTGATTTGAATCATCCCTCACCCCTCATAACACTGTAATTTCACAGGTTCTATCTAATTTGTATTCATATATCTTAATAAGCTGTGGGGAGATAACATAAACTATTTGAAAAGGCTTTTAGGGCTTACTATGTGGAGTTTCTCTTGTGGGGTGGGTGGGAGAATTTAACTAATTTGGGGAATACCTAGAATCTGAATGATTTTTAAAAAACTAAGTGTTCCTTCTATTTCCTTTTCTACGTATTTTTAAATGCTAAAGATGCGTCCAAGGTATGTACTAGCAGCTAGTCGGAAGCTAAGCAGACTGGAAAACAGATAGGGGAAGAATGGCATCCAATAATTTAAATGTCTGAAGCCAATGAGATGATACCAAGGACCCACCAACGTGAAACGGAAAGTCATTGTTCAGCGAAAACCTGGAAAATGGTGTGGACGAATAACAGATGTGTGGACAAGGGTAGACATAATCTGGGTCCTTGAGAAATTTGAACTGTTATAAATCACAACGAATCTGTAAGATTCTCTGAAGATTCAATACAGCCAGAGCTTTGGCATTAGAGTAGTAATGATAAGCGCCAGCCAGCCCCTCCTGATCAAGCCATTCCTGTGAATTCCGCACCAGCCCTAAGGCTGTCCGGTTAGATGCTCTGTTAGTGATGTGTGGGGGACTTTGAGGAGCTTAAATCACAGATCGTGAATGGGTGAGAATATAAAAATGAAAGATAGTCCAACCATGAAATTCTTAGAGTTATTTGAAATAAACCTCCCATAAACATGACAAAAGTAATATTTTAATTGTAGACCCAAAAGCAGGAAGAGAGACTGAGCTACCGGATAAAAGTGTGTTCCAGAATAAAACTCTACCCACGTCCCCACTTTTTCAGTGTGTTCAGCAAATACTCATTGAATGAATAAGCAAATGAATTCATGGATGAGTGTGGGGCACAGGGATAATAACAGGATTTAGAACTTTTCTGAGAATCGAAGAATTTAAGTAGATTCAATAGCATCCAAGATAGCAGGGGCAAAATTTCTTGATTAAAGTGCTGAGAGAACCAAGATGGCTGGCAAGTTTTCTTTGTGTTCTTAGTAATTGAGGAAGAGTTAGAAGTGAGTTAAGACATAGTGGCAGCAAAATGTGGAGAGGCCGGAAGACTGACAAAAATGATCATGAAGCTTTATTGAAAGCACCCCCAAAAACACTGTAAAATTATCATCTCTTTTTATTATAAAAGTTTTCAAGGACACAAAAAAATATAGAGAATGACCTCTATTAAATGTAATCTTTACACAAAGCATTAAGACAGAGGTGAAGCTCTTTTCTTTCCTTCCCCAATTCTTGTAGCTCTCCCTTTAGAGAAGTATCAGCTTTCAGGTAATTGATGCTAATCATCCCAGGAATTTTTTAAAATTGAATTTACTTGCAGATGTGTGTATCCATAAATTATATATTGTTTTGCACCTTTTTTTAGATTTTTATAAGCACTACTGTCCCATGCATAATCTTTCTATAACTTGCTTTCCATACTTGTGTTTGGGAGACCTATCCACGTGGATTTACGTAGATCAAGGTAATTTATTTTAAGTGATGTATAGTATTTATTGTGCTTTATGAATGTGCCATAATTTACGTCTCCATTTCCCTGGGGCTGTAGATTTCCATCACTTTTTATGTTTTTTGCTGTTGCAAACAAGGCTGCCCGAACACTTCTGTTTCTCTTCCCTCAAGCAGACCAGCAGAAGGAGACCCAGGGCAGCAGTTCTCCAGCCCACCTGCATGTTAGAGAGCTTTCGGAAAAATACCGCCCCCAGGTGTGACATCAAAGAGTCTAATTTAATTGATCTAGGGTCTTTATTCTACTGAGAGGAGACAGAAAATAAACAAAGTAATAGATTAGAAAATATCTGTAGTGATGCAAGATATAAGGCAAATAACACGGGGTCATCCTATGGAGACTGGATCCAGGGAAGAGTGTCCCACAGAGGTGACATTGAAGCTGAGACAGGTGACCAAGGGGTCACCATGTGAAGACCTCAGAGAAAGAGGGTTCCTACTAG
Organism: Ceratotherium simum simum; assembly: GCF_057802395.1. Taxonomy (NCBI): domain Eukaryota; kingdom Metazoa; phylum Chordata; class Mammalia; order Perissodactyla; family Rhinocerotidae; genus Ceratotherium; species Ceratotherium simum. The sequence continues at coordinate 26,498,918 of NC_141931.1, read as the reverse complement.
AGGAAAAGGCTGGAGGAGGTTATCATTTTGAGAAAGAAAGTTAGTGTGTCTCTCAGCCTGGTCCTACAATTGTGGGGCTATGGCGGGAGGGCCAGTGCAGGCCCATATGCCATACACCTAAACAGTTAAAAGGCATAAATCAAGGAAACTTTTAAGAATGTATGTTCTATATTCCTACTTTAACAAATATGTCATCATCATGACAAAATTAAAAATAAGGGTAAAACTACGGTGTCCATCTGAGGGAAAGTCATGAAAATACCAATGACAACTGAATTTAATTATTATTGCAGTGGGTGTGCAGTGGATAGACCAATGATGCTTGGATGAGTAATAAAATGAAAACATAAGTAACTCATAAATTATTTTATATTTATTCCATTAAACTTGTGCTTTGGCTTTATTTCAATGAAATCATTATTTATGTTGTTATGATCACTATTCACGTAACTTGTTTTATTGACAGCAATGATATAAAGGATTAAAAAATATTTTTTTTACCTAAGATATACACAATTTAAATACATTTTCATTAAAAACGTAAATTAAAGTAAGTGTAAAAAATTTTACAAGTTAACTTGTGTTTCTTATAATTTCCAAAAGGTTATTTTTCTTCTGAAGGACAAGTTATAATTAATAACAAAATATTTATTCAAAGTTATTTAAGATGAAATGGTAAAATTTAAACTTTAGGAAATTTTAAAAAATCTTACAAAATATTTTTGTAAAAATGAAACTATAGCAATTCAAGAGTTGGATGTACATCTAGTTGTTAACTGTATTGTATTGTTAGTTGTACAAATTGGTATCACTTTTCATGTTACTTCTAGTCCCATATTGTTTTATAATATAGATTTTATTACTATTCAGAGATGGTGAGGCCAACAGATCAGGAGATGACTGACATTAAAAGATAGCTTGTGGGGCCAGCCTGGTGGCGTAGCAGTTAGGTTCACGTGCTCTGCTTTGGCGGCCCAGGGTTCGCAGGTTCGGATCCCGGGTGTGGACCAATGCACCACTTGTCAAGCCATGCTGTGGTGGCGTCCCATATAAAGTAGAGGAAGATGGTCATGGAGGTTAGCCTAGAGCCAATCTTCCTCAGCAAAAAGAGGAGGATTGGCAATAGATGTTAGCTCAAGGCTAGTCTTCCTCATACACACACACACAAAAGATGGCTTGTTATACTCACAGATCCTAAGAGAAGGGGGCACGCCATGCTGGGGCATGCCATGCCACACCAGGCAAGGCCCTGTGGATAAGGAGCAAGATGGGTCAGGATGCAGAGAGAGCAAGAAGAAAATGTGAGCACCAGCCCTTATTGTGGTTTCCATGAGGCAGGGTAAGTTTTACCTGAATAAAATATGATTTAACAAAAAACCCTAATGAAATAAAAACAAAATAAAATTTCAATTTATTTATTTATAATGTGAGTGAAATAAGTAATGCTGCTATGAGACACAGTTACATATTAAGTGAAAAAATTTGTCCAGGCATCAAACCTTTTCAGATGATCAGTTTATAACAGCATCTCTAGAGAGCAGCAGAGTAAAGGACAGAAAACAGTGATTACAAATGTAAGTCTAACCAGAAACACTTGTGCCTAGAATGCTGACGATAAGGCTGAGAACATGCCAGACAAGTTGCTTGAAAGTAGATAGACTGTTTATGATGTTTTCTATTATAGCTGATGAGAACACAGACAATATCTCCCAGTTAGCGGTATTTCTTCATGCTTTCAGTTCGAATTTTGATATGACCCAAGTTTGGTAAAAACCTTTGGACATGGTGTCTGTGATAGCTACGCATATCAGGACATGACATATGGTGTTGGATTGAGAAAAATTTTGAAAATTTTAATGTGGACCGGTCCAAATTAGTAAACTGGAGTAGATACAGCTGCTGGAAAGGTCACGGTCAATGTTGGGCTTGCTACAGTACTTAAAGCAAGATGGTGACAGTTTGCAAGGAAATTATATGTAGTCATTTATTAACTTGTTCACCCAGGAAGAATTATGTACCAAAACTATAAAAACATAACACCATGAACACTGTCTGCTCTTAAGCCCAAAGTCATAGACAGCGTGTTTGTTGGACTCGAATTATGGCAGGGTGCCATAACATGTGTTACCGAACCAAGTGGGCTTGCCTCCTAGTGAGTTAAATAAGACTCTACACCAGTGGAAGTTGTTTCACAAAGTAAAGTGTATCTGCAGCAAATAGGAGGCCATGAGGAATCATTTACAAAGTCACGGCGTCCCCAAACACAGGGAAGCATGAACTTTCATTTAGGTTGGGGAATGAGTATTCAAAAGGGAGAGGTGGGTATTCCCTTGCACAGGATCAGTTGGAGAACATGCTTTTACATAATGAGGCCTAAGCTCCTCCCAGAGAGATCTTTTCATTAAAAATAAGGCAAAGGTCATGGGCGTAGCTCTTGTGGCGAGGCTTGGTCAGTTTCAGGATAGTTAGTGGTTACATCTCCTTAACATACAAAAGGAAAAGAAACAACTGGGAAAAACAGCTAATTGCTTCCAAACCCACCTTTGAGTTTCTCGAGGTGCCCAGTTGGTGACACATGGAGGTCAATGGAGTTGGTTCTGCCATGATGACAAAGAGATTTTTATTAATTTTTGGAAAAAAGTATATATATTAATACAATCCAAAGAAAATTATCACCACATTTCACCAGTGAACAGTGAATACAGATTTAACCTTTCAGTTTGATATTAACCCACCCCAAGAACTTTGAATTCTCTACAAAGTTGTTCCCCTGTAGTTTCATAAGGAGCGATACACCCCAGTTTCCTTCCTGAAATCCATTTCCTGAAATGAAAGTGAAACATTTCCAAAATTATAGATTTGAAGACTGAACGGCAAAAAAATTCTCAGATTTCAAATTACATGAAAGGAGCTAACATTGTTCAGTTCGTGCTCTGATTTAATATTCATAATTTGAACAAAAGCTACAAATGGGAGTTATCATACTATACCACGATGAAAAGTAAATATGATGATGTTAGAAAAGCAGAACATTACAAATATCTCGAGAGTAGTTACTCTAACTAAAAAAACCACTGTGCCAGAACCTATCCACATTTAGCATCCTTACATTTGCGAACAGCTGTTTTCCATTATGAAACTGAATAAAAACTAAATGTCACTGCCTGTTAAAGGATTTAAGGGTAAACAGAGAACTCAAGACTTGACATTGTCATCTTAGTACCAAAAAAAAATCAAAGAACTGTCAGGTTTCTATGTCCTAATCCAAAGCATAATGAATTACTAAATAAAAAATACACGAAAAGTAAATTGAAAAATGTAATACATCAGATATTAAAATATATGTTTATTTTATTTTTTTATTTCAAATTGATAATATAATCTCTACCATTACACATATTTCTGTAATGACCCTACAACAACACATCTGCAAAAACAGAGTAAGATTGAATATATTTCTGCCAGTTGATTTTTCTTACATTCAATCCATTTCACTTCGATCTTCCAGGCCCTGTAGACACCTCAGTGCCCGATTCTTGCTCTAGATTGTGAGTTCCTCGTGGACAGAAACCTGACAGCATATTATTCAACCAGCTTCTCCGTTTGTTCATCAATGATTTAATAATTATTTCTTGATTGCCTATTATCTACCTGGCATTATAGGTAGAGCTGCATTTACAGAAACGGATAAGACAATTCCCACCCTGGGGACCTCAGATGTCAATTGGAAACAGAGTAAGTATTCACTAAACGTTTGAAATGAATTGATTAGCTGTCCTATTCCTACTGGCAAAAAAAAGTTCTGAGTCACACCGTCTGCAGAACCCAAGATGTTAGTTGCAGTGTAGGAGGTAATATAACAGCTTATAAAATTCAGCCCCAAGAGAAAAATGATTCCTGTCTGCAGGGCTTGATTTGTGAGAAAGCGTCTGGCACAATGGGAAGCATCAAGTTTTGCACTCAGGGTGACTAAAATTTAAATCTCTGAAGCTAATTAGTAAATCAGCATACAGGCTCATTCACCTGAGCCCCAATACAAGCCTTTCCTATCTTGCTGCAGAAAGTAAGCTTTTCCCAGGAGACACAGTTGAAACATACATCTGAACAAACAAGGCTTTGTCTTCACTGACATCTGAATCTTTTTCTGTCTTTGTTATCACATTTGAAATCCAACGGACTGTACTTCTAATCCCGGTGCATTCAGCGCCATGCAGTCAATGCAGTGGATGGCGGCACATTTTCCCCACACGTAAACTTTTCTTTAGGTTAATTGTCTTTTAAGACACAGCTGGGCTGATGTCACAGGAAACAGAATGGCAGCTCTTTGCTGAGCTATGGCGTTGCACTAGATTTAAAGGCATAGATGAGAATTAGAGATGACTTGGAGGGTTTTGAGGTTGAAATGGCAAATATAGAAAATAAATGTACGCATTCTTACAGTCCCATTTTAAGAAATATTCAATTTCTTATCTTTAATTAGAAGAACCGAGAAAGGCTTTCCATCAAAGATAGATTGAAGAACGAATAGAATTTATTAAGTGAAGAAGATGAAGCACAAAATATAGGCGATTCAATCAGCATGTTCAAAGGCACAAAAGAATGAAATATCGTGGTGGTGAAAAGGAAATATAAGTTGTTTGGCTGGCTGAGAGAGCAGAGAAAGAGCAGACTCTGGGCTGCCTGGGAGCTGGGACTTAATCCAGTGAGTCTGGGGTCCAATTACCTTTCAAAGGAAGGCTTGCTCCAGAGTCACCAAGAGGGATTTGAAAAAAAAAAACAAAAAAACTTGTCTTTTTTGTTTTGTCTGAATCACCTGGTGATTCAGATTCAGTAGGTGTGGGATGGGGGTCCCGAAATATTTATTCTTCAAAATCCTTTCCAGGTTTCAGTTCAAGATGGCGGGCTGAGCACAAGCCTTTGCCTCCCTTCTCTTCTTGCTCCCCAAACCCCATTGAAATTATAGTAGAAAAGGACCAAGAGGTGTCACCCACAACAGCAAGGAGAACAGAACAGTGGCAAAGAGGCTGGAGCTGATAATCTACTGCTTCAAGTCAGAAAGAGAACAGAAGCATATTGAAAATAAAACCCAGTGGAGGGAGCGATGGCCCCCCACTGCGGGAGAAGGCTGTTGTAAAAGCTACAATTTCTGGCAGAGCTACAGAGAGGCTTCAAAATTGGTGTATGCAGGAGTGGGTAATGAATAATGTCACAAAAATAAGATGATGAGACGAGTGTCTAGGGAATAGTTGAAGCCTCGACTTCCATCTCACGAAGAATAACTGGCAGTCCAGCTTTTAAGGATGTGGAATAGATGCTCTTTGAAAGAAAGGTATTTGAGGAACCCAAGAGATGCTATTTCTAGCCTGATTAGCTTGGGAGCTCCAGCTGGGAGAATGAGACTAGCCCAGGAAAAGAAGCCCTCCCTACATTTTCCTTGGGAGCTGGAATTGGAATACCCCCACCTCTTGACAAGTACCCTGGACTCAGGGGCCTCACCAGGGACCAAGAAGATAGCACGGAAGGAGATGAGATAGGAGCTGGTGTTCATACACAGCTGTCACATCCCACCCACAGGGTGCTAACAATACATGCTCTTCATGGTCGTTTCTATTAACTTATTAGCACGGCATAAGAACTTTAATGTAGAGCCCCAAACAACCCAGCCAGGTCTGAGGGTGTCCCTTCAAACAGTGGCAGCAGGATTAGAACTTTCCCTTTAAATTCTCTGTCTTAGGGGAGGAGGCATTCTCTGATAGGTAGAGTGGCAAACAGGAACCAAAATTCCCATGTGCAACTTTCTTTTATTATCCTTGTTTGTTCACTGGAGAAGGGAAGAAACCAGAGTTTGTAGGCTGGATTGGTGCTAGAAGAAACCAGCTCTAGATCTGGTTCCAAAGGGTAAGGGTGGCCAGGAGTCCAGAATTCAGTGTTCTAAGGGGAGCCTATCCATTCTGTGAAGCTCAGCATCAAGAGAATCCAGGCCAACGCAAGTTTTGGGAACCGGTGTGGAGCAGTCCACAGTCACTAGCTAGAAAGGGTGTCGCTCCTTAGGAGAGCATTCTGACAAGGACACAGAGTGTTTTCAGGGCTCCATCCAAATGGGCTGAGATACACCCATCCCAAAGGGAGGACCACAGGGAAAGGAGCAGATGAGGCAGAAGCCCAGTCATCTGAACTGGGCAAATGTAACACGCATGATGCAAATGCCTCAGGGAGCAAGCCACAGATCTATACACATGAGGCTGCCTGGGCTTTCCACCAATCAGGACCACCGTCCCACACTGGACCCCACTAGATTGTGGGTTCCAACCTCGAAAACTGCCCCTGCTTTGGACAGAATGGGTTAGAAAAATCTCACTGAACTGCAGCTTGGAAGTCCTCTGTGATTTCAGATGAGAGAGCCGAAGAAAAGAAAGAACTCTTGTTCTCTAGTATTGAGAAATTAAGTCGCTTTTGGTGGGCAGGAGCCTCTAATTTTTTCTTGAAAATAAAAAAAATGTTTACTGCAATTGTGTTTAATGTCCTTTGGTCTACAGTGAGGTTTTGTGGCTAATTTTCACACCCTGGGTCCCTGTGACCTTGGGGTTCTTTGTCCCCAACCCTCCCACCCAACCAGCCTTTGCCCAAGTCACATGGGTGTTCCTACATTGGGTGGGAGTGAGGAGAGCTTATGTGTGTGGCGGGGGGAGGGTTGAATGACTCCTTTGCATGTGTCTCTAGTGAGTTTACTTCTGGTAGGTTCTGACCCTTTCTCCAGGTTTTTGAGAATCATCTCCTGCTGACAAACTTGGCTTTGTTTATCAATGAATAAGGCACTTTTCAGCCTACCGTCCATGTAGGAAACCAAAACAGCCCCGGGCCCAGGGCAGACTGGTACAACATTTGCACAATCTCCACCACCCCCATCTCTCCACAATGGACCATTGAAACCACGTCTTGGATTACCAGCTCCAGTCTCGGGCCGTCCAATAAAGAGAACCGGTTGTTTTCAAGACTCCTTCCTCCATTTTAGATCTGTAAGGACATTCCACATGGATGTGTTTTTATTTTTGCGTTTCGATACTCATTTTCTCTCTCTGGAGTGACTCTCCAAGAGCCTTGCGCATTTCTGCCCTCGTACACTCTTTGCTTTTGAACCACCAGGCACGCAGGTATGAGTTTTAATGTCTGTTTGTAAAAGTCAGCCCTAAAATTTACAACACAATGGAGTTTCTCCCCATGGTGAGATCGCAGTTGTAGAGTGGCCCTTTTATGAATTCCAGGGAAATGATAGAATCTTTGCGTCCTTTCTGTGGCTGCCTCAGTGATTTGGGATCTCGACAAGCTCTTAATTTGAAAGGACAGTTTATGTTCTGTTTACAGGAGGCAAAGCTAGGTGTGATGTCCGCTAACAGGACAGCTGGACTCAATGAATTAATTTCTTTGCACTAAAATGTGCTCTAGGTGAAGAAGAGTTCTCTGTCCACTTAGAGCAACGATGCAAGTGAGAAGAGCTTGTGTTGGTGTGAAATAAATTGGACCCCAGATCTCTCCATCACCTGAAGCAAAGATTGGTTAGTCAATTCTATAGATAGATGCCCACCCCCTCTAGGCCCAGGAAGGGGGCCAGCGTGTAGGGACTGCCTGCACACAGCCATGGGTTGCTGATCACGCCTGCAGATATCCACCTGTGCACTTCTCCTGGTCAGATGCTGCAGGCCCAGGGCCCACATCTGTGGGGTCAGGAGCTTCTCGATAATTTCAGAACCCTGTGTGGGATTGCTGCCAACATTTTTCCCATCTCAACTGTTCACCCGCTGAGAGCTTGGAAGGGAGGAAATGTCACAAGATGTATCCCTCCACCTGCTCATAGATACTTCAGTCAGAAATTACCCTTTGTAACAGGAGAGAGAGATGGTAAAGCCAAATAGATAAAGCAATGATGGGGTAGGCAGGCTGAACAATATCAAACCAGAAGGGAAGAAAAGCCAGAAGCCAGGGGTCAGCTGGTAGGTTGGAAGCTAGAAGACCATATCAATGAAGACATTGATGCCGAGACATAGGAGTAAATAAGAAGCAAAAGATACAAAAGGGGAAGGATGGTTTTAAAATTATCTGCACATCCTTTGACACTCCTCCCACTGGAAGTGGGGTCTAATTTCCCTCTCCTTGAGTATGGACCAGCCTTTGCAGCAGAAGTGACACTCCGTGACTCCCGTGGCTGGGTTTCTGCCTGACTCTCTCTCAGGACACTTATCTTTAGAGCTCTGAGCCGCCATATAAGAAATTGGCCACCGTGAAGCTGCCATGCTGGAGAGACCACATAGAGGTAGCTATGCATGGGTAACCCAAGATATGCCTCAGATTGAAATAACACCAGTTATTTCAACATTTATCAGCGCTGCAGAAAGGGCAATTGGAATTTCTTCAGTACCCGCCAACTCCAATTGGGTAGAATGGAGACCATTGTTTCCTGCAACAATGGTTCTCAAGCTTTTTGTGTTCTTTTGACATCCTTCTGAATACTAGCCTTTCTGGTAGCATGCTTGAGGGGATTAAATTGTATGTGTGGTTGGCACTGTTCTCTGCTAGTCACCCTTCAGCACTGTATTGTTCTCTGAGTACATTGTCCATTGCACTGAATACTCTGTAACAGTGGCTTTAAAAGTCACTTGACAATGACCCACAGTGAGAAGTATATTTCACATCACGTCCCAGTACACTCATGCATAGCGGTTTCTTATGTGTGTACATGACGGAAACACAAGTCTTATAAAAGTTACATAAAAGCACTGATATTTTCTGTTTGTTTTTAACATGCTGTTCGTGACCCACTAAATTCATTTCATGATCTGCTAGAGTCATTTTTTTGTGCATAAAAAACCCCTCTATTTTACACTTTTAAGGTACCTTTAAGGTAAAATATTGCCTGTTATGTAAACACATGATTAGCATTCTATCTAGTGTTTCTCAAATTTTTTCAACCATGACTTATATTAAAAAACACATTTTATGCCATGACACACTGTACACAGACAAAAGTGTCACAAAACTGGACCTCCCTTCTCTATGGGATGCACTCTGATATTTGCTATTTTAGTTTATTTTTTAAGTGGTTAGAACTCAATATATTGATGTCATGATCCAGAAGTTGAAAACGACTACTCTAACACTACTGGAAGAGTCCATCCTTTCGATGTGGCACATGAAAGGCCCGTTCATTACTGCATGTACCCTCAGTTGTAATGAAAGCTTCCTTCACACACTGATCACAATGTGGCATCTTGACCTTGAAGGGCAAACCAGGGCTACAGGAAAAGGACAAAAGCATCCACAGACGTGAACACTGACGGACCGACTACAGCAGCACGTACACACACGTGCACACACAAAGCTTGAGATCGGCACAGCAGGTGAGTGTGGGCTAGGGATGCGATCACTTGAAGATGTGGGCACTATATCCGCGTTCTCTAATCTCCGTTTCCTACAGGCCACTGGGTGCCCTGCAATATACATAAGAGAATGTTTAATAGAAGTCATTCAGTCTGCGATGTTCGTAAAAATGCATTTCCTTGAGTGAGTTATTTCATACCTCAGTCTTGCTACAGTGCAGCAAGACCTCATTTTCATAAGTACAGATCCTATACCCATGCCTTACCACTAGATCTGTCTTGTCCAGTAATTTTAACAGTGAAACATTTTGGCTTTTTTTTTTTCCATTGCAAGAAACCCTGACTTATGTTTCTATGACTACTTTTCTCAAAAACGTATGATTTTCACCTGAACCCAACGGCCGTATTGCTTCAACTTCCCGGTTGCTTCCTGTGCTCCAGCATGAGAGTGGGAATCTGATACAAGATCAGTGACAAAGACCTGTCACCAAAGTATGGGCCTTCCTTAAGGATTTTGAGACTCAATATCCCCTGCAAGCATAGCTGGGATGAAAGTTGATATTTACAATACCCTCTGCCTTCTAGAGACGATTCAGCCCAGAGAACATCCATGGTTGCCTAAGAGAGATGCTAAGTATGAGGTTGCAAACTGGAGAAGCAGAGAGTGCTAAATTATTCTACTAAGAAAAGGATTATGAAGAAGGGGAGAGTATGATCTGGGAAGGGAGTTAAAACTGAAACCACCCCAAAAAGTTTGCTCAAGGGGCCAGCCCAGTGGCGTAGTGGTGGGGTTCTCGTGCTTTGCTTCAGCGGCCTGAGATTCGCGAGCTCAGATCCTGGGTGTGGACCTACACACTGCTCATCAAGCCATGCTGTGGCGGCATCCCCCATACAACATAGAGGAAGATGGGTACAGATGTTAGCTTAGGGCCAATCTTCCTCACCAAACAAAAAGGTTGCTCAATGAGGACTTGTGGGAAAAAAGAACTAACTTCCAAGAGAAGACAAGCATAGAATTTCTTCAGGTAATTTTATGGAGTTTTCCTGTGCAGTGTATCCTTTGTTCTAATTTCTCTTGAAAGCATCAGCAAAATCAACATTACTTTTCTCCATTGGTAGGACCAGATTTGAAGTTTGGGTGAGTCTGGCACAGAGTGAAAGGGAAGCTGCCTCACATGTGGGTTTGAGAGAAGATCGCTTTTAGGCAGTAGAGGGCAAACCAGAATCAAAACAGTGAAATAAGACAGCATTCCAGTCGCTCTGGAGCACGGAAAGGAGAAGGCAGAGCAAGACAGTGGATATATATATGTTCTCGCTTTTTTTTTCCCGAAGAGATCAGCTCTGAAATATATTTGAACTAATGTTCAGGTGTCACAGTCCCACTTTGGGAGAGACATTGGAAAGGTCTTTTTTCCCCACCCTGGCATGCAAATGACTTTAGGAAGAAGGGAAAGGAAGTGTAGAGAATCTGTCAGTGAAATTTATCATCTGAGCTTGCATTTGGGTGCGAATATGTACATGAATGCCCATCTGCTGGGAAAACCCACCAGAGATTTTCGGTGATTCAAAGTGAGGATAGGACTCAGGTTTCCATTTCCTCCCAGCTGCAGGGAAGGGGCCCTGCTTCTAAGAGAAAAATCAATGACCTCCCTTCGTTGCCTGGTGAACTAGCTCTAATTTTCTAAGAGCTGAGGATGAAAATCACACCTCTGGACACTAAGCCTTGGAGGACACACCTGTGCACTAAATAGCCTCTGAAATGGGGTATTAGAGACCTCAGCTCAATTCCCTCTGCTACCTTTGAGTGACTAAATGTCCGTGACAAAATCGCTTCCTTTCCTACTGTCACGCTTTCTCCAACCAAGAAGATAATCTCCTTCCCTCCTTTCTGGAGGAAAAATGGTGAGCCCTCTTCTTTGATGTTAACCCTTTTACATCTTCCCTTTGTCTTGACAAAACTCATGGCCCACTTGGTTTCTCAGTTCTCATTCTCTGGAGACTCTCAGCATCCCTTGATGCTCCGAGACTCTTCGCTGGATTTCTAACTACCTGTCCTGACTTCCCTCCACCTGTTTGATTGACCAGTTCTCTGTTTTCTTTGCTGGTTCCTTTTCCTCATCTTGACCACAGACTTTGGGTATCCCCAGAAGCTTTATCCTTCACTTCTCTCTTCTTTTCCCTGAATTCTTAGCCTTTCTCCTATCATTGGTCTAGCTACCACCTCTAAGAGGAAAGTCCTCAAATTCTTAACTCCAGGCCTAAGATGTCATTACTATATGCACAGTCAGCTATAAAGGCTTTTTCATTCGATTGTTCCACGGTCATCCTAAACTTAATATGTCTCAAACATAACCCACAAATACCCTCAAACTAAAAACAAATCACTGCTTCCTTCCTCTCTATCCCGTAATGACATCTTCTTACCTCTTCTAATCACATGCAGCCAGAAATCACCAGCCCTGCACATTCTTGGTTTAACTTGCCCCCACCCAAGCATCCATTTTTCTCTTCTCACTGCTACCTCAGCCCTCCGCTCCATCTTTCTGTCAGACTAACCATCCTAAAACTGTCTCCCTTTAAACAGCAAGTCTAATGGAGAAAGGACCTCTGGATTAAGTTGGCGCACTGGTCATGGTAGTGCTGGTGGCGAAGAGCATCTTTAAAGAAGAGAAGGGAGTGGGCTAAATCCCTGTGGTTGCAGCATAAGGATGAAGAATACGAGGGATAATTACCCAGACCCGTGACTAGTCCAGGCGGAGGGGAGTTCTGCCTCCATGCCCCATCCCACTCCCTTTTCTCGGAAGTGCTCTTTTGGTCTATTAAGACTCTTGCTGTACTTTAGAACCTGAGTCAGTGCTCCTTGTCCTTTGTGAGTTCTCTCCCTATTACCCCAGTCCCTTCTGGAACTCCTTTAGCATCTCCTTGAAGTGATGGAATATTGCCTGACATTGACGTTTAACTGTTTCAGTTGAGTATGTTTTTGATCACTTTCCCTTCAGTCGTAGAGGAAGAATTTCCTCTGCTGTGTTCTAGAAAAACTTTACGGTGGCACGACCGAATTATAGATGAATGGAGGATAGGAATCATAACTTATAATGCCCTTGTGGTCTCAATGCTCCGGTAAAGTACCGTGCATACAGTAGGCAATTAAAGACACTAACTTAACATCTATTTATTGAACAGCTGCTTCCTTCTACCTACTAGTCTAGCTAATGAGATACAATGAACCAAACAGACCAGATCTCTACCCTCATGGGGTTCATTTTTCAACGAAGTGAGGAGGAGTGGAAGAAAAGTGGCAGAAATAGATCATAATATATTGTAAAAGAATACATCATTATTTTATATATTTTAATGTACATTTATAATTGTTATAAGTTTATAATTATACATAAGTTTAGCAGGTAGCATCACATTTAATCATGAAATAAAGAAAAGGAAACCCACTGTGAAAAGTAACAGTCATGGTTTTATCTAAAGACAGGGACCCAGAGGCGATAGTACACATTTAATAACTCGTGGAGAGAAATATCACTTGCCCTTTAGAAAAGAAAGAAAATAAAATCGTGAAAGATGCAGTCACCTATCTGGAAAGCACGTAGGATGAACTCATTTAAATGATCTTTATTTTCTTAGCAGAATCTACTTGCTTCTTAAAGGACCTCTAAATGTCATTTTTTCCCCAGACAAATGTGTCTTTAAATCCCCATTTCTGCTGCTGCCTGAGCCGTTTCTGTGATGAACCATCCACAGCGACATGCTCTCTTCTAAATCTAACACCTCCTTTGCGAAGCTTCCCTCCTTTTTTTGGCACCGATAAAGGGTAATAGAGCTCTGGGAATACGCTATTAAGAGCAACCCACTGCTTCGCTCCTTACTTTTTGGGTGATAAGGACGTATCTTCTTATGTCAGTCATTTTGATAGCATAGACCCAATCTCAGCAAACATTTTCGGTAAAGGGTCAGATCGTAAATACTCTGGGCTTTGCAGGCCATACAGCCTCCGTTGCAAATACCCAACTCTGCTGTTACAGTGTGACAGCAGCCATGGACAGCGTGTGGATGAAGGGCCGTGGCTGAGTTCCCAGAGAACGTGATTTACAAAAGCTGGCCGCAGATCCCACGCGGCTCTGGGGCTGCAGTTCCCTAAACCCGAGCGCAGCCCATAGAGCAACCCTTCTGAGCCTCAGTCACCTGCTCCTCCTTGAGGACCAATTTCAATACCCTAATGAGCCCTCACAAGAGAGAAAAAGCAAAAGGAACATTTTGTTGTTGCTGCTGCTGCTTTTAGTGTGGACGTTTCTTAATTAAGAATCGCCACATTTAAATGTTAAACAAAGCAGCTATGCTGGGAAAGGTGCGTAGACCCAGTGCATCCCTCGATTCCCCAGGGTTCCCCTGAACATATTCTAGAACAGGACTTTCAAAAGGTAAGATGGGAAATTACGTGACCTGTTATGTAACAGTACAACCACCTGCTCAGATACATGGGTGTCTCTTTTGGGTACAATATATTTTCCTGGCATTAATCTGAAATGGCTGGAGGAAAAAGAAATTTGAATTTTAATGTGATATCCTCTGTGCTTTTGTCATTAAGTTTCCAAGTGAAACTCTGACTCTTCAAAGGTGCACTCTGTTTAATTTAGCCACAGTTGAACGTAACCTTCTTTTTCATGGTACCAGTGGAGGAATTCACATATTTCTTCCAACATCTCTTTCAAGATGAAGATTCAAAGGAAGATTTTCTGTCTATGGTGGTTTTGATATAAAGAACCCATTAGCAAACTTGAAATGTGTAAATTACACTGAAGCCTCTAAGATGTGGCTTAAATTGTCAGGGCAGGGGATCTTCTCCTGGAAGGTTAATGTAGAGAGATGATACTTGCTTCAACAAAGCCCTGAAAATAATACCCAGGAAATCACCTCCATGATCAAAAGATGGATTGCTTTTTATTGCAGATGTGTATTATGATATGAATAGCTAAAAAACAGTTTTATTCTCTCTTTACGGCATTTTCCTTGGCAAACATAGAATTAAAAAGCATTCTGAATATATCCTGCAGAACACGCCTCAGTGCTCACTAAATTATCTGCTTTAACTCAGGACAGATATGGTAACAATCATTTTTATTATTCCTGTAGGGCGTTTTATTAATATTTTATAATAAAACCATCATCATCTTATACAACCTACACTCCATAATGCGTGGAAAATGGGACCAGGGATTTGCAAATAAAATGAAGGCAATGGTTACATTTAAAACATCATTTGGACTACAGTTTTTCTTTTTTTCTCCATTGAAAAAAAAAAATGTCAGGACCAGCCCGGTGGCGCAGCAGTTAAGTTCGCGCGCTCTGCTTCGGCGGCCCAGGGTTCACAGGTTCGCCTCCTACACACTGCTCATCAAGCCATGCTGTGGTGGCATCCCACATATAAAGTAGAGGAAGATGGGCACGGATGTTAGCCCAGGGCCAGTCTTCCTCAGCAAAAAGAGGAGGATCGGCAACGGATGTTAGCTCAGGGCTAATCTTCCTCACAAAAAAAAAAAATAATGATAATAAAGTCAACCACAGCTTTACCAGTATGGGAGACACTATCACCTGGAAATCCTCCCCTACCCTGATTCTTAATACTTGTCAGTGGTCTGTACAAATCTTAGCTAAATTTTTTTCCCTAGGGATACAATGTACAGCTATTTGCATTCCACACCTTTTGTCAAAGCAGTTCCACTAATTTGTGAAATTTGAGGTAATAAGGTTTTGCCTGTTGTTAGAAAATTAACATGTGGACTCTACAAGATTGTTCTCCATTCGAAGGCAGGTGAAGGGCTTGGTTCAAACGCTCTTTGAGAGGGCTTCAACTACGTCTCAGGGTCTGACCTGGATTTGACAGAAGGGAAAAACAGAGATGACTGATCAATTAGAGCATCCAGTGCTTTCATATATGCCATCTCATTGAATCCCCAACACTTTGTGGAAGATGCTGTTATCCCATTTTATGGAGGGGAACAATTGGGTCTCAGAAAGGCTAACTTGCCCACAGTCACACATTTTTTAAGTGGAGGTTTGAGCCCATGGTTCTGCAGTTTCAAATGATGTGGGGTAAGTTAGGTACAGAAGGTTAAATTTTTTTGTTTTTTTGCCGAGGAAGATCAACCCTGAGCTAACATCCATGCCAATCATCCTCTTTTTGCTGAGGAAGACTGGCCCTGAGCCATCATCTGAGCCAATCTTCCTCCAACTTTATGTGGGATGCCGCCACAGCATGGCATGACAAGCGGTGCGTCGGTGTGCAACTGGGATCCGAGCCCAGGCCTCTAGCAGCGGAGCGCTCGCACTTAACCTCTACACCACGAGGCCAGCCCCTAAATTTTTTTTTTTAATTTTATTTATTTATTTATTTTTCCACCAAAGCCCCAGTAGATAGTTGTATGTCATAGCTGCACATCCTTCTAGTTGCTGTATGTGGGACGCGGCCTCAGCACGGCTGGAGAAGCGGTGCGTCGCTGCATGTCAGGGATCCAAACCCGGGCCGCCAGCAGCGGAGCACGCGCACTTAACCGCTAAGCCATGGGGCCCTAAATTTTTTTTTTAATAACAAAGTTTGTCACTATTAAGGTACAAGGAAGAAGGTCTTCAAGATTTTAAAAAGGACACACACACACACACACACAAGAACTCTTTCGATAGGCACAGTATTTTAGCCTCAATATAGAATCCTCCTGAAGCATTGACCTCTAACCCTCCAGATGAATCAGGTACCAACGTACATTTCTCCTTGCTCAGGCTGGTGTTCAGTTACCTACCGCCTGGGCTGAATTAGGTGGAAAGTGGAAGGATGGAGTTCTCAATGAGGGCTTCAGGCTGCAGAACAATCCGACTTGCTGAATGTCCACCTCCTACCAAAATCTGGCATTAAGTACGTGTTGACCTTGGAGATAATGTAATATTCTCCAACTCAAAGGCTGTGGGCCCCACAGAAAAAGACTGGTTGTTACTCTCCTCTAATCATCATGGGATTTGTTAACCTTGATTCAAACTTGAAGTAGAGTTTCTATCCTTTCCTTTAGAAATTGGTTAGGCCTTCACTGAACAAGCAACCTTGATGACTAGTTGAGTTACCCCTGGTCTTGTCCAAAGACAGTCTGCAATGTACGACATACAGCAATTCTCGCAATAGCTAACATGTCCTGGGCACTTACCACATGCCGGGCAGCGTGTTGAGTGTTTTCCAGGCAGTCAGTACCTCACTGAACCCCACAACAGCCTTATGACCAACGCAGTTTACAGCTGGGGAAGCTGAGGCCCAGCGAGACTGTGTAACCCGTGTGTGGTCAACAACGAGCAGTCACAGATGAGGATCGGCATCTGGGCCTCTCTGTTTCCAGAACCTGAGCTCATAACACCCATAACGTTTCCTCTCAGTGGACAGTAGGAGTGGAGGGGACACTTATTCCCCGCTCCTCGTGTCTTATTTTACAGAGATGGACCGTCACTGAGGTACCATCCTCTCCTTGTCCCTTACTTCTTTCTAAGAAAAGATTAATGGCGTACGTGTTCGGTCAGAGTTTGGGAGAAAGCACTGGGCCTGCTGGCTCAATTCTTCCCACTTTGGGGGACCCGGTGGTCTGCAGGAAGCAAGAATTCTTTGCTGCTCCTCTGTGCTTGGTGAGAGGCCCAAGCTGTTCCAGTAGGAACCTGAGCAGGTGAGCTCAGAGAGTTAGCAGAACCAGCTAATGCTCTCCCACCTTGCCTTTGCGTCAGTAGTGAAGGAGACATTTGAATCTTCATCTGCGTGACTCCTGTGACCCTTTCTAGTCCATTCTACGTGAGAGTGGAGCATGATGTATTATTCATTGAGCTTCTTTTAAACCCCAGCAGTTGGGAGAAAGTCTGTCATTTAAATGATGAGACTGTGGGTCCCCCCAGCTCCATTACTCTCCCCAGATTTCAGTGCCCCTAAAGAGCAGAAATCCAAAAACTTCCCCTGATACAGCTTTTTCCATTTCTAACTTTAATATCTGAGCCTTTTATATTTTACTGGCTAGCATTTTTTTTCCCATATATGATTTGCTCTTGGTGTCTTATTGTTTTGTTTTAGATACGATGAATAAACCATGGAGAATTCAACTTGGAAAAGGTTTTTCAGAATCCATTTCAGGGAGCACACTTTTTAAAAAGCCATCTCCGAATTATAACACCTGAATAGTGCCAGGCTACTGTTAAAATAGAGTGGTTCTCTCTCTCCCTCTCTCTCTCCTACCAGAATAGCATAATTTGAGCAGAGATAGCAATAAAAATAGAGTAGCATCCGTGCTGTGAGGGGGGAAAAGCCCCTGATTTGTAGTGTTGGCCAATTTCCATGGTGTAAGTTCTCCCACTACGGCTGATTTCAAGTGACCAACATCATGCCACTGAACACACATTAGGGAAGAGATGGGCACCATCAGCTGTCACAGCCAGTGCCAAGTGGTTGTATCGCACCACTGGTTCAGACCCCTTCCTATGACAACAGATGGCCAAATAATGTCATGGTATCACCAGTCCCATTGATCAAGAAAATTCTGTTCTTTCTATGAAGCTCTGTCTGATGGCAGCGTCATGAATCATGAAACCCTGCAGTTTTGGGGATAACCACTACTTTTTTTTTCTTTGTGAGGAAGATTAGCCCTGAGCTAGCATCCGATGCCAATCCTCCTCTTTTTGTTGAGGAAGATTGGCCCTGGGCTAAGATCCGTGCCCATCTTCTTCTGCTTTATGTGGGATACCTGCCACAGCATGGCTTGACAAGCGGTGCATCTGTCCGCACCCAGGATCCAAACCTGTAAACCCCGGGTCACCGAAGTGGAGTGCGCGCACTTAACCGCTATGCCACTGGCTGGCCCCGGCAACCACTATTTTTATGTACAAGAAATTGAAACATGTTTCTCCTCCTCCACTCTTCAGAAGCTCTTTGTAACCACGAATTCATAAGCCTTGGCTGTACGGAATTCAACTTCTAGTTCTCTCTTGAGGCTCCATCTTCTTATCAGCCAGAGATGCTTTATTTCTTTTTATAGCCAAAATTCCCCTTAGGGGACATTACACTGCAATATTATTTAATATCTTTGGGCCTCCTTCAGTCTAGATCTCTAATTCAGGAGGTTGGAAGCCTTTGAGGAAGGTTTTTCAGGCATTATGCAAGTTCAAGAAAAACATTTCCTACTCGTTACTCCCCCTGCATTTCCTAATACTCTTTAGAATCGAGAGAGATCACCGCTCTCTGAGAATGTTGGTTAATTGTATCATATTTCTAGGCTGATGTTTTTTTCTGACCAGAGGCAATAATAAATCTCCTATTTATATACAGGAAATCTGGATTATGGCTCTGCCTTTACCACTGTGTGGTCTTTGGCAAATTGCTGAAGTCCTCTGGGTTGTGGTTATAACAGCTGAAGAATCAAGGAGTTGGAATAGATAGTAATACTGATGGTTACCATTTTGGGAGGACTTAGTGTGTGCCAGGTACCAAGTGATACACTTTCTATCTACTAACTCATTTCATGATCACCATAGAATCCACTGTAAGGTAGATTCTATTATTAGCTGCATTTGTCACGTGGGGAAACCAAGGCTTAGAGTTTAAGTAGCATGTTCTAGGCCACACTGGTAGTAATCAACAGAGATGAGACTCAAAACCAGATCATCAAACTTCAAAGTACATTTCTTCGGGGCCAGCCCAGTGGCATAGTGGTTAAGTTTGCACGCTCTGCTTTGGCGGTCCGGGGTTCTCAGGTTCAGATCCTGGGCGTGGACCTATGCACCACTCATCAAGCCATGCTGTGGCATGCGTCCCACATGTAAAAAATAGAAGAAGATGGGCACAGATGTTAACTGAGGTCCAATCTTCCTCAGCAAAAAAAAAAAAAAAAAAATTTCTTCAATCATTAGGCTCACCTGCCTCCCCATATAAATAGCCACAGAGGTCATATCTGTGTCTGAAACTCTGCCACACTGGAGTGTTCACAGAAACAGATAACACACAAGAACACTGGTAATTGTAGACATGCAAAGAACTGGAACTTGAAATATCTGGATTTTAGATGTTTTTAGGTGATATTTAAGGTCAGAGAACATTACTTAGCATCTCTCTGCACATCCTAGCTGGGAAATAAAAAGATCACTAAATGCCATATCTATCTTAGGATGTGCATAGGTATGTACATTATGTAATATGCCTTATAATTTAAAACAGGAATTATAGTTTCAGAGTATGTTAGATTAGCAAACAATCAAAAATCATGGCTTCTGTGTCTGGCTTCCCTATTGCTTGACTGGTTGACCCCACGAACATTCAGCAGAAATCCAAGCAGAATGTTGCCCTTTCATAGCAATTTATTGCAGAAATTTCCTACCCTCTCCCTTGCTGTCTCCTACAATACGGAATGGAGCAAGGATAAGGGTTGGGTATCCCAAACCTACCTGGAGTGTGCCACCTCCTCTGCAGCTAATAGAACTCTGTTGATGATGGAGTTTTGCCAAAAGTCTTGACAAAACGATATCATGGATTATATAATCATTACGCTTTGATAATCTATCTTGTAGGGGGTCCAGCCTATCCCAGTGAGAAACTAAACCCCAGAGCGGTGACTGAGATGAAGCTAGACTAAGTTTCAGAGCTCAATTGTGCTGTGGATGGAAGGCTGAGACCTAGGAGATAGGTGACTTTCTCAATGTCGTTTAGTAAGTTAGTGAGAAAACCAGGAGGCAGAATTGAAATCTCTGACTTGCGGTCCACTCCTTGTCCCGCACATTTATTCATTTTGTAAACTTTTAAAAATTTTTATAAACTTTTATACATGTAGGTAACTCTGCTGGATGGTGTGGCACACTGTACCATGGTTAAAGGTGGGGCTCTATAGTTGGATGAGCTAAGTCTCAAAAAATATGGGCCCCACTACTCCTTCACTCTTTGACATAGAGTGACTTAAAATCTTTACACTTCGTTTATCTGTAAAATGAGTGTTGTGAGTTCTAAATAGTTTTATGTGTACCTAACATGATGCCTGGGACATCTGATTTTTTTTTTTTAAAGCTGGAATTTGTGGAGGGTGTCAGACAACTAAGAAAATATCTTTACAAAATAAATGCCATGATTTTTGTTTGCTAATGTAACATACTCTGAAACTGTAATTCCTGTTTTCAATTTTATAAGGTATATTACATAATGTACATACCTATGCACATCCTAAGATTCTAAAGCACACATCTCACTGTTGTATTTAGATATCAGCATTCTCTCATCACTCTGCAGAGCCATTCTTAAATTGCTTGTGGCAGACCTAAGTGGTACGGATGACAAATAGTCAGGGGGAAACTTTTGATGAATGAGCAAATTAAGGAAGGAACAGATTAAGGGCAATAGAGCTGTGAATTGAAATGCTGCACACACAGATCACGTCTCTATTAAAAACAACATGACAATATTAGCATCACTGTTATTTTAAGACAACTAGGAGTGATCACACATTATGGGAGTTAATGACTCGCAACGAAAAGGAAATTGCTCAGAAGATGCATGAATTGACCCCAAAGAGAGGTTAGCAAGATATGACACTTAGAATGTAAAATATGGGTGATGGCCTGTGAGATTCTGGTAACACAAACTAGGTTCTGCTGAGAAAGGTTTTTGGATAAGGGTGCCCACTGTCCTATACTTCAGAGGAAATCTACAGGCGATGATGCAGAAGGAAGTTGCCAATAAAGGTATTTGGATATGGGGAACATCACTGATTTCTGTGCTGTGGCGTTTTACACAAAATCACATCACAGCCTTGGTTACAACAGCCAGAACTAAGAACCTACATCCAAATGTGTGGGGTGTTCTGGTGAACAGGCCCCTGGGACTGTCAATTTTCTTACTTGCTAGGGATATTTTCCTCTTTTTTATACTAAAATAACCGAAATTAAGTGAAATCAAAGGACTTTCTTATATCTCGTCAGCTTACTAAGCATTTATTGAATATGTAACCATCAGGGACAGAGTCAGTAATAGACCTAGGATTTCTGAGACATGCCCACTTAACTGCTCCCTAACAAATCTCTAGTTTTCTTGTGTCACTCTCGTTCTCCGTGAAGAATCTAACTACCTACATGCATGAAGTGTATTTGAACACCTTTGTCCTTGGGTGAAGCGAAAGGCTTGTGGAACTCAAAAACACCGTGACTCGACAATCGCCTGCCTTTACTGGAAATCATGAACAGCACTGATGTAAAGTTAGGAAAACCATTCACTTTAGGACTAAAAGTCAAAAGAGAAACCCCGCGTCGTGAATGTGGTCATTGTTCTTCCCACACTCTGAACATGTATTGGGCCTTCAAACCCTTTTGGGATTCATATGATTTAATAGACTGTTACCTTTCAGATAATGGGAGGAAACAAACAACATATTTGACTGTCACCGCCAAGTATGGCAAAATCACTTCCACTGCCTTCCATCTCACTGAGTCTTCTTCAACTCTGTTTAACGGCTAATGGTAACATCAGGATGAATACAGCACTTAGGATGTCGGGGAATGGTCTAAACACTCGGCATATATTAACTGACTTAATCCTCAAAACACCTCCACAGGTCAGGCAGTTTTGTCTACTCTTTACAGACGAGGAAACTGAGACACAGAGAAGTTTTGGTTCTTCCTCAGGGTCACAGGACTAGCAAGTGTGGCAGAGGTGGGATTTGAACCCAGGCAGCCTGGCTCCAGCACCCGTCTCAGCACCACCCCAGACAGGAGTTAACTGGAGTGTGTATCCAGTGCCCTTCTCTGGCTTTCTCAATGGCTTATTATTGTGTATGATAGGTCCTTTTTATAGCTGTCTAGTTTTTAAGAAACCCTAATTTGAAAGAAGCCTCTTTCATTTGTCTTCTGGTTTGAAATTTCAGACAAAATATGCATCTTGGGGGCAAAAATGTGTTCTGAGTGACAAAGTCACTGAAAAAGCCACTGGAAATGTTATGTCCATACACAAGTCCCTTTGGGGCAATCAAAGTGGGTTTTATTTCCCAATCAACGGGTCTTTGATCATTCGCCACCAGGCAACATTGACATCCAGAAAATTGTGTGCCATTTACACAATGAGCAGGACTATATAACCCAAGACTCTAGAGTGTGGCCAAATTTACCTTGACTTCTCTGTATTTTGCAGTTTGGTGTCTAAAATCACACGAAATTATTCTCTGTCTCAAGTGCATTACTGATAATTCATTACTTAAATAACCTCCTCCATTCCGTAGATTACACTTCATCTAGGTTATCCACGCTGCATAACAGTATAACAGCTTATCTCGTCTTGATTTCATCTAATCTAAGTGTCAACATTGGTGCTCAAAGAGATAGGGCTAGAAGCATGAAGGAAAAAGACACCTAAGGATCAGGAATTGAAGCTCGGTGGCTAAAAATGGACAAATTAGTCACTACAAAGGAAAGTCAGTCTTCCCGATTTCACCAATGGGAGCTTTTTAATTTGTGTTGCCTGGAAGGATCTCTGAGGCCCCGTGGAGAACGGGTATACTTATTTGTGGACACCTGTGCCTGTCACGAAGAGCTAGGTTCTTTGACCAGTGTGCTGTTTCTCGTTAGGCACATTAGAACAAGCACCCGACACTCTGAGGATGTTAGAACTGAGAATTGTAGCAGTGGAGAATGACTCATGATTGTTGAGATGGAAACAAGAGAAAGAACTGGAATGGACTTCAAAGCAAATGGTCCTTGGAGCTAGGGAGTAACTTTACGTGGTTTAGACCCAGCCCCTGTACAGCCCAATTCTTATGTCCTAAAAGTCATTGAATAAAGAGACCCAGATGCTTGGATGTGTGAAAATGTTTGAAGGACACTTTTACTAGTAGAATGTGACTGGCCATCATTCCGTGTGCAAAAGCAGCACAAATGAGCAGCTTGTCATTCAGCCACTACCTTATTATAAATCTTTATTTCCTAATGTACTGGACCACTCTGGATGTCTCGCTCAAGAGACCTTCAAAAGTCCCTATGGGAGTTTGCTTCTCAATAGCATTTATGATGACATCACCTTGATGCAGCCAAAAAGATATGGCTTGGCTAATAATTAGGGTTTGTTTGACTTCAAATCTTAGGCTTTTTCCACTGTGCCATGGCCAAGATCAGCCATCCTATTTTTTTAATAGTGATAGATTATTCTAATCAATCAAGCATAGTCTTTGACCGTGGTCTTTAAACTTTATTGACCGTGCATTCATTAATTAAAATAAATTGAGTACAGACTACCCAAAATATGTACTTTAAAATTTTTATGTAGGGTACATGTGTGTACGTGTACTTCTATGTGTATATGAAATAATATATATGTCATAAAACATATGCACAAATAGACATTTTTAAGGGATGAGATGAAAATAAAAAATAAGAGTTTTGGTAAGATCTCCCTGCAACCCTATACATAATCTTGTGAATTTCCTGGGATGTACACACTCCACTTTGGAGATCAGTGGTCTATCTGAACAAATAGACATGGTCTTTGAATACGTTGAAAATGCAAGCGACAGATAGATTCTGACATGATGCAGAAACTGGGTTCTTGAAGACTGAAACATTAAATTGAGTCTGCATCACATTCCAGATGCTTCAGAGACAGCTAAGTTTGGCAAGGCGGGTTTCTCCTCCTACTATGCTTCTTTGAAGAAAAGCACATAATTCAGACAAGATTTAATGAAAGCATAAAGCCCACAACTGTATCCAGTAGCATTTTATGAGATAAGACTCTTATTCATAAAACGTGATATGAACCAATAACAGCTCCATAAGGTGAAGCAACAAGAAAGCTGTAGAGCATATCTCCTGTCTTGGATGAGAAGATGATACTGGTACCAAGAATGGCCGGGATAACTTGCACGTGTAGCACTGGACCATCAGAGGGATAACAGCAGAAGTAAGGATGTAGGGCAAGAAACCTTAATTTCTGATCATGACTCTGCCATTTATTAGTTATGCGGAGTTTCACCTCACTTAGTTTTATTTTTGGTTGTTGTTTATAAACTGTAATATCTACTAAAATACTTTAAAAATTCAAAGCAATAAAAAAAGGTCAAATGTCAGACTCAACTACCTTAGCTTAGGGATCTTGTTTAATCATTGTTTGAATCTCCTGCAGTACTTTCTACATTGCAAGTACTTAACTCTTTATTGAACCGACTTTATATAGTGTAACACCAAGGTCTGTCAACACTGCTAGGGCCGCGCAGAACACCAACACGTAAGTATTATGTACCTGTTGTGTGTGAAGCACAGATGAGTAAATCCAGCTGTAAGGACACAGCTACCAAGACTCTGGCAAATCTAATACCAACCCGAGTCAGGGCTGGACCCTCGAGATGGTGAACTAGTCCCTCCACCATGCCATGGCTGCCTCCCGAGTCAGGCCGTGCGCACAGGGGCCCAGGTGTACAGGCAGACAGATGGTGCTCACCCAGCCAAACAGTTCTCCATCAAGGCAAAAGAGGACACTTTCCAAACTCATTCCATATTCCTCATCTCCACACCCTTGAACTGTTTTCATTTTGCCTTCTAGGTAACCCTTCATGCCCATTTTAATTTCATCTCACCTATGCAAAAATTAATGGCTTTTTAAAGGGCACAGACCCCATTTGATTTGTCTCTAGATCCTGCTTTTCTCTGATACTACACTGTTGCATCCTTTACTGCAGCAAATGCTGCTCATCTTGCTTTCTACTCAATGGCATTTGCTCGGCATATACTGATCCCTCTTTCAGCAAAAATCTGGTCACATATATAACTAAGAATTTGGTGAAGGGACTTTCCTATGTTTTCCAAAATGGTGAATTTGAGGGGACTGAAGGGAAGGAGATTAATTGGTCTTTATTATATTATATGAAAGCCCTGAGGATAAAGAAAAGATTGATTCATTCGACTGCATTAAAATTAAGACAGTGTCGGGCGGCCAGTCCAGTGGTGTAGCAGTTAAGTTTGCACGCTCCACTTCGGCGGCCCAGGGATTCACTGATTCCGATCCTGGGCTCGGACTGAAGCACAGCTTGTCAAGCCATGCTGTGGCAGTGTCCCAAGTATAAAGTAGAGGAAGATGGGCACAGATGTTAGCCCAGCGTCAATCTTCCTCAGCAAAAAGAGGAGGATTGGCAACAGATATTAGCTCAGGGCTAATCTTCCTCACCATAAAAAGTGTCTGGAAGATATCAAAGTCACTAAGGTTATAACCGCAGGAAGATATAGAAACTACCATAGAAAAAAATAAAGAAATGACTTTAAAAAAATAAATAAAATAAAATTCAGAAAGTGTTCACCAAAAGACATTCAGATTGTTAAAAGGCAAGCCACAGAGTGGAAAAAGACATGTGCAATACATATATCCAACCAAAGATTTGTATCTAGAATATGTAAAGTAATTCGTACAAGTAAATCCATGACAGTCATCCCAATTGGAAAATGGGCAAAAGATTTGAATAGACATTTTACAAAGAAGATATCCAAATAGCCAACAAGTGTATACAAAGCTCCTCAACATAATTAGTCATCAAGGAAATGCAAATGAACAATACAACGAGATACACACTCACCAGAACTGCTACCGTTTACGTGACAAACAATAAAAAGGTTTTGGTGAAAACATGGAGCAACTAGAACTTTCATACACTGCTGTGGGGTGTAAATTGGTACAGCAACATTGGAAATAAGATTGGAATTATCTAATAAAGTTCTATATACCTTAAGATCCAGCAATCCCACTCCTAGGGATAGAAATTATATTTGTACCCCAAAAGACATGTATAAGAATGTTCTTAGAAATACCATTCCCAGTAGCCCAAAGCTGAAAACAACCTAAATGTTCATCACCAGCGGAATGAGTGAATAAATAGTAGGATAGTCATAAAAGGGATTAAAAAGATAAAAAATGCACCAACTCAGATAAATGCACAACTTGAAAAAAATCTCACAAAGTTGAAAGAAATAAGCCAGACTGAGAAGAACACACACTTTGTGATTCCATCTATATAAAGTTTAAAATTAGGCAAAACTATTTGATGATGACAAAAGTCAGGAGACTATCTTTTTTTCAATAGGGAGCAGCAGGTGGCTATGCCTGGGAGAGGACAGAGGGGGACTCTGGCGTGCTGTTAGCACTCTATCCTCTGACCTGGGCCATGGTTACACTGGTGCTGTTGACTTTGTGAAAATTCGTCATGCTGCCCGTGGACAATTTATGCATTTTTCTGTGTGTGTGTGTAACATTTCAATAAAAAAGTTTACTTTAACTGTTTTAAAAATTGATGGAAAGCTAATTGGATAAATTAATTTGATAAAGCACTTTGATAAGTGCCTCACAGTGGCTGCTCTGTGATATTCAGAAACTGAGATATTCACTGTCTTCCCAAAAAACCAACAAAGATGATTAGAAATTCTCAGAAGCCAGATTCAGTGATGCTGAATTGTGTCCAGACCTGGGAAACTTACTCTTAAAACCATCTGCAACCTTAAAGATGAAAGGGTAAGTGGCCTCCACAACACGAGGGCAAACGCCAAGAGACAGAAGACTGAGTAGGTCAGTATCACAGGAGGATAATTAATTGGTTTGGTGCTGGAAAAATCATCTTTATCTGCAGTTCACGCAGAGCTCAGCTCAGTTATGGACAGACTTTAGGAGAGAAATGTTTAAGACACCAATCCTTGTCTTTTTGAATCCTAAAAGAACTTTCTGAATATAATGAGTCCCAAAGGGCTAGTAACCTTGTGTTTCAAGCGTCGTACCTTGGATCAGATACTATATAACCAGGACCAACTTTTCATCAGCATTTGAAGCTCAAAACCCAGAGGCACCCACACAAAGAAAACACATTTATTATATCAAAGCTCCTATTGTAGTCATTTCACAGGGCCCATTTCCTTTGAAACTGCAAACCAATTTCCTAGGGATGCCATTTAAGATGATTCATCCCTATTTCCAATCCATTTTTCTCATTTCTTATTGAAGACCTTTGGCTTTCCGGTACAGAAGGCCTAGTTTCCTCGTACGCATTCTCCCTCTCGTTTTCCCCTTTAGTTTGTTACATTTTCTTTTCAGGCTTTCTGAGGGAGACCAAAATGTCTGAAATCTGTTGGTGAATCATTTGCTGTCTTCTGTCCTTCCCCCAAAGCCACGCCACACGATACATTTCCAGATAATGTGCTTCCTTCATCACAGCCCATGCTGCTACACTGATTTTAAGAGACTCACCTGATTCTGAAATTCAAGTAGGCGGCTACAGAAAAGGATTTCTGGGTTTGGTGGCAGTGCCAAGAGGTGGCTAAGGGGGACTCAGCCGTCTCTGTCATGTTCCCTGTGTTATGATGGGAACAGCTGACAATTACTCAGGCATCTGTAAAGTGCAATGTGTGGGCACATTCAAGTTCCCCATGGCAGCCATCCATCTCTTTAATACATGCTCCGTATAGAAATTCCAGCTTCTTCACTACACCCAGGTTGACCAGAAATCCTTCCAGTCTGTTTGGCACAGCCATAAAATAAACAACACTCCCATGATAGGAGTATTCAAGAACTAACCCTGGACACAATTCTGGAACAGGCGAGTGCTATCTTCTCCACTCCCCTTTTCTATGTTCTTTCTCCCCTCATACCCTCTGCTCTGTTCCATGTCCTTAGTCATTCACATCTCTGATAGTTCCTCCCTCTAAGGTGTTCATCATCCCACGACCTTAGGTGTAGAAAAGGCTTCATTGCTGATTCATTGGTTGATTCATTCATTTCACAAATATTCACTACTATGTGCCAGGTGCTCCCCCACATGCTGGAAACACGATTGTGAGAAATTAGAATGCTGCCTTGTCCATAAATTTGGGAGAGAGCCAGCGTTATCAAACCCTCATAAAAAGTGTGCAATTTCAACTATTTCAAGTGATACGTAGTAGAGGATAGATGTCACCACTAGAGGGTATTCTATTTTATTCAACAAATACCTTTAAGGTACTTATGAGGCACCAGGTGATGTTTTAAGCTCTTTTCAGATATTAACTAATGTAATACCCTTAGCAAGCCTAAGGGGGAAGTATTACATTGATCCCATTTTGCAGCTGAGAACACCAAAGCACAGAGAAGGTAAGTCACTTGAGCTCACACAGCTCAAGGCAGCACGGAGAGGATACGGCAGAGGCAGATGTGGAGCCCAGCAGCCTAGCTCGGGGGACGCTGTGTTCTGAACATCTGGGCTTGCAGCAAAACAAAGGGGATATTTACCTAATCGTGGAGTCAGGGAGGGCTTCCCTGAGGACATGCTAATGGAGCTGAGATGAGACAGGAGAGTAGATGTTGAAAGGATCTGGGGGACGCAGGTGTGCTGGGAGAGACAGAAGGCCCTGTGACTGGGGACCCCAGCGCATGAAGGAGAGGCAGCGGGTGTGGCCAGAGAAGGGGCGAGGGCTCAGGCCATGGGAGCTCTTTCGGCTTCACCTAAATAATGTCACTTGCAAGCCCACCAGGCTACTAGGTTGGTGAGCAGAGAAACCCCACCCTCCCCAGCTCCTTCCCACCCGCCAGTTTCTAGCAGCTCAAAAGCCAAAAACGTGCATCGCCCTCTATAAACGAACTGCAGTTCTCCGTGAATATTTCTGACCTTTAAAAGAATTACCCGGAAAAGTGGAAAAATGAGACCGCCAACGGCCTTTGCACCCCTGCCTTCTATTTTGGACTCGTTCTGTTTGCTTTGTCTCCTTGCCAGCCCTGCTCGCTGCAAAGCTCAGAAATGATGGCTTTGATGGTGGTGGCTTATATGGGAATTTTTTTCCCCACCAACGAAATCATTTGTGGAAACAGTTGAGAGAATCAATCCAATATGCCAGAATAAAAGAGTGCAGGGCATTGGTCCCAGGGAAAGTGTTTATTTAACAGGTGGCTTATGACTCATTTGATCATTAGTATTGTCATCGTAATTACCAACATTTTGACTCAACAGAGGATCAGCTCCTCAAAATGGGCAGAGCGCCACAGAAGTGCACGTGGTGCTAGCTAAGGTGGGAGGCGGAGATGCAGGAAGTAACTCGCCTGTA
Source organism: Ceratotherium simum simum (assembly GCF_057802395.1). NCBI lineage: Eukaryota > Metazoa > Chordata > Mammalia > Perissodactyla > Rhinocerotidae > Ceratotherium > Ceratotherium simum. The sequence continues at coordinate 26,469,462 of NC_141931.1, read as the reverse complement.
CAGATGTTCGGCGTCACCACTGGCCCCATCAGGTTGGCCCATTTCTCACTTAAACTCATCCAGCTCAGCTGGACAGAACCGTGGTGATTCAGCAGAGCTGAACTGGCACCTAGAGATCATTTTACTAGAAGAGAGAGCAGAAGGATACAATAATATAATGCATATCCACTCCCCGCCCCTCTCTGAGAGATGCATTTTGGGGGTAACTTTTAATTTTGATGTAATTTCAAAATTACAAAAAAGTTGCAGGAATAATACAGGGAGTCTTGTTTACCCATATCCATTTTAGCCAGATTCATGGTTTACATGGTGTACCATTTACTGTATCAGTCTTTTTCCCTCTCTCTCTCTGAAATTTTAGAGTCAGTTGGAGACACCATGCCCTTTACCCTTAAATTCTTCATTGCACATTTCCTAAGAACAAGGACATTGTCCTGAATAACTTCAACATAGTTATCAAAATCAGAAAATTTAACATCGATACAGTACTATTATCTAATTTAGAGTCCGTGTATATTCAAATGTTGTCAGTTGCCCCCAAATTATGGCTATTTATTTTTTCGCAATCCAGGATCCAATCCTGCGTCAGGCATGACATTGAGTTTTCTTGTTTCTTGAGTCTCCTGTAATCTGGAAGAGTTTCTCAGATTTTCCTTGCATTTCTTGACCTTGTTATTTTTTAAGAGCAAGCCAGTTATTTGGAAGAATGTCCTTCATTTGTGTTTGCCTGATGTTTTCATGATTAGATTCAAGATAGGCTTTTTGTAAAAAAATTTTTAGACTTTTTTTTAAAGAGCAGTTTTAGGTTCACGTATCTGTAAAGAGGCTAAGCCAGCAAAGCCTAGCCCCTCAGCAGGGAGATCTGAAGCCAGACTGCCTGGTTTGATCCTGGCTCAGTCAATCACTAGTGTGGGAGCATGGATAAGCTGTTTAACCTCTGTGTGCCTCATCTAGACAGCTGGGAAAATAGCAGTACCCACCTCACAGGGTGGGAAGAAGGATTCAGTGAGTTAACATACAGGAAAGGCCTACAATCCCGCCTGGGTGATAGTAGGCTCATGAATGTCTGTGATTATTACTATTACAGAAGGACGGACAGCTCCTCCCTTCCCTGAGCCATTGGTTCTTCTGGATCCCATCCCACACCTCCAGGGTTTTGCCCTTTCGTCCACTCCTCCCTGTTTTCCCATTTCTCGCTCCCCATTCCTTTCCATCCCATATCCACCAGCTCTTCCTTGAGTCTATTTCCATTCCATGAACAATAGATAAAACATCAACTATATATTAAAATCTGCAGATTACTCTTAAAACCATAAGCACATCAGTATTTCTAGTTAGTTGTTATATTAGTTTGCTAGGGCTAACATAACAAATTACCAAAAATTGGGTGGCTTGAAACAACAAAAATTTATTCTCTCACAGTTCTGGAGGACAGAAGTCCAAGATCAGGGTGTCAGCAGTGGTGGGTCCTTCTGAGGGCTCTGAGGGAGACGGTGTTCCGTGCTCTCTCCCAGCTTCCAGAGGTTGCTGGCAATCCTTGGCGTTCCTTGGCTTGTAGATCCATCACTATAATCTCTGCCTTTGTCTTCACGTGACGTTTCCCTCTGCGTCTCTTCTCTTCTCAAAGAGACACCATTCGACGATTAGGGCCCACTCTAATCCAGTATGACCTCATCTGCACTTAGCTGATGACATCTACAAAGACCTTATTTCCACATAAGGTCACATTCTGAGGTTTCAGGTGGACATGAATTTGGGGGGACACTATTCAACCAAGTACAGTTGCCTGTGTACTTAAGTGTGACTTAAGGAAACATAAGAAGCACATACGATCTAATCTTAGTGACTTTTTCTGCGAAGTCCACTGACCCTCCCTTCGTAGAGGCTGTTCTGGGAGGATTTTAAGCCATCAGAGAATCCAAGAATCAGCTGTAACCATCAGAAACCAAAGGGGCTGCCACAGGTGCCAACACAGCACAGAGTCAGACCAAGACAGAGTCAGCAGGAGCCAACTCTGGAAAGATGAAAACCCTCTAATGCGTCACCTCTGCTGATTCGGAGTCTACACCTACTCGACAAGGGCCGACATTGCTGTCAGCAACCATATGTCCAGGGGCCTGCTGATTGTCTCCTTCCACCTCCAACAACTGTCTGTTGACACATCCGCAGAAACCATCTAGCAATAGTGCTTTCTGACTCTGCAAGGCCCTTTGTGTGTGTGCATGTGTATGTGTGTGTGTGTGTGTGTTTTTGTGTGTATGTGCATCTGTGTGCATGTGTGTGGGTACGTGCACACACACACTTTAGTGCTTTGTGTTTTTCTGTGTCTTAGCAAAGATTGTCCCACAGTGATCACACTTGTCATTTGGAAGACTCGTAGCTCGTTCCCACCAATTGTCGTTGTAACAAGACTATCATCCAAGCAGCCTTGGCAACATGAGCATGGAGTGTCAAGGGGGCTCCTGCTCAGAAGTGAAGTTTCCTACAGAGCTGATTGCTTAAAATATTCTTAAAAACTTAAACACAGTCCACTGGGAAGGGCACGGATGTAAAGTCAGTGAGACCTGGGTTTGGAGACCATCATCACCATTCATTAGCAGCGTGAACTTGGAACAGCCAGTTAACCTCTTGTTCCCAGTTGCCCTGTCTATGAAATGTCAATAACAATACCTACCTCATGGGGTTATTGTGAAAATTAACTGAGAGTATATGTGCAGAGTACCAAGCTGAGTAGCTGTCCTGTAGATGACTCTTGATAAATGGTGGCATTATGAGTGGTAAGAGTCTCTGGTTGGACTGGTCACATGTGCACTCTGGCAGAATCAGTGCAAAGAGTCAGGAGGCTGATGCACCCACATAGCACTACATGGCTTAGCAAGTGATGGGTCACAACTAGCCACATCCACAGCTCCCTCTGGAGCTTTCCAGGTCCCGAAGGTCAGCCTGCCAAACACTTCCCTTGGGTTGTTTCTATCAGTGTCCCCAGGTGTAGGACATCGCAGTAGCACAGCTCACAGAGCTCACAGGAAGACTGCTGCTCGAAGGGCTTTGACGTTTCTTCCACAGGAAGAAAGAAGAGGAAATGAAGTGGCCTTTCCTAACCTGCTGTTGATGAAAATGTACCCCTTTACCCAAGTGTAAATTAAACTCCTCCAACACACACACACGTGCAATAATTTGTAAATTCCAGGAGGGCAGGGAGTTTGTCTGTCATGTTTTTCGGTATGTCCTTGGTACCCAGAACATTGCCTGACATGGAATAGGGATAAAAATAATAATGATGATAACAACAACACGTATTATCATTGTTGTGGACAGAATGCTTGTGTCCTTCCAAATTCATCCATTGAAGCCCTAGCCCCCAGTGTGATGGTATTTGGAGAGGGACTTTTGGGAAGTAAGTGGGTTTAGATGAGGTTATCGCCATAGGGCCCTCATGAGGGGATTAGTGCCCTTGTAAGAGGAGACACCAGAGCTCTCTCTCTACCTACCACGTGAGGACACAGTGAGAAGACAGCCGGCTATAAACCAGGGAGTGGGCTCTCACCAGGAACTGAATCTGCCAGCACCTTGATCTTGGACTTCCAGACTCCAGAAATGTGAGAAATAAATGTCTGTTGTTTAAGCCACCCAGTCTGTGGTATTCTGTTACAGCAGCCCAAGCAGACTGAGACAATCGTGTACTGCTTACTATGTGCCAAGCCCTGTCCTTAGCATATATATGCTCATACTTAGTCGTCACATAGCCTGTCATGTAGGTACTGTGATCATCCTGTTTTCAGACTAGGAAACTGAGACATAAGAAAGTTAAGTAACTTGCCAGATAAAAGATTCTCTCCTGCTTACGTGCTTCCTGTGGGATTCTCTACCGGTGGAATCACCTTGAGACCCCTCACTTCACCCAAGAACAGAAGAGAAGAGAAGAAAAACAGGAGAAGAGAAGAGAAGAGAAGCCATGCACTGCAAGGAAGACAGAACTGAACCTTCTGTGTGAGAGGTAGGGGACAGAAAGACAGAGAGACAGAATTGGAGAAACATAGAGAAAGAGAGAAAAAGAAGCGAGAGAGAGAAAGGCAAAAATAAATTTTTTCAGGATCACCAAAGAAGCATTTCCTTGGGTCTCCACTGGCAGCCATTGAATGAAGAGCGACAGATGTCAGCCACTACGGTCATGGGGATGCTCCCAAGAGTCCACCAGGTGGCAGGGTTTCCCACCGAGGCCCCTGCGATCTCAGAAGGGGGTGATTGTGAATTTTGGTATTCACAGTTGACTTCAGACTCCAGTTCTTGAATCACATTTGTTGTTAAACAGCCAGGGCCACACACATATCCCAGAAAGCCCCGATTTCTTGCTTGAAAATGACTACTTGGACAAAATAATTCTGGCAAATTAATTTGAACTAATTTGAATAGATATTCCTGGGACAAAAGAAAGAGTCAGGTATCAGAATCTCACATTTAAAAGATGCCTGCACACAACCTGCGGAACATAACACAAACGTATATCTAAATGCCACCAGAAGCCTTGTAGAAATAGCCCTCTAGATTAAGCATGCAGGTCTAGAGTACTCTGGAGCTTACCCTTGCCTTGTCTAGAATACGCTTCCTGCCAGACGTCACCTCGTCACCTCACTCTCACATGATTTTGTTTTCTCCTCTACTCAATGGTGTTTCTGCTCTGCATATACACTTTAGGTGATTTAAGAATCAGAACAAAGCAATGGACATTTCCTCCCTGCCTCCAGAATAATAATGTGGAAAACTTTGCAAATCTTTTCATGAAATTCATAGATCCCCTGACATCCTTTCATACATTCTTCTGGGGACTTTGGTTCTGAAAAACAATTCTACAAGCAACATTATACAAATAAAATGTTAACAATGAACATAAGCACAACTCACAAGAAGTATCTGGGGATATTCTGCTAACATTACACAAATATCCCCTATAACTTGGTCTAAAGACCTCAACTCCCAAGATTAGATTAGAATAATCTAGTATAGTCTATCTGCTCCTTACAGCTCTTCAAGGGAGATAGTGAGGCTTTTGAGGTAAGCATTCAGTGAATCAACTCTAGAGAACCGAGAGTTAAATTGTATTTTTTTCTCAATTTCAAAAGATAGCGTATTTCTGACTGTTGGTGGAGGGAGGGCTTCTTCCCCTGTCCCTCCCCCTTCCATGTGGAGGGGCGCCATCCTTGCAGTGCTCTGGCCCCACTCTATCCCCTCACTCTTCCTCGGAGAAGGAGGGTAATAGTCTGGGAGGCGAGTCTGGAAAGAGAAAGTGGACACGTCCTGCCCCAGCCCTTTCTCTTGGGAGGAGACCACCTGCAGAGAGCATACCCTCCCTCAGTGGGAGATTTGCAGGAATCCCAGAGGCAGTGACAGGATGGGTAAATCTACTCAAATAAGGGTCAATGTAAGGAGACCCACCTACCCGCAGAGAGAAACCACATTCTCCAATATAATTCACTTTCCCTGTGCTAAAGTTAACATATAGAACTTGCATGTGCCTTACTCTTTGGTCTTATTTCTCAATTGCTTAGAACTCAAGTGGGGAAGGGGCATATTATTGCTTGGGGCCTCTCAAACCCCAATCCTGGTCCAAGGAACATGTTATTGAATGTTTAATCCAATCTGTCTATCGGGAAATGGTTCAAAGGAGCCCTTGGTAAAGGCACAGTCCCACTGATCCTGTCCCATGGTATGTGACTGCAGTAGCCAGAGCACCAGCTGCTGCCTCCTGGAGCTAAGCAATCTATCCACATAGACTTTGGGTATAGTTTTCACCAGACAGTCCTCTAATTCAGGAAGTTAGCTCTTATGGAAGACTCTAATTTCACTCTTTTACTGATCCCTATAAAATTAATCCAGATATGTCCACACTCCCCTATATGTGTATCCTTTCAAGTATATACACTCCCCTTTTAGCCTTATGTTGACTGAAGTAGACCTATGTCCCATCCCCATTGCTTTCCAAGACTCACCAACCTGAGGTTTTGTTCTGGAATTTGTTCTAATTATATTCTGGTCTTTAGGTGTGAAGAGCTTTTGTGACTTGATTGATCTCCTGACTCTCACATTCCTCTTTCTTGGCCCAGTTTCTAACTTGAGGTTAGCCCTTCCCACCTCGCCTTCTGCTTTCTGGTTTCCTGAGACCTCACCTCAGCTAAGCATCCCACTTAATTCTACTTCCCCTTACAGCTCCATACTTAAAGACAAAATGTAAATATGTAACATGAAGTCTATTACATGAACTTATGGACAAAAGCAAAGCAATAAATTAATGCATTGCCCCATCTCCATTCCTTAGTAATTCCACTAATCCTTGAGACTTGTGCTGATCCACACGTGACCGTTTCCCAGGTTTGGCTTCACAGATAATCTAGTCAATTCAGTCAACAGGCAGTCTGTCCAGCTAGTTGTCCTTCACTTAAATGTTATGTTATTGTGTTTTGGTTTCAAATGATGCTGCTGATGGTGATTATCATCTAAGATGATTCTGCCAGTGGCAGAGAATAGAAGAGTTTGGGTTGATTGGTAAGTTGGTTGGTTAGTTGGTTGATTGGCTTTAGCTACTGAACCATGAAATATCTTGATGATCCTGCTGATTCTGCTACACATCGGTATTTTTTATTTTGAAGCACCTGGCTGGGGAGGGGTCACTACGCAGATGTGCTCAGACCTGCAGGACCTCCATTTCCCTCAGTTCCCAAACAAAGTCCGCCAGAGGATGCCCTGGCGCTGCTTTCTTTGCTCTTTTCACTGGAGTTAAAGAATTTCAAATCTTTCTCTGGTTGCTTAAGTAAAATTGCGATCATGTCCAAAACCCCATATAAACACAGACATGGCACCGTTCTCAGTGTTTAAAAAAAAGGAGCAAACAAGAACTAATATCTCCAATACCCTTGGCCATGAACTGAATTTATACAGCAACCAGCAATACCAACTAAAATGGCGAAGACGACAAGAAAATCATTTTTCTTGCTCAGAGCCTGAATTCTGAATTCTAAACCCAGTAGTTCCTTTAGTTCTTGATGTCCTGTTTCTGTCTGGTTGATTCTGATACCTGTTAAGGTAAAATATTTTCTCCAAACTTAACTACAGAGGCTGAGGAGATTCAAGTCCTTGGATATGTTTTAGGAGCTAAATTACATCTTAAGATGAGTAAATTTTCTGCTTGCTCCTTGGATAAAAGCGATCACTGTTCTTTGTGCCACCTTTTAGCTACAATACAACCTTGAATGAATCATTTGTTCATATGGTCTTCCTCAATTTGTACATCTGAACACTGGGTCAAATGAAATGTTTCTTACTTTCGGGGTTTGATGACGTCTGATGGAAGGATGTTGAGTAAACTAAGGGTCTATGCTTCCCTCCTTCTCCAAGATGACCAAATCAGCAATGCCATCCTGAGAAAGATTAACCCACACATGGCTCCTTATTTCACTACTGAGAGATGAAAAGAGCGAAGTTAAGTACAATGTTAAAATGAGAATCTTCTGTTTGAAGAAGGTGCTTCCAAGAGCAGAGCTGTTCAGTAGACAGCACCTAGCTGCTTCCTGATAGTCACAATGGGATGGGGCCAGCAAGGAGCATGCTGAGAGCAATCACTACTTCACGTGCCAGTTCAGTTTGCAACAACCCCAGAGGGAACGTACCGTAAGGGGAGACGTATAGCGTTTTATTCTTCATGACCAGGAATGAGTTTTTACAACAGTGATAATAGCAGAAAGCTGAAGTCATTGCAGTCTAAACGTAAGATGAGCACAAATGGCAAATAAAGAAAATGGGGAAAGTCTTGGAGGCACATGGATTGTTTGAAAAGCTAACATAATACAACTGTGTTTCCCAGGTTTTATGAAGCCCTATAGCTAATTTACAGAACCATTGAACTTTGTGTGGTTCAATCCAAACCTGGGCTTTTTCAGACTCATTGTATGTTACTGTGTGTAGGTGGCCTTCCCTTTGTTCCTTACCAATACCAGCTCTGGTAGTATTGGGAAAACGTATCATGTCTTTGAAAATCCTCATAATCCACATGTAGAGAGACACTGCACAGCCAGGAGAGCACGGCCAGATGAGCCGGCACTGCAAGAACAAACTTGCTCTGTGGTTAGCTCGCACCTGACGTCTCAGCTGTAGTTTCTGTGCTTTAAAACAGGTATCATATCTAAAGTTTCCTTTCGTTGGACTAAATTAGATCATGTGCAGCCATTTAAAATAGCACTGACCCTCGGTGGCACTGCATAAGATAAAAAGATTACTGTCTGTATGCTTAACTTTTAACCTAGACTTTTGGCATTAAAGTGGATTAAACCCAGTTTAATTAAGGACCTCAACACAAATCCAAAAGTCCCCTGGGTGATAATAATCTTTAACCATAATGAAATTTGTCTAAACCATGAAACTAGCTATAAATTCTATATTTAAGAGAATATTTTGCCAACAAATATATTGCACTTATTTTTCAAATGTCTTGAGGATTTTTTTCTCCATGTACTTCAAGGTTTTTTACACATTCAGAAGCAGAGACAGTTGTCATTCCGAAATAGGTTCCTACTGTTTCATAAATACCGCAGTGAGGATTAGTAACTTGTCAAATGATATTAATGGAAATTTGAGGATGGTTTCATGAATGCAGTTCAGTTTGACAACTCTTTCATAGTGAAAGCCAGTCTGAAGAAAAATGAACTATTCTTTAACAATTATTTTTATTTTTCTTCACTGATAATTTTTGAGGGTTATAGCTGACTTCTGAATCAGTTGTCCCGTGTCATACGTAGATGGAGAGAAGAATGAAAGAGGTTAAAGATGTTCTACTTTATGAAAGTCTACGAGTTTAGAGACAAAGACAAGAGACCCTCAACTCTCAGTGCTAACGTACAGGAAAAGTGCTGAGATCCCCAAACTCTACTGAAAGGCACCTCAAAAAATCATACGACCCAGCGATTCTCAACCCTGGCTACATACTAGAATCATCCAGAGAGCTTTAAAAATACTGACGCTTAGGCCTCACCCCAGACTAATTAAATCAGATTTTCTTATTGGTGAGACAGCCCAGAAAATCATTGAATCAATGCTCAAAGCTTTATTATCACCTAGAATTTTCCATCCGTGACTGTAGTAGGTTGAATATTACTCCCCCCTCCCCAAATTCGTATTCACCCAGAACCTCCGAATGTGACCTATTTGAAAATAGGGTCTTTGCAGATGTCGTTAGTTAGGGACTGAGATAGATCAAATGGATAGGGTGGGCCCAAATCCAATGACTAATGTCCTTATAAGAAAAGGAGAGGACACGGAGAGACACACAGACACACACAGGGACGAAGGCCAGTGAAGAAGCAGACACAGATCGGAGTGATGCTGCCACAAGCTGAGGAACGCTGAGGCCACCAGAGCTGGAAGAAGCAAGGAATGATTCTCCCATAGAGCCTTTGGAGGGAGCATGGCCCTGCAGACACGTTGATTTCAGACTTCTAGCCTCCAGAAGTGTGGAATCATAAGTTTCAGTTGTGCTAAGCCACCCTGTTTGTGGTTCTTTGTTACGGCAGTCCCAGGACACTAATGCAGTGAGCTTCCCCTAATTTTGGGATTCCAGAATAAACTACAGGCAATTTCTTAACATCATTGATGTTTATGTCTCATTGTGAAAATTGGCTGGATTCTTTCTGGGTGCAGAACTATTCTGAAATCCCACAGTATGTGGGAATCCAAAGTTAGGGTGGGCATTGAACTCCTGACCCGCACCTTCCATATTGACCTTGATACCATCTCTAAGACCATCAGCTTGAACGGCTACCGCCCAGGCCTCTCCTGGCACCACTTCAGATGATTTTCTAGGTGAAGCAAACAGAAGAGGATGGCTTGTTAACAATGTCATGATGCTTCACAATTGATCCCAAGTGTGCTATAATGATTGGGCCTACTTGATTCCTACTCGTTACTGCTTTACCAACTATTAATCTAATGAAAGAATAACATTTTCTTTTAGAATGCCCAATATCAAGTGCCTTTGGGTAAAGTTCAGTATCCTTTTGCTGTGCTAAATGATTGAATTAAAATATTAGTTGTCAAGACAGAATGCACAAAAGTAAGAACAGAGGACTAATATGAAAGTCCCCTAGACTGTAGTTTCTCAAGCCCACTTGTACATAACTTATTTACAACTTGTATATAACATTTATGTATAACTGAAACAATATTTTGAAAAAAACACCCTAGTATTTGTGATGAACTCTGACATTTTATTCTCTCTCTCTTTTTTAAGCCTAATATTGATGCACCGAACTGATTTCTTGCCCCACAAATGAGTGACAACTCTTGGTTTAAAAAATTCCTAATTGGGAGAAATTTAATTATGGCCTGGGCATTAGGTGACACCAAAAATGTTACTAAGAACTATCATTCTTTGTGTTAGGTATAAAAACAGCATAGTGGTTCTCCAAGAAAATGTCCTTATTTTTTAGAGGTACAATGAGAAGTAAATCCTGGACGGCCCCAGAGACTCATTTCTCTCCCCGTGTTAGTGGCATAACTAGCCTGGCTCAGCTAACCTGGGCCCGTCTGCAGTGAAGCAGCCAGGCTTTGGGCTGATGTTGGCATTGCTACCAAGTAAGGCTTGTCCCCAGCCCTTGTGTGCACTCTAGAATTATTCCTGGGCCTGGATGTTTCTTGAGATATTTCTTATTATTTAAAGAAACAAGGTATTCCCCTTCTCCTCTTAGGCTCGCCTATATGACCCCAAGTGACACAAGCCGGGGACGGGCTCTCTGGGCTCTGTCCTCTCTCTCAGCGTGCTCTCTCTGTTGCGCGTCCAGCCTGCATGTCCAGACAGGCCCCTCTCTGCTGCAGCCTTGGCCATGGTGCACACTGAACATCATTGCCTGGCTTATGCCATGGAAAACCGAGAGTGGGAAATTTAGCGGACCCTCTGCTACCTCTCTGCTTGTAAACTTTCCCCCCGTACAGCCTATGATATATTTACATCATGTGACACTCGTGACTCTCTTGCATGACAAAGTGCATCCTGAGGTACTTAAGAATAAGATGACATGATGTCTGGGAGGATTTGCTTTAAAGTACCTCAGCAAATGGGAGAAAAGTGGGAGAGGAGAATGTGGCACAATCTTGATAATGATTGAATCTGTGTGGTGGATAAATGGAAATTCATTTTTCTATTCTCTCTATTTTGTATATTTTTGAACACTTTCATAATAAAAAGTTTTAAAAAATCACACTGTCCTAGAATGTCACATGCCCCTTGGTTAGGACATTATATCATAACTTTGGGATTCTCGGAGAAGGCTGTCAATTGACCCTCAAATTATCACTTGTTGGAAAAACACAGAGACAGAAAGGAAACAGGAAAATCCATATAGTAAAAAACCCGTATCCAGAAGACTTTACTGCTCCTGCATTTACATGGTAATACAGCATCATAAGGCAAACAATTTGGTCCTCTTACTATTCTGCTTGGTACTTTTTCTTTGTTTTGCTGGGAAGATTCACCCTGAGCTAACATCTGCTGCCAATCTTCCGCTCTTTTTTTTTCCTACCCAAACTCCCGATACATAGTTGTATGTTCTAGTTGTAAGTCCTTCTAGGTCTTCTGTGTGAGCCACCACAACAGCATGGCTACTGACAGATGAGTGGTGTGGTTTTGTGTCCAGGAACCAAACCTAGACCACTGAAGGGGAGCTTGCCAAACTTGAACCACTAGGCCATCAGGGCTGGCTCAATATTGTTTCTTATATTTTCATCTAAATGGCTAATATCCCCGAAATAAATGGGAAACTGCTTAAGGAAAGGGATATTGACCAATGCACATTTACTTTTCCAGAAACCTACCACTTGCATATTGCAGGCATTTTGTAAATATTTTTAATTCATTGAGCTAAGTGTTTACTTGTAGTTTTAACGGCAGGCACATTTTCTTGCATTCTTCTATTTCTTTGAAAAAAAAATGTTTATTTGCATATGGCAAAAAACTCACTTTCAACCAAAGTTTTCAACCAGAATACTATCACCTTGCTTGTTAGATGATGGGTGAACAATATATTGAGCATTTATTGTGTGTCAGTCACTTTGCAAAGTGCTTTACATAAGTTATTCCAATTAATCGTCATGGGAACCCTATAGAGTGGTTACTCTCAGAATCTACAGATAGGGAAACTGAGGCACAGAGAGATTAAGTACCTTTCTCAAGATCACAAAGCTACTTAGAGACAGAGCCAGACGGAGAACACAGGAAGACAGACTGATGCCCAAATCACTGCTCTCAATGATTTAGATCTCCTCCCCCAGTTCAGAGGGGCCTGGGAGAATGTGCTCTTAGGCATTGTGTCCAAGTTGACTTGGAATTCTCTTTGTCCTCTTTGACACTGAAAGCAGGCTGCACAGAAACATGTTATATAAAGATGATAGAAAGGACTAACTTTTATTGGGCACCAAATGTACCAAGAATTATGCCTGTTGCTTCATAAATATCGTTTAATCTGCATAAAAATCCTGTGTGCTCATTGCGGGCTTTACTCCAGCCATAAAATGGGGTGAACCAAGGATACTGAGAGGCATCCGAAGTCATGACCATGTGGCCACCATCAGTGGAAAAATGCATGAGGAGAACTTCTGAAAGCAATTACCAGAAGGGACAGGGATAAAGCTTTTCCCTAGGAAAGGCAGTAGAGTTTGGTAAACCAAAGACAAGCGACAAACAAAAACAACCAGGGAGGAAAATGGAGAACACAGGAGGAGACGAGAGGTAGGAATTTTGTGGGAAGCCCAAATGCAGACTAGACTATGGAAGGAAGAAAATCCTTGATAGATTGGGAACTTGAGTGTCACTTCACTCTCTTTTAGATTTAAGACGCACCATAGAATAAGCATCTCTCAGAACAAATCAAGAAAAAGAAGCCCTGAGGAGAGAAAGGCAATCCTCATTTCAGAGAAATAATCAAATAATGTAATAAAATAAATGAAGAAAGAAGCTTATATATATTTGCTCTTACCAGTTGTATTACAAGCTTCTGAAATTTGATGTTAATAATTTTTAGAAATCTAAGGACCAGAAACAAAGTTAAAAATCCAACAATGAACTTTGGGAAAATATTTTTCATCCATGTGGGTTTTGTTGGGAGGAGGAACTAGAATACAGGGCATTATGAATCTATTTCCTTACCCACCACCTTGGGAGCAAAAACTCCATCTCCTTAAACTACATGGTCTCAGGACCCAGAATGGGGCCCGTGCACAGGAGATCCCAGCAAATATTTGTTTTTTCACAATTAGATCTGGTCAAGGCAAAGCAATACAGAGCTCAGAGATGTCTCATAGACATAAAGCACCGAACAGTTAATTATACCATTAAATGATCAGCAGCTCATTGTAGAGCAAGTTGGATATTTTTGAGATGCTGGAAGTTTCTCATGTGCTGGAGTAAATTTTGCTGACACTAACTCATCTCTCTACGATATTTCTACAAGAGTGCCTGATTGTCAGTCTCCATCAACTCCCTCTCCCCACACACAAAAAACGGCATTTCAAAAACACACACACACACAGACACACATAAACCCCATGAGGTGGGTATCATTATTCACACTTACAGACAGGGACACTAGTTCTAGGACCTAAGTGACTTGACCGGGGAGTGCCAGCGGTCAGTGGGGCCAGGTTTCCAGCCCACGTGGAAATGGCTCTCAGCACCTCATGCCCCCTCTGGAAATTCCACAAGCCAGCTGTGATCGGCAAACGCCAACTGTGTCATCTTCATCCTAATCCTCACACCCACCCTGCTTTCTTGAATATCCTACCCTGATGGGCAGCATTTCTCTCTACAACTCAGAGTTTAAGATACATATACATATATTTTTTCAAATAGTCTGTTCTCTTTATGGGAATCATAACTTAGATATTTTTCTTCTCCTGGTTGACTTGAGACCATGAACGCAGCATCACTCTGAAAGGAAAGGGCCACAGCTCATTGAACGAGGCTTAGTCTTGACAGTGGGTGGGGAGTGCTAGGCGATGTCCTAACAGGATGGAGAAGATTTGGCTGGCTATTCTTAGTGCATAACAATAGCAATAACTTTAAAAGAATGAGCCCCTTTAGATCGATGGACTCTGCTTTTCCTTCTGGGAACCTTTCGGAGTATTTATCTTATAGGTCTCATGAATTTCTAGTAAGCTGAAGCCTCAGAGAGAAGAAATATGGAGCTGACAGAAGGAATATAGATGTGCAGAGAGTGCCAGTGAATTCTCTCAACAATAACACACATAGGAGACTCTGGCTTAGAGGCTCCTCGTCCTCATCCTCATCTTCTAGAATACCCACGGCTCTTACCGCTGGTGAACAGCTCCCCAGTGGATGCTTCCATTATCTTATATGCCAAATGGAATTAAAAGAAGTTTCTCATTAATGTACATAGCATCTTGTCCCCAAACATTAACAATTGCTTAGACAGGAAGTTCTGTCTCTCATTTATTGCTTCATTCATCATTGTTTATATGGCATCTTCATTGTTGAGTCTACGATCTTGGCCTCTTCAGCATGTGTCATGATGTAATCTCCAAGGGCAACAGTGCCCAGGCGCGATTGTTAGGACCAGAGATTTAAAACCTTAGGCCCCCAAAAAACAACAAAAACCTTAAAGTCCTCCTGGGATAATGCACACTAACCCAACTCACACTACATAAAAATATAAATCAGAAAGTTAGTTTGTTAATTGAAAATGAGATCCAAATATTGAAGTATTTTGTCCATTTGTGTTCACTGGATTCCTGGCTGGCAGGTGTAGTGTTTTCCACCATTATCTGGTGGTGGTTATGTTGTGGCTACCCTTTAGGTGATGTGAAGTGTCTGAGAAAACTTACATGGAGGCAGTGACCTCGGAGAGGAGGCTAAATGTGCATAAGAAACCCTCACTCACCACCTTCGAAACCACGTAGAGGTTGCTGTTTGTGGTTGCTCTGCAGTGTCCCCAAAACACATGCTTTCCCTTTACATCAGCCAGTCAGCTCTTAACATTATCCTATGTTCCTGAGGAATAAATATTGATTTTTAATGCGTGAGCAGTAAAAATATTAAATATACATATACCCACACTGTGACTTTGGGCCATTTTTCCTTTGTCTCGAAAATGGCACAAAATAATAAATGATTCATTCCACTGAGGAGTTAGCTATAAACATATGACTAAATGTTCTGATTCTTCAGTTCAACAATACTGGGATATTTGGTGATAATGAATTATTAAAGTTTCCCTGGTCAGGAAAATGTCACTGCCTCTTTCCTGAAGTGACATTATTTCTGTTCAGAATAGGATTGTCAAAGACAGCTGGAAGACCACTGAGAGTTCAGGAAAACATCATTTAATTTTGTTAATGTCAAAAGTTTCCTAAAGTTCAAGTGGCTGATTTCTAAATGGGTGTTTGCAAAGAAGCGTCCAAGTATGTGTAAGAATAAAAAAATAATAGCAAGTGCAAAGGGAACTTTGAGATGTATAGGAGAGGAAAACAAAGGTTTGTTTCTGTAACAACTTGCTACTAAAATTAAGGACCAATGAAATATTAGACACAGGAACCACAGGCTAGAATGTTGCAACGTAGTATCAAGGATGGTTGCAAATTTACTCTCTCTGAAGACCTTAAAGGATAATCACCATCAACGGATTCAACCTATTCAAGATTTTATGTAACAACAGCATCATCCAGTTAGAGTATTCATTGCTCAGACTACAGAGAGAACAGGGCATGATGCCTACTCTAGTAGAGCTTCAAGTCTACCAGGGGAAAGTCATCTATAAGCATAAAATTGGTGCAAAATTAAGTGCTACACTGAATGTCCAGAAAATCAGTGTAATGAGAGTCCAGAAGTGAGAAAGAGCATCACAGGTGGGAGTGATTTAGGAACATATCTAGCCCTGGAGCTGAAATGGGAAGGATAGGTAATATCTGGGAAAGAAAAAGAGCAAAACATTTATTTAATTGTGGTAAGAAAACACATAACACAAAATTTCCCATCTTAACCAATTTTAAGTGTACATTACAGCAGTGTTAGCTATATGCATCCTGTTTTGCAATGGATCTCCAGAGTTCTCATCTTGAAAAACTGAAACTCTGTAGCCATTGAACAGCTCTCCATTTCTTCCTCCCCACCAACCCCTGGCAACCACCATTCTACTTCCTGTCTCTACGAATATGACTACTTTAGACATCTCAAGCAAGTGGAATCATATAATGTTTGTCCTTTTGTGACTGGCTTATTTCCTTTGGCACAATGTTCTTGAGGGACCACCCTTAACCACCCTTGTTACAGCATATGACAGGACTTCCTTCTTTTTAAAGGCTCAATAATATTACCACATCTTCTTTATCCATTCATGCATTAATGGACATTTAGATTATTTCCACCTCTTGGCTGTTGTGAATAACGCTACTATGAACATAGGTGTGCAAATAACTGTTTGAGATCCTGTTTTCAATTCCTTTGGATATATACCCAGAGTGGGCTTGTTGGATCATATAGTAATTCTATTTTTAATTTTTTGAGGAACTTAGAAAAAGAGCAAAACTTTTGGCAAGGTGGCTCTGTTATTCAGGAGGGTTAGTATCCGTCCAAGTGTGTGTGATGGCCATTGAGGAGCTGGGCCGGAGTGACTGGATCAGAGGATTCCAGGAGTGGGACATAAACTGGACAGATAAGAAGAAGCAAACCCATGAAGCCCCAGAGAGCAGGCAGAAACATAAAAATCCTACGGAGCAAGCAGTTGGTGAGCCACAAGAGTTCTTTGCTGGGATGTGGCATGCTGAAAACAATATACTAAACAGACTAGTTCATCAATTCATCTGTCAAACACATATTACATGCCTGCCATGTACCGTACTATTCTAGATGCTGGGGACATGGTAGTGAGTGGTACAGATAAACTGCTTCTTCACATAAGCTTAGATTCTAGTGGAGGGAGACAGATGATGTACTAGCAAATTGTGTGTATGTGTGTGTAAAATAAATCAAGATGATGAGTGCTATGAAGAAAAATCAAGCAGGGTAAAGGAAAGAGAGAGGGAGACAATTTTAGATAAGGGCAGGGCCAGATAAGCATCTCTGAGCAGACACTAGATCAAAGCGAAAGAGCAAGCCCAATGGACATCTAATGTTAAATAAAATATCCCAAGCAGCAGCAATGGCGAATGCAAAGGCTGTCAGGTGGGAGCATGGAGATGCACTTGAGGAAAGGTAAGATGGATGGTTTAGCCAGAGACAGGGCAGGGGCAGATTATGAAGGGTGGAAGGATTGTGAGACCATTGCAAGGACTGCGGCTTTTACCCCGTATGAGATGGGAAGTCTCTGGAAGGTTTTAAGCCCCACAGTGACATTTTAGAAGGACCCTTCTGGCTGCCATATGGAGCACAGACAGGAAGTAGCAAGTACAGAATGAGAGCATCCAGTTAGGTTGCTGTAATAGTCCAGGCATGGAAGAAGGTGGCTTGGACTAAGGTGATACCACCAGAGGAGGTGAGAAGTTGTTGGATTCTGGCTATATTTATAAAGAACAGTTGACAGGATTTCCTGATGGGTTGGATGTGGAGAGAAAAGGGAATCTCACATGACTCAAAGTTTTTAGCCTGAGCGACTAAAAGTTTGGCATTGCAATTACCGAAGTGTGAAAAACTGGGGGAGCAGCCAGGTGTTTTGTGGGGCATCAGGTATTTCAAAAAAATTAGATTTGCAGAAGTACGCAGTTTCAGCTGGAGCCTGGACACTGAGATGATTGCACTGAGCCATTTGGGATGGCTGTACACTGAGCGATGACAGGCTGTACCGGGATGAAGGACAAGGTGTTGAGAATAAGGAAGGGACTCCAGGAGATTTCTCTAAGGTAAAATGATGTTGTTGACAAATCAAAAATAACGAGTCAGTGAAATGTCAGAGACTCCAGATTAGAGATTGAAGACGTGTAAAATGATATAATTTCTATTTTGTTAAAAAACAGACTAGACTGGGGATTAGCTGCACCTTTTATAGTCCCATTAATATGTGAGTCTAGGAAATCTCAAATGTGTAACTGCTCTGATAAGGTTTCCATAAATTAGCAAAACTCAGCGACGAGATTTTGTGGTAAGTTGTTAGGAGGGAGAGCTAGATATACTTGAAGCTTACATTTTCCCAAAGGTCCTTGATAAATGCAGATTCACAAATGCAAGTCTTCAAGCACCCTTTCACCTCCACTTCAGCTTTTCCAACTGTACAAAAGACTTCATTGTCCAGATTCAAGTCTCAAGGTTGAGGGGAGCAGGACACTTTCTTGGCAAGAGTATTACAGAGATGAAGAACTCTTCTTGGGTGAGGTATCAGTTATAAGAGTATAAGCTTTTATCCAAACTCATTGCATTGTATACTTCCAGCCTGTACATTTCACTGCACATAAGTTATATCCCAGTGTAGGCAGTGGAATCCTCATCCAGGGTCAAGTGTATTGGCCAGAAGGTAGGAGGGTAGCGAAACAGAGACAATGATCCCTAGTAGAAATAATGCCAGTAACCAAGTGCCGGATCAGAACACTGCTACTTCCGGGTCAGTCCAGGCCAGTCCTAAGTCACTGCAAAGAACCGTGGGCATCCAGTCTAGACAAGTAGGAGAAAGATGCAGCTTTGGAAGTGCAGAGCAACAATAGTGAGTATTACATACCAGATCAAACCAGAAAATCCTGCTAAAAAAAAAAAATCATGGTAAAATTGGATCAAGTCTGAGCTTCCGTGAAACAAAGCTTGCAAGATACAAGGTAAAAGGAAGGCCAAGCCAAAGCATGTCCAGTGGCCGATGCAATGCAGGAGAAACCACATGTCCCAGAGAATAGTGGGCATAAAGTAGACCAGACAGGCACGCTTCCCTCCCCAGGATGCTCGGCAGACCCGCTGCCTGGTACCCTAAATGGATCCCCGTCATCCCCTAGAAGGAGAAGCCACTCTGCTTGTTCACTGGCCTTCTCAACAATTCCGGGCAAGTTATGGGATGTATCGTGCATAGCTGTAATCACATTCCAATGGCTCAATTTTTGTCTTCTTACTACACTGTCCTAAAAAGAAGTGATGCCTTTCTTTCTTTTTAACTCATTAGCTCAAAATAACTCTTGATGTCCATCTACTCTCATGGTGGCAGCTAACCAAAGACAGAACAATGATCTCTTATTCAAATACTTCCTGATGGTATCCGAAGAATGTGTTCGAACATACAGGATTGATCATGTGTGTTTTTCTCTTTGCCCAACCTACCTCCACTAAAACGGAAGGAAAGAAATGAAATGGTATTAATTCATAGGGAAAGGAGATTCTAAATAGGTCACGGTGAACAAGAGATAGTGATATGTTCTTGGAAGACAGAGTGGATGGGAGTGGTAGGGGGCCTGGCAGTACAGAGAGTAAGATGCCTACAAAGGGGAGACACTTATGAGAAGTGACACTTTTCTCCTTACAGAGCTGGTGAGAGGATAGTTCTAACAGGGAAGACTGGGGTTAAGCACACAGCTGAAACAGTAGGACTTGTCTCAAGTCTGCACGTGCTTCTGTTGGACACAGTATTGCTTACCCCGACCCCTGCAGTCAGGTAACCCTCCTGCCCCAGCAGGAGATAAGAGGGTCACTGCCCGAATAAATTGCATTGAATATGCTCTGGACTTGGGGACACTAGGCAGAGCAGACAGCAGTATTAGGCTGAAAACAGAAGGATTAAGTGAAAACTACACCTTGAACTTTAGGACTGCAGCCTGGGTCACTCATTTTGCTGCCAGTCACCTGCAGCCAGGCAGAAAGTCCCCTGGAGAGAAACTGGATGTAGGACACACCTGTCCTACAGGCTTTCTCAACCAGAACATATTCCACCTCACCTAGGGACTAAAGCAAGAAAGAGTCAAGGACGGGATGGAGGAGACAGGACCTCAGGACGGCAACACAGGAAAGTCCCCAGGATTCAGCTCCGTGCCAGGCTTTGAACACAAACAGGAAGAGAATGGTGAGCTTGGAAGACGCCCCCTGGGGACCAGTGGGGCAGGTGGAGGGATGGACAGCAGAATGGATCTGATGAATTGTTTGGAACTGTGTTTGAGCATCTGGCAAGATTATTAGTGGGCATATGCCAGATGTGTTAGAGCATCTGGAAAGAGTTAGTGATAAGCACATAAAAAACTAAGCAAATGGAAAAATGAGGCAATAATTCCAAGAATAACAAAGAAGTAGTGTAAGATAGGAAATGTAATCAAATTATGCTGCTCGGCTCATTAGTGAAAATCCTTACATCGTGTTATTTAATGGATTGACATATAACCCTATTGAGAAGACAGAGGTAGAAGGAGAGGGGGGCTGGTGATGGGAGAAGAGAGCTAAATCTTCAAATATTAAAAAAAAAAAAAGTCAATAGACATTATCTAAAATTATACAATAATGAAAAGTAGTGTAAGTATGTCATTTGGAAATATAGAGGGAAATAGAAAAATGAAAACATTGAAAGTGGCTTCCTCTCGATGGGGGTGGAGAAGGAAGATGAGGACAGGATGGACTGGGTCTCGCATGCCTTCAGTGCCCACCCATAGCCTCTTGGCCCTCACTGTCCCTGCACGTGCTGGTGGCTTGCTTCTGCATGTCCCTGCAACTCTGCCCCGAGGACTCTCTCCAGCTGGGCTCAGCCTGCACCAGGCAGAAGTGCTGGGGGAGCGATGCCCCACTCCCAGGGACCCTTGGACAAAGGATGGATGGGAATTGAAAGATGAATATTCCAACTCCTTCATCCTTTGAATGGGCCAGCTCCGAGGTGCGTCCTCCCCATTCCCCAGAGCTGCCCAGTGGCGACCAGTCCCGGTTTCACATAGCGTTATCCTGTTAATTAACACTCCCTGAACTGGCTCCCTCCCTTCCCTTCCTTTTCCCACTTCTCAATCAATGCTTCAGGGAATCACCTCCCCATGAAACCACTTACACTCCAATCCTTGTGTCAGGCTCTGCTTTCGGTGCACCCCAACAGAAGCGATTCTGCAACATGAGCCTTTCAGAACCACCAATATTTGATTCCTTCAACGACATGCATGTATTACCCGGATAAAAATGAAATTCAGTTTTCAACTAGTGTAAGAATGGATTATCCTCTGCAATTATGCTATGCTGTAGCTATTATAATATTAATTATTAATATATTTATAACCCAAGTGGATTTGCAATAGATTCATTATAACATTATAGGTTTGGTTAATAAGTCGAGTATGAAAATTTACTATTGGAATTGAAAATAATCCCATAATACATGTTACTTGGCAGCGCTGCCTTCTGAATAAATATACGGAAGAGATGGACTCATTCCCAGCTTCTCAGGCTAGAGTTTCTGTGCACTCAGTCCCCAGTTGCATCAAACGGTAAGTTTTCCTATGATTTCCCTGTTTCCACATTTGCTCCTCTGCTAGAACTAATATTTGTTTGTTTGCTTATTTGTTTTTCCTCCAAGGATTTTGGTAAGTGTCAACTAAATGTGACAGCATATTGATTTCACTGCTGATAAAACTGTTATTGTTCTGCAGTTGTACCAAGGACTGGATGACTATCAGTTGACTAAGAATTATTACCCACTATGACTTCCATCTTTCTACATAATGGTACCGCATTATCATCTTACTGTCAGATCCTTTACTATTCCCTGCCAAGGACTTCATTGATCAGTGAGTGGTGACCAAGCCAAAGTTACAGCTCACAAGATCTAGTTAAGTTTGTCAGCTGAGATTGATCACCTAGGCAGGTGGAGAACAGAGATGCTCTCCAAATGTAGACTCAAAACCAGCATGAAGACTCTCACCACTAGTGCCGGGGAGACCTCACTCTCAGAACATCATGGTATATGCACCTTGGCAATCCTAGAATTTAACAGCTTTTATCTACCTTGCTAACAGCTTCATTGTTCAGCATATAAAGGAAGTGGTACTAATTCAGACATAACCACTACACAAAGAATACACTGGATACACCAACCGCTAAGAGTAGGGTCCCAGAGCCTACTGGCCAGAAGGAAGCCAGGTTCATGAAAAATGCCAAGAACAAAGAATAAAAAGCACATTTAGAAAAACAAGTGTTGAGGAATGAAACTGACCAGAAATAAATAGGCCCACTGCATAATAAAATTAATGTAACTTCAACCACTGACAAAGACATGGAAGAAACTACTCAACTCCTAATTTCTGGGTTTTCACATCAGAAAATGGGCAAGCATTGTTAAAAAGGAAGGGAGGGCCAATACAGGAGGAGGTATACGTGCTACTCTCTTTCCCTGAATTCAGATCACCAAGCTCCTGTGGCGGAGAGCTGACGTTAGTAAATGCGCTTACAGATTGGGTCTCAGAAATATTGCCATAATTAGAAGGGAGTAGGAGAGAGGCAGAAGACAGATGGCAGACAAATGTTATCCTAACCTTTCAAAAAGAAGCAATGGTGAATTTCAGAAAAGGTAAACCGGTAAGTTTGGTGTGCTCTCTAGAACTTCTAGAACAGAGTGTCCGGCAGATGATTCGGAATACTACTAATTAATACAAGTTCGTCAGGAATCAGTGGTACCAGGGAAATGTCAGAAGCCTAGTGTACCTTTATGTCCTCGAGGCACTCATGAAGTCTCTTATTCTATCTTTGCTAATGAGGTTGAGAAATAAATGTGGGCTGATATCAGGATGAATGGCCCTGAAGCTGTTGAAAAAATGGGCATGCACAAGGGGCATGATTAATCAAAGTTAACCTTTCAAGAGGCAGTTAATGGTGCAGTGAATCATCATGTTGAAGAACCTGGATTTTGGAAGTGGGCCTGCAGTTACCAGCTGGGTGTAAGTTACTTATCCTCCTTCACCAAGCCTCAGTTTCCCGACCTGTATATAAATAAATGCTCACGATAATGCTAACATCCCAGGGCTGGGGCAAAATGAGGCAGTGCCTGTCGAGGGCTCACACATGCCAAGTGCACTCAAGTACGTGCCCACCAAAGATCATCTCTGTCCTTGTGGGTTTAAAGAAAATGGGCTCATTCGTCTCATAATTTCATCCCCTTATCTGGGAAGACTCTAGAGTTGAGAACCTTAGCCTCAGACACATCTACCCCAACACGACCTCCGTAATACAGGAACCATTCCATAAATGCACTTTCTCTGCTTCACGTGCACTTCGCTTCCTTTGCTCGGTGTTTAGACAGCATTTTCTTTTGTTAATGAAGAGTGAATTTGCAGCTTAGGTTTTTTTTATTGTGGTAAAAAACACACAACACAAAATTTACCGTCTTAACCAGTTATAAGCATACATTACAGTAGTATTAACTACATGCACATTGTTGTGCGACAGATCTCCTGAACTTTTTCGTCTTGCAGATCTGAAACTCTGCACCCTGTAAGCAACAACTCCCCACTCTCCTCTTCTCCCAGCCCCCAGTAACCACCATGCTACTTTCTTTCTCTACGACTTGACTATTCGAGGCGCTTCATGTGAGTGGAATCATGCAGTATTTGACCTTCTGTGTCTGGCTTATTTCACTTAGCCTAATGTTCTCCAGATTACCCATGTTGTAGCATGTGTCATGATTTCCTTTTGTGTGTGTGTGTGTGTGTGTGAGGAAGATTAGCCCTGAGCTAACAT
The DNA here is from genome assembly GCF_057802395.1 of Ceratotherium simum simum. NCBI lineage: Eukaryota > Metazoa > Chordata > Mammalia > Perissodactyla > Rhinocerotidae > Ceratotherium > Ceratotherium simum. Next base: position 26,445,812 of record NC_141931.1, on the reverse strand, counting down.
CCGATGCCAAGCCTCCTCTTTTTGCTGAGGAAGATTGGCCCTGGGATAACATCCGTGTCCATCTTCCTCTACTTTTATATGGGACGCCGCCACAGAATGGCTTGACAAGTGGTGCGTTGGTGCGTGCCTGGGATCCGAACCCGAGAACCCCTGGCCGCCAAAGCGGAGCACGCGCACTTAACCACTACACCACTGGCCTGGCCTCCAGGATTTCCTTCTTTTTTAAGGCTCGATAATATTCCATTTTATAGATTACCACATTTTGTTTATCTATTCATCCCTTGAGGCACATTTAGGTTGTGACATGTTTTTTAAGTTTTTATATCTGTTTTCATTTTATTCATAAAACAGGCATGATATCTGGGAATGTTCTCCAGTTACATATGCTGAGCATAAAACCTGTGCCCAGCAGGTCAGCAAACCAGTGTCACAGTGTCCTGGAGCAGGAAACAAGGGGAGACCCAACCCTGACAGTCCTAACAAGTGCCTTTAAATTTGCCCCTGTCTTAAACAGTGATAGAGACATCATAGCCATGTGCTTGGATTGTATGCTACAGGATTCTTAACATGGAATTTTCCTCTGGGACAATCTCTGTCCTTAAAGCTCTGCAAATAGGGGAGAAAAACTCTCCGTGATGCTCCCATAACACTAGTGTTCTCATTCTGCATTTAAAAATCTGAGCGTATGGCTTTCCCTTTGGTATACGCTAAATTGGCAGAAGGCTCTGGGACTACTCAAACTGCTTTGCTCTTATAAATCATTACAGAGGAGCCACTTTCACCTCTGCAAGGGAACAGGGAGGGGATCCATTCAGGAGCTAAAGACACTAGAGCAGTGTGGGGATGGAGTAGAAATCTCAAGAGACCCCTTCTAGAACTGGAAATTCTGACTCAACAGCTGCATGTGTAGAGTTTTTTGTATGTCGAAGGAGTGCTATTTAACTATATTACTATCTCCACGTTCTTCTTCCCACACCTGTGGAAGAGCCAGCAAGACTGGCCACGCCCCACCAAGAGCATCCCAAACCCAACGTGAGAAGGAAAACCCCTGGTGGGGGAACGTTTCCCAGAAGGATACCAGGAGTGGGGTCAGTTCTCCCTACGGCTTTTGCCGACCCCAGGATAAATCCAAGATACCCCAAGCTGGGAAGAGAGTGCGAAAGTTGGACTCAAATAGGAAGTGAGCAAAAACCTAGAGAGCAGTGGTCCAGATCCCCTCACCAGCATGACTCATTTAAGGCATAAAGGTGGACCATAGGAAAAAAAGGAAGAAGACTGAAGCAAAGTGGGAACCAACCATGCGACACGGCCAGGAATCCAGCCAGCTCTCTGGAGCTGTGGAGCCTGTTCTTCTGGCCACTTGTACTCAGTCCTCAGCGCAGAGCTGCATCCCACGTGGGTCAACAAGAACAAAATTAGGTTTGAATTGGTCTGCCTTCTCTAGGTTTGAGCTGAGACAGAGCTGAGCTGCAAGCATCGGTTGTTAAAGACCTCTGTGAAGAGCCCAGCTCTCAGGCAGATGACCTGGGCTTGCATCCCAGACCCCCTACTTAGCCCCGTGACTTTGGGCAAGTTACTTGTCTCCCCTGCCTCCATTCCCCAGCCTGTGAAATGGGCATAATAATCCATGGTAAGTCCTTAAACAGCGTCTGAAGCACAATCATTGCTCACAACACGTTTGTGATTCTCTTAGTGAAACGCATCCTGCAGCTCCAGCAAGATTCCTTCCGCCAAGTCTTTCCCACCGTCTTCCTGCAGGTGCCCAAGCGTGTGAATTTGTCATGCGGTGGTATTTGCTTTTTAAAGCATTATCAGTAATTGTGAAAAATGAAGCAACCCCCGCTGCCAAAGGATATCAATGAGCACAAAGAGAACCATTTTAGGGAAGAAGAGATCGCTTCTCAGAGGGTCTGAAAACACGCTCTCTGGGCAACGTGGGAAGCTATTATCTATTGCAGCCGTTGTCTGTGCTGTGTCTATGTCCCTGGTCCCTAAACAGCACTGAGCAGAGCTGGGTCTCAAATCGGCAACTGTTGGTGCCTCAGAGCTGTTGTCCACAGAGACCTGAGGCATCGCTCTCTCAAAAAGAACGACAATATTCAAATTATATGAAACTGTGGACTAGCAGGGAAAGTTTCTTTTAATAAACTCTCTCTGATGTTGCTTTTTATTCAATGGCTTAATAATTAATCAGAGGAAGGAAAGCTACATTTAAACGAAGTGGACGGAAAATCAATGAGCAAATATACATCACTGCTCGCGAGAATAAAATGGGCTTCGACAGCTCGAGCTCTGAAAAGCTCTGATGCAGACACGGATCCATTCAGAGCTATTCCGTCCTCTTCTCTCATGTGTTCCCTACCGGTCACGTGGAAGGGGGAAGTCCCAGTCCATGAATTTAAAAAAAATTCAAAAAAAAAATTAAAAGATAGATGTGTTTCTGATGGGCCATAGTGAATATCTTTGTCTTTTCAAAAATAAAAAAAAAACTAGCAATGCTATTTCTCAACCTCCCCATTCCTCTACTCTTTAAACTGTTAAAATAAGTGGGAAACAGCGAACCTGAAGAAGCATACCCAGTAGAAAAATATTTCCAGCTACTTCTGGGGAACACGTTTAGGACGCATCTGACACCACCCTCCAAATATCGACTTCAAGTTTCAGTGACTATCAGGATTTATTGACCCTTGAGGTAAATATTGACCTTCTCCTTGCCACGGTCAATATTTACTGTGCTTCTCACTTTGGTAAATCCTGCTATCCACCCAAATGAGAATTCAGTGTCTGCTATGACTAAACTAGCTTTCCTTAGGAAGAAAAGTTAGAAGGAGGGAAAACAGGAACTAAATAACTCCATTCTGCATTTTCTCGAAAGGGGGAGCTGGCTAACAGACAAATCCTAGAGACACTGGTTCAGTGAGCATGGATTACATTCGGCATAGCCCACCTCCTTTTCAAGTCCTTGCTTCTTCTATGTATTGTCCATTTAACCTAATTCCCTCCTCCATCAAGGAGAACCCTCTCTGCTCTGGATGTCTCTCTCCACCTCGTAACAATCATTCAGAATCTGCCGGCTTTGTAGAAAAGACATGATCTGCTTCATTACAGCTAATGGCTGACTGTGGCTTAATGGAACACCTCTTGACATGACTCACTGCCAAAGGGATGCACTTTTAACTGTGGAATTTTGTATAAATGAGCACTTTCACCAGGAGCTGCTTTGAGGAGAATGCATATACTACAATACATTCTGTGGGCTGAGTTCCAGAGAGTACCAGATATTTCTTTGAACTCTAGTTCATCCTCTAAACTCTACTAAGGAGAGAGGAAATTGGGCATTCCTGAAGAATTCCTTAAGATTCTACATGCATCTTCTTTTGGGATGCTAAGGGATTCTCCTGCACAGTTGGTCCTCATCCTCCATGATCAGAATTAGGAAGTGGGTACAGAAGAGTTGGGCAAAGTGAACCACCCCAGAGAATGATGTCTGGAACATGGAACATGCAACAGACTTTCAAAAATGCTCTTGAAATGAATAAAATACACAAGCGATGGTGGGCTTGGGGACTCTGCACTTTCCCAGCTGGAGACTGGTGTGATGTTGGTATAGTGGCCTCCTAAATACCCCACTGGGAGGTAAATAGAATGTTCCCAGCCTATTCTTGCTAGTGCGCAGACCCTGACTAGGAGAATTAATTTGATATCCCAAAAGTTTTGCTTGGAATTTTTTCTAAAATTGGGTTCATTTGAAGTTTGGTTTTCAGACTGCATATTTACACTTGTCTGTCCAAGAAGTCCCTAGACCTCATTTTTTGCCCTTAATGATTGCTTTTCCTTATATTGATTTCTCTTCCCTAAACCCCCATATACATTATGAAAATTTTTCAGAGTTCAGTGATTTGCTAAACCATAGATTGCTGCAGAGAAAACACTAGAGATGATCCATTCAATTTGGTCATTTTATAGATGAAATTGGAGCCTTTGTAGTTGACAAGTATGAACACATTTATGGTCTACTACCCACACCTTCAGCCAGATAGAAAGGGGTCAAGTCATAAAATGCAGGAATGCCAACAGATAGCCTCCTAGAGCAACATTCTAAAATGCCCAAAGCTGGTGAGAACAGGCAAAAGACGAATCAAGTCTTAAATTTGGTGTTTGATTGGACATTGCCGTCTAAGTGCCCGCTACATTTTTCTTTTTCTTTTTGCACATTTCCCTCCATCCTTAATAAAAAAATTATTCAATTTTTGGATGAGAGGTTCAAATAAGTGATTTTAGAAGGCCAATAGTATTGATCTAAGATACACTCATTCCGTGGTGCTTTAAGAGGAAATGGGTAGTTGATTATAAATCTGTCTTGGATGGTGAGGCCCTGGGAGGAAGGAAGCTCATCCATCTCTGTCTCGTTTCTCAGCGCCTCACCATGGTGTTGGAAACTTACATCATTTAAAAGTGTATTTAAAAACACAGTCCATTAGCCTCAGATACAGTGGGTAAAGGAAATCTGTAACTGAGTATTGAATCCTATTGTAAAATATCTCAAAATACCTCAAAACAATCGCAGCAGCTGTAGAGAATAAGAACTACATATTTATGTCCATTGTCATAAAAGACAAGACACAGCAAATGCGTGTTGTTTCTGCAATCACCTACCACAATTTAAAGAAAAAACTAGAAAGCAGAGATTTTTTTGTAACCCACAAAGTTACTAAGAAATACAAAGATATTGGCAAAATAGAGAAGCCAGCTGGCTTTCTTTGAAAATCTGACAAAACGCATTTATCCGACTCATCTTGATGTCTTCAACAGACTCTCAGGTTGATAAACAAACAGGAGAGAACATCAGTTCATCCTTTTATTTTCAACTGTGCTTTCTGGGTAGACGACCGTCCATTAGTAAAGCTGAGAAGTGGCTCTTTGATTTTGCTCACATTGGATTAAGAAACTCTGTGCTTGGCAGACCCAAACACACCAACTGTTAATTGCTTTTTAAAGGAGAATTATGACACTTTTAACAAGCCACATATTTTACCAAGCATTGTTAGGGTAGATGCTCTCATTCTGCTGAACTGTCTTATTTTGAGATTTGGGTCCCTAATTGCTTATAAACCATACTGTTTATTGAGTATTAACTCTGGCATGGTTGTTTATTATGGGAGCTTATTGCTTAATGCCTGTAAAAGGCAGCATAAATGAGCTACTGTGTGCCTGTGGTGTTTCCCCTTCCCAAAACACACACACACACATACACACACACACTCATGCATGTGCACGCACGCACACCCACACGCACACAAGCTCACAGAGCTGCACTTCAGTTCATCAGTTGCAGGAAACAGAAGTATTGGCAGAATTATGCAGAGGTGAGGCTTAAGTAGCATGTTGCTTGGAAACCAGAAAGCCCTCTGTTGATTCACCAGGGTGTCGACCATACATTTTCCTCTGTACATTACCTACAATGAAAAGGTCAGTGACCCAATGAAATATCAGATTAAGTCAAAGTATTAACTGGACAAATGCATTTAAAGTGCTCCTGTACCCTGGTTCCGCGTGATTAGTATACATTATGTTCTGCCAAGGCAAGCATGAATCATTAATACATTCAGAGTGGGCTGCTCTCTGCAATGAAACATAATAACTCAGTGCTGAGTAAGGCAGTGTGCTGTGTTTATAAGATGTGGAGCCTTCAGTTAGTATGATCTACAATGTTGTTATTTTGTGGTAAGGACACAAGCTCCTTTTTTTTTCTCCTTTAGTAAATAGTATTTGTCATTCCCTTAAAAAGACAAAAAATCATCTTTCCCCGGAAAAACTGGTTACTGTGTTACTGCATGGGGGAGGGGAGAGTAACTTGGCCCTTAAATAGATGCATTGTTTTTTGCTCACTCTAAGAAATTTTTTTCACCTCCTACAGTTTAAAGTCACTCCTAATAGACCCATGTGGGAGAATCTGAATATTTAAAATTAAACCACCTCAAGGCAAAACTCCCGTGATTTCATTTGAACTCTGACCTCTCCTTGTTCTCTCTTTGTGGCTGTGCTGTGGCAGCCAGTTGGGAGTCAGTACGAGAATGCACAAACTGGGAATGTGTCCAGCTCCATTTTCTCCCCCGTGTCTAGAACCAGAGATCTAGGATTCCATGAGCTCAGGCATTTATAATTTGACCTCTCTTTGTATGAGGTCAAATTTGTATGAGTTACGCTGATAGGGGCAAATACATTGTATGGTGGAACTTGGGTCTGGTTACTGCCTCTGCCCCTAATTAGCCTATTTAATCCAGATGAAAACATTTTGTGGTGAGTGGAGAGTGCAGCAGCCTCTGCACTCTAAGACTTTCCCTGGAATTTACTCCCACCATCAGCTGGGAGCAAGCTATTCTTTCACTCACATTATCGGGTCAACTGAAGAGCAATTCAGTGAGCTCAGTTCAACAGACACGTGGTGAACAGTGCTAAGACAGAATGACAACAGCCCTCTCCGCCTGCACATCCAACCACACAGCAGACACGGGGAGCTGGCTTTGTGGTGTGGTCGCTTGAGGATTCTTTACTTTGTTGAATAGCAGCAATCTGGCTAAGATATCAATTTCTGAAGAGTGAATTCCACCCATAGTTCTCAAAAAAATTATTTATTTTTCTATGGAGGTTAAGAAAGAAAAATCCCCCATTAAATGGAGCTGGATAATTTGTAGAGAAAGATGCTGGCTAATCCAATGAGATGTTGGGCAGCATTCTAGAACCCAGAGGTCTGTAGCCTCTATTCTCTGTTTTCATTTCTCTGTTTTGTCTCTGCTTTGCTCTACTCTCTTTCATAGAATCCACAGTATTGGGGACCTAAGAGACTGTCTGCCTCTCAAAGCAATCACTAGTAAGTCTCCTAGTATTTAAAGACACTATCGCCCAGTGGCAGCTTCCAGAACTCAGCTCTCTTTCTTCTCTTTTTCTCTGAATCGACAGTACTCAACAGCTACCAGTTGGAGGCACCATTGAAGGAAGTATATACATGAGATCCCAAATCTCCTAATTCTAAAATTCTGGCTGTGTAAATCTAATGCATTTCCTGTGTTAGCTGGCTAGGAAGTTTTAAAATCGATGTTGAATTTTTCTCTATGAAAGCTACCTTTATTTCTAAGGCTCTGGCAGCCATGGGTATTTACTTCATAAGTATAGTGACATTTCTAATCATCGACTATGCTACATAGCTTATGTAATTCTCCTCTCCTTTCAAAAATTTCCCCAAACTTTGTGATCCTCTGGGTAAATAAGCACCAACTCCACTATTATGGGCTGAATTGTGTCCCCCTCAAAACTCACATGTTGAAGTCCTAAACCCCTGTACCTCAGAATGTGACTGTATTTGGAGAAAGGATCTTTAAAGAGGTAATTAGGTTAACATGAGGAAAATGGGTGAGCCCTAATCCAAGGTGACTGGTGTCTTTATGAGAGGAGATTAGGACACAGATATGTACAGAGGGAAGACCACATGGAGATGGACATCTACAAGCCAAGGAGAGAGGCTTCAGAAGAAACCAACCCTGTGGACATCTTAATCTCAGACTTCCAGCCTCCAGAACTGTGAGACAATAAGTGTCTGCTGTTTAAGCCACCCAGTCTGGGGTACTCTGTTATGGCAGCCCAAGCTGACTAATACATTCATGCGTACAACAATATCAGATTATAGAAAAAGAAATAGCAAAACATTAAATCAGGTGTTAACCTAACCTTCACTGTGCTTCAGTGTAAACATCACCCTTGGAAAAATATCTATGCTTGTATGATTAATGTCCAGACTAAGCTAATGGTCTTTAGTTTCCATCTTGGCTACCAAGTGGTACAAGCAAAGGACCTTGCCTTGTCATTGTGTCTTATTTCACTTACGTTGACATCAAGAACACCCATTTGGAAGAGAATGCTAGTTTGCCAATTCAGGGCATAAACATATGAACATGGAATTCAATCTGAACATAAAAGGAAATTGAGAGTGCTGAAGGAAGGGATTTTGGCAAAGAATGGGAGAGAGAACTGGCATTAATGCTGCTAGAAGACTATAGAATGACACAGAATGATAGGAAAACATAATTTCCAGCAAGTCCTTCATTCCCTCATGTCTCTGAGTAATAGGGACCATAATAACTCTCTTCTTCTATTAACACACAGTAGAAAGGTCATAAAACGATAGAGCATATTTATTAGGGCAAAAGATGGAAGGAGGGCGATGAATGCACCAGGGAAGAACCATTAGCAAAATGATGAATTAAAGTTCTGTTTGCATTTCTATTGTGATGGATCATCACTTGTTAGCTGAAGTAATCCCCGTGCTTTGATTAGAGCTATCAGCATACGAAAATATCAATATCGTCTGAGCCTCAAAAGTGTAATGTGCAAGTGTGCTGACTGAAACTCAGGCACATTATCATTCACTGAAGTACGGAAGACTCCAAAAGAACCAAGAAGATGCTAGTTTAAACAAGTAATTAGAATTGCCAAGAAAGCTGTCAAACTTATGAATAGGTCACTTTCTACTCTCTACTCACGTAGAGCTGCTTCTCTCCTTCAATTTGGTAAAATAAAACAGTATTCTCTGGGGAGCTTCCCTTAGCAGTTTTAAAAGTCCAGAAAGAAGGACAGAGAGTTGAGTTGAGCATAAACGATGATGATGACAACCACAACAGGTCTATGTGATGTGTCAACTTGACTGGCCACGGGGTGCCCAGGTTAAACATTATTCTGGGTGTGTCTCTGAGGGTGTTTCCAGGTGGGGTTAGCATTTGAATCGGTGGCTCAGTAGACTGCTCTTTCCAATGTGGGTGGGCATCACCCAATCTGTCGAGGGCCTGAATAGGACAAAAAGGAGAGGAGGAAAGGATTCATCCTTTTCGTCCTACTTCACTGTTTGAGTTGGAACATATCACCTCATCTCATCCGGCCCTTGGACCAGGACCTACACCATTGGTTCCTTTGGACTCAGACTGAATGACACCACCATCTTTCCTGGTCTCCACTTTGCAAAAAGCAATTTATGGGACTTCTCAGCGTCCGTAATCATGCAAAGCAATACCTCATAAGAAATCTCCTTTTAGCAGCCCAGAAAGAGAAGATGAGCCTGGGTCCTTGAGGACATCAGCAAGCCACTGAACCAAACTGAGACCCCCCTGCCTGCAATCAATGTCATGTTAGAAAAGAAATACCACAGTTGTTTAAGCCACTTTTAGAAGATTTTTCGTTACTTACACCTGAAAACATCCTAACACATGTATATAAAATATATGTGGCTTTTGAAAATTTAGAGCTGAAGGAACATTCGAGCGCATTTTATACACGAGAGAACTGAGGATGTGAGGATAAATGACTGACTAATTCTAGCTCTTGTCTCGCTCACCCGAGCCCTGGGAAAGTTGACGGGTTGAAGCTCACATGTCAAGCTGTCAGTGCTACCCCAGGCCCATTGCAACTGCTGAACCAAAAGAGACTGGACAAATCCCCTCGATTTGCTAAATATCATTGAGCAGAATCCCGTAGGTAGCCATTCAGTGTGTTCTTTCCTTCCTTTCCTTCTCCCCTGAGCACGCCCACACGCGCACACACACACACACACATTTTCTAGAAATAGCCACACCTATAATTCAGGTCATTCTTCAAGCTCCTGGGGCAATTAAGAAAATTAAAAAAAAAAATACCAATTGTCCTTTTTTGCTGTCCTGTCCAAGACTGCGCGTGTGCAAAGTTATTTGGCTTAATTCTCTGGGACATGAGCTGAAAGATGTCCTAGGCTGGGAACTACAGGAATAATTATAGCATTCACAATATTGATGTGATATTTATAAATTACAAATATATATATACATTTTTTTATTTTCTACTTAGAATTACCTTGCAATGCAAGCAAGAAATATTATTTTTGCCAATTTAGAGGTAAAAACCTGAGGCTTAAATTGCTGAGGACCCAGGTGATCTGACTCCAAGCCCGTTTTCCAGTTTGCATAGTGGCTGCCTCTCCACTCCTCAACAACAGGGTAGCTACTTTGTTTTAGAAAAAGCCTAACAACACTCCTTAGCTGGAACCAAAAAATGCTGGAAACAATTTCAGCCTCCTCCCTGGAAGCCAATCACGGGAAATTGGTGTCCCTTTCCAGGCCTGGAAGGGGATGTTGTTTAGGCTCTGTCCCCAGTTCCCACCAAGGGTGGGCAAGAAGGCTGGCCGTGAGTCACTATAATTTGTCTCCCTTTAACCAAAGTGCTCCTTATAAACAAAACAAATTAATGTTCTACTCCGTAAGGTAGATGCCTGCAAGTGGCTTGTTATGATGGAAATGCCCCATGCCTTACAACCAGCAAAACATGAGAGATGAGGCCCCAGAGAAGGGATCTTGGGCCTAGGAAGAAGATGGAATGAATTCTTTAGGAAAGGAATGTTGTTATTAGTTTGAGCTTAATTTTGTTTATTGGGCAGTGTACTTAAGGCAGAAGAGAAATGTTTATGGCCAGTAACAATAACAATAATGAAAGCGGGCATGTGTCTGCCCCTTAGGCAGTGAGTCTCTGATCTGAAACCTGGTTCTCCTTGACTTCTTCATTAGACAATCCTCCAGGACACAAGGCAGCCAGGAACAATTTTATTGAGCTTCCACTACAATCCAGGCACTTTGCTAGGCACTGTAGGCATTTATTGAGTGCCTCCTGTGTACAAGAATCCTTATTATTTCTAACTCCTCAAGGATCTCTTGAAGTAACTGTTAATATTCTCATTTTGCAAATGGTGAAAGAAACTCAAGAAGTTAGGAACCTTACCCTGGGTCAGATCTCTGACTCCAACACTCCAGCCCATTGCCTCAGACAGGGTGCTTGTCCTCCTAGAGGTCATCTTTTAAACCCACATGCCTCAAAAGGCATAAGAATAACAACTATTAAAATTGGGAAACTGGCTTTAACATTATAACAATACCAATGAAATAATATTACTTTGAAGAATAATTTAATCAACATACTATTCTGTTGCTTTTTTAACAGAGACTTATTTTTAAAACACCTACTGGAACATTTTTCCAAAGAAGGTATACAGATGGCCAACAGGCACGTGAAAAGATGTTCAACATCAGTAATTATCGGAAATGCAAATCGAAACTACAATGAGATGTTGCCTCACGCCCGTCAGAATGGCTATAATTAACAAGACAAGAAATAACAAGTGTTAGAGAGGATGTGGAGAAAAGGGAACCCTCATACACTGCTGGTGGGAGTGCAAACTGGTGCAGCCACTATGGAAAACAGCATGGAGATTCCTCAAAAAATTAAGAATAGAACTGCCATGTGATCCAGTTATTCCGCTGTTGGGTATTTATCCAAAGAACATGAAAACATGAATTCGTAAAGATATACGCACCCCTATATTCATTGCAGCATTATTCACAATAGCCAAGACTTGGAAGCAACCCAAGTGCCCATCAAGGGACAAACGGATAAAGAAGATGTGGTATGTATGCCTAATGGAATACTACTCAGCCATAAAAAAGGTGAAATCCTGTCATTTGTGACAACATGGTTGGACCTTGAGGGTATTAGGCTAAGTGAAAGAAGTCAGATGGAGAAAGTCAAATACCATAAGATCTCACTCATAAATAGAAGATAAAAACAACAACAAACAAACACATAGATACAGAGATTAGATTGGTGGTTACCAGAGGGGAAGGGGGAGGGAGGAGGGCGAAATGGTTGACTGAGCAAATGTGTGTGGTGATGGATGGTAATTAGTCTTTGAGTGGTGAACATGATGTAATCTATGCAGAAATCAAAATACAGTGATGTACACCTGAAATTTATATAGTGTTATAAACCACTGTTACCTCAGTAAAAATAAATAAATAAAAATAAAACACCTCCTGGAAATCACTTTCCACTCTGAGGAAACTAAAGGTAGCCCCCACATGGCCTTTCAACTTTAAACCATCTTGGCTGCTCTACCACTTTCAGAGGGTGAGAAGCACGGCACTTAACAACTCTCCCTTAGAAGCGCGTGTCTCACTGAAATGTTTCATGGAGGATCATCTGATCCTGTTGAACAGTATTTATCACGTTACGTAACTGTATTTTTATTTGTAGGACTATTTAAAGTGTGCATGCCCTCTAGATGGTTAGCTCCCTGTGGGCAAGGATTCTGATGTTTTGCTTCCCGGTGATTTCCCAGAGCAGACGAGTCTTCAGCGATGATTAACTCTCAATCACCATTTGGGAGTTGTCTAAGTCCATTGGGCTGTTATAACGAAATATCATGCACAGCGTGGTTTATAAACAACAGGCATTTATTTCTCATGGTTCTGGTGGCTTAGAAGTTCAAGATCATGGGCAGTTTTGGTGTCTGGTGAGAGCTTGTTTCCTAGACAGCCATCTTTTCACTGTGTCCTCACATGGCTGAAGGGGTGAGGCAGCTCTCTGGAGTCTCTTGTACAAGGGCACTAATCGCATCATGAGGGCTCCAGCCTCGTGACCTATCACCTCCCAAAGGCCCCACCTCCTAATACCATCACCTTGAGGGTTGGGATTCCAACATATGAATTTGGGGGGACAAAAACACTCAGATCATAGCAGGAGTGAATGAATGAATGGCAGAACCAACAGTCTTGCAAAATTTCTCCTATCATCCTGATTTTGAAGATCCTTTATAATAAGTAGGGAATGTATGTATAATAAAGGGCACTATACGAGGTAGGATACTGAGGCTGAGGGAGACTTAAGTGGTCAAAAATCCTAGATCTGGTAAATAGTGGATCTAGGACTCTAGTCCAGACCTTCTTCTTCTTCTTCTTTTCTTGTTTTTTTTTTTTTTTTTTTTGAGTCTTTCCCGCTCTTTAGACCTTACACACGAAAGTTGGAGCCTTTCCCCTATTCAGAGTCTCTAAACCAAACTACTTAACCAAAGAAGCAAGAATATCAACACAGATTTCTTGAATGATCACAGAATAGGACCAAAAGGAATGCAGGGCCTTTATTCAAGTGCTCCTGAATCTGGTGGGTTCTGACCCAGAGTGACCCAGAGTGTAGACCTGTGTACATCAAGCACAGCTCTTAAGACCGGTGCGTCATCAGGTGTGGTGAGCCTTGCATTTTTGGGGTAGCTGAAAAGGGTCATGGTCCTCCAGCTCACACCTGAGTCACTTGAGGGGAAGCATATTGCAAAAAGGCCCCAGTTCCTTTTATAATTTCCAAGACGTAATACCCAAACTGTCAGATGCTAACTAAGAGATCTTAGTGCCGAGATCTATGATCTCAAAATGCCTTACCATGACCAGATGGAAGCTGGAGCAGGTGAGCTTCTAAAATATGTAGACAGTACCTTGTGCTGGTGAAGTGCCTTCTTCACTCTAGTCTCTGTTATTTTCTTATATTGATTTCTCATATTTCAGTATCTACACCTAAGCCAGTGGCTGCTTGCCCTTTGCTCAGGTATCAAATTCCAAGTAACGATTTAAAAGACGTGATTTTAAAATGCAAAATAAATTCATCTCCCATTCCCTGAGAATATGACCTCAGCTCTCTCTTAACACTTGTTATCCCCTCCCAGAGAGTGTCAGCAGCCTCCTCCTCTCCCCTCTGCTCCCAACTTCCCGGACAGATCCAGCCTCAGGGAGAGGTGCTTCTCTCAGATCCAACAGCACATAGCTAAGCTCTTGGAAGGGTGGGAGGTGTCAGGGAAAGCACACTGGTTTTGGAGTCAGAGGATCCAAGTTTGAATCCCGTCTCAGTCACTTTTACATCGTGTGACCTCAGGCAGGGTGTAAACGTTTTTTTGAACCTCAGTTCCTATGTCTAATGGGTAAAAATATCAAGGCTTATTTGGGTTTTGCGTGTAGCAGAAATATTATGCAAAATATGATGACCATCATTACTAAATAGTAGCTATCTTAAATGGTACACTAGTTATTTCCATCCTCTTGTGCCCTCAATGAGAATGAAAGTTCTAGAAGGTGGGGTCCCTGTCTTCTCCTCTGTGTCCCCCAGTGTTAAGTACATAGTAAATGTGCTTCAGCAAATAACTTGATTGGTGCGGTTTCAAAGGACTGAATTGTTTCCCAAAATGATTCTTCTTGTCTTTTTTTCTTTTTGGCTTCTATTTTCTCCTTTCTTGGAATTATATTTGGCATTCTAAACAGCCAGTTTTAAATCCAAGTGGGAACCCGAATCCAACAGCAATTCCCCATGATTCTAGGAGGCACTCCCTGCTGCCCGACCACGAGGCATTCTGGGTATGTCTCCCAGATCCACCTGCGCTCCTCTGCTCAGCCTCCTCACGACCAACATGTGTGCCAGGAGCTCTCCTGAGTGTGTGACTACACAGCACCGTGAGTTCAGCGATCACCGAGGAGCTCAATAGAGAAGGATCTCAGGACAAATAAGAAGTGAAAAAACAACCCCCAGAATGGGAGAAAATATTTGCAAATCATATATCTGATAAGGGTGTAGTGGCCAGAATATATAACATACTTACAACTTGACCACAAAAAAACAAATACCTAATTAAAAAATGGGCAAAGGATTTGAATAGACATTTCTCCAAGGAACATATACAGATTCCGTAAGTGCATGAAAAGATGCTCAACAGCATTAGTCATCAGGGAAATGCAAATCAGAACCACAGTGAGATGCCATTTCACATCCACTAGGGTGGCTTTAATTTTAAAAAAAACAAACAGAAAATAACAAGTGTTGGCAGGGATGTGGAGAAACTGGAAACCTCATCCATTGCTGGTGGGAATGTAAAATGATGCAGCTGCTATGAGAAAAGCTTGGCAGTTCCTCAAAGAGTTAAACATAGAGTTACCATATGACGTAGTGATTCCACTAGTAGGTGCGTACCGAAGAGAATCTAAAGCATTGTTCACACAAAAACTTCATAGATGAATGTTCCTGGCAGCATTATTCATAATAGGCAAAAAGTGGAAACAACCCAAATGTCCACAAACTGATGTCGGGATTTAAAAAATGTGGTATATCCATACAACGGAATATTGTTCAGTCATAAAAAGGAATGAAATACTGATACATGCTACAGTATGGACCAACCTTGAAAACATTATGCTAAGTGGAAGAAGTCAGACACAAAAGGTCACATATTGTAATATTACACTTATACGAAGTGTCCAGAATAGGCAAATCCATAGAGATAGAAAATAGATGGGTGATTGCCAGGAGCTGGGAGAAGAGAGGAACTAGATGTGACTGCTAACGGATACAGGAATACTTTTTGGAAGATGGAAACTTTCCGGAATTAGATAGTGGTGATGATTGCCCAACACGGTGAATACACTAAAAGCTACTTTAGCATACACTTAAAAATGTGAAAACTGTAAAAACTGTACACTGTAAAATGGTGGACTTTATGTTATAGGAATTTTATATCAACAAAAAGGATAAAAAAAAAAGAAGGATCTACCTTTTTATTATCACCTAATACTGTTCCTAAACCACAAAGGGACCCAGCCCTATGGAGACAGCTCTTCACATAATGCAGGGTTTTAGCCTCTTATCTTTGTAGAATAAGAATTACCCAACAGGGATCCAGATCTTTCTCATTTACTTAGTTTATCAATTCTACAATGCTGCACCATGTATTGTGGGAAAATAAAAATGCCACTGACATCTTCTCTCCCATTTTTTCCTGGGGATAATTCTGATGAAAAAAACATTGAAGAAAGCACGTGGTACATATTCAATAAATGTCACCAATCCGGAATAAATGTCACCAGTCAAGAATAATTGTGAAGGGAAAACAAGAGAGCAGAAACCTTGACTTGGCTCTGGAAAAGATATGAGAAAAGGTGAGATTTTTGCTTCTTAGTGTTTTGTTTTCGTTTTTTTTAAAGATGCAGACCTGCTTTGCAAAGATGCAAATGAACCATCACGTATTTGTTGAGAGTCCTATATTCATGTTCAAAACTGCCCTCAAGAGTTATTGCTTAGTGGGTATAGACTTTTAGTTTTACAAGATGAGAAGAGTTATGGAGATGGATGGTGGTGATGGTTGTGCAACATTATGAATGTATTTAATACCACCGAACTGTACACTGAAAAATGGTTAAGATGGTAAATTTTATATTACGTATATTTTACCACAATAGAAAAAATTGGGAAGAAAAAACTGCCATTCAAAGTTTCAGTTATGCAAGATAAATAAGTTCCAGAGATCCGATGCATAACAGCATCACTACAGATAACCATACTGCATGGTATACTTGAAATTTGTTAAGAGAGTAGATCTTAAGTGTTCTCGGCACACACACAAAAGTGGTAACATGTGAGGTGAAGGATATGTTAATTAGCTTAATCGTACTGAATATTTTATAATGTATGCGTATCTCAGAACATCAAGTTGTACATCTTAAATATATACAATTTTTAATTGTCAACTATACCTCACTAAAGTTGGAAAAAAATACTAGTAATTTTAAAAAAAGTTACCTAAAACCAAGGCTGACTCTGGGAAAGTGTCAATGCCTCCTCATCCCACAGTCCCCAATTCCTAACCTTAGATGGTCTCTCTTTGGTTAGGACCATTCTCCCAGGAGTGAAAGCAAAGGATGTGAGGAGAGGGTTTGTCAGGGGAAGGGACACGAGGACTCTGATCCAAAAGGGAGCTGTGGCATAAAGTACACGACCTGCTGCACAGGAAGCTTAGAACTTCAGAAGACAGAGTTTATGAACCCCACCTTGCCTAACCTTGCCTAAGGCTGGCCCTACCCATCATCTCCAAAGAGGAGGTGGTCTCAAGCTCTGGAACAGCACCTTCCTGCTTTGAACACGCCACTCCAGCCACAAGAAAATGCCCCTATTTCCCGCTCGCCCAACGTGACTCTTATGGCACCTCCATGGTTGCGTGACCTGAAACAAATCATTTACAATTTCTTAACCTCCATCTCTTCTTCTACCAAGTGGGCATAACCGTACTATCTCAGAAGGCCGTGCAACAGAAGAATTACATACGCCCTCCTAGCACACTGCTTGCATCCCTGGAAGAGAAACACGGCTCCTAGTCCAAACTTGATTTGGAGACTTGAGTCAAACATGAAAGGAGAGTCGTGGAATATTCAGGCTTGTTCCCATGTTATATGCCCCCTTAAGACTCTGTGCTTTCTCTCCTTAGCACTCCATATGCTGGTAAATATTCACTTACTGCTCATATTCCCCAGTGGACTGAAAGATCCATGTGGGGCCATGGAATTTGCAGTCATTGTCTCATTCCCAGGACCTAGTACGGGGCAAGGTGCTCAATAAATATTTAATAATTGACTGACTGACTAATCACATGGAAACCTAGTACATGTCCATAGTTCTAAATGGGGCTACTTTATAGATTTGATCAGCACTCTCTACTGGAAACATCTCTGAACGGAGAATCAAATAATCCAATTTCTGCTTCTCCATGACTTTAGGTAAGCTGCACTTTTTTTCCTGTCTCAGTTTCCTCGTTTGTAAAATAAAGAGTTAAATGAGGTGGTCTGTGGCACATCTTTCAGCTCTGCCCTTGAAAGACATAGATATCTGATCATAGACACGGTGTGATCCTTTCAGAACTACTCATTTCTCCCTATTAATCCAAAGCAGTTTCATATGATGTAAGTGCTGGACTGCAGATAAGCCTCAAGACAACAGAACAGAGATACAGGAAAGAGAGAAAGGATGATTTAGATCTTCCCATAGGAAAAAAAAAAAAATGAGTCTGTAAAGTGACTGTAGATCTCTGTTGGCAGGAAGAAGTTAAAATGAAGGTGATTTCCATATTCCCCAAAAAGAGATGTGGGACTGCGGAAATCCGCTGACGGCGTCTCCATGAACCCACTTCATTGAAGTGGGATTTCTCACACCATCCTTTCAGACGCAAATAGACGTGACATGATTTGGCCAGTGACCCAGATGCCCTCCTTGTTCGGTTTTCAGAAAGTTCCCACCACGCCGCAGAGACAGGAATCCACACTCTCCATCACTGCTTTCCCAAATTAAGAAAGACACACACAAACACACACACACCGACACACTCACACTCACACTGATGGGTTATGTAGACTTGCCAAGCACATTTTTGGTTTTCGAAGGGAAAATAAGCTATAAACTTTTTCACTGTTTTGCACTCAAAACCTAGTACTGTCACAGGGCTTCTTTCCCAGGCCCCAGCAGGATCATATCTAGAAGGGAAGGAGGACAGATGCTGAGAACTCATTAAGAGGGGACTATCTTCTTCATCTCAGCCTTGTCAGTCACTGAGGAAAACAAGGGCAGTACACAGACAGTGAGCCGCAGAGAGAAGTATCTTGTCCCCCATCATGCTTTGCTAAAGCTCAGAGCATAGGTGAAATGGTAGTCATAAAGTCTTCACAAGAACCCATGGAATGTTTTCCAAATAGTTAAAGAGGGAGTTACATGATTGTAAATTCCAAGCTAAATGCAAAAAGCAAAGGTTTTAAGAGAAAAACAAGCAAAAAAAAAGAAATGAGGACAAAATGACATCTAGCTTAGAGGCTGAATATGAGCAAAAATGTGAAATGACCACATTTTTTCAGCCTTTCACTCTCCTTTTAAGTTCCATCTCTCTGTCTACCTGACTCCCACAAGGGTCTTCCCCATATTTCAAGGCTACGCCAGTACTTTCTCACTCAGCCCGCTCTCCGCCACTCCAGGCAGGGGCTGATTTGGTCTACTCTCTATTTACTGTCTCTCTCCAACCTCTTCCTAGGTGACTCAGACTCTGGCTCAAGAGACAGAAAACTATCAATATATGCCATCCAGTTAATGAGCTGGCCCTAAATCTGTCACACTGGTGCATGAAGGGCAGGGACCATGCTGGTCTCTGTCCCCACTAAATCCTTAATTGGCACTCAATATACATCTGTATTAAAAATCACTTTTAAGTTTTCAAAATTTTGTGAACTTTTTTGATATCATCTTTGCATACTTGTCTAATTGTTTTCTTGGGTTAAATTCCTACATTCTTGAATTCCTGGGTCAAGAGTGTGCATGTTTGAAATTTTGAAGCATGTTGTCCATAGACCTCCAAACCAATTTGCTCTCTCATCCGCAGAACGTGAAAGAACCTATTTCCCTCTCGTCTAGCACCTCTTGGTGGAATACACCTAAGAAGGAAATCTAGAACAAAATCAATTTCATCCTTTGTCCAACTCACACTTTTTGACTCTCCTTGACAAAAACAAACAAAGCAAAAAAATAAAAACAAGCACATTCTGCAGTTTTTCAGTCCATTGAAACCTTTGGAAATTACAAATCCTGGAGATAATTAAGGCTATTATTCTTCTTGGATAGAAATCTCTCTTTGCTCCTGAGAAAAGATGCAGAAACAGTCAAACAAAAGAATTTTTTTGTTCCCTTGGGGCTTCCTAAAGCATCTGCACATTTAATAATTAGCGGCATCATCTCTTTGAGTTATCCATTTCTTCCAGCACATGTGGGTGATCAGATGCACTCATATCTTCTCCATACCTGCCAGGGGTGGCGTCCAGAGGAATGGCACATCAGTATTATTATTTATTTCCATCATTCTTTAAACTGAACAGAAAAATCTCATAATTAAAAACGCAAGAAACTGAGAACAAGACGTGCCTCAAAGTAACCGAGTTGATATTAACCAGAGGTTATGTTAGAAACCATAAAGCACTCAGTTACTGGAGAAAGACAACCAGTTTGAACAATGAGTACGATAATGTTCAGCGGCATTTGTATTTTCGAGGTGTTTTAGTCACCTATGTTGATGATGATAATGATTAAAAAAACATCCTGTGGCTCATAAGGAAATGCACACAAACAAAACAATTCTTGTGAAGGGACATAAGATTACCTTGGCTGAAGACTGCCATTCAACATGAGCTGAATAAAAGAACTAACATCCTGCCCAGCGCTGGCCACACTGCCTGATCCTAGGCAGATTCTCCCCAAGGATGGAGAACTGCTGTGCAAGAAGAAAAGGCAAATTCTTCGTATTTGGGCTTTGTTAGCAGGTCCCACCATCTGGACTTTGCAGAATGTCTGCAGGGCAGATTGAATCAGGCGAACACTTCACAGATAGTTTAGTCTCCAAATTTGGAGACAGGCACTGTTTCAGTTTAGAAGTAACCATCTTCATTAAATTGTCTTGCAGCTTAAAAGTGACTTTCACTAGCGTGTCAGATCCCCTATAACAAGGTATGTTCCAGCTCTAGCTTTCTCTTTCCTCGGGAACCTAGGAACTCCACTAATGATTGTTGAATGGATGAATGATGATGAGTGTTAGTTTATCTATGAGATGTTTTGCACCTTCAACTCTCTGAGTTTTCCTTTGAAAGTGTCTGTATGGGTTTTTTCCCCAGGATGCACCCAAGTGAGTAGATCTTTGCTGTTACTCTTTGGACTAAGAAGGGTTGGCTCATGAAGCCTATGGTTCCAGTCAAAGGTCACGGATATTCTTGGAGTCGTAGCCTGAAAATGACTGCTGAGTTTCTGAAAGAATCTGTTTACTGATCCAGCAATAAATAAAGAAATTATAAATATCATCCTATGGCTGATATGCTATCTGTTTGTAAATATTGGAAAAGATGTTTCCATGAAGAGGAAATAAATTTGTGGAGGTTGAAAAGGCAAAACAACAGCTCACAGATTGGAGTGACAGGAAGGCAGCTTTTAGCTCAATGTGAGTGTTATGGACTGCACAGTAGTCAGGGTTCTCCAGAAAAACAGGATCAATAAGAGATAGATAGATGTATACATGTAAGAGAAGATTTATTTTAGGAATTGGCTCACATGGTTATGAACACCAAGAAGTCTCACAGTCTGCTGTCTACACGTAGGAGACCCAGGAAAGCCAGTGGTATAATTCAGTGCAAGTCCAAAGGCCTGAGAACCAAGGGCTGGTGGTGTAAGTCCTCAAGTGCAAAGGCCCAAGAACCAGGCACTCCAATGTCCAAGGGCAGGAGAAGATGGACGTCCCAGCTCTAGAAGAGAGAGGGAATTCACCCTTTCTCTGCCTTTTTGTTGCATTTGGGCCCTCAAGGAATTGGATGATGCCCATCCACATCGATGAGGAAGGATCTTCTTCACTCAGTCTACCAATTCAAATGCTAATCTCTTCCAGAAACACCTTCAAAGTCACAACCAGATATAATGTTTTACCAGCTATCTAGGTATCCCTTAGCCCCGTCATGTTGACACATAAAATTAAGCATCACAGACTGCATGTTTGTGTTCCCCCAAAATTCACATGTTGAAACCCTAGTCCCCAATGTGATGGTATTCGGAGATGGAGGCCTTTGGGAGTTGATTAGGTCATGAGGGTGGAGACTTCACGATGGGATTAGTACCCTTATAAGAAGAGACTCAAGAAAACTTGCTTATTGCCCTGCTCTCTGCCACATGAAGATACAACACGAAGACAGCCATCTGTAAATCAAGAAAAGGATCTTCACCAAAAACCCATCCATGCTGGCCCTCTGGTCTCAGACTTCCAGCCTCCAGAATTGTGGGAAATAATTGTTTGTTGTTTAAGCCACCCAGCCTGTGGTATTTGTTATAGCAGTCTGAGCTAACTAAGACAGTGAGTAAGGTTTTCATAACAATTAGAGCTGGAACAGTAAAGTCTCCATGAAAGAAAGTAATCAATAAAGTTAAGATAATGCTGTTGATTTAACAAGTAACCTCCCAAATTTCAATGGCACAAAGGGATTTTCTTTCTTGCTCACGTAACAGCCGGATGCTGGTGTCCCTGGTCAGCTAGACTTTTCTTCCAGGTTGTGACTCACGATTCCAGGTTCTTGCATCTTGTTGCACTGGCCACTAGATCTCTGGAGTCTTCTGCTTCCATTCAATGGAGGGGAAGTAAAAAGTGGAGAAAATGCAAGTTCTTGTTAAAGATCCTGGCCCATATTAGTTCTGTGCACATCCACTAGCAAGAGCTAGTGATGTGACTACATTTGGATGCAAGGGAGGCTGGGAAATGTGTGAAATAAAGTCTTGACTGGGAGGCCTTTGCCGGTGGCAACTCCCTAAGGAAGAGGAGAACATCTCACCGTCTCTGCCTCCTCAGAGATGCCATAGACATCATTTCCACCTACAGTAGGAAGCTGGGCTACATGACCTCTACGTTCGCTTCCAACTCTGAGATTTAATTTCACTAGTTCAACAGATAGGTATTGAGTACCAAATGAAAATTCTTTTTCTGTACCCACAGAACACTTTGGCGCCAAATGTGTGGGTGTTTTTCCATACCAACCAACTCTCCAGCTCTCCGGACACCAATTGGGTGTCCCCCCATTCAATTATGACACTAACTACCCAGCGTTAGTGCAGACCCCACAGGTTAAGGGTTCAGTCCCAAAAGAATGCCCCCCACTTCAGATGCCAATTATAAGTCGCATATTTCTAGTTGAATAAATCAAGAGTTCCCATGACACCCTCATGTTCGATAATTTGTTAGAAATGCTCACAGAACTCAGGGAAACACTGACTTGTGTATACTGGTTTATTATGAAGGTTACAGCTCAGGAAAAGTCAAATGGAAGAAATGCATAGGACTAAGTAGAGGGGAGGGGTGTGGAGCCTCCATGCCCCCTCCAGGGGTGCTACCCTCCCAGCACCTCCATGTGTTTACCAACCTGGAAGCTCTCCAAACCCCACAGTTTATGGATTTTTATGGAGGCTTCAACCTGGAGGCATGATCAATTTTCAATTCCGTCTCTAGCCCCTCTCCCCTCCCTAGAGGATAGGGATTGGGGACGAAAGTTCCAAGCTTCTAATCACGCCTTGGTCTTTCTGGTGACCAGCCCCCATTCTGATGCTATCCAGTAGCCCACCAAGAGTTGTCTCATTGGAACAAAAGACACTCCTATCACTCAGGAAATTACAAAGGATTTAAGAGCTCTGTGTCAGGAACTGGGGGCACAGACCAAATATATATTTCTTATTATGTCACAAGTACTTACTCTATCCAAGACTCATTGTGTCAAGGAATAATAATAAACAAAACATACACAGTAACTGTCACCTGGAAGCTTACATTCTAGAGGGGAAAGCAAGACAAATACAAACAATGATATTACACAGTACAATGTGATCTGAGAGGTGCAAAGTGCTATGGGAATTCAGGGAAGGAGGTCATTTGAAAAGATTTCACTGGAGTAAACAGCTTCAGAAATGGGAGTTGAAAGAAGGGTAGGATTTCAACACGTGGAGAAGAGAAGGTCTTCAGGGCAAAATAACCAGCATGCATAAAGCACAGAAGATTATTGGAACCCCAGTTGCTACTATTTTATCTTGTATGAACCTATATTAATATATTTTCTTAGTATAAATGAATAAATGTCTTGATCGATATTAGCATATAAACCACTCAATAAATGGTAGCTACTACCAGCTGTAGGTGTAGAAGTATTTAAAATAAAGGGTGATATGCATTTGCTTATTTCACAATGTAATCATACTTGGGGCCCTCAAGCCATAAATTAAGTTTTACCCTCTCTTAAATCCCCTTGGTATTCAGGGAGACCACATTCATAGATCTACCACTAACTCACAGTTTAGATCTGCTAGCAAAGAAAAGCAAAAAGAGAATTTTCCCCAAAATAATATAAACAGAGCCACTGTCTTACCTGAATTACTGGGAGAATCACCTCGATTCTTGGGCTACTTTTGTTACTGGAGACTAGACCCCAACGTCTTAGCATGGGTCACTTGGGCTTCATATACCTTGTTCATTCTCTTGATAAATGGAAATAATATCCAACACTATCCATGACAGAATGAGATAATATCTGGAAAGTGTATTGCACTCCTTGCCAGAGCCAGCCCATCCCCTTTCCCCCAGACAATTACAAATATTTCAGTCCCGGCTGAGTTCATTGGTTTAGGTTCTATCTGAAAGGAAGCTTCCTAGAGATTTTCTTATTTAATTTGCCTGGTGTCATCACAAGGTTTCCACACTGTTCTTTATAAATGGATTCACCCTATAAAGTGGTGGGAATTCCTGAGTCCTTGGTACATCCTTAGCTCTTTTTGGTCATCCCGTAATAACTCAGGGGCTTTAAATCATTAGTTGGTCTTGACAATTAAGGATAAGCAACAAATTTCAAAGCCTGAAAACATGTACCCTAGAAGATTCCACTAGGAGTTAGATTTCAATGCTCATTTTCAGGCAAAACCAGAAATGTTCAGGGTCACCCAAAGAGTTAAGAAGAAATCAATCAGACAGAGCTGAAACACATTATATGCAAGTGAACCTTAATTTGATGAGGCTGGATGGATATTTTTTAGTTGAATTGGACTTCAAAATTTCTAGAACCTAAATGTTTCAGTGAATGCTGTTCCTCTGATTTTTAGGGAAAAAACATAGGAAACATAGATCTCATTTTCTATTACAACCCAGGATTATTTGAAATATGAAATGAAGTAAAAAGATAGGAGGACTAAAGAGTGAGGGAGAAAAGTATCAGGAAGGAGAAATAGATTTTATTTCATAATTAAATAAAAGAAAAAAAAGTAAGTTGGTGAACCCAAGATCAAAATTAGGAGATTGAGATCTCTCTGAAGAATTACCAATGGAGAGTATGTAATCATAGTACGTACTCCATGGTTCTGTTTGTGAAGATGAAATGAGAGCATGTGCATGAAGCTCTTAGCACAGTACACAGTACGCCCTCTGTAAATACCAAATGTTATTAATATAACCAAGATCCAAGGAAAAGTGCTCTTATTTTTCTCTCTGCCCATAAAACCTCA